>NC_140524.1:84118971-85339805 GCF_964339955.1 Pipistrellus hanaki
GCTATTACTAGAGGCCCGGTGCATGAAATTCATGCCCAGGTAGGGTCCCTAGGCCTGGCCTGCAATCAGGGTCTATCTTCTCTGGCTGCCAATAGCCAGCCCTACTCCCTGCCACTGCCACCACGGTTGCCCTCTGTGTGTGGGGTGACTGGCAGAGCTATTGGGGCCCAGGCGCCATCCGCGTCAGCACCACCCACCCCTGGTTCCCAGTTCCCCATTGGGTGATCAGAGCCTGCCAGCTGGGGGAAGGAACCAATAAGTTGACCTTTCTTGCTTGCTTGCTGGCTCCAGTTCCCATCACCAGTTGCCCTCTGTGTGTGTGGCAACTGGCAGGACCATCAGGGCCTGGCGGACATGCTAACACCCAACCCCAGTTCCCTATTCACCATTCAGTGATCAGAGCCTGCTGGCTAGGGGGACGGATTGAGAGGTTAGCAGACAGGCCTTGATCACTTGATCAGGCTGGGGGCAACTCCTGCATTCAGCGTGTACTGCCTAGTGGTCAGGGCGCATCATAGAGGACCAGTCGTTCAACTGTCTGGTCGATTTGCATATTATACATACATATATATATATATATATATATATATATATATATATATATATACTCACTCTGAATGGTTATGTAATACTCCATTATATGGTCATGCCATGATAGACAGAAAAAATACCACTAAGACTTTAAATTTAGATTACTTTTAATTTTTTGGCTTTCCTAAATAACTCATTTGACCTTTTTGTGTGTTTTCTTTGGACAGTTTCAAGGACTTAGAAATGAGAAAATCAAATATTGAATTTTTAAAAAGTACAAGCATATTTATCACAAAAATACTTGGCAAGATTGTTTTACCAATTTGCATTCCCCTCCAACAAGATATAAGGACACCTAATTTGGCACATAAAATTGAGTATGGGGCTGAAACCTGTTTGGCTCAGTGGATAGAGTGTCAGCCTGTGGACCAAAAGGTCCCAGGTTCAGTTCTGGTCAAGGGCATGTACCTTGGTTGTGGGCACATCTCCAGTAGGGGGTGTGCAAGAGGCAGCTGATTGATGATTCTCTCTCATCGATGTTTCTAACTCTCTATCCCTCTCTCTTCCTCTCTGTAAAATATCAATAAAATATATTTTAAAAAATAAAATAAAAAATCAGTAAAATATATTTTAAAAAACTGAGTATGGGTAAATATCTCTATTTATAAATTACTTTGTATAACAAAATTTTTTAGCAATATCAGAATTTGAATGTAACAATCTTAGCATGTTTAAAAATGATGCTAACTTCATGAGTTAACACAAAGAATAATAACATTTTTTTATATTCTGGAAAAGCTTCCATGTGGAATTGAATACATAGTCTATATATGTTACATGTAAATGTATAGTGTATATTTTATATATTGTAATATAGCTATACATAATATAGATTTATATATATCAATATATTGATATGCATTTGTCTATTTTTACTATGTTAACTTTTTACATTCAGTTGCCACTGAATTGCATTCAATTTGTTTGTAAACTAAGACATATACAACAAGAATTTGTGTTTTATTTAAAATAATATGTTTTTGGAGTCTAGATTCTGAGAGAGAGTTTGCCTGCTACCTGAAATGAAATGTGTTTTCCTCAAGGGAAATAATTGTGCATACTGCATAGATATTTAATGTTTCTTGGGAAATATTAGGTGATTTTATTCTGAATTCTAAATTTTTATTTCTATATATTATATGATGCATCAGGAGAACAGTATTGTTTTTGTTTTACAAGTCCTCAATTGGGAAATCTCAACACATTTTATTTCTTTTGTAGGTCCCTTTCCTTTAACAAAATTTTCTAGTTTTTAATTAATAATGTAGACTTTCATATAAATTTTTAAAAAGCTGTCTAATTGCTGTAGTTTAATATCGTTTGCATGAATTTTAGTAACAACAATATTAGTTATACCAGTAGTTTTCTATTGAATCGTCTCAGAACACATTATGTATATATTTTTATATATTTATATGCAGTAAGGGAGTTTAATATTCATGAAAATAACAATGATTGACTGTTGGCTTTCCTAGTTCTTTTTTAAATCCTTAGGATTTGCAGTTATCAGTGGTACAGTCCTGAGATGAAAAGTCGTAAAGTTACCTTCCATCCTCTTTAGTAGTCTGAATATGTTGCATCCATCCATAGGAAGCAACCTGAAACCTCTATTCGAAATCAAAGGTTACACCACAGGGGTGCAATGTCTCTAATTTGTCTTGGAATGATGCAGTAGTTTCCCTTGACTGCTATGTTAAATTCATTTTGGTTTATTCAGTTAATGAGCATAGCACATCTTGACCCATAGAAGATACTCCCTTTTTATGGTCCCATGACTCAGAGCAGATTAGCATCATTATTAAGTAATATTTAGTAATTGAATACATGTGACTGGCACTAGGCTAGGATCCTTACGAATCTAGTCATAAAAGAATATTTCTTAACCTTCAGTTTATGACTTTCTAAAGCACAGCAATTGCTCAAGCATGCGTATACATACAGTTAACTATGTACTATGAAACTAAAGGACAACCTGAAATTCAAGGGCAGCAAAAAGAATTTGTCCTTGCCACCCAATTGGAGATAAAGTTAGTCAACATCCTAAAAATATGCAAAGTCAATAGTGATAGGTATATTATCCTTGTTTGGTGGGTTTCATGACTATTTTTATACTTTTCTGCACATGTAATTCTGAGGTGGTGAGTCACATAAAATAATGGTGTCTTATTGCAATTTTAAAACCTGTGTATTCCGTGGTAGTAAACTGAGGAGGAAATTATCTGGAATATGGATTCCAAGGTATGTTGGTGGAGTTTACAGTAGATCAGTAGAAAATTGACCATGCTAGGGTAAGTACTATGTGAACCTGGTTCAGATTTTGGAAACATCATCTGTTAACATCAATTTTGGGGCTTTGGGCAAATTATTCAAATTTTCTTTTAGACCTCTTATCTTTAAAATGAGTGTTGATAAATATATTACTCTTCATGATTAGGGGGGTAATTTTAAATGAAATATTGTATATAAAGTGCCTGATACATAATACATAGTGAGAGGTCAATAAAGATAGTTGCTGATGTACCTTCTTTAAAACATATATTTGTATTGATTTCAGAAAAGAGAGAGAGAGAGAGAGAGAGAGAGAGAGAGAGAGAGAGAGAGAGGCGGAGGGGGGGGCAGAGGAGGGGCAAGGAGTGCAATACATCTCAACCAAAACAAAAAACAAATAAAACCTATGCACTTCTCTTTTATTTCCTTCTTTATTAGATATGCTGAATTTTTCTCAAGTGCCTCTATAGAATACCTACAGAAAACTAGTATTAGAAATATTATGAAGCGGGATAACTTTTTAAGAGTATTCATTTAAAATATAATGGAGGCCATTTTCTAACAACAAATTTAATTTGTAAAAAGCTGGTAGCATATTAACTTTAGAATGATGACTTTTATAATAATATTTTCATAGTTAAGGTAAAAATTTTGAAATGGTGCCACCTCAGTGGTTCTTAAACTTTGGTGTGCAGGAGATGACAGTATAGAATTTAAAATTCAACCACATATATCAAATTGGATGACATAGAAATTTTCCAAGCTCATTTTGGTCATATTTTATTTTTACTATTCATACTGACTTCAAAAAACATAACTATAGAGAAGATACCATTCAATTATCTATGGTTGGAATAAAATGCTTTGATTCTACAGAGAGAATACTTTTATACATGTGGCCATTCAGATGCTTAAATGTCTCTATGGTAATAATAGAATCATTAATGTATTTATATAATGAAAATAGTAGAAATTAATACTGGGAAGTAATATAAAATTAGGTGGCATTTGCAGGAATATGAGAAATTCTTATCCATTAAATTCAGACCCAAAGCTTGTTCTCTCTTTCCATTGTGATAATTATAAGTTTGGAATGGTGTGTCACCAGGATCCAATTAACAGACAGAAGACACTCCAATTATAATAACAAAGAGAATTCAGCACAAAAATTGTGATTTTTAGGATTAGAAAATTGAAAAACTAAGAAGAGGACAGTGGTAGCAACTACACAAAGTAGCTACCACTCACACCCCTGAGAAAAGGTTGAAATTATTAAAACTTAGAAGCATGCACTTTACTGAGCTTGAACTCAGACCTCCAGGTTCGGGGCACTAATTGATTGGTGCTGGTTTCTCTCCTAAAGCAGAAGGGGTCCAACAGGACTGAGGCTCAGACCTCTGTAGGCCAGTGCATGCCGGTATTTCTACAGCAGGAGTGCAATGAAGCCTATTTTGTGCATGTTGGGAGAAAAAATACCCAGCAAAATACAAGCTGGATTCAACAGCTGTTAACTAAAAATGTGTGCTGCTATAGGCACGAAGAAGCAAGTCTGGAGTACTGCTAATAGGAACAGTAAGTCCACAGGAAGCCAATAGGAATGAGTAAGTCCTGTCTCCCTCCTACAGTCCTACAGTCTCCCTATTGTGCTCACGATTGCCAGATGCTAGGAGGGAGTCAGACAACAAAATGGAAACATCGTTTGCAGAGTCCTAAGCCTCTGCAGCAAAAGCAGAGTATAAAGAGGGTTAGTGGATGTGAATCTGAGGGGGGGAAATTCACTAAATAACCCTCAGAGAGGGGGGATATTTCCCTGCTAAGCTATTTGGAAAAGAAAGCAATCATTAAGATACTATTAAATTAGCCCTGGCCAGTGTGGCTCAGTTGGTTGAGAGTTGTCCCATACCAAAGGTTGCTGATTCAATTCCTAGTCAGAGCACATACATAGATTGTGGGTTAGATCCCTGGTCAGGGTGCATACTGGAGGCAAACAATCGATGTTTTTCTTTCACATTGATGTTTCTCTCGCTCTCTCCCCCTCTCTCTTTCTCTTTCTAAAATCAGTAAAAACATATTTTAAAAGACATTGCTAAATTAGTAATTATAAAATAACCAGTAATAATTAAAATATTTTCATTAAGTTACAAGGATTGAAAAATGAACAAGCACCATATTCAAGGTAAAGTAATAAGAAAACATCTCATTTTTCCTTTGAAGTGTTGTTTTCCTTATATCTTCTTTACTTTTGCGATTAATTACTTTGCCTTCTTACAAAAATACTTTTCACAAATGTGAATTATGACCTAGAAAGTAGTAATTGCTGACTACTATTGAATATTTGGATATTGTGGAAGTGGTATTATACATACAAGATTTAACATTTCTGAGAGTACTAAAGCCATTCTCTCTAGTGATGATACTTATTTTTATGAGAGCAATATTATAAATATTGAACATCAAATTGTTTTAAAGATAATATTATCCTAACAATATGCATATAAATTATTCATAAATTGATTTTGAAATAGCGACTGTGTTCGCTCTCTCAAAAAAATATGCACCAAACTGCCTGGCCAGTGTGGTTCAATGGTTGAATGTTAACCCAAGAACCAGGAAATCAGTTTGATTCCCAGTCAGGGAATAAGTCAGGGTGGCAGCTTGATGGGAGGGGATGGAGGCAGCCAATGAATAATTCTCATTACTGATGTTTCTATCATTCTCCCCCTCTCTCTGACAAAAAAAATCCACATCCCAAAACATTAAAAACAAAACAAAACAAAACAAAAAACAAACAAAACAAAAAGACCCAGACTAAATACCTTAAAAATTATTTGGAATGTTAACTTTAAAATATATTAGAGCCAAGATAAAGCCAGTGAGCTAAGATTTTTTTTTTTTTTTTTGCTTCAATTGTATTATTTAGAACTAGCTTCAAAGGAGAGTTTTAATAAATGTTCTGGGTGTTTAATAGGCTGTTTTAGCTCATGTAGTTCAAAGCAGTAGGGTGACAGTGGCATCTACCATTCCCAGCTGTACTTATTTTAAGATATTTTGCCTATCTCTTTCAGAATTTCAGCTTAATACTTGCTTGTATGCATAAGTAATCATTCTAACATCTCTAACATTTTTTGGAAAAAAATAATCACTTAGAATCATCAGATCACAGAATTGAAAGGACACAGTCTGCTTAACGCAAGCAAATTTGATTGGGATTGGTACCTGGAGCTCTTGAGTTAGAAGCTGACATCTGGATGGAAAAAATACTAGTAGATATGTGAAAAACCATTTCAAGATTATGTAATAAGTATTATCGCAAGGGTCTGTATAATATGCTCTGGGGACAAAGAGAGAAGAAACCACCTTTACTTGTCTGGGGATGAGTTGAGGTTGGAATTGATATTGACTTTGGACTGGAAAGTAAAAAGATTTTGCATGCCAACATGATATGACAGGGCATTTATATCCTGGTCTTTTACAAACATTTATTAAACACCGCTATATGCCAACAATATGTTAGATGCTAAGAATGCTAAGGTGAAATAAACAGGTATTTGCCTTGTTGGAGCTTTCAGCCAATGGGCTGATAAGGCAAAGGCTGGGTAGTGGGAAGTCATGAACCAGCTGTAGTAAGGAACCAGTGAATAGTTTGGTGTGACGGTAATGTGGATTTGAGGGCTTTCGAAGAAGAAGCAGGGAAGATAGACTGGGGATAGAATACGGATGGATGATATTCTGCTCAACTGAGCGGAATGTGTTTTAAAAAATAGAACTAGTTTTTAAATTTTATTTTGTGTCTTTTGGGAAGAAACATTCAGTGGCAGAATGTGGAGTAAATTGTGGATGGGTAGAATACATGTGGGGCTAATGCCTGTTCAAATGGGAGAAGAATGCCTAAACAAAAGTAATGACTGTTGGGGAATATACATGAGTATCTTGACATTATTTCTGTCATTCTATAGATGTGGAAATGAAGCCCTCTAAGAGTTAAATGATAAGATGACCTGGCTATTTGATAAAGTAGCTAAAGTTCTATATTTCCAGCTGAACATTCTCTTTATGGTAGCATCCCACTTGTCCAGCCTATTGAACTGTAAAAGATCATCTATCAGGAATTATCCCCCACAGAAAAATAAAACAAAACTGAAAACACTGAACTTCATCAAATCATAATTTTCTAAGTATGGAAAATATGTCAATTTATAGTAAATTAAAATACATGAGAGGCTCTTTAAATTAACTGACATTTATTCATTCATTTAATGAATATTTGTTGAATGGACCACTATCAGTTGTTACTAATTGGTATCAATAAAGTAGAATATTAATGGCAATATTTGCACAAGAATTCTATGTCGGGGAAGAAAAAAAGTGATAATTTTGGAATGAGGGCAATGGTGAATGTCTAACTATTTGTGAAGCTCAAAGTTAAACTAGTGAGTAACGAATACAAACTGGAATGAAGGTTATGTGCCCATATGTAAATGGTGATCATTACCTTTCCAGTGTTCTTTCTTTATCACCACAATTTTCCTCTGGCCCAATAAGTGCCTGCCACAGTTACTATCATTAATGTATATAATTGCTACCAGAATGTCCCTCTGCTCTTAAATTCTAACCAAGAGAAAGGTAGCAGATTCAGTTATCCTGACTGCAAAAGGTATAGGAAGAATAGCTGTAAGCTGTGAAGACATTAAGAGACTTGATACCCATGGACAATATCACATAAGGGATAGGTTAAGGATTTATATCAAATATAAATATTGCAGATTTACCATGCCTCTGCCATACTACTTTTCTTTCAATACTGAAGATGAAAAGTAGCTTTTGATATTAAATTATTTAAAAATCAATAAGATTCTGTCATTTAATTGAACCATTGGCATGATAACTCACAACTTCATTAAAGATTTGTGAAAGTAATGAAGACATACTCATGTTTGTTTTGTGATCCAGCTCTAGGTAAACCATAAATTCTATAACATTATTTTAGCAAATTATTGTTTGCATGGACAATAATCCCAATAAAAATCTCCATAAAGCTATCGTTGTGCACCCTAACATTATTGAAGTTAAAGATTCACTTAACCCCTTTAACATGGCATTATTAAGTATATAATATAATAAACCTAATAATTAAATTCTATTAAAATGATTTACTTCTTGATAATTTTTAGTATAATACTACTAAATATGCTATTAAGTTCAAATGCCTAATTAAATTGAACCCAAACTTATTTTAATTTTATCATATTCATTATCTTATTTAAATTATGAGCAAGTAATTATAGTTATTTTTATTAACACACTTTCTCCAACCATATAAAATAAAGTCCACATTTACCACATGGGAAAATGTCATTTCAAAACTTTTACTACTATGGTCAAATGTTCATTTATATCAAAATGGCCCCCATCTCTGATCATCATGGACAAAAGCAAAGCCAGAGAAGGAAGTTGGTAAATTAGGGGTAACTTCAAATCACAGACAATAGGAAGAACACTGTTGTTTATTTACTGGTTCACAAAGGTGGTGGGAAGTGGATGGGTGATACTATTACCTTGGCAGCATTTGGAAATATGGAAAGGAATTTTATTTTAGTTGTCACAATTTTTATTTTGGTTGTGAGAAAATACTATGTATGTCTAGCAAGAAGAGCAAGGTATATTAAATATCCTTCCATGTAAAGTATTGTTCTGTACAAAAATGTATCATTCAGAATTCTAATAGTGACCCATGAAGAAATGCTGAGCTACTTAGAGAGGAAACAGAAGAGATATGACATAGAATTCAGGTCTTCTCTCTCTCCAGTAGATAGTCTTTTTCACTATCCCCAGGCAATGGGTTGAAGGTATTAAGCAAAAGAACAGTAAAGTATGGTGAAGAATTTATTTAAAAAAGTAAATGAGGAGGAGAAAGTAATACAACTGGGAGCCAAACAGTGGAAAGTGGATGACAGGTTCCTAAGAGGAATGGACTATACTAGTAAGTGTGAGAGCAGAGAAGGGAAACTAGTTGCCTTAGTAAACACCCATCTCCACTCACTGTTGTGTTCTTCCCCATGACTGTGTGCCTATTGTCTTCAAGTAGAAATCCAATGCCCCTCCTACTAGAATTAGGGAAATGCCTCCTTTCATGTTGGGTTTTCCTGAGGCCCATCTGTGGATGAGGATTTGCATGCAAATGATTTATTAAAGAAATATTCTCAGGGATAACAGGTAAGTGAGTGGAGGAAGTAAAACAGGAATAGGGAAAAAATCATAGAAGGGGCAATATAGGCACAGTTCTAACCTCAGGCTGATCTTGCAGAAATAACGCTGGCCTCCACTGTGCTTCAGAGTTTGTTCCAACATGAAACAAAAGAGCTGGGCTTTTGTTTGCCTATATTAGTCATCACAGGTTAAGACTATCCTGGGGTGACCAAAACACCAAGGCACTGCCAATTTTCTGGTCTTTTGGATAAAGCAGCTTTAAAAGCTTGAAGCCAGCCATCCAAAGAAATACAGGTGCAGATTTTGGAAAAGTCAAACCCCACAGAATCCAGGGGACAGGCACACAGAAATCTTAATGCACTTGGGAAGTCTTGGTAGACTTGAATGAACCAACTACTAACTTTCACAAGACTACCTTGCAGCAAACAAAGTGGAGGACATTATCTGATGAAATAATTTTAAAATATCTATAATTGTACTGAAGCTACAGTTAAAAGAGAAAAAAATATTTCCTAATATAAACAGAACATATACAGAATTACTACATTATTAAAGATGCCATTTGTTCAATTCTTAGTGAACTTCTTAATTTTACATTTTTATATGACAAAATAGTTTTCCAAAGAGGATATTTAACTGCATGTGCAGATGGGTTCTAAATAGTAACCACAGGACTCTCAGGCAAGGGATCTTTTAAATTTTGAGTTCCTCTCAGTCAGACATATTAATCTATCTGAATTTCCCAAACCAGTGATATTGGGAGTGTAGTTGAATTGAGTGTAGTTTTTAATGATATCTCTCCTCTTAAATTTGGCTTTAGAAATCTCCAAAGACTGATTTTGTATCAAAACACTTGCTAGAGGAAAAAAGGAGGTTGTTATTGTCAAATGTCACCATTATCTACTGGTACCCCCTTGTGTTTCTCTTAGTTGAAGCTTTTTGGCATTTCTGTGTATATTAATTATTTGTTTTTAATTGGCAGTGTTATTGATTGTAAATCTTTTTGACAGAAACTACCTTTTTATCTTAAAGTTTAAATGTACCTAGAGGCTACTAAGAGATGCCTGTGTGCAATGAAAACATTAAAGTAATAGTGTAAGTGATTGAAATGTGTCCCATTTGGTACAAATTAGTTTCCCTCAAGGTACAACTCAGTAAAAAAGCTGAACATAGTTGAAAATTGATGATCTATTCAACAGCTTCAAATTCAACAAATGTGTATTGAACATTCATTATGTGTGATATACAGTGATAGCTCTAGTTTGGGATAACAAATTAAAATAACCAATTTCTGTCTGTTGCGAGTTCATAAATAGTGCGTGCGTGCTCGCGCGCACACACACACACACACACACACACACATGCACACACATATTCACACACACACATTTTAATTCAAATAAGATAATGACTATTCCTAAGTCAAAGACATGAACAAATGACTGAAGGAACATAAGAACAAGGGAAATACATTTTTCTAGGATTGGTGGTAAAGGAAGGTAAGGCAAGTGGGCATTGAGGAAGAATTAATTGAAACAGAACCTTGAAGAAAAGGTCACTGGGGGAGAAGAAGGTCAATAAAGATAGAGCACAAAAAGGGTAAGAGAAAGAATCAGTGAGTGGGCAACTCTGGTTGTAAAATTACAAGCAGGGTATAGGAATATGACTCTAGTTGTACTGAAATGAATAGTGATCAAGGTTTAGGAATTATAGTTAGGAAAACCATTTTAGTGTTTATTATATTTGACATTTTGGATTTAGAGTCAACAGGGATCAATATTGATGCAATTCAAGAATGAAAAAAATTTAGTTTAAAATAACTCATGTTTTATAACTGAAAAATCTAGAGGATGGTGGTTTCACTAGATGAGATTGGAAATATAGATGAGGAGCAGATTTATGAAAGAGAAATGGTGAGTTGCATTTGGGATCTTTTACACTTGATGTATTAATGGGATATGCAAGTACAGATTTCTGACAATCTATGACAAACATATGTTTAGATCTGAGAAGGGAAATCAATGATAGCTGTGACATTGATAGAGTAACACAGGCAAAATGCCAAGATTAAAGATAATGAATTTGGAATCGTCCAAATGCGTTTAAATCATTTGGGCTGATGAGATGGCAAAAGGATAATGCACACAGTTAAAAGGAAAAGGGGCCCAGAACCAAATATTGAGAAGAGTTTAGACTTAAAATTTGGGCAGACAGTAATATGTTATACACAGAGGTGTTTAGAAAAGTATTAGGAAATTGTAAAGGTATGTAGTTCCAGAAACAGTAAAATGGGACATGGTTTTTAAGAAGTTGGTGACTACATTGGTCATAGGAAGTGATTAATAGATATTAAATTAGGGATTGAAAAAACCCCATTTGATTTTCTGATGTTTTGAGTTAGTGCTAAAAGAACAATTTCAGTGAAATGGTCTATCATAACCTGTAAATTCATCCATTATCCATCCATCTATCCATCAATCCATTCATCCATCCATCCATCCATCCATCCAATCTTTCTTTGATGTTTACACCTAGGCCTGACACTGGATTAAAGTGAGATTAGAGGTAAATAAACTGGCAGAGATAACAAAAAACAAAAATAAAACACACACACACACACACAAATAAAAAACCACACACAAAACAAAACAAAACAAAAAAACAAAACAAAAAAACTTCTCTCACCAGAGAAGAAGGAAAGGGAACTCAGAAAATTGGCATGGGAGTACTTTTGAGGGAGTTTCCTATAAGCAGGTTAAAAGCATACTGAGAATTCAGCAGTGTAGACCGGAGGAAAGGGAGGAAAAGAAGACTAGGCAAGACAGAGCATGGAAAAATTAGGTGTGACTAAGAGGAAATTGAGTTTTAAGGGACAGGGGAATCTGTTAAATAGAAACATAGGCAACAGTAAGTTGGAAAACCAGGAGAAGAGCTCATAAGAAGAGACAAATATGAGGGTCTCGGTCAAGAGGGATCCTAGAGTACTTTTCTGGTTCTTCATTGCTATGTAACAAAATACTCCAAATTTAGTGGCTTAATATAACAATTATTTTCTCTCAAAAATTTGAGGATCAGAAATTTGGTGGGGTTCAGTTCATTGATTCTTCTATGCGGTGTCAAATGATATCAGTTGACTGTATTCAGCTAGTGGATGGGCTGATTTGGAGGGTCCAAGACAGCTTCATGTTATACAGTAATGTATAATGCCATTGTAAGGATGGCTGAAAGACTGAACTCATGAGGGACTATCAAGCAGAGCACTAACACAAGGTTTTTCCAGGGTATTCACTTTCATAAATGGCAGCTTGGAGCTCCCAGAGAGAGTTTGGGTTTCTGAAAAAAAAAACCAAAAAGCTAAAGGCTAGTTAGTATTAATGACCTAATCTTGGAAGTCACAGAATTTTACATTTGTTGTACTATAGTCATAAGGCAAGTGACTAAGACCAGCCAGGTTTGAAGGAGAGGAAAATTAGAAGCTGCCTCTTGATGGAAGAAGTGTAAGAATTTCATCTTCATCTCTAGTCCATCACAGCAGCTGTGAACAATTGAACAATTTCCTCCTCCTATCATCCTATCATAGTTCCCTCAAGTATTAAGAAATCAATCCCTTGTAGGAGGAGAAAGGGTCAGTGACTCTAAGTATGAAGGGTAGAAGAAGAAAGGATCTGACAAGCCAGAAGAGAAGGAAGAGTTGCAAGTTCTGAAAAGAAAGAGATACTGCTTGGCAGGATACAGTTGATGCTAGAGATTTCAAGGCTCATGCTGAGCATTTATTCCTCTACACTTTCTAAGTCCAAATTTTGTATCAAGTAAAAACATCAGAAAACAATTTACTCCAGGTATCATAGTTTTGCTCTCTGTAAAAATGAACTCTGCTATAATGTTATGCCCTTGGCAATGGGTGAAGGATGATTTAAGAAAAGACATATAAAGAGCTTATCTTCTCTTTTGTGAAACAGTGTCGAAAGATATTGAGGGTCAAGGTTTCTTTGTTATTAATTTGAAAATTGGCTATGAAAGCTGTTATGCTACAAGGAAAGAATAGACTAAGGCCTTGCAACTCAAATTGTGGTCTACAGTCAAGCAGCATGATTTTAAGGACCCACCCCAGATCTAGAATCAATCAGATTTTGTATGTTAACAACATTCTCAGAGATTGTCTGTGCAAATGAATGTTGAGAAACTCAAGTCTAAGAGATATTTGATTATTCACATCATCACAGTGAATTCAAGGTATATTCCTCTGACTTTATTTGCCTTATAGCACTTCAAATATTTTTGTATTAAATAGTATAATTTATTGTATTCATTAATCCCACTTTGGCAAAGACCTCAATGATGCATACCAGTAAAAAAAAATAGATTTGATAATTTGGTCTTATTGATAAATAATTATGTTTTCTAGCAATAATATTTTCCAAGTCATGTTTAAAAGAATAAGTCTCTGGGTATCATATAGAAAATAGTTGCATGGTCACATCTTTTTGGAAATACTAATCATTATTTGGCTATACTAGTTAAAAAGCTATCTTTACACTAAGAAGGTCAAAGAAAGCCTATAATTTTCAGCATGGGTTAGCCTGTTCTGACTACTATAAGGCAATACAATAGATTGGTTGGCTTATGAATAACAGAAATTGATTTCTCAGTCATAGAGGTTGGAAGTTCAAGGTCAAGGTGGCCACAGATTCAGTGTCTGGTGAGGGTCTGCTTCCTGCTTCATAGATGGCCATCTTATTGCTATGCCCTCACATGGAGGAAGTATAAGGGATCTTTATAGAGTTTTATTTACTCAGAGTGGCCAGATTATTATATGTGTCTGGGTCCCCCAGAATTTCTCCTGGAACTAGAGTTCAGAGCAAGTGGGAGTTTGTATCTCCCTTCCAATTAAAAGAGTAACACATCTATATACTAGCACTTTAAGCACCTCTTACCAGTCTCAATGCACTTTCTTTACCTCTCTATTTGTGGAACTTCCACTCAGCCAGCTTTCCCCTGGTTCTGCCTCCCTTTAGTTGTAATTTTGATGTGTTGTGATAGGCAGCAAGTATAGATGTTTACCTATGCCACCATCTTGGTTCTCTGTGCTAAGCTCTTTATGTGGATGATTGACTCCATATAACAACCTTGAGTGGTATGTATACTTTTCCCCATTTTTCAGATAAGAAAATTGAGGAAGCATAAAGTTAGGTAACCTTTTCAAGTTTAGAGTGTGAGTAAGTAGACTCAAATATCATTCTCACATATTGACCACCTTCCTCATCTAGATTAAGAGTTAAATGTAGCCTAAACCGGTTTGGCTCAGTGGTAGAGCGTCTGTCTGCGGACTGAAATGTGCCAGGTTCGATTCCGGTCAAGGGCATGCACATTGGTTGCGGGCATATCCCCGGTAGGGGGTGTGCAAGAGGCAACTGGTTGATGTTTCT
Organism: Pipistrellus hanaki; assembly: GCF_964339955.1. Classification (NCBI taxonomy): domain Eukaryota; kingdom Metazoa; phylum Chordata; class Mammalia; order Chiroptera; family Vespertilionidae; genus Pipistrellus; species Pipistrellus hanaki. The sequence goes on from NC_140524.1 coordinate 84,133,464, forward strand.
CTCTCATCGACGTTTCTAGCTCTCTATCTCTCTCCCTTCCTCTCTGTAAAAAATCAATAAAATATATTAAATATATATATATATATATATATATATATATATATATATATATATGCATATATAAATATATATAAAAAGAGTTAAATGTAGGCTGACTGGCTCAGTCCCAGACTTAGCCAGTATCACAAAAGATACAGTATCACTAAAGAAAGAATCTAGGGCAGCATTATTTTTTAACTTTGAAGTTCTGTGCTGTCAAGTTTAGATTACAACACTTGGTGAGTATATACATTTTTAAAAATTTATTTTCTTGATTTTTTTTTACAGAAAGGAAGAGAAAGGGATAGAGAGTTAGAAACATCGATGAGAGAGAATCATTGATCTGCTGCCTCCTGCACCCCCCCCACCGGGATGTGCCCGCAACCAAGGTTACATGCCCTTGACCGGAATCGAACCCGGGACCTTTCAGTCAGTAGGCCAACGCTCTATCCACTGAGCCAAACCGGTTTCGGCCATTTAACAAATTTTAGAGCAATCACTTTTAAGGCCTTTTAATAACATTTGTTCTCAATTTACAAACTAATGTACCAATTTAAGTATTTCACATAGTATTCATAAATTCAATAAATGGCTCTTTTCTTTGTAGTAAGTGTATTTCAATCATTTCACAAAATTTCTGAAGTGATTTTAAGAAGCTGAAGAAAAATTACATAAAATAGGGTTATCCCATAAAAGCTATTCTTAATACAAAAGCCCATTAGTTCTCCATCACTGAAAAACTGGAAAATACACAAAGGTCGAGAGAACCTGAAGTGATTTTGCCCTTCTTAAAATATTCTTTTAAAATATGTAACATGGCCGAAACTGGTTTGGCTCAATGGATAGAGTGTCAGCCTGTGAACTGAAAGGTCCCAGGTTTGATTCCAGTCAAGGGCATGTACCTTGGTTTCTGGTACATCCCAGTGGGAGGGGGGGTGTAGGAGGCAGCTGGTCCATGTTTCTCTCTCATCCATTTTTCTAGCTCTCTGTCTTCCCTTTCTCTCTGTAAAAAAATCAATAAAATATATATTTTTTAAAAATGTAACATGAAGTACATAGAGTTACAAAGAAAACCAATTGTATAGAAATACAATTAGCAAAATATTAAATAAATTTGTGGTATACCAATAGATATGATTCTTTTCTAATGCATGAGTTAACAAGCAGGTTTAATGGCCATAGTCATTTTCAAATGGTGATGAGCGTAAGCCATACACGGAGACATTTGCAAGAGGTTCTATGTGATATAAAAAATAGGATTATAAATTGTGGCAAAATCTCAAATACTACTATTGATGTTTAATTGCCAAAAATCATAATAAAGAAAATGATAAGAAGTGTAGGTAATACAGAAAATAAAGATGTACATTTTCTTTTTCCTATTCAAGTTCATGGACTCCCTGATTCATAAACCTCCTTACCCTGGCCCTATGGGCCTCAGGTTGAGAGCCTCTCAGAATTTAATTCTAGGATGAAGTTCCTTTCCTTTTATTCAATAACAGCTATATAATGCACTATTATTTCATTTCTCTCTACTTTCTGGAAGCCTAAGGATAAATGCTTGCTAATTTTTAATAGCTATTCATAGCTTATACAATTTTATTATCTTTGCATCTTTCCTCTTAGCCTTCTTTAGACTCTAGACACAGAATAGGAGAATGTGAGTGCTGAGAATGTTGTTAGAGAATAACCAGATCAAGAAATGAATGCTCAGCCAGGTGCCTTGATGTATTCAAGGTTACACAATCCATGGAAGAACTGAGCCTAGAATAGATTTCTCAAAATGTAATCCACTTTATTCCTGCATCAGAATCACTGGCAATGTGTGTGTGTGTGTGTGTGTGTGTGTGTGTGTGTGTGTGTGTGTGTATTAATTTCATATGCTGTACTTTATATCCCATCACTATTTTGTAACTACCAATCTGTACTTCTCAATCCTTTAACCTTTTGCACCCACTACCTCAACCCCCTTCTCTTCTTGCAACTACCAGGCTATTCTCTGTATCAATGAATCTGTTTCTGTAACATCTTTCAGATCTCTCATTGAATGTCATTTCCTCAGAAAGACTTCTTAGCTACATACCATGGCCTTATAATTGTCTGTCCAATAATTCTACTTTTTGTCTTGGAATTTGAAATCTTAAAATCTGTATTTTTATATTTATTTATTTACTTACCTTTTTGTTGTTCATCTCTTGGTGAGACAGTAATCTCTGAGAATGTAGAAACTAAATCATTATACACATAAACTTCATGTGATGTCATATTGTAGATACTCAATAAATATTTGTTGAATTTAAAGATGGAGAGAGTGTTCAAGAATAGTAGACTGTGGTTAGAGGGAGTAATTTACTGTTTGTGATCTATGAGATAGAATAATTCAAGGTGGATGAGAAGTCATGAACTGACCACATGTATACATATAAAATGATTATCAAAGCCACTGGAACTTAGGAGGTCAAATAGCTTGGAGGTAAAGGCATTAATTATGATAGTGGTCAACAGAATGTTGGTCATGATGGCATGTCAATCTCTAAGTTTCAAGGACAAAAGCCATCCTCATTTGGAATCCTCTGCTGATACAATTAATTCATGCTGTCTATTCTTGCTTTTTGGCCCCTGTGCCCAAATTCCCACCAAAGATAATTAGAAATCTGTCAAGCCCTCAATTATCATGTCCTTTTCAGAGTTTTATAAAAATATGTGTTTATTGATTTCATAGAGAAAGGGAGAGAGAAAAAAATATCTATGATGAGAGAGAATCATTGATTGGCTGCCTCTTCATGCCCCACACTGGGGATTGAGCACACAACCCATGTGCCCTGACTGGGAATCAAACCATGACCTCCTCGTTCATAGGTCAACACTGAACCACTGAGCCACACCAGTTTGGTTTCCATGCTATTTTCATACCAATCTAGGAATAGCTCAAGCACCCAGTAGCATCCCTTCAGTCTCACATACATTGACATTTGACTGACCTTCTATTGCCTATTCTATTGCAGTGGTGCTGTAGAAATAGGGAAGGGGTGGGATCTCTAATTGGCTACAAACCTCCTGGGCCGTCTCCCTAAAAAGCCAGGCAGGGATCTTCTCAGCTCTAGGATTCTCCCCAACATACCTAGGGACTCTAGGACTTGATCTGAGAGTGGTAGTAGGATGATAGAGTCCCTTCACAGAAACTAACAGTAATGGCTATTTTACTATATCCATCCTCTCCTTTTCCCAGCTGCTAAACTTTATCTCCTTTTGGATAAGGCAGACTGCTTTTGTATCATTATGCAGTTTTCCCAACTATTTTTTATGGGATAGATAAATGTCATTGGTACTCAATATACTGAGGATTTTGCAATGCACTGCTCTGATGTTTACCAAAGATTTCAGATGTTATTTAGAAACATCTAAGTTTAGGATCTTATATTATGTTACTTTAGTATCTTATGTTATTCTTTGCATTTTCATGGTAACAAGCATATAATTAGGGAAGTACACATACGCAGATTTCAAGAATAAGGGGAAAGAACCTGCTGAGGCTGCTATGATAAAATATTAGAGAATGGATGGCTTATAAATATCAGAAATTTATTTATCACCGCTCTGGAGGTTGGAAGTCCAAGAGCAAGGTGCCAGCATGGTAAAGTTCTGGGTAAGGTCTTCTTCCAGGTTGAAGACTATCAACTTCTTGTTATATCCTCACATGGTGAAAGGGCCTACAAAGTTCTATGGATTCTCTTTTATAAGGATTCTAATCCCATTCATGAGGGCTCAACTCTCAAGACTTAAATTCCTCTCAAAGGCCTCACCTCCTAATACCATCAACCTGGGCGTTAAGTAGAATTTCAGCATATGAAATTTGGGGGCACAAAAACATTCAAACCATAGCAAGGGGAGGGAGTAGAAGAGGCAAGTCTTTAACATATTATGTTTGTAGGTAAGTGAAAATGAAAATTAATTTCCAAGTCAGAAAAGCTTGTGATGGAGTAGTCGAGATTGAGGGCATAAGAGCAACTGCTCAAAATACTTTAGGGTTTCAAGACACTAAGGAAAGAGTTAGGAGGTGGATTGATGCTGAGGATGAAATGAAAAATGGACCAAGATAGAAAAGAATAAAAATGTGGGAAAATATTGCAGATTTAAGTAGGTGGTTCTATCCAGGCCTGGGACTGAAGCTTCAGACAAGGAAGCAAGGCCAAAGACATTTTTTAAAATATATTTTTTATTAAATTATTATTTTTGTACATATACCAATGCCCCCCTCTCCCGTACATACCCTCTCTCCCCAGAGTTTTGTGTCCATTGGTTGTACTGATATGCATGTATACAACTCCTTCGGTTGATCTCTTATCTCCCCCAGATCTCCCCAACCTCCCCGCTGTAATTTGACAGTCTGCTTGTTGCTTTACTGTCTCTATATCTATCTTTTGGTTCTTCAGTTTATAGTGTTCTTTATTATCCATAAATAAGTGAGATCATGTAGTGTCTCTGGCTTGTTTCACTCAGCGTGATGTTCTCCAATACCATCCAGGTTGCTGCAAACGATGAGAATTTTTCCTTTTTTATGGCAACATAATATCCCATTGTGTAAATGTACCATAGTTTTTGGATCCAATCATCTGCTGATGGGCACCTAGGCTGTTTCCAAATCCTAGCTATTGTAAATTGTGCTGCTATGAACATAGGGGTGCATATATCCTTTCTGATTTATGTTTCTAGCTTCTTGGGATATATTCCTAGGAGTGGGATTACTGGGTCAAATGTGTTTCAGGTATCCAAATAGTGACATTTTAATTTATTTATTTATTTATTTATTTATTTATTTATTTATTTATTTATTTATTTAATTTTGTTATTGATTAAGGTGCTACATAAGTGTCTTTATTCCCCCATTACCCTATTCCCCACTCATGCCCTTACTCCCTCTTGTCTGTGTCCATTGGTTAGGCTTATATGCATGCATACAAGTCCTTTGATTGATCTCTCCCCCTTACCCCCATCCTCCCCTACCTTCCCATGATGATTAGATGGTATGATCGATGTTTCTGTCTCTGGATCTGTTTTGGGTCATCATTTTATGTTGTTCATTAAATTCCATAAATGAGTGAGATCATGTGATATTTATCTTTCTCTGAATGGCTTATTTCACTTAGCATAATGCTCTCCAGTTCCATCCTTGTTATTGCAAATGGTAAGAATTCCTTTTTTACCACTGCATAGTATTCCATTGTGTAGATCTACCATAGTTTTTTGATCCACTCATCTGCTGATGGGCACTTAGGCTGTTACCAAATCTTAGCTATGGTTAATTGTGCTGCTATGAACATAGGGGTGCATATATCCTTTCTGAATAGTGTTTCTATTATATCTGCATTCCCATCTGCAGAGCAAAAGTGTTCCTTTTTCTCCACACCCTCCCCAACACTTGTCGTTTGCTGATTTGTTGATGACAGCCATTCTGACAGATGTGAGATGGTACCTCATTGTCATTTTGATTTGCATTTCTGGGATGATTGGTAACCCTGGGCATGTTTTCATATGCCTCTTGGCTTTCCTTCTGTCTACTTTCAATAAGTATCTATTTATGTCTGTTGACCATATTTTGATTGGGTTGTTTATCTTCCTTTTGTTAAGTTGTATAAGTTCCCTGTAAATATTGGAGATTAAATCCTTGTAGGTAATAACATTGCCAAATATGTTCTCCCGTGCAGTGGGCTTTCTTGTTGTTCTGTTGATGGTTTCTTTTGCTGTGAAAAAGGTTTTTTATTCTGATGTAGTACCATTTGTTTATTTCCTCTTTAGTTTCCATTGCCCTAGGAGCAGTATCAGTGAAGAAAGTGCTTCAGCACATGTCTGAGATTTTGCTGCCTGTGGATTCCTCTAGTATTTTTATGGTTTCCCGTCTTCTGTTTAAGTCCTTTTTCCATTTTAAGTTTATTTTTGTGAATAGTTTAAGTTGATGATCTAGTTTCATATTTTGCCTATATCTGTCCAATTTTCCCAGCACCATTTATTGAAGAGACTGTCTTGACTCAATTGTATGTTCATGTCTTCTTTGTCGAATGTTAATTGAGCATAGTGGCTTGGGTCGATTTCCGGGTTTTCTATTCTATTCCATTGATCTATATTTCTCTTCTTGCGCCAGTACCAGGCTGTTTTGAGAACAGTGGCCTTGTAATACAGCTTGAAGTCTGGTATTGAGATCCCACCTAGTTTATTTTTCTTTCTCAGGATTGCTGCAGCTATTTGGGGTCTTTTTAAAAAAAATATTATTCCAGATAAATTTTTGGAAAGTTTGTTTTAGGTCTGTGATATATACCGTTGGTATTTTAATGGGGAGTGCATTGAATCTATAGATTTCTTTGGGTAATGTGGACATTTTAATGATGTTGATTCTACCAGTCCATGTACACAGTATGTTCTTTCATCTGTTTATGTCTTCCTCTTCGTCTATCTCTTTTTTCATTGTCCTGTAGTTTTCAGAGTATAGGTCTTTTACCTCCTTAGGTAAGTTTATTTCTAGGCATTTTAATATTTTTGGTGTGATGGTAAATGGGATTGATTTTTTTAGTCTCTCTTTCTGTAACTTCATTATTGGTATATAGAAATGCTGTAGATTTCTTGCCATTAATTTTGTATCCTGTTACATTGCTAAATTCATTTATTAAGTCTAATAATTTTTGATGGAGTCTTTTGGTACAATGTCATGTCATCTGATAATAAGGAAAGTCTTACTTCTTCTTTTCCAATTGTTATGACTTTTATTTCTTCTTGTCTGATTGCAATGGCTAATACTTCCAGTACTATGTTGAACAGGAGTGGTGAAAGCGGGCATCCCTGTCTTGTTCCTGTTCTTAGGGGAAATGGTTTTAGTTTTTGCCCATTGAGTATGATGTTGGCTGTGGGTTTTTCATATATGGCTTTTATTATATTAAGGTATGAGCCTTCTATATCGACCTTGCTGAGAGTTTTTTTTTTTTTTTTTTTTTTTTTTTTTTTTATCAAGAAAGGGTGTTGGATTTTATCAAATGCTTTTTCTGCATCAGTTGATATGACTATGTGATTTTTATCTCCCAATTTGTTTATGTGATGTATTGTGTTTATTTATTTGTGGATATTGTACCATCCTTGCATTCCTGGGATAAATCCTACTTGATCACGGTGTATGATCTTTCTGATATACTGCTGGATCTGATTTGCTAGAAATTTGTTGAGGATTTTGGCATCTATGTTCATGAGGGATACTGACCTGTAATTCTCTTTCATTGTGTTATCTTTATCTGGTTTTGGTATTAAGGTGATGCTCACTTCATTGAATGAGCTTGGAAGTGTTCCTTCCTCTCAAATTTTTTGGAGTTGTCTTTGGGGGATAGGTTTTAGTTCTTCCTTGAATGTTTGGTAAAACTCCCCTGTGAAGCCATCTGGCCCTGGGCTTTTGTTTGCTGGAAGTTTTTTGATGATTGCTTCAATTAGGCCAAGGACATTTTAATAATCATAGGGTATGGTATGAAGAATCTTCAAAACTAAGTGAGCAACCAACCAACCAAAAAATAAAAATAAAACACACACACACACAAAAAAAAAAAACAAAACAAAACAAAAAACAAACAAACAAACAACAACACTGGGGCTGGAATTCATTATTGATTATATTTTGGTTCCAAATTGCAATTTTATTTAATGTGATGCAGTGAACTGTTATGACAGTTTCATCCCACATGCCCATGTTAGCTTTGACAAGGTATGCCATTTATTACCGCCACTAGGTTTTATGCAAATGTGGATGTTATGTTTCTCGGTTCCTTTTCCCCCTCTTCAGATTATTATTGACATATGTTCCCTTTCATATACCAGTTTAACAAGTATTCATTCTTGAAACTTCAAAATTGTTTTTCTTCTTCAATCAATTCATGATGGATCATGCATAAAAATATAAGAAATCTGTAGCACTTTACCATGCCCATTTTCCCCATATTAATCTCAATTGGTTTTTAAAGATTAATTTGTTGTCAAATTGGTTTTAGTCATTAAAGAATACCTTAAGGAAAGTGAAGTCCATTTTAAGGATTATATGTATTTTTTTAATTGCCTTGAATGAATTATTAAGATTGGATTATGAGGTTATTGGTTATAATTAATATGTTATTATACTGGAAGATGCCTGTTTTGTGAATTAAAGTAGATATCAATATTTATTATTATTAATTATTTTTCCATACATGCATTAATTAATTAATTCCTATTGATCTTTTCCTTCATGGATTGTCCACACATTTTATTAACGATAAACAAGGAAATGGGCAGAAGTACCAAAGACTGATGAACAAAATTATCAAAGAATATGCTTTTGATCAATTAGGTTCTAAATCCTTGTTCTCGGAATAACCTTACCATGCTCGGTATTTTCCATAAAATGAGGAAGTCAGAATAATTCCCCGTGCTACACGATGATAAATACTCAGAGGGTTGACTATGATTTGCAAATTCCCAAAGTGTCTACATTTAAAAGCCACCTTTTCTATCCTCTTTGATATATATTTTAGCTTTTAGATGTGATAGTACAGTCTAAGATAAACATGACTGTGAGCCCTTAATGGTTAGGGAAATGCCAACACAAAATAGTCTATTTTCAATAAACAAGCAGGTTTCACCATGCCTTTTATCCAAAATAAAATGTTAAAGATTTTGTTTAATTATGCAGGAAAATGTTTATCATAAGAGGGACAAGAAAATCAACAAACAAAAAATGAGAGACTGGGATCGGATTGAAGCTATAGCCTACAGAGTCAGGGGATGGATTTAGATCTGAGTTTAATTTGAACCTAGTGAATTTACTTCAGACTCTAAATCTTAATATCCTCATCTTTAAAAATATAGGAGCAATATCTTCCTCACTAATTCATTCTACTATCAAACATAATAAGTTTAACACTTCATAAAATTCTTAGAACATCTCAGTTTAATAAAGAAACACAAAATGGAAGAAGAAGGTGAATATGGTACCAGGAGGAGAATGAAAAGAGGAAGAGGAAGAGAAGAAACTAGAAATGTGATAGATCAAGCTTGAAAAAAGTGTGGTATTATATAAATAGAAAAGAGTATGCTTATATATGAATATAAAAAGTCTGAAAAACCATGTTGACACTTATTCAGTCTATTATTTTTCTATATATCAGTTTTTCCACAAAGTGTATTTACTGATTTTAAAATCAGTAGAAACCTTTTTAAAAAACCAAGAAATTAAAATGAATATTTTTCCATTTTAAATTTCATTTTAACTATGTGTAAACTTCCAACTTATATCTTACTATCTAAATTCTATCAAAGATTGCCAGTGTATCCCTAGTAATATTTAAATTTAAGAGGCCAAAATACAGTTATTCAACCTGGTGAGTGAGAACCAACCTTTTAAAAGTTGATAAGTATTCAGCATTAAAAAATCTGATCATTATTATATTTTTAAACCAAGATAAATTTAATTTCTTTTTTATAGTATTTTGGGGAAGTTGCTATTTAATCAAATAAAACATTTTGCACAGCAATGATTAGCAAAGGTTTGTTGTTGATAGATATGAATTATTGAATTAAACACATTTTACAGTTAAGTTATTGATATATAATAATAAGTCCTGGTAAAAACTTGTATTTAAAGTTATTAAAGTATTTATTTTTTATTTTTGAAATAAACAAGTGTCTTAAATTTTTCTAATTAACACACAAGACAATCTATAATAATAAAAGCATAATATGCTAATTAGACTGGATAGCTGAATGACCTTTTAGACGTCATTCTGGACATCCTTCCAGACAAAGCTATGGTGGCAGGGGTCGAGGCATAGGTGGTTAGGGGCGATCAGGCAGGCAGGCAAGCAGAGTGATTAGGGGTAATCACACAGACAAGTGAATGGTTAGGAGTGATGAGCCAGGCAGACAGAGTGGTTAGGGGTGATTAGGCAGGAAGGTGAACAGTTAGGGATGATGAATCAGGCAGGCAGAGTGGTTAGGGGTGATCAGGCAGGCAGGAAGAGGGATTATGGGTGATCAGGCAGGCAGGCAGGTGAGTGTTTAGGAGCCAGTGGTCCTGGATTGCAAGAGAGTGCAGCTTGGGCTGAGGGACCCCCCCTACCCCGTGCACAAATTTTGTGTACCAGGCCTCTAATTTATATTATTTCTTATGAGCTTTGTGAAGAAATAACGTCAATTCTAACTACTTCTCTTTGCTTGTTACCCAGCTTAATTTATTTAAAAATGTAGTATTCTAGAAACACTAACTGAATGTGACAGTTTAATTCACAGAGAATTCCTTTTAATTCACTATTTTTTGAAAATGTCTGAATGATAAATCACTGGAAATTAGAGCTTATAATGACAATTAGATAAACAGGTATTTTTATCTAAAGTGACAACAGAGTAAAAAAATCTAGCAAACAGAAGAACAAAAATTCTAGCTTTCCTTCTATTAGCTTCTCATGAGATCCAAGTGAACCATCAAATGAATATGTTGAATAAGAAATATAACCCTTGTTGTATTTATCCTATCTAATAAAATAGTAATATGCAAATTAATCACTCTGGCACGCCCACAAGCCACACCCACGAGCCAATCAGGAGCAAGTATGCAAATAACCCAACCAAGATGGCTGCATCCACAGAGAGAGTAGGAGGCTATGCTTGCCCCTTGTGATGGAGGAAGCCAAGCTTTCTGCACACCCAGGCTGGTTCAGGCCTCTACTTAAGGCTACAAAGTTTCAATTATAAAAGATAAATAAATCCCAACAGAAATTCCTGCTGCCAATGAGCAAGCAGAAGGCTTGGCTCCATTCCAGGCTAAAAAGTTTCAATTGTAGAAGATACATAAACCCCAGATACCAGGGCCTCCGCTTGGGTCACCAGGGGGCTGGCCAGCCTGCAAACCACCACAGGTTCCTCGCCCAGGCCGTCCCACACCCCAAGAGAACCCCACCCTGATCTGAGACACCCTTCAGGGTAAACCAGCTGGCCTTCACCCATGCACCAGGCCTCAATCCTATCTAATAAAAGAGTAATATGCAGATTGACCATCACTCCAACACACAAGCTGCCTGCCCCCATGTGGTCAAAGATCCTGCACCAATGGGGACACAAGATGGCCACCACAAGATGGCCAGCAGGGGAGGGCATTTGACAAGTACAAGGCCTGGGAGGAGTGCAGTTTGGGGCAATCAAGCCTGCAGGGTAGGGTAGTTAGGGGTGACCAGGCCAGCAGATGAGGGAAGTTGGGGGCAAACAGACTGGCAGGAAGCAGTTAGACATCAATTAGGTTGGCAGGAGAGTGGTTAAAGGGTGATCAGGCTGGCAGCAGAAGCAGTTAGGGGCAATCAGGCAGGCAGGCAGGTGAGCAGTTTGGAGCCAGCAGTCCTAGATTGTGAGAGAGATGTCTGACTGCCTGTTTCAAGTCCCAGATTGGAGAGGGTCCAGGCTGGGCTGAGGGAAACCCCCCCCCCCCCTTGCACGAATTTGGTGCACCAGGCCTCTAGTACTATATAACAATCACAGAAGAGTTAAGAAATTACATTTTATTAAAGTGAACTTTAGAAATCTCTATGGTTGACACTAGTATGTTTTTTTTTATTGTTTCATGAATCTGAGAATTAACAATAATATGATTTTGTTAATTTTTTTTTGCAAGATGGAATTGGAGGAGTTATGTGGAGTATTTTCTAGATAATCCATTGAGTCAAATATCTAGCAATAGTGACTTTTTGCCCATATTCAATTTCAGCAGTTAAAATAGTATTTTATATCTTGAACTTCTTTTTCACCAAAATTCCAAGGGCTCTTTTAAAGTATTTTTTAAGTAATTTATCCATTGTTTTAATGCAGTTTAATTTTTGAGACATCTTTCTACTGTGTAGAAACAAACATTCATATATGGACATGTATCAGTTAGCTATTGCTGTGTAACAAGATAACTCCAAACTCATTAGGTTAAATCAACACCATTTATTGTTCTTTCAAATCTTCAGAAATTTCCAGGCAGTTCTTCAGCTCTCTGCTTGGATTATTTATATGGTCTCTAGTTAGCTGTGAGCTGACTATGTGCCTTATCTGATCATTAGCATCTGATCTTTACCTTCTGTTTGCATTCTCTTCCTCTTTTCACATCTAGCTATTGATTTTCTATTCAACCTTATTATCCAATCTGGGATGACCTTATCTGGGACTACTGGGACAACTTGATTTTGTTTCATGTCTCATCTTTTAGCTATCTGATTCAAGCATGTTATGTTGGTATAGGAGGAGATGTAAGCATGAGAGCAAAACTGTTCAAGCCCTTATGAGGCCTATATTTGGAAGTGGAACTCCATCATTTCCACTGCATTCTATTGGCCAAAGCAAGGCAGTGGTCAACCCAGATTTCAGAGGCAGAGGAATAGACACCACCTCTTCATGAGAGAAATAACACAGTCCCATTTCAAAGGGCATGGCTTCAGGAAAGAATAAAATATTTGGCCCAGTTTTGTGGTTAATCTATCTTAGATAGTGACCTCTGCTTTCACGAAAACAGGTTCAGATGGAAAGGTATATAACTTTCCATTGTTTAGGGTTTTAAGGAGCTCATATTTGCAATTCAAGGCAGGTGCTCCTTGCCAAGTAATATTTCCAGACAAGAATAGTTTTCTCAAATTCTTAAGACTTGAAAATTAGCTTCTAAACAATGCCAATATTGTCCTTTCATAAACAATATTACCTTAAAACATCCATATAAATATTAATATGAAATATATGGCAAATACTTCAAAATTAGATTCCATGTTCAAAAGAATGAAAACAGGACCATTTGACATTTGCCCACACTTTTGGGTGACAAACCAAGTCCTTGCTGCTGTTGTCTCTCACATATCTAAAGTCTCATCATTTCCCATTCCTCCATGTACCCTGTGCTCCAAGAACTTATTTATCACAGTTTCTTTACAAGTTCATGCAAATTAATTTATCTGATCCTCAGCATCTGAAGTGTCTCTCTGCTTGGCATTATCTTCCTCTTTCCACATCTAGCTATTGATTTCCTATTTAACCTTGTAAATTCAGTTCAAGGATTTCTGCTTCTGTTTGTCTCTCAAGTGAAAATGACATCGCTCTCATTTGTGCTGGCAATATACTTACCCATAACTATTGACAGGATTATAACACAGTGGTATAATTATATTGGCTTAAATGCGTAGCTCTTTCCTATTCTGTGACTAAAGCTGTGAAAACAATGGCAATATCTTTTTTTAAAAAATAATTTATCTTTTCAAATATTCCCAGAGCTTGCCTGGCACAATATAAAGCACTGGAATAAAAGTCTATTAAATTTAGTTGAATAATTTAATTAACCTCCTTTTTGACTATGATGGAAATAAGGAAATTAATAAATAATTTATCCAAGTTCACACAGTTGGGAAAAGTTACACCTGTGATTAAATCAGGCCTCTTTGGCCCCAGATGCTATATTCTTTAATAATGAATCTCACTTAACAGACTTTCCAATATGTAACTGGCATGTTTGAGTGGATCTCTGAAGAAATACTGCACTAAATGCACGAGTAAAACTTTTCCTTATATTTACTACTATCTCACTTAATCTTCCTCAGCTTCAAGGGCTATATTTGTTATATTTTTAGTTATAGCCTTCAAGGTTTTTGTATGAGGTATTGCTTTTTGTATTTTAATTTAATTAACATTAAAAAGTCAGATTTTCCATATACCTTAGAGTGACTTCTGCATTTAAAAAATATGTTTTGGTCTCTAGAGCAGTCTTTACTAAATTTATTGAGGAATTCACTGCCTGGCATACTGGACTCCTGAAAGAGTTACTAGACTCTCCAAAAAGAGTGATATAAAAATACAAATTTAGGACAAGGAAGAATTTTCCTAATGTACAATATATATATAGAATGAACACTGTGCTATTATCCTTCAATTATTATACTAATTCAATTTAAAATTAGAAGCAATTTTGTGCTGGCCAGTTCAACCAGAGGGTTGCAGTTTCCATCCCCAGTCAAGGGCACATACCTGGTTGCAGGTTTGATCCCTGGCCCTGGTCAGTAGGTGCTTGTGAGGAGGCAACCAATTGGTGTGTGTCTCACATCAATGTGTTTTTTTTTTTCTCTTTCTCATTCCCTCCCCCATTCCATTCTATCTAAAAATCAATGGAAAAAATATCACCGGGTGAGGATTAACAAAAAAATTTAGAAGCAATTTTGTTTGTAGGCTATATAACTGTATCTGACTTTCAGAGACCTCAGCGGAAAGAAAAAGAATAACTTAGTTAAATGATCCTTATTTTATTGAAAGAGATTTCGAAACTGCAGAAATAAAACTTATTTAAGATTGACTGTGAATGACATGATGGCCAAAGAAGCCCAGTTCAAACTGCAGTTACAAAGTATAGAATAATTAAGAAATCTGGAAGTATACTACCTAAGTTTGGATTCATATCTACCACTTGCTGCGTGAACTCAGTCAAGTTGCTTGTCTTCTCTGTGCCTCAGTTTTATCACCAGTAAAATGGGAATGGTTTTAATTCATTGTGGTGAGGATTAATTAAAATAACCCATGTACAGTACACAGAATTTGAGGCTGATATAAAGTAAATACTCAATTAGTCATGCCTTCTAAAATATATCAAGTTGAATCATAGGAAATTACCAATATTCAACCATATTTGACTATAGAATTGAAAGTTTCATATGATTCAAAATATTAAGAGGAAAAAGAGGTATAGTGGGGACAGAAGCTCTTATTTAAATATTTTTTCCTGTGTGACTTGCCCTTTCTTGTTCCCTTGGTTTGGCATTGCCAATAAGCAGACCCTCCTCATAGCCAAGGAAGAAGGCAATGAGGAGTCCAAGGCTGCCTTCCTACTGGGTATACATAGGGAAGGATTAGGAAGAGGCTATATATTGTCACATAATTGTCCATACTCAATTGTGATGCAGCATAATTGAGAAATTATCACAATGTTAATTTTATAAATAAAATTTACATTTAATAATTGGCCATAAGGTCTCCTCCTACTAGATCTGAGCAAGCCTGAATAGTCCTTTCTCCCTTGGTATTTTGCCTGGAGCTAAGTACTAATTCTTGACATTTCTCATGTGTGTTTGTGTGTGTGTGTGTGTGTGTGTGTGTGTGTGTGTATGTGTGTGTTTTCTGAAGAATCAGAGTGTTATTTAGATGCTTTGAAACCAAGTGCTTTGTCTTACAAACTATATACTTTGCTTATTCTGTCACAAAGTGACTATCAGAGATAAAATATACCTACTCAACATCCATTTTTGTCTCTATCTATCTCAACCTTAAATCTATGTGATTCAATAGAAAAAATGAATTTAATTTTCAGAATTTTAAATTTATTGGGGGTAATTAAAAGTGGTATAAGAATTAGTTAAAATTATGATTGGGAAGTTCACACATATTTTAACATAACTATTTGTGAATTATATTAAGGTTATATCTAGAAATACAAAATAGAAAGTTCACATAATTTTACTTGTATTTGTTTCAGAATACCTTTTAACTGAATTTGTACTGACGTATCTAGTTTACAGAGGAGAAAACTCAGGACTATAGTACCAGAGGCATGGATGCATGGAACAGACTGACAGATCTCAGAGGGGAGGAGGTGGGGACTGGAAAAAATTAGCTAAAAAACATATATGCATATATGCATAGCCCTTGGGCATAGCCAACAATGTGATGAAGGAAGGAGAGGGAGAGGGAAGCTGGATGGAAGGGGACAAAAGGGGGATGAGGGACATCGAAATAATGTCAACAATAAAAAAAAGTCAGTTTTATTACAAAACATCTTAAAGATAGACCCGATCAGACAAGAAACTGTGCTGAGTTTTGGTTAAGCACACTTTACTTTCGAGTTTATAATAGCCCATTTACAGATAATTACTTAATTTCCATTAACTATTGTTGTGGCTCCTGTTTAAATTTCTAATGTGCAATCTGGTTGAATCTTTTATCATGTACTTAATAGTATAACTCACACATTAGGTCCTAGTGATTATGTTTTATAAAGAGTTAGTGACAAATAACATTTTAATCTGGAGAGACTGTAAAACTATTATATTATCTAATTTAGCTCTTGAGCACTTCCTAGCCTCAGGGGATAACTTGGATTTTTCTTGATTATCCTCTGTAGCCCAGATTTTAGTTGTGTTCCTGATATATAAATGTCTCTAAAATTATTTGATGCTAAGGAATAAAGAATAATATATGTTAATTTAATCTGTTAAAGCCTACAAAGCATAATATTACTTTGATATCCTATTACAGAAGAGAAAGTGTTCCAATGATGCATTTGGTTCTTTGAAATGACATTACTAGATACAGAAATAATATAGGAGGCTTGAGAAGGAATACTTGGGCCTTTATTTATTTCCTGACAAGGGCATATCTGACTTTGATTCCTTGGATCACAGGGAATTTGTTGAATGTTCTAAGGTGTTGAATGTTTTTGGTTTATCCCTCTGGGTCAACTCCCTCCCTCTCTGTGGATGATATCAAAAGACTTCCTTGCCCTTGGGCTTCCAGTTGGATTTGGCTAATGAGAGCATTTACATGACATCTGAGGGAGGGATGAAAGAAAGACCAGAGTATTTATTCACTGTATTCATCCCCCAAATATAAAAACTCCTGTCTGTTGACCCTCTGTGCTCTTTCTTTGTTCAGGGACCAGTAACCATTCTCTTTCTCTTCATTTCTCTCAGTCTAGGAGTGATAATAGCTCTTCTCTATTACCAGTTCTGGTGATTTCTTTATAGTCTGCCCTCATATTTGTAAATCATCCCTTATTAAACTCTCTTCAAGTTACCCAAGTCCTTTAGGACCCTGGGGCACTCAAAGGAGAGAGTTCTCTTCACCTCCAGGTGATGACATTTAATAGGAAGGAGAGAATATAATTAGGGTTTATGGAGCATTTTTTATGCCCAGTGACATGTGGGACACCTTATATTTATTAATGCATTTAATCCCAATGTTAGTACTTTGACATTGATTCCTCTGTTATTCTGGGGTGAAAGTTACAAGGCAAACTGTGGAAAATGTGGATTATTTGAGTTAAAAATTTGGAATAGTTTCATGATAGCTAACACTCACTGAGCACATCATACACATAGTGATATTCTAAATGTACTTAAATCTCCTCAGCATTACCACAAGTTAGATAATAGCACATCTTCATTTTATAAATGAAAAAGATAAGGTACAGAGAGGTTAAGTTACTTGCTCATTATCACACAGCTTAAATATGGCAGAGCTGGGATTTGAACCAATTCATCTGGGCACAAAAGACAATATTCGTATTTACTGTATTATACCACTTCCCTTGGTTTTGTAAAATGTATTTCATCAATGCAATGTTTCCACCCAGATTCTCTCTGTATAAACCTGATGTTTTCCCATCATCAGTTGCCTAAAATGGAATACTTAACCACCATTATTCTTCCATTTTTTTAGAGATTCCGTTCAAGGCAAAACTAATCTATAGTAATAAAAATCAGTATAGCCACCCTTGAAGGGAAGTGCACACAAGAGGGTATGAGGAAGCTCATAGGTTGCTAGTCATATTGTGTTTCTCTTTTTGGTATGGATAATATGAATGTGTTCAGTTTGTGAAAATTCATTGAGCTAAAACTTAAGATATATTTACTTTCCTTTATGTATAGTATATCTCAATAAAATTCTCTTATGGAATACTTTTTACAACCCATGCTTAAATAAATAATCTAAAAATTGCCTATTTATGTTATAATAAGTTGCATTATTTTTAGGAGACCTGATCAACAGTATTCACCAATAAGTTTTGAATCAATTTTGCACTCCTTTTTGGTGTTTACTATATCTAAATATTTGCAAATACAGAGGACTACCTTGACTTTCTGAATAGCTGAGATGTCCAGAGCCTGACCTTTCTGTAACCGGAAGTCTATGATAAATTATCCCCGGGCTCTTTACCTTCTTCCTATTGGAACACTATATTGTTCTCCATATTTTCAGGTTAAAAGATTGATATAACTCTAACAATCAGAAGCTATTTAAATATTTTCACAAATGCATTTCTGTCTCTTCCTCAATTTTTTCACTTTGTTTATGCCACTTACCAAGCAATTTGAATTGTTTTTTTTATAACATTGTCTCTATAAAGATATAAAGAAATTCCATATTTCTTTATATCATACTGACAGTGATCTGGAAGGATTATTGTCTCATTTTATGGTCCTTTTATCTTGTTATTTGGGTTAGCAAGGAAGAAAACAATATGTAAGTAGATGCAGAAAACTGCTGAGTATTATCAAAAGTTCACTTTTTAAAGAAAATGTTTGTCATGGAAAGGATTGAAGACAAGAGAGTCAGAAGTTATATGGCCCAAAGAGAGTTTAATGTTCTGTATGTTTTACAAAGTAATTTTCATACAATTGAAAAGAAAGCCATTAAAGATGTGGAATTTTAAGGAAATATTGTTTTCATGACATAAAATGTCACTTGCAACAAAAAGTCGTAGATGAAAAGGGAAGAAAACAAAAGAAGATTTAATTAAAAATAATCAAAAGAACATGAAAAAAGAAAAAAAGCACTTGAAGCTTCTGAGTGTTCTCCTTTGCCACCCACATTTTCAGTATTAGTAATTGAATTTGGAGCGACATCTTTCCTCCTTGACTTTCACTTTTACAAGGGTAGCAAACTATGAGAAAACAGAACACATTGTATATGACTTCTGCACTTTCCAGCAGGTTCAACAATGCACCATAACTGTATTTACAGCTTGATTCTGGCCAAAAAAAGAGAAGGCAAGGGATCATAGAAGAATAAAACATAAAAACATGCTATATTTATCGTGTGCCTACTTTTTGCCAAGTCTGTGTAACAAAACTACACTGTTTGATTTAAACCTCAGAGGAGTGCTCTGAAGTAGTATTATTTCAATCCCCATTTTACCTAAGAGTCAATTGTTCCTCAGACAGGCTAAGTCACTTGCCTAAGACAGTGCAGCCAATGAATAGGAAACTTGAGTTCAAAAGTCAGCTATTTCTGCCTCTGAAATGTCTGCCCCTTTTGCCACATCACATCTGCAATGCTTTTGAATGAGGAGTTGAATCCAGAAAAAGAAATGAAATGCATCCATGAGAAATGAGATGTTTGCTTTTTCTAGGATATGCATTCTACAAGAAGAATAAGACCGAGCACCTGAAAGTCCATGAATTTACAAGCTAAATTTTGTACAAATCATTGAGCTTCACTTTAATTTCAATTAGACCACAGGAGGGAAAATGTCACCCAAAGTGCTTGAAATGGCTTTAAAGTTAAAACAAATATGCATTAAGAGAAGAAGGCACAATCTCCAGGAAAACTTAACATGAAACATATGTTTTCATAGACATTTTGAACCTGTAGTCACTGTATAATTTATACTGCCAGATTCCAGGGTGAATTCATTCAGTCTCATCTGCTGGAAGGACGCTAGGGATATAAAAAATAGAAATTTGATTTCAGTTGTGAAATATAAAATATATATATCATTGATTTTGTGAGTTTTGAAAGTTACCTACAATACCAGGAACTTTCTTTTTCTCTGTCACCTCACTGCTTTTTAGGTGTCCCAACTAGTTGTGCCTAGAGGCCTCTGACTGGCCTAAAATCCTTGACTCCCTTTCCATTTTGTTTGGTTGCAGTTTCAAATGGAGAATTATAAAATGCTCAAAGCAAGATCATGTTTGCCTTGTTGACCTTTGTCTAGATTCCTTGGCCAAAATCATTTGCTGTGTAGCCCAGCAAACCACGGCTCGCAAGCCATATGTGGCTCTCTGGACCCTTGAGTATGCTCTTCCACAAAATACCATGGCCTGGGCGAGTCTATTTTGAAGAAGTGGTGTTAGAAGAAGTTTAAGTTTTAAAAAAAATTTGGCTCTCAAAAGAAATTTCAATCATCATACTGTTGATATTTGGCTCTGTTGACTAATGAGTTTGCTGACCACTGGTATAGCCCTCATGTCTTGGATGCTAGAGGATCATGCTTTATTTTGTACCCCAAGATTTATCTCCTTCCTTATTTCTGCTTTTCTTCTTGAATGACCATTCTCTGGTTTGTCAGGCTTTATCTATCTATCTATCTATCTATCTATCTATCTATCTATCTATCTATCTATCTATTATCTATTGTATCTATCTATCATCTATCTATCTATCTATCTATCTATCTATCTATCATCTATCTACCTGCCCATCCATTCATCCATCCATCCATCCATCCATCCATCCATCTATCCATCCATATATTTTTCATAAGAATAAGTATCTCTGTCAGCTACCTAAACTTTATTTTCTTCAAAACTTTACACATTTCAGTGTGCAATACTCTTTCTATTGATAATTTTACAAGCCCCACACTGCTCAAATGCATCTGTAAAGTTTTGCTCCTAAAAATAAAACAAACAAGCAAACAAAACAAAACAACATTTTCAAGAAATTGTAGAACTTCAAACAAACTGAAAATAAAACCTTAATATTACTCCCCAAATGCCAAGTTATTCCAGGGTATATATGAGGTTCTTGACAGAATTATTATAAAGCATATGTTCATTTTCATTACTTATTAGCAAAAAACTTTCATTAAAGTTTCATGAAAATGGCACTATTGTTTTAAGATTTACTTATACATTATATGTGGATAAGGTGTCAAGCATGTTAGTATTTTCTTTTTTTTCTGTGGAGTTTTAGGCAGAACTATTTGAGTAGATTTTCAAAAGATACTTGTAGTTATCTTTGTCAAAGCACATACGTAGCTCAATTCTGAAAGATGGACATAGAGGGGCTGGTGCACTTTTGCAGGGGTCAGTATTCTCATTAAGCGAAACATGGAGGCATTGGCCCAAGTTGTTATTGACGTGGCTACCTGACTATAGGGACAACCTGAATACTATGTCTTCAATATTAGGAGTTTTGGCCTGGAAAACAGGATTCTTCTTGACTTTCTTGAGCTATGTGAAATTCAATGTCTGTGTGCGATTGAAGGAGTGGATAAGAAGAGCCCAAACACCCAAAGACTAATGTTAGACCCATCACCTGACATTTGTGGAATGTACTTCCTGATCCCCCAGACTATGGGAGTTCCCATAGTTATGTGCTCCTGGGTCCCTTTTACTGCTTCCGTGTGGTACTACCTTTTAGGATTATTTGTTTTCCCTGCTGGACTCAAAGTCCACAAGGGTTGGGCTCATGTCAGTCTAATTTACTAACATGTGCTCCAGCATGTAGCTTGGGTTTATTGGTGCTCGATAAATATCTGTCATCAATAAATTAGGGATTTCTAGATAACTTGGGTGAATGATTTCATGTAAAGGGATTATGGGCTTTAAACCAGAAAAAGAAAATATTTTGAGGCATGGCAGAAGAAATAAAATATTAGAAAGATAATCAAATCGAAGGACAAAAGGCAAAGGAAGCAGCAAGATAAAATAGAAAGAACAAAGACCCCAGGAGTTAGACAGATCTGGGCCAAAATTTTGGCTTTACCACCTTCTGGTTTTATGACAAAGGGCCACATGTTTAACCTCTTTGTCTCATCTGTGAGATGAGTAGATTAATGTTAACCTCATAAAAATGTCACAAAGATTATAAGATCCAATCATTTAGTGGAGTGTTTCTCATGAGTAGTTACTCCAATAATGTTAGATGTTATTAGAGTCTATAATTTTTCCTCAGTATAATTCCCAAGTAAAACAACTGGAAAAATAGATTTTTAAAAGAGTTTCACTGGCCTATTTCAACTCAATTTAAATATTTTTAAAAAATTTTAGCTAATATGAGAATGGGTCATTCTGAGGTAGTACATAAAATGTATATACAGAGAAAGCTTGTTTTATGGGTGAAGGATGGTAAACCCTCTAGAATTAAGTATTATATTTCCAAGTAAATAGTTAAATGTTATGCATCTATACAGGACATTGTATATGGTCTTTATTTCTTTGCACATTTCCTCCAACCCCCCTCCCCTAAAGCCCACCTGCCTGTATCTTTAAAATATTTTCTCTTCTTCATAGAATCACTATTGAAAAAGTGGAGTTAATTAGATCATTTAAGCTACAGAACTCCAAGGTCTGGTGCACAGATTCGTGCACCACTGAGGTCCCTAGGTCTGGCCTGTGCTCTCTTGCAATCTGGGACCCCTTGGGGGATATCAGAGAGCCAGTTTTGGTTTGGTCCCTGCAAACTAAACCAAAGGACCCCACTGGCACCAGGCCTTTAGTATGCATATAAGATCTTTGGTTAATCTCTTCCCACCCTCCCCCTGCACCCCTTTCCTCTGAGATTCATCAGTCTGTTTCACATTTCCATGCCAGTGTTTTTTGCTTCTGTGTTGAGCATCTTCCCCTGGTGGTCAGTGCACATCGTAGCTACCAGCTGGTCTGCAGGCCACTTAGGCTTTTATATATCTAGATTTTAAAGTAAATTTAGTATAATGATGTTATATTGCTTTTTGTTTTTTACTTGGAGGTTCTCTTTTCTCAACATTGACATATTAAGAATTAGATATATTGAATGTTTTAAAACATAGCTTACACGTTTAAGAGACATAATCATTGAAATGGATCACTGGAAGCATGTTTCGCTTAATTGGGCATATTTTGTATTTCAGTTTGGGAAGCAGCACATAGAAAACCTCTTCAGTGACCTGCAGGATGGGAGTCGCCTCCTGGACCTTCTAGAAGGCCTCACAAATCAAAAACTGGTATGTAACTTATTTATAAGAAAGTTCACATTAGCCTTAGGAGAATTTCATATCACAAACAAACTCCGCATAATTTTATGAGATTTAGGAAAATTCACTAATTTACCAATTACTGAATTAACTGGCAATAAAGGAACTATTCTGAATAAAACAATCTCATAATATTATTTTCATGTTGGCATAGTCTATCACATGGAGAAAAAGAAAGTGAAAATTTTCAGTAACATAATTTATGTCGATTAATAGATATTCACTTTCAATGTTTGGTATCTTTGTTAGTGAATGTATGTTATTATTGATTTTTCTATAGAGAGGAAGGAAGCGGTGTAGAGAGACAGAAACACTGATGAGAGGAAAAAACATCATCAATTGGCTGCCTCCTGCACATCCCTTACTGGGGATTTAGCCCACAACCCAGGCATGTGCCCTGATGGGGAATCGAACTGGTGACCTCTTGGTTCATGTGTTGACACTCAACCACTGAGCACACTGGCCAGATTTGAATGCATTTTTATAAAGGCTTTTAAACATAATCACCTTTTAAATTTAATTTATTTTTTATTGTGATAACATTTAACATGAGATATAGAAAACGGGCAGTTGTTGTTTAACAGGTATAAAGTTTCAGTCATGCAAGATGAGTAAGTTCTAGAGGACTGCTGTAGAACATTGTGCCTATAGCCAAAAATACTTTATTGCGCACTTAAATGTTTATTAAGTGGGTAGAGCTCATTTTAGGAATAAATATGGCAGGTATCATAACAGTAAAATTTCAAGAGCTCCACAACTGAATAAATAAATTCATCCATATATTGTGATGAACTATGCAAATGTTAGTTTAAAACTTACCAGATAAGATATGACTTTTGGGATTGAGAGTGAGGGTTAGAAAACTAAAGGTGATAGAGGTTTGAGCTTTAGTGACTAACATAATTAAAATTATAGTCACAGAAATAGTTTTCTTTAACTTTATGTCACATTATATAATTTTGCAAGGCATACACCTCTTTTAAACTTTCTTACAAAGTGTAGAAATTAACTCACTTATCTATTTTTACTAGCAAATGTCCTTATGCATGCTGATGTTTCTATTGGTGGTCATACAGTAACCCCCAAATGGGCTATAAAATGATGGAGAGATTGTAAGTAATATATATCTTTTCTGAAGAGGAAAAAATGCTATCGTTTTTCTTGAGGAATGATCAGTTCATGCTAAGAAAATCCTATGACAAGTATAATTAGCCCAAAGCACTGAGATTCATTATATTAATCTCTCGCAGCCTGTATTCATTCAAAATAGTCAGTTAGTCATGAGATGTATAAATTGTTCAATTTCTAGTAGATTGTGATTTCTCTTCTGGGCAGTAACATGGTTTCATTTTGTTTTCAGCCAAAAGAAAAAGGATCCACAAGAGTTCATGCCCTGAACAATGTCAACAAAGCGCTGCGGTTCTTGCAGAAAAATAATGTAAGTGGAGATCTGAATAGAGTCTGGACACCATGAGACAGCAGGCTGAAAATTAGACTGAGGGCTTGGCCCCCAAATTCAGAGAAAGCATTTCAAGTTAACTTATAAATCAAAGCAGTTATTAGTAAGATCACGTGATGTAGTTCATGTGCTTCTTCTTGTGGCTAATGTAATTCAGGAAGTGAACGCATCAGCCACAGAGGGCAGGGGAAGGCAACTAAATGTTATTTTCTAATTTTAAAGAATGCGGTTATGTTTGGTGGACAAAGTAAGTCCTGTGGTGAACTTAGTTCCTCTTAGTAGTGTTCTGTGCAACAAATGGCTTTTACTAAGCTGAATATTATTTTTAGAAGTATAAAGTGTGTTCAAACATGATGATGATAAAGTTTGTTTGAATTCAACCAATATTATTAACACCACAACCAAGTATGAACATTACACAGAAAAGTCACTATTTCAACTCATGGTAAGAACTGCAACTTTTTTTTTTTTAATTTCTGTTTGATCTAGTTTAGATATATGTGTGTTACTGTAAGAAGTCAACAAATAAGTGTGGAAATTTAGGAGTTTCTACAGAGTGAATTTGAGATTCCTCCCTTCTATCAAGGCATTGTAAACAGTCTCCTTTTTGGTATGTTTGTTTGTTTTGTTTTGTTAATCCTCACCTGAGGATATTTTCCCATTGATTTTTAGAGAGAGTGGAAGGAAGAGGGAGAGACTGAGAGACACATTGAGGTGAGAGAGACAAATTAATTGGTTGCCTCCTGCATGCACCCTGACCAGGGCCAAGGAACCTGCAACCAACATATGTGCTCTTGACCGGACTTGAACCAAACTGGCTAGGGCAGAAGCAGTCTCCTTTCTTACTAACTTTCTATGATTTTTCTAACGAACTATTTATAAGGCAGTTTGAGTAACTTCCTAATTACATTATAGCTCTCTTTCAAGAATAAATCCGAATAAATTGATCACATATTCTTAAAATAACCATAATCAGTGATAGATTTTTAATGATGTATACATACCCAAATGTTGTTCAGTTTATATGGCACAGAGAGAACAACATATGGGAAATGGAAGTGACGGCTGTGCAGCATTTAGTTGATTTTCTGAATTTAGAATTGTCATATTTAGCCTATGAAAATTATAGAAATATTATTTTAATTATTTTATAAAGTGATTAACTATATATTTTTAAATTTTCTGCAGACAGAATAGAATAGTTTATAGAATGTTTGGCTCATTACTAGTGCAACAGAACCATTTGAAAAGCCAATTTCATGTAAATTAATAAACGTGTTTAAAGATATTGGGAATTTATACACAAAGATCTTTGTAGATCAATTCCCCATATTTATTTACAAAATATATAATCAAAGGAAACAACAGAAAAATCAAATAATTACAGTATTAGATTAACTCTACTTGATAGTGATCTCACTAAAAAAAGTCACATTAAAAAATAGGCTGTTAGATCTCCTAAAAATAGGGAATTAATATATACATAAATTTTTTAATAAGCATCTTGTTTTTTCACATAGTGATTATTGATTATGAGTTTGTAGATTATCTATATATATTATAATTATTAATTTCACAGTTTTCAATATAAGAACAAAAGAAATCCTGGCAACAAAACAGAGAAACCACAAAAGAAAATCTCTGTGACTTTGGGATACCAAATATTTATTTCTTATATGTAAAACCAATGCTATAATTTAAAAAGAGAAAAGTTAACTTGAACTTCATCAAAATTATAAGTTATTTCTGTATTCAGGAGATGAGTAACTTGTTTCATGTATTGTTATCTCTGTGGATTATATATTTACTCACTCAGATGTGTCTTTTGATAAAGAGAAGTTCTTCATTTTGATGTAGTTCATTTAAAAATTGTTTTAAATTTATTGGGTGTCATTGGTTAATAGGATTATATAGGTTTCAAGTGTACATATCTATGATACAGGATCTGTGTATTGCATTGAGTGCCTACCACCCAAAGTCAAATAATCTTCTGTCACCAAATATTTGACCTTTATCACCCAACAATTCCCTTCTCTCTGGTAGCCGCCATATTGTTGTTTGTGCCTATGAATTTTAGTTCTTGTTTGTTCAACTGTTACTTTCAGTTTTATATTATACTCATGAGTGAAATAATATGGTTCCTAACCTTTTCCTGATTTTTTTGGTTTAACATGACATTTGTTGTATCCTGTTTAAGAAACATTTGTCTGCCCCAAATCATTATGATATTATATTTTACTAGAGGCCTGGTGCATGAAAATTCACCAGGGGGGTCTTCTCAGCCAGACCTGTCCCCTCTCACAGCCCAGGAGCCCTCAGGGGTAGGAAGCTACCCAGCGATCAGGGGAAAGTGATGCCCCATCACATCTCTGCTGCTTCCACTGCCAGCAGTGCAAGCCTTGGCCAGCCTTGATTACCTGAGCGTCTGGCAGCCCTGGCAGTTGGGCAGCCGCCATCCAAGGCTTGCCTGCACCTCAGGCCAGCTCTTGGCAGCTGAGGGGCTGAGTGGACTAGGAAACTCTGGAGGCAGGCACCCCAGCAGGGCTTAGGGGACTGGGTACCGCCATCTTGTGGCTGTGGGCTCTGAGAGTCAATTAGCACATTCCCTCTTTATTTGATAGGATTGTTATCTATATAAGCTTTATTGTTTCACCATATAAATTTGGATCTGTATTTCACCTGGAATTGATTATTGAATTTGGTGTGAATAATGGGTTAGGATTCTTGTTCTGTTTTTTGATTTGGAGTCTAATTTACATAACACTATTATTATTTTTTAATAATTCTTTATTGTTGAAAGTATTATATATGTCCTCTTTTTACCCCATTGACCCCATTCAGCCTCACCTCTCCCCCCACAGGCCTACATTATCTTATTGTCTGTGTCCATGGGTTTTACACATATGCATACAAGGTCTTTAGTTAATTACCTCATGCCCACCCACCCACCCTCTCCCACCTTCCCTCTGAGATTTCGCACTCTGTTCCATGCTTCCATGTCCCTGGATTCACTTAGTTCATCAGTTATTTTGTTACTGAGATTCCACATTTGAATGAGATCATGTGATACTTGTCTTTCTCTGGCTGACTTATTTCATTTAGCATGATATTTTCCAGGTCCCTCCACGCTGTCTCAAAAGGTAAAAGATTATACTTTTTTACTGTTGCATAGTATTCCATGTTATAAATGTACCACAGCTATTTTATCCACTCATCTACTGATGGACACTTGGGCTATTTTCAGAGCTTAGCTATTAGGGGTGTATACATTCTTTCTGATTGATGCTTTGGGTTTCTGAGGTTACATTTCTAGAAGTAGGATAACTGGGTCACGGGCAGTTCCATATTTAATTTTTTGAGGAAACACCATACTGTTTTTCATAATGGCTGCACCAGTCTGCATTACCACCGGCAGTATACTAGGGTTCCCTTTTCTCCACATCCTGGCCAGCACTTGCCATTTGTTGATTTGTTGATTTGTTGATTTGTTGATAACAGCCATTTTGACAGGCGTGAGATGGTATCTCATTGTCATTTTGATTTGCATCTCTCCAATGATCATTAACTTTGAGCATTTTATCATATGTCTCTTGGCCATCTGTATATCTGCTCTGGAGAAGTGTCAATTTAGGTCCTTTGCCCATTTTTTAATTAGACTGCCTTCCTTTTGTTACTTGTATGAGTTCCTTATATATTTTGGATATTAACCCTTTTTCAGATATAACTTTGACAAATATGTTCTCCCATACAATGGGAACTCTTTTCATTTTATTAATAGTTTCTTTTGCTGTGCAGAAGATTTTTATTTTGATGTAGTCCCATTTGTTTATTTTATCCTTAGATTCATTTGCCTTAAGAGATATATCAGTAAACATATTGCTATGAAAGATGTCTGAGATTTTGCTGCCTATGGTTTCTTCTAGGATTTTTATAGTTTCATGACTTACATTTAAGTCTTTTATCCTTTTTGAGTTTATTCTTTTGTATGGTGTAAGTTGATGGTGTATTTTCATTTTTTTGCATCTATCTGTCCAATTTTCCCAACACCATTCATTAAAGAGACTATTTTGATTCCATTGTATGTTCTTGCCTCCTTTGTTAAATATTAATTGAGCACAATGGCCTGTGTCAATTTCTGGGGTCTCTGTTTTGTTCCATTGATCTATATGCCTGTTCTTTTGCCAGTACCATGCTGTTTTGATTAAAGTGTCTTTGTAGTATAACTTGAAATCTGGTATTGTGATTCTTCCAACTTTGTTTTTCTTTCTCAAATTTGCTGCAGCTATTCAGGATCTTTTTAAAATTCCCTATAAATTTTTGGAGTGTTTGTTCTAGGTCTGTGAAATATGCCATTGGTAGTTTACTAGGGATTGTATTGAATCTGTAGATTGCCTTAGGTAGTATGGGCATTTTAATGATGTTGATTCTACCAATCCATTAACACCGTATATTCTTCCACTTGAGTATATATTTTTCTATCTCTTTTATCACATTCTGTAGTTTTCTGAGTATAGGTCTTTTGCCCTTTGGTTAAGTTTATTCCTAAGTATCTTAATTTTTGTAATGGTAAATGGGATTGTTTGTTTAGTTTCTCTTTCTGAGAATTTATTCTTGGCTTATAAAAAGCCATAAATTTTTAGATGTTGATTTTGTATCTTGCTACATTGCCAAATTAATTTATTAAATCTAGTATATTTTTGGTGTAGTCTTCAGGGTTTTTTATACACAATATCATGTCATATGCAAAGAATGACAATTATTCTTATTCTTTTCCATTTTGGATGCCTTTTAGTTCTTCTTGTGTGATCCCTATGGCTAGGACTTCCAGTACTATGCTGAATAAGAGTGGTGAAATTAGACTTCCCTGTCTTATTCCCATTCTTAGGGAAAATGGTATTAGTGTTTGCCCTTTGAGTATGATATTGGCTATTGGTTTATTGTATATGGCCTTTATCATGTTGAGATATGCTCCTTCTATTCCCACTGTGCTGAGAGTTTTGATTAAACTCTCAGCAAAGATTATGTCAAATGTTTTTTTTTCTGTATGTGTTGATATGATCATGTAATGTCTGTCTTTCAATTTGTTTATGTGAAGTATCATGCTTATTGCATTGTGTATATTTTACAAGCCTTGCATCCCTGGAATTAATCCCACTTGGTCATGGTCTATGATCTTTTTAATATATTGCTAGATCCTACTAGCTAGTATTTTGTTGAGGGTTTATAAAAATATATTTTATTGATTTTTTTTTCAGAGAGGAAGGGAGAGGGATAGAGAGTTAGAAACATAAATGAGAGAGAGCCAGCAACTGAGGTACATTCCCTTGAAAGGAACTGAACCTGGGACCCTTCAGTCTGCAGGCCAATACTCTATCCACTGAGCCAAACCGGTCAAGGCTTGTTGAGGATTTTGGGATCTATGTTCATCAAGGATATTGGCCTATAATTCTCTTTCTTTGTAGTATCTTTTTCTGATTTGGGGATTACGACAGTGCAGGCCTCATAAAAAGAGTTTGAAAGTGTTCCTTCCTCTTGGATTTTCTGAAATGGTTTGAGGAGTATAAGTATTAGTCCTTCTTTGAATGTTTGGTAAAACTCCCCTGTGAAGCCATTTAGACTTAGGCTATTTTCAATGAATTACATTTCCACCAGTTTGTTGTAAGTGTTCAAATGAACCCATATCTTCACAGTGTAATTATTAGATTTTCTAATTTCACCTATTTTTTGGTGTTTGTATTACTATCTCATTGCAGTTTTAATTTGAAGTTCTCCAATTACTGCTGAGGTTGAAAAAAATTTATATTATTCTTGAACTTTTGAATAGCCTCTTTTGTTAAAAGTTTTTTGCCCATTTTTTTCTATGGGATTTGTTTTCTCATTCTGTAATACTTAAAATTAAAAAAACAAAAACAAAAAACAACACACTGTAGGAAAAAATCACAGGAGAAACTTGATGTACTCAATATTATAAAGGTATTGTTTCTCCCTAAACAGGTCTATAGATTTAACTCAAATTGATCATATTCCAAACAGGATTTATGTGACAATTTTAAAAAATGAGTGTAAAGTGAATATATAAATACAAAATGGCCTCTAGTCATTTATAATTTAATTTAAATGAACCAAATCCAAACCTGAGCTCTCAAATAGGCATTTAGAAAATTCTATTTTTATCATTCGTAAGAATCACCCTAGGGAATGGTGATAAATGAGTGGACCTAATTGGCGACTTTCAGGCAAGGAAAGTCTTTAATCTTTAGTCCATTAAAATATCTAATGATACAGTCACCATCCCAACTCAAGTCATCTCATGAAGCCAAGGGTACGATTAGCAGTCCTGGTATGGAATAGATGGCTTATACAGAGACAAAGTTGAAGAGACTGTATGAAAGAAATATCTTTAAAAAATGTGGGAAGAATTAAAAGAACTGATAATAAATGGTAAAGCACCCAGGGATTAGCATGAGTTAATAGCATTTACCACTGCTAAACCTAAAGAGTCAAGAGGAAAGAAAGCTTCTATCTTAAACTGATGAAAGTTCTATCCTTGTGCAGGGGCGACCGGACAGCAATTGTGATCATAAAGTATATAAAAAATGCAGTTACTTTCAAATCATGGCCTGCTCTGCTCAGGAGTTTGTATAAGACTGATACCTTAGTCTCTGTATTCATTCATCTATTGTTCTGCCATCTGCATAAACAAAAAAACGGATAATATATTAGCATGCAACAAAAATGTCACTAAATACACAAAAATAAAATGTAAAGTGTGTAGTCTTTGATTTGATACTATCCTATCTAATAAAAGAGTAATATGCAAATTAACCATCATCCTGCTATAACCACAAGCCACGCCCACCACCCAATCAGGAGAGAATATGCAAATAAACCCAACCAAGATGGCTATGGCCACAGAGAGCAGGAGGGAGACTTGAGTTTCCCTGGCGATGAAGGAAGCCAAGCTTTCCTCACACTCTGGCTGGCCCAGGCCTCTGCTTAAGGCTATAAAGTTTCAATTATAGAAGATACATAAATCCCAACAGAAATGACTACAGCCAAGGAGCAAGCAGAAGGCTTGGCTCCACTCTAGGCTACAAAGTTTCAATCGTAGAAGATAAATAAACCCCAGATACCAGAGCCTTCGCTTGGGTCACCAGGGGGCGTGGCTAGCCTGAAAGCCACCATAGGCCCCTTGCCCAGGCCTCCCCATACCCCAAGGGAACCCGCACCCTGATCTGGGACATCCTTCAGGGCAAACCATGCTGCCCCTATCTGTGCACCAGGTTTTTATCCCATCTAATAAAAAAGTAATATGGAGATTGACCATCACTCCAACACACAAGATGGCTGACTCCATGTAGTCAAAGATCCTGCTCCCATGTGGACACGGGATGGCCACCACAAGATGGCCAGCAGGGGAGGGTAGTTGGGAGGGACCACCCTGCAAGGGAGGGAAGTTGTGGGCAATCAAGCTAGTAGAGGAGGGAATTTGGTGGTGACCAGGGCTGCAGGGAAGGGGAGTTGGGAGGGACTCAGGCCTGCAGGGGAGAGCAGTTGGGGGTGACCAGGCCTGCAGGGAAGGGCAGTTAGGGGTGACCAGGCCTGCAGGGGAGGGCAGTTAGGGGCAAACAGGCTGGCAGGGGAGTGGTTAGGGGGTGATCAGGCTGGCAGGCAGAAGTGGTTAGGGGCAATCAGGAAGGCAGGCAGGTGAGCAGTTGGGAGCCAACAGTCCTAGATTGTGAAAGAGATGTCCGACTGCCCATTTAAGTCTGATCAGACATCCCTCGAGGGATCCCAGAATGGAGAGGGTGCAGGCTGGGCTAAGGGACACTCCACTCCCCCGCTGTGCACAAATTTTATGCTCCAGGCTTCTATTAACAGTATAAGTTCATAACACTTTTAAAAATTAAATTTGATTAATTTACAATATGTTGTATAAGAAGTCAAGATTACAAACCCAAATTTGTGGAGGAAAACTATTCCATGAGAAAACCCATAGGAAATGGTCCAGGTTTTCCCTAGAGGTTCAATTTTTGTCTTTGCTTTTATTTTCATTTTTACAAAAGGTAAATTAATTCAAGCTTTCAACCATACATGTTACAAAATAAAAAATGCTCTAAGGAAAGTAGGAAATAAAAGATAAATGAAGAAATAAATGAGTTAGAAAGAAGAGACACTAATTTTAAAAGCTAGCTATTTGTAATAAAGTAATAAAATAGACTAATCTCATAAATTGATAGAAGAAAGAGAAAAAACTAAATACACTAGTATGCAATTTAAACACAAAAAGAAAATATTAAGCAGAAGCACAAGAGATATAGAAAGCAAAAATGGAATCTACACTGAACTATATGTTGATTATAAAAAAATCAATGACATTGTATTATATTCTATGTAAAATAATAAAAATTAACACAATGGAATATAGAGTATCATAATTAGTAACCAAGACAACTTATAACATTGTAAGAGATAAAACCTTCCAGAAAGGCTTCTGAGTATAATGGAACGAAGGTAATGAGGAATTTCCCAATTCTACAAATCTATTCACAAACCCAATTTTTAAAATCACTTGAAAAGATTAGCTCTACTTGCTGTTAAAGGGGTCTTATAAGCTTTTTTTTTGAAAGACTACTTTGTGGTAGTTTCTTAGATAAAGTTCATTTTGACTTCTTCCTTCCTAGGGTCTCTCTACCTTAGCCTTCACCTCTGCAACAAATTCTCTGGCTCTAAACCAGCAATCTAATGTGACTCTGTGCCTCAATTTCCTCTGTCCTGACTTCTAACTTGCTGTCCTACTCACATAACATTCACAGTTTAGCTCTGTAATCTTGACACGATATTTATGTTCTGATTTGCATTCTCTGTGCTGACTTTTTGAACATGAAGATTTCCCTGCTATCAATAATTTAATTTTGAAAACCACTTAGTAAGAAGTACTTTTAAGTGCAGCAATACCTTTATTATAATACTTGCTGAGAGCAAAGCTTATGTATAATAAAGGTGGCTGTGACTTCAAAAAGCAAATAAAGAAGGTAGTACAGAATTCTGTGACACGGGATGAATGTCTCTATCAAGTGCTTATGCCTGTCTACACACCAGGCCAAGATAAATTGCATTGCCAACGAGGGGGAGAACGCCCCTCTATCCTTTAGTTCTTACAGCTGTACTGATAATAAATAATAAAATAGATACAAGACTAGATCAATAGGAGATATAACAATTTAATACATGTACTTGGGAGAATCATAATATGATGCTCAGATTCTAAAATGAGGCTCAAAGAAATGATCAAATTAGGCACCTTTCACCTTTTTATGCTTTTTAGAAAAAAAAACAACAACAAAGCACACACACACAAAAATAACAACACTAAATTTGGGAAAAATTGACAGGACAGAGAAAAATCAGTGATCATCAGAAAGCATTCAAGCCAAGTTTCGGTATTCATTAGTGAGGAATCTAAATAAAGTTTGGGCTTGAGTCATAAGTTACAAGGCTTGTTTATATAAGCTTCCCACTCTGCATTCTTTTAACTATTGCAATGAGATGGTCTCCCAGCCCTCAGAAGCAGGAAGGAAATCATATATCCTGCTTTCAGGGGACAGACAGATCAGGGTTTTTATTCTTGAATGGGTAGTTTCTTAAGGAACTTTAATTCAAAATACACCATTATGAGATGTCTGTGTGGGGGTGGGGGGTGGGGGTTGGGACTGACTGGGCTCCAATAGTATCTACAACTTCCATTTATTTTGTGAGTGGTTGAAGTTTATAGAACAAATTGCAGAAAATATGAAGATATCTCTCATATTGCCATTCTATCATTCTTTGCCCTTCTCCACCCTTGTTTGTGAGTAGTCTCCTTCACTAGGCACTCTGAATTCAGTAATACGGCTTTTAAGCCTATCTTCTCTCAAATAAAAAGAAGTATTTACTGAGTCATTTAAACTTGTTTATTTTTTCAAGATTCATTATTTTATTCATATATTTATTTAAATAATTCTTTATTGTTGAAAGTATTACATATGTACCCTTTTTCACCCATTTACCTCCTCCAGCTGCTCATATCCCCTCAACGACCCCTCCTCCACTAGGCCTTCAGCATTCTATAGTCTGTTTCCCTGGGTTATACACATATGAATGCAGGGTATTTAGTTAATTACCTCCCTCCCTTGCGTTCCCTCTGAGATTCTGCACTCTGTTCCATGCTTCCATGTCTCTGGATCCATTCAATTCGATAGTTTATTTTGTTACTTAGATTCCACATATGAATAAGATTATGATACTTGTCTTTCTTTGGCTGACTTATTTCATTTAGAATGATATTCTTCAGGTCTCTCTATGCTGTCTCAAAGGGTAAGATATTCTTCTTTTTTTACTGTTGGATAGTATTCCATGGTACTATAAATGAACCACAGCTTTCTTATCCACTCCTATACTGATGAGTGCTAGGGCTGTTTCCAGAGCTTAGCTCTTGTAAATTGTGCTGCTATAAACATAGGGGTACATACATTCTTTCTTATTGTGTGCTTTGGGTTTCTTAGGATATATTCCTAGAAGTGGAATAACTATGTCACAAGGCAGTTCCATCATTAATTTTTTTAGGAAACTTCATACTGTTTTCCATAATGGCTGCTCCAGTCTGCATTGTTACCAGCAGTGTACTAGAGTTTCCTTTTCTCCACATGCTGGCCAGCACTTGCCATTTGTTAATTTGTTGATGGTAGTCATTCTGACAGGTGTGAAATGATTCCTCATGTTGTTTTGATTTGTGTCTCTCTGGTGATCAGTGACATTGACATTTATTTAATGTCTCTTATCCATCTGTATGTCCTCTTTGGTTAAATGTCAATTTATGTCTTTTGCCCATTTTTAAATTGGATTATCTGTTTTCCTTTTGTTAAGTTGTATGAGACCCTTATATATTTGGAAATTAACCCATTATCAGATTTATAATTGGCAAATATGTTCTCCCACATAGTGGGGTCTCTTTTCACTCTTTTTTTCTTTTCACTTTTTTGATAGTTAATTTAGTTTTGCAGAAATTTTTATTTTGATGTAGTCCCATTTGCTTATTTTCTCCTTAGTTTCCTTTGCCCTCGGAGATTTATTGGTAAACATATTGTTATGAAAGATGTCTCAGATTTTGCTGCCTATAGTTTCTGCTAAGATTTTTATGGTTTTATAACTTACATTTAAGTTTTTAACCATTTTTAGTTTATTCTTTTGTATGGTGTAAGTTGGTGGTCTAGTTTCAATTTTTTGCATGTACCTGTCTAGTTTTCCCAACACCATTCATTGAAGTGACTGTCTTGATTCAATTGTGTGTTCTTGTCTCCTTTATCAAATATTAATTGAACATAAAGGCTTAGATCAATTTTTGTGGTCTCTGTTCTGTTCCACTGATGTATATGCCTTTTCTTGTGCCAGTACCACTATGCTATTTTGATTACAGTGGTTTTGTAGTATAACTTGATATGTGATATTGTGATCCCTCCAACTTTGTTCTTGATACTCAAGATTGCTGCAGTTATCCAGGGTCATTTTTGTTTCATGTAAATTTTTGGAGTGTTTGTTTCAGATCTGTGAAATATGCCATTGGTATTTTAATAGGATTTGCATTGAAACTATAGATTGCTTTTTGTAGTATGGACATTTTAATTATGTTGATTCTACCAATCCATGAACACAGTGTATTCTTCCACTTATTTATATCTCCATCTAGCTCTTTTTCCCCTCAATGTCCTGTAGTTTACTGAGTACAGATCTTTTGCCTCCTTCATTAAGTTTTATTTAAGTTTATTCCTAGATATCTTAATTTTCTTGTTGCAGTGGTAAATGAGATTTTTTAAAAAATTTCTCTTTCTGAAAGTTCATTATTGGTGTATAAAAATGCCATTGATTTCTCTGTGTTAATTTTGTATCCTGATGCATTGCTGAATTCATTTATTAAATCTAATAGTTTTTTTGTGGTTTTTTTTTTTTTTTGGTGGAGTCATTATAGTTTTCTATGGACAATATGTCGTCTGAAAATAACGACAATATTACTTCTTCCTTTCCAATTTGGATGTTTTATATTTTTTCCTTCTTGTCTAATTTCTCTGACTAGTACTTCCAGTATTCTGTTGAAGAAGAGTGGTGAAAGCAGATATCCCTGTCTTGTTCTGTTTTTAGGGGAAAAGGTTTTAGTTTTTGTCCATTGAGTCTGATGTATAGGATATTGGTTTGTCATATATGGCCTTTATTATGTTGAGATATGATCCTTCTATTCCCACATTGCTGAGAGTTTTTATCACAAAAAGTGTTGGATTTTTATAGAATGGTTTTTCTGTGTCAATTGTCTGTGGTGCTTTAAACTACCTTTTATATGCATTATGTTACCTGTCTTCTACTCATTGGCTGATCCTGACTTCCAAGATTTCCATGATTATATTCTGTGAATCTCAATGTTTTTTTAAAATTACACTTGTTGGGGTGAATCTGGTTAATAATAACATTATATAAGCTTCAGGTGTACATCTTTATACTCTTTTGGGTGCCCACCACCTGAACTCAATCCTTTTTTGAATTAATGAAATGTACTCACCATTATTGAGTGTTGAAATATATCCTGGGCATATGCCAGGACTTCACTGATTTAATATTAGCTGACATTGTGGTAGATCTCATAATGTTCAGTTAAACATTCTCATCAATTGTCTATGACAAAGTGGTAATTATTTTACCAAGTAATTTCAATGTATAATGTGAGATTGCACCAAGCAAATAAGATTATTGTTATACATTATTAAAACCACAAATCCACAGTGAGTAGTCAAAAAGCTTAGGGTGAAAATTCAAATGTCAGCTATGTTCTAGTATTCACTTAATCTCATCATTGAAAATTGTCACTGAATCAGACTGAATGGTTGTCAAATTTCACTGATCTGAAAAATGACGTAGTGTTCACTCTTCTTGGCATATGATCTTAGATAAAAAGGATTTTACAGTGTTCTTGAAAACTAGTATTTTATGTGTCCTTTAAGTATTCAGAAATCATCAAACCTCAGAGGGAAGGTAGGGGAGCGTAAGGGTATGGGGGAGAGATCAACCAATGGATTGTATGCATGCATATAAGCCTAAGCAATGGAAATAGACAACTGGAGGGTGAGGGCTTAAGTAAGGGGATTGGGGGATTATGGGGGAATAAAGACACATATATAATACCTTAATCAATAAAGAAACAAAAAAAAAGCAAAGATATTCACATTCAGAAAGAAACCAATTTTTTTTAGTTGTAAAACTACAAGTTGTATTTTAAAGATGCTATTAAATGATGATGGTTGTATGATGAAATAATATTATTATTTACACTTGTAAGGCAATATTTTCTCAACATTTTGAAAACAGTGTGAAAATGATGTAAAAGACAAAAAATATTCAGAAACGTAAAGCTATAAAATATATATTTTGGAGTATGTCAGAACTTTATAAAATTATTGACCAATATAAACTGTTTACATTTATTACTCACAAAATCTAGTGTTTGAATATAAATTCGAAAATTTTAAGTGAATTTATGTTAGACAAATATTATTTCTTACTCTAAATTGTCATCCATAAAATAGGCCTGTAATGTCTGTGCCTTATATATACTAATTCCAAAGATTCCCCCAAAAGTGTATCCTTTTAACCCTGTCACTCACTAACTGCACGATATTTCTGAAATTGTTCCATGACTTTGGCTTCACTTCCCGAACTGTGAAATCCACTAATAGAAATAAATACTAAATGTACTTATTATAATAAGTACTTATTAGAAATAAGAGCTAAATGTATTTACTTCAAAATATTTTTCTATGCAATATAAACATATGCACAAGTATATCATATAATCATTAAATTTCCATTAGAATTATTACTCTTAAAATGAAGCTAGTCTCATCCTAATAAAAGAGTAAATGCAAATTAACCACCACTCCGCTACAACCACAAGCCACGCCCACCAACCAATCAGGATCAAGTATGTAAATTAACCCAACCAAGATAGCGAGGCATGGGTTTTCTGGTCACGGAGGAAGCCAAGCTTTCCACACACCCTGGCTGGCCCAGGCCTCTATTTAAGGCTACAAAGTTTCAATTATAGAAGATAAATAAATCCCAACAGAAATGGCTGCCACCACAGAGCAACCAGAAGGCTTGGATCTACTCCAGGCTACAAAGTTTTAGTTGTAGAAGATAAATGAATCCCAGATACCAGGGCCTTGACTTGGGTCACAGAGGGGCATGGTCGGCCTACAAACCACCACAGGCCCCTCACCCATGCCCCAAGAGAACACCCACCCTGATCCAGGACACCTTTCAGGGCAAACCAGCTGGCCCCCACCCATGAATCAGGCCTCTATCCTACCTAATAAAAGAATAATATGCAAATCGACTGTCACTCCAACACACAAGACAGCTGCCCCCATGTGGTCAAAGATCCTGCCCCCATATGATCACAAGATGGCCATCACAAGATAGCCAGCAAGACAGGGCAGTTGGGAGGGACCAGGCCTGCAAGAGAGGGCAGTTGTGGGCGATCAGGCCTACAAGGGGATGGTAGATGAGAGGGACCAGGTTTGCAAGGGAGAGCAGTTGGGGCAATCAAGCCTGCAGGGGAGGGAAGTTGGGTGGTGACCAGGCCAGCAAAGGAGGGTAGTTGGGGGCAAACAGGCTGGCAGGGGAGCAGTTAGACATCAATCAGGCTGGCAGGGGAGTGTTTAGGCAGTGATCAGGCTGGCAGGCAAAAGTGGTTAGGGGCAATCAGACAGGCAGGCAGATGAGCAGTTGGAAGCAAGCAGTCCTGGATTGTGAGACGAATGTCTGACTTCCCGTTTAAATGGGCAGTCAGACACCCATCAAGGGATCCCAGATTGGAGAGGTGCAGGATGGGCTGAAGGACATCCCCGTGTGCATGAATTTCATACACTGGGCCTCCAGTTTAAAATAATTTTATAAGGTAAATTGTTTATTCTTCCCCAAACCCAGTGCATTTCTTGCATCTAGGGAAAATGGTATGTTTTTCCTTGTATATTCAACTTAAAATTTAGGTATCCATCTATGCTAATAAAAGGCAAATATGCAAATTGACCATCACTTTGTGATGCCCAAGAGCCAATCAGGAGTGAGTATGCAAATTAACCCATTAAAGATGACAGCGGCCCTGCCCTCCAGCCACTCTGGGCCTCTGGGCAGCATGCATGCAGGCACAGAGCAGTTGGGTAGGGCAGGATGCCTACTATGAGGGGAGGGCCGAAGTGGAGGGATCTATAAGAGTGGAACTCTGGCTGGAACAAAGACTAAAGGCAGTAGCCAGAGTGAAGGCCTGGGTCCTGGGTGCTGGAGAAAAACCGATGCTGGCAACCAGGGGAAGGAAGGCCTATTGCATGAATGTTTGTGCAATGAGCCTCTAGTTATCCTATAATTTGTAAAAATGCATATTTTTGGGTATAATAATAATATGGCTATAAGCCATATTATAATAATTTTTTTTCTTATTATAATTAATATTAGCCATATATCTAATGTTTTTTTTGTTTTGCTAGTGCCAAGTTGCTTGTTCTTGAAATCAGTATACATGGCTCAAGATTAGAAAACTGTGGCTATATAGGTTTCTTGTTGTAATTAAAATGGCATTCTGTATTGTTAGGTATAAGATATTTATACATATTCTTATATTTATAAAAATTGTATTTATAAAAATTCAAGTTAATATTGAAAATGTATATAATTTTAATGTTATTCTATGATGTCAAAATATTGAGAACAGTGCCTATTTTCTCAAATAATACCCTCTAGCATCTAGTATCCCACCTAAGAAATTTTGCTTAGTTTAATTATGAGCTACTTTACCTAAAAGTTTAGTATTGTGTTTTATGTTCTATTAGAGGCCCAGTGCACAAAATTCGTGCATGGGGGGGATGTCCCTTAGCCAAGCCTGCACCCTCTCCAATCTGGGACCCCTTGAGGGATCTCTGACTGCCCATTTAGGCACAATCCTACTGGGATTGTGCCTAAATGGGCAATGAAAATCCCTCTCACAATCCAGGACTGCTGGCTCCCAACTGCTCATCTGCCTGCCTTCCTGATTGCCCCTAAGCTCTTCTACCTGCCAGCCTGATCACCCGTAACCCCTCCCCTGCCAGCCAGATTGATGGATAACTGCTCCTCTGCCAGCCTATTTGCCCATAACTGCCCTCCCCTGCAGGCCTGGTCACCCCAAACTGCCCTCCCCTGCAGGCTTGATTGTCAACAACTGCCTTCCCTTGCAGGCCTGGTCCCTCCCAACTTCCCTCCCTTGCTGGCCATCTTATGGCAGCCATCTTGTGTCCACATGGGGGCAGGATCTTTGACCACATGGGGGCAGCTGTCTTGTGTGTTGGAGTAATAGTCAAACTACATATTACTCTTTTATTAGATAGGATAGAGGCCTGTTGCATAGGTAGGGGCTGGCTGATTTGCCCTGAATGGTGTCCCAGATCAGGGTGGGGGTTCCCTTGGTGTATGGGGCAGCCTGAGCAAGGGGCCTGTGGTGGTTTGCAGGATGGCAACCCCCGCCCCCCAGTGACCCAAGTAGAGGCTCTGGTATCTGGGAATTATTTATCTTCTGCAATTGAAACTTTGTAGCCTGGAGTGGAGCCAAGCCTTCTGCTTGCTCCTTGGCGGCAGTCATTTCTGTTGGAGTTTATGTATCTTCTATAACTGAAACTTTGTTGCCTTATAAAGAGACCTGGGCCAGCCAGGGCAGGTGGAAAGCATGGTTTCCTCCATTGCTGGGGGCAACTCAAGCCTCATGCACTCTCCAGCTCTGTGGCTGCTGCCATTTTTGTTGGGATTTAATCTTCTATCATTGAACCTTTGTAGCATTGAGTGGAGGCCTGAGCCGCCACTCAATTTGGCTTTCTTCATTGGCGGGGAAATTCAAGCCTCCCTTCTGCTTTCTGTGGCTGCAGCCATCTTGATTGGATTTATTTGCATATTTGCTCCTGATTGGCTGGTGGGTGTGGCTAGTGGGCATGGCTAGTGGGTGTGGCAGAGGTATGGTCAATTTGCACATTACTCTTTTATTAGATAGGATTAGAATACTGCTTTAAACTTCTATATTGATACATTACTTTTAATTTTCCTTCATCCCTTTAATATTTATATTTTCTTAACATTATAACTTTCTTAAATTAACCACTTCAAATCTTTTTTGTTAGAGGCAGTGTATAAGCAAGTAAAAACACAGTTCCATTAAAAAGAATTACCTTGTGATAGGTGATTGTGAACATAAACACATTCAAAATATAAATAAATTTTAACTTATTTCACCAGTATATGCAATTGGGTAATGCAGCCCAGTTTTTACTCTTTGTCTGTCTTCAACACTTAATATCTGGTATATAGTGGAAGGTCAAAATATTTAATGAATAACTTAATATTTAAAGCTTAATCATTGAAGGTAGGGGTAAAATCTTCATAGTGAGTATCCAGAAGTATATTTTTATGTATTCTAGGTCAAAATATGATTGTTTAAAATGTATTTTCCAATATAAAGGTCTATATTTGCATAAAATAAAAAGTAATCTGTGGAAGATGAGTATCTAAGAAGGAATAAAGAAAACTTTACAGTGGAAAGCTGATCCACAATGGCCAGTGCAGCCTACCCTTTAGTTGTATATATTGAACTATTCATAATTTAATAATGAGAGATTTAATACCTATATCTCTCAATGGAAAAAAAAAGTATGATTTATGCCCACAAGTCTTGAAATTTTATATATTTCTTAAATACAGTTATAAAAGCACATGCTGCAGTGCAATAAAACTATTTTGCTTTTCCTGCATTTCTGGTCTTTTAAATGCATTATATTTGGGAGGTTACATAAATACTTGAGGAGTGTTGTTTCAATATAGAGAAGTCTCTTTAGCTTGACTATACAATGGCAGATATTTTATAAAATGTTGGAAGGAAATACTCAGTTATAAACCATTTATGAGAAAGAAATGCATGGGTATGAAAGAACCAAATAAATAGAAGATAGGTTATTTGCATGAGATCTAAGTATCAGAACAGATCTTTATACAAAAGACTAGAGGCCCGGTGCTCAAAATTTGTGCACAGGTAGGTTCCCTAGGCCTGGCCGGTGATCAGGGCCTATCAGGGCCTTCTGGCTGCCAGCTGCGGCCATCCTTCCAGCTGCCAGCCAGGGCCTTCCTTTGTTCTGTGCCACCCCCTCATGGTCAGCACACATCATAGTGAGTGATCGAACTCCCGGTCTCTTGATTGAACTACTGAAGGGACACTTTGCATATTAGCCTTTTATATATACATATAGGTTGCCATGCATGGTATTTTCCTGTTAGCTATTGTTTAAATTTGTACTTAAGGAAATTCACTTACACTTTTAAAGATGATATTTATGGTTCCTTTCATAATCTTGGCATTCTATATATAAAGTTATTTCATAAGATTTACTTTGCATCATTTTTCATTTATTTAAACTCACATACCAAGACTGATGAGTAAAAAACTGGCTTACCATTCTCACTATATCTTCTTTAATTTAAACAATTCTCAGGTTATATACTGCATATCAAGGAACAAAAGTGATTCCTCCTTAGGATAATAGATTTTGAAATCTGAAGTGAGCCTGAAGAACCACATCCTCTGAAACAAATGTGTGGAACCTTCTACCCTTAACCTAATTGTAGTTGGCTGAATGATATAGGAAGTGTTTTCATTCTGAAATGTCATTCTCAGTGGTTTTCTAATAAGAAAATACAGTTTATTGGAAAGATGATGGTTCCTTATTGAATGAGATATACCTTTCCACAACATCCAAGTTAGAACTGCAAATGGGGAGATCCAAGATGGCAGTGGAGTAGGTGGATATTAACTCACACCCTCCCAGGACAAAACTGGAATTAAAACTAAATTATAGATCAACCTGGATAACAAACTGAAGACTAGCTATAATTGAAAAATAAAAATAAATAAGTAAAGGAAAAAAACTGGGAAATAAGAATAGTAATTTTATGGGGAACTAGACTATTTTCTAACATGTTAGAAATG
The DNA here is from genome assembly GCF_964339955.1 of Pipistrellus hanaki. Classification (NCBI taxonomy): domain Eukaryota; kingdom Metazoa; phylum Chordata; class Mammalia; order Chiroptera; family Vespertilionidae; genus Pipistrellus; species Pipistrellus hanaki. The sequence goes on from NC_140524.1 coordinate 84,176,829, forward strand.
CTTTATCTAGACTGGAATGAATGTTTGTTACATAAGCATATACATTTTTTAAACATTACCTAATATATAGTTAAAGTTGTCTTGTACAGAGATTTGAAGTAGATGTTATCTCAATAAAAAGAAAATTATCGCTTTACAAAACATAAAAAAACCTGGGATAAAACAATTATTCCTCTCTTGGATAAGCAATGGAAGAGAATTAATTGCTCTTCATAGTCCAGTAGTTAATAAATCAATTTAGGAGGTAGAGCACCAGTAGGTATCAGTACTCTCTGTAATACTTGTATCCTATATAATAAAACCCTAATATGCAAATCATCTGAATGGCAGAACAGGTGGAATGACCGGTTGCTATGATGCACACTGACCACCAGGGAGCAGATGCTCAATGCAGGAGCTGTCTCCTGGTGGTCAGTGCACTCCCACATGGGGGAGTGGTGCTCAGCCAGAAGCCAGGCTTGTGGCTGGTAAGTGCAGCAGCAATAGTGGGAGCCTCTTTTGCCTCCGTGGAATTACCAAGGAGCAGCAAGCCAAGCGGTAAAAAGTAGCTAGCAGGTGGGTGGTAAGGAGCTAGGTTTTTCTGGACTTTGAGAGGGATGTCTAAGCCAGCTTAGGCAAGAACTCCAAGCTGGCAGGTGAACATCCCACTAGGGGTCTTGGACTGTGGGAGGGCACAGGCTGGTCTGAAGGAATCCCCACCCCAATGCATGAATCTCATGCACTGGGCCTCTAATATTAATTATAAATTATTAAATATATATTTTTGTACAAAGTCAGATATTTTAGCCTAAGTACTAGGGTTGGAACAGAATTCTGTTCAATTTGTGTCCTCACACCTATAAAATCCATAACAATAGACGATTCGAAAACCAGTTCATTAGGTTTCCTAGGTGCGTGTTTGCATCCTGCTCTTCCTGATTCAAGGTATGTTTTCCTGAGTTCATACTGAAATATTCTGCTGGAGCCACAATAAGTTTCCATTATGTCAAGGCAAATGGTGAGAATTTTCTATCTTCCAAAATCACCTTAGAATAAAGCATCTTCCACAAATAATAATATAAAACTCTGAGCCAGAATCTAATATTACTCCATGAGCAAAGTCTTAGGTCTGTTTTTAGGAAATCCAAAAACCAATCTTTATGTGTAGGTGAACTTGTTTCTGCAAAAATTCAATGCAGCTATTTAATTTTCGCATAGAGTATCAATTTTCACACCTATTCATTTGGTATCAGATGCTTTCATTCTGAAAACAGGAAAACAGAACTTTGGCAATCCTTAATGACCTCAGTCTTGAATTTCTTGCTATCTAGTGCTTGTCACAATACTGACACACACACACACACACACACACACACACACACACTTTCTCACACTGAGTCCATTTATTAACATATTGGTATATGTCATACAAATATTTTTTTTTGTTTTGCTTACTAGACAGACATAATTATTTATTTCACACAGGTATTAACATATTCTAGTTTTTGTTTTCTCTTTTTACAGTTATTTAGAAATTTGACTGAGAATCTTTAAAAGATAGAATTTCAAACCATATATTATAAAAATATGTAAAATAAAAGAGAGAAGCCATTGTGCAGTATGGTAATGATTATTTAAGGGTAGCTAGTAATAATTTTTTAAAAAAATATATCACTCATAGCTATATGGTAAAAAATATGGCATTATAACAACGCTAAGTGTATGAGAATTTAGAGTCAAAATGGGCTATACTGTCAATAAGAAGCATTCAATAGTCATGTAAAGAGCATGAAAAATCCCCTTCAAGCATGACAGAATACCACTCCCCCTTCTTAATGAATATTAATATTATTAATATTCCTGTCATCATAATGGTGTGCATTTGTTAATTCAGAGCTTACTAAGATACTTCAAGAAGAGTTTTTTAGATTTAATTAAGGAATTGCCTCGCACATCTAGATCTGCTTTTAAATCTTATGAAAGCTTCCTGTATCTTTTTTTTTTTAATTATTGTTTAAGATATTATCAATACAAATAGTAGTTCATATGTCTCCCTTTTTTTGCCCCACTGACCTCCCTCTGGCCTCCCCTCCTTCCTGATACTTGCCCTGAGCACCTCCCCCTGCCTCCCCCCTGCAGCCATCCCCAGTGTCTTGCTATTGGTTGTGCTTATATGCATGTATTCAAGTCCTTCAGTTGATCTTTTACCTCCACCCCCCCCCAGCCTTCCCCTACCTTCCCCCTGCAGTTTGACTGTTTGAAGCTTCTTTGCATCTATCTATTTTTGTTCAACAGTTTATAATGTTCTTTATATAACTTTGAAACCCCATTTCCCTGTTGTAAAATGTACACAAACTAGTAAGTAGCTCACACTTTCAGTGTGATGATGATGTGGTTAGACTAAAAGCTATATTCAGAGAAAAACTCTATAGCCTTAATTATTTTAAAGATATAAATAAAATAATTAACTCTATTTAAGAGATTATTAGAAAACAACAATGAATAGTGGATTCAAAATATAATTTAAAAATAGGCTGAATACATTAATAAACTGGCTCTTTGAATAGATCAACAGAAAAAGATAAACCTCTTTTAATCACAACAAAAATATGAAGAGAATGAGAATGGAAAATACAGAAGGTTAGTAATAAGAAAGGAAGTAAAACCACAGATAGAGAAGAAATTAAAATACTGTAAGAAATTCTGTAGTAAATCCAGGACATGGATAATTTCTTACTACAATGCAAATTACTAAAATTGATGCACGAATAGCAGAAAATTAAACTAGAATAATTACTTCCAGAAAACATTGGTAAGTTATTAGAGATCTACCACTGAAAAATATACCATATACCAGTATTCTTCACAAATGAATTTAACCTCATCCATCTAGAATAAATATTTCTCATATTTTAAGCTACTAGTATTTAAGAGTATATAAAAAGATAAAACTTTGCAATTCTTTTTGTGATGTCAGAATAACCTTACTAACATCAGCAGATAATCACAAAATGGAATATTAAATGTGTAAGACAATCTCACTTTTGAATGTAAATTCAAAAATTCTATTATGTTGAACTATATTTAATTGATTATAACCATATCTTATTCATGGTAACTCAGTAAATGTGAGGTGTTAGTTGCAAAGAGTCCTTAAAATTAAGAAAGAAAAGAAAACTAACCTATAGGTAATAAACAAAGCATATTAACAAATGATTCACAGATGAAATTGTAATAATCAGTCATAGAAAGATATTCCAAATATACTAGGAATCATGAAAATAAATTAGATTAACAAAGTAATATCTTCTTACTCATCAGATAGGCAAAATATAAAAGAAGAAGCACCTATTTATGGGTAAAATATTAAATGCTAAATCCTTTTTATAAAGAAATATCCACTAAAATGAAAAATATATATCCCCTTTGATCTATAATAGTAGATACATTTCTAGAAATAGCGATTATCACAATGGAAGCATCAATATTTGAGGATGGATAATGCATGATGTCCATTCCAGCATTATATAAAGTGGAAGATAAAAATAAAATAAATATTACAACCCTAGAAATAAACTGAATGTCAACTAACAGGGAACTAACTAAATACTCTATGATACATCCAAACTATGAAATATTATATAGTCATTAAAATAAATGAATAAAATGAGATTGTTGTTTGGTAAAAGCAATGTTTCATAGAATCTGAATAATGTGCCTTTTTGGAGGGTACAGTATAAAACCAGTTAGATTTGTGTACATGTGATATCATATGTGCACACTCACAATACAATAATCACTTGAATAGGGAGAAAAATGTGAATGTAGTTTTTTAGGTCAGATTAAGAAAAAAAAATGGGAAGAAAGTAGGGAAAACAAAATGAAAAAGAAAACTTGTCTCTAGAAAAACAAGAGAGAGGCATATATGAGATCTTACTCATGCACTTGTGTAAAATAATATTTGTGTGGTCATATTTATAAAGGAATACAATATTTCTTAAAAGAACTAAATTGATATTATATACACACACAAAAATACATGCATACAGATATAGTGAACAGCATAAAGTTTAGCATGTATAGTTTACCACTGAAAAACTGATGATGGTTGCATTTCTTATAACCCAACTACAGGATGCCAAAATACCCAAAACAATGTTTCTATTGCCACATGAAGAATCCCCAAATGAAAAGTGGATCATGGTACTTTCTTGTTCTTGAGTTATTAATCTCCCTGAAGAACACTATATTTCCTTCCCTAATAAATTCTAGAAATGTATATATTCTACTTTGTATAATTAAAATGAAAATATTATAGCATATATCTGCATTTGTAAGTCAAATTTATATGAATGCCCCATAATTTGAAATATTCATATCAACTACAGCATACTGAATTAGGGAAGATTTGCATGGGATACTCTTGAAACTTAGCTGTCTAATGAAAAACATCTGTATTGCAAAAATAAGTAGACATATAATAGCTTATAATGGCAGTTTTCACCTTGATGCTCCTATATCCAAGAAAGTCAGTCTATCTTTTTAACCAGCTTTCAGGACTTTCATTTATCTGCTTGTCTATATAAATTTACTGAAATGTCCATTTGCATGACACTTCTCTGTAAAGTCCATATGATAGCACACTCGCATTTAATGTATTGAATAGCTCAATATTATCCTTTACTTTAAATTTTGTGTGTAATTCAACCATGAACTTGTATCTTGATCCTTTATCCTTTTTAATATATTTTATTGATTTTTTTACAGAGAGGAAGAGAGAGGGATAGAGAGTTAGAAACATCGATGAGAGAGAGTCCTTGATCAGCTGCCTCTTGCACACCCCCTACTGGGGATATGCCCACAACCAAGGTACATGCCCTTGACCAGAATTGAACCCGGGACCCTTCAGTCCCTAAGCCGACGCTCTATCCATTGAGCCAAACCGGTCTCGGCCTTTATCCTTTTTTAAATGATTCTACATTTTTTTGTGTCTCATTAATTTGTTTTAAGCCAAGTGACCAATAATTTTTATATAGTTGGGGTACAAAAATAAATTTAAGTATTTAATTAGCCAATAAACCTGCAAATAAGTGTATGTGGGATTAATTCGGAGTGATTTGATCATTACACCGAAGAGTAGCCTTTGGTTTTCAATTGGATTTCCCAGATAACTTAATATTTTCAACTTATTCATTAATCAAATTTAGAAAATTGGCATGAATGATAAGGAATATACATTTCGTATTGAGAGAAAGGTGAAGCCATCTCACTGAAGGGAAAAAACAAAAAAAAAAAAAAAAAAAAAAAACAAGTGGGAAGGACAGATCAGAGTGAAATTTAGTCCAGTAAGGGTTTAGAGACTTAGAGAATGAAAGCTTTAACCACAATGATTCTCAATTACTTAGTGAAGATATCTAGGGATGATAACCAGTTTCTCTCAGGTCACTCCTCTAAGGATCCTGTGGAACAAAATGGCAGGATCCTGGAAGAAGCCCAAAGAAAGTTCAACTAAAGCATTTGGCTGGTGTGGCTCATTAATTTAGCATCGACCTATGAACTAGGAATTCACTGTTCAATTCCTGATCAGGGCACACACCCAGATGGTGGGCTCTATCCCCAATGGGGAATTGCAGGAGGCAGCCAATCAATGATTATTGCTCATCATTGATGTTGCTATCTCTCTCTCCTTCTCCATTCCTCTCTGAAATTAATAAAAATATATTTTAAAAAAGAAAATTCAACCAAAGTGATCAGTGATCCAAGGATAGTAAATAGGAAAAGAAACCTAAATTACTCCTCAACCTTCAACCTTGCTCTGACAGTTTCATCCCCATTGTATAGCACTTAATCTGAAGTTGCCTATTTGCTTTATTGTGATATTTTCTGCTTTTGAAGTATCCCTGGGTACTTATTTTTAGTTAACCTTTTCATTTTGATATAATTATAAATTCTCATATAGTTGTAAGCAATAATGCAGAGATCTTGTGTACCCTTAACCCAGCTTTACATGATGGTAGCATACTATATATAGTATGAAATTACCATGGACATCAACATTGACACAGTGCACCAGTAGGATTTATATTTTTCCAGTTTTACTTGTACATGTGTGTATGCATGTGTGTCTTTAGTTCTATACATTATTATCACATATTTATGTTTGTGTTTCAATTCATCCATAAGAGTCAAGATGCAGTACACATCCATCATCACAAAAATCTCTTCTGCTGCCCCCATTTTTTAATAAACCCTCACTCAAGGATATACTTTTTATTACTGAAGAGAGAGAGAGAGAGAGAGAGAGAGAGAGAGAGAGAGAGAGAGAGAGAGAGAGAGAGAGAGATGTGAGAGAGAAAGATAAATCAGTTGCCTCTAATATTCACCCCTAATGGAAATGGAACCCACAGCCTTTTGGTTTATGGACTATGCTCTAGTCAAATATAGTCACCCCTAATTATAATAGCATTCTTTTGAGCTAGATAAAAGACTGATGAGATTTCTTTCTTTTCAACATGTATTAGAATCAAATCTTAATTTTAGACATTCTTTATGTGGTATCACTGTTATAAATTTTATTTGGAGGTACTCTGATTAGCCTCTTTAACTTGCAATAATCTATTGATCTATTATACTAAAAGTACATTCATTTCCTATCTCTTTGCAAATGTGTATGGGGAACTTGCCCATTATAGAAAGTGCATTTACAAATTCATTGTTTTACTTTTAGATTATTTTTTAAAAGCGGTAATGCTGTTTAGGCTCTGAAAATAGCTAGTTCAATTACTTCCTCATTTTGTTTTCTTTCCAAATAGATATTTTGTCTCCCTTCTTCAAATATGTTCCCTTTATCTTTAACAGGTTGATTTGGTGAATATCGGAAGCTCTGACATAGTAGATGGAAATCACAAATTGACTCTTGGTTTGATTTGGAATATAATCCTCCACTGGCAGGTAAGAATTCTGATGAATGTCTCCTTTTTGAGTAACATGTTGCTGATCCTCGCTTTCATTTTCCCCCATTGATCTGCAAAACAAACGTGTACATCTCTAACAATACAAAGCCTATCTCTATAGTGCTGCCTTTTAAGTTAGCACAAGTAAGGTCGTTTGAGATGTGAATGAACAGCAGATTATAAAACAGAAACTAGCACATATGCAGGAATATTTTTCTAAATGTTATTTCACTTGGTAGAGATGGGTCAAAAAGATAAGTGTCATTAACAGGGTAAGAAAAATATTTTTCACAAATATGTGTTTTCTATTACTAACCTTTAAGTGAACCTACATAGTTTTAGAAAATAAAAAGTATTTTTCCTGTTAATCATTACCAAATCAATGATACTTTGTGAATCTTATGTATTCTTAATGTAAATCAACATCAATAAAAGAGTAGTGGGATGTGATCATCTGTATGAGTATATGTGTTATACTTACAAACTGACTTTATAATCTGATTTTGACATTGCATTTTTTCTGAACTACTTCAGCATAGGGTCTTCTGAATGTCTATATTTATTGGACCTCTGCAAAACAGAAAAAAATATCATTTGGTTTAGTGGAAAGAGTACAGTTTCTTTTCCATCAGACCAACATGAACTTAAATTCAACTCCACCATTTACCATCTTAATGACATTTGATTCAATTCTGGGCCATAATTCTCTCACTGTCAAAATAGAAAAGATAAGAATGAACATCTATTTCACATCAGGGTTAAATGAAAGAATATCCATAAAGCACTCAGTACAGTGCATCATTTTCATTAGAGTTATATCACATGAATAACTATGATTGTTTAAGAGTTTTATACTCATATTTTAAGAACCTGAAACATAATTATGTCTGCTGTGTTTTTTTTTACTAACAGAAGTTACTTTTTTATAAAAAAAATATTAAAAAATGTTTTAATTGATTTTAGAGAAAGAAGAAGGGAGAGGAAGAGAGACATAGAAACATCGATGAGAGAGAAATATCAACATTGATTGGCTGCTTCCTGCATGTGCTCCCCTCTTCCCCCTCTCCCCCCCCAAGCCCACCAGCTTACTGGGGATAGAACTGCAACCAGGGCATGTGCCCTGACCAGGAATTGAACCAGTGACCCCTTGGTGCCTGGGTTGACATTCAGCCACTGAGCGATAATGGCTGGGCTAAAACAGCTTTTTTGAGATATAATTTATGTATTATAAATTTATCTGTTCTAAGTATAAAATTCAAAGTATACCAGACTGGTTTAGTTATTTTTTTTAAAGATTCTCAAACTATTTTGAGGATGGAACATAGCCCCGCCCTCCCAATACATAAAAGACTTTAGGATATTTACAGAGTTGTACAACCATCACAACAATGTAATTTTAGCACATTGCCACCACCCTAAAAATAAATCTCATGTTCATTGACAGTTACTCCTCACTCTCATTCCCCAGCCCTTGGCAACCATTAATCTATTTTCTGTTTCTATGTGTCTGCATTTTTTGGACATTTCATATCAATGGAATCATATGTGTTCTTTGATATCTGGCTCCTTTCATTGAGCATAATCTTTGAGGTTTATCCCTATTGTAGCAGACATCACTACTGTACTTCATTTAGTAGGGTTGACTTTTTTTATGGAAGCATGCACAAGACTGAGGATTCTCAGAGGGAAGGAGGAGGGAGAGTAGGGTTGACTTTTAATTTGAAAAGTGGGTTGGTCCTGTTCAGGTTCAGACAGGACATAGACCAGAGGTATACATATTCAACTTGGCAGCCATATTGTTCTTCCAGTTGATCCTCATCCCCATATATTTTTATTCTAAGCACTCAGAACAGACTCAGTCCTATTTCACAGCATTCTGGGAAGCGAGAGAGAACAACCATAGTGGCTAACAATAGAGAATAGCTCATGCATGCCTCAAATGAGCCAAAGGTTCCCAATTCTGGGCCTTTTTTATATAGTGATGGTATCAAATAAAACCAGCAAAGCAACATAGGGCTTCTCACCCAACTGGTTTACTTCTGTTTCTCAGTATTAATCAAACTATCTTGAGAAAAGAACAATTTCCCCCTCTTTTCCATTGTATGTAAAGAACAATAAAACTGAAGTGTTACCAAAATGAAATAAAAAGACTCACAAAGCACAAGCTTATTTTTTATCATTAAATTCAACAGATGTAAATAGGCTTTGTCAAATGCAAACAAACAGAAGTTCCTAATGGACTATCAATTGCTTTATTTATTTTATGGCCTGGTAACAAATAGCTCCTGGAAGGACCCCAGCTTATAGAAAACACTTTGAGCTGCACAGAGGTTCGTCTTGACAAAGACAGCAGAAAAACATAGCCCTGAACAGGTCATTCAAAGGAGATTTTAATTGTATTTATCATCAAAACTGTCTCTGATATGTCCTCACACTTTCTTATCTCCTCAAAATGCTTTCCAGCTCTATTTAAAGCCACTGCAATATAGTTTCAAAACTAGCCTGTTTGTATTTTCTTCATTTGCTTGTGAGCTTGTTCATTTTTTTATTAGCATGTGTCGGGTGTCTATCACCCTCAGGAATACCAAAAGGAATGCTTCTGCAGTCTTTCCTTATCTGAGACCTCTCTGTTGTTTTCCATTTATGTCCTTGAATTACTATCTCTTTGTGACTACAAGAACCTAGACTTTTTCCAGCCTCTGACTCCTTATCTTATCTCTCTTCTATCACACTGTTCTCCTAAAACTAAAAATACACTAAAAATTCCTTCTCCTCAGTACTTCTCATCATAATCCAATGAGTCCCAAAATATAGTTTTACCAAGAGTACATATTTGCCTTCTTATTAAATAGTCAAAAAAGTCCTTGGATTTCTGCAAAGATTAAAGGACGTTCTGGCCAACCTAATGTACTTTCCATATTTATCAGATTAAGAATGGCTTTAAAAGATGGAAAAATGTGAATCTTTTGTTCCAGTGCCACATACTATATTATTAATAGTGCATTTAGAGGCCTTCTCTTTGAACTTGTAAAAATCAGAAATGTCAACCCTGTTTCCCCTGCCATTGTTTTTCCAGTTTCTATTTAACACTGTTAGCCTGGAAAATCATATCTATGTTGAAGAGTATGCATCTACTTAACACCATTGTTAAGTAGACAATGTGTGTTTGGCATCTTTTTCTTTCTTTTTTTAAAAAACATATTTTATTGAATTTTTTACAAAGAGGAAGGGAGAGAGATAGAGAGTTAGAAACATCGATCAGAGGCCTCCTGCACACCTTCTACTGGGGATGTGCCTGCAATCAAGGTACATGCCCTTGTTAGAATCGAACCTGGGACTCTTCAGTCTGTAGGCCCATGCTCTATCCACTGAGTCAAACAAGTTAGGGCTCTTCTTTTTTTAAGGGTAAACCATCCTTTTATGGTGTTCAGATCAGTTGTGGTACCCAGCTGGAGGTGAAAACATTCCCTAATAGAGGTGTGCTAGAAGAGGTTAGGCCCCAGTTTTGCTGGCTAACTCAAAGGAAACAATTCCAGGGCTACTTCACACTAGAATGTGTATCTGATTTATTCTCTGTATAGCATACAAGAGGAAGAAGGTTTTCCCACTGCTAAAAGCCCTTACTGTGAATTCCCACATATGTACTAGTATACCTAGTGCCTCTGTACCAGACAGTTTTTGCTCTGGTCTTCTGCAGGCCTTTCATACACTGTGACTCATTTCTTGGAGAAGACTATTTCTACCCTTCTCACTTATCCCTCTGCTGCAACTCCTTTTAGTCACAGGATGTGTTCTGGGAAGAAGATTTTGAGCTAATCAGCTTAATTAAGGCATGACTTCAGGGCCAACACCTATAGAAGGGAGAGGATGACTAGAGTGAGAACAAGAGCCAAGATGCACACCCAACAACCGCCTTATTCAACCCCCTGGGGACTTTGGAGCTAGAATGGGCCTTTAGAGTTGTCCTAAATGGGCCTGAAATGAATGACTATTTCCTTTCATTAGTCACTAGATATGGGCTGCCCTAGGAAGGGCAAGGCAATAGGTGAGGTGACTGCAACTCAGTTAAGTTCCCGAGGGAACTGACAGCTAAAGGCTGCCTGGTGACAAATGGAGAACAAGCCCTTTCTAGAAGGAGAATTTTGGTGGTGCCTCTCAATGCCTATCACACCTTCTTTGCCCAGTTAATTCCCAGTTACTTTGTGGAATCAGTGCTCAAAGGCATTTCATTTTTTCCCTTTTAAAAATAGATGTATAGCTGCACACACACACACACACACACACACACACACACATTTGTTTACATTGATTCTTTCTCTCTTAGGAACAGTAAGCCCTGACTCTGGGAAATATTTCTGCTAAAAGATTCACCTTAGGACCAGTGCAGTGTCTGACTGAAGGTTGATCTTTAATAAAGATTTCTTGGTAATCGTCTTTCATATAGGAAAAGACGACTGATGATTTCCTATTGCCCTTTTTTTCTTTCTTCTCAGCAACATTTGCACCCAAGTAAAAGCAATACCACAGAGGCTGAGTTTGATAACAGAATTAGTGACAAAATGATGCTAAAGGAGTTTTGGATTGAATACCGGGTAGTCCTTTAACATTACGTGCATGGAGGGCAGTCTGGCCAAGCATTCAGTAAATGAATCCCATTCATCACTGAAGGGTTGCTGATCAGTGCAAATCTATCACCACCACTGAGCCAGTATCTATTGATTCTGACCCAGTTTAGCATAGGTCACTAGATACACATCCAGCAATCACTGTATATGGCTGTATATGGCGGTTGTGTACTTTATGACTTTAATGATTAGAAAAGTTATGTATCTTTCATAACTATTTGACCTAATTTTCACTGAGTAACTGGCTAAATTAGCAACTCGGAAAAAAATTAAGAAAACTGGATAATCCTGCCTTAACTAATTTAGATATCGAGGGATGGTAACAAGTAAATGTAAAGATTTCACATCATTACCACGTTTACAAAACATCATCTCAAATCCTTTTCAAGTATTTTAAAGTTAGACTTAATATCCTAATTTTTGCATTGAATCTTTTATAAAAAGATAACTATCCTTGTAGATGTTAAAATATGTATTTCTCCTAAGGGCATTTGTTAACTTCTGCATGGTTGAAGAAGCAAAATAAAATATCGTATTTAGAATACACAATAAATATTCATCATACGATCAAATGGTGGTGGTACAGAGACTTTACTCTGACCAAAAGAAAAGCCTTTGTTGATAAAACCTAACCACATTTACTTCTATACTTCCTTCAAGTATGTAATAAGGGGCCTAAATTATACCAATATAAAGAAGTAATCTATTATAGTAATTATTCCCATAATAGAATATGTAGATGGTTTGTTCTATGAGGTGTCACTGCTTTCTTGGAATCTAGAAAAAAAAATGTTTAGAATGGATTACGGCATCAGATTAGTAAGAAGAATGAAACTGATATACAACCACCTGCAGAATGACATTTGCTTTGCACAAAGCCTAGAAGAAAATGTTCAGAAAATACTAAAAAATACAAGCAAGAGTCTGGCTTTTTTCTCCTTTGGTCACGTCTTGGTTTCCACTTCAGTTCTGGTGGAGGGGAGGGAAAGGGGAATAGGGAGCAAGACCCAGCCGGCAGCTGCTGCTTCGCCTGCATGGGGGTCCCCAGATTTTGACATAGAGCCACCTGGATCCTCCTGTCTGCAGGCTGTGCCCCCCTGGCTGTGTGTTCTGTTTAGTTTGCCCCCATCCCGCCACAAGGGATTTCCGGTCTGCTGTCGATTTCCTTTGTCCTCCACCCGGCATTCTCAGCGGCCACCTTCCTTCTGGCCGCACCTATTCCCGCCCCATCCTCTACTTCCTGTTTGCTCAGCCAATAAGCTGACTGGCACGTGGTGCGTGCTTCGTGCGTGGCACGTGGCGGCAGTTGTGCTTGCCCGTGATGGACCTCAGTCGCCATAGCATCCCTCATGTATTCTGCCATCTCCGTTGCCAGGCAGCCAGGGTATTAGGCTGCTTTGCCGCCACTTTACTTACATTTGACTTCCGTCTGCTTTTGAATGCCGGGGCTTAATTCCTCCAGCTAGGGGACTCCGCAGGGGAGACCATAGCTGATGAGGTGGAAGGACAGGATTAGGACTGGCGGTAAGGAGCCACAGGCCATCCCACTCCTGCACTTTGTGGCCCAACGATCTCTTGTGTTGGGAAGGTGGATTCTCAGAGAGCAGCAGCTGCTGTTGCTGAGGAGCTGGTCTCAGCCCCCAGGGGATGTTCCTGGACCCAGCACATAGGGCAGTGCCCCTCGGCCTGGCATTAGCGAACCCCCCTGCATGTGAGGGCATCTTGAATGTTCTGCACCATCTTTTCGTATTTGCCCTCAGAGATCATAAGCCCTTAAGGTTCTGCCAAAAACAAGCAGCAGGGGACAAAGCCGATAAAGCCTGCGGGAGTGGGGATGGGGAGGGAGGGCATGTAAGACAGAAATTACCACAGGGCCAACCTGCCAGACCCCCTGTTTTTTTTTTCTTTCTTTTTTCCCTCCATTTGGTGCCTCTATTCATGCCAGACACTTGGTCAACAGTGATCCTTGCAAAGCTCTTTTGTTCAGGGGACACCAGTCCCCTCTTCATTCCCAGGCAGGGAGAAAACGGACCTTTGCCCTCCCATTTAGGAGAGAGCGGGTCTCAGTGCCCCTAATGGACTCCTCACACCCTTGGAGACTATGTTTTTCAGTGAAATGACTATTCTGGGCCTAAGACTGTTTTATAGAAAAGCTCCTAGATTTGCTGATCAGGTCCAAAGTATCAAAGGTATCAAATAATGAAATAACAGTGAGAGTGTCCAGGGTAACCAAACCCTCTCTTTCCCTGGGGGCCCTCCAGCAGGTGAGAGGTCTTTCAGCTCAGGATAGTGTGCTTCTATACCCAGAGCAGGTCTCCTAACCACTTCCCAAAAGGTGAGATGTGCCTTCTATGTTCACCTGAAGACCTATGCTGTGCATGTATCCTCAATGGGATTATGTAATTTTATATTTTTATATACAAAAGCAGCTTCCTAAATGGCATTTTCTGCGGCCTCACAAATGAGCCAGAGTTCTGAACCCATGCTTTGGGCATTTTGTAACCTTTCTACTCTCATATGTGATTTTTTTATGTTGAAAAAGGGCATAAAGGTTTAAACCAGACTGACCACCACAAACAAATCACCACAAAACAAAATAAAGGTGACACATACACAGCTTTTAGAGATAAATATTCTTTTCTTTTGATGATTTCTTTGTTCTTTATTTTAAATAGGCAAAGTCATTTCTATCTTTTTTCCACTTTGGTCAGTAAACATAATTTGCATTATTTTAAGTTATAGTCTAAACCTAGGGGATTTATCTTACTATAGTTTGTCCTTTGATTCTTACAATAACCTTGTATGTATAGTTAAAGAAACAGAGGTCTAAAATGGTTAAGTTGCCCACTTAACATAATTCATTAATAGCAAAGGCAAAATTTAAATCTAGGCTTTTAAAAAAGTAAGCCCAGCCTGGCTGGTGTGCTTAGTGGTTGAGCATCGACCTATGAACCAAGAGATCATGGTGGGGTTCAATTCCAGGTCAGGGCACTTGCCGGGGTGGTGGGCCCTAACCCCAGTCTGGGGTATGCAGGAGGCAGCATATTAATGATTCTCTCTCATCATTGATGTTATTATCTCTGTCACTCTCCATTGTTCTCTGAAATCAACTTACAAAATAAAATTAAAAAGTCAGACCATTCTTTTAGCCACTGTGCTATTCTTCTTATCCTAGAACCACTAATATATCTTAAGTCCCTGATTAACACGTCTAATGTTTTATACATTTCCTTTTCTAGCATATTTACTGAAAGTGAGAAAAGGATCAGTTCTAAAAATTAATAGTTTAATATGGCAGAATCCAGAATTGATGTTAGCCATACTCAACCAGTAGGTATATCATAGATACTAGCAAATTATAAGAGACTACTAATTAGAATGAACTGGTAGAATCTATATTTCTTATTACTAATCAACGCTAAAGTTCCCATTGTTTTTTAAAAATATATTTATATTGATTTCAAAGAGGAAGGGAGAGGGGGAGAGTCACGGAAATACCAATGATAAGAGAGAATCATTCATTAGCTGCCTCCTGCACACCACCTACTAGGGACCGAGTCCACAGCCTGCGTTTGTGCCCTTGACAGGAATCAAACCCAGGACTCCTGATTCCGCAGGCCGACACACTATCCCCTGAGCCAAACCAGCTAGGGCAAGTTCCCATTATTTATTACTGAAGATAAGAACATTCAAATATAAATTTGTGTGGTTCTTGTTCAGGGAATGCATTTTCTTATGAAAATTTCTTTCCACACATAGGTCAAAAATGTAATGAAAAATATCATGGCTGGATTGCAACAAACCAACAGTGAAAAGATTCTCCTGAGCTGGGTCCGACAATCAACTCGTAATTATCCACAGGTTAATGTCATTAACTTCACCACCAGCTGGTCTGACGGTCTGGCTTTGAATGCTCTCATCCACAGTCATAGGTAAGGAGACTGCTGAGCCATTAAATAATTTTTATAAGTATTGGGTTAGAGACTGATATTTTTTTCTCCAATGTGGTTCCAGATCATTTCCCACTATGCAATGTGTTATGTGTGTTGACCATATTTATCTAACCATGCACTGGAATGCACTGAATAAGAATATTTATTGTGTTGTTTATGATATATAATTTACCTGTTGATTAAATGACCCGAGCACGCATATGGTTATGGTGGAGGAGAGGATCAACATATTTGAAATAGGAAATCTACCAGAAAAAACAAGGTTATTTCCTGACTTTGCTAAGAATGCAGTTTGTTTTTCGATACAAATAATGTGTTAGTATGAGTTCAAACTATAGAGCTAAAAATGGTTCCATATCTCATGTGAGTGGCTGTAGTAAAATTAATTATCATCATCAAATTAATAATTATAAAAAGAAACAGTTTTCTTATCCCTACACGGTTAGATAGCAAATACCATAAGGCCCTGTATATTTTTTATATTTCAGGGTTAAAAGAGACTCTGAGCAGCTTAGCAGTCAAACCACAGTTAATTTTATGACTCAGGGCTGAGAATATCAAAAGAAATAATTGCTCTGGAATAGCAAATCAACTGGTATTAAACAAGAGAGAGAGAGAGTGTTCTTCTGTGGATCTTCATAAAAAGTGTGGAAGGAGACTTGGGTAGTGCATACACAATACAAAATGCAGATGATTTATTATAGGAAAATAATAATTCAGTGTAATTTAGTGAACCAAATGTATTATTTTAAGTTACAGTCTAAACCTAGAGGATTTAACTCTATTCCACACAATAGTATATATTCTAAGATAAAAAAAAAATACTTGTTTGAATTTTCTTATATAAAGGAGCTCAGTAAATGAATGAAAAACAGTTCAAAATAAGCAAAACAACATAGTAAGTACATATTTAATGCATTCATATATGTTGTCATATAATATTAAAATATATATTACCTGTATAATACATATACTCTAAGGAATATCTACTTTGGTTTTCCTACCATCTATCTGTTTTACCAAGCCCAATTCCCAGGGTCAAAACATTGCTTTATTAACTATGTTTGAAATGCCACTGGACTGTACTTTCCCTAATTTTCAATACAGCTTAGCTTTCTTTTCCTATGCCAGTCTTGCTTCTAGAAAAGTCCAGAGTATAAATTTTCTTCAAGGTACAGCTCAATCCAAAGAGCAAAGGCTCTCTAAATAAACATCTTTGTTGGGTGTCTTGCTCCAGCTGGGTTTAATTAACCCCATTCAGGGTGAGTTTTCAGGTGAAGGATTCAGCAACCTGATTTTCCAGAGGAGGCAGGCTCCCACTCAATAGGTATGTTAAGCAATGTCAACACCTTTGTTTTTCATAAATATAACATAACGAAAAATTTTCCACAGCTTCAGTACAGCCTTATAAGAAAGGATAGAGATGTTCATTCTGCATAAGTCAGCACTCATTTATGCAGCCACATGCTCCCAGTAAGGGCCTGAACATATTGATCTTGTACACATTTGCAGTGAATAGAAATAGCAAGGATCAGGTCATGCGGTCCTTGTTGGCTCTTTAACATTTTCTTTTCAAGTGGCAGGTTTCAATCCTGCAAGTATGTTCACACACTGCATTTGTTCATATTATACCTCATGAATTCTGAAGGTTTGTAAATAATACAGTAAACATATCCAGATTGCCCTCTGGGTCAGTCCCTAACCCACTCTTTCTCTGGTAAAATATCTTCATTTATATATTCTTTCCTGTCATGTTGAATGAATCAACCATAGCTACCTTTATATGAAAAACAGTTACTTTTCAAGAGCTTTCTCACAGTTGATAATACTCTTTCATGAATCATCTCCTTTTTGTCTCTGACAGATATTCATATTGTTTAAGAAAAACATGGTTCAACTTTATTTTCCAAGGTTACTGCCATTGGTTTACTTAGAAATGTCATGGGGTGTCTTGATTTCAATAATTGAGTGACTAAGCTATATAGTACAAAGGTATGCACTTAATATAAAACATTAGGGATAGGTAAAGAGCTTTGCGGTTAGATTTGTGGGTTGATATATATTTAAGGATAAGTTTTATCTTAATATGTAGGAAATTAAAAGTATTATCTTAAGCACAAAGTCCAAGACAGTGTCATTAAAAGGAAGCTACATTTTACTTTTATGGGAAAAATCAGATGATAATTGATTAGAAATATGCTCAAATTATGCAGATAAATTGCTGTAAATTAAAGTTGCAATTAGGTATTCTTCCTAATTGCTTATTGTACTTTGTTACCATAGAGTAAACACAGCATATGGTTGTTTTTTAAATTCGTTCTTGTTTAAAGTATTACATATAATATTACATATGTCTAATTTTTCCTCCATTGACCTCTGCCTCGCCATCCCACTCCTCTAGCACATATCCTTACCCCCATCGTGTCTGTAGCCATTGGTTATGCTTATATGTGTGCATACAATTCCTTTGGTTGGTCTCTTACCCCCCCACCTCCCCTGCCTTTGTTCTGAAATTTGATTGTCTGTTCAATGCTTCTCTGTCTCTGGAACTATTTTTGTCCATCAGTTTATATTGTTCATTATATTCCACAAATGAGTGAAATCATGTGATATTTATCTTTCTCACAGTTGATAATACTCTTTCATGAATCATCTTCTTTTTGTCTCTGACAGATATTCATATTGTTTATCCGTGAAAAAAATGGTTGAACTTTATTTTCCAAGGTTATTGCCATTGGTATACTTAGAAATGTCATGAGGTGTCCTGATTTCAATAATTGAGTGACTAAGCTATATAGTACAAAGGTGTATATAGTACTAAGCTATATAGTACAAAGTTATGCACTTAATTATCTTTGGCTTATTTCACTTAGCATAATGCTCTCCATGTCCAGTCATTCTGATGCAGATGCTAATAGTTCTTTCTTTTTTCTAGCAATGTAGTATTCTGTTGCATAGATATACCATAGTTCTTTAATCCAGTCATCTGCTGATGGACACTTAGGCTGTTTCCAAATCTTAGCTTTGTAAATTTTGCTTCTGTGAACATAGGGGTACGTATGTCATTTCTGATTGGTGTTTCTGATTTCTTAGGATATATTCATAAAAGTAGGATTACTGAGTCAAATGGGAGTTCCATTTTTAATTTTTTTAGGGAACTCCATACTGATCTCTACAGTGGCTACACCAGTCTACATTTCCACCAATAGTGCACAAGTGTTCCTTTTTCTCCACATCCTCACAAGCACTTGTCATTTGTTAATTTGTTGATGATAGCCATTCTGACAGGTGTGAGTGAGATTGTGTATTATTGTCATTTTGATTTGCATCTCTCAGATGATTAGCAACCTTGAGCATGTTTTCATGTCTCTCGGCTTTCTGTATGTCCATTTTAGAAGGTATTTATTTAAACCCATTGCCCATTTTTTGATTGGATTGTTTATCTTTCTTTTGTTCAGAAGTATTTGTTTCCTATAGATTTTGGAGATGAGGCCATTATTGGATATAACATTGGCAAATATGTTCTTCCAAAAAGTGGGCTTTCTTTTTTGTTTTGTTGATGGTTTCTTTTGCTGTGCAGAAGCTTTTTATTTTGATGCAGTCCCATTTGTTTATTTTCTCCTTAGTTTCCATTATCCTAGGAGCTTTACCAGTAAAGATATTGCTACAACATGCGCCATATATTTTGCTGTCTATGGATTCTTCTAAGATTTTTATGGTTTCCTATCTTATGTTTAAGTCCTTTTTCCATTTTAAGTTTATTTTTGTGTATTGTATAAGTTGGTTGTCTAGTTTCATTTCCCCCCATGTATCTGTCCAATTTTCCCAGCACCATTTATTGAAAAGACTGTCTCGATTCCTTTTTACACTCTTTCCTCCTTTGTCAAATATTAATTGAGCATAATGGCTTTGGTGAGTTTCTGGGTTCTCTGATCTGCTCCATTGGTCTGTATATCTGTTCTTGTGCCATTACCAGGCAGCTTTGAGAACAGTGGCTTTGTAATATAGCTTGATATCTGATATTGTGATCCCTCCCATTTTGTTCTTTCTCAATTGAGATCACTGCAACTATTAGGGGTCTTATTTTATTCCAGATTAATTTTTGGAGAGTTTGTTGGTATTTTAACGGGGATTGCATTAAATCTATAGATTGCTTTGGGTAGTATAGACATTTTAATTATGTTGATTCTACCAATCCATGAACATGGAATATTCTTCCATTTGTTTATGTCTTCCTCTATCTCCTTTTTTCAGTGTCCTGTAGTTTTCTGAGTACAGATCTTTTACCTCCTTAGTTAAGTTTATTCCTAGGTATCTTAATTTTTTTGGTGCAATAGTAAAGGGGATTGTTCTTTTTCCCCCTCTTTCTGTGAGTTCGTTATTGGTGTATAAAAAAGCCATAGATTCCTGGCTGTTAATTTTGCATCCTGCTACTTTGCCAAATTTATTTATTAAATTTAGTAGTTTTTTTTTTAATGAAGTCTTTAGGGTTTTCCATGTACAATGTTACTATGTCATCTGTAAATAATGACAGTTTTATGTCTTTTCCAGTTTGGGTGCCTTTTATTTCTTATCTGATTGCCATGGCTAGCACTTCTAGTATTATGTCTAACAGCAGTGGTGAGAGTGGGCATCCTTGTCTAGTTCCTGTTCTGAGGGGAAATGGTTTTAGTTTTTGCCATTGAGTATGATGTCAGCTGTAGGTTTGTTATATAGGGCTTTTATTATGTTGAGGTATGACCCCTCTATTCCTGCTTTGCTGCTAGTTTTTTATCAAGAAAGGGTGTTGACACCTAACTGGTTTGGCTCAATGGATAGAGTGACGGCCTGTGGACTGAAGGGTCCCAAGTTCAGTTTCAGTCAAGGGCAAGTACCTTGTTTGTGGGCACACCCCTAGTAGGGTGTGTGCAGGAGGCAGCTGAATTGATGTTTCTCTCATCAATGTTTCTAACTCTCTATCCCTCTCCCTTCCTCTCTGTAAGAAACTCAATAAAATATATTAAAAAGAAGAAAGGGTGTTGGATTTTGTCATATGCTTTTTCTGCATCAATTGACAGGATTATGTGATTTTTATCTCTCAATTTGTTTATGTCATGTATCACGGTTTATATTTGCAGATGTTGTACCAACCTTGCATCCCTGGAAAGAACTCCTGCTTGATCATAGTGTATGATCTTTCTAATGTAATGCTGAATCTAATTTGCTAGAATTTTGTTGAGCATTTTAGCATCTGTGTCTATCAGAGATATTTGCCTGTAGTTCTCTTTTTTGTAGTGTCTTTATCTGGTTTTGGGATTAAGGTAATACTGCCTTTCTAAAGAGAGCTTGGAAGTGTTCCTTCCTCTGGATTTTTTTTTTTTTTTGAATAGTCTGAGGAGGAAATGTTTTAGTTCTTCTTTAATATTTGGTAAAAATCCCCTGTGAAGCTGTCTGGCCCAGGGTTTTTGTTTGCTTGACGTTTTTTGATTACTGCTTCAGTTTTCTCCATAGTTATTGGCCTATTCAGATTTTTTGATTCTTCCTTATTGAGTTTTGGAAGATCATATTTTTTAAGGAATATGTCCATTTCTTCTAGGTTGACCAGTTTGTTGGAATATAGTTGTTCATAGTATTATTTTTTTACAATCCTTTGTATTTTTGTTGTTATTTCGCCTCTTTCATTTCTGATTTCATTTCGGCCCTCTCTCTTTTCTTCTTGGTGAGCCTGGCTAGAGGTTCATCAATCTTGTTTATCTTTTCAAAGAACGAGCTCTTGGTTTTATTGATCTTTTTGTTTTGTTTTGTTTTGTTTTGGTCTCTATGTCATTTATTTCAGCTCTGATGTTTATTATTTTCTTCCTTCTGCTCACTCTGTGGTTTTCTTGTTGCTCTCTTTCTAATTTTTTAAGTTGTAGAGTTTGATAATTTATTACCAGTTTTTCTTGTTTTTTGAGGTAGGCCTGTAATGCTGTAAACTTCTCTCAGGACTGTTTTCACTGTGTCCCGTATATTTTAGATTGTTGTGTTTTCATTGTCATTTGTTTCCAGGATGTTTTTAATTTCTTCCTCGATCTCTGTGGTAACCCAATCATATACAATAACAAAAGAAAATATGCAAATCAACCAAATGACCAAACAGCAGAATGACCATCTGGGCGACCTTCCAGATGACGATGCTATGATATCCATTGAGGCCAGGCAAGGCGGGTGCAATGTGATTTGTCTCCCCATGATCACCCTGTAGAAGGAGGCCCATGCCACTGGCCAGCAGGGCAATTGATCAATTGGGGGGCTCCATGATTGCCCAAAAGAGGTAGGCCCAGACTACCTGTAGGCGGCACTGAAGCAAGTGTGTGGGGCCTCCCTCTGCAGGTGCAATCCATTGAGGAGCCCCTGGGTGGGCGAGGCCTACCTCTTTGGGGTGTTCCATAGCGGGGCTCCCAGACTGTGAGAGGGCACAAAGGCCAGGCTGAGGAACACCCTCCCTGAGTGCATGAATTTCATGCACTGGGCTTGTAGTTGTTTAATAATGTGCTATTTAGCCTCCAGGTGTTTGAATTTTTTTGTTTTTATTGTAGTTTATTTCTAACATTATGCCATTGTGATCTGAGAAGATGCTTAATATGTTTTACATCTTCTTGAATTTGAAGAGACTTTGTCTGTGTCCCAATATGTGGTCTGTCTTTGAAAATGTCCCATGTGCACTTGAGAAGAATGTATATTCTACAGTTTTGGGGTGAATTGTTCTGAAGATGTTGATTAAGTTGGTCTGATATAGTGAGTTGTTAAGAGTTGATGATTCTTTGCTGATTTTTTGTCTAGAGGATTTATCTAGTGATGTCAATGGGGTACTAAAGTCCCCTACTATGATTATATTGCTGCCAATCTCTCCCTTCATATCTTCCAGAAGTTTTTTTTTTTTTAATGTATTTTGGTGCTCCTACATTGGGTGCATATATGTTTACTAGAGTTATATCCACTTGTTGTATCTATCCCTTTAGTATTATGAAGTGGCCTTCCTTATTTCTTGTTATGGCTTTCACTTTGATGTCTATTTTGTCAGATATAAGTATTGTTACCCAGCCTTTTTTTCATTTCCATTTGTATGAAAAATATTATTCTATCCCTTCACTTTCAGTCTGTGTGAGCCCCTTTTTCTGAGGTTTCTCTTGTAGACAGCATAATATGGGTCATGTATTCTTATCCATTCAGCTACTACGTGTCTTTTGATTGGAGCATTTAATGCATTTACACAGCACATGGTTTTAAAAGTAAGTCATATAAAAACATGGATGGACCTAGAGGATATTAAGCTAAATTAAATAATTAAGACAGAGAAAGACAAATACCATATGATTTAACTTATGTGTGGAATCTAAAGAATAAGAAAAATGAACAAACAAAATAGACATAGACTCAGAGATACAGAGAACAGACTGATGGTTGCCTGATGGGAAGGGGGTGGTTAGAAGTATGGGTAAAAGGTGAGATATTACTATTTTGTAACTACCAGTGCACAAATTGGTAGTTACAAAATACTTATGGTGATGTTAAATATAGCATAAAGAAGACAGTAAATAATATTTTAATAATTATGTATAGTACAGGTGGGTACTAGATTTATTTGGGGGATCACTTTTTAAAAAATAATTACTGATTGAATGACTTTCAAAGGGAGAAGAAGGGAGAGAGAGAGGAAAAAAAAGAAACATTGCTTTGTTGTTTCACTTATTTATGCACTCATTGGTTGATTCTTCTATGTGCCCTGACCTGGGATTGAGTCCACAAGCTTGGCTTATGTGGATGATGCTCTAACCCACATGTGTCAAACACAAGGCCCGCGGGCCAAATCCAGCCCGCCAGGCCTTGCAATGTGGCCCGCACCGCGCTGTCATCACTGCACTCCGCTGTCAGTTTATGACATTGTCAGTTTATGACTGTTCAGTAAACCATTCGGCCCGCGATTTAGGCTGGATTTTAGATTTTGGCCCCTTCTCTGATTGAGTTCGACACCCCTACTCTAACCAATTGAGCTATCCAGCAAGGGTTGGGAATCACTGTTTAAATTATGTAAGTGCCTAACCATTATGCTATACAAGTGAAACTAATCTATAATAATAAAAGCATAATATGCTAGTTAGACCAGACAGCTGAATGACATTCCAGATGTCCTTCCGGATGAAGCCACATTGGCAGGGGCCAAGGTGGAGGCGGTTAGGGGTGATCAGGCAGGCAGGTGAGCAGTTAGAGGTGATCAGGCAGGCAGGCAAGCAGTTAGGAACCAACGGTCCTGGATTGTGAGAGGGTACAGCTGGGCTGAGAAACCCCCTCCCTGTGCACAAATTTTGTACACTGGGCCTCTAGTATAAAATAATATTGAATGTCAACTGCAATTGAAAAATTAAAAAAGGAAAAAAATAAAAGAACAATCCCATAAAAGAAAATATATACAACAAAATAAAAGTAAGTCAGATAGCCGAAACGGTTTGGCTCAGTGGATAGAGCGTCGGCCTGCGGACTGAAAGGTCCTGGGTTCGATTCCGGTCAAGGGCATGTACCTTGGTTGCAGGCACAGCCCCAGTGGGGGGTGTGTAAGAGGCAGCTGCTCGATGTTTCTCTCATCGACGTTTCTAACTCTCTATCCCTCTCAATTTCTCTCTGTGTAAAATCAATAAAATATAATTTTTTAAAAAAGTAAGTCAGATAGTAGAGAGTGGGATAAAGGAAAAAATCAAGCAAAAGAACAATCCCATAAAATAAATATGTACAGCAAAAAAAAAAAAAAAGTAAGTCAGATAGTAGAGAGTGGGGTAAAGGAAAAAATCAAGCAAAATGTGTCTTCATGACCCTAACCCTACCCCATTACATTTTACTTCCTAGAAGTGGTCCCTAGCTTTTATTCTGTCTGATGGTCATACTTATGTAATTTTATTTCCTAATTAGTTGATTTCTGACAGTATATGTATTTCCTCCTTAATACAAAGCTGCAAACCAATAGTAATTTTTTTTTTCTACTAGCAATTTTAGATTGTAATAAAGAGTGTTTATTTGAGCAAAAGGAGCTCTAATTCTGGAGACACAGATTAAAGTAGCAACCTAAATTGTGCTCCACTAAGACAAAGGTGGGGGGGCTCTACCTTTTATGGCACAAGTTTCCACATAGCTTCTCAATTAGATCTGTTTTATATAAATGGCAAATATAAATTGTGCAGTTCTGCTTGGACAAGGCAGGTCTCAGTCCTTGGTAGAAAGACAAAACTAGGGATTCCCTGTAGTGTTGAATATGGTGAAAAAATTTGGCCGTACTGGGGAAGCTGAGAATTCAGTATGAGAAGCCCCTGTCAGTAATTGTCTGCTAGAATCATTATTTATACCATTTGGGATTTAGGTTGACCATGGGGAGTCCATCTCAGCAGATAGATTTCTTCTTGGGGTTCATATCAGATAAATCTTTTTTTCTCAGAGTCTACAAAGCCCACAAATGTTACCTTTCATCTCTATCTATTTCCTAATTTGATTATTATTTTAAAATAATTTTATTACTATTTTAAACTAATACTATTTTAAAACGATTACATTATTCTTGTAATTGTTGCTTGTACTACTTAAAATGATAGTGGTGCACCTTTTTTCAAGTTTAGACAACATCTGTTGACTATCTGAAGAATGAGGCAAATTTTACACTTATTCTACTTCCTCCTCTTTTCTTCTCTCCACCTTCCATTTTATAAAATTATATATCACTAGAGGCCTGGTGCATGAAGTTCTTGTACAGGTAGGGTCCCTAGGCCTGGCCAGTGATCAGGTCCAATCTGTGGGGTGACCAGTGGGGTGACCAGGGTCCCCACATGCACCTGCCTTGGGTTGGTGCCATCCACTCGCAGACCCCAGCCCCCTGCCTCCCCCCCCCCCCCGCCAGTTGCTGTCTTTGGGGCAGCCAGTTGGGCAATCAGGACCTCTGCTTGCACCAGCCTTGGCCTGGCACTGCCTGCTCACCTGTTACACCATCAAGCCGTGGTCCCGCACTCCTTGGAGCACACCAGGGACCTCCACTGCCACCCGCTGCCAGCACCACATTGTCAAAACCCACTACGTTCTGTGTCATCCCCTGGTGGTCTGGGCATGTCTAACTCCTGGTTGTCGGATTCTTTCTTGTGGGGACAAGTTGCATATTAGCCTTTTATTATATGGGATTCTTGAATCAACAATGTTTCTAACCTTTATATATGTTCCGTAAGTATAGATATTCTTAGCTTCAGTTGAAAATATCTTATTGTTCTATAAATATAACTAACCATAGAACAAAGTAATATAAGTTAATGTTTTTAAACAATTATTATTTTATGGGCAGCCTTCTAAGTAAAATATACCATATATTTCTTATGATGTAAATACAGTGACTAGCCCCATTTTACAAATTGGAAAACTAAGGCATATAGAAGTTATGTGATTTCCTTAAGACAATTTGGGTGGTGGAATTAGGATTTGATTTATAGAGGACTTTGCTTATCTACTAGTCTATGTTGTATAATTCAATATGTTTCCTCAAAATACTGGTAATCTTTAATTACATTTCCTGTACTTATGAATTATGGTCTAGGTTAGCATGGGCAGGTATGTGGCTTTCCCCTACAATTGGTTAGTTTTACAATTCTTCATACATTTGAAAACTATAGTTATGTAAAATGTTAATTACTGATGAGTTTTAACTGTTTAAAACAATTAATTGGAATAATTTTAATTCTAGAAGAATCCTCAAAGGCCATTTCATACAATTCATTCTTTTTCAAATGAAAATACTGAAGTTCAAATAGATTACATGACTTAGATAAGTTCTTGCTTACATGTTCAGTTAGTGGCCAAGGAGAAGGGGGAGGGGATCAAGAGAAGAGTGTTAGAATACAGAAACAATTTTATTATTTCCCATCATACTCATTTAATCTTGGTTACTTTACTGTAGGAGAGAAAACTAGTTTCCCACACTCCCCCACCTATATTCTTTTTCACTCCCATTACTGAGAAATGAAAAACTGAAGATGGACAGAGGTTGCATAGTACAGTTCAGGTATCCTCAAATATTCTAGAATTTAAATTTTATTTCTTATAGTCTTCCACTACTGGAGGCAGCTCCAAATTTATACATATTTTAGGTTCTAAAAAATTGTTAGCTGTTTTGTGTAACTTGGAATATTTAGGATATTTAGGGGAGAGTAAGTTTCCTAAGAAGTGCACAAAATTCTGGTGAGTTAATCAGGCTAGGAACAATAAAGAAAAAAGGAAATGAGAGTCAAATGAGAAATAAAATTGGACCTTTCTTTTGAATTATGGCTTTAGAAAATAAGAGGGAAGCCCATCCTTGTATTTTCTTGTCTTGCAGAGCATGAGTTCCTAATCAGGAGTCTATGGACAGACCCAAATATCCAAAAATTATATGCAAATTCTGTGTAAAGTTACAGACAGGTTATTTGTCTGGGTAGACATGCATAGCACTAATCAAATTCTCAAGGGTAACTATGATTCAAAAAAGATGAAAGACCACTTACTGTATGGTTTCCAATATTGTCGGGGTAAATTGTAATTTCTTAATAGGTAAAGCCTTTGCATAATCATCCCAGTTCCTCCTCCTAACCATATCTCCCACCAGGTGATACTAGAAATCTCCCAGTGAAGCCAAGCCTATGAGGTCTTGAATGACTGAGCACGTTGTGCATTTTTCTTCCCTCAGAACTTTGTTTCTTTAATATCCACACAACTTGGAATTCACTTTAAAATTCTATTCTTAACTATAAACACAATTTACCATTTCAGACTCCTTTAAGCTTTAAAAAGTGTTCTTGACCTCGCCAGATGTTAAAAAGCCTTATATCTTATCTGTAGCTTTGAAATTTAGAATTTATTTAACTTACAGTGATGCATGCAGTTTTCCTCATTATATGTAAAATGCTTATAGGATAAGAACTGATTCTTATGCTACGTAGGTGTTTTCTCTGTTATCAAGTAAAATGATACTGACATAGTATGTTCTCATCCATTTTCTGGTGTAGTAAATAAATATTTATCGAACCCTTATTATGTGTCAGGTTTGGTTTCTAGAAGTGAACAAAACTGGCAAAAATATTCTGTATTCTACATTCCCCTGGAAGAAATAGATAAAGAATATTAAATAAAATACATAAAATGTTAAATAGTAAGTGCTAATGAGAAAAATGCAGAACAATTAATAGGGAAAGAAAATAAGTATATGTAAATTTGATTTGGGAACCAACAATTTTAGATGTGGGAGGGCAAGGAAGGAGTCACCAATAATGTGATTTTGGAGTAAAGACTCAAAATATGTGGAGTGAACCATGTTGATGTATTGGGACAGAGAACTCCAAGTGGAGGTAACAGCAAATGCAGGAAACTAGCCTGTTTGAGGAATATGAGGAGAGAGGCAAGAAATAAAATCAAGGGTCTAATGGTGAGTCAAACCATGTAGGGCCTTGTTAAATAAGTACATTTTACTCCCCAATAGCAGAGATTTGAGGATAATATGATGATGAACCATTTTAACAGATTACTCGGATCTGCTAAGAATATATTAACAAGCCCAAGTGTGGGAGTTGGGTAGCCAAGGCTATTGCAACAATTCATGCAGAATAAAATAGTGGTTTTGGATTAAGGTGATGGCAGCAAAATAATGAGGAGTGATCAAATTCTGGATATATTCCCAGCTAAGTGTTGTATGAGAGTGAAAGAGTCCTCAATGTCCATTCAAAGGTCTCTTGTCTGAGCATACTGCAAGTTTGAATTTGTCATTGGTTGTTGATAAAGGAAGGACTTCAAGAGAAGAAGGTAGGTTAGGAGGGAGTGTAATGGGGATGGATATCAGAAGCTCAATTTTGGACATTTGAGTTTTATGGTAACTATAAGTGGAGATAATGAGTAAGCAGATGACCCAAGAGTCTGGAATTCAGGAAAGAGGTCTGGACTAGGTTTATATAATTAGAAGTTACCAACAAATGACTGGTATTCAAATCCATGAGATTGGATTTGATCAACATATTATTGTTTCCTGGGTAAGAGAGAATGAATTCTGCTTAATTTCCCTCAGGATTTTTAATTAAAATTGTGCCTTGTTTAAGTGAAAAAGCTTATTGAGGGATACTGAAGAATAAAAATTTTTAAGGGCTATGGGCATGGGTTATCAATTAAAAACCAGAATTGAAGTTAACTTTATGAAGCATTCTAAATTGATTTATATTTGTCTTTGTGTGTGTGTGTGTGTTTTAGGCCAGACCTGTTTGATTGGAATAGTGTGGTTTCCCAGCAGTCAGCTGCACAAAGACTGGAACATGCATTCAATATCGCAAAATCTCAATTAGGCATAGAGAAACTACTGGATCCTGAAGGTTGGTATATTTCTGGACTCCCACTTTTTTCAATATCATTTAATGTTTATTGCCATAGACTTAACATTTCCACAAACTAGGCCCAAAGTAGAATCTATGCATCATATGTTTTTCTGTAGTCCAGATATATTTAAAAAGTTCTTTATTCTTATAATATATTATGAATTGTTCTATGTGATTTTAATTCCCAAAATAGCAATATCTAAAACTATAGTGTAAAATTTTGGGGAAAAATAAATGCCTTTGGAATGTATATGCCTCATGGATGAGGCATAGTACATTCAGAGTACATTGACTCCAAATAATTATAAAAAAGTTCATGTTTTGCTTATTCTACCAAGAGATTTGATACATTAATCAGCTATAATTAATTAGCCACTCTTGCCAATTGCATTCATATACTCCATAGTTTACTGCTTAAATCAGGAAATCTGTTCCTGGCACTGCTTCTGTTATAATTTGTCACTCTGAGGAAAACCCTCCATGGATGGTTATTATTTTCTGCTTCTTTAGTTGACAGACAACACTATTTATATTGTTACTAGGGGCCTGGTGCACAGATTCATGCATATTGAAAGGAAATTGGGATCTCACGCCCACATGGTCAAGGAGTTTCCAAGTCCCCATGAGCTGTGGGGAAATTGCATAGGGAGTCTATCCTCCTCCCCACAGCTTCCTGAGAAAATATTTCCAAATGCCCCTTCTGTGGCCAGGGTCACGTCTTGCCAGCTGGGAGGTCCCCAGTGGAGACTTGGGTCAGGCTGGATGCTTTCCACCTCTCAGAGCCAAATAAGAGATCCTCTGAGATGAACAGTACGAAGTTGGGGATCTTGGGAGGCAGGGGAGCTCTGTTGCCTACGCCCCACCCTTCAGATCCATCTCTTTGACTTTTACCCTGATTGTCAGTCACTACATTTTGGCCACTGTTATATTGCTGCTTTCCTCTGTAGCTCCCGGGCAATCAGTAAGGGATGAGATTTGATTTTGGTGCCGGAAGCATAGTTCTAGGAGCCCAGCAGCGATATCAGGCTCATCCTGGTTACTCCAAGTGTCTGTGCTCCAACCATTCTTTGGAGATTTTAACTGCAGGCTTATAGGGTATGAGGAATGTAGCAGTGCACTAAGCGGCAGGCAGCTGGGGAGGTGCCTGAACCAGGGCCAGGCACTGCACTGCTCCTGCTCACCCCAGCCCTGATGTGCCTGCTGCCTCTGCTCAGTAGCTCTGCTGCAGAGGCCATGAGCCCACCTACTGGCTGAGCAGCGCTACTGCTGTGAGAGTGCACTGACCATTGGGGAAACGCCTGCATTGTGTCTGCCCCCTGGTGGTTAGTGTGTGTCATAGCAACTGGTTGACCAGCAATTCGTCATTCAGTTGTAACAGTTGCTTAGACTTTTATCTATGTCTATATCTATATCTATATCTATATCTATAGATAGATTATATTCCACTTAAGTAAATTTCATCCTTATCTCAGATGCTACATGGTCATATCCTCCAGACACAAGGATTAGAGGGATAATGATTTCTGAGCTCTTTTCCTTCTGGCCTCTGAAGCACTTTTTGTTTGTTTGCTGAACTCGTTGAAATTGCAGACTCTGTTCTCACTTTCTTGAGGCTTTGCCACACTCTAAAACCAGAAGTTGAAGAAACAGTGTAAGTGGGATTGCTATCTATGATACAATCCAAGCTGATATCTGATTAGGGTTATGTAATTCACTGGTCTTTGGAATATTGAGTCAATTCCAAATAAGGAGATCCTTGTGTGGTGGTGAAAAGCTCAGAATGACTCAGAGTATAGCCTTTCATTGGTGAATTATAATCCACCAGAATCAAATCCTCAATCCTGCAGACCCAGAAACCTGATTGCCTCATTTTATACCAAGCAGATCTATATGGTGGTGGTGTTGGGGAGTGGAGAGTTTACTTTAAAAGAGCTCAAAAATGATATATCCATCAAAATGGAAATTCAGTAGTTTAAAATCAGATATTTAACTATCCCAAGGACCATAATATTCATATCTAACTGATCAATATATTATTCTTGATAAGCACCTGTACCTGAGAAGCAAAAGTATAACAATACAAATGTGTTTCTGAAGTTGGAATCAGATAAATTCATAAGAAATGTTTCTTCTCCTTTAGATAGTGCATAGCTGAGCACTGAGTCCTGTAACCTCCTTTGTTGCTTCAGTAGGTGAAGCTCCAAGTTTAGCTCTGATGAAGAAATTGTATCAGTCACATTTTCTTGTTCTGCAGGATGGGAGAGGGTTATCTTATTGTTTATTTCTGATATTGATTTACAAGTTTTGTCATACTCACGCCATTGAGTTAGAGAGGGCAAATGTAATAAGAATATTGTACTCCAAACCCTGAGGATAAGAGGTGCAGTATATGTATTTGAAGGATAAGCCTATAACAGTTTTTTTGGTTTTTAATTACATCTATATGTGGTAGTCAGTTCCCCTTATCTGGAATATATGCTGTAGTTATTCTTGTGTGTGTCTTATCTTTCATAAAACAGTAAGAGTAGCTTCAAAATAGATATTTTTCTCATTATGTAATAAAATGGCTATTGATCTCCTAGTCTTCCTTTGAATCAATGAAGTAGGGGTAACTATATAGGTATCCACAACAAAATCAGAAAGTATAGATTGATTAACCTGTAATCAGAAAAGGGCAGTTGCATAAACAATGCATTTTTTAGCATAAAATAGCCTGATATACCTGATTCAATGTTTTCCTAAATGGAAGTGTATGTTGAAATGCACATCATATAGACCTATAGGAATACTATGATGATAGCTCCAACTTGACAATTAAAAGTCAACCAAATATAATGTGAAATTCAAGCTGGTTCATAGAGATGAAACCACTATTTATGGTTTCATTTTGCTAATAAACTCTTCCATCTGAAAACTCTTTCTATGTATGGACTCCCTACCAATTCAAAGCATACTCTATCTCATAAAATGGTTCATTAAAAATGTTATGGCTGCCATTGTGATGGAGATTCAACATAAATTTTATATTTTACATACTTATCAGTTTCTGGCAGTATGTTAGGGAATACCCAAATATTGATTTAAAAATTATTGTTCAGTATTTTTCAAGTGATGATACTAATGATAATGAAAACATGAACTATATTATAGGGTTTTTATTTGCTGAGACAGAATAGCAAATAGCTTCTAAGACTTAGAATATTCTCTGCAGTGTATTTAAGAGGGGAGATTCATACATTTATTTCATGCCTTATGTGGTAATTATCATTGAGAAGTTCATATTTTTATTTAATTAAATATTGATTCTTCTGCATGACAATGTTTGCTATTCTCCAAATCTATTTTTACCTCATATCTAATATGCCCCTTAGGAGGTTAATGAAATATTGTACTTTGCTTTATGTTTGTGGATGATTTTATTATGAGGGGATTGAAGTTACATTTAGCTTAAGAAATACTTGCCAAAAAAGTTTTTTAGAATTTTAAATATATGCTTTGTTAATTGGATTGTTTTATAAATTAAAAAAGCAACTGAAATCTAATTTGGAGGTTTTCATGTATTGCATATACCAACTTTATTATGCTTTAGCATATATCCTATTGTGAATCAGATAATTCACTTTCTATTACAATTTCCCTATAAGACATGTTTGGTATGTATGTTGTTGCTTTCATATGCATTGTTTACTTCCCTAAGTTTCAAACAAATTGACTTGTTTTCCAATCCACACGATACTTTCTGCATTAAGATAATGCTTTGTCAGATTTTCCTTGTGAACAACAACGTGAAGATGTTCTCTTTAAAAGAATAGAAATATGGGGGATAAAAATGGTTTATATTGTAGTTGCCTTTTGCATATGCATTACTGCAGTATGTAATTTCCATTTGGGATATGCAATATAATGTGGAAAGCCCTCACCTTTTAGCCAAGGTAACTTTAGAATGAAAAATTAATGTTCAGAGTCAAATTTGATGAACACTTGGGCTTGTAAGAAATATTTGTAACCTCAAAATGACATTTACAAACCAATTAGCTTAGCTTTAATCCACTTCATTTGAACTTCTTAACAATGGTAACAGAGGTGTTATTTTCTGCTTGGCTAATCCCAGCATCACTCTTCAGTTGGTTTTAGAGCAGTGGTTCTCTACCTTTCTAATGCCAAGACCTTTTAATACAGTTCCTCATGTTGTGGTGACCCCCAACCATAAAATTATTTTTGTTGCTACTTCATAACTGTAATTTTCCTATTGTTATGAATCATAATGTAAAATCTGTGTTTTCTGATGGTCTTAGGCTCTACAGCAGTGGTTCTTAACCTGTGAGTCGTGACCCACAGGTTGAGAACTGCTAGCAGGGTTGCCTAAGAGTCTTAGGCTAAGACCATTAGAAAAGAGATATTTATATAACAATTCATTAACAGTAGCAAAATTGCAGTTATGAAGTAGCAACAAAAATAATTTTATGGTAGTTCTTTCTAGCAAATATTTCACAATTCATCTTGTTTACGTAGTTCTTAGAAAACAAGATCCTCTGGTCATTTTCCCAGACAAGTTAGATTGTAACCTTTTATTCGTAGACCTAACTAGCCTTAGATGGAAATCCCTTTTCTGCCTTTAATTAGTTATATGGCCCTGGTATGCTTTCTGAGCCTCAGTTTTGGTCATATACAAAGTAGAGTCAACAATATCTACCTGGTACAGTTACCATGAGTGTTAAGTAATACCTGTGAATTATGCATAGTCAAGTACCTGGAATAATGCAGAATTCAATGTTACTTCCCTTTCTATATCCATAAATTATTTTAATTAGGGAGAGCTGATCTTCCTAATTATTTTTCCTACCTCTGGGATAAATGCCACCTCTCCCCAAATTAAATAATTTGTCATTTTAAATCCCACTCTTCTCTCCATGACCTTCCCACTTATTCCAGTTTCCTGATCTGAAGGCTCTTGCTGACTCACAACTCAATTTCTAGGTGGTAGTTCTTGGCATCCTTGAGATCCAGAGTGTTATCCAATTTTCACAGTAGACTTGAACTCTCTCTCTCTCTCTCTCTCTCTCTCTCTCTCTCTCTCTCTCTCTCACACACACACACACACACACACACACACACACACACACACTGAAGATTACTAACAAGTCTCCTGAAGGCTGGTTCATAGTTAGAATACTTTATTCCTATACTTGTCACATTGCAATATTTATAAGATGCTAATTAGCCTACTTGTGAAAACATAAGGAGTTTTTCTTCTAGAACCATAATTTTATTTAATAAAATGTGGGTATTTGAACTGGTTCCCAAATATATCAGAAAAAAAACATGTCTTCTGACACCAGGAGCAACATTTGTACAGTAATGTTGATGTGATCTGGTGTAATATTTACTGAATATTTATAAGTACTGGCACACTAACATTTTATAGGTATAATTTCATTTTATTCCTACAACCCTAGAAGGTAGACACTATTATTATGTCCATTTACAACAGAAGAGTTTAAGTAATTTGGAGACATTAGTCAGAGAGTGAGTTGGATGTTATATATCCTGCTTGAAATACTACAAAAAATAATTGTAATACAGAACATGTCTATCCTCTTTTCTGATTTTTTTTTCTTTGCATTACAGAGTTTCTTTATTACAGGGATAGTAGACTTTGGTTTTAAAATGAAGGTACAATCAATTGTATTCACGTGTACTAGAAATAAATGCAAAAGTCAAACAAACTGGAGCCAGACTAAGAGAGAAGTTGGATTCTGTCTTTTTACAATAATATTGCTCTCAGAGAAGATTTAAACACTTCATCAAAGTTGTAGGATGTTTACAAGTACTGCATTGTAAGTTTGGGATCCTATCCAATCCACACTAAAGTTATTGAAGGGAAACACTAATCACCTATGAATGTATTTTCTTCTACTCTCTCGTTAACTCTAGAAATAGAAATATGCAGCAAAAGTATGACTGAAGGTGTGTCAAAACATATCACTACCTCAAATATTTCCTTATCATGTGAACATCTCTTATCTAGATTGAAATGTCTAAAATATTGATCAGAAAAAGGGAGAGGGAGAGGCATGGTTAGTATCTTAAGGTAGACTAAGTAAAAATGTACATTTTACCTAGCTTTGAATATCTGTGTTTCTTTGTGGCACATTCCTTTGCATTGATTTATTTTTTGAGCAGTTGAGAACTTAGGTCTGTATAGAATCAGTTGATCAAGTGAATGCCTTGGAAAAGTGTTTTAATAACTGTTTAATTAACTGTCTCTTAGGAAAGCACTTTAAGTGCAATGAATACACACTTGTCTCAGGGAAAGAAGTGAATTTTTTGGTAGCTCTTGAGAACTATTTTTGATTTCTTTAACATTAATACTTATCAGTGGGCAAGAGTACATGGGGGAGCCCTTGATAAATGTACCTCATATCACCTAAAACATACTAGTAGATCATGATATTTTTGTTGTTAATGGAAGGGAGTGGGAACATAAATAGTAAGATATGGGGGAAGACTGGTCTAGAACAATAAGAATCATTGAGCACTTGAGTATTTGTCAAACCTTGGTTCAAGATCAGGAACTAGGTTAGGAGATGCTAAAAATAAGAATAAATCTTACCTACTCCAAAATATAACAAACATATAAAGATGAGTAAGATATAAGCTCCTGGGTAAAAATTAAATAATTCTATGTAATTTTCTCTGTATTATTATGTCTCCAATTTTTCTCTCACTAAGACATATAACAATTGCTTGTCAAAAGTGAGACAAAAGCATAAAATATAGAATAGTAAGGAATGAGGAGATAAGAATTCAATCCTTAAATTTTCATAATGCAAATGAATCTGCTGGTTAAAAATATTAGTTGCATCAAGATTTCAGTAATATGAGTTATAAATGTTATATTAAATGATAGTATCTATGTATTCTTAGTAAGTGAAGACATGTATTTTCAGCAAAAAATATTGCAAAGGAAAAAATAATTTCCCCATTATTTTTTTACCTTAATATATACTGGTAAGGAAAATAGCAGTCAAGGCCATTCAGTGTTTGAAAAAAAATATTCGCATTTGTATAAAGTAATATTTCCTCAGATAAATCAAGAGGCATTGTATAAGCATAATAATTCTAAGAATTTAGTTTTGCAGAAGAAATGGAAACATTTAAAATTAGAATTTATATTTACTTATGTAACTTATAGTCACTCATGGTTACTTGTATAAGCCAATTTCATCATTATATAACAATATTATTTTAAGATGTATTTTACTGTGTTGAATGCAATAGATTAGTCAAAAAATATAAAAGAATGATTTTGTAGAGCTCAGATATTAGGAAAGTGGATGGATAGACTTGGAATTCCCCCCAATGGATGTATTAAACCACACCATAACAAACTAGAAAATTTAGAGCCCCTACTTATAATTCTGACATTGTTTCAGACACTAAAAAAACTTTTAAAATTTGCCTTGAGTCATTATTTTATTAAGTAGAAATTCATTTTAATTCATGAAACACATTGATTGACAACTTAGTGTAAGAAAGAGTGCTATTAAACTCCAAATGAATCAATAAGAAAAAGATACCCGAATCTTTCAAGGAATCGACAATTCAATACGAGCCAACAAGCAAGTACATAGGTTAACTGTTATACAAGACAGAATGTGATGCAATCCCCACAAATTAATTAGCATGTAGTAGAATATTTTTAAAAGTATGAAACATATTTGGGAATACAGTCTCCTAATAAAAGAGCAATGCTTATTTATGTCAAGTCAAGTGAAAATGTGTACCATATAATCTTTTAGGTGTCATGTTAAATGAAGCAAAACCCACTGATAGATACAATTGTCCTGCTTGGCTTCCCTAATTTTATTCACTAGACTTAAATGCAATAAATAGTGAAGGCAATTTTGGAGCTGGAACCTTACCTGCTATTCTATTTCTTTATTTCTTTCAAAGTTCATTGATTTCTTAAATAATAAAATCCTTTCCTATAAGGTTTATTAGTCTTTGCTTTCTTTCTAATGCATGTAGTTTCTAATAATCAGTTCTGGATTTTCTTCTCATGTTTAAAGCTGTTCATTGACACTGATTCATAAGCCAACTTGAGCCGAAGTCATTGTAAATTCACAAATGTGGATGCATGTATGCACACACACACAGACACGTGTTTGAACAATGCATTTTATAAAGTTAAACCTGGTGCAATCAGTCACCTCTAAGATGAAAAAAAAAAAGCTCTTTAAACTATTTTAAGTCAACATTTATAAGAGAAACTGGCCTATAATACACCTTGGGTTCTTAACCTTTTGGAGAGTTAAAGAAAAACTGCTTTTCCATAAAGGTAATGCATATTGCTAATATAATATGTAAGGGAGGACATCTACTTATACAACTGAGCAAATGATTTAGTCAGAAGAGTTATTTTATTAAGTCTCCTTCTTTTAATGACTGAGACAATCCTGGGACTATTTAAAAGATGATTTAATTTATCCGCTACACACATGGATGAGTTCAGGGGGCTTCTTTCCCCCCATGAATCAAGCATATCTGCTTAGACATTAAAAGAATGGATAAGGAAATTTTGAAGTACTAAATCAAAATGTTAAGTCACTTTAACTTGGTAACTTAAGCAGTTTTAAACATGGATAAAATGAACTATTTTCAATAAAATATGTAATCAGTTTATTGCCTCAACATTAACGTATTTCAAATGTAATTTAATGTAACTGTATCTGAATATAAACTGTTTCTGAAATTCTCCTGCAATAGTCTGTATCATATGTTTCTCAAGAAATTTATCACTTGAACAAATATCTTCATAGAAATAGCCTCTTCCAGTTTTCCCTAGCACACTAAGTGGCACTGTCATCTATTCACTCACTCAAATTGAGACCTGCAAAACATTCTTGATTCTCCAATCTCTGTCATTCCTAAACTTCAATCCATCGTGATGGATCCCTTGTGGGTTATTTTTTCAGAATTTGTCACTGAGTCTCTAATACCTCTCCACCATTACCACTACCACCCTAGTTTCAGTTCATTCTCATCTCTTTTTTTGACCATAAAGGTTGCTTGCTCACTGCTGGCCCTGGTTGCATTTTGGCTCTACCTCCAACTGTCTAGAATTCTTTTCTTTCACTTTGTATTTCACAGCTGAGTAAATTGAACCCCATTTTGCATTTTGATAGTTAAACTAGTGTCAGAAGAGCATGTTTCCGAATTCCCAGATACATGTTCAAACCATTCTTAGTCTTGCTTTAAATGTGTTAATATGTTTTTTTCACAAATATGCACACTGAATTTGAGGTTAGCTTTTTTCTTTGATAACTTCATGGTTTCTAATTGTAACATCTAATGCATTCATGAGAAAAGAAATATTTTTCCACTAATAACTATTAATGGAGAGCATGGCCTGTGAAATTATCTGTCTTATATGTAATCTACTTTAGAAAATGGTGATTTTCATAATTTTCATTAGCATATATTCAAAATTGGTTTTACTTCGCATGAGTTATTTAATATTTAAATGAAACCAGGATTAGGCAAACAACAATAATAACTTTCTTATCTGGAGCCCACATGAATACTGATAGTATTGAGATATCAATGAAAGTATCTTGCTATCCTCTGGGGAGAATACCACATATTTGCGGAATAATGAGGAAGCAGAGCAGATATATGTAATTTTATTTGGTCGAGATTGGTTCAGATAGTCTTTACCCATATATTAAAAATGTTAGTGGGTGTTCCTCAGTACTATACGTAAACTAGTTTGGAGATGGAGGAAAAGGATGATGAGCTGAGGGCTACGGGAGGCCTCTAAAAGCTCGAAAAGGATTTTCCTCTGGAGCCTTCAGAGAGGAACACAGCCCCGCTGACACTGGGCTGTAGGATAATAAATTTGTGTTGTTTTAATCCACTGAGTTTTAGGGGATTTTTTACAGCAGCAATTGAGTAATATAGCCTCTATAGGATTTTCCACTGTGAAAATCTTGGTTTAGCTGGTCTGTAGTCATACCTGTATAGCTTAGGGGCCAGCTAAATTCCCCTCAATGAGAGTATCCCAGCATGGCTTATCTCTGCAGGACTTAAATCACAGGAGGGACCAAGCGAGAAAATGGTCCCCTTACCCTAGACCAAAATCCTTATTTCTTTAGCCAGAACCTGCTATTTTGAAGGATGATTGACAATAGGAATTTCTACTTTCTTAAGGAGAAACTATTCTACACCTCTGGGCTGGCAGTGTCTGATAATTACATTGACATGCAGGATAGCCAGTATATTCCCTATATATCTATATACTGGATTATTCAGTTTTTATGAACAAGATAAATTGCAAGTCTATGTTGAGCTATATAAGTCCAGGTCTTATCCATAATCTCTTTCTCAGTAATGATTGTTACACATCTCCTTCCAGAATTTTCACAGGGATTGCTTCCTGTATACTTACACAAGTGTACATATACATGTGTGTATAGTTATGTGCATGTGTGTGCCCACACAAAGACACACATAAACCCATAAACAGCCAACACTGAATAGCACTATGCACAGGGCATAAAAATGTCTAATTCCATACTGGAAAAAAAATGAAGGCTTTCTAAAATAAAGCTGACCTGTGGAAAGTTATTGCTCTCATTCTTTGATAGGTCTTTGCAGGAGTATGCAAATCAATTTGGTTCTTTCGGGAAGCATCTGATATTTCTCTTTCACAAAAAAGTGTCTGGTTTACAATTCCAAATACTTATTGGAAAGGTAAAGGCACACCCAATAAAAAGGAATAGTCAATCCAAGAGGTTAAAATATCTCCATATTTTTGGAAAACTGCTTTGCTAAAATTCTAAATTCATAATTATTGTTTTTATTCATTGTACTTTCCCTGTCTGCAGGGAAATGTAATTTCCCCTAAATGAATGAAAGAATAATAAGATTAACAAGAATAATAAGAAAATGTGAAAAGGAATATTTAATTCTTATCATAAAGAACCTTTGGATTCTTTTTTTTTTTTTGAGGATAAGTTTTCTGAGATTCCACATTTACTTAAAGTGTGTTTTGATAAAATAGTAATCATTAATATTCATTGACTGTTTACAACACGTTAGTTACTGTGCTAATTATTTTAAATGTATCCTTCACTAATCCCCCCATCTTCGTAGGATTTTCTCCCTAAAAATATATCAAACTTAACA
The DNA here is from genome assembly GCF_964339955.1 of Pipistrellus hanaki. Lineage (NCBI taxonomy): Eukaryota > Metazoa > Chordata > Mammalia > Chiroptera > Vespertilionidae > Pipistrellus > Pipistrellus hanaki. Next base: position 84,216,902 of record NC_140524.1, read on the forward strand.
ATTAGGAACTCCCTGTCTAGTGCACAGTCCTAGCTGTAAGATTCTGAACTAGATAAATTAATAATGATGCAAAATAAAGTGACCTAGAAACCTAGCTAATCTTATCAGCATTCATTTTTAATTTAGACAGTCTAATTACTCAGATAATTGTGGGGCTTATTGCTTACTTTTAATTACTGTAAAAATAACAAATTTATGCTGCTATATATTCCACATGCCCTATAAAACTGGATATACATTTTATGATCCATTTAGCTTCCTTTACTTTATCAGTGAATAAAGTGCAATATAATGTCTTCTAATTTCACATTATTTTGTCTTGATTTTTCATAACCATAAAACATCAGTTTTATGCACAAGCATGTTTTTGGTTGGATGAGTTTATTTACTTTGTTTAGATGATTAAGCATTTCAGAAGATCAGTGGTTTAACTTTGAGGTTTCAAAAATAGGAAAGCTTGGGGAACAATTCCTCATTATACTTGAAGCAATTTATTCTGCATTAACCAGTACACTACTTCAAGGAACTCCTCTGAAGAAATAAACCCAATTTAATTTAAAATGTGCTTAGAATTAGTGTTTTGCTGTGATTTGCTTTGGACTTAAACAGCTTTAAAGGAGAATTTGTGTTTTATTAATTATTCTCTTTCACTCAGGGCTCAGTCCCAGGACTTGCACAAATGGGTACTCAGTAAATGTTGATTACATTTTCAAAAGTACTTTCATAAATTATTTTAGCAAAATGGAATATAACTATTTTGGTCACAATTCTGGGTCATTTCTCCTGCTAAGGACTTTCACATATTCTTAATTTTCACGTATTTCTTTCTCATGTTGACCTTTCTAGATTTCTAGCCATTTCATGTGTTTTCCCACTGATAACCATACATTTCCTGTGTTCCAGCATGGATCAGATGTCAAAATGTCAAATTTTGCAAGTGTAAACTGAAGCCTAGAGAGGTAATTAGGATGGAAATAGAAATATAGCTCAGATATAGACATATAGATGGATAGATTGTGGGAACGGACCAGATCCAGATATTTAAAAGTTAAGTTATTCAGAAAATAAATTGTTGAAAACTAATAAACACCACTCTTGAGGAGTCAAAAAAGAAATGGATAGAAGAGAAAATATACTCCATGTATAACTGGACATTGCTCTTGCTCTTTTATAATCCCACACTTTCAGTCAGTTCAGTTTTAGATTATGAATGAACACTGGAGGAACACCCACAAAATCATCTAGGGAAGTGTGATTATCACCTAAAGCAGAGCTTGTTAAATGTATTGAATACTCTATGTAATCTTCACAGCCTCTCAAGGGAGGACCATCAGTGAAGGGTGCTTAGAGAATTTTGCACACTGCACTGGATGCTTCTAAGACTGGTCTGGATAGGGATTGATCAGAACTGGTTAACTCATTTAGAATCGCTGTGACAGTCTGCGGTATTATCTTGCAAACAAGTTGTGGTAAAGCCACTTGAAATTGAATAGTTAGGCTATGTTGCAAGTGTGGGTTTTCCTTCCCAGTTGATTATGTTCGCCATCAAGGGAAATTAAGGTAGGCCCCATTAGTGCTTGACATAAGGTACTCTGTTGGGGTTCAGTTCTCATGTCATTCTGTAGGATACAGGGATGTATTAGAGAGTGATAACTTAGTTCACAAACAGTGAGAAATTCTCATCTCAGGCAATTCCTGTCCATTTAAAATATTGACTACAGTAGCATTCTACATGTAGGAGTTAAGAGCATGGACTCTAAAGCTTCACTTTCTTTGGATCTTGGCTCTGCTACTTCCCAGCTCTATGACCTTGAACAACTTACACAACTAATTTGTGTCTCAGTTTCCTCATTTGTGAAGTGTGATCAGTAATAATAAGTGGGTTAATGTATGTGGAATATTTATAATATTGTGGTACTCAGTAAGGGCTAGCTATTATTTTAAGAGAGGAAGGGAGAAGGCTAGAGATATAGAAACATCATTAATCGACTGCCTCTTGCATGCTCCCTACTGGGATTCAAGCCAGAAACCTGGGCATATGCCCTGGCCAGAAATCAAGCTGTGAAATCCTCGTTCCTGGATTGATGCTCAACCACTGGGCCACACAGGCTAGCACTATTACTGATTTTTAAATGATTTTTATTATTTTTAAATTAAATTGCTATTTACCTTCTCCCCTCCCCCCTTAAAAGCAGGGATAAAAGGTTAGGAAATAGAGATGCATAATTTTTTCTATGTTAATGACATTAAATTAGTAGTTGGGCCAATAGGCCATAAAAAGGAAATCTATCTTATTAGATATAAGGAGTGCATATAGTAGAATATGCCGTCAATTAATAATGGCGTTAAAAATGAAGCAAAGACCTGTTTAAATGATCTCAGGGAGGAATGAGAAACTTTTTACTGCATTATCTGCTTTAGGGAAGAGCTGGTACAAGTTCTGAGCCACCCACCAATGCCCTCATCAGGTAGAATCTGACAGCCCACTCTTCTATTCTTATCTTCTAGTTCTGTCTTTTTTTAGGCCACTGTCAGTTATTTTTTTCTTCTCTACTAATCCCCGCACTGGGTATACCAGTAGTATAATCAATGGGAATATCAGAAAATTACTGGCTCAGATAGGGCCTACTTGGACTTTAGTATGTTTTTATTGATTTTTTAGAGAGAGGAAGGGAGAGCGATAGAGAGAAACATCGATCTGCTGACTTCTATGTGCACCCTGGGAACTGGAACAGTAACTTCTTGGTTCATGGGTTGATGCACAGCCACTGAGTGAAATGGGCTGGGCAGGGCCTGCTTGGACTTTAAATATATTTTTATTAATTTTGAAGAGGAAGAGATAGAAACATCAGTGGTGAGAGAGAATCATTATTGGCTGCCTCCTGCACGCCCCACACTGGGGATCGAGCCTGCAACCTAGGTATACGCCCTTGACCAGAATTGAACCCAGGACCCTTCAATTTTCAGGATGATGCTCTATCCACTGAGCCAAACCAGCTAGGGCAGGGCCTACTTGGACTTTAGATAAATACATTAGTGTTCTCTTATACATTAGACCATGAATTGTTTTATTTAACTTCTAGGCTATATTTAATCTCTCAAGATGAAATGAAAACCTCTCATTCTTGATAAATGAACTAGTGATTTTAATATGAGCTTATTGCTTGGATTAGTGTCTCTGCCTCCAGTGCTAAAATAGCAAATGTGATACATACAGATAACAGGGAATGTTATTTGGATCTATTTAATAAACTGTTATAATGCAGCTTTCAGGAGCCAGACATTTTGAAAATATTGGTAAAACACAACTCTGCAACCCTTTGTATAATCCTATATAATAAAAGGCTAATATGCAAATAGACCAAACAGTGGAACAACTGAACAACAAAACAACAGATTGCAATGACATGCACTGACCACGAGGGGGCATGTGCAGAACATGATGGATGTTGGCAGCAGGCAGCAGAGTGCAGAACACGGTGGGCATCAGCCTTGGTGGGATGGTGGAGCAGGTGAGCGGGGGTGCCAGAGCAAGGCTGTCATTAATATGAGCCTCTAGTGGTTACTGAAAATTCTTTGCTCCCTTGTGCCAGGGTCCCACCAGGTGCTTGCACCTGCTGCTGGTGTTGACCCTACTCGCACCTGCTGACAGCACCCAGCATCAGACCCGATCATTCAGCACCATCAGTGGGTGCAAGCAGCAGCTGCCAGTCCCAACTGCCCCTCAGGGCTTCTCTACCTCCACCTGATCCTGAGGTGCAATCAGGGCTGGAAGCCACCTCTTAAACCTACTGCATGGGATGGCACTACTCACACCCGCTCCCAGCACTGGAGCTGTTGCTTGCACCCACTGCCAGTGCCTGGTACCAGTCCTAATCACTCAGTAATGTCAGTGGGTGCATGTGGTCGCTGCAGTCCAGATCCCCTCTGAGGGTTTCTCCCCCTCCCCCTGCTCCTGAGGAGCCATCAGGGCAGCAGATGCCTCACAACCACTGATGGAGTCGGTCCTGCTCGCACCCACTGCTGGGGTCAGACCCAGTTGGTCCATGCCCTGAGCAGGTGCCAGTGATGCCAGCACCATTAGCTTGTGGGAGCAGCAGTGGCGGGAACAGGGCTGCCTGCAGACAGTGGACTGGGGGCTAGTGTGGGAGGGGCCAGATGGGGGCACGGAGGATGGGCCAGATGGGGGCATGGAGGATGGGCTGAGACCTGCCCCCATGCCGACTGCAGCCTTACAGCCCTACAGTTCCTTTCAAGGTGCACTAATTCATGCACTGGGCCCCTAGTCTATAATAATAAAAGCATAATATGCTAATTGGAGCAGGCATCTTTCCAGATGACCTTCTGGACAACCTTCTGGATGAAGCCCGGATTGCAAGGGAAGCTCAGGTCCTGAGTGCCTGCTAGCAGCTAGAGGGAAGCCTGGTTCCCAGTTGCCAGAGGGAAGCAGGTGCCAGCAGCCAGGGGAAAGAAGACCTACTCTCGCACGAATTTTGTGCATCAGGCCTCTAGTGGTAGTATGAGCAAAGGCCTGTGGGGACAAAAGAGTAGGGGTTGGTTTGGGCCAGCTATTTCAAACTTTTTCACCTCATACCACACATAAACAAATTACTAAAATTCTGCAGCACACACACACACACACACACACACACACACACACACACACAAATAGGTATAATTTTGATTGATTCATACCAGACAGCTATTGTTGTGTTGGCTGTTGTCATTATTTTCTTTGACAATCTATGGAAAAGGGATCAGTGTACCTGTGGCACACTGGTTGAAAATTGATGGTTTAGGGATATGTGTGTATGAGTGTGTGCTTTGTGTGTGTGTGTGTGTCTGTGTGTGTGTGTGTGATATGGGGGTAAGAATTAGGAAATTCTTTATAGATGAGATGACATTTATGTTGTTATTAATTAGAAACTTTGGAAACTTACTTAGATTGTTAGGTTTGTAGTGGCTTTTCTTTTTCATCTGTAGCAGTGGGACCTTATATGTGACAAACACTCATTTACATAATTTTAGTCTTTCTAAAGCTGACACAGTAACTAAATGGGAATGGCCCCAATCTCCATTTCCAGAGGCTTCACAATAGCAAGAATATGAATTTCTCCAAAGAGTGCTAAGATATAGGCCAATGGATTTGTGATCTCTGAAGTGTCTCTCTGGAGATAAATGGAATTCAATTTACATAAAGAGACTTTTAATCTAAAGGAATATTGCTTGAGCTAATGATACGCTTTCCACAACTTCACTTCTTATTCAGAACCAGCCTCATTGGGAGCCAATTGCTAGGTGAGGTCCTGCTTCAGGGCCTTTGCACTTGCTGATCCTATAGTGTGGAAATGATTTTTCTCCATAGTCATCACAGGAATCAGCTGCTCATGTCATTCAAATTTATTTTTAAATTTCACTTTTGTTGGAAGGTCTTTTGTATAAATTTGCTCTAAAATAGCAACTTCTCCATTCCTTTTACTGTCTATCTCTTTAGACTATTTTATTTTTCTTAATAACACTTACCACAAACTGGTTTTGTATATTTATTTGTCCATTCTTATTTTTACTTCTATTCCCAAATTTATGTTTCATAAGATAAGAACTAAAATTTTCTTTACTGTTGTATTTTAAGGCTTAATAGAGTAGGAACCCAATAAATATATCATGATCAAGTAAATAAATGAATAAATAAGTGAATTAATATTAGAGTCATTATACTCAAATATATATTTTTACTATACATATATATTTAATTTCATGTGATTAATTATAAAATTGGTACCTTTATATTGCTTTAGAATTAGCTACCTTGAATACATTTAGGTTAGAAAAAATAAAAAAATAATAGATAAATTGATCAAGTAGAGAAAGTGAATTCTTAGAAGTAAACCTCCTTTGTATACATAAGACCTTATTATACTTTTGATGTTAATTTATGAGTGTTAGATCATTATAAATGTAAAGCTTCTAATTCCAAAAAGGAATACTAGAGGAGTGGGTTTAATTTCTACATTCTCTGCTAGATGACCCAGGAAAATTGATGCCAGGACTATTGTAGTAACCTCTTAGCTAATCTCTCAGTCTGATTTTTTTCTGCTTCAAAATTATTATCCATATGGTACCATAATTAGTGTTTGCTAATGACAAAATGAGCATGTCATTCTTCTGCTCATAAAATCCCATTTTCCTACTAAATAAATTTTAGTTTTTCAAAATGTGTTATGTATCCATTATTAAGTGAATTGCTGGTTATACCAAACTTGGGAGCATATGCTTCTGAACTGCAATGGATTTACTCTATTTTTTTTGTATACAACTAAAGTCACTTAGCTTGGTAGTTACAGATAATTTGTATGAAGCGTTTATTGGTAATGACCATATATTCAACTTTCTTTTTAGTTTTTCCACTGTCCTAGACTCTAAAATGACATTACCACAATACTGGTTTGTATTTCAAATATTTTAAAATGCCACATTTATTATAAAACTCCTTATTTGTCTTCTGTTTTGACTAGATAGCAATATTTTTCTCAGTTTGTTAGTAAAACTAGAATATATCACTTAGCTGATATGTTGTAGTCATACAGACTTTGAGGTGACAAAAATTGTTTAGCTATTTCTCTGCTCCATCATTTCTAATGGTCATGCTTTATAGTGGATGACCTGATGCAACCAAATTTTAATGATTCTACTTAAGTGTGATCTCATGTTATTGTATTGGTCATTGCAACACAGCTGCTGTAACATGTAAATACATGTGGGGGATATATTAATGGCTTAAAACAATAGTTTATATATTGCCCAGGTATAAGTCCAATGCAGGTGCGCCTTGTTGTTGACTAATATTTTTCCTGCCTTCTCCAAGAGCTATGCCATCATTTTCTTTTGCATCTATCCAGTGAAGAGTGGAAGAGAAGATAGGAAAGCCACAGGAGTTTCTTTTTTTAAATTTCTTTATTGATTAAGGTGTTATATATGTGTCCCTATTCCCACATTACCTCCCTAAACCTCCACTCATGCCCTCACCCCCCTGATGTCTGTGTCCATTGGTTAGGCTTATATGTATGCATACAAGTTTTTGGTTGATCTCTCCTCCTTACCCCCACTCTTCCCTACCTTCCCTCTGAGGTTTGATGGTCTGATCAATGTTTCTCTGTCTCTGGATCTCTTTTTGTTCATCAGTTTATGTTGTTCATTATTTTCTATAAATGAGTGAGATCATGTGATATTTATCTTTCTCTGACTGGCTTATTTCGATTAGCACAGTGGTCGGCAAACTCATTAGTCCATAGAGCCAAATATCAACAGTAAAAAGATTGAAATTTCTTTTGAGAGCCGAAAAGCAACAATTTTGCATGTGGGCCATGAAGTTTCAATCACACTGTATGTACGTACACGTCTACACATGGTATTTTGTGGAAGAGCCACACTCAAGGGGCCAAAGAGCCACATGTGGCTTGCGAACCGCAGTTTGCGCACCACTGGCTTAGCATAATACTCTCCAGTTCCACAGGAGTTTCTTAAAAGCTTTGTTGTAAAAGTGCTGCACATCAGCTTCCTTCACTTTCCAACAAACAAAATAGGCATTGGCCACACCTACATACAAGGAAACGATAATGCCTGGTTGAGTTGCTCCTTCTAACTGAAAGTGCCATCTTCTGAAAGGTGGAGAGTGGGTTTTGTTGTCTGACTACCAGTTTGGGACTACCAGCTTAAAAGGTAGAACTATGTAATGGTCTTATAAATGGGGAGATAAAGTTTAATTACCTGAATAAATGAGGAAAATATGAATTAAAGTCAATTTTTTATTAAGAAAAAATATGTTATAATGGGGTTGTAATTAAAAAAGTTAGTGAAGATAGGAATTTCATAGAGCCTTAAATCTATCATAAGTTAAAAATATGATGAAATCTTCTGATTAATTTGTTGATTTTTTAAGTTATTGTGATAAACATTTTGGTTCCTTTCACAACATATGAATAGGGAATTAAATGCCAATGACAATGTTTTGCTAATAAGTACTCAATTTGAGTCAGAGAGACCAAAAACTTGTCTTGGTGAGCTGAAAAGATTGGCACAAAGTTTCATGTGGTGCAAGACTGAGCAAAGATCAAATAAAAATCTGTAACAATATAAATCAATTTTGTTTTTCATTGTCATGATATTGACACTTCCCCAAATGCTTCCAGGGATGAATGGTTCTGCTTCCAAAATTGTAAAGGCAGAATTTGCAGGACATTTAATCATTATTCTTGTTATTGAACAAGTTTTCTGAGTTTGTGCCATAGTAGGAAGTATTTGCAAGATAGAATATTTATCTTTAAAATTTTATTTATCCTTTTAAAAATATATTTTTGTTGATTTCAGAGGGGAAGTGAGAGGGATACATAGATAGAAATATCAGTGATGAGAGAAAATCATTGATTGGCTACCTCCTGCATGCCCCCTACTGGGAATCAAGCCCACAGCCTGTGCATGTTCCCTGACTGGAAACTGTGACCTCCTGGTTCATGGCTCAGTGCTCAACCACTGAGTACACCAGCAGGGCAAATTTTCATTTATCTTTATTTTTTGATATGCTATCAATAAAATTAATATAGTATCATCAAAAGATGTTCTATTGGCATTGACTTTCTCCTTAGTTTTATTGTAGCATCATTTTTAATCTAATATTTGTTGGTTCATTGTTAGAAATGAAATAAAATTATTTTTGTATGTAATTCTTATGAGATACTCAAATAACAGGATACCTATGCATTTGTCAACACTTACGCATGTGTAAACAAATAATTCATTCTTTAGCATGGCATCTGGCAACTACCCCAAAACATACACAAAAAAGAAATACAGACATGTAGTTTTGTGTGTGTGTGTGTGTGTGTGTGTGTGTGTGTGTGTGTAATCCATAAGATGTATTTATGTGAATGTACATGTCATATATATGTCAATGTTTGAGTTAATTTGTTTTAAATAGCTTTGCTCCCTTTGATAGTAACTCATATTTGCAATAATCCTATAAAATAAAGAGCTAATATGCAAATCGTCATCACCCTCATGCCATCAGGCCTTAATGGCTCAGACACTCAACACTGAAGAGAGAGGAATGGGAACTAGCCAGGCACAAATTAGCTTGCAAGAGAGGAATGGAGACCAGCCAGGCTGCAGCCTGGGAGAGGGTAAGCCACCTGCCCTGTGGTCCTGGGTGCCAGTGGCTGCACCTGTGCCTATGACCCGGGAGAGGCACAAGCCGCCGACCCTGTGGTCCTGGGTGGCAGCAGCTGGGGTTGTAGCCCAGGAGAGGGTGATCCCGGGCGCCAGTGCCTTCAGCTGCAGCCGACCGGGATGAAGCTGGCCTGAGTCATGGGTGCCTACGGCTGGCCAGAGGGAGGGAACCCTGGGTGCAGGGTGAGACAGAGATGGTTAGAGGCAATCAGGCCATCAGGGGAGTAGTTAGGGGTGATCAAGCTGCTAAAGGAGAAGTTATGGGAGATCAGGCAGGCAGGTAGAGTCATTAGGGTCAATCAGGCAGGCAGGCAGATGAGTGGTTAGGATCCAGTAGTCCCTGATTGCAAGAGGCATTCAGACATCCCTTAAGGCACATGTGTCAAACACAAGGCCCGCGGGCCAAATCCAGCCCGCCAGGCCTTGCAATGTGGCCCGCACCGCGCTGTCATCACTGCACTCCGCTGTCAGTTTATGACATTGTCAGTTTATGACTGTTCAGTAAACCATTCGGCCCGCGATTTAGGCTGGATTTTAGATTTTGGCCCCTTCTCTGATTGAGTTCAACACCCCTACCTTAAGGGGTCCTGGATTGAATAGGGTACAGGCCAAGCTGAGGGACACCCCCTCCCCCATGCACGAATTTCATGCACTGGACCTCTGGTGGTTTATAAAATACTTATAATCTTCACAAAAATTTTGTTGGTAAAATAGCATTACTTCATATTCCAGGTGAGAAAACTTGGGTTCCAAGTAATTAAATATTTTTTTCCTGATTAAACGCCATATAGAATCAAACTCATCTTGATGCAAACTTTTCTTGCTGTAGCACTTCAAGTTGTCTCTTAAAAATAGGGGATAGGAAATATTCTGAAACTCCACATTGAACAGGAGCATCAGAATTGAGAATATGAACCTAGGATAAGATTAAATATGTTTGATAATGCTTAGCGTGTGAAGAAACTAAAGTTTTTATTTTTTATTTTATTTCTAAAAATATATTTTATTGATTTTTTACAGAGAGGAAGAGAGAGAGATAGAGAGTCAGAAACATCAATGAGAGACAGACATCCATCAGCTGCCTCTTACACACCCCCTACTGGGGATGTGTCCACAACCAAGGTACATTCCCTTGACCGGAATCAAACCCGGGACCCTTCAGTCCACAGGCTGACCCTCTATCCACTGAGCCAAACCAGTTTCGGTGAAACTAAGGTTTTTAATTAGCCAAAGTTTGAAGTCTTATTCTCCTCAACATGGAGGATCATCCTGTGTATTTTCATGAATAATTAGATTCATAGAATGAGGTAGATTACAGAAAATGTAACAAAGAATATAGCATGGGAAAATCTGGTGCCAACTGGCATTAAGTTGGATAGTTTACTTCTTCCCTACATATCTTTTCTAAATTATACATTAGGGTTCTCTTTTATTTTTCTTATTTATTTTAAAAATATGTTTATTGATTTCAGAGAGGAAGGGAGAGAAAGAGAGAGAGAGAAACATCAATGATGAGAGAGAATCATTGATTGGCTGCCTCCTGCATGCCCCATACTGGGGATCAAGTCTGCAGCCCTGGCATGTGCCCTTGACTAGAATAGAACCCTGGATCCTTCAGTCTGCAGGCTGACACTCTATCCACTGAGCCAAACCAGGATTGGTGTTCTAGATAGCTACTTCTTTGGAAGAGAAATCTGAGTATCTATGTATGTCCAAAGAAGTAAAAAAAAAAAAAAAAAAAAAAAAAAAAAAAAAAAAAAAGAACCTCTAAATGCCTTTATCTTCCATTAATATGACATTATTAATTTCTGATGAATATAATTTAATGTTAGTGGTGTTGCTTTTGGTTGGGATCCAGGTAAATTTAATCCCATTACTATGCCTATAATATGGAATAGTTTTGTTTAATGATGTCTATTAATGCAGCAGTGAATAGCTTGAATTGAGTCAGAAAAGTAACTGTTGGTCTTAATAGAGTTTAAACTGAAAACTTATGAGAATTCAAACTTTTATAATGTCTTTAAATTATTTTCAGAAAAATCTACACTTTAACAATGTATGCAAAAATCCTATAATTTGCACAGATGACATGATCTTAGATGTAGAATATCCTAAAGGTTCCTGTTAGAAGTGATAGAAAATTCAGCAAAGTTGAAAGACATAAAATCAATATGCAAATTAAGTTGTGTTTCTATATACTAACAATGGATAATCCAGAGGAGAAATGAAGAAAACATTTTCATTTAAAATTGCATCAAAAAGAACAAAATACTTAGACATTAACTTACCCAAGGAAGTTACATATTTGCGTGCTCGAAAGCACTACTGAAAGAAATTAAAGGAGACAAATAAATGGAAAGGCACCTTGTGTTCATGAATTGGAAGACTTGATATGTCAATACTACTCAAAGTGTTCTGTAGACTCAATGCAATTCTTACAGAAATCCAATTGTCATATTTTTGTGGAAATATAAAAATTCATCTTAAAATTCATGTGAAATGTCAAGGGAGCCAGAATAGGCTAAAAATTATAAAAAAAGAACACATTTGGAGGAATCACACCTCCCTAGTTTTAAAACAACTACAAAGCGAAAGTAAGTGTGATACTGACATAAAACAGACATATAAACAAATTGAATAGACTAGAGAGCCCAGAAATGAACTCTAGCTTATATGGTTAGATAATTTTCAACAAGGCTGCCAAGACCATTTGATGGAGATATAACAGTCTTCAACAGATGGTGTTGGGGAAATTGGATATCCACATGCAGAATAATGAAGTTAGACCTTACATTACACCATATGTAATTATTAGTTAAAATGGATAAACAATGAAATTGAAAAGTCAAAATATAAAAGTCTTAGAAGAAAACATGAGGATAAAATTAAAGTTCATGGCATTGAATTTAGCAATGAAATTTTTTTTGATAGAACACCAGAAGCAAAGTCAAGACAAGAAAAATTAGATCAATTGGATTACATCAAAAATTTTAAACACTGTGAATGAAAGGATACTATCAGAGTGAAAACTCACAGCATGAGAGAAACTATGTGCAAGTCATACATCTGATAGGGGATTAATATCCAAGTTATGTATAAAACTCTGACAACTCAACAACAAAGTCCAAACAACCCAATTCAAAATTGGGCAAAGGGCTTTGAATAGACATTTCTCCAAGGAATATACAAAGATGGCTAATAAGCACATGAAAAGATGTTCAATATCACTAATCATTAGGGAAATACATATAAAACTCAAACGAGAGACCACTTCACACCTTTAGGAGGGTATTTTTTAAAAAAAGTATTGGCAAGGAAGTGGAGAAATTAGAACCCTTATGCATTGCTTGGTGGCAATGTAAAATGGTGCAGCCTTTGTGGAAAACAGCATTGTAGTTCTTCAACATATTAAACATAGTCTTACCATCTAATCCAACAATTCCAATACTTGCTATACATCCCAAAAGATTCAAACATAAGTGTCTGAAGTAGTATATGTCAGGATTTCATTCCTTTTTAAGGCTGAGTAATATTCCATTGTGTGTAGACATTATGCTAAGTGAAGTAAGCCAGACACAAAACATGGCAGATATTTTATGACTCCACTTATATGAATTACCTAGTACAACTGAATAAAAAGAGACAGAAAGTAGAATAATAGTTATTTCCAGGGGCTATGGGAGGAGGGAATGGGGAGTTTTGTTGTTTCTTTGTTTTCTTGTTTGTTTTACAGAGAGGAAGGGAGAGGGAGAGAGTCAGAAACATCAATGAGAGAGAAACATCAATCAGCTGCCTCCATAACCAAGGTACATGCCCTTGACCGGAATCAAACCTGGAACTCCTGAGTCTGCAGGCTGATGCTCTATCCACTGAGCCAAACTGGTCAGGGCAGGAGTTATTGTTTATGGGTGCAAAGTTTCAGTTTGGGAAGATGAACATTTCTGGAGATGGAGGGAGGTAAAGATTTCACACCAACGTGAATGTATTTATCACCACTGAATTGTATTCTTAATTTGGTTAAAATGGTAAATTTTATATTATGGGTGTTTTGCCACACTAAAAAAAAATTCTGTAAGCTTTCATGTAAAGTTTTAGAAAATGTTTGCATTTATATATGTTGGATGCAGGAGTTTCATAATGTGAATGTGAATTAAAACAAGCTGTTTTTGTTTGTCAATTGTATATTGTTAATGTGTATTTATGTTCAGATTATCCTTTAATATATTTATGGAATTTTTAGGCATTTGGTTAAAAAAAATCCACAATTTATTCCCAAAGGAATTATATTTCTTTCAGGACTTACTGTAACATTTACTTATAATAAACACTTTATCCATTTTTAAAATATTAATTTGTCAGGTTGATAACTTTATAATTTCATAGTGTATAGGTATAGTGTACAGGCAGTACTCCGTATTATTTAGCCTTTTGAGCTTTGGGTCATTTAAAAATAATTCAGCAACAATTATTATTTTCTTTATGCCACATAATATTCTTAGTATATTGCCTTGCATTAGTAATAGTGAAGCGGGGATAGGGGCTCATGGAGAGGATTTCCAAATGTGGAAAGAATGGGAATGTACACCTAGATTCCTTTTCTAGGAAATATTTTTTCTAAGAAAGGCTTTGGGAAAGACTCAGTAGAGACATGGTTTTATCACTTGTTTGCTTTTTTTATGGTGTTAATTAGATTTTGAAGTGAAAACAGATTCTGAGGGATAATCAAGGTAGTCACTCGAAATATAGATTTGACAATAAGGAGGTTGGTAGATACTGTGCTTTGAACTAGTCATTATTGTGATGGTGAATTTTTTTTACTTCATGGGTTGTTCATCATATTTCTCCCTTAGTGCTTTTTAGAGAATGATCAGTTATTACTCTACTGACAAGTATTAATCCAGTAGTAATTTATCATAGCCTGACAAGTGCCGAAATTCATCTTCACATATGCACCCACTAAAACAGACAATCACTGTTTTCATCTCTGAAACTATCTACAGTTTATTGTGATATATTATTTTGGCCTGAAGGATCATAGGCAAATTATACTTGATCAGTTCTTCAAATTAAAGCGTATTTTTGGATCTTTTTAAATCATTATAATAACTGTAGATTTTATATCAAGATATTGTGATCATATTTAAGAAGTTAAATATTAAACCAAGGAAGATTTCAGAAGTATATAAATTATCATTGCATTATATTTATTAATCCAAAATAAATAATATTTTTGAATGATGAGTAATCATTTGCATGATCATTATACAAATGATCCTATTAATACAAGGGAAATAATGTCAATAGATCATTTCTGGTTCAAGTCAATTATGCCACATTTTAACTGAAAAAGAAAAACTGTGCATTGTGTACAGAAGTAGTGCTCCTGACAGATTATATAAATGACCTCATTAATATGAGAAAATAAGGTCAAGAGAGACATTTTTACTGAAGTCAATTATGTTACATTTTAATTGAAAAATAAAAGCTGCTTTTATTCAAAGGGAACACCACTGACATTCCATCATATTCCATGGCCTTCAAATACTGCAGCAACTGCCTAACCAACCTCTCAGTTCACCACAATTTACAAAGTGATGTTTTTACAACATTAATTAGGTAATGTCTTCCCTACTTATCATTCTTCAATTTGCTTAGGAAAAATCCAAACACTGGACCTGTATGATCTGGTCCCTGCCTACTTCTTGACCTTACTTCCTACTATTCCTCCAATTTCACCATATTGCAGTCACACTTTTCCTGCCTCAGTCCTCTTCACTTATCATTCCTGTTGGCTGGATAGGTTTGCCTTTTTCATGCCATTCTGTCTCAGTTGAAAGGTTTCATCTTTAGAAGAATCCTTCCCTGACTCCTCTATCAAAAGTAGCTCTCCTGATCACCTCTCCTAGTCATCCTCTATCCCATTCAATTTTCCTCACAATCATCATCATTGTCTTAAATTAGCCTGTTTGGTTGCTTAATTTTTTTATTGTTTACTTCCCCTACTAGATCCTTTCATGCTAGAGAATTTGTTCATTGGCTTCACTCCTTTATAGCTTGTAACTAAGGCAGTGTCTAGCATATTGTCAATGATCAACATTTGTAGAAATGATGAGTAAATGAATAGCAGTGGTACAGATATAAGGCATTTTATTGGTTAATATGTGTTTATGTGTTGATGGTTAGGTCTCATTTCTCTTGCTTGATTAAATCAATGACAAACTCTTATTTTTAAAAAATGTGTTTTTATTGATTTTAGGAAGAGGAAGGGAAAGGAGGAGATAGAAACATCAATGATGAGAGAGAATCATCCAACACCTGCCTCCTGCACACCTTACACTGAAGATTGAGCCTGCAACCTGGGCTTGTGCCATGACATGAAATTTAGCCATGACTTCCTGGTTCATAGGTCAATGCTCACCACTGAGTAATGCTGGCTGGGCCAATGACAAACTATTATAGGACAGGTTAGGCATGTGAGCAGGTAGTACAAAAGGCATTACAAATTGTTGATGTGAAGTCTGGAAGGAACATAGAAGTCTGTTTCATGTGGCCTACATTTCATTACAAAACTGAATTTATGTCCTTTCTCAGTAGATCTGGCAGCCTTGGCTCCATATCCTGCAATGGAATCATCTTGCTAGCGCTGAATAGGGAGAATGCACACACTCCAGTTTGTAGCAGACTTTACTATTCACACAATTTATGTAGCTCCACTTGAAAGACCCTGTCACTCCATTCATATATAGAATCTAACTGTAATCCCACATACAAATCCACAATTCTACTTAGTGAAACAGCCACAATTAAAACCATCATATTTGTTGTGTATATATGTATATGCAAATTAACTTGGGCATTTTCTGGAAAGTGAAACTACCCATCTCTCAAAGAGATCCATGATGATAGTAAAAACGAAAGGTCCTCAGACTAAATGGTTGTAGAATTCCTTTCTGTTATAGAAGTCTAATTCGGAGACTTCTGAATATCTCTTTTCTTCAAACTTCTGTGAAGAGTGTAATGGATATATTCCTACATGAGGAGATAATATATCAGGGATTTGTCCAGAGTCTGACACTCAGTAGCTGCGTTTCTTTAAGAAGTCTCCAGAGAGACCAAGTTGGTTCATGGTCCATGGAAGTGATGGAATTCAACAGACCTGGGGCTTGGGGGGTGGCAACATTGTGAAAGCCACAAGGAGAAATGAGACTTGTAAATAACTCTGATATAAGTTGATGACATAAGTGTAGTCCAAAGGAAAAGTTCAAATAAAAAAGGCATTGCAGTCAGTTGGGTGACAGAAATACTGCTGGGAGAGCATGACATTTACACTACATTTTAGGCAAGTGACTTGATGGGCAGAAAAAAAAAAAAAGAATGACATTCCAGGTAAAATAGCAGAGCAAAGCACCAATAAAAGAAGAAATAATCGCAATACATTTCAGGTTATAGTAATCATCTAATGTGTTTAAGTTCAAAAAACAGTAATATTAGATGTGTATTTATATATGATCTGTCATTGTGAGAACAGAGGATATCTAGATCAAAAGGTATGCATTTAAAAATATAATATATTCTAAGTTATTTTCCAAAATGGTCATAATGATTCCTGTCCCTAACATCAATAAATGAAGGATCCAGTTCTAAACCCTTGCAAATAATTTGAATGTATTTCACAGTATACTGCTATCTCCCTTATTTCTGTAACCATCAGTTTATAAATTATTCTCACCAATTAGTTTATTCACCGGATATTTAGAGTGTTTACTTAGTGTCAAGACTATGGCTGGCACTGGAGAACCAAATAGACTCTCTAATATCAAGAAACATATAGGATAATAGGAGAGAGACACAGTTACTCTAAAATTTGGACATTTTCCTCTATCTTCTATCTTCCATACAGCTTATAGTCATGAGAAATTTACTTTCTCTGGTGACTCAGGAAAAATGTTTGCACTCAGAGGTGAAGGGCAGAGAAGAATTTCTGAATCTCAGATTTTTCCTGAAGATAGTGAGATGTTAACAAATCTGACAATTTAATAATTCTTTTAAGCTCTGCATGATGTACTAATGTCATTTTGCTCCTTATTACTACTAAGTAGAGCATGCTTCCCCTTTTTTAACAGAGGGCATTTTAGGAACAAAAAGTTCTGGGTTACAGTAATGTTTCTTTTACTTAGTACCTAATTGATTTTAGGTAACAGGGTGTCTGCATTTTCACATATATATCAAGAGGATAAGAATAGTTACCTTGAGGGATTCTTGTAAGAATTAGGAAAAATCATCAGTAGAGTGAAAAACATAATACAAACACAAAATACAATGTGCCTTTATTTTTTAAAATAGGTTTTTATTTAACTTTAGAGAGAGAGAGGAAAGGAGGGGGAGAGAGAGACATAAACATGGATGAGAGATAAACATCAACATGAACTGCTGCCACCTGCATGCCCCCTGCTGGGGATCAAAGTAGAAATCCAGGCATATGCCCAGACCTGTCTGGGAATCAGAGGAGATACCTCCTTGTGCATAGGTTGATACTCAACCACTGAGTCACACTGGCTGGGCTACAAATGTGCTTTTAAAAATGCTGTATTATTTAGCTTCTTTACTTTTAAATATACATATTTTATTCTTTCAGAATTTTTTTCATAATCTGTACCTTATTTCTGAATCAATACCTTCTTGTGGACTACTTTCTGAGTGTTAAATTATTAGAATAATTAAGAAACATCATATTGCCCTGCCAGAGTCTTTTTTTGTCAAAAACCCTGACATCTGGAATATATGATTCAGCAATCAGCATGAAATTAATCAAGCCCAAGCTTGTATTTTCCACACTTGTAGCTCTCTGAAGCTCTCAAATTCAGTTGAAAAAAATGAATTTGAAACTGTATATCTGAAATTTTCAAGTAGCATTAGATATGTAACCTATAAAAGTATAAGAAATAAATTTCTAAAGAATCAGTTTGAGGAATGATGAATCCATTTAATTGAATTCCTCTAATGGACGTGATAGCCTGTTTTCTGTATAGAAAATAATGTGAGGCATAACAGTACGCATGATTTTGCAGTAACTCCCCCCTCTTCCCCATCTCCCTGGTATACCCACACTAGTTGCCAGGTAAGGATTAAGAGATAAAGGAAAGGAGGGAAAGTGCTCCATGAAATCAGAATAAACACTATCTAATTGAGAAATGGGAATGAGGAAGAGAACAGTAAATCTTCTAGAGTCCTTTCTTGGTTTCAAGTTCTGTCTAAAAGACTAAGCATTCAGTGACTGACTACTTGCTTATTATTCTGCCAGAGAAAAATTGGAAATGATCCTTGCCTTCATTGAACTTTGAGTGTAAATTGGGAGTCAGGACTAACCAAATGGAGCAATAGGCCTGAGATAAAACTGTACATGAAGTAGTAAACTCAATTTTATAGTGTTTAAATGCTGTAGAAAGCTATTTTAACAAGGCCTGCAATGGAAAATAGGAAACTAAGCCAAAGGTAGGTATTGAGCTGAAACACAGAGATGTTTAGAATGAGAGGAAGTAAAAAGCTGGGGTGGGGATAGGGGTAGGGAGAGCATTCTGGCTGCAAAAAAAAAATGTTAAAGGATGTTTATTGGGGAATAGAGATAGATGGGCATAGGCAAACATGAAAGTTGAGTAAAAGAGAGAAGATTTCATTCACCTTTTCATTTTCTTAAATATTTTTAAAAATATTTTATTGATTTTGTACAGAGAGGAAGGGAGAGAGATAGAGAGTTAGAAACATCGATGAGAGAGTCATTGATCAGCTGCCTATTGCACACCCCCTACTGGGGATATGCCCACAACCAAGGTACATGCCCTTGACTGGAATCCAACCCTGCTCCCTTCAGTCCCCAAGCCGACACTCTATCTGAGCCAAACTGGCTTTGGCCATTAAAAAAAAAAAAATATTGATTTTTTACAGAGAGGAAGGGAGAGAGATAGAGAGCTATAAATGTCTATGAGAGAGAAACATCGACCAGCTGCCTCTTGAACACCCCCCACTGGGAATGTGCCCGCAACCAATGTATGTGCCCTTGACCGGAATAGAACCTGGGACCTTTCAGTCCGCAGACCGACTCTCTACCACTGAGCCAAACTGGTTTCGGTTAGCTTTTCATTTTTTATGTATTTTTCTTATATGGACACCAGTTTGGGCCCATTGCACTGGCTTTGATAAGCTGGGAGATACAGAAGGGCTGCAGAACCCATGGCCTTTAATCTTGATAGTTTTGTTCCTGCTAAAAATAATAGCCACCCCTTATTGAGACCTTATCATGTTTCAGCACTGTGTTGAGCTTTCTCTTATCTTTTGTCTTTTGTAATCATTGGAATATCTCTATGAAGGCAGATTCAGAACAGTAAATGCAGAGTTTGTCTGATTTTTTAGTTTGAGATCACTGATCTTGATGCACTGACAATTACAGGAGGTCAAGAGGCTAGGTCATCTATACTAATAAAAGCCTAGGTGGTCCTCATGCCCTCAGATCATCACATGACGGCCATCCCAACATCATCACAAGATGGCCACCAAAAGATAGCTGACCTCATGTTGTCACAAGATGGCCACCAGGGAGAGCAGTTGGGGCGATCAAGCTAGCAGGGGAGCAGTTAGGCATCAATCAGGTCATTTGGGGAGCAGTTTGGAGGCGATCAGGCTGGCAGGCAGAAGCAGTTAGGAGCAATTAGGCAGGTTGGCAGGCGAGTGGTTAGGAGCCATCAGTCCCAGATTGTGAGAGGGATGTCCAACTGCTGTTTAGGCCTGATCCCTGTGGGACATACCCCTAGGGGTCCCAGATTGGAGAGGGTGTAGAGTGGAATGAGCAAGACCCCTCCAGTGCACAAATTTTGAGCACTGGGCCTCTAGTTATAATGATGCAAGTGCCATGATTTGAACAGATAGTTTGTCAAGTGTATATGGTATAATATAACTTCTCTATTTACTTGGATGAGTGGGAGAAAGCTGAATTCTTAAAGGTCAGAGAAGACAAGACTAGAGAAGTAGAATGGAATGTGGAGTGAATGACCCATAGCAATCTACAAGGAGAAGACAGACTGAGTTAAATTTTTTCTTCTATCTGGAGCTGCATGAGCTTAGGGAGACTGGAACACCTCACCTCTCTGAATGCCCGTTTCTCATCTGCATTATGGATATAATTATAAGACATACATAACATATAGCTACAAGTATAGGACCTACATAACTTATTTTTGCATCTGGCATTGCACTGGTTCCTAAAGCTATCAAGTTAATAAGTATAATCACTTCCCTGTAAAAGCTCATAGTTTAAATGATAGATATAGATAAGAGTCTCAGTTCAGGTTTCCTCCAAATCAAAGGCTAATACAAAGCCTTGATTGCCGGTAGTTTATTTGAAAGCAAACTCAGGAACATGAGATTGCTGCTAATGTGAGACAAGGAGGGAATAAAAGCCAATAGAGAATATTATTGAGCTGATTACTGTTAACTGATCCTCAACCATAACAAGGACTCTCTGAGGAATCTTGAAGAATTCCCCCCAATAATATGTCTCTGAAGGACATTTTATCTTTCTCATTCCTCCTGTCAACTAAGAGTCTCTTCCTGGGCATTAACCGTTTTGCTTCCTGGCCCTGAAGCAGAAAATAGGAGTTGCAACTGAAATTAGAAATGGATTTAGGGAATGTGCTGCAAGACACAAAGTACAATGGAACCTCCATTCTTGAACTTAATTTGTTCCAAAAAGCTGTTTGAGAAGCGATTTGTTTGAAAACCAAATCATTTTTTTTCTCATTGGAAATAATGTACATTGAATTAATTCATTCCAGTCCCCCAAACAATTCCACATTTTAACCTTTTTTATATACAGTACATGTCTAATATACTGTTTGGTCTAGAAACACTTTTCATAAATGTATCAAACCACCCTCTACTAACCTTAAAGGAATCACTTTTAGCATTTGTTCCAAGGTATCTTTCAGGAGGTTAGTATGCAGCATATTTGCTTTTTCACATATCATCGCCTCTGAAATGTCACTGTAGATAAATGGCTAAAAAAGTGGTGGTACATTCCATAACAATGGGATACTACTTGGCCATAATAAATAAGGAAATCTCACCTTATGTGAGAACATGGGTGGACATTGAAAATATTATGCTAAGTGAAATAAGCCAGTCAGAAAAAAAACAAAAACAAAAAACAAATACCATATGGTTTCACTTATATGTGGAATCTAATGAATAAAACAAACCAACAAATAAAATATAAACATATAAATAGATTTATAAAACATATTGATTGCTATCAAGGATGGGTAGGGGGGCTGGATGAAGAAGGTGAAGGGATTAAGCAAAGGCAAAAACACCTCATAGATACAGACAACAGTATAGTGATTACAATAAGGAAAGGAGCAAGTGGGGAGGTAGGAGAGGGGAAATGGGGGAAATGGTGATGGAAGGAGACTTGCCTTTGGGTGGTGAAAACACAATACAATACACAGATGTACTATAGAATTGTACACCTGAAACGTAATCAATGTCACCCCCATAAATTTAATAAAAATTGTAAAAAGAGGTCTGAATTTTTTAAAATATATTTTTAAAGATTTTTTTACACAGAGGAAGATAGAAGTATAGAGCGTTAGAAACATTGATGAGAGAGAGATATGGATCAGCTGCCTCCTGCACAACCCCTACTGGGGATGTGCCTGCAACCAAGGTACATGCCCTTGACCGGAATTGAACCTGGGACTTTTCAGTTCGCAGGCACCAAACCGGTTTCGGCAAGAGGTCTGAATTTTGATGCTGTTTCCATATAGTCTTTTGCCTCTGTCCCGTTATTCCGTTAGAACATAGTCATTATACCTGAGGTAAAGCCAGCATCCTTTAACCATGAGATTGAAAGCCACACTCTAAGGCAGGGGTCCTCAAACTTTTTAAAGTGGGGGCCAGATCACGGTCCCTCAGAGAGCTGGAGGGCCGGACTATATGAACTACTAATTCCTACTGTAACACCTCGGCTGTGCTCACTGCCCAAAAAACCTGGCGGGCCGGATCAGACTCCTCTGCGGGCCGCATGTGGCCCGCGGGCCGTAGTTTGAAGACCCCTGCTAAGGAGAGTAGAGCAGGAACATGGAAGCAATCTGGGAACCTGATGACCTGATTGAAGTGCCCTGGGCTTCAAAACTTCTTTTTGTTTCAGAAAAATAAATTTAATTTGGGTTTCAAAAAAGAACAACATAAAAAGAACCAAAAGAGATCAGCTGAATAACTTGTAAACAAATGGACACAGACAATAGGGGGTGAAGGTCTGGGCTGGGAGGCAAGGGCGGACTGAGAGAAGACAATGAGGGGAAAAGTTAGCATATGTAATACTTTCAACAATAAAGAACTTTAAAAAATAATCAAAAGGAAAAATATAAGAAATTAGGCATACAACGCATTCTGGAGGGCCTGGAAAGCTGGGCTAAAAATGTGTTGAATGTGTATGTCGCAATAGTGTGTCCTGTATTCTCTGGATCATGTAACTAGTTAAGAATGATTACCTCTTTACTGTAAGAGCTTAACTTGTGAATTTTAGGCCATTTCCTGTGAATGAGGGCTGGTTTGGTCCTCAAGAAAGGTCCATGTAACTAAGAATTTATTGCCTGATTTCAAATCCAATGAACATCTGTCATAGCAATACAGGGCATATTGCTTTTCATCAGATTCTCTTTCATGCTATCTTTGAGTCACTTAGCCATAAATATAAAGTTGGGACAATTTAGATTGGGCAAAGTATAACACATTGATATATGCTTGATTGTATCCATAGGCACAGTTCATGATTTTTTATAGATGCCTTGGAGTTCTTTCTGTCAACACTTTCTTTAGTTATCCAGAACATCCTTCTATCCATCTATAGTTCTATGGCTTTGTTCATTTATCTCTCACCTTGATCCACAGTGGAGAAATATTATATATGTTTTCTGATAACCTTTTTAAACTAAATGAATATAATTTATAATCGTGGAATCACATCAACTTGCCCATTTGAATATTTGAAGATTTTAGTCTTTTATAATATTTGCATGTTTTTTGTTTTTAATGACTTCACTTCCATCAAAAATCATATTCAACTACACATTTTTTTCCTTCTGACCTACTAGATATTTATATTTAGCTTTGTGAATTTTGTCATTTTAGAAGCAAGTATAAATTAATGAAATTTTTTTATTTAATAAGAAAGTAAACATTGAATCTGTTGACCTATAATGTTCTCAGTTTTAGCCCTACTATGAAAAGGCTAGGTTAATACTTATGAAATGTTTTTTAAAATTTTCTTCTTTTTGTTTTTCTGGTTAGGTGTTTTTTGTTTTCTCATATTTCAGATCTTTGGTTTGATTCTTTGGGTCCTTTTATCTACAGTTGAATTTCTGTATATTTTTTATTCTAGACAGTGTATGCTTAATTTCTGACTGGTCATTTTCCATTTTTTGGCATTCTCATTAAGGTCCTTGAAGGTCTCACTAAGCTCCTTTGAGGTCTCATCAAGTTTCTCAGCAGTTTTTAGAAGATCCTTAAGTAACATTATAATCATGGTTTCGAACTCTATGTTCAGTAGTTTGCTTTCCTCCATTTCTTTCATTTGTTACATGTTTCTTTGTCTTTGAATTTTGCTGCTTCCCTGTGTTGATGGAATGGAAGAACTGCTGTGCTGGAGACATGCTTATGGGGCAGGACGTGCTTCAATGGGGCTTTGGTACTCACTGAATCTGCCTCTTAAATGTGTTACTTATGGATGTGAATAATTGAAATCTGGTGTAGTCTCACACTGATCACTAGATACACTAGCTTCTGGATCTCCAATGGGGTGCAGGTCAGCTACTGTATGAGGTCACCCAGCAGGAGCTACAGAGAGAACTACAGTTTCCTCCTTTTTGCTTGGGATTTGGAGGTTTTGGAGCTGTCTGACCAGAGCTGCAGTTTGTTAGGTTAAACTGCGAAAGGGCAGGCCATTTATATGAAAAAGCCACTGCATGGAGCTTGGGTGGGTTTATAGATTATGCGGGGTGGTGTCTCAGGGAGTCACTAGCCTAGGGCATGGCAAACAATGATAACTGCCAGTCAGCCGCCTCTGCTTCTCCACATTTCCAAGTTCCTGTGTCCCTAGCCCAATGCAGTAAACAATGATTGCTGTGCACACCTCTGTAAGAAAGCCACTCTTACTTTCTGACCTCATGGTAGACAGTCCAGCTTCTCCCCATAGGAGTTTGGGTCTCCAGCATTTCTCCAGAACTAGAGTTTAGAGTAATTGGGAACTGTGTTTCACTTTGGGTTAAAAAAAGCAGTGCACCCAATTGCCTGCCACCAGCCTGATTCTTGTGCCTCCATACCTCAGCTTTTCAGCGCTTGTGCACATCTCAATACTCTTTTTCCTTTCCTTCTAATTGTAGAACTTCCACTCAGCCAGATTTCCGATAGTTCTGGGTGATAGATGCTTTGTCTTTTAGTTGTAGTTTTGAAATTGTTGTGTGAGGCAGCAGTTTATGTGTTTACCTATGCCTCAATCTTCCAAAATCATGAAGATAGTGTAAGGAGCCTCTGGGACAACTTTAAGTGTACCAACATCTGCATTATTGGGCTGCCAGAAGAAAAGAGAGAGCAAAATATTGAAAACCTATTAGAAGAAATAACTACAGAAAACTTTCCCTACTTGGTGAAAGTCCAGGAATCACAGAGAACCCCAAACAAGAGGAATCCAAAGAGGACCACACCAAGACATCATAATTAAAATGTCAAGGGCAAACGACACAGAGAGAATCTTAAAAGCAGCAAGAGCAAAACAGTTAGTTACCTACAAAGGGAGTACCCATAGAATGTCAGCTGATTTCTCAACAGAAACTATGCAGGCCAGAAGGGAGTGGCAAGAAATATTCAAAGTGATGAACAGCAAAACCCTACAACCAAGATTACTCTGTCCAGCAAGCTATCATTCAGAATTGAGGTCAGATAAAGAGCTTCTCAGATAAGAAAAAGCTAAAGGAGTTCATCACCACCGAACTAGAATTATATGAAATGCTGCAGGGTATGCTTTAAGAAGAAGAAGAAGAAGAAGAAGAAGAAGAAGAAGAAGAAGAAGAAGAAGAAGGAGGAGGAGGAGGAGGGGGAGGGGGAGGGGGAGGGGGAGGGGGAGGGGGAGGGGGAGGGGGAGGGGGAGGGGGAGGGGGAGGGGGAGGGGGAGGGGGAGGGGGAGGGGGAGGGGGAGGGGGAGGAGGAAGAAAGAAAAGAAGAAGAAAAGAAGAAGGAAGAAGAAGGAAGAAGGAAGAAGGAAGAAGGAAGAAGGAAGAAGGAAGAAGTAAATATAAAAATTATGAATAATGACATGACAACAAATACATACCTACCAACAAATGAATCTAAAAATCAAGTGAATAAAAAATCTGATGGACAGAATGGACTGATGAATATAGTAGAATCAGGGAAATAGAAAGGTAGCGGACTGACAGTTCTCAGGGGGAAGGGAGTATGACGGGTGTGGGGAGAGATTGGACAAAAATCTTACACCTATGGATGAAGACTGGCTGGGGGTAAGGGCATGAGGTGGGGGGGTGGGGAATCATGAGGTGGAGCTATGCAGGGGGGGGGGGAAAGAGGAACACCTGTAATAATCTGAACAATGAAGATTTATGTAAAATGCAAAATGTTTTTTCTTTCTGATCTGGTATGAATTTCTTGTCAAGCCAATATAATGAGATAATTTTTTCTTCTGTGGATCAAATGGATTTTAGTAATAGTTATTTAATGTGAAAATGTTACTAAGATTTTATTTATGCAGTTAGTATTGCTTTAAAAATGTCTTCAATGAAAAGCAAAGCCAATAGTCATAGAAAATTAATAAGCTATTAGACTTCCTTTAGTTACTGCAACTGAATGATAGGTAATAAGACCTATAATATTTGCAATAACAATTGCATTCTTTTTTCTCTAGATTAAGCTTGCTGATTACATTGCAGGAAGAAAAATTAATTAATTTGCTCCAGTGGAGCAGTTAATGTAGCATGAGTGTAACCCACACCCTGCTCACTCCTGTAATCAACTTATTTGTACTCACTCTGCCTTTAAATATACAATATTTTGTTGATCACTTTCCAACTTACAAAAATGTTTAAATTGCTAACAGTACTTAGAAAGTATAGTGCTAAGGACAAAAACACATTATTGAATTCAAATCATAGTTATTTTATGGCTACTTAAATGTAATATTCTGTACTCAGCAACCAAAATATTACATATTATTTTAAAATTTTGTTAAGTATTAACTAGCAACATTCAATATCATTGTGTTATAAAATATTTATTGCTTATCAAAGAGCATTTATTAATGTGCTTAGGTCATTTGGGGTTTAGTTTTAATAAGCATATTATCTGTCCTCAGGGAGCTTTCATCTGTTGTAATTCAGAAGACATTTCAGAGTCTGAATTGAAAAGATTTAGATTATAGCTACGTGAATTAATAGATGCATTTATTTTTCTTTTAAAGCCAATGTGTTCACTTCCATTTCCTCCTTTAAAATAAAGTTTTACTTACAATGCATTAAAATTTCCCCCCTCTTCTATATTGATCATTGTCTGAAGAAAGCATTGTTAGAATAGAGAATTTTTCTGTAATTCAGCCCTTGGTTAACCATATCCATTGGTTGCTTAATAAAGGAAGGCTTTCACTATCTTGGTCCCTCCCTCCTGTCAAGGTGGTCCTGCCTGCTTGAACTTGCAGGGGCTATATATTCTTTCCACTGCAAGTTAAAATCTCCTGGTCAACACTTTGTTTTGGCCAAAAAATATTTTTAAAAATATATATTTTATTGATTTTTTTACAGAGAGGAAGAAAGAGGGATAGAGAGTTAGAAACATCGATGAGAGAGAATCATCAATCAGCTGCTTCGTGCACACCCCCCACTGGGGATGTGCCTGCAACCAAGGTACATGCCCTTGACTGGAATCGAACCTGGGACCCTTTAGTCCGCAGGTTGACGCTCTATCCACTGAGCCAAACCGTCTTGGCTGGCCAAAAAAATATTGAGCCTCAGAAAGATAAGTTTCTGAAAAGGCCAGGCCTGGTATAGGCATTCTGTAGAATGAAAAACAACCACCACCACCTTCAGTTGCTCATGTCAACATGATGAAAGAATTTGATTGACTACTCATGTCCAAAGTAATATGATGTTGAACTTTCTGAGATACCTCCATTGTCTTCATATGTATATACTAAAAGGTCATTGACATAGAGGAGTCCGAAATCCGTGGTCTAGTCCAGTGGTCGGCAAATTGTGGTTCACGAGCCACATGCGGCTCTTTGGCCTCTTCCACAATATACCACCACGTGTGGGCGCGTAAGTACAGTGTAATTGAAACTTCGTGACCCATGTGCAGAAGTTGATTTTCGGCTCTCAAAAAAAAATTCAGTCATTATACTATTGATATTTGGCTCTATTGACTGATGAGTTTGCTGACCACTGGTCTAGTCCTAGTTTGCTTTTTAAATCACTGACTGGTTATATATTTTATACAATTTGATACACTATCCTGAACCTTAGATCTCTTATCTTTAAAAGAAAATATATTGACTAAGTGATTTCCAAATTAATTTGAACTTTATAATGTCTATCCACATCCCACTATATTCATTAACATACCTGCTAGACAAGTTTTATTTATTTATTTTTTAGACAAGTTTAAAATTTAAACTTGTGAGTTAATTTGTGCAAAAGTTTCTGCAGGAAATATAAGAACCTGTAACCTAAAATGTTTTTGGTTCAGATAGATACCAATATTATTGAACATTGGTGAAATATGATGTGGATGCATACTCTGTGCAACAAATGCTTGAGAACTGATATTAGATTTACTTACAGATAAATATTTATTCACCAAGGCACCAAATACTAATTGAGTTTACATTATTGAGCTTTTTGAGCTAACTAGCGTACAAAGAAAACTGACACTGTCCTTATGCTCATGGGAAACAAATAGATACATGGACAATTCTTCATCAGTGTGTTGAGTAGGGGGAAATGTATACATGCTGTAGGAGATTGAAAATGTTTTGCAGTATGGTCAGGCATTGAACCAAGATTCATATTGTCAGAGACATTTTGAAGGGATATTGGTAATTTAACTGACATTTAAAGAAGCAGATGAATAGGCTGTTTCAGACAGAGAGGACTTAATGTACAGAGGCCTGAAGGTAAAAGAGAATATCAGATTGCTTCTGGGAAAACACTTAAGGGGAATGAAGTTCAAAAGAAGCCACAAAATTAGTGGGAGGCATCTGCATGATGATTTCATGGCTATTTAAGAGTCTTCTGAGTGGTTATTTGTCTTCTAAATCTATTGTATAGTTCCTATGATTAAAAAATATAATAACAGCTGAGACCGGTTTGGCTCAATGGATAGAGTGTGGGCTTGGGGACTGAAGGGACCCCGGTTCAATTCTGGTCAAGGGCATGTACCTTGGTTGCGGGCATATCCCCAGTAGGGGGTGTACAAGAGGCAGCTGATCAATGACTCTCTCTCATCGATGTCTCTAGCTCTCTATCTCTCTCCCTTCCTCTCTGTACAAAATCAATAAAATATATATATTTTTAAAAAATAACAGCATACATGATACCAAGTGTAAATTACATACGCATCAACCTATCATACAGATTGGCCTTGAAGATTTCTCTATGTTTATATCTGCAGTGAGCTCTTTATTGAATCATTGACCTAAATTAGCAGCTTGTTCAGTAGAGACAAAAATTTGTGACTGATTGTCAGGGCCTCATCAGATTCAAGGTATTCTTTTACTGTGAGATTTACTTTGGGAAAGGCTTTATTTCTGTTTACCCAGGCTCTAGGGTAGGGGTGTCGAACTCAATCAGAGAAGGGGCCAAAATCTAAAATCCAGCCTAAATCGCGGGCCGAATGGTTTACTGAACAGTCATAAACTGACAATGTCATAAACTGACAGCGGAATGCAGTGATGACAGCGCGGTGCGGGCCACATTGCAAGGCCTGGCGGGCTGGATTTGGCCCGCGGGCCTTGTGTTTGACACATGTGCTCTAGGGTATCAGGGCATAAGATAGTGAAATGTCATCTTTACCACAGAGTTGGCAGGAGAATTGATACTATATTGACTTAAAGTGACAGCAAGCTCTGTGTGTAAGAGGATATACTCCCCCCGCCCCCCCCTATATAAAAGTTGTATTCTAATGTTGTAATCTCTTTTTTGTTTATATTTATATTATTTTATTTTAAAATTGAATTTATCTCTATTGTTGAAAGTATTACAGATGTGCTTTTTCCCCCCACTGACCCCCTCTACCTCGCTTCTCCTAAGCCTTCACTGCACTATTGTCTGTGTGCATGGGTTAAGCATTTATGCATATTAGTTCTTTGGTTAATAATCTCCACTCCTCCCCTTCTCTCTGAGATTTGAGAGTTTGTTGCATGCTTCCATGTCTCGGCATCTGTTTTATTTGTCAATTTATTTTGTTAACCACACATAAGTGAGATCATATGATATTTGTCTTTCTCTGAGTGACTTATTTTGCTTAGCATAATACTCTCCAGGTCCCTCCATACTGTCTCATAAGGTAAGAGATCATTATTTTTATGGCTGTGTAGTATTCCATTATGTAAATGTACCAAAGCTTTTTTATCTACTCATCTACTAATGTGCACTTGGGCTGTTTCCAGATCTTAGCTATTATAAATTGTGCTTCTATGCACATAGGGGTACATGTTCTTTGGGAATATGCTCTTTAGTAATAGGGTAGAGTGATAAAGTTCTGGGGCCTTCAGATGTGCTGCCTGGGATTGAATCCTAGCTGTACCACCTAGAAGCTGTGTGACATTGAGAAAATAATAATGTGCTTCAGTTTCCTCATCTGTACGATGGAGGTGATAATATTATCCATGTGATAAAATTGTTTTGAGGATTAAATGAGTTCATCTATGCAAAAGAATTCAGGAGATTACCTATCTGGTAGATAGTAAGTGCTTGGAAACTCTTAACTGTTTTTGTTAAAATTAGTAAGCTATCACAGGTTTTGTTTTACTAATTGATCATCTTATATAATGAAAGGCTAATATGCAAGTCAACCAAATGGTAGAACAACTATTAATAGTTGCTATGACACTCACTGACCACCAGATGGTTAATGCAAGAGCTACCCCCGGTGGTCACTTTGCTCCCACACAGGGAGCTCTGCTCAGCCAAAAGCCTAGCTCATGGCTAGTGAGCAAAATGGTGATGGCACTAAGGATGTCCAACTGCCATGCAGGGAAGGGGCTGAAGCCTTCAGTCATACATACCCCGAGGGCTCCTGGACTGTGGACTGTGAGAGGGTGCAGGCCAAGCTGAGGGACCCCCTGGAGCCCCAGAGTGCACTAATCTCACACGTTGGGCCTCTAGTTAATGAATAACAGCAAAAGACTGATTTTTGATTCTGTATATGCCAAAAATCTGGGAAGGAGGATGAAAAGTTTTCATGATAGGCTAAAAAACTGGGTCAAAACCTACAAAATAGAATTTTAGCATTAATTTTATTGGTTAAGAAAATTGTATAAGTTTTTACTGTACCATTCTAATTTGGCATTGTGTGCTGACTACCAAAACTCAGATCTCCTTCCATTACCATATATTTGACCCCTTTATACTTTACTACTTCCCTATCCCATTCTTCCTTCTGGTAACTACCATACTGTTGTCTGTGTCTATGGGTTTTGTTTGTTCATTTATTGCATTCAGTTTTATAACCCACATATGAGTGAAATCATATGGTTTTTGATTTTTTCTGTCTGACTTATTTCACTTAGCATGATATTCTCAAGACAGAATTTAACAGGGCTTGGTACCCTGTTAATTGCTTTCTTTATTGTTGTTAGTGGTTTGTTATTTAATGTCATCCATATGCTTTACATTCTAGGAATTCTTGATTCCTCCCCTCCAGAAAATATTAACATATGCAGAGTCTATAACAAAAAGGAAAAATTAGCATACGATATGACAACCTAAAAATGCTAAATCAACAGAAATGATACAGAGTGTAGTGTATTCTAGTGTCAATGCAAAAATGTGACAAGATCTGGAAGAAGTACTACTTCCATAAATGCTTATTGAGTACATGCTATGGGCAGAGTGTTTTGTTGAGCCTTGGTAAATTTAATGAAGAAATAAGAAAAGGTTTATGTCTCAGTATTTCCTTTTCTTTGGGAAATACTAGCAAAATTAAGATTGCATAATCAATAGTTGAACTTCAAGTTTAATGCTTACTGAAAAGCAAATTCAGGGTTCTATAAAAGTAGAAAATTATTGACTATGAATTTACTGGGGGAACAACATATCAGGAGAGTCTTCTCTGAGCAAGTGATATTTAAAGGGGGATTTGAAGGATGAGTTGGTACTAGCTCATTGTGTAGAAAAGAGAGAGTGGATTGTGAAGTGGGGAACACAGGTGGGGATGAAAAGGTGTTTCCCAGGCAGAGAGAAATCAAATCTGGTCTTGAGGGCCCTAAGCCTGGAATATTAGGCAATTAAGAGAAGGCTTGTGTGACTAGAATGCTGACAGCCAGAGGAACAATAAAATAGGCCTGGGAGAAGAAACTTTTATCTTTTTTAAGGCCAAATAGAAGTTGCAAATGGTGGAAATGACAGTATCTTCTTGCATCTAATGACATTACTTTTCATAGACTCCATAATTAATATAAAAGTAGCAATATACATCAATTTCCTCTGTTGGGAAAAATCCATAACTATTTTTAATTTTGTAAATCACAACTAGATCAATAAACTGTTATGAGTGTCTTCTTTGTATATAGAATTGAATTATGTTTCATGGAGTAAAAGTGAAAAATAAGGTAGAGCCCTGCTTTTAATATCACAGAAAGGGCTCACAGTCATATTAAAAAAGATCAGTGAACTATATATAAATGCCCATGTCTTATGAACAAACTGTGATTTGTTGATTCAAATGACAATTATAATATCTCATTCTAATATCATCAGTTTTTTATGTATGGCACTAAACACAATTTTTAAAGTTAACATTGCAAATTTGTTTTTATGATCAACAGCCAAAAATGGGCTTTTGGCTGTTAATCTGTTGCCATTTCATTGTTTTTTATAGAGAAAATAAAATTTTAATTATTGTTACTTTATCATCTACCTCAGTTATTGAAGCCCTGGATAGATTAAATTAAGTGGAAAACCAAAAGCTTCAGTTTAGCCATGACCATCAAATACTATCTTAAAGGTGTTAAGAACTTGAAATATTGGCCATTTGCATTTCATTTCCTTTCATTCTGTTTCAATTTTCTTAAGAAAATACTAATAAGAAATGCAATCTTTTCTTGGAGAAAGCAGGGGGAAAAACAGGATAAACTGTTTAATAACCCTGTGAACAAATGAGTGTTGACCATATAAATTCTACATAATATCATTATTATACCCAGGTTGGCTATTAGAAAGTCATAAAAGAAAGAAATCTAGACATCTATTTTCTAGGTAAGTATTAGAATGGAGGTCTTATCATTGCATACCATTTAGTTGGGGAGACAGAATTTTATTTAATTAAATGACTCATTAGTTTGTATTGGATTCCTGCCAAATTATTTCATCATGGTTTGTCAGATGATAATTTCACAAGTGTCAGTGACAATCAAGATGTTGGACATTTATTTTCCCTTTTCCCATCTGCTGAGTCACAATTCTCAAAGCATGGATATTATGGAGATTCAATCACACCTTAGATTTAATCTTACATTTGTTAATCAGCCTAATTAATTTTGGGGGGAAATTACGCCCATGGTGTATAAAATGGCAAGCATTTTTCTGCCCTGCATTGGTCTCTCATGTTTTGTCCTAGAGGCAGGTAAGACTAATGGGGCATTTACTCTGTAGACCCCAAATGGGAGAAATTTTTCTGATAATCAGTTCATTACATCAAACAGTCTAGTTCGCACCCACAGGGGGAGGAAGAAAGTGCTTCAGTGTTGTGCTTCAGGCAAAGTAGCTAGCTAATCAGACCACTGTGAACAGTTCTAAGCAAGTGACTTGTTGCCTGGTCTCTGCAGTGACTGACTTAATAGTCCTCACTTTATAGAATATGTAAAATTTGTTCACATGTATAAGCACTATTATTATAAGAGAGCAATTTTTGAGTAAGAATTCAGTTGCCAATTTTTACCCATTGATAATCTGTTTTAACCCTTGGGTCAGATTTGCCTCTTGATTTTCCTAGTACCATTATTAATACTTTGAGTTATCAGTCTTAATTTCCCTTACATAATTGTGACATATGTGGGTTTACCTAGCCCTGAAGCTCTTTTCAACATGTAGTTTAGAAGTTTTATAAATATAATTGCTAAAATCACGGTCCTTGAACCTGGATTCAAAGCCTGGCTGATTCTGCCATTTTATTAAAATTCTTTAATTTTTATGGTCCTTAATGTGCTTATATCTGTATAAGAAGATTAATAATCCTACTCTACCAGAACTTTTCTTTAAAGATAAAAATGAAATATGTTATATTTACTATAGTGCTTATTATGGACACATAATAAATTCCCAGTAAATAGTACCTTTTACTATTATTAAAAGCTATGAATGCTTAATGTAGAAATAGCTGTATCCTTTGGATCACATAAACAGTCACCTATTTTATTTTTTCTGGGCCAGTGCTCTGTTCTCAAACTTTAGCCTGCATTAGTATCACCTGGAGAGATTGTTAAAACCCAGATTCTTGGGTTTCACCCTCAGAGATTTTGAATTAGTCAGTCTAAGGGTGAAGTTAAGATTCTCCATTTCCAAAAGACTAATGCTGCTTGTTCTCCAACCACATTTTTAGTGGCTCTGCTCTAGGGTGGTGATGGACAACTGGGTAATCTTCAGAATCTCCTGGGAAGCTTCTAAATATATAAAAACTCCCCAAACATACTACATCAAAATTTGAGAAGTCAAAAAAAAATCCAATCGAATACTTGGACCAGTGGTTCTCCAGCTTTAGTGTGCAAATCTGTGTTAAAACACAGATTGCTGGGTGCCACCCCAGCATTGTTGGTCAAGTAGGTTTGGGGAGGGACCTGAGATTCTGTATTTTTTTTTTAAATATATTCTATTGATTCTTTACAGAGAGGAAGAGAGAGGGATAGAGAGCTAGAAATATCGATGAGAGAGAAACATCGACCAACTGCCTCCTGCACACACCCCACCGGGGATGTGCCCACAATCAAGGTACATGCCCTTGACCAGAATCGAATCTGGGACCCTACAGTCCACAGACTCTATCCACTGAGCCAAACCGGTTTCGGCAAGATTCTGTATTTTTTTTTAAAGTTTTTTAAAAATATATATTTTATTGATTTTTTACAGACAGGAAGAGAGAGGGATAGAGAGTTAGAAACATCGATGAGAGAGAATCATCAATCAGCTGCCTCTTGTACACCTCCTTCTGGGGATGTGCCCACAACCAAGGTACATGCTCTTGACTGGAATCGAACCTGGGACCTTCCAGTCCGCAGGCTGACGCTCTATCCACTGAGCCAAACCTGTTTCTGCAAGATTCTGTATTTTTAACAAGTTCCCAGGAAATGCTTATGCTGAGAAAACTAGCCTGCCCTAGACTACTGCTTCTTAACTCTCTCTTTTTTTAAATCAAGGAACTATTTGAGATTCTGTTGGATGTTGTAGGTTGTAGATCTTCTAAAAGCAAAACATGAGCATGGTTTACATATATTTTTCAATGTTCATGTATCCTCTGAAGCCTATTTATGATTACTGCAAGGAATCTTGTGTCCATGTAGAACACCTTTAGATAGCATAGCCCAGGTTAGGAATTCAATCCTTTAGAACTATTTTCAACTGGAACGTGTCGGTATGCCAAAGACTTTTTACCCCATTACCAATACACCAGGACCAAATCATGTTAGTAACTGTATAAAGAAAAATACTTTTAAATCTAAGAGCAAAAATTGCTTTATACAGTTTGTTATAATGTGCAAATTTGGTAAAATAATAGTTAATTCCAAAAATGTTAAAGTAATAATTTTAAAGATTTATAAATTCATGTTCGTATTGTGTACTCTTTGTATCTCCTATTTTTACTATTTAAAGTTACCTCTGTGCTGTCTCTTTCTCCTGAAGGAAAAACATTTTTAATAATGAAATTGATAGGCTATAGAATTACATAGCCAGTTAATTTAAACAGAAAACAATTTGCAGATTTGGCTAATATAATAGTTCATTTTTTTTACAATATTAGACTATATTACTTAGTTTTTGTGATTATATTGTTTATACATATCATGATCATAGTGATATCCTGATTGTTTTGTAAGTAACTACTTGATTTATTACTGTAAATGCATTTTTGAAATTATGAATATCTTGAGAAATTTTTTTTATTAAGAATAAAAAAGTAACTTCCTTGCCTGGGCCAATAATAGAAACACCTGTATATTCACAATGTTTTTTTTTTAATTTCTGAAAGCACATTTGTGGCTTATAAGACAATTCATTTCATTGAAGGGAGCGTTTGACAGGCAGTATTGAAATTGTAAACACTTTGAACTCATTACCGTGTCTCACCATAGGAAGTGCACTGTCACTGAAGACTCCCTGTCTGAAA
Source organism: Pipistrellus hanaki (assembly GCF_964339955.1). Lineage (NCBI taxonomy): Eukaryota > Metazoa > Chordata > Mammalia > Chiroptera > Vespertilionidae > Pipistrellus > Pipistrellus hanaki. The sequence goes on from NC_140524.1 coordinate 84,252,770, forward strand.
AACCATCATCCTGACAATTATTTTTACTTTTGCCTGAAAATGTTTCTTTGTATTGTAAGGCATTTCAAAAGACAAGATCAAGATGGAAGCTAAGGTGGTTATAGGTATTTCATTAGTTCTGTGAGTGCTATGTTTATACAGAGCAAAACCAGAAACTTGGATATATATGTTTCAACTTAAAAGATTGGTTGATCATCATGACAATGGTTGCATAAAGAGTTTTCATGAAGGTGGATGTTTGAAGTTACAAAAAGCATTGAAAGATTATTCATTGATAGTCTGGATGAACGTTTCCTCTTCTTTTATTTCTTGCCAATTACATTTTATACCAAAAATGACTCAAATTGCTGCTTTAATACGTTGTGGAACAAAGCTAACAAAGAGTAATTGTTAATCTATACTAGACATGTCAAACTCACATACATACAGGGGTCATCACTCTGTGAAGCAGCCAAGTGCAAGGTTGTATCCACATTGATTTGGAAAACTTGATCCACAATCGTGCATGGCACAATGCATTGAATAGCATCTCTCCATCACTGCTCTGTAGTTAATGAGCCAATGCTCTGGATGTCAAAATTTTGACATATTTGAGGAAGAAAAATATTCATCTAAAGATGGATAATATTAGCCCAGATAAGAGATGATTATATCCAAAACCAGGGCAGTGACAAGGTTTAGGAGAAGATTGATTGCGTTAAAAGGATTGATAGATGGGACTCAACGGATGATTGGATATGACAGAATAGAGAAGTGAAGCATACAAAGATGATTTTTATGCTAATGTATTAGGAAAGTGAATAGGAAATCCAGTAGGAATAACAAGGTGTGAGGATGGAATGAGTTCTGTTTTTGATAGGTCTCATTTAATATGCCTATGATAAAATATCAGCTAGGCTATTGTGTATATGAATATGATGCTTAGAAGGTAGATATAAGCTGACAGATATAGAATAGATAATCTTTAGGTTATTTAATGGTTGAATCTATGGGAGGATGTGTCATTTGAAAAGATGATGATATAAAAATCACACCGTCAGAGTCTCTTTAATAAATGATGTTGGGAAAATTAGATAGATACATGCAAAAAATGAAACTAGATCACCAACTTATACCAAACACAAGAATAAACTCAAAATGGAAAAAGACGTAAATGTAAGTCATGAAACTATAAAAATCCTATAAGAAACCATAGGCAGCAAAATCTCAGACATCTCTCATATCGATATGTTTACAGATACATTTCCTAGGGCAAAGGAAACTAAGGATAAAATAAACAAATGAGACCAAATCAAAATAAAAAGCTTCTGCACATCAAAACAAGCCATCAACAAAATGTAAAGGGAGCTCACTATATGGGAGAACATATTTGGCAATGATAAATCTGATAAAGGGTTAATACCCAAAATATATAAGGAACTGATACAACTTAACAAAAGGAAGACAAACAATACAATTTAAAAATTGGCAAAGGACCTAGAGGACATACAGATGACCAACAGACATATGAAAAAACGCTCGAAGTCAGAGAGATAAAATTAAAATGACAGTGAGATATCACCCCATACCTGTCAGAATGGCTACTACCATCAGCAATCATCAAATGACAAGTGCTGGTGAGGATGTGGAGAAAAGGGAACCCTAGTACAATGCTGGTAGAATGTATACTGGTGCAACCATTATTGAAAACAGTATGGAGTTTCCTCAAAAACTTAAATATGGAACTGCCATTTGACCCAATAATCCCACTTATAGGAATATGTCCTAAAAAACCCAAAACACCAATCAGAAAGAATGTATGCACCCCTATGTTCATAGCAGCACAGTTTACAATAGTTAAGATGTGGTAACAGCCTAAGTGCCCATCAGTAGATGAGTGGATTAAAAAAGGCATGGTAAATTTATACCATGGAATTTTATGCAGCAGTAAAGAAGACTCTCTTATACTTTGAGACTGCATGGAAGGACATGGAGAGTATCATGCTAAGTGAAACAAGTTAGTCAGAGAGAGACAAATATCATTATCTCACTCATGTGTGGGATCTAAATAACAAAATAAGCTCATGAATGGAGTGGATCCAGAGACGTGGAAGCAAGTAATAGAATATGAAATCTTAGAGGGAAGATGGGAGAGGTTTGGTGGGTGGGAGGTAATCAACCAAAAACCTTGTATGCACATATGCATAACCCATGGAAACAGTGCAGTGGTGAAGTCCTGGGGGGAGGGGGGCGTGGCTTGGAGGGTGCCAATGGCGGGGAGGGGGAAAAGGGAACATATACAATACTTTTAACAATAAAGAATTATTAAAAAATAAAAATAAAACAATCCAAGGAGACCCAAAAAGAGGAGACAGAGATGGAGGAGGTTGATTATTAGAGGAATACTTAAGTATTAAATACCACTAAAAATTGCATAAGATGTAGATTAAAATAGTTCATTGGATTAGAAAATTTATTCTCTCTAGGTCTTAGGTTCTTTATCTATAAAATGGGGATAATATATTTACATTAGAAGCTTGGTGCATGAATTTGTGCATGGATTGGGTCCCTAGGTATGTCCAGTGATCAGGGCTGATTAAGGCCTGCAGACTGGGGGGAAGAGCAGGGAGAAGGACCGTGGGAGGTTGGCCAGCTAGATAGGGGGAAGAGACTGACTGTGGGGAGGGAACATGGGAGGTTGGTCAGCCACAGGGAGGGACCAGGGGAGGTTGGCTGTGGGAGCACACTGACTACCAGGGGTCAGTTCCTGTGCTGATCATCTGCCTCCTGGTGGTCAGTGTGTGTCATAGCGACTGGTCAACTGGTTTTTCTGTTCATTCAGTCATAACAGTTACTTAGGCTTTCATATATATAGATTGTAGAATTGTAACAAGGATTAAATGAGTTATTACATGTATTAATTTTAACAGATGATAGACTGAAAACAAAAAAGATTACTGACTTATCCATTCTTACACATATGGGAAGCAGCCAAACAACTCTTCAAAGCCTTTTCCTTAGCCTATTTATTTTATATTTACTCTCAATATCTTTCTTGCTGGTGTCTTTATAACTTACTCCCTATTTTATCAGTACTTGGGTAAAATTCCTGAAACTTTTTTCCCAGTTACCCTCTTCCTAAACTCTTGGGATTGTGTTGCCAAGCTTCTTACCTGGGTGTCTGTACATCCCTTTCCAAGATATCAGACTCTGGCCTTAACCACTGCTTCAAATTACATTATTACCTCCCAGTCTTCTTTGCCTGCCAGCTTTTCTCCTCATCTATGAAACATCTTCACCAATAATATTTGTACTTCCTCCATAATCTTGACTATGGCATCCGAATACTTATTTGACCCCTTGTTCCAATGGAATGCTTAGGTTTTCTGACTAACTTCATTCTATTGGTATTCATATTCTGATGGGCACAAGGAATCTTTAATAAAATATTGGATTTCTCTTAGAACCAAGTAAACATATCATTCTTTCTCCTAAAAATTCAGAGACATACTAGATATTTGGAATGTGTTATAACCCTGGTATGATGTGGGACAAAAGACACAGTGAAAGTGCCAGAATGGAGATGTTGGTTACAAAAGGAATAGATGGTAGACAGGCAACCAATTCATCATGTTGGCTTAATAAGAACATCACAGACAAGGTTATTGCAAAGGTTAGTTGGTGTTCAGTAAGGTCACCAAATGAGTCATTTGATGTGGAATGCAAGTTCTGAAAATATGGTAACTGCCTGGCCAGCTTGGCTAAGTGGTTGAGCATTGACCTATGAACCAGGAGGTCATGGTTCAATTGCTCAGGTTTCGAGCTCGATTCCTAGTAGGGGGCATGCAGGAGGCAGCCAATCAATGATTCTCTAGGAGGCAGCCAATCAATGATTCTCTCTCATCATATCCCTCTCCCTCTCCCTCTCCCTCTCTCTCTCTCTCTCTCTCTCTCTCTCTCTCTCTCTCTCTCTCTCTCTCTCTCTCTCTCTCTCTCTTTCTCTCTCTCTCTCTCTTCATTCCTCTCTGAAATCAATAGAAATATTTTTTAAAATGAAAATATGGTAACAAAGTTGAAGGTACCTCAGCTTTGGTTTGTTAGGTTTATTTTAAAAGTTCCAGAGTAGGCGTTGTTTTAAAACTTTATTGAGATGTAATTTACATGCCATACATACAACTATTTAAAAAGTACAATTCAGTGTTTTTTTGTATATGCACAAGACTGGAAATAAATCTTTTGTAGGTGTTATACCTCTTGGAGATATAATAAAATCTATGGAGTCCCTTTCATGCACCTTTGTACAAACATGAAATAATTTGTATATAATTTCACTGCATTCAAGGATCCCTCTAAAACCCATTCATGTGCCCAGAAGTACTAGCCTTTCAGTCAAACTTTATATAAAAGGAGGCATTCCTTCTTATTTTACAACCTAGCAAGCATGTAGAGTTGAGGGTTGTTGATAATCCTGTGTGTTCATGCTAATAAACTCTAGTGATAATATTCCATTAATTAAAACAATATACATGTTCAGTCTGGCTTCTAATATTAAAGGCTTTACTATTTTTGAAGAGGGCAAATGCAGCTTTTGTATCCTTAGAGTCGGTGACAAGGATAGGAAAAAAAATTGGGATTTGTAAAGCTCTGGAGACCAATTGGTATTTAGGTAGTACATTTATCATCTTATAAAGACTTATTTTGACCTAGAAATGTCAGTACAGTTGCCCTAACAAAGTGTCACAATTCTTTATTGCATAAGTTTACTTGAAAAGCAGAAGTAAATGTAGTAGTAATATCAGCAAGTGACTTTAATAAGTAATCAATTTCTTTCTTATTCAATTATAATTATGACCAACTCTACTACTATCCTAGACATTGGGCATAAAACACCAGTCTCATTCTCAGTACATACAATAACCTCTTATGTTTATTTATTTAATGACTGTATCAAATATATCAGCAAGTCTCCCTACATACATGCACATATGAACACATATGCTTATACATGCTTATGCTTATACAGACCTTCCTACAACAGCATGATCTAATTTTAAAATGCATAGGTTTTAGGATCAAATGGAACTTGGTTTGAATCTTGGAGCATTTGTATAATCACTGTGTGATCTAAGGCACATTATATAAACACTTGGGAATTCATTGCTACCATTGGTATCATAGGTCTTACCATCAATACTCTGAGAAGAATCAGAAATAATGGTTGGTTGGAACTTAAAACAGTGTCTTGTACATGATAAGACATCAAGAGGTAGTGAATATTTTCTATGATTTTTATCCCTGGGGGGCGGGGGAGATTTGAGTCAAACACTATGTCATACACTTTATGCTTTTCTGATATTTATTTTTTTATGATTACACTAAAGGCCTAATGCACGAAATATGTGTACTTGGGGCTTCCCTTAGCCCTACCTGTGGCCTCTCGCAGTCCAGAATCCCTCGGGGGATGTCCACCTGCCAGCTTACACCAATCTCTCTTGCATTCCAGGGCTCTTACATTCCAGGACTCCTTGCTCCTTACTTCCCACCTGCAGCGAAGGCAGGAGAGGCTCTGGTCACCTCAGCTGAGCTTGTCAGCATTGAGCCTCAGATTCTGGATGAGCAGTGCTCCCCCTGTGGGAGTACACTGACCATCAGGGGGCAGCTCCTGCATTGAGCATCTGCCCCCTGGTGGTCAGTGCATGTCATAGTGACAGGTTTCTTCCATTTGGTTAATTTGCATATTAGGGTTTTATTATATAGGATAGTGCTCTAGGAATGATAATACTGAACTAAGAAAGTAAAAATTCACCTAAAATCCTTATACCCAGAGATAAATATTGTTAATATTTCGGTAAATTATTTCTCTCTTCCTTCCCACCACCCCTCATATATTCATATAATAATATATGCATTTTGTGACTTTTGAAAAAAATTGACTCTTCTTTCATAGATATCTCAATTCTCTCTTCCTTTTAGTAAGCACATTCCTTTTTATCATGCAACTAATCCTTTCTCAGTATCATCCTCTGACCCAGGTCAAGTCAGGATAGGCTCAGTTATGTGTCTGTAACATAAATACTGATATCTCAGGGACTGAAAACAATTGAATTTTTTCTCACTAAATTTTATGCCATTATAGGTTTGTTCAGGTTTTACTTCATTGTAGTCAGCACAAGGTTGATAGAGGGGTCTTCTCAAGACAAACATTGAGAACATGAGCAAATATATTTAACCACGTGATTGCTCATAAGGCTTCTTATTATAAGTGTTATACATCACTTCTATTAACATTTCATTTAATGAAGCAAAGTCATTTGTGTGCTAGGTTGAAGTGGGCAGAGTAAAAGATGCTATCAGGAACCTGGAATAAACTACTAGAACTTCTGTGAACAGACTTAATGACAACCACATCTCTTAAAGCAGGGGTTTGCACACTTGAGCATACAGCAAAATAATCCAGAGGTAGGTTAAAACAAAGAGTGCTGGGACACATAGCCTGAGTTTCTAATCCTATAGGTCTAAAGCAGGACCAGATTAATGGCCTTTCTAAAATTTTCTCAGGTAGTAATGATACTGCTGGTCTGGAGACCACATTATGAGAACCACAGGTCTAAATTAAAAGCTCTGCTCATACAATTTTAATACTTCAGCATTGGCACTTAAACTGTCTATGATCTCATTTCAACCAGTAATTCTCAATTTTCCAAATGTATCTCAGTCTCCAACCATCAGTATATTTAAAATTTCCTGAAATGTCTCTAGGCTTTCTCTTCTTCTGGCCCAGTATAGTTACTAGCTCCTCCATATATATCTGAATGATTTCTGAATCATTCCAGATAAAAGTATTCCCAGTGTCCTCTTTTTCTTTTTCTTTTCTATGAAAATGCATATATTTTGTCTTTGTGGAACTTAAAAGTCTAAAAGCACAGAAGGCATTTTCAGGAGACCAAGTAGTGTATACCTTTCCAATGGAAGTGATCACGTGTCATGTATTATGGTAATTTTATATATGTGCTTTCTCTCCCAGTCTTAGAAGCTCCTTTAAAGCACTATCTCTCTCATATGGTTTATGTAAAGTGATAAAACACAAAAATGTTATTTTTTCATCCCTATTTATGGCCTATTTAGGTAAGTAGAGACTCAACCATGACTGAGTTCAAATCACCATTCTTGTCTTAGAAGCCATGTGAGCATAGGACCTGGCACTACATTGCCTGGTTCAAAGCCAACTTGACCACTTTTTGCTATGTTAAATTATTCAAATGTCTTAACCCCCTGTGCTTCCCTTTTATCACTGAAAAAAATGAAAGTGACATTTATACTGATATCACATGGCTGTTACCAGGGTTAAATGAGTTGGTTCATTTGAAATAATTAGAGCAGGACCTGGCAAGTTTTGAACACCCAATCACTGTTAATCATTATGATTGTTGAACATCCTGAATGTGTCTCTTATAACTAAAGTTGCCAAATTTGCCCATTACGTACTTTCCCCTTAATGCCTTAAAAACTGACTCCTTCCTCTCTCATTCATTCTATCATAACTGTCTTCTCAAAAAGTCACCAATTAAATCCTAATTGTATTTCAGGGCAAAATTCACCTTTTAAGAAATTAACTTCTATGAATTTGGGACAGCTTACAATTATGACATTCCAGCTATTTTTATCTCTGTCTTGAGTCTTACCTATCCCTTTATCTGATGTAGCATCTATTATATGTCATATTTCTCATCTAATCTGTCAATTCCTCTTTGTGTTAATATGGGTGTTGCCCAAATCTGCTTTTATCTTCTGTAAGTTCTCTTTTCTGCTGAGGTTTTCATCCATTGACTTTAATATCTGCATTACCAGTTCTGCTCTGTCATCAGCAGTGTAAAAAAAGAAACCTGGTTAGTTTGCTAAAATAGCTAATATTTAATGTAAACTTACTATGTGCCAGTCACTTTATCCGCAGTTTCCTATTTAAGCCTTACAACCACTTTAAGGACCAGACATTGTTACCTCCACATTTGCAATGTAGAAACAAAGTCTTAAAGAGAGAGAAAGGACTTTTCCCCATATCATTCAGATAACTAGTAGGAAATAGAAAATGGATTTGAAACCAGGAGTGTTTAACTTCAGCACCCAAACACCATTATTATTATTTTAGAACATCTGCATATATGTTTTCCCCTCATAAATGAGTATTGATTTTAAGAGCAGGAAGGATTGTTCCAGATAAAGTCCATGGACCAAAACCAAGGTCATATTTATTCTGGTAAGTATCAATAACATTAACCTAGAAAATGAGGTTCAAACTTCTAACAAAATCACCGATTAAGCCTTCAATGATCTTGACTTAATCAGGTTTATTTCTCAATTTTGCCCATATTTTGTTTGAGCTCAGATCAAACTGGTTGAATCACAGTTTTCTGAAATGTCTCCAGGCCTAATTTAAGCAGTATCTACTCCATATGATACCTTTACTGAATCTCCTACTTAATGGTTTACTTTTCTTAAACTTTCAATTACAACAGTCATATCTCTGATTAAAAAAAAATGACTTCTAATTTTCCCACAGCTGAACCTTATTCCTACTATTCTTCTGTTCATGGCTAGAAATGTTCTCTCTACTATATTCAATGCTATTCAGTACAAAGCTTTCAAACTTTGACTGGAACACTATTTTAATCATGTGGCCTCTCTGTTAAAAAATATTTAGTAGTTCCCCATCACCTATATTACAAATTCAAAATACAGTAGTTATCAGTACTTTTCATAGTCTTTCTACGTCTATTGTTTCCTCTAGTCATATGCCTTACTGCTTTCTTTAGCTGTAATCACTGGGCAGGCTTCTTACCATTTTCCAAATGCAGGAATCATTTTACTTTATTATGTTACTAAGATATAATTGACATATGAGTTTCAGGAGTACAGTATAACAATGTCATATTTGTATATTTTGCAAAGTAATTACCACAAAAAGTCTAGTTAACATTCATCACCTGCCTGATTTTTTTTTAAAACTTCTTGAGTGAGAGCCTCTTGTTAGAACTATTTATTCTTCTTAGTTTTCTTTCATTGTTTTTTTTTAATTTCCTTCCCTTTCTCCTTAAACTGAAAGAGACCTGAACTTGCCCATAACTAGCTTTGCTAGTCTTTTTATTTGCCTAACTGATTATTTTTACATTCATTCATTCAATAAATATTTTAAATATATTTTATTGACTTTTTACTTTTTTTTTTTAGAGAGTTAGAAACATTGATCAGCTGCCTCCTGCACACCCACTACTGGGGATGTGCCAACAACTAGGGTAACTGACTTTGATAGAATCGAACCTGGGATCTTTCAGTACACAGGCCAATGCTCTATCCACGGAGCCAAACCAGTCAGGGCCATTCAAGCAATATTTATTGAATGTCTGCTTTATGGATCGTTTGTCAATTAATAGCATAACTATCACATTCTCTCATAGAACAAGAGAACTGACTAATAGAACAAGGTAAACTGACTAATTAGACAAGTTTTGTTGCTAACACAATTTAGCTCAGTTTAGAATATTAACACAACATTTATGTATCTACTGTATTCTAAGTTAAAACAAATAAGCTCTGTATAAAAAGCAGTCATGGATTAAATGACTTTAGCCTGCTTTGGGAAAACTATTGCTGTTAAACCTGCCCTAAACAAACTACAAATGTTGTGGGGACATCATTTATGAAAAGATATTTGAATGAAGACTTTGCTATGTGGTCATTTAATGATATTTTATTATATTTTGTCCATATACAACAGTGGCTTGTATTTGTTTTTAATTTCTTCTTCACTTATTTATCTCGCACATATAATAGCTATTTGCTTCTTAAGATTTTACTCTGGTGTGTATGGCAAGCTTTCTAACAAGAAATTTCAAAGCAGTTTTACATTAAAATTACACTTGGAATTTTCATATTCCTAGACAGGTTTTAATGTAAGCAGTATAAAAGCAGAAAAGCTGTCTATGTCATATGCTAGTTGTCAGTCTCCAATGAAGTGTAAACATTTATGAGCTTCCGTAACAATTCCTGCCTAACTGTCCTATTCTAACAATATTGAAAAAGGCCTCTCCTTGGAAATATAAAACACATGCAATTTACATAAATGCATAATGATTGATAAATACAAGCTCATTATTTCTTTCTGACAGGCAGTAATCACTTTATAAACTATGGAGATTTCATTACCAAAAAATTTATATAAGTTTGCCAGGGCCAGCCTGACAGTTGAACCGGGCTGAGGTAGGGAGGTGGGAATTGAGAAAAGAAAGAAAGACAGGAAAGCGGGGTCGGGAGGATTACAGGTAGCTATTGACCAACCAAACACTTAAATAAAAAGTCTGTCAAGTGTAATGTACTCTTTGTTCCTCTTAATCTCTAAGGGAGAGACAGAGCAGAAGGACAAATTTTTGGTAAAGCAAATCTCAGTAAATAGTTACAGACTTCTTGGCAAGCCATGAAAGGTTGCTCTCATTCTACTGATAGTAGCCTGGGAAACAAGTCTGGGAAAACTGTGTAGGTAGGACCCTGAATACAAGGACCCTGACAGCTTACACCTGGTCTCCAACACAAGTTGAAAAATAAGTCTAATCAGAGTTCTATACAGTATATTTTCTGTATTTTACAGTAGCCTAATTTGGAAAATAAAATGAATTGGAACATATTTTAGAAATTAATGTGTGTATATGTGTGCATATACATATCATACATATAATAATCATTTTTTAAATGATCAAGATAAAATCATCAACAAATACTTGAATTTTAACACAATCATTATTTCAGTTATGAAAGATAACATGTATCCTAAATTAGAGAAGTCATGTTTGCAGATATTGTCCTATGGAGATAGTGATTTTTAAAAATGTAACGTGTGAAAGTCACTTGTTACTAACAGAGACCAATTCCATCAATGCAGGCAGAGGCCTACCATAAAAAGGAAAAAAATAATTAAAGTGATTATAGAGGTGTAAACAGGACTCTAGTAAATTAATTTGCTAAGTGGTCTTGTTCATTTCTTGAACATTAATCAGAATTTAGAGTTGGAAGGTAGTTTTGCTCTGCTATGTGCAAGCTCAGTGGTTTTGGGAAGTCATTTAACTTTTTACTTTATTTTATATTTCTTTCAATTACAGTTGACATACAATATTCTATTAGTTTTAGGTGTACACATAGTGGTTAGACAATCATATACTTTATAATGTGTTGCCCTCAATATATCCAGTACCCACCTGGCACCATACACAGTTATTACAATATTATTCACTATATTTCATACGCTGTACTTTACATCTTCCTGACTATTTTGTAACTGCCAATCTGTATTTGTCAATTCAGTCACCTATTTTTCACTAGTAGGAAGTAATTTCTATTGTGTAAGTCTCAATGAATTCATCTCTATATAGTTCTTATTCCACCTACTCCATATATGTGTTTGAAAATAAGAGACAATGCATAGTACAAAGCAACATATCAAGCAATGCTGAATAACTTCTCTAGTGCAGATGGTAGATATCAAACCATTCTCTAACTGAATCTCTCTGCCAATTTGAAGTGTTTCTACTTCTGATCCATCTTATACTAGTCAAGTCAAATTATGAAAAGGTGATATTACCTGAAAGTTCTATCTTATATTGCAAAATAATTTGTATCTTGGTAACATTCACACATTGGTTTTACTTATATTTAGAGGCACTATGCTTGTCTTCTATTATATGAAGAGGCCATTCATTATGTCTTCACCATCTCCAAAATGTAGATCTAAAGCACTTATTCTTTTGGCACCCTTTACTGTCATGGTAGTCATACTGGCTGCATCTAGTAAGATTTAGGGCTAAGAGTAGACTTCAAATTGCCTGATTCCTGTTCATACATTTTTTGAATCCATGAAGTCCATATAACTGTTGTTTTTAATATTAATTTTAAACTTTAAGTTAATATTTATTAAATTTTATCTTACTGGTTTTAATATTTCAGTTAAGACATTCATGGCAATATTTTTTTCATCATCTGCTGTTTGATGTTGTACCACCTGTGTGTTTTAAAAGTACTAGATTAAATACTGTACTATATGAATTTATGTAACACTAGAGGCCTGGTGCATGAAAATTCATGCACTGGGGCGGGTGTCCCTCAGCCTGGCCTGACCCTCTCACATTCCAGGAGCTCTTAGGGGTTTATTTTGCTTAGCATATTGCTTTCCAGGTCCATTTATGTTGTTAAAAATTGTAAAAGTTCTTTCTTTTTACAGCAGCATAGTATTCTGTTGTGTAGATGTACCACTCATTAGCTGATGGGCACTTAGGCTGTTTCCAAATCTTAGATTGAGCTATTATGAACACATGGTTGCATATATCCTTTCTGATTGGTGTTTATAGTTTCTTAGGATATATTCATAGAAGTGGGATCACTGGGTCAAATGATAGTTCAATTTTTAATTTTTTGAGGAAACTCCATACTGTATTTAATTTAATAAATATTTTTAAGGAACTTCCTCAAGAAGTAAAATTTTGCATCATTGAAGGTGTGCATTAAATTTGACTTAAAATGTTGAATCTAATCACTTTCATTTCAAATATAGTAATATATGCTAATACTTTTAACTTATTTCTAAAATAAATCTGATTTAGATATGTATAGCCAGTTTTTTAAAATTTTTAAATATAATTTATATATATGAGTCATGACAATTGATAAAGCAATTTTCTCTGCCTATGTTACATCATGTTATGACACAGTGAATTTATAGTCCAGTTAAAGAGTTTGTAGGTAGAAAGGCACAAGCAATCTACATGAGGGCTAACTATACAAATAGAATGACATTCCCAGTTAGATGAGATTGCTAAAAAATATATGGGATAGGAAACAAATAACAGAAAAAAAGAACACAAGAAATTCACATTATGTGCCAGAAGAGCAAAGAGCTAGACGTGTGCTTGTGACTATTAAATTATTTTTTTCACAAGTATTTAATGAGTGAGAATTGAGTCAAGCTTCGTATTGGACATTAAAAACACACTGTGTTCTAAAAGTTCATATTGTTCCCCCTTCAACCCCAAAGAAAGAAAATAAAAAAAGTAGTAACAATAAAGGAACTTGTTAGACAAACACTGTTCTGTACGGTTTGATTTGACTCATAAAATAGGTGTGATGGCTATTGGGTTGCTCATATACAGACATATATACATATATACATATATACATATATACATATATACATATATACATACACACACACACACACACACACACATATATATATATATATATATATATATATATATATATATATAGCCTAAGCGACCATCACAACTGAAACAACTAAATGGATGACCAAACAAGCTGCATGGGGTGACCAGGCCAGCAGGGGTTTAGTGAGGGCCAACCAAAGGACTGAGCAGCAGGCTGTATGGGGTGACCATGTGGCAGGGGGATTAAGTGAGGGACGACTAAATGACTGAACAGGAGGTTGTGTGGAGTGACCAGGCCGGCGGAGGGGGCAGTGAGGGGAGACCAAATGACTGAACAAAAGGCTGTATGGGGTGAGCAGGATGATGGGGGGGGCAGTTAGGGGTGGCTATCATGCTTGCAGAGGGGGGCAGTTAGGGCTAATCAGGCCCTGTGTGGGCAGTTGGGAGTGACCATGCTGGCAGGGGGTTAGTGAGGGATGACCATATGACTTAGTAGCAGGCTGCATGGGGCGACCAGGCTTTTAGGGGCGTTAGTAAAGTATGACCAAACAACTTAACAACAGGTTGTGTGGGGTGACCAGGCCAGTGGAGGGGGCAGTGAGGGGCAACCAAATGACTGAACAGAATGCTGCGTGGGGTGACCAGGCCGGTGGGGAGGGCAGTTAGGGGTGATCAGGCTATCAGGGGGCAGTTACGGGTAACCAGGCTGTCAGGGGGTAGTTGGGGGTGACCATGCTGGCAGGGGATTAGTGAGTGATGACCACATGACTTAGCAGCAGGCTGCGTGGAGCAACCAGGCCAGCAGAGGGTTTAGTGAGGATCCGTCAAACAACTGAGTAGCAGGCTGTGTGGGGTGATCAGGCCAGCAGGGGGGAGCAGTTGAGGGTGATCAGGTTGGCAGGTAGAGGCAGTTAGGTGTGATCAAGCTAGCAGGGGAGGGGCAGTTAGGGGCAATTAGGCAGGCAGGCAGATGAGGGTTTAGGAGCCAGCGGTCCAGGATTGTGAGAGGGATATCTGACTGCCGATTTAGGCTGGATCCCCAGGATCAGGCCTAAACCAGCAGTCAACCGCCCCCCCCCCCGAGGCATTGGAGGGGGTGCAGGCTGGGCTGAGGGAACCCTCCCCCTCCCATGCACGAATTTCATGCACCAGGCCTCTAGTTCAGACATAAAATGTCAAAGCTATGCTTATGCCTTTATCTTCTTGGTTCATTACTTTCCTTATAAATGATCATGCATAGGTATTTTATTTACTTAAGAAATATAATTTACTGATCTTTAATATTGAAAGCATTTAGATATAGAACATTTAGAAAAACCTACCTATATGGCCTCATACATTAGAATCAATTGATGTCATGTACACTCTAGCCACTGTGAGGTCAGGAGCTATGTCTGTCTTGTCCAGTATTTATCTTCAGCAACCAGCACCAGAGCCTGTCATTTAGGAGGTTCCAGTCCATTCTGGATGAATTACCTTTAATAAAAACATCCATTTGATAATCTAAATTAAGACACTGTTATCTTAAAATATTTTGAAAAAGAATCTCAAAAATATTTTAATGCTTTTACTGTGTGTGTGTGTGTGTGTGTGTGTGTGTGTGTGTGTGTGTGTGTGTATACTTGAATTTTAAGGTAGCATATGATAGAATCCACTGGTTTGTAAAAGTTCAGAGGTTGAAAAATGTCATTATGTTACAAGCTCTTGTGGTGTTCATGGAAACAATTGAACAGCACCTGAACATTGGTAGATTGATAGCATTTATTCAGTTAAATGAAAATAAATGGGACCAGGGCATCCTGGTAGTGAAAGAGCTTCAATAAATGCACAAGTATAAGTTCATTAGTAATGTGCTCAAAGCATGATTATGTCTGTATAAAATCCAAAAGATTAAGTTATGACAAAATAAAACTTTGTTTCTATTATTCTACTTTAATATTTGGAGGCAAATGCATATTATCATAATTAATTTAAGCTTTGCAACACTGGGGTTTCTTTTTTCTTTTAATTAATTTAGTCCAAAGTCCTAGAACTATAGTTACTTGACTCTGCTTTCTTGGCAATGTATGTACTTTTTACTGAAAATTTCACCTACTTCATTCTTCATCACACAACACTTACACAGAGTAACTAATTTATAATGAGAAATTGAAAAAGAATCTCAAAGCTTAAAGCTAATTTGCATTTGGCTCATGTAAACCTCTAGAAGACTCGCTCTATCAAAATTATCTAAATCTTTGCAGTATTTTCTGTTTCAAGCTATTTTCT
This sequence comes from Pipistrellus hanaki, assembly GCF_964339955.1. Lineage (NCBI taxonomy): Eukaryota > Metazoa > Chordata > Mammalia > Chiroptera > Vespertilionidae > Pipistrellus > Pipistrellus hanaki. Next base: position 84,268,219 of record NC_140524.1, read on the forward strand.
TTGTTCATACATTCTTAAGATATTTTAATTTAATTATGTTCAATTCTTAGGAATATATGAATGACAACAGAGATAATGAGTGTGGATATAATTTCAGGGTCATTGCTATGGTAATCAAGATAGAGGAAGCATGAGAATTCACCCTGTTTTGCTATGTCCAGTTATAATTAGGGGTTATAAATTGGCTTCTCTTCTACCTTCTCTAATTGATTACTTATGCAGGTAAATGAGTTACATTATTATTGTATCAGGGATATATTGTGTTTCCCAATTTAAAGATGTACCAGTTAAAGATTAATTTTGTTTAAATGAAAGTCTTTAAACATGAAAAGTTATTAACCATTTACACTTTGGTCTAAATTAGAATAAAACCATTTTTATCTAGAGAAATTCTTTGCTAAAAGTGAAAATATATTTATTTACTAGAGGCATGATGCATAAAATTTGTGCACGTAGGGGGAGTGTCCCTGAGCCCAGCCTGCACCCTTTCCAATCTGGGATATCCCTCAAGGGGTCCCAGATTGGAGAGGGTGCAAGGCAGTCAGACATTCCTCAAGGGTTCCCAGGTTGGAGAGAGTGCAAGCTGGGATCAGGGTCACCAACCCCCTCCCCCCTGTGCATGGGATCCTGGTTAAACTGGCAGTCGAACTTCCCTCACACAATCCAGGACTGCTGGCTTCCAACATCTCACTTGCCTTCCTGCCTGATTGTCCCTAATTGCTTCTGCCTGCCAAACTGATCACCCCCTAAACCAGGGGTCCTCAAACTTTTTAAAGTGGGGGCCAGATCACGGTCCCTCAGAGAGCTGGAGGGCGGGACTATATGAACTACTAATTCCTACTGTAACACCTTGGCTGTGCTCACTGCCCAAAAAACCTGGCGGGCCGGATCAGACTCCTCTGCAGGCCGCATGTGGCCCGCGGGCCGTAGTTTGAAGACCCCTGCCCTAAACACTCCCCTGCCAGCCTGATAGATGCCTAACTGCTCCGCTGACGGCCTCATTGCCCCTAACTGCACTCCCCTGCAGGCCTGGTCACCTGTAACTTCCCTCTCCTGCTGGTCTGTTACCCCACAATTGCCCTCCCTGCAAGCCTGGCCATGTATTTCTTTTGTAATAAAAATGTTTAAAAGTGAAGAATTAAATCTAAAACAAAAAATAAAAAAAATCAGAAAGAACTAAAAATTAATTATTGGAGCCATGAACATGAATCTGACCTGTTTCTTTTGAGGGCGAGTTTTATTTTCAAGAGACAGGCTTTCATCATGGTAAGAGTTGAGATATGGGATCCATTTGGTTAATCTAAGAACAGAGCCGAATAGGACCTAAAGCTGTGGGTAATAATGAATGGACTTACAGTCATCAGGAGAGCCAGGCCCATGTTAGTAGAATTTAACCTGAAGAAAAGATATTTGAGAAAAGCTAACATCTCAGAATGAAGAAAAACCAGAAGCTTGTCAAGCTATTAAAACAATTAGCATATTATTTTTAACCATTGTCTAGAATTGGAAAGAGAAAAAAAAAATTGTAAAATTATAAATGGGAAAAATGAACACCCAACAATGAAAATGAAAATAAGAAGCTACATAAAACCTTTCCTTCTTACAACCCATTCTTTGATATTGCCTATCTCTAGTCAAAAGGGATTGCTTTTTAATTAAGACATACATACTTAGTAGTTATTACATAAGTGATCATATTAATTGTGGGTTTTTTAAAATATATTTTATTGATTTTTTACAGAGAGGAAGGGAGAGGGATAGAGAGCTAGAAATAATGATGAGAGAGAAACATCGACCAGCTGCCTCTTGCACACCCCCTACTGGGGATGTGCCCACAGTCAAGGTACATGCCCTTGACTGGAATCGAACCCAGGACCTTTCAGTCCCCAGGCCGACGCTCTATCCACTGAGCCAAACCGGTTTCGGCAACCATATTAATTGTTTATAAATTGTTTATTATGCCTAATTTTATTTTGTTTCTTAACTAAATCCCTTTTTCATTTTTATATATCATTTTAAAGGACTGTTCTAAGAACTGTAGTTGTGTAGTAAGTTCCTAAACCACTAATCACAGTTTTAGTGAGATGGCAAGACTTACACTTATTTTAATCTTCCAGCCCACCATGTATGCAGACACTTAATACAGAATTTGTGAGAAATCTGCTTCATCCAAATTTTAAGGAGTTTCAGAGATGATTTTAGAAAAATTTTCTGTTGATATCAGCCAATAATTTTTGAACATCAATTCCATGCAGAACACTATGTTGTTTTATAGAGTTTATGCCAAAGCTTAGAAACAATGAATAAAATAGTATTTTTCCTGTGCTTTGATTATTAGCTTGAGTAGTTTCAATATGTACTAACTTTGTCATCATTACTCATAGTCTTCTTGATTAACCTTCTAATGCTTTCCAATTTAGAAATGAATGCTTCTTTCCCTACTATTTAAAAAAATCTGAACATTTCCTAAAGCTAGAGTTGTTATTCAACTTGTCTTATTTTTGAGAATGTGATCAATAATTTAAGATTGATGTCAGAGAAATAGTAGTGTGAGAGAGTCCATTGCCCTCTCACCCTAACCTTTCAACAACTTAATCAACTATAATTCAACAAAGAAACCCCTGCTCAGCACAGACACATTCCTGAGAGACATGTGCATTGAAATATTTAAAGGTCGGCAACATGAAATAAATGGAGAGACAAGAAGGGAGGAAAGCGCACTTGGCCCACAGATGAAATCCCGAAGTTGGGAGCTCATGGCCTGCCTGGGAGAGGGATAAAACCTATAGCAGCAGGCACTTCCTTCAGCCTGGAGGAACAGAGAACTGGTGGTGGTGGTGGGGGGGGTGGGGTGGGGGGCAGGGGAGGAAATCCAGGCAGGAAAGCAGTAGGGGATCAAACAGTGTCTTGAGTCAGCAGATTCATGACAATGCACAGGGTTCTGCTGTGTGTCTCTCCACTGTTGGGCACGTTGGTGATGTTTTAGACTAATAAATGGAACCACAGCACCCCACTGCCAATTGGACTCCCAATATTCACCTCCTGTTGCACTTAGAGTGGGGATCAGAAGCATATTATATGTAAACTAAGAGCTGTTGCAGTAGAACCACTATTTCTTTCTGTGACTGATACCCAAGAGGGGTGCTTGGAGTGGGATCCCACAGAGATCAGGTGTTGCCATTATGGTGAGAGCAAAACAGACCCCACCTACAAGAAGCATGATTGTACTATCTTAAGGAAGCCTCAGAGGTTCAAGACTAGGAGATCACAGAGATAAAATATCTTGTGATTCAGTGCCATCAGCTGGAAAATATTAGAAAGACCTCTTCAGAGATACATGTGTAGGCAAAGGAGGAGAGCAACTACCATGCATAACCTCAGTAAGGAGGATGACCAAAAAGAAACTGAAAAATCTCCAGAAAGCAAGCTGGAACATAAGGAAATATGTGATATAAATGACATAAATTTCAAGATTTCAGTTCTGAAAATACTCAATGAGGTGTGAAAAAAATATGGACAGGCAATTCACTGCACTCAGAAAACAAATCAATGAACAAAACTATTCTTCAAAGAGATTAAAACTTTAAAAAAGAACCAATAAGAAGTCCTGGAAATGAAGCATGCAATGAAAAGATTGAGAGTAAACTATTGAGCATAGAAAACAGAGTCAACCAGATGGAGAAAAGAGTTATTGATATCAAAGACAGGAATCTAGAAATGACATAGAGGGAAGGAGAGAGACACCTGAGAATAAAGAAAATGGAAAGAGCTCTATGAGAACTATCTGACTTAGCCAGAAAATGTATATTCAAATTATAAGCATTACAAAGGAAGCAGAAAGGGAGAGTCTATTCAACCAACTAGTGGATCTCCTAAAGCTATGGAAAGAACTAGTTCTTCAAATCCAAGAAGCAAATTGAACACCTAGCTGCCTCACTCTAAAGAGGCCCTCTCCAAGGCACTTGGTATTAAAGCTATCAAAAATGAATGACTAAGAACAAATTATCCAAGCATCCAGGGAAAAGAAGGAAGTAACTTACAAAGGAAAACCCATCAGGATTTTATCTGACTACTCAACAGAAACTCAATAAGCCAGGAGAGAGTGGAACCAAATATTCAAATGTCTGAAAGAGAGAAATTACCAGTTACAAATAATATATCCAACAAAATTATCCTTTTAATATGAAGGAGAAATAATGACATTCCCATATATACAGAAGCTGAGGAGTTTTATCACCAGAAAACATCCATTGCAGGAATTACTAAAGGGAGTTATATTACTTCGAATAAAAATATAAAGTCACAGCACCATGAGTGAGGTCATCAAACAACTTATAAACACAGACAAATTATGACAACAAAACCATGAAAGGGGAAAGAGTAAAGGTCTGAATTGGCAAAGGAAGACGAAGATCAGATGCACTTAAAAAAAAACACCTATGGCATATATGCAACTTCATGGGAGATGATATTTGCAAATAGTAGCTCTGACAAAGGTTTAATTTCCAAGATATAGAAAAAACTCATAAAACTTGACACTAAACAAATAAATAACCCAATCAAAAGTGGGCAGAGGTCCTGAAAATAAACCTCCCCTAAAAAGACATATGGACAGCCAATGGATATATGGAAAGTTATTCAGCCTCACTGGCAATTAGGTAAACGCAAATAAAAACTACAATGAGATACCACCTTATACTTGTTACAGTGGCCATTATCAACAAGACAAGTATTAGAGACCTTGTAGAAAAAAGGAACTCTCATTCACTGCTGGTAGGAATGTAGACTGGTACAACCATGGTGGAAAGCAGTCTGGTGATTCCTCAAAAAAATTAAGAATAGAGCTACCATATGTCCTAGCAATTCCTCTCCTTAGTATATACCCCAAATTGCAAAATCATGTATTTTCAAAGATATATGCATCCCTATGTTTATTGCAGCATTATTTACTGTGGCCAAGACATGAAACAACAAAAGTGTCCTGTGATAGAGGACTGGATAAAGCAGATGCGTTACATATACACAATGGAATACTACTAAACCTTGAAAATGATGAAAGCACCATTTGCAACAACATGGAGGGACCTTGAGAACATTATATTAAATGAAATAAGCCAGTCACAAAAAGCTAAGAACCATAGAATTTCACTTATTTGTGGGATATGAAACTGAAACTCATGAACATGAACAGCAGTGTGGTGATTGCCAGAGGGAAGCAGGAGGGGAAGAAGAGGGCCCTAATATAAGGTGACAGGAGAAGATTTAACTTTGAGTAGTGAGCACATGGTGTAATATATGATATAGATCTTGTAACATAGAAACCCACATCTGAAACCTATATATTCATGTTGACCAATGTCATCCCAATACATTTAATAAAAAAGTAATAATTCAAGCCCTAACCAGTTTGGCTCAGTGGATAGAGTGTTGGCCTGTGGACTGAGAGGTCCCATGTTTGATTCCAGTCAAGGATATGTACCTTGGTTGTGGGCACATCCCTGGTAGGGAGTGTGCAGGGGGCAGCTGATCACTGTTTCTCTCTTATTGGTGTTTCTAACTCTCCCTCTCCCTTCCTATCTGTAAAAAAAATCAATAAAATATATTTAAATAATAATTATAATAATAATTTAATAAAAACTTCTGTGATTGCCGAAATCTGTTTGGCTCAGTGGTATAGCATCGGTCTGCGGACTGAAGGGTCCCAGGTTCGATTCCGGTCAAGGGCATGTACCTGGGCTGCGGGCGCATCCCCGGTGGGGGATGTGCGGGAGGCAGCTGGTCGATGTTTCTCTCTCATCGACATTTCTGGCTCTCTGTATCTCTCCCTTCCTCTCTGTGAAAAATCAATAAAATATATTTAAAAAAAAAAAAAAACTTCTGTGATACCATAGGAAGGTAAGGCTCAGTCTGTTTGAACTTGTTCAGTGTCATGAAAGAAGAGAACTGGGATGTGAACTCAGGACTCTCTTTTTTTTCTGGATTAATTAGACTATTATTTACTAGTATATGACCTTGTATAATATTCTTAACTCATAAGAGAGTGTTGAAGGATAAATGAGAAAACATAATTGATGCTAAACTAAAAGTAATGAAATATCAAATTGAATCTCTTTAACATAATTTTTCGGGGAGCTAAATACTACCTTTGGCTTAGTGGGTAGAGCATTGGCCTGTGGACTGAAGAGCGCTGGGTTTCATTCCACTCAAGAGCACATGCCTGAATTGTGAACTTGATACCCAATGGGGGGCATGCAGGAGGCAGCCAATAAGTGATTCTCATCAATGTTTCTATCTTTTCCTCCCTCTCCCTTCCACTATGAAATCAATAAACATTTATGTTAAAAAAAGAAATGCTTCTCTGAAGAAATGCTAAATGAGCTAAAACCTAATGGATAAGCAGGAATCAAAAGTGCAGAAAGCCCTAACCATCTTGGTTCAGTGGATGGAGTGTCAGCCTGCGGACTGAAGAGTCTCGGGTTCGATTCCGGTCAAGGGCATGTACCTTGGTTGTGGGCACATCCCTGGAGAGGGGTGTGCAAAAGGCAGCTGATTGATGTTTCTCTCTCATTGATGTTTCTAACACTCTATCCCTCCCCCTTCTTCTATGTAAAAAAAAATCAATAAAGTATATATATTTTTAAAAAGTACAGAAAGATGGGGAAAATATCTCTATATATAAGCCTACCCTGTTTCCCTGAAAATAAGAGAGTGTCTTATATTAATTTTTGCTCCCAAAGATGCACTAGGTTCTATTTTCAGGGAATGTCTTATTTTTCCATGAAGAAGAATATGGTACACATTTATTGTTAAATGAAAATAAAGGAAATTTATTACCTGTATATGGTATGGTAGTACAGTAGTTGTCAACACAAACCAGACAAACTGTGAATCCTACAGTATCAAGAATTTACTCATTTATTCAATGACAATCCTGTCATCATCTTCTGGAACATCATCATAACAATCCAATTCCTGAATTTCCTGTGACTCCATTTCTTTCAGAAACAGTGGACCAAATCTCTCATGTTTAGCAATAGCACTGTCTTTAAATGAGTACTTCTTGTCAAGGTAGCCTGCTCGCAGTGCATTTGCAATGCAACTGTCAGTGATTTTCTCCCATGAATTCTTCACCCAAGTCACAACTTCTTGCAATTTAGGTTTCACAAAGTTTCCACGCTGATTTCTCTCCATTATATTTTCAATGTAGTCATTAATTTCCATGCACAAATTGTGTTTGAATGGCTTGTTTATTGCAATATCAAGAGTCTGGAGATAGGCCATCATTCCTGCGGGAATCATTATCTGATCTATTTTTCTTTCGTGATGAAATGTCTTCATGTCTTTAGCATGGTGAGTGCTGGCTGCATCCCAGACTAGCAGACCTCTTTGGCTCCCTCGCATAACAAGCGGCAGCATTAAATCGACCCACTTCCTTATAACTGCTTGTTATATGCCCAGGCTTTTTCAGTTTCAAGAATAAAAATGCCCAAAACACATTCAATCTTTTCCTTCTTGCCCTTAGAAATGATTAAAGGTGGTATTTTAGTGTCATCCAGACGAATTGCCAAAATACAGGAAACACGTGCACTTTCGTAAGTAGTGGAGGGAATGTACACTAAGGAGGCACCCCGCTGTTCAATTGTTGTTTGAGATGATTGGCCCATAAACACTGCAGTTTCATCCATAGCAATCATGTTGGAAAGACTGTATTTAGAGAAGTCAGCATCATCAATAAAGGACTTGAATGCAAGTGCTCGCTTAATAACTTGAGTATCTTCCAACCTAAACAATGTTGTAGATCTTCTTAAAGACAGTTCACTTCGCTGAAGGAAATTATCCAGCCAGTGTTGTGATGCTTTGAAGTCTTCGGGGGCTATGTCAAACTGTGGTGCCATTGCAAGGGCAAATTCTTGAGTCAGCCCTATTCACAACCAAAGTCTTTGCTCTCCTGTCAACAACCCATTCACAGATCAGGTCTTCCAGCTCGGAAAATAATGGTTGCCGACCTGATCCACACTTGCACTTTTTAGCATTTCCCTTGTCCACTTGTTCAATGAGGTTACCATACTCTGCTCGCCATTTTCTGGCCAATCGGATACTCAACATCTTCTCTTTGCAGAAAGCAGTAAGATTTTGGCCCAAGAGTCTTCCACGATTCCTTTCTTGTACTCCACAGAGTAGCCTTTTCTTTTTGCACTCATTTCTAGGGGTAAAAAATGGAATTGGGGTATCAAGGTGGGGGGAGGGGAATCAGAGGGGGGATTACGATTTTAGTAACCCCTTTTGATTCTCCTGTGTCATTTTGATTGCCCCCTTTGGTCCTCCTGTGTCATTTTAAGTGATCCCCTTCCCCCCACCCCTGTGCCACTGAACACCTTCACCAGACATCCCCCCTACCCCTTTATCAGACATTTGCCCTCTGGGGCCTGCCTGGGGACTGTCACTGGGCTTGCTGGGGCCTGGATCTGGGCTGGAGCAGGGTCTGCCACTGACTGAGAACCTTCAGTCATCATGAGGGCGGCCGCGAGCATCAGAGTGTCACCAGAAACAGACCAGCACTCAGCAACTTTGCCGCGTCCTGTCTGCTCTAATCCTCCTGTTCTTCTACATGCATCTGAGAAAGTCTCCTCCTCTCCCCCACCCTGTGCTCACCGCTCACTCAGACCTCCGCTCCGCCTCCACACAGCAGTGACATCAGGACTCCGCATAACGTCACTGGTTAATAGATGCCAGTCAGGGCGGCCCTAGCGACCAGTTTACGGTAAATTAATTTTCATTCTGAGACAGAGCCTAGGGGGGACCTTATTTTCGAAGGGATGCCTTATATTTCACTCAGAAGGAAATCTGTAAGTAGGTCTTATTTTCGGAGGATGTTTTATTTTCGGGGAAACACGGTAATATGCAAATTGTCCCCACAGGAGTTCAACTGACCAAGGGTTCAGTTGCTTGCTACAACATGCCCTGACCACCAGGGGCAGTGCAGAATGAAGAGAGGCCCTGGCCAACAGTCAGAAGCCTCTAGGGACCCTACCCATGCATGAATTTTGTGCACTGGGCCTCTAGTTAAAAATAAAAAGAAGAGCAAGTGTAAAGCCAAGAGGTATAAAAAGGCCTGTGTTATTTCCAAGAAGGCTGATATTTCTGAATGGTAGTGGGAAAGAAAGAGATAAGCAAATATAGGTTGCAATTGGCTAAATGTGCAGGATTGGGACGTGTAGTACCTTGTAGGGAATGGAAGTAGTTTGGTTTTATTCTAAAGAAAGGAGAGACTTTTGAAGGCTTTTAAGTATGAAGATGTTAAAATTTAATTTTGTATTGAAATGATAATTCTAGCTATTGTATATAGAATGGATTTAAAGACTTGGGAACAGTTAGTATGTGAATGTAATTATCCCAGAAAGCAAGGATCATTGTTTGGGTGAAATAGTAATTTTGAACATGAAGATAAGTGGATGCATGTATTTCTTTTAGAGGCAGAAAAGACATAGCTTGTTAATGGATCAAATGAGGTAATGAAGAAAAAAGGAAAATGAAGGATAATTCCTAAGTTTATAACCTGACATAGTGCAAAATGTTATTGCTATGTTTGGAGATGGTAATTAATGGGGAGACTAATGGTTATAAATGAAAGTGAGAGCCTTATATTGTCCATAATAAATTTGAAATGTCTCCTGAAGGGAGAGGTCTCAGCTACAGATAGGTATTTGGAAATCATTAGCATAGAGGCAATATTTAAGAGAGATGGGGAGGGAAAATTGGATGACATCACCCTTGAGAAGAGTTAAGTGTAGCTAGAGAAGTCCCAGACCCAACCTCTAAGTATTTCCAAAATCTCATATCATTTAAATAGGTTTGGACAGAAAGAGATCCTGAGAAAGTGTGACTAGATAGCAATAAAACCTGAAAACTATAGTGTTAAAGAATCCAAGAAAAACAAAGCAGTCTGCCGAAACCGGTTTGGCTCAGTGGATAGAGCATTGGCCTTCGGACTGAAAGGTCCCAGGTTCGATTCCGGTCAAGGACATGTAAGTTGGTTGTGGGCACATCCCCAGTAGGGGGTGTGCAAGAGGCAGCTGATGGATGGTTCTCTCTCATCGATGTTTCTAACTCTCTATCTCTCTCTGTAAAAAATCAATAAAATATATTTTAAAAATAAAAATAAAAATAAAAATAAATAAAGCAGCCTAAGAATGAAAGAGTGCTACTGGGAGCTACAGAGTAAGATGGATATAGAAAAGTGTTCATTAGCCTTGGTAATATTGCAACTATTAACACAGAAGAGAGGCACAAAACAGTTCTCTGATCCAGTGTTACCTAGAGAAGCCCTCTGAGCTCATCCTTTTTAAAATATTGATCCTACCCACTCCTTACTCATTATATTGTTCTCTGTAGCACATGAAATCTGAGTGAGGATTTGTTTTTATTTATTCTCTACTAGAGGCCAGGTGCACGAAGTTCGTGCATGGGTGAAGTCCCTAGGCTTGGCCAGAGAGTGATGCATGAACACCTGGCATGGACGAGCAGGTCCTAGCTGACCTCTGGGCCTTGGGCAACACCTGGGTTCCTGTGCACCCCCGTACACCGCCCTTCACCTGAGTCATAGTGCCTGAGACCCCACGTGGAGATGTGGTGAGCAAGGCTGGACACTGGGCTGGGATGCAGTGTGGGACTGTGGGCCACCCAGTGGCGCCACACAGAAGCTGGGCAGGCAGCATGCTCTTTCCAGGCCAGCCTCGAAGACTGACTCCTGCGTGAACCTACAGGGAGCCTGACCAGTCCCTGTGGTCCTAGCAACTGCGGCCCAGCTCTCCCTGAAGAGGTTGTGTGAATGCGGGGTGGGCTCCTTGCAGGTGCCTGACACTTGAGCGCAGGCTCTTCCCTGGCACACAAGCCCTGGCATCCCAGGGGAGGGTAGAAGGTAGAGTAAGAGTGAGCTTGGCAGATACCCTGCATTCTCACTGCACCTACATCCCTGTCACTCCCACCTCCAGGTAGCCGGTGAGAGGTCACAGCCCCCTACCCAGGTGTCACCTTGTGCCTCTGATGCTCACCATGTTCCACGTTGCCCCGTGGTGGTCAGTGCACTTCATAGTGAGTGGTGGAACTCTTGGTCTTCTGGTTCAACTCAACGTCAAAAGACTGCCCATGAGGACAATTTGCATATTAGGCTTTTATTATATAGGTCGTTTCAACTAAAATCTAAGCTCCATGAAGGCAGGGGTATTGCTTTTTTTCATTGCTATATTCCTAGCATGTGAAACAGTGCCTGACATATAATGACAATATGTAAATAAGTTGAATGATAAGCGGGAGGGTGGGGAAATAGGTACAAAGAGCGTAGATGATACATTTGAAATATTTTGTTGTGAAGAGGAACAGGAATTTAAGAGGATGGAAAAAATAAGGGAGTGACCCTCATAATAGGTGTGGTGTGCTGGAATGATATCACCATTGTTAGATATTCAGGAATTTTGCTTAAGTGTTATTAAACTATTGGTAACTTGAAATCATCCATGGTGGGAGGATTTATACCATAGAAATTGAAAAAAGCCACACATCAGGGATTTTGTTGTTTTGCTTGTTTCTTTGATTTTTTATCTTTCTTTTGGAGAACCAGTTTAACAGCATAATGTAGGCTCTTTGGTATTGTCTAAAATTCAAATAGACATTAATTAGATTAACAAGATTAATTACATTTATACTTATAAGAACTGTACATACACAAGAGAGAAAGAGACAGTAAAGGGAAAAATGAGGTCTATGTGACATTTTGAGCTATGTATGAGATAACACAACTTTTTGTTTCAGAGGGGAGGAAAGTCATTAAAGGGAACAGGACAATAAGAAGAGCAGGCATTCAGTATTTAGAAGTTTGCCCTTTTCCATATATAGGTCCAAAAAAGGTTGTGTCTGATAATATCTTATTACAGACAGGGTTCCTAATTCAAATTTTTCTAAGTAGTTAAGGGAGTGTAGGAGTTTGAGCCTGAAAGGTCTCAGTTGCCTTTAGCTCAAAATATTCTGCTCACTACAGAGGCACATCTTGAGGTGAATACTTTTGAACCTCTATACTACCAATGTTTTACTTTTTAAATTTGCTTTGTCTTTCAACTAGGAGTTAAAAAAGTATGTTTGTAAGCTGAGGAAAGATTGATAATTCAATAGAAAGCAAGTGATGATACAGTTAAGAGATTTTCCTTAATTTGAATGGGAACACTTTAATTCTAAGAGTAGCAAAGAACAAGTGGATGGGTATAGGTATCAATATTTGTGATTTGTGGTGAGAAGATAAAAGAGTTTTTTTTTTTTTTTTTTTTTTTTTTTTTTGCTGATAGTTAAGATCCAAGACTATATAGGATCATAGAAAAATGGTCTAGTTCTCTGTCACTAGTTACCATGCTAATTTATATTTTGATTATTTAATTTTTTTCAATTACAGTTTACATTCAGTATTATCCTGTATTAGTTTCAGGTGTACAGCATAGTGGTTAGACAATCATATACTTTACAAAGTGGTTTCCCCGTTATTTCAATAACCCACCTGGCCCCGTACATACTTATCATGATATTATTATCTATATTCTATATGCTGTTATTTATAACTCTGTGACTATTCTGTAACAACTAATTTGTACTTCTTTATTACTTCACCTTCTCTTTTTTTACCCAGCACCTCAAACTCCTCCCCTCTGTGAACCATCAGATTGTTCTACGTAACTTTGTGTCTGTGTTTATTTTGTTCTTTAGATTCCACATATAAGGGAAATCATATGGTATTTCTCTTTCTCTAACTTAACGGTGTTCTTTATTCTACCTTAAACCTCCATGTATGCAGTATTTTTCAACACAGGCACATAAAATTCTATTATTCAAAATAATATCTTCTATTCTTGAATATATGTAAAATTTCTATGAAAATTAATCACTTGAATTATGTTCTATGCCTTTTTAACATTATGATTATATTATACTAGGGGCCTAGTGCACAAATTCGTGCACCTTGAACGGAACTGTGGGCATTGAGGCTGTGGTGGGCATGGGGTCTCAGCTCATCCTCTGCACCCCCACCAGGCCCCTGCCACTGTGGCCCCTTCCGCTGTGGCCCCAGGGTCCCATCTGCCAGCAGCCCCGCTCCTGCTGGTGCTGCTCCCACACTCTGATGGCACCAGCACCATTCGCACCTGCTGACAGTGCAGAGCAATTGGTGCTGGTCCCAGCAATGGGTGTAAGTGGGGCTGGTGCCATTAGCAAGTGTGAGTGGTGATTGCTGCCCTGATTTCTCTCAGGAGCAGGAGAAGATAGAGAATCCCTCGAGGGTGATTGGGGCTGACAGCCGCCTCTCGCACCCACTGAAGGCACTGAGGATCAGGACCAGCACCAGGCACTGGAGGCAGGTCTGAGCCATGGGTAAGACTGCTGCCCTAGGTAGCAAATAATTTTTAGTAACTACCAGAGGCTCACTCCAATGACCAGTGCCCCATGTTGGTCTGGTGCTGTCTCTCACCTTTTCCACCATCCTGCCTGGCTGACACCTGCCATGTCCCATGTGTGATAAGCACACATCATAGGGACTGGTTCCTCTGTTCACTCTATTTGCATAGTAACATTTAATTATATAGGATTATGTAAAACATTACTCTCACCATTCTCTTAATATTTGCTTATTATATGACTAGGGCCCCAGTGCACAAATTCATGTACCTTGAAAGGAACTGTGGGCTGCGAGGCTGCGAGGGCACAGGGGCAGGTCTCTGGCCATCCTTGCCCCTACCTGGCCTCTCCAACCAAGTCACCTGGTCCCCTCTCTGCCAGCAGCCGTGCTCCTGCTGCCACCGCTCCCATGTGATGACAGCGCTGGCACTCGCTGACAATGCGGAGTGAATGGGGCCGGCACCAGCAGTAGGTGTGAGTGGCAGCTGCTGCCCTGATTGCCACTCAGGAGCAGGGGGAGGTTGAAAAGCCCTCAGGGGTTATCAGGGCCAACAGCCACTGCTCACACCCACTGATGGCACCAAGCAATTGGGACCAGTGCTGGGTGCTGGCAGTGGGTATGAGTGTGGCCAGTACTGGAAGTAGGTGCGAGCACTGGGTGGGACTGTGGTGCAAGGGAGAAAATAATTTTCAGTAACCCCCAGAGCCTCACCCCAATGACAGTGACCAGCACACCACCTTGATCTGGCATCCCTGCTCACCTGCTATGCCATCCCACCACGGTAACACCTGCCATATTCTGCACTCTGCCACCTGCTGTCCAGGACTGCCATATTCCACACATGGCCCCTGGTGGTCAGCACACGTCATAGTAACTGGTTATTCAATTGTTCAGTTGTTCTGCCACTCTATTTGCATATTAGGGTTTTATATATAGATATTTTTGATGGTCATTCCCTTTTTCACTTGTACCTTTCTCCATTATTGTTTCCCATTTGATTATTTTCACTTTTGTGAGGTTCTAATTTACATTTTCATAAAGAATTATTTATTATTAATTTGTGTGTATAATTGGGAACCCCAAATTGATTGGTGGAAGTTAGAAACCCCAAACTCATATACAAGTGGACTTTTTTTAATTTTTAATTTTTTTATTTTTTTATTTTTAATATATTTTATTGATTTTTTTTGCCCCCCTCCCTCTCTCCCACACATACCCTCCCTCCCCAGAGTTTTATGTCCATTGGTTGTACTTATATGCTCTGGTTTCTCTTCAGACCGCATGTCTTTCGCCTTTTACAAGTGGACTTTTGATAGTAATGTCAAAAGCAGAATATGTCTCCATAATTTGGAAAATATATTAAAGTTTGCTACTTCTTGTATGATTCATTGGCATGCCTCTACTAGTGATGAGAAACTACACTTAGCATGCGGCTTGAGCACTATGTTCAGTTTTCATTTAGAATATTACAATATTGGAGATTATTTCACATAAAACTCTTTTCCCATCAGTTATCTTGCAATTGTTTGTGATGGTGTTTTGTTAAACAATACACACGTTCTTCTGATGTTGCATATGATACCTGGTGTTGCCATGATACTATCTATCATATCCTATCTAATAAAAGAGTAATATGCAAATTGACATTCCTCTGCTATATGAATGAGCCCACCAATCAATCAGGAGTAAGTATTTAACCCAACCAAGGTGACTGCAACCACAGAGGGAGCAAGGTGCTTAGATTTCCCCGGCAATGGAGGAAGCCAAGCTTTCTGCCTGCCCTGACCAGCCTTGGCCTCTGGTTAAGGCTATGAAGTTTCAATTATAGAAGATAAATAAGACCCAGATACCAGGGCCTCCTAGGGCCTCCGCTTGGGTCGCCAGGGGGTGTGATCAACCTGCATACCACCATAAGCCTCTCGCCCAGGCTGCCCCATACCCCAAGGGAACCCCCAACCTGATCTGGGACACCCTTCAGGGCAAATAAGCTGCCCCCCACCCCTGCATCAGGCCTCTATCGTATCTAATTCTAACTAATAAAAGAATAATATGCAAATTGACCATCACTCCAACACAAAAGATGGCTACCCCCATGTGGACATAAGAAGGCAAGCAGGGACGATCAAGCCTGCAGGGGTGGTTCAGTTAAGGGTAACCAGGAAGGCAGAGGAGGAAAATTAGGGGTGACTAGGCTGGTAGGGGAGCAGTTAGGCATCAATCAGGCTGGCAGAGGAGTGGTTAGGGGGTGATCAGGCTGACAGACAGAAACGGTTAGGGGCAATCAGGAAGGCAGGCATGCGAGCAGTTGGGAGCCAGCAGTCCTGGACTGTGAGAGGGATTTCTGACTGCCTGTTTAGGCTCAGTCCTACCAGGATCAGGCCTAAACGGGCAGTTGGACATTCCTCAAGGAGTCCCAGATTGGAGAAGGTGCAGGCTGGGCTGAGGGATGCACACCCCCATGCACAAATTTTGTGCACCAGGCTTCTAGTATAATATAATGCTGACAGCACTTTTCCATAATAAATGCTTTATTTATGTATATTTATTTATGAATAACTGAGAGATTCACATCTGGGTTGTTTATCTTTAGGCTTTTCCTATAGTCCACCAGTTTTTACTCTAGGACTTAGATGATGGAGCCATTCTACTTACAAAAGTTATTTTCCCTAGTGAATTGATGCCATCTCTTATACATCTCTTATTCCACAAGTATTTGATGAATGTATAAAGGTAGGAAAACTCATAAATTATGATTATGTGCTAATTGGAAACAGTCATGACAAATAATGGATAATATATATTGAGCATTTACTCTATGTATTCATTTGCTCTCTCAAGCACCATCACTATTTGTGTGATGTTAAAATGACTCATTTACAAGTAATAACAGGTACACAGTTAATTTAATTTTACCACATTATCTTACCTATAAGTGGTAGAGCCATAATTTGCTCAAGTTATGTTTGATTCAACAGGCTAGCCCTTTGATGTGGAATGGGTAAATTTAAAAATATATTTTAATTGATTTCAGAGAAGATGGGAGAGAGAGATAGAACCACCCACACTGGGGATAGAGCTCACAAACCTGGTATGTGCCCTGATTGGGAATCAAACCATGACCTCCTGGTTCATAGGTGGACATTCAACCACAGAGCCACACTGGCCGGGCTGGAATGGGTACATTTTGACAATATTTGTTACAAAAATGATTGCTCTTATATATAATTTCTGCCTTGAGCTTGTTAAGAGGTTTGCATTGGAACAGCCCCTTTGCCATCAGGAATAGTTCCAAATCCTAAAACATACCAGAAGGTATCATAATTAACCAATGAAATTTTGTATATAATGAAATCTCCATTCTAACCTCATTATTTATCAGCTATCATTTCTAACTCTAGGGGAAATGAGGGAGTACAAGTAGAATGTTTTGTGTTAGTAAAGAAGATATTATGTGAGATTACTTAGAAAACTTACTGTACTTTCTCTAGCAGTAGGATAAAAAATAAGTCAATTTGGTTAGATTAAAAGCAAAGTACAAAAACAGCAGGTGATAATTAGGGAAGCAGAGTTAAATGTCACTGAGCCAAAATACTTCCCTTTCAAATGGCAACTCCATTAGTTCTTCCCACAATACGCATATAGAGAGAATTGTAAGAAAGTACAAATGTTTTTCTATAAAAAATATTCCACACTGAGTAACTTGGATTTGTTAGGTCAAGCTAGCTTTTAACATTGTAAAGGACATGTACTGGAAAGTTCTGAGGTTTTAAGTGGCCAGGGATATTTTTTAACAAATAAGCATATTTTAATGGAATGTACTTTCAGTGAATAGATGGAAAAGAGAATATTGGAAATTGATTGCATTTTGTAATTGAAAATTTAAAGATAGACCACTTCACTTTGGTTAGCTGTACACAGAAGGCATTTGGCATTTGGTTAAAAAGAACCTTTTAGTTTATTTTAAATTTGTGAAGTCAGGGTAGTTTGAGAAATTCCATGTAATTGACTTTGACTCACAGGCTTCTGTGCATTTGTTCTCAGTCACTGAGAGAGTATTTCATATTGATACCACAGAGGCCCTACTCCTATTTAATTCCCCCTGGTTCCCAAAAAGATACTGCATTTGTGGAAGGAAATATTTTATACAATGAAGCAAAAAGAACTAGATGATAGGGATAAATAAGCCAGTGGTTGATTTAGGATTTTGAAATTATTTGTAAATTTGTTTTTCAATTAGTATCAAAGGTCTATGAGAACAAATCTCTGGGCTCATTTATTTACCACTGTATCCTCAGAAACTAGAATATAGCCTGGCATAAAGTAGTAGCTCAGAAAATATTTGTTAACTATATTTTCAGTATCTCATATTGTCAATCTAATACTTTTCAGAATCCATAATATCACTGGTATTTGCTTACTAGAGGCACAGCACGTGATTAGCGCACCATAGCTCTACACTGCTGGCAGCCCTTCCCACCCGCCTGTCACTGCTCGCTGCATTCACTGCCTTGCCAGCCACCTGCCTTGCTGTGATCTGAGCCTGTGGCTGTGGGGGTGAGACCAAGAAGTGCTCAAAGCACCACATGGTGACTGGTCATTTAGTTGTCCTGGTTATCATGACACTGGCTTTTTATATAGAGAGATGGGATTGAGCACATGGTATTTATTTGCATACATATATCTAACATTGTTTGATTAATGGCCAGAAAATTTGAACTTCTTCTTAGTGCATCCAAAGCTTCCTGTAAGAACCTGCTTTTTTTGTTTTTGTTTATCTTTGTTACTAGGTGTACCAGATAATGTTTTTTTTTTTTTTTTAAAGAAATGGAGTTACACATATGTTGATATATATACAATTTGATATGAATGCTATTTTCTTGTATTGACAACAAGCTTCAAAACTTTGTATGTCAAATTTCCTGAAGTTGTTGATATCATAGATATTTTACACTTAATAATGTGGAATTTTGTTCCAAAAAAGAGCATTTACATGAAGTTTTAATTCATTATTTTGAAGAAAGTGCTGCTAAATACTTCAGGAAGCTTATAGTGAACATGCTCTATCTCAAGATACTTGTGAATGCTGGTTTAAATGCTTTAAAAGTAATGATTTCAATGTGAAAGACAAAGATCGTCCAGGTCAGCCGAAAAAGTTTGAACACCAACAATTACAAGTATTTTGGATGAAGATGCATGTCAGACTCAAAAACAACTTGCAGAAATATTAAACTTTGCTCAGCAAAAAGTTTTTGATCATTTACAAGCAATGGAACAGATTTTAAAGGAAGGAAAATGGATGTCATATCAACTGAATGAAAGACAAATGGAAAACCAACAAGTCATCAGTAAAATGTTGCTTCAGTGGCACAAAAAAGTCTTTTTTGCATTGAATTGTGACTGGGGATGAAAAGTTGATTTATTTTGAGAATCCCAAATGCACAAAATCATGGGTTGATCCAGGTCAACCATCAACATCAACTGCAAGGCCAACTCACTTTGGAAAAAAGACAATGCTCTGCCTTTGGTGAGATCAGGAAGGTGTGGTGTATTATGAGCTTCTAAAACCAGGTGAAACTATTAATACTCACAACAAATATTCGATTTGAACCACACTTTGATCGTGAAATGATCAGAATGTTCTAAAACAGTAAATTTGCTTCATGGTGATGCACCATCACACACTTCACAACCAGTTAAAGACACATTAAAAGATCTTGTTTGGGAAGTATTAACCCACCTGCCGTATTCACCAGACCTTGCTCCTTCAAATTGCCACTTATTCTGATCGATGGCACACGCCCTTTCTGAGCAGCACTTCAAAACATACGAAGAAGTGGAAAATTGGGCCTCTGAATGATTTGCCTCAAAACAAGAAAAGTTCTATTGGGAGAGTATCCACAAATTACCTGAAATATGGGGGAAATGTGTAGCTAGTGATGGACATTACTTTGAATAAAGTATTTTTGATGTTTCTCTTGAAACTATTGTGTGTTCTTTGATTACAAAATCTATTACTAACTGGTACACCCAGTAAGCCCCAGGTAAGTGTTTTGTATTTTGAGCACTGTTTTCCACTTGTATGAAGATGATAGTTTTCTGTTATTCACCCATAGACATATTTAATGGAATAATTGGATGTTTAAAAGATAAAGTTTAGTGTTTCCCATCTATATTAATAAAAGGGTAATAAGCTAACTAGGCCAGATAGACCAGACATCTTCTGGGTGTCCTTCTGGATGTCCTTCCAGACAAAGCTGCAATGGCTATGAGAGCTGAGGGCTGTCATCTGTGGCAGCTGCGAGGGACAAGGGCCAGCAGCATGGGAGAGGTGGTGGTGCAGCAGAGTGGCAGTGGGGCCAGCCCTAAGAAACGAGGGCTGAGGGCCAACATTCACGGCGGCCAATGGTGGCAGCATCAGCAGAGTGATGGGGGCAGCACATTCCCCTGATTGGCCTGGTTGCCTTCCGCAGAGGGAGGCCAAACTGCAGCTTAGACCCGCTTTCAGTAGGACATCCCCTGAGGGCTCACAGACTATAAGAGGGGGAAGGCCAGGCTGAGGGACGCCTGCCAGCACACAAATTTTGTGCACCAGGCCTCTAGCGAATTAATAATAGCCATTGTCTTTATAATTAATTTTGCAATGAAACTGAATCATCTTTATAATACAAATGATTTCCATTACTATATTTGATAGTCTTTTAGTGAGAAGCATTGTTATCCTATATAATAAATCTTAATATGCAAATCAACCAAATGGCAGAACTATCAGTTGCCAGGGGGTGAGGGTGGGGTGGGGAGGGGGGCTGATGAGTGAGCAGCACCAGGCCAGCCAAAGCAATGCCGGGGGGCAGAGGGAGGAAATAGCAATTGAGGAGCCTTGGTGGCGACTGGTGGCAGCTGAGGGGCAATCAGGGGGCTGGGCTGGCTGCTTGCCAGCCAGTGCAGTTCCTGATCAGTCCAGTGGTTGCCTACCACAGAGGGAGGCCAGACTGTGGCTGTCAGTTGGACATCCCCTGAGGGTTCTTGGACTGTGAGAGGTGAGGCCTGGCTAAGGGAGCCCCCTTCTGAGTGCATGAATTTTTGTGTACCAGGCCTTTAGTTAGAAGATAAAAGCAAGTTGTATCAGTGAGTAAAATGCTGACATTATGGAATTGCTTAATTACTTAGTGAAAGCAGAGCATGTCTTGTAGAATGTTAAATAATTTAACTTGAGGGGACTGGTGCAAGTTATTTTTTTTTTTTACTAGAATACTCTATATTCAATGTGTATAGTAACTTGTAAGTGGAAAATGCATATATGTAGAATGTAGTGCTAGATGAAAAATATAAAAATTGAAAATAACACTCTAATGCTTTAATGAATTAGTCCATTACTGTAATATAGTCTGCAATTTACAAACTTGAATGCTTAGAAAGCCAATAAATTAGAACATAATTTATTCTTTGTAAACCCCAGATGATAACCCACTTTGCTTCCAGTAGTAAGTTCTTTAGAATTTCACATCTGTATTTGCTTATTTTGGGAAAAACAGTTTTTAAAAATTATGTCTACATATATATATTCACATTGTCATATTTAGAGCTATCTGACCTATTCTAGTTTGTGAGCAAAAGTTTCTGCTTCCCAGTTCAACTATTCCCCTTTCCTTACAAACAGTGAATTTAGTGATTTTTTTATTGTTTTGTTCCTAAATACACATTCTGTGGGAAATGATCATGGTTTTATTTTGATCGTGATTTCCAGATTACACTCTTCTAATTTTTTAAAAATAAAAGCTGAGCCGAAACCGGTTTGGTTCAATGGATAGAGCGTCGGCTTGGGGATTGAAGGGACCCAGGTTCGATTCCGGTCAAGGGCATGTACCTTGGTTGCGGGCATATCCCCAGTGGGGGATGTGCAAGAGGCAGCTGATCGATGACTCTCTCTCATCGATGTTACTAGCTCTCTATCTCTCTCCCTTCCTCTCTGTACAAAATCAATAAAAATATATATTTAAAAAATAAAAAATAAAAAATAAAAGCTGAGCAAACTTTCTGAGTGCACATTGAAATATAGCATCTTTCTGGTCCTACATGGTATGTATTGTAATCCGGTATTTCAATTCCTGCCTTTCTGCTGGCAGAAAACTGACCTGAGCTTTAGACAGTGGAGCCTCTTATTTAGATTTCCCAGAGGTGTTTCAAAGCCTGCCTGGCAGCTGGCTAATCAGAATTTCTGGAGGTTGATTGTCCA
This sequence comes from Pipistrellus hanaki, assembly GCF_964339955.1. Lineage (NCBI taxonomy): Eukaryota > Metazoa > Chordata > Mammalia > Chiroptera > Vespertilionidae > Pipistrellus > Pipistrellus hanaki. Next base: position 84,289,884 of record NC_140524.1, read on the forward strand.
AGATAAGAATGCTTTTGTTGAAAGCAACAGTTTCCTAACAAACTCATTTGGGAAATCCAAAATTGACTTTTTTTTTCTTTATGGAGTGAGGATATTCTGAAAGCTGTACGATTTTACTTTTATGGTTTCTTTTTTACCTTTACAGATATTTTTATTACAATATAGACTACATTACCTAATTATAAAATTAATGAGTGCTGAATAGAGTGTGTGGAAACTATAGATAGGGCAAGGGAGAAAATGAATTTTTTTTTCATTCTCACCAGCATACCCAGTTCACTAATCTCTTGAAGTATGTTTCCCTAGACTTTTCATAAAAGTATTATATGCTACATAAATGATACCATCCCACTCTTTAGATGTTACATTCTAAATAATTTACTTTCAGATGTTGTCAAGTATTTTTCAAAAGCAACATTTTGAATGGCTTTATAATATTAATATACAATTATATACCTGTATTCCATCATTTCTGATTCTCTAACGTTAAGCCATTTGGAATGGCCTGAATTCTTTCCTTTTTTGGTATGATAAAAACTTATTTTTTTTATACTGTAAATAATGCTTAAATTTAACATAAAATTTATGTAAATATTCATTAAAATTTATGATTATTTCCTCATGGTGGATTCCTATAAGCAAAATTACTGGGTTATTGTTCATTGGTTTGTAATAGGCAGTTAGGCAGGCATGAGTAGGATATGAACGGTAAGCCAGCTATGGCATGTCACCAGGGTGGAAAGCCCCTGGTGCTTAACAAAACAGACAATTTTAGGGTGAGACCTTGCCCGCAGGGTGACTTTTTCCCCCCTAGAATATTGTTGGGTCTGTGGTTTAGACTCCCTGACTTTTCATATTGTTGATCATGTGGTTTTGACCCTCCCTCGACCTTTCCTCATGTTGCTAGTAATGTGGTAGACCCCTTAGAGGGGAACAAGGGAGCCAGAAAAGAGCCTCATGTAACTGGACAAGACCTTGCATGACCACTTCTTAAACATTAATTCATCAGGTCACTGAAGGTCTGGTCTGCATCAAGTGATCTTTTTGTTGTTAATCCTCACCTGAGGATATTTTTTTCCATGATTTTTAGAGTGGAAGGGAGTGGGAGAGACACAGAGAAACAGTGATGTGAGGATGACACATTGATTGGTTTCTCTGACACATACCATGACTGGTGCCAGGGATGGATCCTGCAACCAAGGTACATGCCCTTGACCAGAATCAAACCCAGCACCTTTCAGTTTGTGGGCCGATGCTCTAACCACCAAGCAACTTGGTTTGGGCTGCATCTAATAATTTTAAGAACAAAGCTTTGTATCTGCTGACCACAGAGCCAGAGTTGGATCAAACTAGAGATAACATCTACACTTCAGTTGTGTTATAGCTCCAGGCTCAGAAAAGCAGTAAGGTCATTAGGAAAAGACATTAGGATCAGCTGCTATGACTTATGACTTATCACCCTTTGCCCTGGCACTGACCAGTTAATAAAAACCAGGTATCTGAAAGGATGCACATGGAAAGCTGAAAGCTGATGATTATTCCATTGAGGGCCTCCTTGGAACTCCTGGATGGTCGCCTCCCCACCCCCTGCCTAAAATTCCTGCTGTTAGAGAGTGGATAAAACTCTCAGATGGAGAATCCAGTGCATGCCCTTTCTCTTCTTGGAGAACGTCAGTGCATTTCCATTTCTCCTTCCTCCAGGCATGTGCTCTCTGCCTTTCTTTCTCCTAAGCTCCAAGGGTCCTTCTTTGGCCTCTGTAAATTGTTTCCTGAGCCCAACTGGCTCACTCCTTCTTCAGCTCAATTTTTCCACCTCTGTGACTTTCTAAATAATATTTTGCTTTTATTTGAATTTTGGATCTGAATTCTTTCTTAGCCAGAACTCAAGTACTGTGGTTGCTGAAACAAGGTCAAACTCTGCCAGTAAAACCTGGTGCCATTTTGACACTAACAGGTTTGAATTTTGAATTTTGTTAATTGGACTGAGTTTACTCCTGGTTCACAGACTTCCAGTAGGGAGGGATTGCCACTTGAGGACACGTAATCAAGACCACCTAGGCAGGTAATTGTTAACTTGATTAAATGAGACTGAAAATTCTTCTGGTGGCTACTCATTCATATGAGTACAGAACATGCAGTTTTTTCCATCCACCCTTCTCCTCCATTTTATCTTGTTTGTTAATCTTTGTCCCCTCAGGCTTAGGACAGAATTTCATATATAGGCATTTCCAAAGACTGTGGAGTAATTTGAATATTGAATGAAGTAATTTTGAATCTGTCTTAGCATTTCTATCATGCCTGCCCTTGTTTTCATTATACCACCTGTTTTAGTTCTCTAACATTTCCTGTCTGGATTATGTGCTAGCCTCCTACTTTCCTCCAGTTTATTTTCCATTAATCCATTCTGTACTTAATAGTTTTATTTTTACAAAAATTTTAATGTTGTCACACTATTGTTCAAAAGTGGTTAGTTTCTCTCCAACCAATTGAACTAAGGCCAAAGTATTTAGTTTTCTTTTGATGATCTCTCAATGTTCTACACACAATCTACCCCTGTTATCTTATTATTCACTAGTGCACCAGTGGGATCCCTCAGCCTGGACTGTGGGATTGGGCTGAAACTGGCTCTCTGACATCCCCAGAGGGGTCCCAGATTGTGAGAGGATGCAGGCCAGGTCAAGGGACACCACTGGTACAAGATTGGGTCCAGGGAGACATGTGGGAGGTTGGCCAGCTGGGGAGGGAATGCAGGAGGGCTCCAGAGCATGTCCAGCCTGCCTCTCTCTATCCCAATCAGTGGGACCCCAGCAGCAAACTAACCTACTGGTCAGTGCATGTCATAACAACTGGTCGACCAGTAGACTGTTTTCCCACTGGTGGTCATTGCACATCATAGTGAGTGGTTGAGTGGCCTTAGCATATCATTAGCATATTATGCTTTGATTGGTTGAACAGATGACCTGATGACTAGACACTTAGCATATTAGGCTTTTTTTATATAGGACTAGAGGCCTGCTGCACGAAATTCATGCATGGGGCGTGTCCCTCAACCTGGCCTGCACTCTCTCCAATCTGGGATCAGGCCTAAACCAGCAGTTGATCATCCCTCCCATAATCTGGGACTGCTGGCTCTTAACAGCTCACCTGCCTGCCAGCCTGATGGCCCCCAACCACTCCCCTGCCAGTTTGATTAACAACTAACTGCTCCCCTGCTAGCCCATGGCCCCCATCTACCCTCCACTGCTGGCCTGATGGCCCGTAACTGCCCTCCCTGCCAGCCTTTTTGCCCCTAACTGCCCTCCCCTGCTGGCCTGGTCACCTCTAACTGCCCTCTGGTGCTGTCCTGATGGCCCCCAACTGTCCTCTCCTGCTGGCCTAGTGTCCCCCAGCTGCTCTTCCCTGCTTGCCTGTTACTCCCCACCTGTCCTCCCCTGCTGCTCTGATCACCCACAACTGCCATCCCCTGCCAGCCATCTTGTGGTGGCCATCTTATGGTGACATAGGGGTGGCTATCTTGTGATGACGTGGGGGCAGTCATCTTGTGATGACATGAGGCTGTTGCTCAAGGGCATGAGGGCCACCTAGGCTTTTATTAGTATAGATTCTTCTTTGTAGCTAAGACACCCAAAGGCCTATGTCTAATCTGTTCCTACCACTACACTTTTGCTCATGCACTTTTCCACTGCCTGCAAAACCTTTTTCCCCATTTTTTTCATTTCCATTTACTGAAATTTTGCACATACATATTTCAGTTTTCTATTTGTAAAGAATTATCTGGATCCACAATAATATATACTTTCTTTGTTTTTCTGAACATGTTAAAACACTGATTGTGCCAATTGGAGAAACCCATTTTATATTCTGTTTAATAATGGCAGTTATTTTTATACTGTTTTTCTTCATTAACCATTCTGCTCACTAGGTTGTGAGCAGAATCAGTGAATTCTCTATCTTGTTAATTTTCGGTATAATCTATCAAAATATTTCAAGTCTTTGTAATGTTGGATTATGCCCAACAGTACAGCTGAATTCCACTCAATCTGAGAATTAGGATGGTAATAGATTGGGGCAAAAATGTCAGTAGTTTGGCCAAAGAGTGCATATCTATGTATAATAATAAAAGCATAATGTGTTCTTTAGACCGGAAAGCCTAACAACCTTCCAGATGTCCTTTTGGATGAAGCTGCAGTAGTGGGGGCCAAGGAAGAGTCAGTTAGGGCCAAACAGGCAGGCAGGAGAGCAATTAGGGGAGATCAGACATTCAGGCAGAGTGGTTAGGGGCAATCAGGCAATCAGGCAAGCAGAGGTGGTTGGGGTGATCAGCCAGGCAGAGTGGTTAGTGGCATCAAGCAGGCATGCAGAATGGTTAGGGGTGATCAGACAGGCAGGCAGAGTGGTTAGAGGTGATCAGGAAGGAAGTTAGAGGGGTTAGGGGTGACCAGGCTGGGAAGCAGAGGTGTTAGGGGTGATCAGGAAGGCAGGCAAATGGTTAGGTGTGATGAAGCAGGCAGGTGAGTGGTTAGGGGCAATGAGGCTGGCATGCAGAGTGGTTAGGGATGATCAGACAGGCAGGCAAGCAGTTAGGAGCCAGTGGTCCTGGATTTTAAGAGGGATGTCTGACTGTCAGTTTAGGCCTGATCCTGTAGGGATCCACTGAGGGGTCCCAGATTGTAAAAGGGTACAGGCCATTTCTGAGGGATCTCCCTGTGCCCCGTGTGTGAATTTTGTGCACTGGACCTCTAGTGTGTGTGTGTGTGTGTGTGTGTGTGTGTGTGTGTGTGTGTGTATATGTATGTGTGTGTATATATAAAAGCCTAAGCTACTGGTCAACCATTTGACCACTCAACTGATTGACCAGTAACTATGATGCACACTGACTATGAGGGGGCAGACTCTCAATGCAGGAGCTGCCCCCCGGTGGTCATTGTGCTCCCACAGAGGGAGTACCATTCAGCCAGAAGCTGGGCTCATGGCTGGTGAGCACAGCTATGGTGGCTTAAGCCTCTCCCACCTCCACAGCACCGCTACCAAGTGGCTGTAGGTGGGGGTAGGTGCAACGGGGCTAGGATGAGCGGGAGCAGCACAGAACCTGGCCCTGCTCCCTGGCTGCCTGCCACTTTGTGCACTGCTGCATTCCCTGAGGGGTCCCAGATTGCGAGAGGTTGCAGGCCAGGCTAAGGGTCCCCATTGGTGCACAAATCTGTGCACTAGGCCTCTAGTTTATTAAAATGATTGATATTTATGACTACTTACTTTCACACACAAAATGTTTTATGTAGTTAAAACATATTATAGCCTTGGCATGTGCACTTAGGTAGTTGGGCATTGTCCAGTGCAGCAACCAAACGGTTGGTGGTTTAATTCCTGTTCAGGGCACATTCTAGGTTGTGAGCTTAGACATTGGTAGGGGATGTGCAGGAGGAAGACAATTAATGTTTCACTCTCTCATTGATATTTTCTCTCTCTCTCCCTTCCTCTCTCTCCAAAAATCAAATTAAAAAAATGTATTATAAATTCAGACATTTGCTTAGGGCAATAAAAATAATACTTGCCCAATTTCACCTTTATTTTTTAAATCATGGCATAAATTTTAAGCTAAACATATACATACACATTTTTAACGTGCACATGAATCATCTTGGGACTTTTTAAAATCAGAGTCTGATTCAGTAGGTCAAGGGTGGAGCCTGAGGCTCTGCATTTCCAACAAGCCCTTAGGTGATGCTGAAGCTGCTGGCTTGATGACCAACTATTATAGACTATTTTACTATGGATAGAAGCAGACTAAGGAACACTAGTTCACTTTTCTCTCCTCTGTAACTCTTTAAAAATACTTTAAGAATAGTTGTTCTGATTAATCATGTTCCTGCTACTAGTGAAGAGGTAGACTAAGCAAACTTTCAATCCCCCCCCCTTTTTAAAAAATATATTTTATTGATTTTTTATACAGAGGAAGGGAGGTAAAGAGGGACAGAGAGCAATGAGAGAGAAACATCGACCAGCTGCCTCCTGCACACCCCCTAACGGGGATGTGCCCACAACCCATGCACATGCCCTTGACTGGAATAGAACCTGGGACCCCTCAGTCCACAGACTGACGCTCTATCCCCTAAGCCAAATGCTAGTGAAATTGAGATTTATTTTAACTTAGAATCAGAATACCTGTCCAGAATATATATATTTAGTTTAAAACAGATCTTTTAATGCTAGCTAAACTAAGATAAGTTTATGGCAAGAAAAATTCTCGTACATTGCTGAGAAGTTACCTTGGCCTCCTATTAGGACGAGTGTTTTGATACTTCTGGAATTAATTATACACTTCACATAAATGATTATTTTTACATCTTGGTCCTCTGGAAAGAGTTCAGCAGGGAAATTGTAATCCAAGTAGCAAAAGAACCTTTCAAGGAGCTTCCACTTGTTGTATGTGTTATTACAAATTATTATTGACTATAAATGCTGGGTTTCTTTCATTACCTGGATGTGGCAAAGAACAACATATGTTAGATTAACCTTATGTGAAGGACTTGTAAATTTATCTTTAAAGTCTGAGACGTGAAACAACATCTGACCTTAACAGGTGCACTATAATATAAAAAAAAACACTTTTGATATATTTGAGGAATATTGTTAATCATTATACATATGGTTATTCTTTTATTTTTATTGAATACACGGTTCATTTCAAAATGGACATGGTTTGCCCTTTACATACATTGCCAGAAAAAAAATTGATTAGGAAGTGTAAGTTTTCTTTACTGGAAGCCAAAGCATTAATCTCTTTTGTGTAATTGTTTAATTACTGATGCACGATTTTAATTGATATCTTGTTATAACTTTTCATGGAAGAGAAGATATGATCTTTGATTTTTGTTTCTTATGAGAAACACTCTTGTAGATGGGGTAGTTTGGCAATTTGACTTAGGAAAAAGTATTATAGAATGAAGTTTTTATGTGAACAAGGAAAATAAATGAACTTTTGTGTTTATTTCATTGGTTTGCCAAATTGAAAGGACATTTTAGGCCTGATTATGATGTTCTAATTAGTCTCTGTAGGATATTTATGGGCCATCCAATGCTCATTAATCTGTCTTCTTCCTGTAACATTGATTTGTTCATTCTCCTTTTGGAGACTCAAATATAGAAACCAAAAATTTGATCTGTGGTGTGAATGTGCTTACTTACAGATGTTGCCACTACTTATCCAGATAAGAAGTCCATCTTAATGTACATCACATCACTCTTTCAAGTTTTGCCTCAACAAGTGAGCATTGAAGCCATCCAGGAAGTGGAAATGCTGCCAAGACCATCCAAAGTTACTAGAGAAGAACACTTTCAGTTACATCATCAAATGCACTATTCTCAACAGGTAAGGTGTTGAAAGGACACTAATATAAAAGATGTTTTATATGCATTGTTCGGTATCATCCCCATACACATATGTGAATCTCTTATATCTATGGATATGTACACACATACATGTATACCTAATACAGTATGTATGTGGACACACAAATATGTTATTTGTATACATTGCTCAGTGGTCCACAAACTGCGGCTCACGAGCCACATGCATCTCTTTGGCCCCTTGAGTGTGGCTCTTCTACAAAATACCATGTGTGGGTGCGTATGAACAGTGCAATTGAAATTTTGTGGCTCATGCGCAGAAGTCGGTTTCCGGCTCTCAATAGAAATTTCAATCATTGTACTGTTGATATTTGGCTGTTGACTAATGAGTTTGCAGACCACTGACATAGCTTGATATATGTGCATGTGTGGATATATGTTTTTGTGTTTGTATACACACACACACACACACACACACACACACACACACACACACATATATATATATATATATATATATATATATATAATGTTATGTATATTAAATATATATAGAGAGGGAACGGAGGAGAGAGAGAGATTGACTATCAACCTTTAAAATTATATCTAATATCATGAACTGTAATATTGTTTTCAAACAATATTGTTCAAATACTTTGCTATTGATAGGTACCATATTATAGGAATATGGAATACAGAATATATTTTATTTTCATTGTGTAAAATGAAATAAAAGATAGGTTCATATACATATTAAATTTTTTATCAAGTAGAGCAAAGAATTAGAGCATGGTTTGCTCTTTACAAACATAACTAGCAAAAATTTGAGCTGAACATATATGTACACATGCCTATGTGTAATGTAACAGTAAATAGTCTTAGATCAACCTTCTTTAATTTAATGTTTTTTCCCAGCATGGTTTTATTTAATACATGGAAAAAAATGAAGGCAAGGACTCTATTGAATAATATTTCTTTATATTTAAAAATATATATTTTATTGATTTTTTACAGAGGAAGGGAGAGGGATAGAGAGCTAGAAACATCGATGAGAGAGAAACACCGACCAGCTGCCTCTTGCACACCCCCTACCAGGGATGTGCCCGCAATCAATGTACATGCCCTTGACCGGAATTGAACCTGGGACCTTTCAGTCCACAGACTGACGCTCTATTTGTTGAGCCAAACTGGTTTCGGCATGAATAATATTTCTTATTTTTAGTGGCAATCTGCTGATGCATTGATAAATTTTGATTATTCGAAGTAACATTTTGCTAAGATAAATGAGTTTAAATATTTTAATTAAAAATTAAATGGAGACAACATATGAGAAAAATTTTATTGTATCATTGTGCAGTATCCTGTGGGATTCTTCTATTATATGCCTGTTCTGGCTGCCAGCAGTGGGTATTTGGGGTGTTTCCTTGAACTTTTGTTTTGACACAAACAGTGATGACAAAGCTGGTAGCTAAATATCTGCAGAAGGTGTGGAAAGCTCTCAGGCCTAATTTTCTCACTCTATGAGCTAGTTCTATATTTAGGTTATGAAAGCTTCAGTCCTTTCCAGGGTATTGACCTGATAAATTCTGGTTTTCCCTACCTTGGGTTCAGAGAAAATTGCTTTTGCATGCCTGTTTTTGCCAGATTGAAAAGTACCATCTAGTATTTGTGCTAGAGTTGTATCAGTATGGAATCCATATGGTTAAATCTCACCTCCACATCTCTCCTGATTACCTGCCCTCCAACATGACATTGAGTACTATAATCCTTAGAGTGTACCAGTTTCTAATAGCACTTTGTATGTGTTTAATTTTCATCTCACTGTTTCGATTTAGTATTAGTTTTTCTAGTGTTTTGGAAAGCAGTCCTTTCAGGGTTACTTATAATGTCTTCTCCTCTCTGTCCCCCTCCCCCTAACTCCTTTCTGCAGATCACAGTCAGTCTAGCACAGGGCTATGAACGAACTCCTTCCTCTCCTAAGCCTCGGTTCAAGAGTTATGCCTACGCTCAGGCTGCTTATATCGCCACCTCTGACCCCACACGGAGCCCATTTCCTTCACAGGTCTGTCAACTTTTGCTCTCTGTTCTACAAACCAAAGAATTTTTGCATTCAAGAAAATCTAACATGGCTTTTGTTTGTTTGAATTTAGCAGTGCTTTCTCCTCTGCATCAAGAGCTGTTTCATTGTTCCCTGTTTTATTAGTTACTCTCCCATGATGCTGTTTTGTTATTGTGACTTCTCTTGAGGTTTTGATTTTTGCTTTATTGTTTAATTTATGATTATTATTTTTTTTTACAATTTTCAATTACAGTTGACATACAATATTACCGTATATTAGTTTCAGGTGTACAACATAGTGATTAGACATATACCTTATGAAATACTGTAGGTTTAACACATTATTGATTCTTCCTGAATGGGGATTCTCATACTAGTGATTTGTACTTTTATTATGTAATTACTATGAAGTTCTCTTTTACAAAGGTTACTGATGGTTATAAATAATAATTAAGCTCATTAAAGGCTTATACATGTAACCTTTGAAAGAATTGGGGAAATGAATAAAATTTACTAGGTACATTATTTGGGGAGATTTTCCTTAACATAGTTTTATATGTTAAGGAAATGTATACTCTATATAGATGCCTTTATTATATTTAAAATAATTAAGGTCATTAATTGAAAGGACATTCTTTAAAATATTTTCATATTCTATTAAAAAAACATAACTGCAACTTTCTTCATATGATCTCTTTTAAGGTGGCTAGTTTAAACTTGTATATAATAGGCTCTGTAGTGTGTATACAAAAAAATCACACTGCAACCAGATCAGAGTCTATGTACTGTTTAATACTTACCGCACAAGAAATGTTCTCAATGCAGTTTTCCACCATTGCAATATTGTAGGAAACCTAAACATACAAGAAATTATAGCCTTGTATATGTAAGAGTGTGGAAAAGAAATGTGCTGGAATTGCTAGATTTGCTAGAATTTCTTTAAAAAAAAACAAAAACAAAAACAAAAAAACAACTTTATTTTGCCGAGTAAAGCAATTTGAAAAATTCTCGAGGAAGTGACTTTTATAAAAACTATGCTAATAATGGGCATTTAGAAATTAAAGGCCTTCTCCTTTTGGCAAAACCATATACATTATTAGAGACTCATTGATTTTCTTTAAGATAATGTTTCATTAAATCGGTGATTTATTTGGTGTAGTTAATTGATGCATGAAGCTAAACTTTCTTAATACTGGAAGATTCCCCCAGGAAAATGTATTTCAGGGCTTAGGTATGCCATTTATCTTTGGCTATTTTTCTTGCAAAGCTAAACAAAGGAGACTGGGTGCGAAGAGTTGTATGACTCAGCCTTATCTTCTATTAAATTCCCATCCACGTTTTCACAAAGCTAATTGTATGCAATTGAACAAGAAGCTTAATCTGCTTTCTAATTATCAGTAAATAAAAATAATTCTACCACACATTGCTCTTTGCAATTTTTGATGTGTATACATTATGTGGACTAATAATATAAATTATAATATTTATAGAGGTGGGAGGTGCTATTTTATACTTACCGTATTTTCTGACGTATAAGACGACCCCCTAATTTTACAGTTAAAACATAGGTTTAGGCCTATATTCGCTGTATAAGACTACCCCCCACTTCAAAGAAAAGACTTACTTTGCCATCAACATCTGTAGGTAATTTTTGTGCAATTTTGGTCTTTTGCCCCCGATTTTCGGTTGACTTTTTTTCGTTTCAAAAGTCATCTTATATGCCGGAAAATATGGTATTTGTATTCTTGTATATACACCTTTTCCTTTCTTTTTCTTCCCTTTCCTCCCACCTTTCTTACTCTCCCTGACTCTCTAGGCTCTTCTTTTTTTAATTTTTGAGGAACCTCCATATTGTTTTCCAATGAGCATGGTGCAGAGTAGTTGAATTGTGGATATGCTTTGAAATAGACAGTATTTGCTAATATAATCTAGAACATGTGTTTGCTATATTCTTTGAAAATATTTGCTTGTGTTTTAAAAAGCCAAAGAGGATAAATAAAACTTTTAGGATGCATTAATCATAATTCATAAGTAAACTAGTAGACAATGCAATAGGCATGAACATCATGGGTTAAATTTAGCTGACAAGAAGGAAATAGTCTTGTGAGACATTGGCAGAAGTTAAAATGTATGTTAAAGTATAGAGAGTAACTTAACCTACTACACATATTGAAAGGATAAATAATGGAATACACATGACTGTTACTTGTGAATGGAAAGTGATGAAAACACCAAATCATAACATATGATCATATCACCTGTGGGCTGACAGCTACATCATTCCTGAATTAACACCCTATAATGATACTGTGGTTTAATTATGGTCTCCTAGGTGTTTTACATTAAAAGTGCCAATAAATCTCATAGCTATTTAGTAGGCTAACTGATGAGCTACAACTCTAGGTCAGGTATTCTCATTCCTGTATCTCTCCAGTAGAGTAAATGTACATGGTAGCCTTGGGCATCTTCTGTCTATTGGACCCCTTGCTCAGATATCACCTCTTGTTCTATCCATATCAGCAGCAGTGAAGGCTGATACAGCAAAGCATATGAACATTGTGTAATCCAAGATTTAAATAGTGCAATATTTCTGTTTGACCTTATCCAAATTGTGTTACCTTCACATCTGTTTCACCTTGCATCTTGCCATATACTTTAAATTTATTTATTTTTAAAATTAAACATATTGGCATGACATTGGTTACTACTAACATTACATAAATTTCAGGTGTACATCTTTATACTGTAACATCTGTATACTCTATTGTGTGCCAACCACCCAAAGTCTAGCCTCCTTCCATCACCATATATTTGACCCCCTTTATTTTATTTGATTCCCCCCTACTTTCTCCTCTGGTAACCACCATTCTGTTGTCGGTATCTGTGAGTTTGTTTTTTGTTTTGAATGTTCCTTTTTGTTTTATATCCCATACATGAGTGAAATAATACAATAGATGATGGGATTTGAACATATTCATTTGATTGGTGAGCCTTTGTGTCTCAGGATCTCTGGGATGTCATACTGATAGCAGAATTGAGGTCATTATTCATCAAGGTCATGCTCCACATTACATAGTAGATATGAATTATGACAGAATTGGAGGAACCAAAGATTGCTGTATGGATTTGATTTAAGAAATTTGAAGAATGGAGTTTCCAGTGATTAAGACTGGATAGACTGTAGGAGGGGTAGGTTTGGGAGTAAGTTAGAAGCTCAGTTTTGAACATATTAATGTTGAGATGATTATGAAACTTTAATACACATAAACCTAGAGTTGTAAGTTTAAAGTTAAAGATAATTAATTTGGAAGTCATCAGCAACATAGATCGTATTTAAACTCATTGATACCATTTAGGAAAAAGTACAGATAGATAAGAGATCCAAGGACTCAGAGATGAGAAGCAATCAGTAAAAGGGATTTAAAAAAAAGGCCAGAAAGAGGAGAGGAAAAAGAACAATTTCAATTTCAGGGTTTTTTTTTTTTTTTTTTTTTTTTTTGTGTGTGTGTGTGTGTGGATGTCGGTGATTAGAATGGGTTCATGAAAAAAGGAAAGTGAAATAACCTACACTGAATAGCTTATGTCCACATGGAGAACGGTGTCTTTCTCTTGGATCAACCTATCCTGCTGATAATGAATGTCGAAATTAGGTTCTTCCTGCTGTAACAACTAGCCAAACCTTTAGTGCCTTAAAACAATACAAACTATTATCTTACAGTTCAGAAGTTCAACATGGGCCTCACTGGGCTAAAATCAAAGTGTCAGCAGGACTCCCTTCCTTCTGGAGGCTCTAAGGAAGATTACATTCCCTTGTTTGTTTGTGTGTGTGTTTTTTGTTTTTTTTCTTCTAGCTTTTTAAAGGCTTCCTATGTTCTTTGGCCCGTGCCCCCATTCATTTTCAAAAATAACAAGTACAGCCCATAAAGCCTGAAAAATCAGGACGAAAAGCCGTGGAGCTGGGGCGCAAGAGGCACGCACCCACCGCCTCCGGAGGCAGGCAGACAGCGGCGGCGCTCAGGGCGCTCAGCAGCTGCTTTTCTCATATTTGGAGAAACAGAGGAAGTCATTTCTACAGAGTACAAGAGTTAAACCTGGTCATGGGAGAAGCACCTTCCTGATCAAGGCATTTCTTCACCCAGGAGGAGGTAAGATGGCGGAAGAATAGATGGGCGGATTCTGAGCCCTCTCCCGAAGCAGAAAGAGAGAGCAACTGAGGGTCTTGTGCTGTGAGTGTTTATTGGCAAGCTGGGAGACAGCGAACACCAGAAGAAACTGCTGGGGGGCTGCTGACAGAGGTGCCCCTCACAGGGAAGCACCCACGCGGGCTGTGTCCCTGCCCGGAGCTACCTACCGGCTTGGACGGGGAAACCTCGCCATCTTGAGAGGAAGATAGGATCGTGTCAGAGGCCTGAATATCCACAGCCGCAGTGACCACCAAGCATCTGTGACCCCCAGAACGCGGATCCCAAGTGGCGCGAACACTTGCCCTCACAGGATTGCCCCACTGCTCAGCGAAAAGGATTACTGTTCTACAGTCTTTATCTATCCTTCTTTCTCCAACGCTTTATTCTATCTCAACCCTACCTTTATGCCCTCACCCTCTTTCCAATCTTTTCCTTTGATACCCTGTTTATCTTAACCCTTTCCTGCTCTAGATTTCCCCCATTCCATCTGTCTACCCCCTCCTAAAATTTCACCCTACTTGTATATATCTAATTTCCAACTACCTGCTCCAAACCCATTCACACCTCCCTCGCAGTTGTCCTAAAAACAAAAAAAAAAACAAAAAAAACAAAACAGTCTTACTCTCTAACTCTGAAGTTGTATGTTGAATGTTAACTTTACTGAAGTTGTATGCTTTTCTTTTATAAGATTGATTTGCCTATGCTTTTTGTTTGATTGCATGTTTTTGTTAGCTGGGTTCTAGTCACCCTTATTGGTGGTTATTAATATCGCAAACACATTTCGATTCAGTGCCTTGTGTGTTGTACCTGGTTGTGTTGTATTTTGTGCCTTTAAATCAAAGCAGGAGAGAGAGAACTACACAACCAGACATCATAGATCATGGGGAGACCAAAAAACAGCCCGCATATGAAAGAAAAGCAGGCTTCACCAGAAAAGGAAGTAAACGATATAGAGGCAAGCAACCTACCAGAGCAAGAATTCAGAGTAACAATCTTAAGATGGCTAAAAAGAATGGAAGACAAATTTGACAATTTGAGTAAGACCCAAGAGGAAATGAAAAAAACCCAAGAGGAAATGAAGATGACTCAAGATGAAATGAAAAATGACATCACTACTATGAAGAACTCAATAGATAGCATCAAGAGCAGACTAGAAGAAGCAGAGGATCGCATCAGTGAGCTAGAAGACAAGATGGAAAAAAATACCCAATTAGAGCAGCTTCTAGAAAAAAAAATTAAAAAGCAGGAGGAGAGCCTACGGGAGCTTTGGGACAATGCAAAACAAAACAATATTCGAATAATAGGGGTTCCGGAAGGAAAGAAAACCGAGGTAGACATGGAAAATGTATTTCAAGAAATAATGACAGAAAATTTTCCTGAGATAGAGAAGAAAAAACCCACACAAATCCAAGATGCTCGCAGAGTCCCAAGCAAAATGGATCCCAGAAGACCGACGCCAAGACATATTATAATTAAATTGGCAAACACCAATGACAAAGTTAGAATCTTAAAAGCAGCCAGAGAGAGACAGAAAGTTACATATAAAGGAACCCCCATCAGACTAACAACTGATTTCTCAACAGAAACTTATCAGGCCAGAAGGGAATGGGATGAAATATACAAAGTCATGCAAAGAAAGGGTCTGAATCCAAGAATACTGTACCCAGCAAGACTATCAATCAAAATTGAAGGGGAAATCAGGAGCTTCACAGACAAAAAAAGACTAAAGGAATTTATCTCCTCCAAACCAGCAATGCAAGAAATGCTCAAAGGTCTACTGTAAAAATAAATAAATAGGAAGCGAAGAAGGAACACAGGGGTATAGAATAAAAATGGCATCAAATGAGTACCTATCATTAATAACATTAAATGTAAATGGTTTAAATGCTCCAATCAAAAGACATAGGGTAACAGATTGGATAAGAAAACAAGACCCATACATCTGCTGTCTACAAGAAACCCACCTCAGAAAAAGAGATGCACACAGACTGAGGGTGAAGGGATGGAAAAAGGTTTTCCAGGCAAATGGAAATGAAAAGAAAGCTGGGGTAGCAATACTTATATCTGACAAATTAGATCTCAGAGTGAAGGACATAACAAGAGACAATGAAGGCCACTTCATAATACTAAAGGGAGCAATCAAACAAGAAGAAATAACCCTGGTAAATATATATGCACCCAATACGGGAGCACCCAAATACATAAAAAAACTGCTGGAGGACATTAAGGGAGAGATTAACAGCAATACAATCATAGTAGGAGATTTTAATACCCCACTGTCACCCTTCGACAAATCATCCAAACAAAAAATCAGCAAAGAAATATCAATCCTAAATGACTCACTAGACCAGATGGAATTAATTGACATCTTCAGAACATTCCACCCCAAAGCCACAGAATATACATTCTTCTCAAATGCACATGGGACATTCTCAAAGATAGACCACATTTTGGGACATAGGCAAAGTCTCTTCAAATTCAAGAAGATAGAAATCATATCAAGCATCTTCTCAGACCATAATGGCATAAAACTGGAAATTAACTACAATAAAAATAATCCAAAGAAATCAAACACATGGAGACTAAACAGCATGCTATTAAACAAGGACTGGGTTACCAGAGAAATCAAGGAAGAAATTAAAAACATCCTGGAAACAAATGACAATGAAAACACAACAATCCAAAATCTATGGGACACAGCAAAAGCAGTTTTGAGAGGGAAGTTCATATCCTTACAAGCCTATTGCAAAAAACTAGAAAAAAGTGTAACAAATGATCTAACTCTACAACTCAAAGAGTTAGAAAAAGAGCAACAAGAAAAGCCCAGTGTAAGTAGAAGGAAGGAAATAACAAAAATCAGAGCACAGATAAACGACATAGAGACCAAAGAAACAATACATAAGATCAACAAAACCAAGAGCTGGTTCTTTGAAAGGATAAACAAGATAGATGGACCTCTAGCCAGACTAACCAAGAAACAGAGAGGACCCAAATAAACAAAATCAGAAATGAAAGAGGTGAAATAACAACAGACCCCACCGAAATACAACGGATTGTTACAAAATACTATGAACAACTCTACTCCAACAAACTGAACAACCTGGAGGAAATGGACATATTCCTAGAAAAATATAATCTTCCAAAACTCAATCAGGAAGAATCTAAAAATCTCAATAAACCAGTGACTTGGGAAGAAATTGAAACAGTCATCAAAAAGCTTCCAGCAAACAAAAGCCCAGGGCCAGATGGCTTCACAGGAGAGTTTTACCAAACATTCAAGGAAGAACTAAAAACTATCCTCCTCAGACTATTCCAAAAAATCCAAGAGGAAGGAACACTTCCAAATTCCTTCTATGAAGCCAGCATCACCCTAATACCAAAACCAGATAAAGACAACTCAATGAAAGAGAATTACAGACCAATATCCCTCATGAACATAGATGCTAAAATCCTCAACAAAATTCTAGCAAATCGACTCCAGAAGAGCATCACAAAGATCATACACCACGACCAAGTAGGATTTATTCCAGGAATGCAAGGATGGTACAATATCCGCAAATCAATAAACGTGATACATCACATAAACAAATTGAAAGATAAAAATCATATAGTCATATCAATTGATGCAGAAAAAGCATTCGATAATATCCAACACCCTTTTCTGATAAAAACTCTTAACAAGGTGGGAGTACAAGGATCATACCTCAACATAATAAAAGCTATATATGATAAACCCACAGCCAACATTATACTCAATGGGCAAAAACTAAAACCATTCCCTCTAAGAACAGGAACAAGACAGGGATGCCCACTCTCGCCACTCCTGTTTGACATAGTACTGGAAGTACTAGCCATTGCAATTAGACAAGAGGAGGAAATAAAAGGCATCCAAATTGGAAAAGAAGAAGTAAAGTTATCCTTATTTGCCGATGACATGATATTGTACATAAAAAACCCAAAAGACTCCATTAAAAAACTAATTGACTTAATAAATGAATTTGGTAATGTAGCAGGATACAAAATTAATGCCAAGAAATCCATGGCTTTTCTATACACCAACAGAGAAACTACAGAAACAGAGACTAAAAAAGCAATTCCATTTACCATCGCACCAAAAAAATTAAGATATCTAGGAATAACTTTAACTAAGGAAGTAAAGGACCTATATGGGGAAAACTACACGACACTGAAAAAAGAGATAGAGGAAGATGTAAGGAGATGGAAGAACATACCATGTTCATGGATTGGTAGGATCAACATCATCAAAATGTCCATACTTCCTAAAGCAATCTATAGGTTCAATGCACTCCCCATTAAAATACCAACGACATATTTCACCGACCTAGAAAGAACTCTCCAAAAGTTCATTTGGAACAATAAAAGACCCCGAATAGCCACAGCAATCCTGAGAAAGAAGAGTAAAGTAGGAGGGATCTCAATACCAGACTTCAAACTATATTACAAAGCCACTGTTCTCAAAACAGCCTGGTACTGGCACAAGAACAGACATATAGATCAATGGAATCGAATTGAGAACCCAGATATCAACCCAAATCACTATGCTCAACTAATATTTGACAAAGGAGGCACGAATATACAATGGAGTCAAGACAGTTTCTTCAATAAATGGTGTTGGGAAAATTGGACAGACACATGCAAAAGAATGAAACTAGATCACCAACTTACACCATTCACAAAAATAAACTCAAAATGGATACAGGACTTAAACATCAGACGGGAAACCATAAAAATACTAGAAGCATCCACAGGCAGCAAAATCTCAGACGTATGCCAAAAGAACTTCTTCACTGATACTACCCCTAGGGCAATGGAAGCTAAAGAGAAAATAAACAAATGGGACTACAGCAAAATAAAAAGCTTTTTTACAGCAAAAGAAACCATCAACAAAACAACAAGAAATCCCACAGTGTGGGAGAACATATTTGCAAATGATACCACTGATAAAGGTTTAATCTCCAACATCTACAAACAGCTTATACAACTAAATAAAAGGAAGATAAATAATCCAATTAAAAAATGGGCAATGGACCTAAATAGAACATTTTCAAAAGAAGACAGAAGGAAGGCCAAAAGGCACATGAAAACATGCTCAAAGTCACTAATTGTCCGAGAGATGCAAATCAAAACAACAATGCGGTACCATCTCACACCTGTCAGAATGGCCAACATCAACAAATCAACAAACGACAAGTGTTGGCGAGGTTGCGGAGAAAAAGGAACCCTCGTGCACTGCTGGTGGGAATGTAGACTGGTGCAACCACTGTGGAGAACAGTGTGGAGTTTCCTCAAAAAACTGAAAATGGAACTCCCATTTGACCCAGTAATCCCACTTCTAGGAATATATCCCAAGAAACTAGAAACACCAATCAGAAAGGATATATGCACCCCTATGTTCATAGCAGCACAATCTACAATAGCCAGAATTTGGAAACAGCCTAAGTGTCCGTCAGCAGATGATTGGATCCAAAAACTTTGGTACATCTACACAATGGAATACTATGCGGCCATAAAAAATAAGGAATTCTCATCATTTGCAGCAAACTGGATGGAACTGGAGAACATCATGCTGAGTGAAATAAGCCAATCAATGAAAGAGAAACACCACATGACCTCACTCATTTGTGGATAACAAAGAGCATTATAAACTGATGAACCAAAAGATAGATATAGAGACAGTAAATCAACAAGTAGACTGTCAAATTACAGCGGGGAGGGGAGGAAGATCTGGGGGAGATAATAGATCAACCGAAGGACTTTTATACATGCATATAAGTATAACCAATGGACACAAAACTCTGGGGAGGGAGGGGATGTGTGGGAGGGAGGGTGGGGGGCAAAAAAAAAATCAATAAAATATATTAAAAAAACAAACAAACAACAAAAAAAAATAACAAGTACAACTTGAGTCTTCTCTTATCACTCTGACCTACTCTTCTGCCTCCCTCTTCCACTTTAAAGGTCTCATGGTTACATTGGGACCAATTGTATAATCTAGGAAAGTCTACCCATTTTAAGGTGAGCTGATTAGCAAACTTCATTCCATTTGCAACCTTAATTCTTTAATGCCACATAATGTGACATTCATAGGTGTCAGTGATTAGGAGATATGCATCTTTAGAGGGCTGTTTTTCTGTTCACCACTGCTTTGGGATGCAGATAGAAGGAAGATACCCATTACTTGCAAGCTAACAATAAGATTGGTATTATATGGCTTTTTCTAAGTACCCCAAGTACCAATTTGTCTCCTTCCTCTTTGTTAACTGCATATGAGCCTCTTCCTTTATCCAGAGGCATTGTGAAACCAGTCTTATCCTGGAAACAATGTAGCAGAAAAAGAAACAAGCAAACATCTACATACCTTTATTTCTGCATATAAGGCCTTATTGATCTTTCTGTTCCTTGCACAGCTTGGGGCAAAGATCCCACTCTTCAACAGCTCACAAAGTAAAGGAACCAGGCTATGGAAAATTAGCCATACTTTTCTTATATCTGCTAATTTTAGCATCCAGAAGGAAGGGAGTCCTGCTGACACTTTGATTTTAGCTCAGTGAGGACCATGTTGGACTTCTGAACTGTAAGATAATAGTTTGTGTTGTTTTAAGGCACTAAAGTTTTGGCTATTTGTTACAGCAGGAAGAGGAAACTAATATGAATAACTAATATTCATACCCTAGCCATCTTGCTAGAGGAAAAAGAGGCACCTCTCTTCTTTAACATTTGTAGTTTTGAAATCTCATTTGATCAGTTCAATAAACCTGTGTAATAATTTTATTAGACCCATATTTTAAGTGTGTGTGTATACAATTTTAAATATTTGTAGTTATTCTTGCGGTGTGAGAGAGTAAGCATCTTTACATGTGTATAAGAACTGGGAGGATTTCTTTTTTAAGGAAATTTTCATGTTCCCCAATTTTTATCAAGAATAGCATATTATCAGTTAGCAGGAATTATTTATACATTAAGTACATTAGCCATTTTTTATGACATGGGATAGATATAACTTTCATGGTTTATTATTTTTTTAATTTTGCAGTATTTTTCTCCATTTAAAAATATTATTTTATGTTGTTGGGAATTATGTAATATTTTGCCTTATGGCTTTTTTGTTGGTGGGGAAGGAAAATTATAAAATGCTCTGAAAAAAGTTCTGAAAATTAACATGCTAGAAAGAAAAATAGAAAAAAAATAATAAAGTGCTCTGCTATTGAAAGGGTGCCTTTAAAAGATTCTTCCATGGTATCTTCTAGTTATGTTTTTAAACTTTGATCTTACTAAAACTGTACAAGTTTTAAAGTTTAGAACACTTTTAATCTTTACCCAGAAGCTACAGTTGTTTAGACCTCTATTGATAGATACATGTTTATTATAATCTAAATGTATGCCTCTTAAGGATGAGGACACATTGCCTGGCATATTTTTCCTCTCATTTCATTTGATGGAATCATGTCACATGTTCTTACCTAAACTGATAAGGGGAAACCAAGACAGTATTAAACCAATCAAAAGCCATCCATCCTTGAATCACATAGACAAATGGGACAGGATGATTCCTAAATCAAATAAGATTCTATTAGGATGTAGAGAAGAAAAATGCATGTTGGATAAGCAGCCAATAGTTATACTAAACTATCCCAGGGCTTGATGGAATTTGTATCCAAGGTCAGAAATTTCGCTGTGACCCAGAAGGTAATTGATATAAACTGAGAAATGTACTCAGTATTCCAAAAGCAAGGAAACATTCATTTTTTAAATTAAATTTCTTGGAGTGACATTGGTCAACATGAACATATAGGTTCCAGGTGTGGGCATCTATGTTACAAGTTATGTATATCGCACTGGGTGCCCACCACCCAAAGTCAAATCTCCTGTCACCATATATTAGGACCCACTTCTCCCCCGACACCTTTCCATCTGGCAACTTCCATATTGCCATTCGTATACATGAGTTTCAGTTTTATATCCCACATATTAGTGAAATGAAACCACATTTACTCAGAGAAGCACCAGTTCTTCAGAAGGAATGTACTAATTGAGCAAGGGAGAGAGAGCCCAAAATCTGGCATCAGAGAGACTTAGGTTCACATTCTGCCTCTTTCTAGCTATATGGCCCTATGAGTTTCTTGCTCTTTCTGGGCCTCAGTTTCCTATGTTGGTCATGATCATTATATGTAAATCATAGAACTGTTAGGATGAGTAAGTAAAATGAATTACATCAAGAACTTTCCATGATATAGGCACAGTGCAGGCTCTCGAAAAATGGCACCAATATCATGATTACTATTTTAAAGGCATCAGCAGTTAAATAAAAATTGTAGTCTGATCTGAGGGCCTTAGATTTTTTATCAGTTCTCCTATGGAATAGTATACTCTAGGTTAGAAATGTATTTATAAACAGACTTTTGAATCATAAACTATGTAGAGTTTGGCAACTTCAGGAGTTAATATACTGGATAAAGGATTCTAAGGAAAGGGGGATGTGCTTTTTCGCTATGATGTTGCTGAGAAATAATCTTGGAACCATGCCAAGTGGCATATAGCTATGCTTCCTTTTAAAGCATAAAAAACACTTGTAAGTGGTTTTAGGCCAAGTCATCCTATGGAAGAAGGAGATAGGGGAAGAGGATGTTCTTCACTGTCTGCCATCAACCCCACACAATACAATTTGTCCCTTAGACTGAAGCCAGATTATACAGAAAAATTGCCAAACAAAGTGTCCAAAGCCACCCAGTGGGGAGTGTTCCTTAGATTAAAAGCACCATTGATCTGCTTTGTGGAAGCCTTTATACTTTCTGATGTGATTGAACAAGTGACCCAGGAACAGAATCAACAGATTTGAGTTTAGTTTTAAAGACCTGTGCATTGAATATTTCCAAGCAGAATTTTTTGAAAGTGGAAGGAATGTTAGAAAAAATATAAGAACAAATATACTCATACCATTCAATATTTTATCTATAAAGTGGAAAAAGAATCCCCAGCTAAGTAACATCATCCTGAAGCATTGAGAGATTGAGAGTCAGATATCCTAAAATTAGAGGTGTCAATTTTATTCACTGACCCAACAGTATGTATTGAACACAGGCTGTATATTAGAACTCAGCTAATGGTTGAAGGACTTTCAGCAGACAAAATGGAAATGCTGCTTGCTTTCACAAAGCTTAATTTATAGATAAAAAAAAGAGATCAACACGTTTTAAAAAGCAAATTTGAAATGACTATAAATTGTTTTAAACACGGTGAAATAAACATACAAGGGCTGAAAATTTAAAAATAATGGAAATGTTAAGTTATATAGGAGCATTATCTAGATAAAGGTAACAGTCAAGCCTTCTCTTTTTTATATTTGCAGTTTTTCATGAAACCTTACTTAATGTGTGATAGCATCAAAATTAAAATGGATAATAACCTTGATTGCTAACTTATTTTATATAAATATATTTCTTAAAATGTATAATTAGCAGTTATCCATGTATAATAATCCCTGCTACATAATTCCATCAGAACATAGCTCTACATCTTAGTTAGTGGTCTTTGCCAAAGAGTAATATTAGTGCAAAAATGGAGTAATGCTATTTTTTCAATGAAAACATCTTACTAAACTTGCAGAGCAATATAGGAAAAAGTGTGGTAAATATATGTAAATCCTATGAAACCAGGTCTCAAATCTACTGGCAGATGTTTTATTTTAACTAAAATTTTACTCCCTTGATCTTATTAAGTAAAAAGATAAAGTTGTTTTGAAGGGATATTATATTTAGTATTAATTAATTTAGAGTTATTGTGAAACCAATGTGCTATTAAGATTTTGGGTGCTGGTGAACTTATGATAAGAATGCAAACCCATTAAGTTTTTTAAATTAGGGAAATGTTATAAATTAAACCCTTGGGGGAAAAGTATCTTTGAAAGAATTAGTAATAATTCTTTCAAATAATTCTTTCAAAGTATTGTTATGTGATTCCTTATTTTCAGATCATCTGCCTTTTGATTCAGTAACAAAAAGTCATGTTCCTCTTTTACCTATAGCAAATCCCGATTTGGAAGATTAGCATTTTAAATAATTATTTCTATTAGTTCAGTTACTCATGGTGTAACTGATGCCCATGATGAGAGCTATATATAACAATAGAATTACTTCACAATAAAATGTACTTACAGTGAACATTTATGAAAATGTTTATTATGTTTCTCTGGGATCTCTGGTCAATTTAAAATCTTAGTACATTTCATCTTCATTATAACATGTCCCAAGGAAATTTATGGCTGAAAGATTAGCATTATAAAAGGACGACCTTAATTAGAAATTTCTATATTGTGGGTCAGATTGCTAAATCCAGGGACAATTACCTGCTTCCTGAGATATGTAGTTCTCTCTCTCTCTGAAACATTAAAATTTCCTTTATAATACCTCAAAAAGTCATTATCAAGTGGAATTTTAGATCATTAATGGAATTAGAAATAAGATGTGCCTATGGATTCTTCTCCTTCTATTTCATTATTTAAATTTCATGTGAGCCAGGCAATTAAAGGCTTTTTACCTATTTGGTACTTCAAATAGTTCAGGAACAAGTCTGCCAGAAACACTGCAGTATTACCATTAATTTACTAATTGCTCATTGCCCACTTGATCCTAGAAGCCAGGAATGAATATGAAAGTATTTATTAAGCTCTTAAAAATTGTACTATTATTATTGCTTCATAGCCTATGATTAAAGTAATTATTTATCGAGTATGTGAAGGTATTTATTAAGGCAATTCTAGATTCATGTATTGGTTAGAATTTATACATGAACCATCTATAATAATAATGTATAATAATAAAAATGTAATATGCTAATTAGACCAGATAGCCAAACAACCTTCTGGATGACCTTCCAGACGAAGCCAAGGATGTGAGGGCTGAGCCCCTTGCATGAGTTTTGTGCATCGGGCTTCTAGTCATAAATACAGTTAAAAGTCAAATAATAAACTAGGAAATTGTTTGTAACATTTATAACAAATTTTATGTAGTACTCATATATAAGTAACTCAGTAAATGAATAAGAGAAAGCAAAACATTCCAATAGGATAATTAAGAACATGAGATAGAAAATTACAAAAGAAAAAGTCAATATATCAGTAAGTATACAAAAAGACATTCTACTTTATATAGATATACTTAGTACAATATTATGAAACATTTAAAATTCATGCCAATAAAGATACAATTATTGCCATGTTGTAAAGATAGCTCTGCTATATGGTTAGTTAAAACAAAAATTGACAAATAATATATGACATATAATGATATATCATATATTCATAAATAAATATATATGTATATGCATGTCTATACACACATAACTTAACACATATAGTAGTAATGAATGATATACAATATAAAAGAAGGAAGTCAATTTTACCAACCATATCAGCAGATTAGAAGGGTGATAATATCCAACGTTTTCTAGATTATAAAGAAATGGAAAATATCATGAATTGTGAAAGGGCTTATGAGATAATAAATTGATACTTATTTAACTTTTAAATAAATAAATCACAAAAATCTTAAATATATAAAATATGAGATTTGTATTCAAACCTCTAGAAATTTGTCTAAGGGCAATAAAATGATGAGTGCAATGAAGTAAGAAATAGTTAAAACACATTTTTAAGAGTGAAAGTTTATGGTTCTATAAAAATTTTACAATTATTCTATTTTTGTGAAAAACACCATTGGGATTTTGATAGGAATTGCATTGAATCTACTAATTGCTTTGGGTAATGTGGACATTTTAACAATATTAATTCTTCTTATCCATGTGCATGGCATGTTCTCTCATTTGTGTATCTTCTTTAATTTCTTTCAACAATTTCTGATAGCTCTCAGTGTATAAGTCTTTCCCTTCTTTGTTTAAATTTATTCCTAGGCATTCTAATTTTTTTTGTATGTGTAGTTGTAAATGAAATTGTTTTCTTTCTGTTTAAAAATATATTTTTATTGGTTTTAGAGAGAACGAGAGATAGAAACATCAATGATGAGAGAGAATGTTCAATCGCTTGCCTCCTGCTTGCCCCACATTGTGGATCAAGCCCACAATTAGGCATGTGCCCTGACTGGGAATTGAACCATGACCTACTGATTCATAGGTCAATGCTCAAATACTGAGCCATGCTGGCTGGGCTGAAATTGTTTTCTTAATTTCTGTTTCTGCTTGTTAATTTTTGGTATACAAAAATGCAACAGATTTTTATATATTGATTTTATATTCTGCAACTTTATTAAATGTATTAGTTCTAACAGTTTTTTTTGGTGGAGTCTTTAGGATTTTTACATATATAATATCCTGCCATCTGCAAATAGTTTCAATTTTACTTCTTCCTTTCAAATCTGGATGACTTTTATTTCTTTTTCTTGCCTAATTGCCCTGGCTAAGAAATCAGTTCTATGATGTATTAAATTGGTGAGAGTTGGCATTCTTGTGTTGCTCCTGATAAAGAATTGAATATGATGTTAGCTGTGGGTTTGTCAATAGGACATTTATTATGGATAAAACCTGAATATGTATCACTATGGGATTGGTAAAACTTACGGTATATATACTTACTATAATATCATGAAACATTTAAAATTCATGTTATAGAGCCATAATTATTGCCATGCTGTAAAGATAGCTCTGCTATGTGGTTAAAAGAGAAAGTTTCAAATACTACCTAATAAAATAGTAGTAGGCAAATTAACCATCACTCTACTACACCACAAGCCACATCACCAGCCACGCCCACCAACCAATCAGAGCCAGTATGCACATAAACCCAACCAAGATGGCTACAGCCACAGAGAGCAGAAGGGAGGCTTGGGTTTCTCAGGCAACAGAGGAAGCCAAGCTTTCCGCCTGCCCTTGCTGGCCTAGGCCTCCACTCAAGACTACAAAGTTTCAATTATAGAAGGTAAACAAATCCAAAAAGAAATGGCTGCTGGCCACAGAGCGAGCAGGAGTCTTGGCTCTGCTCCAGGCTACAAAGTTTCAATTGTAGAAGGTAAATTCCAGATACCAGGGCCTCTGCTTGGGTAACCAGAGGGCGTGGCTGGCCTGCAAACCACCACAGGTCCTTGCTCAGGCCGCCCCATACCTCATGGGAACCCCCCACCCTGATCCAGGACACCCTTCAGGGCAAACCAGCTGCCCCCCAACCGTGCATCAGATACAAGAACTAATTAATCCCAGAGAAGAAACTATAAGCAGATAAGTATATATGGATTCATAAACTACTCCCTCCAATTTTTTAAAATCCTTACCCAATGATATGTTTTTATTGAGAAACATTAATTTAAGAGAGAAACATTGATTGGTTGCCTCCCACATGCACTTTGACCAGGGATCAAACCTCCAAACTGTGTGTGTGCTCTGACCAGAATAGAACCTTCAACTTTTTGGTATACAGAACGATGCTCCAACCAACTGAACTACCTGGTCAGGGTACTACTTCCTGCAATTTGAATAGTCTGATGATTTTTTGTTCTCAACAACTTCTCTCTCTCTGTGTGTGTGTGTGTGTGTGTGTGTGTGTGTATGTGAGAGAGAGAAAGAGAGAAAGAGAAAAAACTTATAGGTATAATGTTGAGGCTCAAAATTGAATTTCTATTTTAAATAAATTTTGAAAATGTCACATTATTGGCTTGTGTGAAGTTTTGACACATTTTCAAAGTAATACCAAATCGGTGTGACCCCCTTAACAAATGATCTACATGAGCAATTTAAAATGTAATACCTGACTTTAAGTGAAGGAACTGCTCCTCTCAATTAAAATATAGGAATTATATAAAGCTTTCTTGACTTTTCATAAGAGGAAATTTTAATGGTGCACAAAAGTAGATAAAGTAATTTATAGAAAAGGAACCTTTGCCTTGGTGAAACTGTGAGGGCAATTATATTACTTTTGCTGAAAAAGTTTAAACCTTTGATAAAACTAACATTTGAAATCTCAATTTAAATTTTGTTATAATTTCTGAATGATACTTTAAATGTTAGAAAATGTCTAAAATATTAGGAAAAATAAAATCAGCAAGAATGATTGCTTTTATGTATACTCTCCCACAATGAGCCCGGTATTGGGGTTCAGTTCAGTTGGAAGTGGAGTTGGAGGTGGCGTTCACAGCAGTCTGGAGCCCCAGTCTCCTTCCCATCAGGGCAATCCCGCGGCACAGCCGACCGTCCCTTCTCTAGAAAATTGGAGTGGATGCAATTCCTGAAATTTTAAATACATAGCTTTTTCTTATGACATAGAGTAATTTTGATTCTTCTGATGCAAATAAAAATCCACTCAAAGCTCAGGAAGAACTGAATATCTATCACTGTGGGATTGGTAAAACATAGCTCAGTGGTTGAGCTTCAACCTTTGAACTCGGAGGTCACTGTTCGATCCCTGGTCAGGGCACATGCCCTGGTTGTGGGCTTGATCCCAGTGGAGGACATGCAAGAGGCAGCCAATCAATGATTCTCTCTCATTATTGATGTTTCTCTCTCTCCCTTCCTCTTTGAAATCAATAAATGTATACTTAAAAATTCAGGAATATATTTTCTGATGTAAGAGTAGAAATATATGTAGTGTTTTAGAATGGCAGAAATATTTTTCTAATAAAAGAATGCTGTAGAATAATGAAGCTAAATGGATTGTTTTTCTCAAAATTATTACTTTGTAATCTATCAGCAATTTTATTAACATAAGTATGTAGTTAATTTTTTCTCAAATATCTAAGAAAATAGAAAAACTATGAAAATATATATGAGTTCTGGTCACTAGTCTTATTATGGCTAGGAAATAATGTATTACAAGATTTTCCATAAATCAGATATTTGAAAAGACTCAGACTCCACTGAATATGTTCACAAAAAACTTTTGTCAAAAAAGACAATGGTATGGAAGGGCAAAGGAAAAAGAGAATACAGCAAGCATCAAAAGTCTGAAAGCCATTTCCAGCTCTAGCTTCCCATGTGCTCTTACTCATGTACATGGAAGCACTGTGTCTCCCCATTGGACCACAGGATCTGAGTGAGGAATCTTGCCTTTGGCAGAGCTCAAAGTGTTTTCATTGGGACATCTTGAAAGGCTGCTGGGTCATCTAAAAAAGCTTGCCTTGTCAAACTGGCAAGGCCAATTACAAAGCACCAGTAAGGAAACTGAACCTGGCGATCATCATGTGAGCTTAGGATCTTAAAAAGCACACCTTAAATCTCACAACCCTTAAGCCCACAGTCCAAGTGCAGACTTACAGGCACCCCCAGAGGTAGAGAGACAGTTTTTGCAGACAAGGTTTAAAGTCATTCTATCTTTACTAGTACATTGTCCTTTATGATGTTCTTGTTATAGAGCATACATGTAATAATTTATCTGGTACCACAATATTACAAGTAATACCAAGAGTCATTAATACAATCAGTTATTCTAGTTAGCATTGTAATATTGTTGAGAGGAAAGAGGACCTGCCTTATCTTTCATGTACCATTTCACTAAAATTATTTAAAATTATGATGATTAGCAAATTAAATTTCATGATTATATATGTGAGCCAAGAATGAATGGATACTATAGCTACCTTTTTAGGAGTACAATTAGGCAGAAGGAAATGAACATTAATGATTTGAAAGACATTTTTAGGGTGATTTCAATTGTAATATGCTGTGGGAAGAGGGTGAAGGAAATGATTACTAATAATATTTTACAAAAAAATTTTAAAATTACTTTCTCTTACATTGACTGTTATAACGTTTATTTTCTTATTCTCCCCCGAAATCGGTCTCCCAGCCAAACAAAATAGTGCTTCCATTTTCATGAAAGACAGTTCTACCTTTCCATCACTCCTGTCTTTAGAAATCTTTATTGACTTTCTACTTTCTCTCAGCTTGTTACCGTGTTTGAATTATATTTAATTCCTAAGTCTCTTTTCTCCCCTTGATTTTAAGAACATTTGGACATGAAATTGTTCATCAGTTTTATTCAGTCAACAAGGAAGAAAATAACAAAATGTTCAGGCAACTTCTATTTACTGTGTGTTTTTTTACCTCTTAAAAAATTCCCAGTAGACAATGTCCCCACTGATTTTCACTCCCAGATGCTATGCAGCTTCTTCTTCCCAGCTTCCTGAGTCTTGTTGTTTGGGGTCATAGCATGGGGTTGAGGCACCATTCTTCCCAGGGGGGAATTTTGTAGCTGAAATATTCTTCTAGCTTGTCCGACTGCACACCTTGGTGCAGGGGCCATCACTCTCTGCGTCTCCACCTTTCTTACCAGTCTATGTGTAGTTTCTTCTAGAAATCATTGAATATAATACTTCTGTTTAACAGTCTTTCACTTGGTCACTAATGTTGATTGCTCTGTATTTTAGCTTTAAATCTGGTTTGGCGCCAGAAGGAGGTATGAGTAGCTTCCACCTACACTTCAGCCGTCTTGGATCCTCCAAATATTTTTATTAAAAAAGTCCTCTCTCATATACAATTTCAACTTCAATAAATTAAAAGCAGAAAAAGGAAGTAATTAGTTATGTAATCTTCAAAAGTCACAAATCAATAAACAAAACAAGAAATTGTATTTTAATTGAGAATATTATATGAATGCTAGTCAAAGAGCAACTATTACACTATATAATAAAGTTGCATATTTAAAAATATAATCAGAATATATTGGAAATTAATACATGTGTGATTGTGTTATTAGTCAATTTTTTGAAGGATTTAGTTAACATTACTAACAATTAAAGGATGTAGAATTTTAACTGGATGCAAAATGATAGGTCAGTGGAGATTATAAAAGGTAAAAGGATATAGCATTCATTAGGGTTTGTAAGACCCTAAGAGTTCATGAAGTATGCATAACAGTATCCATATCCCCATTTTCATAATCTTCAAAATGTTTTAAGTTTAAATTTAGTCTATTCTTGAGTAAAGGCTCCACATTTTATGTCATATTCTCAAAGGAGTTAATTGTCCCCAAATAGTAATGAACCCCTGACAAAAACAAAATCTGATGAGATTCTGAGGACTTGGGAAGCAAGGCCATTTTTTCCTTTCTACAGTACATCAGGTAATTGCTTCATGTTGTGTTATCCATATATAAAATTTAGTAGATAGAGAGCAGGAAACAATGTTGTTTCACCTAAAAGTTGTATGTTCATGGAAGGAAATAAAATAGTGCCATATGAGCTGAGCCCTTCCAAGAACATGCAGCGGCAGGAATTCTGTTGATCTAGCTAAACAATACATAATTTCTTTATGGATAAAAAGAATTCCTCATGTTTTATAATATGTTTGTATCTTTTTAATATGCTTTGTGTCATTTTATCCCCTAATGAGCTTGAGATATAGGAGATGGAATTTAATTCTATAAACTAAGAACATGTTGAATGATTTGCCCACAGAAGAATTATAAGGCAATAGCTTTGAGACTCAATACCCATTTTTTTTAATTCCTAGGCTTTTTCTATTGTGTTAGCTTAAAGTACTTTCCAAATGTTGATCTTTGTGTGCTTAGGATTATAGTTAGTGATAAAGGTTATGTTTCGCATACACTTAAAAATATTCTTTGCTATTTGCTAAAAGTAAATGAAGTGTACAAACAATTTAATGACAAGAAATTACAAATCAGGAAACCTCAACGTAAAGGATAAAAGAAAAGCAACTTTAAAAAATCACCTAAGGAGGTGTGCACCAAGATGGCAGCATAGGTGAACACTTGTACTTGTTGCCTCGCACAATCATATCAAAATTACAACTGAAGTACAGAATAACTATCATCCAGAACCACAGGAAAGCTGGCCGAGTGGAAGAATTACAACTAGAGAAGTAAAGAAGAAAGTACATTGAGACTGGCAGGAGGTGCGGAGGCTTGGAGGTGTGGAGGTGCCTGCGTGTGCTGCTTTTTTAATTTATTTTTATTTATTTATTTATTTATTTATTTATTTATTTATTTATTTATTTCAGTGAAAAAGGATTTATTTTTTTATTTTGTATTTATTTTTTATTTTTTATTTTATTTTTGTGTGCTGCTTTTTTAACCAGGAGGGAGATATAAGCTCCCACTTGCTCTGAGCTCCGGTGATGGGCAAGACTTTGAGGGACCCAGACACATAACAGGGCATGACTGGACTGTCTGGCATCATTTCTTCCAGATGGAGGTGCTTGCAATGGTCATTGTTCTCAAACTGGGACCACCCTGGTGCAGAGCTGACTGTCAGCCATTGCTGTTTATTCTGCCCTGGAGATTCCCTGAGACTGTGCATCATCCAGTTTATAACCCCACCCAGGCTTTGTGCAGCGGCTTTTGCATATGAATGGCCTGTCCTTTCTCAGCCTAAAACCTGTCAAACTGCAGCTGGGTCATGGAGCCCCAAAGCTATCAAAAGAAGGCAAAAGCCAGCACCACAGCAGCCTACCTTGCTTCACAGCTGGGTCTCATCTGGGTATGTCCAAACCCCTTACAAGAAGGAAGAATATGCATATCTCTCTGTAGTTCCTGCTGTGTGGTCCCAGGCAGTGGCTGACTTTGCATCTCTTTATAGATCCAATAGCCAGTGTGCCAAGAGGTCAGTGTGAGACTAGGCCAGATTACAACTCTTCATATCCATAAGTGACACTAAGGGAAAACTCAGTGAGTACCAAAGCCCCACTGAAGCAAGTCATGCCCCATAAGGGTGTAGCTTACACAGCAGTTCTTCTATTATAGACACAGCTGGTCCTCACAGCCAATTGGCATGGAGTTAAACACAGGGAAGCAGCCAAAATGCAGAGTCTAAGAAACATGTCACAAATGAAAGAAATGGGGGAAATCAAACTACTGTATATAGAATTCAAAACCACAGTTATAAGATTACTCAAGAATCTTCTAGAAACCTCTGAGGAACTTAGTGAGACTTTCAAGGATCTTAGTGAGAATACAAAAAAAAAAAAAAAAAAAAGTAAAAGGGCCAGTCAGAAATTAAGCATACACTAACTGAAATAAAGAATAATATACAGAGATTCAACAGTAGAATAGAGGATCCCAAGAGTCAAGTCAAAGATTTTAAATTAGAGGAAGCAGAAAACACCCAAGTAGAAGAGCAAAAAGAAAAAAGAATAAAAAAATATGAAGATAATGTAATGAACCTCTGGGTCAACTTAAAGCATATCAACATCCACATTATGGGGTGCCAGAAGTAGAGAGAGAGCAAGATATTAAAAACCTATTTGAAGAAATAATGACAGGAAACTTCTTTCTGGTGAAAAAAAAATAGACTTATAAGTCCAGGAAGCACAGAGACCTCCACACAAGAGGAATCCAAAGAGGACCACACCAAGACACAGCATCATTAAAATACTAAGGGCAAAACTCAAATAGGGAATCTTAAAAGCAGCAAGAGAAAAACAGTTAATTATCTGCAAGGGAATAGCCAGAAGGCTATCAGCTGTTTTCTCAATAGAAAGAAGGAGTGGCAAGAAATATTCAAAGTGATGAATAGCAAGAACAATATTACTCTACCCAGCAAAGCTATCATTTAGAATTGAAGATCAGATAAAGAGCTTCACAGATAAGAAACAGCTAAAGGAGTCCATCACCACCAAACCAGTATTATATGAAATGCTGATTGGTACTTTTTAAAAAGAGGAGGAAGAAGAAAAATGTAAAGTTAAAAAAAACAACAGAAAAACACACACACAAACTATGAACAGCAAAGTGATAACAAGTACATATCTATCAACAAGTGAATCTAAAAATCAAATGAATAAAAAAATCTGATGAACAGAATAAACTGGTGAATGTAATAGAATCAGGGACATGGAAATGGAGTAGACTAACAATTCTCAGGGAAAAGAGGGTGTGGGAAGAGGTGGAAAAAATATCTTATATGCATGTATGCAGTACCTATGTACGTGGATAGTGGGATGGTGAGGGAATGGGGTGGGGTGAGAATCGGGTGGAGGGGGGTTATGGGGGGGAGAGGGACATTTGTAATCTGAACAATAAAGATTTTTTTAAAAATCACCTATGTTATTAACCAATGTCACCCCAATAAATTTAATGAAAAATGAAGAATGAAGGTTAGGCAACTGGTAATGATGAAGAATAATTGCTATGAAATCCATCAGCTATTGACTTCAATGACCATTTTTCCCTATAAGGGATCCAGATTATATTACCATCTACTTAGTTGAGAGAAAGAGAAAAAAAATTCTTAAAAATGTAATATATAGCTAGCCTATGGGGGAAAATGTGTAGTAAATTCTTTTTTTGCATCCTTATTTTAATAAGATAATCCTTCATAAAAATTTCCATTTGATGAATAAGTGAACCAATTCAAATTGTCTTCATTTTGTTGATAATAGCATCAGTGGCATTAATGATAATGTTTTTTGAGTAACTGCAATTAACTAGATGTGGTGAACTGAACAATTAAGCATTGAATTTGAAATCAGAATATTTGGCACACAGGATGCTATGAGTGCATTCTAAAATGATTGTTGATTATTTAAAGATTTATTAAATTGGAAAACATTAAATTATATTATATCCTGTGTTACTGAGGATGCTATTGGTTTCAAACCTACTTAAGCAACAAAAATAATCTAATGACTCAGTAAAAAGTAAGTTGAAGTTTGATCAAGGATTTAATATAGAGTTTTTAAAAAATATATTTTATTGATTTTTTTACAGAGAGGAAGGGAGAGGGATAAACAGTTAGAAACATCTATGAGAATCATTGATCATTTGCCTCCTGCACACCTCTTATTGGAGATGTGCCCTCAACCAAGATACATGCCCTTGACCGGAATCGAACCTGGGACCTTTTACTCCAAAGCTGATACTCTATCCACTGAGCCATACCGGTTAGGGCTAATATAGAGTTTTAAAAATTACACACACACACACACACACACACACACACACACACACACACTTTTTGTTGTTGATAGCATTACAGATGTCTCCCATTTTCCCTCCCCTTTTCCCCCTCCTCCCAGCCCTTGCTTACCCCTGTATCCTCACCACCTATTGCACATGTTCATGAGCCATGCATATAAGTTCTTTGATTTATCTCTTCTTGTTCCCCTACCCCCACATCAAGGTATCTCAATCTGTTATATGCCTCCATGCTTTAGTTCTTACTTTATTGGTCCGTTCATTTTTTCATTCCACAAATAAGGGAGATAATGTGACATTTGTTTTTCTCAGATTGGTTTATTCTACTTAGCATAATATTCTCCAGTTCCATCCATGCTGTTTCAAAGGGTAAGATATATCTCTTTTTTACAGCTTCATAGTATTCCATTTTATAAATGTCCCACAGCTCTTTTGTCCACTCATCTACTGATAGGCATTTGGGCTGTTTCCAAATATTAGCTATTGTAAATTGAGCTGCTATAAACATAAGGGTGCATCTGTTCATTTTCATTGGTGTTTTGGGTTTCTTAGGATATGTTCCTAGAAGTGGGATCACTGGGTCAAACGGAAGTTTCGTGTTTTTTGATTTTTTTTAATTTTTTTAAGGGAACTCCATACTATTTCCCACAGTGGCTGAACCAATCTGCGTTCCCACAAGCAGTGAACTAATTTTCCCTTTTCTCCACATCCTTGCCAGCACTTTTCATTTGTTGATTTGTTGATGATAGCCATTCTGACAGGTATGAGGTGATACCTCATTGAGGATTTAATTAGTGTCTTTGAGCATTTTTTATATGTTTCTTGGCCGTTTGTATATCCTCTTTGGAGAAATGTCTGTTCAGGTCATCTGCCCATCTTTTAATTGGATTGTCTTCCTTTTGTTGAGTGTATGAGTACTTTATGTATTTTGGATATTAACCCCTTATCAGATGTATCATTGGCAAATATGCTCTTCTATAAAAAGGATTCCCTTTTCGTTTTGATGTTGGTTTCTTTTGATGTGAATATTTTTTATATTGATGTAGTCCCATTTATTTATATTCTATGTGAGATTGAGATGTCTGAACATTTACTGCCTATGTTTTCTTCAAATATTTTTTTTTATAGTTTTATGCCTAATATTTAAGTCTTTTATCCATTTTGAGTTTATTCTTATGTATGGTGTTAGTGGTCTAGTTTCATTTTTTTTTTGCAAGTGTCTGTCCAGTTTTCCCAACACTATCTGTAGAAGAGGCTGCCTTTGCTCCATCTTATGTTCTTGCCTATTTTGTCATACATTAATTGACCATAATGGTGGGGTTAGTTTTGGGGATCTCTGTTCTGATCCATTGATATATATATATATATATATATATATATATATATATATATATATATATATATATATATATACATACACACACATATACATGCCTGTTCTTGTGCCAGTGCAAGGCTCTTTTGTTTATAATGGCTTTGTAGTATAGTTTGATAACTTCCCATCCAGGCAGTCAGACTGCCTCTCTCTCTCTCTCTCTCTCACACACACACACACACACACACACACACACACACACACCTGCATGTCCACACATTTGCCCTACCACTCCCTCACTCACACATACTCTCTCCTTCACTCCTGTCCTGCCAACCAGCATCTTGGAATCCTCAATATAGAGTTTTATTATAGAATCAGGATATCTCTATTTCTCTATTAATCTCTCAATCCCCCTTCCCTCCATGATTTCTGTTTCATATGGGCTGGCTTCCCTCAGCAGCTCTTGAAAACCCTAGTTTCCTTGTTCACATCCAAATATATTTTCTCCAAATATCAAACAAAAGGTATGAGCTTCTCTCTGATTGGAACCTCAGAGATCATCTACTGAGAACTGAGAAGATCACTGTAGTAAAGGTGATAGAATTATCTAGATTAGCTTTCACAAAAACCAAGCTCACATGTAGAATTGAGGGTAAGATCTATCCCATTCCAATGACTAGCTTAAATGTATATGGGGAATGATAAAAATAAATGGGGTGGGTAAGTTCATTGTTTGTGCCTGCTACAGTCTTCCTCTTTGAATATCCAACATTGTGACATCCTCTCCTTAATGTATATTCAATTTCAAAACACCCAAATAACACCCTTGAAAAGAGTCTAAATCATTTTTTGTTGATGGCATCCAGTCTCAAGGTCAAGTTATTTGGGTGATCTGCTCTCCCTTTGAATCAATCTGTGATGCTGTGCTTCACGATCCAGTGGGCTACAATTACATTTAAAAAATATCCAATTCTTATACCCCAAAATAAAAAGTAAAAAAGAACAGGATATCTTGCTTTTAAAAGCTATGTAGCCAGGCCAGCGTGGTTCAGTAGTTGAGCATCTACATATGAACCAGAAGGTCACTGTTAGATTCCTGTTCAGGGCACATGCCCAGGTTGCGGGATCAATTCCCAGTGTGGGGTGTACAGAAGCCAGCCAATTAGTGATTCTCTCTCATCATTGATGTTTCTATCTCTCTCCCTCTCCCTCTCCCTTTCTTTCTGATATTTTATATATATATGTATATTTAAGAAATATATAAAAGAAATAATGGAAATAAACATACATTCTGCATTGTCATGGAGTCCCTGATTATTATTTCTTCTTTTTATTAAAAGTCTTGCTTAATAGTTGTCTTTTTTATTATATCTGAGATTGACATTGGAGAAAATACCATTTCATGAGGTTGTGCCATTTTAATCCTTTATTTCATTTTTTCAGAGTTCTGGTGTTTACTCAAGGGTTGAGTAATATGATATTTTAAAAGCAGATTTGGTATTCCTTTGGAGATCAGATTTCTTTACAATTTGTAGACCTTGAGCACTTTTCCCTCTTTCAGTTCTATAATATAGTAACTAGAGTTCTCTGGTATAGTGCTACTCTTCATATGTGAGCCCTTTTTCTTCTTTAATAGGTCTCTGTGCTTTGCACATCCCCTGAACGAGACAATTTGCAGCAAGGATTTGTGATAGAAGGCATAGCCAATCTACCAGTGGACTGTAGATTATATCTGAGCCACTTCTTTATGACAGGAGTGATCATCTACTTTATCAGAAAAGTGCTTTAGGGAAGCACTAGAGTTGATTTTTTAGTATTTAAGTCTTAAATTCTTCCCCTTCTACTTATGTTCATTAGATTTAGAATAAAAAAATTGGCTTTTCCAGTCCTATCAGGCTAAAAATGATTAGCCTCTCAAGTCATTTACATTATAAGCCACAGGAAGCAAAGGTCTCTTTAAACAAAGACGTATTTTCTTTTCTTTTTTGTATGCTTCAGAGAGGTGACTTTCAGCATGAGCATCTTTCTCTCTTGGTATAAAGGGGCCAGCAAGTTCCAACATCTTTCTTTCCATCAAGTCCCTTAATAGTGTTGGTAGGCATAAGTGATGTGTCTACAGATAAAATAGGTCATTGTTTAATCAACTGTTTTTAAACCATATCACAAGTATAACCCCAAGATAGGAGGGTCTTTCTCACTCTTCGTTTTTGTCTCAAACATAAGTCAGCCTCTTCAATATTTTAGGATCTGTTACTGTCAACTCTTCACTCCCCAATGTTGGATTCTGTGCAAATTAAAATGTTGCTTGTTACAGTAATGGAAAACTCATGTATAAAGTTTATCTGTTAAAACCTTCTATGAAAAATAATTGCATTTTAACATTGGTGAAATCATAAAATAATTAAGGAAAAATTAACAATTTAATTTCAGCATTAGTCATCTTATGGTTTGAATTGGCACCCACACTCTTAAACCCCAAATTATGCACAAGGCATATACTAGGAATATGAGATTCAGTTTCTTAACACTAGGAGTGCCAGTTAACAATTTGAAATTTTTTTTTAATAGATGGAATTACACATGTGTTGATATATATGCAATTTTGATATATATGCTATTTTGTTGTATTGACAACAAGCTTCAAAACTTCATTTGTCAAATTTGCTGAAGGTGTTAACATGATAGATATTTTTATGCTTAGAAATGTCGAATTTCATGCCAAAAAAGAGCATTTGTGGGAAGTTTTAATTCATTTATTTTGAAGAAAACATTATTGTATACTTCAGGAAGCTTATGGTGAACATGCTTCATCTCAAGATACTCGTGAACACTGTTTTAAATGCTTTAAGAGTGATTATTTCAATGTGAAAGACAAAGAACATCGAGGTTAACCAAAAAACTTTGAAGACCAAAAATTACAAACGTTATTGGATGAAGATGTGTGTCAAACTCAAAAACAACTTTTAAACAAACAACAAGTGCTGGCGAGGATGTGGAGAAAAAGGAACCCTCCTGCACTGCTGGTGAGAATGCAGACTGGTGCCACCACTGTGGAAGACAGTATGGTGTTTCCTCAAAAAGCTAAAAAAGGAACTCCCATGTGACCCAGTAATACCACTTCTAGGACTATCTCCCTGGAAACAAGAAACATCAATCAGAAAGGATATCTACACCCCTATGTTCATAGCAGCACAGTTTAGAATATCTAAGATTTGGAAACAGTCTAAGTGCCCATCAGCAGATGAGTGGATTAAAAAACTGTGGTACATCTACACAATGGAATACTACGCTGCTGTAAAAAAGAAGGAGCTTTTGCCATTTGCAACAGCATCAGTGGAACTGGAGAACATTATGCTAAGTAAAATAAGCCAGTCAGAGAAAGATAAATAACACATGATCTCACTCATATGTGGGATATAATGACCAATATAATTTGTTGAACAAGAATAGATCCAGTGATAAATGGTAGGGTAGGGTTGGTGAGAGAGCAACCAAAAAACTCGTATGCATGCATATTAGCATAACCAATGGACACAGACACTAGGGTGGTTGAATGGGGGGTCAATTGGGGAAAAATGAGACATATTTAAAACTTTATGAACAAACTGAGAGACAAAAATCACATAATCATATAAATTGATGCAGAAAAAGCATTTGACAAAATTGAACATCCTTTCTTGATGAAAATTCTCAGCAACGTGGGAGTATAAGGATCATACCTCAACATAATAAAAGCCCTATATGATAAACCTACAGCCAACATCATACTCAATGGGTAAAACTAAACCAATTTCCCCTAAAAACAGGAACAAGACAAGGACGCCCACTTTCACCGCTCCTGTTCATTATAGTACTAGAAGTATTAGCCATTGTAATTAGACAAGAAGAAGAACTAAAAGGCATCCAAATTGGAAAAGAAGAAGTAAATATGTCCTTATTCGCAGATGACGTGATATTATACATAGAAAACACCAGACTCCATCAAGAAAGTACTAGACCAAATAAATGAATTTGGCAATGTAGAAGTACACAAAATTAACACCCAGAAATCTATGGCCTTTTTATACACCAATAATGAACTCACAGAAAGACAAATGAAGAAAACAAACAAACAAACAAACATTAAACAATCCCATTTACCATTGCACCAAAAAAATTAAGATACCTAGGAATAAGCTTAATTAAGGACGTAAAAGACCTGTACTCAGAAAACTACAGGATATTGAAAAAAGAGTTAGAGGAAGACATGTACAAATGAAATAACATGCATGTTCATGGATTGCTAGAATCAATATCATTAAAATGTCCATACTACCTAAAGAAATCTATAGATTCATTGCAATCCCCATTAAAATACCAATGGCATATTTCACAAACCTAGAACAAACTCTCCAAAAATTCATCTGGAATATGAAAAGACCCATAATAGCCACAGCTATCCTTTTAAAGAAGAACAAAGTTGGAGGGATCACAATACCAGACATCAAGTTATATTACCAAGCTACAGTTCTCAAAACTGCCTAGTATTGGCACAAGAACAGGCATATAGACCAATGGAACATAATATAGAACCCAGAAATTGATCCAAGCCATCATACTCAATTAATATTTGACAAAGGAGGCAAGAGCATACAATGGAGTCAAAATAGTCTCTTTAATAAATAGTATTGGGAAATTTGGTCAGACACCTGCAAAAAAATTAAACTAGATCACCAACTTACACCATACACAAAAACAAAATCTAAATAGCTAAAGGACTTGAATAAGATGGGAGACCATAAAAATCCTATAATACTCCACAGGCCCCAAAATTGTAGACATACTTTGTAGCAATATCTTTACAGACACAGATCCTAGGGCAAGAGACACTAAGGAGAAATTAAACAAATGGGATTACATCAAAATAAAAAGCTTCTGCACAGCAAAATAAACCATTAACAAAACAACAAAAAAGCCTACTGCATGGGAGAACATATTTGCCAATGTTATATCCAATAAGGGTTTAATATCCAACATTTACAGAGAACACATATAACTTAACAAAAGGAAGATAAACAATCCAATCAGAAAATGGGAAAATGACCTAAATAGACACTTTTCAACAGAGGACATTAAGAAAGCTAAGAGACATATGAAAACATGTTCAAAGTCACTAATCATCTGAGAGATGCAAATCAAAACAACAATGAGGTACCACCTTGCACCTGTTAGAATGGCTATCATCAACAAATCAACAAATGACAAGTGCTGGCAAGGATGGGGAGAAAAAGGAACCCTCCTTCACTGCTGATAGGAATGCAGACTGCAGCAGCCACTATGGAAAACAGTATGGCGGTTCCTCAAAAAAGTTAAAAATGGAACTGCCATTTGACCCACTAATACCACTTCTAGGAATATATTCGAAGAAACTAGAAACACCAACTCAGAAAGGACGTATGCACCCCTATGTACATAGCAGCACAATTTACAATAGCTAAGATTTAGAAACAGCCTAAATTCCCAATAGCAGATGAGTGGATTGGAAAACTATGGTACATCTACACAATGGAATACTATGCTACTATAAAAAGAAGGAATTCTTACCATTTGCAGCAGCATGGATGGAACTGTAGAGCATTATGCTAAATGAAATAAGCCACTCATTGAAAGAAAAATACCATATCATCTCATTTATGGATAATAAAGAACCTTATAACCTAACTAGAGGCCTGGTGCACAAAATGCATGCACAGGGTGGGGGGTATCCCTCAGCCCAGTCTGCACCCTCTTCAATCTGGGACTCCACCAGGATTGGGCCTAAACGGGCAGTTGGACATCCCTCTCACAATTTAGGACTGCTGGCTCCCAACTGTTTGCCTGCCTGCCTTCCTGATTGCCCCTAGCCACTTCTGCCTGCTAGCCTGATCACCCTTAACCACTCCCCTGACAGCCTGATTGATGCCTAACTGCTCCCCTGCTAGGCTGTTTGCCCCTAACTGTCATCCCTTGCAGGCCTGATCACACCTACCTGCCGTCCCCTGCAGACCTGCCCCCTCCCAACTGCTCTCCACTTCAGGCCTGGGTCCCCCCAAAATACCCTTCCCTGCAAGTCCAGGCATCCCAAACTTCCCTCCTCTGCTGGCTTGTTCACCCCTAAGTGCCTCCCGTGCAAGTTTGATTGCCCCCAACTGCCATTCTTAGAAGGCCTGGTCACTCCCAATTGCCCTCCGCTGCTGGCCATCTTGTGGTGGCCATCTTGTGTCTGCCTGGGGGCAGGATCTTTGACCACATGAGGGCAGCC
The DNA here is from genome assembly GCF_964339955.1 of Pipistrellus hanaki. Classification (NCBI taxonomy): domain Eukaryota; kingdom Metazoa; phylum Chordata; class Mammalia; order Chiroptera; family Vespertilionidae; genus Pipistrellus; species Pipistrellus hanaki. The sequence goes on from NC_140524.1 coordinate 84,331,959, forward strand.
ATCTTGTGTGTTGGAGTAATGGTCAATCTGCATATTACTCTTTTTTTTAATATATATTTTATTGATTTTTTACAGAGAGGAAGGGAGAGAGATAGAGAGCTAGAAACGTCGATGAGAGAGAAACATCGACCAGTTGCCTCTTGCACACCCCCTACCGGGGATGTGCCCGCAACCAATGTACATGCCCTTGACCAGAATCGAACCCGGGACCTTTCAGTCCGCAGACCGACGCTCTACCAGTGAGCCAAACCGGCTTCGGCTGCATATTACTCTTTTATTAGATAGGGTAAAGGCCTGGTGCATGGGTGGGGGCCAGCTGGTTTGCTCTAAAGGGTGTCCCAGATCAGGATGGGGTTTGTGAGATAGCCTGGGTGAGGGGCTTGTGATGGTTTGCAGGCCAGCCACACTCCCTAGTGACCCAAGCGGAGGCCCTGGTATATGAGATTTATTTATCTTCTACAATTAAAACTTTGTAGCCTGGAGTGGAGTCAAGTCTTATGTTTGCTTCGTGGAGGCAGCCATTTCTGTTGGGATTTATGTATTTTCTATAATTAAACTTTTTAGTTTGGAGCAGAGGAGGCCAATGCAGGCCAGGGCTTCAGAAGTTTGGCTTCCTCTATCGCTGGGGGCAACCCTAGCCTCCTGCTCTTTCCAGCTTTGTGGCTGCTGCCATTTCTGTTTGGATCTATCATTGAAACTTTGTAGCCTTGAGTGGAGGCCCAGGCCAGCAAGGGCATGTGGAAAGCTGGGCTTCCTCCATTGCTGGGGAAACCCAAGCCTCCCTCCTGCTCCCTATGGCCACAGCCATTTTGGTTGGGTTTATTTGCATATTCACTCCTGATTGACTGGTGGGCGTAGCTTTGTGGTTGTAGTGGAGGTATGGTCAATTTGAATATTACTCTTTTATTAGATAGGATTAACAAAAAGATAGATACAGGGGCTGAGAAGCATCTAACAGACTGTCTAATTACAGTGGTTAGGCTGGGGAGAGTTCAACTGAAAGACTTATATGCATGCCTATAAGTATAACCAATGGACACAAGACACTGGAGAAGTGGTGGGGTAAGGGCATATAATGACGGATATGGAAGAATGGGGGGAGGTCAATGGGGAAAAAAGGAGACATATTTACTACTATTTGTAATACTTTAAACAATGATAATTTTAAAAACTCTCAGAAAGATTAAATGTTGCTCAGCAAACAATTTTGGATCATTTATAAGAAAGGTTTTAAAGGAAGGAAAATGGGTGCCATATCAACTGAATTAAAGAGGAATGGAAAACCAAAAAGTCATCAGTACTTTTTCGCATCAAATTGTGACTGGCAATGAAAAGTGGATTTATTTTGAGAATCCCACATACACAAAATCATGGGCTGATCCAGGACAACCATCAACCTTCAACTGCAAGGCCAAATTGCTTAAGAAAGAAGACAATGCTCTGTTTGGTGGGATCAGGAAGGTGTGGTGTAGTATGAGCTTCTAAAACCAGGTGAATCCGTTCATACTGATTGCTACTGACAAAAGTAATAATTTTAACCACATTTTGATCATGAAATAACCAGAATGTGCCAGAAGACACCACAAAGTAATTTTGCTTCATGATGACATACCATCACACACTTCAAAACCAGCTAAAGACACATTAAAATACCTTGTCTGGGAAGTACTAACTCACCCACTGTATTCACCAGACATTGCTTCTTCAGATCACCACTTGTTCTGATCAATGGCACACGTACTTTCTGAGCAGCACTTCAAAACGTACAAAAAAGTGGAAAATTGGGTCTCTGAATGGTTTGCTTCAAAACAAGAAAAGTTCTATTGGGAAAGTATCCACAAATTACCTGAAATATGGAGAAAATGTGTAGCTAGCAATGAAAATGGCTTTGAATAAAGCACTTTTGATCTTTCTCTTGAAATTATCCTGTTTTCTTTGATAACCAAATAGGCCATTATTAATGGGTACACCTAGTATAGTGCCTTTAAAAAGTCACTATGTGTAAAGAATATCCCAGGCAATTCTTTCAAGATAATTTATGCTAAAATTCTGTCATTTTATCTCTCCCTATCACATACATACCTGAACCTGAAAAGTATTTTTTTTCTTAGTAAGTTTAATTTGGTGCTTTAGCAATTATATGAGCAGAAAGTGTTTTTCTTTAAGTATCATAAAGGGAATTATGAAAATGAAAAATAATATGACTTTAATATTTTCTCCTTAGATGTAATGAAATTCATTAGAAATAATTGTGTTAGTACATTTTAGCTATTTACAGAATCTAACTAGTCAGATTCATTCAGTTGAGTAAGTTCCTTTTAGGTAGTAGTTTTGGAAATATATTTAGAGTATATTTAGTCTATTGTAACAGTGAATTAGATGGTACCAGCTTTTAATTTTCACATTTGTATTAAACATAAATGCATCTGGCTTCTGTAGAGCCCTGTTTGTGCTTTCTTTTGAGAAATAATAAAACTTCCAATTGATTTTCCTTAAAAGAGGCAAATTCAAATACATATATATAGAAAATCCAAATATTAGAACAGTCATGTGACATTTTCTTTTTATTTATTTATCTTTTATTGTTTTTTTAAAATATATTTTATTGATTTTTTTACAGAGAGGAAGGGAGATAGAGAGTTAGAAACATCGATGAGAGAGAAACATTGATCAGCTGCCTCCTGCACGCCTCCTACTGGGGATGTGCCCGCAACCAAGGTACATGCCCTTGAGCAGAATCGAACCTGGGACCTTTCAGTCCACAGGCCGAGGCTCTATCCGCTGAGCCAAACCAGTTTTGGCTATCTTTTATTGTTGAAGGTATTACAGATGTTCCTTTCCCCCTCCCTAATTGACTTCCTCAACTCAGCTCCAGTGCTTCCCCAGCTCTTAACTTGCACTATTGCCTGTGTCTATGGGTTATGCATATATGTATATACATTCTTTAATTAATCTCTTCCCGTCTTCCAGCCCTTCCCTCTGAAATACATCAGTAGGTTGTATGCTTCAATATCTCTGAGTCTATTGTGTTTGTCAGTTTATTTTGTTCATTAGATTCTACCTATGAGTGAGATCATGTGATGCTTGTCTTTCTCTCACTGTCTTATTTCAGTTAACATAATACTTTCCAAGTCCCTCCATGCTGTCTCAAAGGATAAGATATCTTTTTTATAGCTGCATAGTATTCCGTTGTGTAAATGTGCCAAGTTTTTTTTTTTTAACCTATTCATCTACTGATGGGCACTTGACTGTTTTCAGATCTTAGCCATCATGAAGTGCCCTGATATGAACATAGGGGTGCATATATTCTTTTTCTGATTGGTGTTTCACTTCTCTTAGGATATATTTCTAAAAGTCGGATCACTGGGTCAGATGTCAGTTCAATATTTAATTTTTTGTGGAAACTACTATTTTCCATAATGGCTGCACTAGTCTACATTCCCACCAGCAGTTTATTAGGGTTCCCTTTTCTCCATATCCTTGTCAGCACTTGTCATTAATGATTTGCTGAACACAGGCTGTAGAGACAAGTCTGGGTCCTGAGCCTTGATCTTTTCAGGGAAATACCTATATACAAAAGATCCCTCGTAACCTCGGCCTGCACCCCATGGAAGCTCGGTCAGCCCCAATAGCAACCTCCCAAATCCTACCAGGCTCCAGGTATTTTATGTACTTCATTTAAATGTCTCCTCATCAGGTAGATCTCAGTTGGTAGTTTTGGGTGAATATCCCCCAAGTAAAGTTGTATTTCCAATCTGGTCTCCCTATTTGGCTGCCATAGTCTCCCTTTATCTCATATGTGACAATTTCATCCATTAAAAATTCTTATGGTTATACTTTGGAAATTTTTTATTTGTGTGGCATAAACTTACAGAACAGTGGTTTAAATGTAATCCACATATTCACATTGTCATCACACTGCAGCTCTATTTCTCTATGATTCTCTTGGTTCTACCCTCCTCCACTACCTCTCAAGTAGTTGATTCTTTTCTAGGATGGTTTTGCCACAATGGCTACCAGAATCTTCAAGTGCTCTTTTATTCTTTATTTCCAAGGAAAAATTTCTTCTATTCTCAGTAATCATATAAAACATCTGGGCAATCTTTTAGCTGGAACATGTTAAGTCATGTGTCTGTGATTACTATATTGTGTGGCCAGAAGAAACCATGCATGTGAGTTTATATTACATGTCTCTTAGCCAATCACTGTGGGAAGAAGAATTCACTTATACCATTCAGGGCTCATCCCTGGATTTGGGTTGAGATTAATCGCACCCAAACCACAAAGTTGCTACACAAAGTGGGATAGATTGGACATGTTTTAAGAATTATTTTTTTTTGGTAATTTTGAATGATTTTAATGATTTTCCATGGTTTATTCACATACATCTTTAATGGAATAAGAGATACAATGTAGCAGTGTTCTAACATATGTATTATTTGTGTTTATATAGGTGTATGTGCATTTGAGTATATAATTTTTGTTAGTCAAGAAATGTTTATTTTTTCTTGAAAAATATTTTTTAATTCACTAAACTTTATCTTATATAAATTAAATTAGATGCTTTACAAAGAGGCTGCCCCACACCGATAAAAGTCCTGCTTAGTGTAAATTGGGTTATTACTAATGAATCAGATATTTCCAGAGCAATACTTTAAACTCTGTCCCAGAGCTAGATATATTTAGCATTTACTGAACATTTATTGAGTACATCTTATAAGCAAAGTGCTATTCTCAGTGCTCTTGTGTATATTAAGATAAATATGTATCATAAAACAACGACAAATTGACTTTCAGAATGTATTTATTTCCCATATTATAGCATTTTTCGTTTCTATCATTTTTCATTTTATCATAGGAAAATCTTGAGGGTTTTTTGTTTGTTTGTTTGTTTAGAATAAAGAAGAAAATAATGATACATATGCTTGGTTGAGTTAGTTTCATACTCTACAGCTTGTATAAACAAATAAGCATATGAGAAGTAAAGTGTATGCATTTACACAATTTAGATTATTATTAAATTCTCCATTTTTATATTTTTTCTCATAGATGTCTCACCTTCAATATCCACCATAGAATTTACAAAAACAAACAAGAGAGTTTAATAAGCTTAGTAAAATGAAGTTATTTGTCTGAATACATTACTTTGTAAAATATAAGACAAGAGGACCCTCCTAGGTCAATCTAATGTATGATTTTCAATTATTTTAAACAAGTTTTATTGACTGACTTAGAAGAAAGTAATTACCAGATAAAATCTGTATTTTTCCATAAATTATGATGGTACTTGTATCATACAGTAAAATATATACCTAAGAAATTTCCAAGCAATCTCTATTTTTTAACAATAGCACTATAAACACAATATAATTTCCTCTTTTTTTATAAATGATATATTTATGTAAAAAATAAAAAAATGATATAACATATACTATATTTAGGTAGCATGTTTATTTAGGGTAGTATTTGGACATTAAGAACCTAGTGAACTGTGTCTATATGTGTATGTGCATGTAAATTTAAAAAGTCAAGTTATGGTTAATTGGAATAAAAAATTAAGTTCGATTAAAACAGTTTTATATCTGGTAATTGAGAAGGTTTATGAACCAGACATAATTCACTGAATAATGGTGAGCTGTACATTATTAAGAACATTTTACAGTCACCTAAGCCGAACTTAAGAACTGAAGGAAGAGAGAAATATCTTAGGATGATTTACTCATGAGTAATATTGGCACTGGAATGTTGACCATTTTCTATCTACTCACTTGAAGCTGAGGATACTTTCTTTTTAAAAATAAATTTTAAAAAATGTTTTCAATTACAGTTTATATTTATTATTATTTTCTTTAGTTTCAGATGTACAGCATAATAGTTAGAGAATTGTATACTTAAAAAGTGTTCCCCCCTGCCGAAACCAGTTTGGCTCAGTGGTAGAGCGTCGCGGACTGAAAGGTCCCAGGTTCGATTCCGGTCAAGGGCATGTACCTTGGTTGCGGGCACATCCCCAGTAGGGGGTGTGCAAGAGGCAACTGGTCGATGTTTCTCTCTCATCGACGTTTCTGGCTCTCTGTCCCTCTCCCTTCCTCTCTGTAAGAAATCAATAATATATACTATATATATATATATATATATATATATATATATATATATATATGGAAAAAAAGAAATGCAGGAGAGATAAAAAAGTGTTCCCTTCAAAATTTTCAGTACTCACCTGGCACCATACACAGTTATTGCAATACTTGAAGCCCAGTGCACAAAATTCATGCATGGGTGGGATCCCTAGGCCTGGCCAGGGATCAGGGCCTGCTGGGGTCATCTTGCCCAGTCTCAATTGGGGCTAGGCCAGTCAGGGCCTGCTGACTGCTGGCTTGGGTCTCCTGTAGGATGCTGGCTGGGGCATGTTGGATGGAGTGGGAAGGACCGGGGGAGGTTGGCTGTCTGTGGGAGGTTGGCTGTGGGAGCACACTGACCACCAGGGATCAGCTCCTGTATTGAGCACCTGCCCCCTGGTGGTCAGTGAGCATTATAGAAACCAGTCATTCTGGTCACTCTGGTTACTTAGGCATATATACTAGAGGCCTGGTGCATGAATTCGTGCACCAGTGGTGTTCCTTCGCTGGCCTGCAAGATCAGGCTGAAATTAGCTCTCTGACATCCCCCGAGGTTTCCTGGATTTCGAGAGGGCACAGGCCAGCCTGAGGGACACCATTGGTGCACAATCAAAGCCAGGAAGGGACACAGGAGGTTGGCCAGCCAGAGAGGGATTGTGGGAGGGCTCCAGGGCATATCTGGCCCATCTCACTCAGTCCCTATTGGCTGACCCCAGCAGCAAGCTAACCTACCAGTAAGAGCTTCAGCCCCCTGGTGGTCAGTGCACGTCATAGTGACTGGTCAACCGGACACTTAGCATATTAAGCTTTTATTATATAGGATATAGATTATTGACTATATTCACAATGCTGTATTTACATCCTCATGATTATTTTGTAACTTTTAATCTGTATTTCTCAATCGTTTCACCTTTTGACACAGTTCCCTAACCCTCTTTCCCTCTGAGGATACTTTCTTAAATTGTTTCTATACTTGCACCTTTATCCACACTGGCAGATCTTTGCAATTCTATATTTGGCTGGCAAAACCTAAGTACATCCTGTGGTATGTGTTGTGGATAAAAATTTTCCCATTTGCCTACACACATCCCCTCTGTTTATAAGAACATGGTCTTAACTTAATAATGATTTTGGCCTTGACTGAATCTGTTCAGATTAGTTCAGTGTTCATTACTGCAATAGCAGAGTTGGTTGTAATTTTGCAACTTTTGTTTTCAAAGTATTTGAATAAGAAAAATGTCACAGTGTACCATTATGAATCTTCATTAAAAAATACTGTAAAGTTATTTGTTTCATTTTAAGTAATTCTCAATACCTACTCAATCAGTGTGTTTATCTTGCTTACTTTCTTGAAAGTCAGAGTAGACCAGGGTTTTCAAAATGGTAACATATACATGTTATTATTGTTGATTGCTATTGTAACCATTTTGTTATCATTCGTTGTATATATACTATATGACAGACAGGAGCATGTGGCAGTTGCTTTGAAGACAGTGTCCATAATGTTTATCACAAATCAACCTTCCAGTTTACAGAAAAGTTAAGTGACTTTTTCTGAAAATCACCAAGCTATTAAGTGGAGTAAAATTGGAGTCCAGGCATCTTGGATTCCTAAGCCCATGGCTATTAAATTATATCTTCAGGCCCTTCTGTAAACATTTATTGTTAATTTACAACAGTACTTTAAAATTTACATTTTAATGTAGTATGCGAAGTTCAAACATTGATAGCTAAACCCTGCTAGTATTTATTGATTATCTAACTGTGTTAACTACTAGTTGCCATTTGATTTGTCTTCAAGGTCCATATGGACTAGAAGAGGAGACACTCTTATAACTGCTTTCAGGCACAATAGAATTAAGAAGTGTAATACCCAGCTGGTGTGGTTCAGGGTTGAGTGTTAACCTCTGAACCAGGAGGTCATGGTTTGATTTCTGTTCAGGGCATATTCCTGGATTGCAGGCTCAATCCCCAGTATGGGACATATAGGAAGCAGCCAGTCAATGATTCTCTCTCATCATTGATGTTTCTATCTACCATTTCCTCTCAGTTCCTTTCTGAAATCAGTAAAATTATATGTTTTTTTTAAAAGAAGTATAATAGATGCTCATACAAATTCCGTAGGAGCACAAACCACAACTTTGTAACTCTTGACTTACTAAGTTATGAGAGGTGCAACTGAGTGATGATCCCTGATATGTAAGTATGGTTTTCATAGGAGGATCTTCCCACAGAAAGATCACACCACTTTATGGAACTAGGTGAGAAAGTCATAGACATAGTTTATTTTGCAAATTACATGTAGGGTATATGGTGGTAGGGGAAAAGTAGGAGAAACAACTAGAAAGGAAGGTTGAAAACAAATTGTGGGGAATCCTAATATTATGCTAAGAGCGGTGTATTTATGCAGAAGGCTAGAGAAGGCCATTCACAGGTTTTGAATATGGACCTTTGTGTTTATACCCAGAAATTAAGGAGCTAATTCTAGAGGCATTTGGGCATTAGAAAAATGGACAAAAGGGACTATGCTGAGTTGGTAGTGCCAATGTCACCTATATGTGGCACTATGTAACTGTGTGTGGAAATCAGTGTTTATTCTCAAGTTATTAGTTAAGACCAGTGACAAAGACATACAACATAGGTGCTGGGATGAAAGGAGATATCAGAGCAATACTTACAAGTATATGAGATTTCAGAGAGAAAAGTACAGTAGTACAGTAAATTTTAAGACGTCCAAGGGCAGAATACTTGGGAACTCCTTCTCTCTCTCTCTCTCTCAAACAACAGGGGGTGAAGAGATAGGTGTGATAATATATTAGTATTCTTAGTATTCTTAACTTTCCATTAAGAATACTATAACACAGATTTAAAAATACATACTTTGAAGTATGTGGTCATTTTCAATAGTGTTATGCAATAATCGAATTCAAGAAGACAGAGATAGGGAGAGGCAGCTGGATCTGAGTTCAGTGGTTGTGGTGTTTCTCCTTTTTCCGTGCCCCGCATGGAAAAACAACAGGTTCATGAGGGGAGGAGCTGGGGATTAAGAAATTAGAGAAATAAAGAGACAAGAGGCAGAAATAGATTCATAAAGCTGGGAGCTAGGTGGATGCCATCTCTCTGATGGAGAGACAGTCACACTCACCACAGAGAACACAGCATATTTATTGGCTTCCAAAGGGGACTTTAAGGTCAAAAGGAGTTTCGGGTGTGCCCAGATCCTATTCATCAAAATCTGGGTAAGCTCCTTATTTTTTGGTACAAGATTTAGCATATCAAGACCTGGGTGAGTCAAGGTCCTATTTGTTCCTCATTCCAAGCACATGAATTAAGAAATCAGTACTGATAACAGGATTCTGCCAGTGCCCTTGGGCTCAGCTGATCAGAATTAAAAGAATGTCCATGTGCCTTCTCAGGCAGCTCTCTGCAAGTGGTGAAAGCAAGAAGAAGATTGAATAGTACAGTGGTCACCAACCTGGGATCCACAGACTATTGGTGGTCTGTGAGGTCCAAAAGATTGGGAACCGCTGGAATAGTAGATTGAAGAATGATACAATTGGACAGATATATTTTAGACTGAAAATATTTAAGTAAGAGTTTTGATATATTTTGTGGTAGGAGTCTGTTATTATACTCTGTTTTATATATAATAAGTATTATGAAACTACAAAGGTTGTTTTTGTGGAAAAAGAGGCACATAAAAAAATCTATATGAACATTCATGATATGTCATCAATAATAAATTTTATCCATTAATATTTAATACAATTCCAATTTTAGTAAGCGGATATTATTGTTATTGATCCCTGTTTAATCATTTTTCAGTGCTTTAATTATCAGTGTATTTTCTCCCTTTATGAAAAAAAATATTTCAAATTCAAGTTTTGTCACAGAGCAAGATGGCATAGGGCATAGATCACAGACCATGGCATAGCAAAAAAATTTAACATGATTTGACTTTAAAAAAAAATAACATACAGTAAAATAAGGGTCAGGTGAAACTTTGTTTTAAAATGTTTGTGGCTGGAATTTTATTGTTTATTCAAAAGCTTGCTGATCAGTGGGGCTCTGCCTCCTGATGCCAATTTTTTTGCAATTCCTACAATCTACATGAATAATGCATAGGGGCCATGGGACTCAATAAGCCAACTCTAGAAAAAAGCCATCTGAAAAACATTATTTACCATATATAGTAAAGTAATACAGGTACTTTTCTATCTAGAAAAATGCCAATTAATGTTCTGAGCTTTTAAAAAAAAATCACCTGAGGATATGTCTTTATTTGATTTTAGAGAAAGAGTCAGGGAGAGGGAGAGAAAGAGAAACATTGGATGTGAGAGCAAAACATTGATTGGTTGCCTCCTGTGCACCCTGACTGGGGATTGAAACTGCAACCTGGGTATGTGCTCTGACTAGGAATTGAACATGTGACCTTTCAGTGTATGGGATTATATTCCAAGTAACTGAACCACACTGGCCAGGGCAGTGTTCAGAGTTTCGATGGCTAGTTTTTTCATTTGTAAAACTGAGAAGGAAACTATTCTTGACTCACAGTCCACAAAATTGATCTGCATTTGAACATATGAGTGTATGCATTATGGATGTTTAATGATTAAATATAATTTAAAAATATAAGATGACAGTAATCAGGGCTTGGTTCTTAGACCCCATTTATTTCCCTGATGGTCTCATCTAGCATCATGGTATCAAATACTATCTGTAAGTTGATTGCCTTTCAAATGTTTACCCCAGTTCAGAACTCTAGTTAGCCACAGCCAGCTGGGCTAGAATGGGAACAAATTCTAAATAGGGGTGGCTGGGGATTGAGATAAGGAAAAAAAAAGAGACAGACACAAAGACTTTAAGTAAAACTTGGCCAGGTGGTACACTGTTCTTGAATAGAGAGACAGTGACCCAAAGCTAGTGCAGGGCATTTATTATATACAGCATGATACCAGGAAGTTTTAGTAGAGTTTAAGACAAAGGAAATTATGTGGAATCATGGTTAAATATCAAGCTGCAATTATTCATTCTTTTGGCTTCTTTGTAATTGTCAGTCCTGTCTGAGCCCAGATAATTGTGTCCTTTTCTGGCGGCTAGCTGAACTTAGATAATGAAACCCACCCCATGGCAACTGAGCTAAAGGTCAGGCTGATAAGATACCTGCCTCTGGCAAGGTATGTTTCTAGGACTTGGCTCTGCCAATGCCACTGGATTCAGTGACAATTAGCTCATGAAAGTTCCCAGGCACTCTCTACACAGAACTTTCTGCTAAACTCCACATTTAGGTACACAATCATTTACTCTTAATCAATTCAAATTTAACATGTTCTAAATGGAATCAAGCTCCAAATCTGTGGGGTGTGTGTGTGTGTGTGTGTGTGTGTGTGTGTGTGTGTGTGTGTGTTTAAGTTTAAGAAGCCTTTCCTATCATATTGTAGTAAGTAGCACTACCATCCTTCCAGTTGCCCCAGTCAAATACTTTGGAGTGCAGCTTAGTCTCCTGTTTTCTCACATCCCATATTATCTGTCAAAAAATGATGCCAAGTCACCTTTACCAGTCTGTATTAAATTCTGATAGCTCCTTATCACCTCCATTGCTACCAATGTCATCTCTGGTGTAAATTACTGAAGTAGCTATTTCAACTGGTCTTCCTACTTTGACTCTTTGCTTTCCTACACTCCATTTTGTCTGCCACATGTTCCTCTTAAAATGTAAGTCACATATCACATTGCTGCTGAAAAGCCTCCAGTGGCTTGCCATTCACTCAGGGTAAAATGCAGTTCTGCTGTCTTGTAAGCCCATACAAATCACTTCCTCTCCCCCTTCATTTCTTTTCTGGCCTTATCTTCCATCATTCTTACCATCTCCCATTCCATTGAAGTCATACACAGCTGCATGCCTTTGTCCAGTACACATTTCCCCACATATTCCTCTCTCTCATATTTTTAAGTCCAATCCTCAAATGATACTTACTCAGTGATATTTTCTCTGACCATCCTGTTAAAATCTATGATATCCCTTCCTTCCCTGGCACTTCTTATTCTCCTTTCTTGCTTTACTTTCCTTCATCGCACATACCAGCTTCAAATTATCTTGTTTATTTGTTTAGCATGCCTCACCTAACAGGATTAGTTCCATACAAATGTGGATTTTTATCTGTTCTGTATATAACTGCATCACCATTGTGTGGAAGAGCACATCCCCCTTGGTAGTCACTCAATAAATATTTGTTGAAGACTCAGTGTTGAAATATGTTCCTTCTATTCCCACTTTGCTGAAAGTTTTTTTTAATCGTAAACTAGATGCTCAGTGCATGAAATTCATACACTGGTAGGGTCCCTAGTTGCTGCCAGCTGGATACTTCCTCCCTTCCCCTGGCTTCCTGTCCCCTGGTCTAACTTTCAGAAGAAGTCCCTGTCAAGGGGACAATTTGCATACCATGTTTTTATTATATACGATGGGTCCTGGGTTTTGTCAAATGCTTTTTCTGCAACTATTTATGTGATCATGTGATATTTATCCTTACTTTTGTTTATGTGGTGTATCATTTTAATCAATTTGTGGATATTTTACCAACCTTGCATCCCAGGAATGAATTCCATTTAATAAACAAAATCACCATCCCCTTGGGATGTGTTTCATGGTTATTCTTCATGATTGATCATAACAATTCTGGCTGTATTAAAATATAGATATCTCAGGTTGGTAAAAAATGATCAAAATACTTACTTGTGACCCCAAATGTACATTATTTTTAGTGTTTTCAAAATAATTATATCTTTTGAGATATTTATGAATATGTATAATTATAAAATCATAAATCTTTCTGAAAAACAGAACATGGAACTCATGAGCATATCATCCTAGGGCACAAAACACTATATTCTAGGGGTTCTATTAAATACTTCACAATGAAGACATAAATTCATGGCATTGCAGATCTGCTTGTTGTCTTGGATACAGGATTGCCGCCATATTTATGGTTCTTTGGTATTACTGGTGGGGGCGGAGAGCTTTAGGCTTGGCCTGGTGCTTTCATGCCAGGCTGCAAACCAAGGCATAGGTGGTCATACTCTCACTCATTAGCAGTGGGTTTTTCTGCCCTGGTTTCCCTTATCTCATCCTGTGCCCCTCCCAGGGCCCTCTAAACTTCAGTTCTAATTATTCTTTTCCTCAAGTAGTTTTCTGTTTCTAGAGGACAGTGAGCAATATTGGTGGCATCAAATGCACAGGCAAGTATATACCCAACAAGCAGCTTTCCAAATGATTCTTTTTACCAGGCAAACACCTTTCTCCCCAAGAAACTATTTAGGTGTCAGAAATTTTTTGGAAAGCTGATTTTCAGTTTATTGTCCCCACGCTGAAAATGCTCAATATATTGGCAATGAATTTTATATAATACTCACTGGAAAGTGATATCTGTTAAATCCTAAAAATTAAGGACTTGGAGTCCTGTAGGATGCTAAACCTTCAATCAGTCAGTCAATATTTCAGACAATACAGTGGGGGAAAAAATCGGTCAAGGCAAATTGCCAGTGTACTAAATACCTTTGTGGATCCATTTGGCTAATTTTTCTAGCATTTTAAAATGCTTTTCTGTATAGTCAAAACTCAGTTCTTGAATGTCTCCCAACTGGAACAATTTGGTTCTTCACCAAGTTGTGTTTGCAAAAAATGTCTTGGATGTTAAGCAAAACTTAGGTTCTCAACCTGACAACCCTTCAGCATGACAAAAACATTGCTCAGGCCACAAATAAAGGAGAGAATGGGTGTCAGTTTACCTCTAAACCTCAGTTGCTAACCTCTCAGAAAACTGTGCTGTGAATATTTGTGTGTTTTTGCTTTTGTTGCTGACAAATGGATGATTAGCATTGCTAAATTATAAAGAAGCCATCAAAAGTTCTAAGGTTGCTAAGGAGGTGAAATAAACAATGATCATAGGCAATTGAAGAGGTAGAAAAACTTGATTTGGATAAACGAAAAGCAGGTAGCCAATGACAGCATTCCAGAAGCTGTGATATATGAACTAGTCAAGATGCTACATACTGAATTCCTCAAAGTCATCCCTGGAAGGAGTGCTGAAGTGATTTATTTAAGGCAAATAGGAGGTGGTTTGATAAATTTAAGAAAGGAAGCATTTGTTTATAGATTATACAGTACATTAAACATGTACTGTATTTAAGGAAGGTTAAAACAGGGAATCATTTGTGGTCTGAAATGGATTAATTATATTTAAATTATTTCTAATGGGAAAAAAATGATTTAGTGTTTGAACAAATGGATTCTTGAGCAGCATTCCAAAAGAATTAAGTTTGAGAACCAAGGTTCCACAGTATATGCTGCTTATAAGGAGCAAATTTAGTTTTTAAAAATTTCAACAACCTTTTCTTCCTTAGCCTGAACTTTCTTCTTGAGGTGCTAATGAGCTGTGAATAGGCCAAATGAAAGAGAAATAGGAACTCCAGATAATCTATACTCTGATGAACTATTCCCACTATAATTGACAGGTTATAGTTCTTCTGGGACAGTGGGAGAAATAAGCAGTGTTTTGCCAAGTCTGTGGAGCAGCTCGTGTTAATAACATTGTAAAATAAATTTATAAGGCAATCACCATCCTTTTAAACAAATGTCATGTGTGTTCCTTCTGGCCTGGGCACAATTTGATTATCTGAAAAGGCTTGTAGTTCAGATTGGGCAGAATCATAGCATTTCTAAATCAGGAGATTTGAAACACACTTGTGATTATTTCCCTTCTGGCCTAAATGAATTTCCTTTTCCTGATTTATGATTTCCCCAGAACAAAAACGTTTGGCCTTCCTGTTGTGCTCATTTGCATGGTTTTTAATTCATCTTCATGTTAAGGTTTTTAAATTGCTGCCATATTTTAATATGCAAGATTTAATTCATTGTTTTAATTTATGTATGTGGTGATAATTCTGCTCCCTTCCTAGTATAATATGAAAGAAAGCCAACATATAAACAATACTTTTTTAGAGAATAAGTACTAATTTTATAGAAAAAATTTAAGGGATATACAAATCAAGAAAACGGTAACTGGTTCTATTCAAGAGTATTTAAAAATAAAATAAAACATTGTTTTTAAATATAGTATTAATTATCTCAGTATGTGAACAAAGAAAGTATTTTTATTCCTTCTGTTTCTTTCTCTTCCTATTTTCCAAAGTAGAGCAAACAATTTAAAATATGTCAATATAAATGTTTTAAATTTCAACATGTTACAAGTATGATTATATATCAATAAAATAATCCCAGTGATATTGCTACATATTTTGTAGTATCCATAATTTTATGTGGTGATTTAAACATTTAAATATATAAATTTTAAAGCACTGTCCTAATGAACCTAATGCTATATTTTTTTTAAAAAAATCTATGAACAAGTTCTCAATTCAGAATACAGATAATGTACACCAAAGGTGATCATATTATAAACATGTAAAATTAGAAAAGACTAGGGGTAAGAGAGACTGGATGAATCAAAAATTATATTAATATTTCTAGGATTGTTTGAGTGGCTTATAATTATTACATTTGGCCTGGTGC
Source organism: Pipistrellus hanaki (assembly GCF_964339955.1). NCBI lineage: Eukaryota > Metazoa > Chordata > Mammalia > Chiroptera > Vespertilionidae > Pipistrellus > Pipistrellus hanaki. The sequence goes on from NC_140524.1 coordinate 84,347,643, forward strand.
CCTAAATTCATACACTGGGGCGGGGGTGTCCCTCAGCCCAGCCTACACCCTCTTTAATCTGGGACCCCTTGGGAATCAGGACTAAACCAGCAGTTGGACATCCTTCTTGTAATCTGGGACCCCTGGCTCCTAACCATTCACTTGCCTGCCTGCCTGATCACCCCTAACTTTCTCTGCCTGCCTGCCTGATTGCACCAATTACCCTCCCCTGAAGGCCTGATCTTGCCCCCAACTGCCCTTCCCGGGTGGCCTGATCTTGCTCCCAACTGCCCTCCCTTGCCAGCCTACTCTCATCCTAACTGCTTTAAAACTCATCCTCAGCCTCACCTTAGTTTCTGCCTTCACAGTTCACCCAGATTTGATTCTGATTGGTTGGTTTCTATGCCAGTCAGCATCAAAACTCTGCCTCCTAGGCAGCCATTTGCTCCTCACAGTTCACCCAGATTTAGTTCTGATTAGTCAGTTTCTATGCCAGTCAGCATCTCTGGGCCTATCTCTGGCTTGATCAGAGAGGCATGGCTGATCAGCAGCCCCTGCAGAGGCCTGGAAAGAGAAAGAGGCATGCAGCTAGCCAGGCCCGGAGAGAAAGAGAGAGGCAAGGGCTGATCAGCAGCTTCCATGGAGGCTACAGATCAGACCCTGCTTCTCTCTCCAGGCCTCTCTCCTGGCCTGATATGAAGCCCCCTCAGTAGTCAGTGCTGGGTAGCCCGCAGTGGCAGCAGTCAGTGCTGGATCACCACAGCAACCCAGCACTGCCTGAAGGACTGACTTCCAGTGTTTGGTCAAACCTTTGGCCATTATGGTCACTACCTTTATATATATATATATATATATGTATATATATATATATATATATATATATATATATATATATATATATATATGTATATATATATATGTATATATACATATACATATATGTATATATATGTATGTATGTATATATGTATATTTGTACATTTTAACTTTTAAAATACTTTTTATCCATTTCAGAGAGTAAAGGAGAGGGAGAAACAGAAACATCAATGATGAGATGGAATCATTGATCAGCTTCCTGCTGAATGCCCCCTATACTGGGGATGAAGCTCACAAACTGGGAATGTGCCCTGACTGGGAATTGAATTGTGATCTCCTAGTTCATAGGTCAACACTCAACAGCTGACCCACACTGGCCGTGTTACATTGTAATTTTTAAATGCAAATTTATCTGTCTAGATATCTCAGAGTAATGCTTTTGCCCCTTACAATATTAAAATTATTTCTGGCAACAGTTAAAATTGCAGGCTTCTGTGAGACAAATACTGAGTTCAGCTCCCATCTCATCTCTTTATTAACTGTGTGACCTTGGGCAAGGTCTTAATCTCTATGAACTGCTCTTCTTACTATAAAATGTGGACTGTAATAATCCTTTATTTTGTAAGTTTAAATTAGATAGTTTAATCCTGTACTTACTTCACTACACCTTAATAAATAGTAAACATTTCATGCATGATACTTGTATTTTGATTATAACTTCTATAGGCAGTTAGAGAATGAAGAAAGAATTACAGATAAGTGCATATTCTAGAAAGTGGGATCACAAGATGATCCTCTGATGTTCTAAAGAGTATAGTACATTGCCTCTTCATATGCATATTTTATTTAAAATTTAGAAAGAAATAAAACTTCACTAATTTTAATATTGAGGTTTTGGGATAATCTACACTAATAAAAGAGAACGATGCAAATTGATCATACCTTTACATTGCCCACCAGCCAATCAGGAGGGAGTATGCAAATTCACCCAACAAAGATGGCAGGTTAATTTGCATAGGCAGGTGCTGGGGGCGGGGCGGGACTCAGGCATACCACAGTGCCCTAGACACTCTGGGCCTCTGGGCAGCATGGGAAGGCAGAAAGGCAGTTCTGGGCTGGAGTGAAGGTGGTGCCGGCAGCCAGGGGAAAGAAGGCCCATTCTTGCATAAATCTTCATGCATCGGGCCTCTAGTTTTATATAATATACAGGGATGGGAAAAATTGGATGGGCAAAAAAAAGGTTTACAGCTCATAATGGAAATACACATATGTTATGATTATTACAAGAACTTTATTAACTCAAAATAATGTCACAATGCAACTGTAAACCTAGTTTTGCTATTCCCTGGATGGTATTGCTATCCAGGATGAAAAGCGAGAACTCTTCAACAGGTTGGCTTGGTGGGGAAGCCTTCCCTTATTGATTGGCATCATTGGTGTTTTGGATGCTTTGCAATACATTTAAAAAGTTATGTGGGTTTACAGATTGTATTATCTTAAGTAGAAGAATACTTATAATATTGTATAGTAAAAAGGAAGAGCCTCAGCAAATCTTTTTACTACACAAAAGTGTTATAGTTACATCATGGCAGTGTATTTGAAAAACTATAATACATATTTTCTTGTTTTAAGAGTTTCAAATACAACGAATATTTTTTGTGTTGGCAAATAGCTCCAAGTACTATGTTATTTTTCAGATATTTCCAAAAGCCTTTAAAGCACTTGAGCTCTCCCTTCAAGGTAAAATTCTGTATTAACAACCATTAAGAAGGAACTGAATTTTATTAAAAATTCATGCCATGGAGAGAATAAAAATGAATATTTGGCAATATTCTCATTTTAAGTATGTGAATTATAAAGTCTTCCACATCTACACACAGAAACATGAAAATAAAAAAATTGATCTATTTAAATATTACAATTAAATCAGTATGGTTTTAAAATTATTATAAATATAAAAAAATATTTTCACTTGACATTTTAAGAAGTCGAGATTTAGATGATAGAAGGTAAAATTTTATTAGCTAGATTAAAAATAAACCCTGATGTATTAGATAAAAGTGAATATGGCAGCTAAGTTGAATCAATTCTCAAATTTGCTATTGAGCAAATTATTTTAAAAATGTACATTCACAAATATCATTTTTATGAAGATTAACAATTTACAAAATTAGAAAGCATCATTATAAAGAATCAGGAAGTTATATAAGAAATTAAATTTGAGCTGGAACTTGAACGAGAGTATGGCTTGTTTGGGAAATAATTTTTTGTTTCATTTTTGTTTTTAATATGTTTGTAGCAGGAGAAAAAAAAACAAATATGAAGGTATAACATAAAATAGGTTACATCTAATTTTACAAAGCCATGAAAGAGAGAATGGAAGGAAACATCTGAGCCCCTTATATGATAGGTTACGAGTTTGGGACTTTATTCTAAGAGTAAAGCCACTGAAAGTTGTAGCATATGAGAATAACACTTTCAATACAAACTTTGCAACTGATCTCGAGTTGGATTGAAGTAAGCAAAAGATGGAGGAGAGAATGTTGTTAGTATAGTTGAAGTGTTGTTTCAAGGCATGGTTTTGTCAGGTGTCACCACTGCCATTCGGGGAAGTAGAATGGTAATGGTCTTTGTATTGCTGCTGAGCTGTGCATTGGAGAATGTTTCCCAGCATGCTTTGCCTCTACCTACTATATGTCCTAGATGTCAACAGCACCCTCCACCCCCAGCAGAGAGCCAATGGTTTAAGGCACATGTGTCAAACACAAGGCCCGCGGGCCAAATCCAGCCCGCCAGGCCTTGCAATGTGGCCCGCACCGCGCTGTCATCACTGCACTCCGCTGTCAGTTTATGACATTGTCAGTTTATGACTGTTCAGTAAACCATTCGGCCCGCGATTTAGGCTGGATTTTAGATTTTGGCCCCTTCTCTGATTGAGTTCGACACCCCTAGTAAGGTTATGCAACTAGGAATAAAAAAGAAGACATGGGTGTGAAATAAATGGCAAGAGATATTGCTTTATGGACAGCATTTAACTAATTGTTAAAGAAAAAAGAGAAAGTCATTTCAACAGAAATAATTTTCTGTGTGTGTGTGTGTTTGTGTGTGTGTGTGTCTTTCGGACATATTTTCTATGTCTGCCTCCCTTGGGGCTCTGTTTTCTTTGCTACTCATGTTTTCCATTGCCCCATTTTACAATACAGGGGGGATAAAAGTAGTTTTATAGTTGTTTGTATGGAAAATAATACAATAATTAATAAATAAGAATACAAGTATAAATTTTGCATTTTGCATACTTAAACTATAAACCTACTTTTGTCCCACCATATATATCCTTATTTTTTTTTTTTTTTTAGTATCTTTCCTAAATGACGGGGTGATAGCTTATAGACCACCTGCTTTTTGTGTCTTTTACTTCAAGATGTGAGAAATGTTACCGTGTTTCCCCGAAAATAAGACATCCTCCGAAAATAAGACCTACTTACAGGTTTCCTTCTGAGTGAAATAAAAGGCATCCCCCCAAAAATAAGCCCCCTCCAAACATGAGATTTGGTCCACTGATTCTGAAAGAAATGGAGTCACAAGAAATTCACCAGGTAATTCAGGAATTGGATTGTTATGATGATGTTCCAGAAGATGATGACATGATTGTCATTGAATACATGAGTAAATTCTTGATACTGTAGGATTCACAGTTTGTCTGGTTTGTGTTGACAACTACCATACTACCGTACCATATACAGGTAATAAATTTTCTTTATTTTCACTTAACAATAAATGTGTACCATATTCTTCTTCATGGAAAAATAAGACATCCCCTGAAAATAGGACCTAGTGCATCTTTGGGAGCAAAAATTAATATAAGACACTGTCTTATTTTCGGTGAAACAGGGTAGTACAATGAGAGAAAAAAAAAACTTGTCAATAGGTTTCACATTTTTTATTTTTATCAAATGCAAGGAGCCCTTACGCACCCTTCTCAGATCTCTGAATCCTAAGATGAAAAGCTTTAATTGTCAATGGGATCCTGAATTATAAACATGAAGCATGCTCAGTCTTGTTAGGAGCCTGTGATAAAACTGAAAAACTTCCCAATGCATTTAGCTGAGTCTCTACTTGTACCTTCTTGTATACCTTCACCAAAAGGGCAGAGGACTCACTGTTTCTGGTCTTTTATTACTTGCCTTGAGGCAGAGGTCAGAATTTGCAGCTGATAATGCAATCTACCCAGAGTATTCCAGGGCTTAGTATCATTAACATTTTCCTTACAAATGTCAACCTCTAAAGGCCTTAAAGAAAGAATCTCTTTCCTTGAAGACAATAGGGAGACAAACAATATAGAAAAGGCAGCAGGTACTAAACACAGAAAGTGTGTGTTATATACCATTGAATTGGCTCCAAACTCATGCCAGTCTTATGAATGAATGATGTCCATAATGTCCTTCCTCAACAAACCTGCTCAGCTTCTATAGACTCATGGCTATGGATCCTTTTATTGAGTCAATCCTTCTAATATTTGGTCTTCATCTTTTCCTGCTTCTATTTTCCCTGCTTTGCCCAGCTAGCATGGCTCAGTGGTTTTGTGTTGACCTATGAACCAGGAGGTCACAATCAGGTCAGGGCACATGTCTAGGTTGTGGGCTAAATCCCCAGTGGGGGGCATGTAGGAGGCAACTGATCAATGATTCTCTCTCATCATTGATGTTTCTATCTCTCTCTTCGTATCTGAAATCAATAAAAATATTTTAAAAAGAAAAAAAATCCCTGCTTTCTCTCCGTGCACTCAAAATGTGGTATGTTATTTCTGCTTTCTGCTCTGACATGGAAAGATCCAGTAACTTTGGTCTAATCCCCTTAGGGAAAAAAGTCCAAATATTAATGTAAAGTATGGAAAATTGTTATCTGGTATGTGTTATGATTTATTAATCAAATATCTGTTATATTCTTCTACATGTCAGATATTGTATAGTGAACAAAATAAACAAAATTTTGCACTATAGTCCACTATGAGGGTTTTTCTGAGAGATATGCCACACCACCTTTTCAGGAAGAAGGGAAAGACACAAAAGCATGTAAAATAAATGAAGGATAAAGCAAAAAAGATTTATCTATATATGTGGAAGGTGATAGGAAATTCAAGTACCTAATATACTTGAAAGAAGTGGAAATAATCATTATGTCTGTGGGAAAATTACCTACTTATGCAAAAGTGTGTTACTTCAATTTTTAAAAAAATATATTTTATTGATTTTTACAGAGAGGAAGAGAGAGGGACAGAGAGTTAGAAACATCAATGAGAGAGAATCATCAATTAGCTTCCAAGGTACATGCCTTTGACTGGAATTGAACCTGGGACCTTTCAATCCACAGGGCGATGCTCTATTGACTGAGTCAAACCGGTTTTGGCCAATTTTTTTTTGTTGTTTATCCTTATCCAAGGACATTTTTCTCCCATTGACTTTTGGACAGAGTGGAAGGAAGGGGGAGAGTCAGAGAGTGAGAAACATCCATGTGAGAGAGACATATCAATTGGTTGCCTCCCCCTGTCTGGGGCCTGGGGATTTGATTCATGCCCTTGACCGGAATCAAACCTGGCCCCTTCTGTCTGAGATCCAATGCTCCAACCAAAGAGCAAAATCAGCCAGGGCTAGTTGAATATTCTTTTACACCCTAGAATCTCAATAAAACCAAACTCCCCTTTGTAAATACTACTTCTTATTTTGCTATTCTGTGTTGCATTAAATAAGAAGAGTGAGACAATGGATACAATATCATAAAGGCTGAATGGGAGGGGTGATACTAAATGTTAATATAAACTATGTGTGTATTATCTGTGGATCTAACAAGGACCCTCTAGGTTAATATCATCATATCCATTTTGAGGTGTATACCAGGAGTCTGAGGTTAATAACTTTGCTAAGTCACATCTGCTTGTAAATTCCTGAGTCTCAGGAACTTGAACTCACTCAGAAGAAGGCAGACTTGAAGTTTCCTGAAGGCAAGCACTGGTTATGTGCACCAAGTTGCCTTTGAGACTTTGTTGCATACAGGGTCAGGGTTATGGTCAGGGAAGCAGTGAAATTTAGAGAATATTAATTCAGACATATAAGAGTGGGAAAACAAGCATTAGGATCAGTTTGAGGAACAGAGGTTGAAGAGAGGAAATAATCAGCAGTGGCTTGATTTTGAGTAAATTAAAATGAATGGGATTAAATATGGGAAGCAAATAGATTATCAGGTTATGGCAGTTATGGTCCCTGAGGGTCAAAATCAGTCTGCCACCTGTTTTGTTTTGTTTTGTTTTGTTTTTAAATAAAGTTTTTATTGGAGTACAATCATGCTCATTCACTTATGTATTATCTATGGTAGCTTTAGTGCTACAATCTACAATGGCAGAGCTGAGGATGTGCAACTGGCCTGTAGTGGCTGCAAACGGAAAATAGTCACTATTGAGCCCTCTACAGAAAAAGTTTAAGACTTAATAGGAAGAATAACTTTACATTGAAATATGAAATAAGGGGCTTGATACAGCTATAGATAAGTTTGAATATTTTGCATAATCTAATATGATAACTTCAAATTTAGTTAAATATAGACTTGTTGAATAAGCAAATAAATAAGAACCATGAATTATGATTTATGAAATAAAGCAAACAAACACTTTTAAATGGCCACATGGAAAAACGTGATGATTAGCTTTCCTTCATTGCTCACTATTGTATAGTCTATATGTATTATAGCAAACTATACAGACTGCAGTGATTTGGGGGGAATATTATATAAGTGACAATGTATGTGAATTTGGAAAATAATGAGTTTTCAGTATATATATTCAGTTTTGAAAAAATTTAATAAGTAAAACCATTTGCCTAAAGAAATATGCTTATTAATTATTTTTATTTTATAAGTATCCAGCAAGTCATATTAATTTTAGATATTTATAAAAGTGATTAAAATAAGATATTTATAAAAGTGATTAAAGTAATTTATTTTATTTATTTATTTATTTTTTTAAAGTAATTTTAGATATTTATAAAAGTGATTAAAATAAAAAATATAAATCATACACACACACACACACACACACACACACACGTGTGTGTGTGCACACGCACATTAGGCCTATTTGAAAGTAGAATTAAGAAGAATAGGAGTTGATTTGGTCTCCTCAGACATTTGTTGCTTATAGAAATTCCATTATTGTTTAAATTCCCAACATATGAATTCCAACAAAATACTGACTCTTAAAGCTAGTGATTGATTATCTAAGAAACGAGTTAATTTCTTTCAGCAGTAAGTATATATTTACTGTCTGAATGTGGGTATTTCAGGCCTCACAGAGCTCATCCAGGGACCAAGGCCCTTTTGCCCTGTTGTTCTGTTACCTCCTAAGTTCTACCTTCATCCCCATGATCAAGGATAGCCTGTCACCATATCTGTATCACTATCTGTGGGGAGGAGGGCATATCTATTCTTCTTTGGTCTTGATTAATAAGTTGCACACATCGTCTTTCTCTGGCCAGTATTTAGTCACATGATGCACCTAACTACAAAGGAATCTGGGAACTGTAGTTTATATCGTGGATAGACAAATAGTTACCTAAACTGTCTACTACTGTGTAAGAAGTAGAGGAGGACAGATATATGATGACCAGCAGTCTTTTAAGTGGCAGCTTTTGGGGTATAAAAATGAACACTTTTGGTTACAGAAACTTTTGTTCAAAGGGGTTTTGGATATTTTATTTAAAAAGTATAAATACACACACACAACATACATTTTTGTACAGATGATGGTGATTTTGTCTTCTTTTTAAAATTTTTCTTTATTGATTATGGTGTCACATAATTGTCCTCATCCCCCTATTCCCATCCCAAACCCCTCCCCATGTATGCCTACCCCCTGTTGTCCATGACCTCTGGTTAGGCTTATATGCATGCACACAAGTCCTTTAGTTGATATCTCCCCTTTGCCCCCACCCTCCCCTACCTTCCCTCTGAGGCCTGACAATCTGATCCCTGCTTCTCTGTCTCCAGGTCTAGTTTTGTTCATCAGTTTATGTTGTTCATTATTTCCCCTAGATGCGTTAGATCATGTGATACAAGGAATTCAAACAGAACATACTAACCACAATATAGCATTTATCTGAGATATTCCATAACAGTGAAGAATGTTAACTTTCCTGATATAAAAAATCAAAGGCAACTAATAGGAATTGTGGAAGGTATAGTGTTCAAACAGTGGATTTTCACATGACTTCCTTTAGAAAATATTGATATTACCTTTCCTTTTTGCTTAGCATCCTCGATCATAAAATGAAAGTCTCTATCACAACCTGAGCTGTATCATCTAACTGCCTTCCTGTTGTTCCCTTATTAAATGTGATACCAGTCTCTGTCTTACAAGGATCATTTTGAAGTTTACCTTTGAGTTCCAACTCACCAACATAATGAGGTTCCTAGGTATTTTCTCAGTAGTTTCAAAACCATTAACTCTTTTAAAATATATATTTGTATTGATTTCAGGGAGGAAGGGAGAGATAGAAACATCAATGATGAGGGAGAATCATTGATCAGCTGCCTCCTACGTGCCACACTCTGGGGATCGAACCTACAACCCAGGCAGGTTCCCTGACCTTGAATTGAATTGTGACCCCCTGTTTCATAGGTCCATGCTCAACCATTGAGTCACACTGGCTGGGATCAAAAGTGTTTAATTTTAATTTGTGGAAATGGAGAAAAGGAAAATACACTTTAAAAAGGCATATTTGATCAAATGAACAAATGGAAATGGGCATGATCATCTTATTAACATTTTCTTTTAGCTTTCTTTAAATAGACCCATCTTATATAGTTGGATATACTGAAGGATAAAAATATAGAATACACCAAAAATTCACCAGCCATGCATTAACCTAGATTTTATTTTTTAAAAGTATGGGTATGACATACCTAAAGGAACTAAGTAATAAAATTTTCAAATGTTCTTGAAGCATTTATACATTCAAGAACAATAAAACTTTCTTTATCCAGGTTAAAACTTATATCACATTTTAAGGTTGAATTTGGGGAAGTAGCCAAAATAGATCAGTTTCAAAAGAAATATAAAACTACTCAGTGACAGATTATGCCCTCTGGAAACATCCCAGCTATTTTTCTAAGAGCTTTGTGGTTTGCTGGTTTCACTACCTATGTTTGTAACCATTTGATGACTTCTCTCAGTTTGAATTGCCAAAATCATGCTTCTAAAAATACACATAGCTCATTCAACTATTTCCTCATAAAAATCATTTACCATTTCAATGAGCATTGGTCCCTAAATACAGGCATTGCAGAGCATTTCTTGGAAACTAGAATGTGCTTGTTAACACTTTATATGCATCATTTTAAATGACTTTTCAACAGTCCTTTGGAGATGTATTTTTATTTTCTTTGATTTACAGATTCAGAAACTGAAATACAGACAAGTTAAATAATGTACCAAAGATCAGACATTTAGTGAACTGTGTTTTAAGATATATTCATAGAGTAGTGTCAAGGGTATTGCTCTATATTTTCTATGACAGTTTCTATCAGTAGAGATGAGTTTCCAGACATTTGTATTGGACATTGCAGGACTAACACATACACTCATTTGTTTTCCCCAATTATTTTACTTTCTCCTCTCTACACTTCCTTTGCCTTTTGCACCTGCTATATCTTCAGGAACATAGTTGACAATATCTACTAATTCTTCTTCAGAGGGGCAGTAATTAAGCCCCTGAAGTATGTGAATAATGTTGAATAAATATTAGTACTCATACTTCTGAAAACAACCAGGATTGTTTAATCCATACATTTTTATTCTTACCTGAATCATTATTTGGCCAATGTATTGCAGAAAAATATAAACTACTGTGATAAAGACAAAAATTTACATAAGATCAAAGCACAGAAAAATTAGTTCCAATTGATGATACTGGCTTCTCTAAGTTTCCTACCAAATTTCCTTTGATGCTAGTTCATATGCCTCAAGCTCAGGTGAAATATGAAATACTATGTCAATGAAAACATATTTTGGGGGGCTGTAACCAAAAGCATAAGCTTCTCTATATTCCTTTGTTTTTAAATTCTCTGCTAAAGATGTATTTAAAAAATCATTGAAAATGTACAAACGTGGAAATCAAGAAAATGTCTCCTTCCATGGGTTTACTTACACTGAAATCCCAGAACCATTTCCTAGTTTGAATAATGAAGTAAAAAAACAGTTTTTCATCTTGACCCAGAACATGTATACATACACATTTATACATAGACTAGAAGCCCATTTGCATGAAAATTCATGCACTGGAGGGGGAGGGTCTCTCAGCCCGGTCTGCCCCCTCTCATAGTCTGGGAGCCCTCAGGAGTGGGAGGTGACCCAGAAATCAGGGGAAGGTAATGCCTCATCATACCCCTGAGGTTGCTACTGCCAGCAGCGCAAGCCTCAGCCGGCCCTGGTTACCTGAGCCTCAGGTGGCCATGGGCAGCTGGGCAGCAGTCATCCAAGGTTTGCTTGCATTTCAGGTCGGTCTTGGGCAGCTGGGCAGCCGCCATCCGAAGCTTGCCTGTGCCTTGGGCTGGCCCTGGGCATCTGAGGGCCTGAGGAAGCTGGGGGACCCCTGAGGCAGGCCATGTGCCTGATGCCCCTGGAGGTCTGAGGGGATTGGACTCTGCCATCTTGTGGCTGTGGATACCACCATCTTTGAGGATGTGATAGTCAGTTAACATATTCCCTCCTTATTGGCTGTGGGTGATACCATCTTTGAGGGTGGGGCAGCCACTTAGCATATTCCCTCTTGATTACTAGGATATACCCATATCTATGTACATAGATATACACATTATATGCATATCTGAAATAAAAATTAAAAAAAATACTAATCCTTAATATAAATGACAAATTTGATATTTTTTCCTCTATTGAATTTATTTATTTTAACATGTGCATTGTTTATTTCTTTTTTACAATAAGTTTTCCTCACATGATTCCTACCTTCAGTAGGATATGAAAATCTGACTTCTTCAACATAAACATTTGGGTATTTTGGAGATGGTATTAAGTGTAGTGACAAGAGCATAGGCTTATGGTCATTAGGTATGGATTTGAAGCCTTACTTTGATTTCCTTTATTAAATTGAGATATAATTCCATAAAATAAAGAGGTAATATGCAAATTGATCATCACTCTAACACACTAGATGGCCGCCCCCATGTGGACACAATATGGCTGGCAGGGAAGGGCAGTTATGGGTGATCAGGCCAGCAGGGGAGGGCAGTTGGGAACAACCAGGTCTACAGGGGAGGATGGTTAGGGACAATAGGGATGGCAGGGGAGCAGTTAGGCATCTATCAGGCTGGCAAGGGAGTGGTTAGGAGGTGATCAAGCTGGCAGGCGAGTGAGCAGTTGGGAGCTAGCAGTCCTGGATTGTGACAGCGATGTTTGGGATTGGGCCTAAACAGGCAGTTGGACATCCCTAGAGGGATCTCAGATTGGAGAGGGTACAGGCTGTGCTGGGGGACACACACCCCCATGCATGAATTTTGTCCACTGGGCCTTTAGTTGACATATAATATATTAATTTCAGGTGTACAAGATAATTATTCAATATTTGTATACATTGTAAAATGATCACCAAATAGGTCTAGTTACCATCCATCAGTATACATAGTCACATACTCTATTTAATTTTAAACGGGATACTCTTGGTCATGGCCTACTAAAATGATTTCATGAATCCTTTATGGATCATGACTTAAAATTGGAAAAACAATGGTTTAGAGAAAGAAAGAATTACTCAGAACCCAGTTGACAATTTTACCATAATCATGTGTATTTGTAGTTAAATTTATGTATGTAAATAATGATTAATTGAATTATGTATGTAATTTTACAGAACTTATTCATGTTTAAATTTAACTTTAATATGGCTGTCTTTGTAAAGACTTTGTTTTATGAACATTGTCAGACAAAACATTTAGATGCAGAATTTATGAGTACTAGACATCATGTCCTTGAGTATAGAGCTTTTCCTTTTAAGATTTTCTCCAAAAAATTCAAGCCTCTGTAAATATCAGTAAATCATAAAGCATTTACTTTTTAAATCTAGATTGTACGATGGTGAAATATAGTGTTGTGCTCCTTGAGTAATAGTGTTGTTTATAATTTATCACTTGGAGAAGATTATCTAAACTCAGGCATGTTAATGATTTTTTTTAGAACTTTTAAATAGCAGCTAGGTTGAGGTTGAAATTAAAAGAACAGTTGGATTTAATTGATGTTTGCTCTTAGAATTGTTGTGGGTCTTTTTTTTTTCTACAGTAATTATCTGCCTCTTGAAATTTGGACAGTGACTTAGGACGGTAACCTTAGCGCAGATTGTGCTTCAAAATGGATCTTATGTGTGAGAGTCTAATAATAATTACAGCCGAAACCAGTTTAGCTCAGTGGATAGAGTGTCGGCCTATGGACTGAAGGGTCCCAGGTTCAATTCTGATCAAGGGCATGTACCTTGGTTGCAGGCACATCCCCAATTGGGGGTGTGCAAGAGGCAGCTGGTCGATGATTCTCTCTCATCAATGTTTCTAACTCTCTATCCCTCTCTCTTCCTCTCTGTAAAAAAATCAATAAAATATATTTAAAAAAATAATTACAGCTTACCATACTTTATTTGGGTCTTACACATGGTCAGACATTCTGCCAGATACTTTATGTACTCTCCTTTGATTCTTTCCACAATCTTATTAGAGAAGTATTATTACTCCCATTTATGAATGAGAAAACTAAGGCTTATAATAGAGCTAAGCAACTTTCCCAGGGTGACAAGTCTTCAGGTCTTAGTAAAAACTTAAACACTGATTGTTTGCCTCCATAGCCCTTGGGTTTTGCAATTCCATTCTATCTACTGAGCATAATCAAACTCCTATAAACTCTCACGTGTAACCCAGAGATGGCAAAATATCCAGAATTGAATTATACTTTTTTTCTACCTACACACAGTACTAGCTGCGTAATTTCTGTACCCTAGTGAAAATTGAAACTCAGAGCCCTTTGTTCAAAAAACAGGAAAGAGCCAAAACCAGTTGGCTCAGTGGATAGAGCATCGGCCTGTGGACTGAAAGGTCCCAGGTTTGATTTGGGTCAAGGACATGTACCTTGGTTGCGGGCACATTCCCAGTAGGGGGTGTGCAAGAGGCAGCTAATTGATGATTCTCCCTCATCGATATTTCTAAATCTGTATCCATCCTCCTCTCTGTAAAAATTCAATAAAATATATTTTAAAAAACTAAAAAAAAAACAAAAAAAAACAAACAGAAAATGCAGGAAAAAAAGTGCTGTTCAAATTACTAAAAATATAAAAGTCTTTTCTTTATTTCATGGTCTCTCTTTTGACTTTTCATGGTGATTTTTATTTGCTCATACTGAATAAAAAATTAAAGTATTAGCATGGTTTTTACTGCTGGTTGTTATATTGTGTAGTTGCAATTGTCCATACAAATCCATGAACATTTAACTCATGCAGAATCATTGTTATCAGTAATTTGTATTTTTAGCTTGCATTATGTATTTCAGTCTTAACATGGAAATAACATGCAACTAACTCAGCTGTTGCTATTTCACTTCTTGATAGGTGTACATTCTACCATTATTCTTTACCTTCAGCTTATTGATGAGTAAGGAAAGATTGAAAGGAAAAGGAAGTCTGGGTTGCCATTTCTTTCTGTTTTCTTTCCATGTTATCAGTTTTAGCATAAATGCTTGGCTAATATAAGAAAGAAATATGAGTGAACAAGGATGTGATAGGGTTTCTTGGTTGTTTGTGTTTTCCTAGAATTGCCTTCTTTCTGGCTTTGACGCAAGTTCTGTTTTAAATATAAAACATGGCTTCTTGGGGCTGTTAGTGCTCTCATTCACTCAGTCACAGAAATAGCACACTTACCTTGCACTTGCTTGAGTTGCACTAAATTCTCACCTATTGTAGGTCCACCAGAATTCTGTGCTCATGGAACATAAAAATATGCAAATGGGGAATACACACATATTGGAGTTGTTTCCTCTGCTTATGGACTTTCCTCATAAAACCCAAGTTCAAAGACTAAATTGTTCAGAATTTTTAATTGGCCATGTGAAGAAGCAGATAAAATAAGCATGGGGTCCTTCTGAGACTTGGGTACTGTGGAACTGCTCAGGTTGCACAACTATAAAGCTGGTCCCATCTACACATATCTCTCAGGTTGTCTTTTTTTTTTTTTTTACTTTTCCCCTCTTAATTCTTACTTTGATATTTTTATTAATAATGTTTAGAAAAGTATTTAGGGATGGGTAGAAGGGATATATTCCATGGAACTTATTATAACCCTTAAGAACTTTAGAAATTGTCTTGACCATGGGAGGGTCTTTGCAAATAACCCTCTCAGGGCACTTACACTTTTTTGAAATACTAGAGTTGGTGAGTTTGACTTATCAGTATGATGTATTTTTGGCACTTCCCTAGAAACAGGTAGAGAACATGTCATTTTATGAAAATATCACACCAAATTCCACTATGTTTTGCCATCTTAAAGTACTTAATAGTTGGGTAAATTTATATTGTAAAATTTTTTAAATTGATGGGCACATTTATCAGAAGAACACAATTAAGTTGGTCCTGGCAGCTCAGTAGGGTAAGGCCCAGCATTGAGGGGAACTGGAAGTTTAAGGTAGTCATGACAGGGGAGAACCATTTAAAAAAAAAGATGGGTTTTCTCTAGTCAAGATTCTTAAATCCCTCAAGCAGCTTCTGATTGTTCTACACTGCCTTTTGTTTCCTTTGAAAAACCCTGCTTTTAGGGTCCAAGGCTGGCTTGCTATATTTGGAGTATACAAAAGATTCAACCAAAGGACTTGTATGCATGGATATAAGCCTAACCAATGGACATAGACAACAGAGGGGTGAGGGCATGAATGTAGGGGATGGGAGGGGTAATGGGGGATAAGGACACATATATAATACCTTAATCAATAAAGAAATTTTGAAAATAAAATAAAAAAAGAATTTTCTAAAAAAAAAAAAAGATTTTTCATGAAATATTTCTCCAATATTTTTGCTTCTATGCCAATAGTTGGCCTATGTTTCTTACCTCAGCAGGAAACCCTTTTGAATGTGGTCCTTCTCAGGATTTTTGAAGTCAAGCAACCTAGCATGAGTGCACTTGACCAAACAAAACATTCAGGCACATTTGCTTATTTGCTCAATTTTTACCATTGATAATTGCCCTAAGATTATCATAGGGGGTCTCTCCTATCACTTGGTAGTACTGGTCTCATCACTTCTGAACCTCTTCAAACACACAGCTAGATTTAGAAGTCAATATTTTATTCTGGATACTACCATATTATGTATAGGCAATTCTCTTGAATTCTCCATTACTTGGTGTGAGGTGGGAGATGTGGACATGCATAGCACTCTGAAGGAATATTTTCTCACCAGAATTTTCCAATCTCCTTGCTTCTTCTTATGTAACTTTACTCTAGGTAGTGGATTCAGGGTTATGGAGCCAGTTCTGTGGTCATCTTTCAGCAATTCCTTCTTAGGTGGCCTGGTTTTTCTTGTTAGAAATATGGATAATTTGTACCTATTATTCTCAGCTTTAGGGTCCCAGCAAAAATTCCAAGACAACTGTTAAGAATCTCACTAACTTCCTACTAATTCAATTAGGAAGCAAATACTTTATATTTTATTTCCCCTAAGGTAAAATCTTGCTATTTAAACCAAGGCTTTTAGGAAAAAAGGGCTTAATTTATAGAAGTCATTATACTGTTAGAAATTTCAAATGTGTAAATGAGGTATTTCTTTTTAATTTTTACCCATCTCCCTCCACATATTTTCATATGGATAACTCTTATGCTCTGTAAATTTTCAGAAACATTTTATTACTCTCAGCTTTGGGGAAGAGATGTTTTCTTTAATGTCATTGCAAAAGTATATAAATGTAATACCAATAATGTATATGTAAAGCATTTAAAATATGAACTGAAAAAGTTACTTATGGATGAAAATTTATAGCATTTCAAATATAAAAGGAAGAAATTATATACTAATCCACTCTTTATAGTAATCCAGAATAACTTTAATAAAATATTAATTCCAAGTGGATTTAAAGTAGCATTTGAAAATCTGCTTGTATATTTGTGAGGTTGTTAAAATACAGGCTCACTATTGTGTGTCTGCCGTTCATGTCTCTGATAATACAAGTGGGCATTCCTAGCATTTTAAATATTTCATTCATTTTATCATTTCATGTACTGGAACTGTCTGCAAAAATACTAATTGTATAACACTCAATTTATTTTATCCTTCAGCATTTGGGAGCTCCTGAAGACAAGTCATTTGGTGGTTCATTGATGGGGACAGAAGTAAACCTGGACAGTTACCAAACAGCTCTAGAGGAAGTACTATCGTGGCTTCTATCAGCTGAAGACACATTACAAGCACAAGGAGAGATTTCTAAAGATGTAGAGGAAGTGAAAGAACAATTTCATACTCATGAGGTAAAGCAAAACATTGATTTATGAAACAAAGCACATGATTTATCATAATGGCAAGTCTCTTTATCTCAATTGCTGTGTAATATCCTGGTATTTTTGGAATTTAGGTTTGTTTACTTTTTCTTTCAATTTAATTTTGTACTAGAAGCCCAGTGCATGAATTTGTGCACTGGTAGGGGACCCTTGGCCTTGGCCAGATTCAGCAGCAAGATAATGTACTGGTTGGAGCGTATGCGCCCTGGTAGTCAGTGCACATCATAGCGACTGGTCGAGCGGTCAACCAAATTAGTGGACACTTAGCATATTATGCTTTTATTATATAGGATTGGCTTCAAGATTAAGTATTAGACAATCATATCCTTTCTTTGGTAATTTAGTTTTAATTTTGGCATGGAAAAAATAAATGTTCATGATCTTGGGATTCCAACAGCCAGCATTTATAGTTCTGACTTGGAAAACACTACTTGAAGGTGCTAAGATCTGATTTTGCAACGACTCACACAGGAATATGTAAGTCCAGCTCCCTTCTCTTGGTTCAAGACAATCTTGAACTATAACTTACACTCCAGAGTACCCAGGTGCTATCACTTCCCAGACTAGGAAACATTTCCTGAGATGACACACTTACTGGCCTTCCTCTCCTTCCCTGTCCTGTTTCCTGCTTCTTCAGCAGATCTTCTCCAGGAGTTCTTCCTTAATAAGTCACTTGCACACAAACCCTAATATCAGGGTTTGTTTCTGCAGAAGGTGACCTAAGCTAATTATTTTCTTTAATCATATTAAAAACAATATTGGGTGTCCTTGAATAAAAATTAAAATGCTTTTACTGGGAATATATTTTAAAAGGATTACACATTTAGAAAAGAAATAAAAACCATAATGATTTACCTAAAGTGATAATTACTGCTGTCAACCTCTTTCCTTTTCAGGGGTACATGATGGACTTGACATCCCATCAGGGACGAGTTGGTAATGTCCTCCAATTGGGAAGTCAGCTGCTTCGGACAGGAAAGTTATCAGAGGATGAAGAAACTGAAGTACAAGAACAAATGAATCTCCTAAATTCAAGATGGGAATGCCTCAGTGTAGCTAGCATGGAAAAGCAAAGCAAGTAAGTGTTTCTAATTTCTAAAAACATCATGTTTGGAGTGTTGCCATTATTTTTATATGTTTTTACTGACTTCAGAGAGAGGAAGGAAGAGGGAGAGAGGAATAGAAACATCAATGATGAGAAGAGAATCATTGATTGGATGCCTCCTGCATTCTCCACTCTGGGAATTGAGCCGCAACCCAGGCATGTGCTTTAACTGGGAATCGAACCCTGACCTCCTGGTTCATGGATTGTCACTCAACCACTGAGCCAGGCCAGCTGGGCTTGGTGCAGTTTCTTGTTTATGTCATGAGTCTCAGTTTATTCCTGAAGCATGCAGAGTTCTTCCTTAGGGGACATTTTGGTTGGGTTTTCAATTTACATGTTCACTCATATAATGGAAGTGAATATGTTGGATAGAAGGACTAGTTGCTCCAGAACTATGTTTTAAAAGTTGCCAAATTGTTGTCATAGTTAATATTTTCCAAGTTTTCTCCAAAAATTAAAAGGTAACTATTGAAGGCATGGGAGTATACACAAGAAACCATGTTCAGGAATGCCTCAGATATTGTAGGTTTGGTTCCAGACCACTGAGATAAAGTGAGTATAGCAATGAAGCCACTTGTAAAATTTTTGGTGGAGGCTC
Organism: Pipistrellus hanaki; assembly: GCF_964339955.1. Classification (NCBI taxonomy): domain Eukaryota; kingdom Metazoa; phylum Chordata; class Mammalia; order Chiroptera; family Vespertilionidae; genus Pipistrellus; species Pipistrellus hanaki. Next base: position 84,366,717 of record NC_140524.1, read on the forward strand.
TTGCCTTCAGTTTATAAAAAAAGGCTAGACTTGTGAAGGATCATAAAACGAGGTATGCCTTTACATAGAACCACCTAATAGATACATTTGATAGGAAACTTCTCTTCAGAAGGAAAAGCTCTCAAAAATATTAAATAGAGCCCAGACAGTGGTGCTCAATGGTTGAGCATCTACCCATGAATGCACCAAGAAATCGTTGTTTTAATTCCTGGTCAGAGCACATGCCTAGGTTGTAGGCTGGATTCCCATTAGGGGGATATGCAAGAGGCAGCTGGTCAATATTAATGCTTTTCTCTCATCGATGTGTCTCTCTCCCTCTCATTTTCTCTCTCTCTAAAATCAATGAAAGTATTAAATAATTTGTCATATGTTTATGGAAATCTTCTTGAAAAAAAAGTTTCTTATCTATATTTGGAAATTCTTATTCAAGTACTGTGTTGTTCTGAAATATTTTAAGAACCAGAGGCTTGGTTCATGGATTCATGCGCATCAAAAGGAAGTAATTAGAATAAATAGTTTAGAGGCCAGGGAGGGACTGCAGAAAGTTGGCTCCAGGGCATGTCCAGCCCATCTTGTCCAGTCCCTATTGGCTGACCTCAGCAGCAAGCTAACCTACCGGTTAAAGTATCTGCCCCCTGGTGGTCAGTGCATGTCATAGTGACTGGTCAAAAGGTCAAACTAATGGTCAGATACTTAGTATATTAGGCTGTTATTATATAGGATATGTTGACTTGGAGACCTAGCCTGTTTGGCTCAGTTGATAGAGCATTGGCCTGAAGACCGAAGGGTCTGAGGTTTGATTCTGGTCAAGGGCACATACCTTGGTTGCAGGCTGCAGGCTTTTTCCTGGCCCGGGCCCTGGTTGAGGCTCATGCAGGAGGCAACCAATCAATGGGTTTCTCTCCCATCGATGTTTCTCTCTGTCTTTCCCTCTCTCTTCCACTCTCTCTAAAAATAAATGGAAAAATATTCTTGGGTGAGGATTAAAAAAAAAAAAGAATATGTTGACTTGGAGACATTTCTGGAAATGGCATGTTTCTTATAAAGGTAACAAGTCCATTATTCTCGATGTGTTGCTATGATTTATATTGTTAGATGTGTGTATTCATGTAGAGCCTATTAAGACAAGATAGATTTATTTTTAAATGAAAAGAAATGAAGTGCCAACTGTGGATTTGAATACATTAAGCTAAAGAAATTGTCGAAGTGCCTTAAGTTTACTTAGCTATTATTTATAAAGATAAAAAGCTTTAAAATAGGACTAAAGAAGCTCATTAGATATGCTGGCAGGATTACAATTCCAGTACTAAATTATAGTGTGACAATAGGGAGGGGGGGATATACATTTTTGAGTTCATATCTTTTGAAAGAATAAGGGAGGCATAGATAAGCTAGAATTTTCACAAATACTGGTATGCCAAACCAGGAAACACTAGTCTGTGCATATTGACATATTCCCCTGCTATGATCATTTGAATGATTGCAACTAAACCTTGAGGTGAGTGTTATAATAACCATATTATAACTATTGAGTTTGTACTGCATCCCCCATACCCAAGGGTCAACTAATTTATTACACCCATTTATCATCATAAATCATAAAATATAGAGCCACCTGCTTGTGGTCATATACTAACATTCTTCAGTTTATACTTCCATTTGTACCAATCTTTGCAACTTAAAGCACACTCAGACAAAATATGAAAGTCTAAAATCTGCCCTCCTCCTTTCCTGCCTTTCCTACAGTGACACCACTGTCTACTCTGTGCTTTCTATTTCCCTACTTTCTTCTGAAGGCTGAGTGTTATGGTCCTTGGTCCTAACTCCTTTTTTTTTCCCAATAGGGCTAACAATGTGACATTAATTATTCATATTAGTCAATTCATTGAAATTGGAGTCTGAATTGCAAGAAAAGGTGAATTGTGAGAATAGACACAACATATACACATACCTAAAATGGTAATATCATTACTTAGCTAGGATTGACATGCAAAAACAGTTTCTCCCTAGGGAAGATTTGGAGGTTTTGGCTCGTGTTTAAGCGTGTGTGTGTGTGTGTGTGTGTGTGTGTGTGTGTGTGTTTAAATGATTGTCTAGAGGGCAAGGGGAGCCTTTTAGCTGGCATAGCTTTTGATAAAACCTAGAGTTTTAAAAATGAGACACAGCCCAGCCAGTGTGGCTCAGTAGTTGAACATCAATCTATGAACTAGAAGGTCACAGTTTAGTTTCCAGTCAGGGCATGTGCCAGGGTTGAAGATATATCTTTATATGTCACTATATATAATACTACATATAACATTATGCATCTACACATACACACACACATATATTAACACATGCTAGTGGAGTGTCTGGAGATATCAGATACATTTCAATGCCCTGGTGACCCAGTAATGATCACAAGAGGCAAGATCCCAGATCTCCTTAATCTCTAAAGAAGCTGACTCCCAATGAAAAAAAGAACATAAGAAAAATGCTAGATAGGAATAAGTTTTCTAAAGAACTTAAAAGTGTACATCACAAAGTCTACATTTGGGCAGGGATGTTAGCTTCTGACTGGGTATATCCACACCCTGTGGATTAAGGTGATTCAAGGACCAGCAACAGTAACATCACCTGAAAACTTGTTAAAAATGCACAATCTTGGTACTCACTCTTATCTACAGAATCAGATTCTGCAATTTAACAAGAGCACATCAAAGTTTCAGAAGCACTGATATAGTTGAAATAATTATATTAAAAATTATAAATCCATACTCCTTTGTAAAACACTATTTTCAATATTTTTTTTCACTATTTTTACATCCACTGAGATGGGCCAAACATTTTAACTGCTTGTTTAGACGCCTCAAAAATGGTACTGGTGATGTCTCATTCAATCCTCAAATGTTGATGTTACCTCTCATGGGTGATTAATGGGATAGCAAGATTGTCATGCAAGAATATATTATAGAGATAATATGAGAGTACTGACAATTAATTACTGACCTAATAAGCAGTGGTTATTAACATATAGTAATTTGATCAGGTTCAGATGGATATGGTTGGCCATGAGAATTTTTTTCTGTAAAAGTGCAGTAAGTATGTGGGCACTCTTTGTTCCAATAATTTTACCTAATAATATACAAATAGTAAATTGACGATACCTCTGCTATGCCCACAGCCAATTAGAGTGAGCATTCAAATTAACCCAACAAAGATGGTGGACTAATTTGCATATGCAAGCGTGGAGTGGCTGGGAGGGGCTGGATGCCTGCTATGAGGGGGGGGGGGGCAGCAGTGGGAGCTGCAGGAGTGGTGCTTTGGACAGGAGTGGGGACTTGCTGGCTCCCAGGCAGCTGGAAGTGAAGCCAGTGGAAGAAAGTCCTATTCTTGCATGAATATTGTGCAACAGGCCTGTAGTATAAAATATGTGACTCACAGCTTAAATTATAAACAGAAAAGCCAAATCTCCATGATTCATAGAAATGAGGGTAGAAAGTAGCATTTCTTTTGGAACTATGCCTTTTCACAAAGGTAAATAATGATAGCTACAAAATTAAGTTTAATAATGCATTCATCCATCTAACAGTTCTTCTCTACTATGTTCCCAGCAATGTTTTAGATACCAGGAAAATATCAGTGACCAGACTAACTCGCTCTCTTATTGAACTTGCATTCTGAGCTGGGCATGGAGGGGAGACAGACATGTATATCATCAGATGGCATTAAATGATGAAAAGGAAAAAAGGCAGGGAACAGATTTCGAAAAGGAAATGTGTGTGTTATTATGTGTCTGTGGTTGGATAGCAAAAGCTTCTCTGAAGGAGAGCTCTAAATAAAGAAAACAGACATGCATATAGTTGTAGCAAATTATAGCAAATAGGAAGGTCCTGAGGCGGGAAAGGTCCAAAAAATGCTACTTCCATGTCTGAGAAACAGTGTGGCAAATCTGACAAGGGGTAAGATAATGACATTTGAATTCATGACTAAAAAAAAATGATTCAAATAAAATAAATAGGCTGGCTCAACAGGAGCACATTTAATGAAAGTTGACATTTTTATAATCTTAATACTGGGAAAATGGTTGCATTTTTTACTATGCCTTCCTATGTTTGATTGATAATTAAGTGATGCCACTTATTCATTCAAGAAATATTTACCATGAGTGAGTCTAGTGTGTGCCAGAAACTGTGCCAGAGGTCATATAATGGCATAATGAAGTTGATAATGAGCTTTTACTTCCATATGAATGAATATAAATTTCAGTGTGTCAACAGTCCCCATGCATACTAGAGAAAATTTAAACAGTCTTCCAATCACTGTGTTTAATAGTTGTCCTTGGTTTGTGATGACCTCTGCCAATTTCTTTATCTGCTTTGTAAGTATTTAATCAGAAAAACTGAATGGAAGATTAACATAATGTATTGAATCTTTTGCATCCAGCCATGCAGCTTCTTCATTATGTTACTACTAGAGGCCTGGTACATGAAATTCATGCGTGGAAGGAGGGTGTCCCTCAGTCCGGCCTGCATCCTTTTGCAATCCAGGACCCCTCTGGGGATGTCCGACTGCCAGTTTAGGCCTGATCCTGCCAAAACCAGCAGTTGGATATACCTTTCACAATCCAGGACTGTTGGCTCCTAACCGCTCATCTGCCTGCCTGCATGATCACCCCTAACTACTCTGCCTGCCTGATCGCCCCCCAACTGCTGGCCTGCATTCCTTATCACCCTAACCACTCACTTGCCTGTCTCATTGCCCCTAACCACTCTACCCATTGTCTTTGGTTTCTTCCCTCGCCCAGGATATCAGTATATCAATTGGTGGGAGTGGATAATGCTGTAGCGAAGAGGATGCATACGTTTGTTTTAAGAGGAAAAACTTTTTAAAATATGTTTTTAATTTATAGAGGGTGTTTAGTAAAGTTAGTGACAATAAACAAGGAAAGGCCTAGAGAGAAAAAGCAATGGGAGAGAGACTAGGCAGGAAAATGAACCTAGGTTGAGCTGCTTTGGCTCACTAAGAAGTCAGAGAAAAGGGGGCCTTGGAGACAGGTTCAGGGGGTTAGCCTGAGATGAGTTGCTTCTGCCCATTGCTCCCTGGTTACAAGCCTTGTGCAGTCTTTTAGAGTTTAGGAGATGCATGTCTTTGGGAAAATAAGAGAAGGAAAGGTATGGGAGTGCTCTTCTGAAGGAGAGCACATGCTTGGACCTTTGAAGGTTTTAAAAGCTGGGAGTTTTGGGGATATTTTAGGGAGGATCTCAATAGAATATTCATGTTTTATGCTGATGTGCTAAAATGATATTTATTCCCATAACTTCACGTGTCCTCAGGTGTGGTTTGCCCAAATGTCACTAATTGGAATTCTGTTATCTAGTGGTATCTCCCCCTGAGTAGGGTGATTTAAGGTATTTATCACCTGGTTGGGGTGAAGTATAAACCATTTGTTCTTAAGTGTGCTTAGTTATCTTGGCCATTTAACTGTCTCAGTTTCCCTGTTCTACTTATCCTGGCTTACTAGCTTGTCTCATCTCTCCCCCCCACCCCGACTTCCATCCCTGACATCATTTAGGGGTGATGAGGAAGGATGTAACTGCTTCCTGCTACAAGGGTCATGGTCCCTGCCTGCATAGTGTCTCCCCCTGTCTGATCAAAGGAAGACAAGGGAATAAAATTTCAGATTGGAACAAAGAGGCTGTTAGCTCATTCTTCCAAAGTAGGGATGGGCCGGAATCCCTGAAGTATCATCATTTTGATATAGAATTGTTATATTCTAGAGGTGACAAATTTTACAAGAAGGTTAAAAAGACATGGCATAAAAATGCGAAGGAGAATTATAATAACTAAAGGTCTAGGAAAGATATGAACCAGATGACAGAGGGTGGGACTTACTTTCTAGTGCCCCAGATTAAGTTGCTGGAGGGGCTTCTCTGGATGAAGGTGTGTCACCTGTTTACTTAATTCAAATTAGGCTAAGGGATACATTCTAAGATCTCCCTTCTGAAGCAGCTTCTCTCCATTTGAATCTCTTGGGCAGGAAAGAGAAAACGGTTTCAAAGTGGCAGAACCTTGGTCCCTTTAATCTCTCCTTTTAAACAATAAAGGTTGACATTCTGGAAGCAGAGTTGATAGATTGCTTCATATTTCATTGAATCAATTAAATAATCATGAAAATAAGTCAGTTCAGTTAAATTATCGAGTCTCACTTCAGGAGACAGTGATGCAGATGGGCTTCCAGAGTGAGACCTATATTGTGTATGCAAAGTAATTAGGTAAATAAGGTGCATGTCTATGAGAACAGAGAAACCCGCAAAGGTTAATGAACACAGCAAATTATAAACTATTTTTTGAGTTTGTAAAACTGTCAGTTGAAGAGACTTTAAGATATAAGTAGTTTGCTGGAATGAAATCAAGTAGTGACAATCTGATAGATCCTCTTTGCCTGGAGTTTAATATATCTGGTGATGTCATTGGGTGCTCAAGTAAATTCTCTATGGATTATACTCCATCAGTAGTTGTCAATAATTCAAGTGAAATATGGGAGAAAAATAAAACATTCTTTTGTAAGAAAATTAGAAAAATCAGGATCCAAAATCAGTTTATAAGTGAACAATAAAAATCTGAAGAGTCACCGAAACCGGTTTGGCTCAGTGGATAGAGCGTCGGCCTGCGGACTGAAGGGTCCCGGGTTCGATTCTGTCAAGGGCATGTACCTTGGTTGCGGGCACATCCCCAGTGGGGGTGTGCAGGAGGCAGCTAATCGATGACTCTCTCTCATTGATGTTTCTGGCTCTCTATCCCTCTCTCTTCTTCTCTCTGATAAATCAATAAAACATATTTTTAAAAAAAAAATCTGAAGAGTTAACTGAATTAGAGCCTAATATCCATATCTATATACCAGTATTACAGATTCTATCAAAACACAACTTTCCCTAAAATGACCCTTATTTTGTTTTGTTTTGTTAATTCTCACTCAAGGATAATTTTTCCATTGATTTTTAGAGAGTGGAAGGGAGAGAGGGAGTAGGAAAGAGAGAGAGAAACATCGATGTGAGAGAACATCAATTACTTGCCTCCTGCACATGTGCCCTGACCTGGGCCAGGGAATGAACCTTCAACCTAGGTATGTGTCCTTGACTGGGAATGGAAGGTGAAGAGAATGACACAGTGACCACTGAGTACAACCAGCCAGAGTTAACACCCTCATTTTTATCAAAGATAGTTAAATCAAGACTATTTATTGCATTAAGTCCAGTTTCAATTTGGCCTGATTATTTGTAACAACAAGAATAGTAATTGATTAATATAGGCTTTTAAAAACCTGCTTTGCTGGAATCTCATAAGGAATCTCCAGATTGAGTTTAATAGCCCACAGTGTGAATAAGCCAAGCCACACAGTTGCCATCAGGCTTTTCCTGCAATACCTATATATTTGGGTGGATTCCTCAAGTTTGAGGTTCTCAGAATGTCTTCAGGTTCTTTCTTTTCCATCTCTTAGGAAACAATGCTTTATTCTTTTTCTGGAAAGACTGCTAGAGCCATATGAATAAGCAAGCTACTAGGCTGTTTCTCTAAGGGGCTCTTATTGTCTTCAAAGTAAAGCTTTTTTTGGTGGCATCCAGAGACTTTGCATGTGTCTCTCCATCATTATATTCCACTCAAAGTCTTGGTTAATAAAACCACAATTGGAAACTGGTTTTATGTGTCCTCCTTATCAGTAATATAAGATCAGTGTTCAGTATACTATGGTTTCTAAAAATGCTTCACATGTTCCTTCATACAGAATATTTACCTTAAAATAGGTATTCATACTTCTCATTTGAGTCTCAAATTTATGATGAATTAATGGTTGAAATAACCTCAGTGTTAATTTTCATCTTACCATGGAGTGCCCAGATCTTATTACATGTCCCTGATGCTGAATTCTGTTAGAGAAAGTATAAGAACTTGATTCTAGGGCACATAGCCTGGCTGAAAACCCAAGCCTTTGGACTTTAAATTCATTACCCAGCCCGTTACTATCTACATCTTTGAGAAAACATTATTAACTTATCTATTTATACATAACATATGATTAGGTAAATATAAATGATTGTTGCTGATCACATACTTTATCATTACATCATGATTTTGTATATGAGGAATATGGACAGGGTTGTTGTGTGATTTGATATGGCTGGGGTCACTCATTGGACTGTTCTCAGAAGAAAGCCCAACTTGTAAGATAGCAGTTTAATCTTCCTGAGTCACTTTCAGCATGGACTCTCATCATTCAGTAGTTGAGGCTGGCCTTTCTTACATCATGGCAGCTGGGTTTTGAGAGAGAGTGTCTAAATTCTGCCTGCTGTCTTATAGCCTACAAATGCAACTGGTTCATTGCCATATTCTGTTGGTCAAAACAAATAACTAGGGAAGTTCATATTTACAACGATGGAACATAGACTCCATCTCTTGATGGGAAGAGTGAAAAAGAATTTGTGGCTATCTTGAATTACCCCACATATTAAAACAATGGAAATATAAACAAATGAATACCAAGATACATTTACAACTCAGTTCCCAAAGATGGCTTTCACTTCACTTAACCATTTTCACGTTGAGTTAAAGCTTTCTAAAAATTGGGATGTGTGAACTGCAATAAATCAGAGAACGAATAACATCATAGATGGTTGATTGTGGACTCTACTTACCTTCTTAATGTCCAACAGATGCCAGACAATGTGAATACACCATAAATTATTAATGTTAACACTGTTACCTTGTTACAAATTTAATAATCGTAAGTAAAGTTGCTTTTACAGAAGTAATAATAATAGACATCTTTCAAATTTTCAGTTTACATAAAGTCCTAATGGATCTCCAGAATCAGCAACTAAAAGAGTTAAATGATTGGCTTACAAAAACAGAAGAGAGAACAAGGAAAATGGAGACAGAGACTCTTGGACCTGATCTTGAGGACCTAAAACGCCAAATACAACAACATAAGGTTAGTATATGTTATGCTATTTACTTTCTACGGGAAAACTAATACTTTATATATAGGTATATCAGGTACACATGTATATATATTGTTTTTTACAGATAGGAAATAACAATATATTGTTTTTTACAGATAGGAAATTTCAATCAAGAAGAGTTTTAAAATAACTTTGCCTAATATTTTTTGGAATGTTTATTTTTTCAAATAGAGCGTAATTTGATTTTTTATATTTGAGAAGAAAATTAAAGCATATTCCTGGAAGAGAACAATATGTGTATATAATTTCCTGGCAGAGAGTGTCTGAAGGGATTACATGCAGTGCAAATTTAAGTAATAAGACAAATATTTTTTTAAAACATTTTTTCCTTCAATTCATAATTTCTTGGAGCAGGCCAAGTTTGATATAAAAGTGAACCTTTATAACATAACTTTCCTATAAAACACAACATCTAATATTTTTTGCTTATCTTTCTCTACTTTATTTGTATATTGTCAACCGTGCTCCCTGCTTGCCAAAAATAATTTATTGTTTCTGTGATTAGGATTTCTATAAGAATGTTTCAGATCTGAAATTTCGAGGGTGCTTCTTCTATAATCATTAACTCTGGGACAGATGAACCTTCATGATTGGCCCAGGATTTGGTTTGCAAGGTTTAGCAAGAAAAGATATGAGAAAGGGTACATTTGAATTTCAGATAACCAATAAAGATGTTTTAGTTTAGTATGTGTCAGATTATTAGTTCTTTATTTAAAATTCAAAATTTACTGGGCATCCAGAATTTTATCTGACAACTTTATTCGTGATCTGTGTTTCTTAGATTTATGACCTTTAAGGGAAATACTTTCTACTTCAACAAAACCTCCTAAGACTTCATTTCACCAAACTTCATTCTCTCCTTTTATAACATTGTCAGAACTAGCTTCACAGTTCTTCTGTGCAGATAAAAGATACATTTCTTTCCAAGTCCCACGCTCTTTGCTAATGAGCTTTGGGTTTGGATGACACATGAGACGGGTCCTTGCTAATACTGCCCCCACAGCTGACTTTTGGCCACAGAAGTTTAATATCAAGCAGTTTAAGGAGAGCTATAGCTTTGGTAATCCCCATCTACTACTCTAACAGGAAGAAAAGTATCAACTGTATTTTAATTTTTATTTAAAGTTATGACTAGGATTGGTTAAGTTGTCACATAGATTTTAATTGAGCATCTGAAGGAGATATATGTACTACTATATGTAATGCTTTAAACAACAAAATAAAATTAATAATAAAGAAAGAAGTTAGATACACATGATCTCACTCATTTATGGAATATAATGAACATTATAAACTGATGAACAAAAACAGATCCAGAGACAAAGAAATATCCATCAGACCTTCAAACCTCAGAGGGAAGATAGGGGAGGTGGGGAGGGTGAGAGATCAACCGAATGACTTGTATGCATGCATATAAGCCAAACCAATGGACACAGACAATAGGAAGGTGAGGGCATGAGTGGGGAGGTTCGGAGGGTAACGGAGGAATAAGGGCATATATGTAATACGTTAATCAATAAAGAAATTAAAAAAAAAGAAGTTAGATACAGTGCTAGATCTTGAATTGGACCTCTTCTCTTATGTGGACCCTGCATTCCTCTGGTAGACTCTGAGCTTGCAGTTTTGCCTTTGGGCTTCACTGGCAGTTGCATGAAGACAGTTTCTGTATACACCAGTGGCTTCTCTTAGGGCACTTGCTGGCTGAGGGAGAGTCTCAGCCAGCAAGTGGGAGATGATGGATAAACACCCCAGAATCCTGGCCAAAGTTCATCTCAATTCCTACAATCTCACAGAAGTTTCCCAGCAAGACTGGGTCCTAGATGTTTATGTGGTAACCTGTCTCACATTTCCACCCTCTCATATTGTCTCCTGAGATCACGTCCTGAATAAACAATTTGCACCTAAGTCCTTGACTCAGCACCTATTTAGGGAGGAATCTATGACAGTCTTCCCATTCTAGAAACCATAATACTATCCCAGCCTTACCACTAAATAAAAGTGTGCTTTTTAGAAATGACTTAATCTCTCAGGTTCTCCAATTTCTTCATTTTGGAAAGAAAAGTGAGCCAGTTGGCTTCTAGTGTTTCTTCCAGTCATAATTTTAATGTTTCCATTAGTTTGGGACCGTGAGGCATTTCAGGAAAGGGCAAGACTAAGACCAGTATAATTGAATATCAGGAGGAAAGGTGTTGGCACTGGGTGCCCGGAGTCTAAGAATGAAACTAGTAAGAAAGACTCTAAAAGATACAGGGCAGAAGAATCGCATGACTTAGGGCAACTATGGAGAAAAGTTTTAGCTTGAAACGGAACAGACTCTATTAATGTTAGGGCCATCCAGGTTCTTTAAATCTGACAATTACCTGAAATGATTTTTACTTTCCACTGGAAGATATAGAATGAATAGAATGGACAATATTTGACTGATACTGTCATAAAATATGAATATATTATATTATTTGAAAATTTGCCATTTCTGATTAGTATTAAATCGCTTTGAAGAGAATAATTTGAAACAAAAAGCAACAGAATGATATGCAAGTTGACTGTATAATCTTGTGCATCCAGGACTTATTCATTTAAGAGCATAAAAAGAAGCAGAAGGAATAGGTTTTCTGGTTCGGAAATTGAGGCCAACTTCCACCTTTAATTCATAAACCCACTTCAGGATTGATTATTTTTCATAAAATTATGACAATGAAAAAACAAAGCCAAGAGAAAGCCTGTCAATTGATAATACTCTTTGTGTTACTGGAATTAATTCTAGTGAGAAGAAAATGATTTGGTAATCAATTTATAAAAGTGTTAAATGTATTTAAATGTGAGATATGTATAGTTTCTTAAAGTTTACACTATAAGTAGTGAGCTTTTTGTTAGTCTTGCCATGATTTATAAAACAAGATACATTTTCTTTCTTTAGGTAACTGAGTTTAATATACAGCCTTATTAAAATAGATATTGATATAATTTTCAGCTTTTATTCCCAAGAATTTTAAGTGAATAAAACAATATTTCTTCTGACAACAAAATGTATCAGTAACTATGGAATAGTCAAAAAAGCCTCCCCACTCTGATGCATGACACACTTCTCACCTAATATAGCACTTAGGGTGTTTTTATAGCTTTGTGTAGTTTGATATTAATCCTTGCATCATCCTCATTTTTTTTCCCTAAGAGATGATTACAGATAACAAAAGTAAAGAAAAAATACAAATGTGTTCCTGAGAAAAAAATAAATTCTGCTCAGATCACAGGGTTCACATGGGTGTGTACTCTCTTTCTCTCTCTCAAAATAAAAAGGTTTGCAAATTTCAGAAGTATACCATGAATATTACAGATATGCTTATCTATGTTCTGTGATAAGATCCTTTGCTACCTTAATATCAACATTTTATTCGAAGGCAGGCTAGAAATTGAACCACTGGGAAATGCTATGAAGATAAATCACTTTTACTGAATTTGCCAATTAGGCAAGGTAAAGCAATCAATCCTATATTGGTAGTTACTATTAAATCTAGCCAAACTGATAACTCTGGGTAGCTAGAAAAAGTTCCAATTTTCTGAAAAATTTGGAAGAAATCATTCATTCCTTATAACTGTTGCTTTGGGTACAGAATTTAAAGCTTTACCTAGATATGAGTGACTCAAAAGTGATTCTCTGGAAAGTGAACAAATTGAGCCTCTTGTTCCCTTTGTGAAAGAACATGTCAGAAATAATTGGTTGGTTATTTCTGTCTTAAAAGACAGACTTTATTAGTTATGTTGATAAGAAATGAAAGGATTTCCCTTGAAGTGACAACATTATTGAGCAAAAGTCTATTGTGGGCTTGAACATTCATTAATGAAAATGAAGTTTGCTATTTTGGAGGGTATTTTAATTAAAAAATATTTGACTGAGGAATCATTTGTCTCATATCACAGTCTGACTGAAATTATGTTTCAAGCTTAGTTTACTAGCTATGTTTCCAGTTCTTTTGAGAGATTTAGATTTTTACTTAGCTCCATTAGCTTAATAACTGCATCAGCATAGTCCTTACCATGCAGGCTATTAAAATTTTCATATATAAATGGACATGTGCACAATATTCTGACTTCAGTTGATGGTCTATGTTAAATACTGATTAATTCAAATTAAATTACTTCTTAGAAGTTCAGTCACCTATCCTTTCCTTGAAGTTTAGTTAATCTCAAAGATTTGCTAAGACTGAAATATCCTCTTCTGCTGACTTAAAAATAATCTAGATTTCCATGTAATGGGGAAGAGTTTAGATGTAATCCCGCTAAATGATTTGACATTTCATTTAATTCCATTGCATTCTATTCTATAATACATCACTGAACAAATTATTATAAAAGCACAATGGGGCTTTGAAGAATACAGGTCTACCATATATGGAATCTTAGTTAAGAAGCTCACATTTTAATGCATTTATTAAAGACACAAAAAACAAGTGATTATACAAGGCTGGATATAGAAAATGGCTTGAGAATGTGTTGAAAGTAATGATTTTTTGGACAAAGGAAATGAAGAAATATTGTTATATCATTTGCCTAAGTTTATATTGTACTATGCTTAGTGAAAGAGGTGCATAGTCTCATCATGAAGGGCCATGAAGTCAAGATTCAGGCATTTGGAGTTACTCTGTAATAGGGGCCCATTATTGGTAAGACATTAAACTGAAGAGAGTAGCAATTTAGGAAAATTTATCTTGCAATATAAATAAGAACACAGAAGACATGTTAGGAAGATATTGTAGACGGTACAAACATCCTGAATGAAGGCAATGTCACTAAAAATTGTTAATGCATATAAGGCACATTCTAGAAATCAATAACAGAACCAATATTTAGGGAATGAACAAAGAATTCAAAGTAGTAGACTCTGACACTGGGCAATTGGGAAACTAAAGTTGGTTTTTAAAAATATAGGCAAAACTCATATATGAAAAATTCATAGCTAACATCATACTAAATAGAGGAAAACTAAAATAATTTCCCTTAAGATCAGGAATAATACTGGGATGTCCAATTTCACCATTATTATTCAACAGTACTAGAAATCTTAGCCACAGCAATCAGATAAGAAGAAGAAATAAAAGACATCCATATTGGAAAAGAAGAAGTAAAACTGTCTTTATTTGCAAATGACATGATACCATATATAGAGAACCCAAATATTCCACACATAAAAACTACTAGAACTGATAAATTAAGTAAAATAGCAGTATACAAAATAAATATCAAAAAAATGGTTGCATTTTTATACACCAATAATGAACTATCAAAAAGGAAAAATAAGAAAACAATTCCGTTTACAATTGCACCAAAAAATATTTAGTAATAAATTTAACCAAGGAAGTAAAAGGCATGTACTCAGAAAATTACAAGAAACTGAGGAAAGAAATTGAGAAAGATACAAATAAATGGAAGCATATATCATACTCATGGATCAGAAGAATTAACATTGTTAAAATGTCTGTATTACCCAAAGCAATCTATAGATTCAATGTAATTGATATAAAAATACCAATGATATATTTCACAAAATTAGAAATTTTAAGTCAATAATTTTAATAATTACAGTAATCATTTTAATAGTTATAATAATCCAAAAATATATATGTAACAACAAAAGAGCCTGAAGAACCTAGAAATATTGAGAAAGAAGGACAAAGTTGAACAAATCACACTACCTGATATCAAACTATAATACAAGGCCATAATAATCAAAACAGCTGGCATAAAAACAAACAGAATAGAGAGCCTAGAAATAAACCCACACCTTTATGGACAATTAATATTTGATAAAGGAGGCAAGACCATACAATGGAGAAAAGATAGTCTCTTTAATAAATGGTGTTCAGAAAATTGGACAGTTGTAACCAAAAAAAGTGAAACTAAATCATCAACTTACACCATATATGAGAATAAAGTCAACGTGGATTAAAGACCAAAATGTAAGACTTAAAACCATAAAACTCCTAGAAAAAACTATAGGCAGCGAAATACTGGACATTTCTTATTAATACATATTATATTATTATATTATGATTAATATATATATTATATCTCCTATGGCAAGGGATACAAAATAAAAAATTGGCTCTACATCAAAGTAAAAAGTTTATTTTTAATACTCAATTATTCCTTTAATGCTTCTTTATTAGCATTTTCTGGACTCTGGGGAGCATAAAAATGTAAGACAAAGGATCCTATCTCTCATTTACTGGGTTAAGTAGCATGTGAAGTATTCATATTTTCTTGAACCAATAGCAATTAATTTTGTTTCCTTGAAGAGATAATACAGTAATAATGAAAATTAATTATATAAGTTGATAAACATATTAGAATGAATTTTAGGGGAAATTTCTTCATAAGAAAGTTACAACATATATGATAATGTGAATTTCAAGATAATTATTATTCTTAAAAAATACACTCATGTTTTTTATATAACAAAATATATGGCCATACATCCAATCTCATGTTAAAAGTAAAAGTTAAGATGACACCGTGTCTCTTTCTAAAGGATATAACATTGTCAACTATAGTATGCTATTATTTTATGTTTAATATTTCTATTGTGAACAGAATGATTTCTAATGGTACAATTTGTAGTACTCTCTTATTTAACAATTACATTTTTCAGAGAAAATTTATACTTATTAACATTTTATATTCCATAAACAATTAAAGATCTGGGTTATAGCTACTGAGAATGGGAAAACTACTAAATCAGGTATTTTTATAAGATATTCTATAACTTCAGCACACTGAGAATATTTAGTAATTACCAAAGGTATTGAGAATAAATGCTGATGCCCAGAGGGGCTATTTTCGTGGATTGCGGTGTAGGAATGGAATGATAAGTTAATGCTATCAGAAATGGAAGGAAATAAGCATTTCCCATCATCTACCTACCAACTCTCCTAAACACTTAGTTGGCTGATTCTGATTTATTATCTCATTTACCTTGAATACTAAACCTATCTTGTATGGATTTTAATCCCTAATTCACAGATAAATAAATAAGTTCAGAGAGTTTCAGGGAGTTGCCAAAGGTGACTTGAATATTATTGATAGACTTGGGCTTTGAACCCAAATTCTTTCCCTCTATTTACAGATTCCAGTGAAGCTTGCTCTCTGCTAGAGGCTAGAGCAAATGTAGAGAGTAGCAAAGAGACTGGGAAGCTTATGCATTTGCTTCCCCAAGCTTGGGAATATCTAGATAGATGGGACAAGGAGACATAATGCATTTATGTCTTCAAACTCGGAGTCAGCAATGGGGAGAGACAGCACACAGATGGTGGCTGGCTGTGTATGAAACGCTTAGAATCAAAATTCTTAAGGAAATTATTTTTCAACATGTATCCTGTAGCTCTTTCTGTAAAACCAGGGGAAAGGGGAACTAGAAAGGGAACATAGAAGAAAACATGCTTATGAGGGGAAAGGTGGTAATGTTTGAGCAGGAGGATAATCAGTAGGATTGAATATCACATCTATATACTATTAGCCAATCACTGCATGTGACTTTCTGTGCTGTACCTGAAATCCTCACCCCAAACATCTCTCCCAGTAAGCCTGTTCTTTTCTTTTTCAGTAATCATTATTAGGCTAAAGGAATTTTGTAATAATTTATTAGATTTTCTTGGTGTTCA
Source organism: Pipistrellus hanaki (assembly GCF_964339955.1). NCBI lineage: Eukaryota > Metazoa > Chordata > Mammalia > Chiroptera > Vespertilionidae > Pipistrellus > Pipistrellus hanaki. The sequence goes on from NC_140524.1 coordinate 84,383,371, forward strand.
CTGTTAACTTCTGATTTCAGTGGTGAAGCGATGCATGGGATGTATGGATGTATGCATTCATGGAGTGTAGAGAGAAGAGGAAATGCAAGATAATTGAAGTCTATTATTTAGGGACCAGGGACCCAGTACATGAATTCATGCATCTTTGGTAGGCACAGGGGTGGGTCTCCGCCTATCCTCTGTGCCCCTGCCCAGCCCCTCCCACTTCCATGGCCTTTCAGTCCCCTGTCTGCCAGCATCCCTGCTCCTACTCTCACTCACTGATGGTGCCACCTGCTCCACTTGTACCTGTTGATAGCACAGAGCAATTGGTCCAGCGACAGCAATGGATGCAAGTGGGGCCAGCACCATCAGCAGGTGTGAGCAGTGGCTGCTGCCCTGATCACCCCTCAGGAGCAGGGGCTGGTGGAGAGCACTCAGGGGCCATCAGGGCTGTCAGGTGCCACTCAAACCACTAATGGCCCCTAGTGATCAGGACTATTGCTGAGGGGCGGCTCTGGTGACAGCAGTAGGTGTGAGCACTGAAAAGGACTGCAGCACACAGCAGCAAAGAATTTTCAGTAACCACCAGAAGCTCGACCCCATGACAGCGACCAGCATCCAGCCTTAGTCTGGTGCCCCAGCTCACTTGCTCCATCATTCTAATGCAGCCAAAGCCCACCCCATTCCAAATATGCCCCCTGGTGGTCAGTACAGATCATAGCAGCCAGTTTGGTTTTTCTGGTTGTTCCACCATTCCATCTGTTTGCATAATAACCTTTTATTATATAGGATTAGGTTCTGTCCACACTCCAAGAAATAACCCCTCTGAAAATGCTAATTTTATCAACATATGAGACCACTAGATCAATTTGTTTAAAGCTACTGTTAATGTCATGTAAATAACTTGGAAGTTAGCCCTAGCCAGTTTGGCTCAGTGGATAGTGTCAGCCTGCAGACTGAAAGGTCCTCAGATGGATTATAGTCAAGGGCACATGCCCAGGTTGCAGGACTTGATCCCCAGTGGGGGGAGTGCTGAAAGCAGGTGATCAATAATTCTCTCTCATCATTGATGTTTCTATCTCTCTCTCTCTCCCTCTCTCAAATCAATAAAAATATATTTTGAAAAATAAATTGGAAATTAAAGTCTTATGTAAGGATCTGCAATTTATTATATATTCCTAAGATTCTGTAACTTTGCTGTAACTTCAGCCTTTCTTTTTCTGAATTTCCAAAACCACATTCCTTTCCTGTACTTACGCTGATTATAGGATGGTGGCTAGCATGAATTAGATGAGGGTTAATTAAATGAATATTGGCTTCTTGCAGTATGGTTTAAAGTGTTTGTTCAGAATGTGCATCAATATGAGTTTTTAAAACTAACTAGCTATTATACTACACTTGATCTTAGACAAAAGGCCGAGAAGTGATTAAAAAACTAACTAGCTATTAATATTAAGGCTATACTGTGTGCCAGGTAAAGTGCTAACCAGTTATAGCTTATTCAGTTTTCCTAACCTCCTGAAGAAATAGGTACCTTTATTATCACAGTTTTGAAAATTAGAAAGCTGAGGCTTGGTTGAAAATCTCCTCAAGGTCACAGAGCTGGTTAGCAATGCAGCCAGGAATCAAATCCAGGAAATCTGATTTCTAGTCCTACATATTTACACATGAATGTATTTTTGTCAGTCTAACATCCATATTATGCCCTTTCTATTTATATTCTGAAAGGTCTAGGGGTACATTGTCAACTCTGTTTTAAAATAATTTTTCATTTTTAAAAAATATATTTTATTGATTTTTTTACAGAGAGGAAGGGAGAGGGACGGAGAGCAAGAAACATCAATGAGAGAGAAACATCAACATCAACCAGCTGCCTCCTGCACACCCCCTACCAGGGATATGCCTGCAACCAAGGTACATGCCCTTGACTGGAATCGAACCTGGGACCTTTCAGTCCGCAGACCGACGCTCTATCCACTGAGCCAAACCGGTTTCAGCAAATAATTTTTCATTTTTATTAAACCCTCTTTCTCTGATTGGGAAGCATTAGATGCTTTTATTGATAAAATCTTTCAAATGTCTTCATTGAAATGAACTTTAGGTTCTCCCACCTTTGAGAGTTCAGGAGTTGGCAGAAAAATAAACATTTTTTTTCATTAAGAATGGTTTATTAATTAACTGTCTAATTGATGAAAGGACTAAGATAAAATAAATTAATAATTAGATAAAAAGAAGCAAAGAAGCACAAGCACACAAAACGGAAATAACCACTAATATTTACAAAATTAAAATAATTATAATTTTAAAAATTTTGAGCTCTATATTAATAACGATTTTAAAATGTAAACATTTATTTATGACAGAAAGATTAAAAAATGGGTTCTGATATTAAGCCTACTACAACTTTGGGATCATATTGAAGTAAGTGGGTATGAAAATAAAAGCTTTTCTAGGAGAGCCTGTTGAGAAAGCTTATTTAAAATATTCAGCAAATTTACAACAAAATTACATGCTATAAATAGACTCTCATGGGGAACTAGACAATATTGTGACCAGCAAGGCTTAGCAAAGTGAATATTGGACTTACAATAAAATGGCTAATCATTTCCAGATCATTTCATTCAGGGAAGCAGGGGGTAGAGAGCCTACCCTGTGCAGAGGTGCTGGAAAGAAGGAGGTAAAAATGTCTACAAGAGAAGATGTGAAGCAAAGAATAAATTGCCTACCTTCCCATCATTTTCTAAGAAATTATAAAACTTTTTAATTTGGCCAGTAAACGTTTATATGAAAATAAAATCAGCTCATATCCATATGTATTGACTTAGCTAATTGTTCATAAGTAGGGATATATATATTTGGTCCTGTGATGGCTTTTCCTAGATAATTACTTTCCCAGATATTGGATTTAGTCTGTGTACCAAGAAACATTTCTGGTTTCTTAAGATTAGTTGCAAATTTTATATTTGAACCAACTTTTGTGCTCATTAGTCTTTCCTTTTGTGCACGTTTATTTAACTGAGCTAAAAAAATAACAAATTACTTGTAACATTTTATTAAACACCTTTGTAATTATATTAATGGAAAGTGACACGTGAGGGGGAGTAGATGGCTTTGGCATCCATGCAGAACCCATAATTTGTGTTGTTTCTAGATTGTGTGTGTGTGTGTGTGTGTGTGTGTGTGTGTGTGTGTGTGTGTAAGTAGGACCTGCAAGTGTTGGCAATTTACTGTTGGTTAATCATTGAAATAGAAGGAATCCTATATAATAAAAAGTAATATGCAAATTGACCATCACTCCAAAACACAAGATGGCTGCCCCCATGTGGTCAAAGATCCTGCCCCCATGTGGACACAAGATGGCCACCACAAGATGGCCGGCAGAGGAGGGCATTTGGGAGGGACCAGGTCTGCAGGGGAGGGCAGTTAGGGGTGACCAGGCCTGCAGGGTTGAGCAGTTAGGGGCAAACAGGCTGTCAGGGGAAGAGTTAAGCATCAATCAGGCTGGTAGGGGAGGTGATCAGGCTGGCAGGCAGAAGCAGTTAGGGGCAATCAGGAAGGCAGGCAGGTGAGTAATTGGGTGCCAGCCGTCCTGGATTGTGAGAGGGATGTCTGTCTGTTTAGGCTCGAGGGGTTCCAGTTTGGAGAGGGTGCTTGCTGGGCTGAGGGACACCCCAACCCCCATGCACAAATTTTGTGCACAGGGCTTCTAGTAATAAAATAAACTATGCACTTTGGCAACTACTGCCCTTTCCTGTTCCATGTTGCTGAGCACATACTATGGCCAAGGGAAATATTGTATTCTATCCTATGTAGCTTACAGGAGACCCAACCTTGTTGGTGTTTTGTTGTTGTTAATCCTCACTTGAGGATATTTTTCCATTTATTTTTAGAGAGAGTGGGAGAGAGGGTGAGAACAGATATATATATAAACATTGATGTGAGAAAGACACATTGTTTGGTTGCCACCCCACATGAGCTAAATCAGCTAGGACTTGTTTGTGTTTTTTATTAGTCCACCTTTCAATTAATTGTTGATCTTTACCTCCTCTAAGCATTAAATTAAATAATTTCATAGACTTGAATATTTTTATGCCTTTTATTTTCCAGGCACTATTTCACAATATAATAGCATGAGTCTGAAGTAAACACTGGAATGTCTCTTTCTCCAGTGGTTGTCTTACGCCAGTTTTTAAAAAAATCATCTTGACCATGGGTCAGAGCAAGAAGAACTCAGTCCCACTGATGTTGAAAGCAAATAAAAGAAAAGTAATTTTAAATAATAAAATTGTGATTATGAACTAAGGGAATAGCAAATTTTGTCAGGGACTTTCACTAGAATATAATTTATAATAAATATAATTATTTACAGAGGTATAACAAAATCTGAGTTTTCATATCTAAGCATTTTCAATGTTAACTTTCACAATGGCCTTTTTTCTTGTCATAAAGAAAAAAGATCATTAGTTGACATTAGAAAACAAACATTGTTGACATTTGTATCTATCTAATATTGGTATCAAAATTTAATTAAGAGCATGACAGATATTTTTAAAATATAGTAAGTGCAGCAAATGCATTACATTAATAAAAATAATGACAATACATACATAATAAAATACCTAGTATGTATGTATATGTGTGTAAATAAGTCACATACTTTTTTTACAGTTATTTATTTATTTATTTATTTATTTATTTATTTTAAATAAATCTTTATTGTTCATATTATTACAAATGTTCCTTCCCCCCCCCCCTTCATTGCTCTCCTCCACCAGGTTCCCACCCCACCCTCTGTCCTTTCCCCACCCCGCATTGTCCTCACCCATAGGTGCACAGTTTATGTTCAGTCTCTTCCTAAATCTCCCTCTCCCCTTTTCCCTGAGAATCGTCAGTTCACTCCCCTTCCATACCTCTGATTCTATTATATTAAAAAGTTAATATTGTTCATCAGATTTTTTTTTTTTTTTACTTTCCTTGGTTTTTAGATTCACTTGTTGATAGTTACGTATTTGTTGTTCATAGTTTTTATGTTTATTTACTTTCTCTTCTGAAAGAACCCCCTTCAGCAATTCATATAATTCTGGTTTGGTGGTGATGAACATCTTTAGCTTTTTTTTTTATTAGTGAAGCTCTTTATCTGGCCTTCGATTCTGAGTGATAGCTTTGCTGGGTAGAGTATTTTTGGCTGTAGGTTCTTGCTATTCATTACCTTGAATATTTCTTGCCATTCCCGTCTGGCCTGCATGGTTTCTGTTGAGAAATCAGCTGACATTCGTATGGGTGCTCCTTTATAGGTAACTACCTGTTTCTCTCTTGCTGCTTTTAATATTCTCTCTTTGTCTGTTGCTCTTGGAATTTTAATTATGATGTGTCTTGGTGTGGTTTTCTTTGGATTCCTTTTGTTTGGAGTTCTGTGCACTTCCTGGACTTGTAAGTCTAATTCTTTCACCAGGTGGGGGAAGTTTTCTCTCACTATTTCTTTCCGTATGTTTTCGATATCTTGCTCTCTCTCATCTTCTGGGACCCCCATAATTCTGATGTTGGTTCGCTTGAAGTTGTCCCAGAGGTTTCTTGCATTATCTTCAACTTTCTGGATTCTCTTGCCTTTTTGCTTCTGCGGAGGAGTATCTTCTGACTCTTTATGTTCCAAATCTTTGACTTGATTCTTGAGATCTTCCATTCTGTTTTTAGGACTCTGTATAATATTTTTTATTTCAGACAATGTATTCTTTATTTCTTGTTGATCCCTTATTATTTCTTGTTGATTTCTTATTATTTCTAGTTGATCCCCTTTCATATCCTCATAGGTCTTATCGGCCTTTTCTAGGAAATTCTTGAAAAACCTTATAAGCGTAGTTTTGAACTCTAAATCCAGTCGCTTTTTGTCCTCTAATTCTTTTGTTTGTGATCTATTTCCTTGTTTCGGCATTTTCACAGCTTCCCTGAGTTGGTAGCCTTAAAAGTCTCTGTGTTCAGCCTGGATGGGGCGGAGTTTCAGGGTGGAGCCTACAGCCTTGGCTTCCGTCAGCCATGCCCTGTGAGGCTCCTGAGTCTCAGTATTCCTCAGGGTCCTTCATTACTCATTGCAAGCACCTTTGAGAGAAAGATGCCCTCGATTTTTGCCTGCTACCAAACTGTCTAGTCTCTCCCCCAATGAGCCCAGAACTGGGGCTCAGTTCAGTTGGAACTGGGGTACAGAGCAGTCTGGAGCTTTAGTCTCCTTCCCGCCAGGGCAATCCCGTGGCATAGCCAACCATCCAGGACCTCCTTTCGCCACTCCCCCAGGTTTCCACCTTAGAGCCCAGCTCCCTCTGTATGAGCCTGGGTCTGGCCTGGAACTGGGGTTCAGAGCAGTCGGAAATGGGGTTCAGCACAGTACTGAGCTTTTATCTCCTTCCCGCTAGGGAACGCCAGCCAGGCACTCAGCCGCCCCTCCTCTCGGGCTCTGTCCTCTCTTCGCCCACACTGTGTCTCTGTACCTTAGGCTTTTACAGCTCCTCTGATTTTCCTTCTGGTTTTCTCTTTCCTTCTCATTGTAGAATTTCCAGTCAGTCGACTTTCCTGTTCTGGGTAATGTCCATTTTATATTTTAGTTGTATTTTATTGAAATTGTTGTGTGCGTCTGCGGTTAGGTGTTTACCTGTGCAGCCATCTTGGATTTCCCAAGTCACATACTTTTAATAAAGAAAAACATACCCTAACAATATTACAACATTTTTACTTGAATGCATTATCTTCTGATAGGCAGAAATATTAGTGTACTTTTCTGTGGGTACATCTGTATTGGGCTCATATTTCAGGCTTAATTGGCAAATCAACTCTAAATCTCCATTGTATATAACTAGCTAAGGGGACTTCAAATCCATAAGAAGTAAATATTTAATTAAAATTTAATTTTTAAAATGACTTTATACAATTTCAATGTATTTTTAAAATTAGTAGTCTTAAGAATCCATGTTTTCTCAAAGGAAGCAGGAGCATATACCTTATACCAGTGATCATGACTCTTATTTGTGGATACTTAGGTTAGCAGAAAAATTTAACTTTCTAGACTCACCATTTTATGTGTGGCATTTTTGCTGCTTTTAACAATCAGCTTTTAAAAAAATGAACTCTCGGCATTGACTATTTTATAGTGTTTTGTCTTTTTCTGACATGGAGGATTAGCTAATGCTATGATATTCATTAATAATTATTTTCAGAGTTAAGGACTGGGGAAAAAAGGAAACAATTACAGCGTTGTAGTAGCTTCTGTCTTGCAGCTGTTGACTGTTCTCAGAAAGGCCAGTTTAACCTTTTTTATTCTAATCCCTGATTAGGAGCAAAAGTAGAAGTATAATTTGAATAAGTAGAAAAGAGAAGAGATACTGGAAGTAACTGAAAATAGAGTTTATGCTAATCTACCCCGGTGCTATTCACTCATTATGATTTTCCGCCACCATGGAGAGCCTTTCCTGTTTTGTTTGTTTGTTTGTTTATTTTTCACATTTTCCTCTACTCAATATAAGTCCAGGTAGTTCTTATGTGATTTTAAAACTATCTGCTCACAACAAGCTTTAGTGGTTATTTTGCACTGCTGCAAAAGCATAAAATGTAAACCCTGATCAATAGGGCAATTTCTGATTATAAAACAAATAGATGATCAAAACAAAATCAGAAATATAAGTACTGGAGAAAATATATAATACATTTAATCACATATGCTTTAAAAAAGTTCAATCTGAGTTTGACAGTAAGCAATTCATGGATCAAACAATACTTAAGTTCCTTTACTAAAATATGTCAAAACAGTAAAAATAACAATTTACATGTACAAATTGAACAGTATTGCATTATTTTCTTGTTGATTTTAATATATGTAATTATATGTACTCTTGTACTTGAGTGATGGGGGAAAAAAGAATTGGCCAAATTAAATAAACCAACCTATGCTATATTGGCTACCAAATTATTATTGTAATGGTTATTTTTTAAATTCCTGGCTATCACATTTGAAATGTTCCCGATCCTGGCTTATATAATTCAGAAAACCTCAGACACAACATGACTTTCAAGGACAACTCTGAATGTTAATGTTTCCATTTTTGGCCTCAGAGAAGAGTTTTATTAACTAGTGTAAGCTGTGGAATGTCAAAGGCGTGATCGACAGTATACACTCTGCACACAAAATAGATGCATAGTCATTTTATTCTAAATTGCTTCGCTTGAAAATGTAGCATGAAAATCTAGAGAGAGGGAGTAAAAGTAAGTCATTTTATACTGCTTTAAATTGTTCAGATCTGAAGAACAAAAGTCCTAGGATAAAAATGGTCATGTATTTGAGTTAGTTTTAAGCCAAGCCTAATAACTTTCTTTTATATCTGCCATAGGGTTTGAATAAGTAAGCTAGCCTGTTAGATGTCAAGCATCATTGTTCATGAGTAGGGGCTGCAAGTTTTCCAGAAAGTAACAGGCCTTATGCCAAACTTGCTTCTTCATTCTTGTGTTATATAAAAAAATGTTCTAAGAAGCAAAATGGATGATTTGAGGTTTTGCATATTCTCTGGGATTTTCCAATAATAATCAGTATATCATGATAATATCTTGGGGAACTGGCCCTCCCACGAAGATGTCTAGGTTCAAGAGCAGCCTTCTCTGTTTACCATTTATTTATCTCACTGATTATCTCTGTTTATCCTTATAAACCATTATACACTATGATTTTTATTTATCTATTTTCCTTTTAATCCAATTTCTTGAGGTGATACTGGTTAACACAATTATATAGCTTTCAGGTGCACAATTCTACAATATATCATCTCTTCACTCTATTGTATGTTTAGCATCCCAAGTCAGTTAGTTCTCCTTCCGTCACCATATATCCCCCATTTACCCTCTGCCATCTCCCCTCACCAACCTCCCCCTGGCAGTCACCAACTGTTTTTTGTGTCTATGCATTTTTTCTATTTTTTACACTATGAATTTTTAAAGATTGTAATACTGTTTTGCAGTTACCTGTCCTCATTAATGATTATATTAAAAAAAGAAAAAAACTAATTTAGCCTATTGCGTCAGGAAGGGACGAATATATCTGTGCATCTTGCCTTCACCAACATTTATCCATCTTTAGTTGCTTGGAATATGTAGTGATAAAGTAATTAGACACAAGCAACAAATGACTAAACTAATACATAAGAAAATAGTAGTGAAAATGTTATATTAAAAATGATAGAAAAAAGAGTAAGTAAGAAGTAGATTTAGATAGTATATCCATGAAAAGCATCTCTGGGCAGGTGACACTTAAACTGTGGGATTAAACAAAGGAAAAACAAACACCTCATACACACACACAACATTATGGTGGTTCCCAAAGAGAAAGGGGATTGAGGGGAAGTAGGAGAGGGTTAAGGGGGCATAAACAATGATGGAAGGAAACTTGATATGATGAACACAAAAAAATAAATTAATTAAACTGAGTTCTGAATGAGGAGAAATTATTTTTAAAACGGAGGGAGAACAATTAAGGCAAGAAAGTAGCTTGACACATTTGTGAAACAAGAGGTCTCTGAAAAAGTATCAGTGGGCAGGAATGCTGTTTAGCTTTAGACTAGAGGTAGGCAGGTACTAGATCATGAAAAAAAAAATAACAGTAAAGAATTTGTATTTTCCTTTTGTTAAAAATATATTTTATTGATTTTTCACAGAGAGGAAGAGAGAAGGACAGAGAGTTAGAAACATTGATGAGAGAGAATCATTGATCAGCCGCCTCCTGCACACCCCCCACTGGGGATGTGCCCTTAACCAAGGTACATGCCTTTGACCAGAATCGAACCCGGGACCTTTCAGTCTGCAGGCCGACGCTCTATCCACTGAGCCAAACCGGTTTCAGCAAGAATTTGTATTTTCCTTTTTAGCATGATGGAAATCCATTGGTTTTAGATAGAGGAGTGACATCTGATTTATAGTTGAGCAGAGGAGAAGGAACAAGCAAATAAGCTAAAAAGCAGCAATAAGTGAGGTGGGAGGATAATGGAAGCTCAGGAGAGGAGGATGACAAGAATGAATGAGTGGTTAATTAGATTAGTAATCGAAATGTCAAGTAAGATGATTTAAAAAAAATGGCTGATCAGTTTGGGAACCTGGAGGTTGATGGCGAACTTCACAGAGATATTTTAATGGAATAGTTGGCAAAGAGAATAGTCGGGTAAGGAAGTACAATAGAAAGAGCAAGTATAAAAAAACACACAAAATATTTCTTCATTGAAGAAGAACACATACTACTATTATGGGAGGAGCAGGAGGGTTGCTTGCGTAAGCAGAGTATGTTTTTTATTTTGGTTTTTTTTTTGTTGGTGTTGATAATGGAGAACTGCTGTAGAGATGGAGACATTGAAGATGCCAGAGGCAGCAGGTAATTTTAGGATAAAAGTCCTTGTAAAGTGAGAGGAGGTGGGACAAGGGCAGGCAGAATATCCTACTATACCTTTCTGAACAGATGCTCTCTTTATACTTTGAATGTCAATTGATGGTAGAAATGTACAAATTTCCTGAGTATCTTATTCTGTTTTAATAAAAAGAAAAAGTATATTACCCAAAACATGGCAGAAAGAAATCATTAATTTGGGAAGAAATTTTAATTTACTTTAAAAAATTATCTTTCAGGTGCTTCAAGAAGATCTAGAACAGGAACAAGTCAGGGTCAATTCTCTCACTCACATGGTGGTAGTAGTCGACGAATCTAGTGGAGATCATGCAACCACTGCTTTGGAAGAACAACTTAAGGTGAGATGATTTTCTTTAATACACTAAATATGAAATTTAAAATAATGAATTGTTACTTAGAAAACAATTAGAAAGTTTATAAGATAATTTGTATATTACAAATATTGAGTGTAATATATATGTATTTATTTGAACTAATTCAAGTTATGTCCCATTTGTACATAATTCCCTTTCATCAACAATATACTGTTTGCTCACACTAGCTCCTGGCCTTTGGGGAAATATATAAATGCAGATTAATTTTTTGTTATAGTTGAATAACATGTGTTAGATGATTGATCAAGGGAATATTATTTATGCCGCTTTAAACATGCAGTTTAAGAGAGGACAAAGGTAAAAAACATAAAAAGCATTACATTCAATTAGATAACATAAATTGAACACCTTCAGTGTATTTTTTCCTGGAAGTCTTCAGTTGTAGTCTTGATGAGGGCATAGCAGCATGTTAAGGTCATGAAAGTTTTGTTGGAGCAGATACTTAGCCTTTTATTTTTATTTTTGTTTTGGTGTTTTTTTATTTTTTTTAAATAAGGATTTTACTGAACTATAGCATGCATGCAGAAAAATACACAAACCATACACACAATAAATTATCACCTCAATCCAGCCACCACTGACAAAAATCAAAACATCACCAATTTCCTAGAAGTTCCCCTTGATCCTCCTCCTAATCACTATTAGTAATCACAAATAACACAGATTCATTTTAGCTACTTTCTAACTCTGTAAAAATAAAGTCATGATACTTAGCCTTTTAAGCCCTCACTAGGCTGAGTCAGTAACTGTGTGCTTGGAAACATGACCAATACGTATAAACAAAGGATAATATGGATATTATATTTTTCTCTTCTCTTCCTAATTAGGAATAATAAGGTTTTACTGTAAAATTTAAAATAATTTCAACAAATCCCAAATCCATACACAAAAACATGAATAATATGGGGAAAATATAATTTATTGTTCTCAATGTGATAGGTACATTCACATATATGTACAATTAGAGATTGTATTTGAGGTATTCTTTGTACTCACCAAACTCCTGGCTTTTCTTTGTGATAGTTCAGAACCAGTAGTCTGACACATCTAAGGATTTAATCAGTGTGGGTTTAAATAGCTTTATCAACTCAAGGTTGTTCTAAACATAGTTTCTTTTACTAAACTTATAACAGCATTTCTTAAAGCCTTATATCTGTTCTCTTTTTACATGAGTTGTGGTTTCTTTTTTAGCTCAGGGAAATGTCATTTCCTCATATTACTGTTTTAGATTGCCAATCTACAATTTTATCTTACTTGCCATTATTAAACAAAAAAGAGAAAACCCTTGAGCTGCTACAACTGAGCATTTAATTTATACTAGTTACTCAAGTTAATTGCTTATGTTTCAATGAAACTGTAGGGATCGCAGATCTAAAAAGGCTTAGGACTGCTAATATTATAATGTATCATTGAATATATGATCAAATATCACACACACACACACACACACACACACACACACACACACACGCGCGACCACCTAAAGGACTAGTGAAAGACAACTATTGTGTCCATTTTAAGGAATTCTGTCATTCTGATACAATAGTGTTGTAACTAATTAAGGATGGAAAAATTTTAATACTGTGTTTCTCAAAAATATTCAGAAAAGATAAAAGAAGGCTAGAGGGCAGAGACAGGAAGGATGACTAATTAAAAAAAAGTAAAGTATTTCTAAGTCATAGAGTAGTTCCAGTTAAAATAACTACTGAAATAAATCCATTTCAGCATTACCAGACCTAGTACTACTGGCTTTGGAATATAATTATTCCAAGTGATGCCTATGAGACTAGGCCACCTGTAAAAATAGTCCATAGAATTGGCAAATGTTCCCTGGGTGAGATCTTAGGTAAGGATAAATTAATAGTGGTACTCCTAAGGTTTTCTATACATTTATCTTACTTGCTTTCATTTTTATCTTGTTTTCTGTGTTTCACCCAAGACATCTACTAAAATAGCTTTGCATATATTGGCTATCCCTGATTCATACAAATTCAATCTCCCTTTATCCATGACTAGAAGCTCGATGCATGAAGATTCATGCTAGAATGGGCTTTCCTTTCCCTGGCTGCCAGCACAGCTTTTCCACTCCAGCCCAACCCCTTTTCACTCAGTCCCCAGACCCACCTCTTTCAGTTCTGGGAACCACCTCTTTCAGTTCTGGCCCTGCCTTCCCACACTGCCCAGAGGCCTTGAGAGACCTGGGGTGGGGCAGAATGCCTGCATTGTCGCTATGGCGATGATGTAAACATTCCTCCCCCAACACTCAATGCCTGTGTATGCAAGTTAACCACTCTCTTTGTTGGGTTAATTTGCCTATCACTCCTTGATTGGCTGGTGGTATAGTGGAGGTACGGTCAATTTACATGTTTGTCTATTATTAGGTAAGATTGTCTTGCCCCTTAATTTGTGTTGACTATTACCTCCCAACCTCTTTTCCCCTCAACTTTCCCCCTTTGATGTCCTCCTTTCCATCTACATAGCTTCTTACTGTCACCTTACTTTTAGATAATCTAGACTAGTGTATATGTATAAATGGGCAGAGTTAGAAGGAATTAAGTGGTGAGAAAGCCCCTGCTTTAGCATTTCTTTCTTCTCATTCCATCAGTTTCCTCAGTCCCTGAGGAATCCATGCTTGAATTCTATGCCTTATTTAACCATTGGCTTGAATTGCCCTGGAATGCTGGGCTCTCTTTTGCCTTTGAAATTCTGATGACTCTTTCTTAGGTTCTTCGCAAATGGACCTAATTTTGTCTTACCTAGTTTAATTTTTAAAAGGAAAGGGAGGAGGAAGAGAAGTTGGTAGAGAGGAGGAAAAGAGAATAAATAATAAAGGATAAGAAAACAGTTAAATACATACATTGGAAGGAGCCTCTTGATCAGCAACACAAGTATCCTTTGCAATGTAATAAAAATTCCACATGTACATTTGAGATTGTGTACTGTCATATTCCCAGAATAATTCTGTTATAAGTAATAGGAAGAGTGTTAGGAAAGGAAAATAGATATATGGACTTCATACAAGGGGGGCAGGGGCTGGCCGGGACATGAGAAGAATCTTTGAAGCTTTTAATAGAGTGAGGTCTGGTCATCCATAGATATTCCCCAAGGTCTGATAGTGTTGAATGCTCACTTACAACTTCTTTCTCTGCCATGATCTTCCATGTCATCACAATGCCTTAATCCATTTTGTTCAAGTCAGCTGAAGTATCATCCAGAGCCTCAAAATGAATACTCAGTGGTCTTTAATTAAGAGATGCAGATGGGGAAAATTAGGAGTCCTTGATTTAGTACAATGAGGGAGAAATGTGCCCTTTATCATATTTTAAAAAATACTCACCCAAGGATATAATTTCATTGATTTTCAGAGAGAGAAGAAGGGAGGGGGAAGGAAAGGAAAGAGGGAGAGGGAGTGGGGGAGAGAGAAGAAGGGGAAAGAGGGGAGAGGGCAAGTGAGGGGGAGGGGATGGGAGAGAAACATCAACCTCATCCAGGATTGAACCCACAACCTTGTTGGTATGTGGGAAGACACTCCAACCAACTGAGACACCCGCCGGGCTGTACTTATCATCTTGAGTTAAAACTCCAAAAATAACTCCTCATAGAACATCTTTACATGCATTGACTTATTTCTATGATCTGTAAGTTACATTTTCTCTAACTTTGAAAGACTTTTAGAGGTCTTCATTTTAAAAGGTTTGAAGAAAAACAAAGTTAGATCAGAACATATGCTTAGGGATTCTGAAAGATGGCATGTCTTCTGAAGGATAATATTCTGAAGGAGCAGTCTGTTGTAAATTAATTTGATTCTCTCATCAGTTCAGCTTGTCCCTCAGCAATGTCACCACCAGTCAGAAATTTGTCCTTAACTTTGAGGCTTCTAGGATGTCAGTAGACTGAAAGTCTGATTTATAATATAAACAATGATGGCAATAAATAATTTTATTGAGAAATAGTTTGGCTAAATAACTAAGGTGGGTAATTTATGTAGAGTCTCCAGTCCTGGAGGACATCACCATATCTATTTCTAATATTCTGCGTTCTATTTTCATTTTTTCAATGAGTACTTGTTATGTTCTTTCTATGTACCAGAAATTGTGCTAGGTAACAGGTAAAACAGTAAGTAAAAAGAGAATTTGTCACATCCTTTTCGGGTCAGGAGTGAGTAATTTTTGAGCTGACTGCTTTCCTTAGAACCTGAAAGAATAGCAGCCATTTCTCAGCTCCTTCTTAAAAATCAAATGCTGATGCTTTCTCATCTGTGGTGGGTTTGGCGACTGCTCTCTTGGTACCTACAATATAGCAGAAGAAATAGTCCTTAATCAGATATTTACAAAAATGATCAAATATTTAAGGATAGACACATTTTTTTTCTATAAATGAAAGGAATAAGGCTTCATAGCAAACAAAAATTAATCTTACTTAAATTGAAACTTGAAGGCATGAAATGATTCCGTAGGCAAGTGATGTTTAAGCTAGGATCTTAAGGATATGCTGGAGGAAGCTGTACAAAGTGTGTGTAAAGATGATTAGTGAAGGTGGGTACAATTTCCAGGAGGGAGAAATAGTATATCAAGTGAGCATGTTACCCTCAAGGCACTGGAAAAGGGGCCAATTTAGCTCCAATTGAGTTCAGAACAGTGCTGCTAGAGGAGGCTTGGCAGGTAGACAGGAGCTTACCTAAGAATTGAAATGTGTGTGTGATACTAAACTCCACAGTAATTCATTCAATCAAAATCATGTATTGAATAGCAGCTCTCTGCCAGGATGACAGCTGGGATGACTGTGATGAGGAGGAGCTGAGGCAACAGTCACAGAACCTGCCCTTCAGACTTGCACTAACCAAATGCAACCAAAAGTAAAATTATGGCCATGATAAATTCAATGTGCCAAAAATATAACTTGCTAGATGACCTAGCTTACAAGGTCAGGAAAATAGAAGTTAATTAGGCAATGCTGAAGGGCAAGAAAGTGTTCTGGACAGAAGAACAGCATTTTTTAATTCATTTAACAAATTTATATATTGAGTGTTTCCTTGGTACTAGCCAAAAGTCTAAGCTTTGAGGTTAAGTATGGATAAAATATAAACCATTCCTCTATGAAGCTTACATTCTAAGCATGCATCATAAAAGGCAAGGTTTATTCTATGAAAAAGGTGATAAGAACAAAAAGGAAAATACACAGGGAAAGGGAGTAGTAGTTAAAGAAAGCTACATTGAGAAGATGGCATTAAAAGAAAGTAAGGGAAGTGTTTTTGGAGGTACACAGGTCCTATGGGGCCTTTTATATTTGAAAAAAATGACAATAAATGGAGCATAGAGAAAGCCTTTGTTCTTAGGAGATAGCTGCTTCCAGTAAAAAAAGAATAAGAAACATGGTGAGGCTCATAGATTACAGGAAATGCTCTAATGAAAGCATCTTCCAGAGAAAAGGCAGTGCTATTAAAGTCCCATTATTGGATATGTTCTTTTATACAAGTTAATACTTGAGAGGCCAACTAGATGTATTAAAGGTGTCTGAGGCCACACACCCAGGAGTGTTTCTGGCATATAAAAGGTATTTGGATCATTTTGTTAGATGGCATTAATCCTAAAGTCATCTAGCTGTCTACCATTTTGGATCATTAAAGGTATATAAAAAAGAATTAATGCAGACAAGCATCGTCTTTTGAAAAATAACCTGGAAAATAAATTTTAGAGCAGATTATTAAACTTAAAATTGTGCACACATATTCACTTTCTTGCCTATATGATGAAGTCAATAAATTTAGAATGTTTTCTAGGAATAATTTTCAAAGATGAGAAAGGCCTCTAAGCACTAAAATACTAAAATCAAGACGTGAGAGGCAACTTTATATCAGATGACATTAAACTATTTATACAAATGTTATGTGATATTAAGACAAATTCTTTTGTGCGTTTATAAAGTTGATGCAATGGAATGGGCATATAAAGAATTTTATCCCCTTAAGTATTTTGCAAAACCTCACATAATGTGTTTGTTGATAAGGTGAGCCTTTCTCTACATGGATTGGTGGAGAACATCTGTGTTTTAATATATTTATTTTTGATATCAGATTTATGTGTCAAATTATATAACTGAAAATAACTTGGAGTGTCAGACAATTTGGGGGAAAGATGCCATTGGAAGATGTAGCTAATGAATTGGGTAAATTTTGCCTGAGCAGGAGTGATTAATGGATGATTTCCTCTCCCACATGATTTTAGAATGTCACATACAAATGTCATATACTGGGAAAAGTATGTTTATTGTTTGAAATGTTGCTGTTTATAAAAAGCAATATATTTAAATAAATTGAGTAAGTTTTTTATAAGAAAGGTCTGATTTTCCATCCATAACGTGAATAACGTGCTAGAGACCTGGTACACGGATTTGTGCACCAGTGGGGTTCCCTCAGCGTGCCTGTGGGAATTGGGCCAATATCGGCCGTCCAATGCTACCTGCCACTCCTCCTCATCCCAGCCCACCTTTGCCTAATGCAGGCTCATGCCCAGTCAGTCCTGATCAGGAGACGCTCACGCCAACACAGCAGCACTTGTCAGCTATGAGCCCTGTATCTTGCACCCATCAGTCAGATGAGTGGCGCTCCCCCATATCCTTCATCTTAATATGTTTTCTACATACATACCCTAAAAGACAGTGGTGGGAGGGCACTGACCACCAGGGGCCCACTCCTGCATCGAGTATCTTCCCCTGGTGATCAGTGCGTGTCATAGCAACAAGTCAACTGGTCATTTGGCTGCTTAGGTTTTTATATATATAGAAGTGTGTGTGTGTGTGTGTGTGTGTGTGTGTGTGTGTGTGTGTGTGTATGTGTGTGTGTGTAACCATTTATACCATTTATATACTTACACGTTTACCAGGGGTCCTCTCATCCCAGCCTGCATCCCCACCAATCCAGGACCCTTTTGAGGATGTCCTAAACCGGCAGTCAGACATCTCTCTCATAATCCAGGACAGCTGGCTCCTAACTGCTCACCTGCCTGCCTGCCTGATCATCCCTAACTTCTCCCTCTGCCAGCCTGATCACCCCTAACTGCTTCTGTCTGCCAGCCTGATTGCCTCCGACTGCCCCCTGCCAGCCTGGTTGCCACTTAGTGCCCCCCTCTGCTGGCATGGTCACCCCCAACTGCCCCCCCCCTGCTGACCTGGTTGCCTCTCACTGCCCTGCCCCCCAGCCTGGTCACTCCATGTAGCCTGCTTTTCAGTGGTTTGGTCATCCCTCGCTAACCCCTCTGCCAGGCTTATCACCCCATGCAGCCTGCTGTTAGGTTGTTACTGTGAGGGCATCATGACCAATTTGCATATTACCCTTTTATTAGTATAGATATTTATACTAGTGACCTGGCATGAGAAATCATGTGGCCCTGCTCACCCGTGCATGCCCTGCCCACTGCCCTGCCTTGACACCATAACCTCTCCACCCAGAGGTCAAGTGTGCTTGGCTTCACCCCCAACCCCTCTGGCCTTCTCTATCTGCTTCAAGCCCAGCCCTTGGTTACACCAGCTGCCTTGGGCTGGTCCTGCTCCTCCTGGAGCTTCCCCACTCCTGCCCTGTCTCTGGAGCAACCGCTGTAGCTCCACCCCATCTGGGCCCTAGAGCAGAGTATGGAATCCTCCTACATGCTGCACTGTGCTCCTTCCCCTGGCAGGTGAGTGGCAGGGCACTCTGAATGTGAGTGATGGGTGGTAAAGGACTGGTGAAGGGGGTGCTACAGGCTCTCACCCATGCCCTCCCTGCCACAAGATGGTCCTACCTCCTTCATTTGCCTCCCCACTCCCACCCCCCACCCGTCTCTGGAGCAACATGGGGGTTCCACCTGGCCACACCCACACACACACACACACACACACACACACACACGCAGCCTCCTGCTGATTGGTTGTTACAGTATGAGGGTGTCACAATCATTAGCATATTAGCTCTTTATTATATAGGATATATTTTATGTTTTCTCTATATGTATGGATATATAAATGTGTCTACACACACACAGAGATAGGTATGTAGGTAGGTAGGTAGGTAGGTAGGTAGGTAGGTAGATAGATAGATAGATAGATAGATAGATAGAGACAGGGAGATGCCAGCCAGTATTGGGGCCCAAGATTAATACTAAATCAAAGCAAGATGAAATAGATTATTTGTAAATCGATACAATCCTGGACATGATATGGTATCTAGATTACAAGGACTAACATTTCTGTTTGGTGCTGGTTTGAATACACTTTATAATTTTATTATTTTGCTACATTTTCTAGGATGTTGGCTTCCTCTAAAGAATGTTTATAGAACTAGGATTATTTAATTTTAAGAAAAAACTAAGCAGAGGTAAGGGACACATGAGTGATATTGTCTGTTAAAACAGGAAAGCATTTTTTCCCTCTATGTTACTTCAGAAAATTGTGCTATGAAAAATAGGCAGAATTTGATAGGCTTGGTATGTCTTCTGTTCAAATCTCTTTCCTGAGCCCAATTTCATTTACCCAATATACTTCTGAATATGTCTACCTTGAAGTCTAAAATGCATCTCAAGCTCAACATGGTGAAACTTACCTAAGTATGCCCTACTTTCATGTGAACTTGCTTCCTTTACTGACTTCTCCATTTTCCTTTTTGCACCACTATTCACCACAATACCTGTACCAAAAATCTGGCCTCATTCCAGACACATCCCTTTCTTTCCCTATGATCTCTCTGCATGGAACCAGTGACAACATTCCTTAAGTGCCTCATATTTATTATTTTATCATTGTTCCTGTCACTATTTCCCAAGATAAAAGCCATAATATCAACTCCTGGAAGTCCTTGCCTGCATTCTTATCTCTCTTCAATCTAATCTCCACATTAAAGTCAGTGTGGGATGTCAAAAGCTTATTTAATATAGTTTCTCCTCTGCTTAAAATCTTAGTCATTTTCCATCCTCTACAGAGTCCGGTCACTTAGGCCTACAATTATTTTTTATTACCTGACCTCTACCTGTCTCTCAGTACTTATCTCCTTAACCTGCATTCTATTTCTTTAAGCCATTTGTGATACTCTGTATGCCATTATCTTTGTATATGCTATTTCCATTACTCAGAATACTCATGTTTCTCATGTCTGCTTTGAAAACACCTATTTTATGGAGAAAACTCAGTTCAAATTTTCCTTCATGAAGCTGTATTTTCTCCATAGTGTTGACCACATCCTTTTTTGTGCTATCTCTGTACTATACTTATGCCTCTGGTGTTTGGAAGGAAAATAGTCTATTAAAAGGCAGTTTTCAGAAAGACTATAATGTCCCCTTTTCCATCATGGCTTGAAAATGGAGTATGTAATTAAGAGTGTTTATAGTACATAACTTTGGAATAACTTGGTAGAAAATGTCTATGAAATGTTAAAAATTATAGAATTAATTACTAG
Source organism: Pipistrellus hanaki (assembly GCF_964339955.1). Lineage (NCBI taxonomy): Eukaryota > Metazoa > Chordata > Mammalia > Chiroptera > Vespertilionidae > Pipistrellus > Pipistrellus hanaki. The sequence continues at coordinate 84,403,571 of NC_140524.1, forward strand.
AGACTCAGTGCATGAATTCCTGCATAGGTAGGGTCTCTCTGGGTGGCCTGCAAGCATCAAGCAGAAACCCACAGTCCAACACTACATGCAGCTCCTACCTGCAGCTCCTGCTCATCCTGGCCCCATGTGCCTGCTGCAGGCTCATGCCCAGTCAGTCCTGATTGGGAGAGGCTTGTGCTGCCACAGCAGTACCCACCAGCAATGAGCCCTGTGTTTGGTGCCCTCCTAAGAGGAGTGGCCTTCGAGATCTGGCTGAATCCAGCTCTCTGACATCCCCTGAGGGGTCCTGGGTTGAGAGAGAGTGCAGGCCAGCCTGAGGGACCCCACTGGTGCATGGTGCACCATTGGGCCAGGAGGGACTATGGAAGGGCTCCAGGCTGTGGCTGGCCCATCTTGCTCAGTCCCAATCAGCTGGACCCCCACAGCAAGCTAACCTACCAGTCAGAGCATCTGCCCCCTGTAGTTAGTGCATGTCATAGTGACTGGTTGAAAAGTTGACTGTCTGCCCCCTGGTACTCAGTGCACATCATAGCAGGCAGTTAAGCAGCCTTAGCATATCATTAGCATACTACACTTTGATTGGTTGTTCGATTGTTCTGCCCTTTGGTCTATTTGCATATTACCCTTTTACTATATAGGATAGGATTTGTAAGCTTATAGAGATTATTTATGAAGAATATGGATGAAAATACTTTTTGATGTTTCTCTTTAGTTTCTAATTTTATACTTGGTGAATAAAAGCATGTATAAAATTAGAAAAAATTTAAAATATGATGGAAATAATTTCACTAAGCCAAATGTCAGTAATTGTTTTCCATAAAGCAATGATTATAATTATTATTAGTTTTATGTGCTTATTATTTTCCAAAATTTTGCATACTGTGTATGTAATGCTCTCTGTATTTCACAAATTAAAAAGCCAATACATAATGAAGCTCAATCAAAGTTCATGTAGCTTGCAATTGGCAGAGCTGGGACTGGTATCCAGATCTGTGTGATACCTGCTAATCTCACAATTTCATAGGAGAAAATTAAATTACTATATGCCCATGAGAAAATTATTACAAGGAAAAATGCAAGTATGTTGGAATGATAATATAATTTATGATAATAAATGCTAATTCTAATGCAGTCTAAAGAGAATTCTGATCTTTTTGGTCTCTAAAAATATCTAAACTTTACACTGTAACCAATGATTTTTGAAAAAGAATTTGTTGGTTTACCCAGAATAGTACATAGATCATAATTATAGCTGTAAAATGTTACAAAGGTAACATATCTATAATTCCACACTCAGATGCACAGATAGTATATTATCATCAATCAAGAAGCCCCCAATAATCCCTATTGTAGTCATAAACTTTTCCACCTCCTCAAAGATAACCTCTGTCCTGATGTATAATACCTCAGATTAGTTTTATTTTAACTTAATAGAAATGGGATTGTATAATATAGTTTTGTAAGTGACTTTTTTCACTCAGTATTATGTTTGTGAGATTCATCTAAGTCGAATATGGCATTAGTTCATTAATTTTTATGGCTAGGTAGTTTTCCTTTGTTGTACACATACAATTTAATTATACAGAAAATGTGGATTATTTCCAGTTTGGAACCATTTATGAATAATGCTGCTATGAAAATAATTGTACATACAAAAGCATACATTTACATGATTGGGATTGCTATATAGCTTTATAGATATTAACAAAGAGTTTTCCAAAGTTGATGTATAAATTTATATTCTTATCACTAGTGAATAAAGTTACAAATTGTTTTGCATCCTTTTCAATATTTGGTATTTCAGATTTTTAATTTGAGCCTTTACAGTAGCTTTATAATTGTCATTCCTTGTTTTCATTTACATGTATTGATGACTAATGAGACTAAACACTATTATAACAGAGGCTAACTGAAAGGCCTCTGTTGAGATTTCTATTTTTCTCCTGGATTATATGTATTTCTCTTAGTGATATCTGTTGTAGATATTGAAAATATATATTCTAAATGTTAATCCTTTGTTGATTATCTTTATTATAATGATGTCCTTGCCTTTTAACTCCTTAGTGATATGTGTGTTTTTTTAAATAAACAGAAATTTAAAATTCAATATACTCCATCCTTTTTGTTATAGTTAGTGTATTTTTGTCCTGAGAGTAAAAATAAAATTTCCTACTTTAAGACTCAGAAGATAGTCCTTCTGGATTGTCCTATCAACACCTTTTTATTTCTATTTAGATTCAATTGAAATAGTATGATTTATTGCAATGACCATTCTTTTCTCAATGTTCTACAGTGTCACCATTAACCAAATGCATATACATGCTTGAGTTACTTTATGGACTCTAATAAGTTTTGTTTGTAAATAAACCTGTATTTATGTCAATGCCACATTGTTTTAATACTGTAACTTTATGACAAATTTTGATATTTAGTAGTATTGTGAAAGAAAAATTGAACCAGGTGATAAAACAGGTGAGGAAGAATTTATTTGAGACTATTACAATAGAGGAGAAAATGAACTCATTTCCACTGGACAAAAGGCTGGAGAGGTTGTCAGTGCTGGGATGAGCTAGGATAAGAGCTGTGGAGGACATTATAGGATTGGATAGTTAATGTGATTATGCTTTCTGTGTTTGTTAAGTGTCCCTTATCAGAGTTGAGCTACTATCCTTCTTTGGAGTCTGGGAGACAAAGGCTTGCTTTCTTTCTTTCTTTCTTTCTTTCTTTCTTTCTTTCTTTCTTTCTTTCTTTCTTTCTTTCTTTAATTTACTTTAATGGTTGAAAGTATTACAAATGACTTTTTCTTTTTATTCCTATTGATCCCCTTCACCCTGTACCTTCACCTTCCAGGCCTTCAACACACTATTGTTTATGACCATGTTCTATGCCATTTTATATAAGACTAGTGGCCTAGTGCACGAAATTCATGAATATTAAAAGGAAATTAATGAGAGGAAGTATTTTAATATTGCTATTGCCCTTTCTCTATAATAGAAGTGTCAGAGATGAAAGAAAATTAGTAAAATGTATATGAAAATTTCCCTCCTGTCAGAGTCTGGGGCGCGCCATGGGACCCAGAGTCAAGTCCCTGCCCACCTGCACACACCTCAGAATTGCATGAGACCCAGACCTGGCTGGCCACACCCCCATCAAGCCTCACAGGGCAAGGGGGCATAGCCTCATGTCCCCTAGCCCTGGTCCCAGGGTGGGTGATACAGCCTCAGGTCCCCTGGCCTGGCCTCAGGTCCCATGGCCCTGGCATGAGGGCATGAGGCACGACGACCATTGGCATGTTAGTTCTTCATTATATAGGACAAGTACCCCAGTTAATCTCTCTCAACACACCACCACCCCCGCATGCTGATTCCTCAGTCTATTATATGCTTTTATGACTCTGGATCTATTTTGTTCATTAAATTTCACCTATGACTGAGATCAGGTGAAACTTATGTTTCTCTGATTGTCTTATTTCACTTAGCATAATACTCTCCAGGTTGCTCCATACTGTCTCAAAGGTTAAGAGATACTTCCTTTTCACAGCTGCATAGTATTCAATGGTATAAATGTACCACAGCTTTTTTGTCCACTTATCTACTGATGGGAACTTGAATTGGTGATTTCTTATAGATGGAATATTCCATTGCCAATGGTTAGAATGATACATGGTGGGATATATGTTTTTCACTCACTTGATTACAAATAAGACATATTCGAGCATTCTCCTGGTTTAAAAATATAAAAGTCAAAGATTTTCAACCCTTGTACAAAACATAAGTCCCAGTAGACTATAGATAACATATGAATATCTAGTAATTTTGGTGTTATCCTAAAATGTTTTATTGTATTTTGTATTAAAATTCATCTGTGCTCTAGCTTTATTACATTTGGACACAAAAATCTTAGTTTTTGAATCCTTAACAATCACAAGCATCTCCATAATTTTTCACAATTTTTAGAGCATTTTAACATTTGTTGACCTCTGTCTGACACTACTAGCAGTGACCTAGCTTGGAGGATAACAGAGCAGGTTTCATTATCTCCATTTCACCAGTGGGAAAACTAAATAATGTCAAGATCTGAGAATTTTCTGACAGATATTACCAAGTTGTGCAATAGTAAATCTGAGGCAAGAATTCAGGCAATCTGTATTTTAAGCATAGTGATGTGCATAGCAAGTTAGCAGATTCATAGATTTCACTATATGACAATGCCTATTATAGTTAAAGATCTAGACTTTGATGTAGAGAAGACAGAATTTCACATATGACTCTCACTTCTTATGGGTCATCAAATTTACCATAAATAGTTCTGCTGTTACATAAACACTGGTAGGCCATTATTTAATGAAGAAGAAAGAAGAAAATGTTTCTAAGACTATTTTTTGGAGAAAGGCCCATATTTATAACTACAGTTGTGCACTCAGCTTTGATACATTTATACACTGTGTGAAATTCATGTATTACTCAATAAGACATGAAACATAAATGTCAAGAAGCAGAGAGGTGGGAGGCATGAGACAATAAGGGACAGTATATCCTCAAGCTACCAAAGAGTGCCTGGGAATGTGCTGAATGTTGGGAATAATGCTGTCATTCTGGAATACTCCTTAGGATTTCTGCTCTTTATTTTCTGGTATCCCAGTTGAATAGACCAGTGGGAGCTGGAGAGTACAAAGTTTATTAAGCTGCCACAGAACATTAAATATTAGCCCTCAAATAATAACAGCAACAACAACACAGCCTTACAAATTTATTCATTAGCACTTTATGAACTTATAAAAATAAATAAGATATGGAACCAACTTTAACAACACAGGAAAATATGCTTCAAGTTAAAAATCTCACTATATTTTTAGCATAATCACCAAGACAGAATTTTATTAGTGAGCCAGAAAGTCATATTTACCTTTAAAAAATAAGTTCTTACAAATAGCATATCTTCTTGATCTGGAAGTATATTTGCTGATTTGTGTTTAATATTTCAAACAAATATAGACTTCTAAGGTCAAAATGTTTTAAGATCAGATTACAACTTTAGGCTTCAAATCATTGCCAAGTGGGTTAGATAAAATATATTTTAAAAAAATCTAGTCACACTTATGCTAAATTTAAATTTGAAAAGACTCAGAAAGGATTCAGAATCTGAAAACCTCACTGTAGGTTTTGTAGCAGAAATTACAAGGTATATTATCTGAATGAATTGCATCATGAAATATTATAGGGCTTGTATCCAGGTGGATCTGAGGGCAAATCCCAGGTACTCAATCCTGTGACCTCTGTGTTTTTAGACAAGCTGCCCAACCCATCAGAATGTCACTTTTCTCATCTGTACCTTTAAAAGTCACAGTCATGAATTCCTTGAGTTCAGTCAGGACTTATTACAGGATCTTTAAACAGCAGTAAGAATGATCTTTTCAGATCCAATAAGTGTTTCCTAGTACATTTAGAACATGTTTTCCACCCTTTCCCATATGGTAGACAGTGAAGATATAAGGCATGCCGTTTTGTGGTATGCTGCTTCAGTTAACAGCTTGTGAAAACATGCAAAATTGAGAAGAGAATCATAGACTTGGCTAAACATTAGTCACTGATACTCTGCCCTGATTCTAGCCTTATAATGTATATTAGTTCACTGCTTCCAATGAGTTAATAGATTTTTTTTTAGTCCACTATTGGTAAGATGAAGTTGCATATCCTTTTTTAACTGTATAGTTGTCTATAAAGAAAGAAAAATTAAGAAATAAGTTATTTTAGAAGCCTCACTACAGATAAAAAATCATTTAGCTGGGAAGCGTATTTCAGACGTTTAAATTGCAATAGAAATGAGATTGGCTGCTTGCTGCCTCCCTTGCTTATAAATCCTATTTGCTGCTTTGTGTGGTCCATGGCACATAATTGTTTCTTCTTTAATGGACATACTCCTGGGAACACTTTCTCTCTTAATGCCATACTTGATGGGCATAGATGAACTATCACATTCTATCACTGGCTTCAATAAATTCAAGGGTCAAAGTGCTTAAGTTGTACCTCCCAGATTTGTCAAATTTTCTCCATTGCCTCTATCCAAGTGTTCTTCAAATAGCCATTTTTTTTGCATGTGTTTTGAAAAACCAACTCAACCAAACAAAGGAACTTAGATGATAAATGTCCTTGGCATGTATAGCAATTTGAGATGTGAATGAAATGGGAGAGAAAAATCCTCCCCATTGCAAATCTGAGCATAGATGATAATGGAGTTGTGATTAAGCCCATGAAAATGTGTTAGAGTAAGTGAACTGATGTTTAACTTCTTTTACTGCTGAAACAAAATGAGGACATAAATAAAAAATAATTTCTTCTTATCACTTTATGAGCTGTTACAACTCATTTTGATTTGTGTGTGTGTTGCTTACCTAGCTTTAAAAATAAGCATTCTTTTTAAATGTTCAAGGAATTAAACAGTGGTCAGCAAACTGTGGCTCTTGAGCCACATGAGGCTCGCAAGCCTCGTTTTGCTGCTCTGTTGACTAATGAGTTTGCCGACCACTGCCTTACGGAAAAACTCTTAAAAACATTTTAATAATGTACTAATGTCTTTAACCTGAAATCAAAACTTCTAGGTAAGGGCAATGCCTTACGCAGTGGTCAGCAAACAACAGCTCTTGAGCCGCAGTTTGCCGACCACTGGATTAATATACTTAAATAGAAACTCAAGGAAACACTGAGGTTTTTTCTCTAAGGAAGAGGTTTATAATCCCCTTGTAATGATTCTTTAAAAAAGTTTTTAGCTTCCTTACAATCCCATTCAATTCAATGCCTTATACTTATGTAACAGTTTGGTTGTATCCTTCCAATTTTTTAGCTCCATCCCTTGTAATTCAAATTAAGGCCTGTATTTCTAAATAATAAACAAATATATCCATTAATTTCAAGCACTGTGTACAGCTATTTATACTTGTGCATATGGAATTACAAAAATCTACCTGTGGGTAGACATGTACAGCTTACAAGCAAGCAATTTCTGACTCACTTATCTAATCTTACTGAGATTAGTAAAAAGCACCATGGCCACATTACAACAGGAAGTGACTTAGATTCAGTTAATTGAGTTTTATGAGAGGAAGATAGGTTTAAGCAGTGGAATGTGTTACTAAAAGATGTATGTTCTATTGTGTTGGAAATCTTTAAGAAGAGTATACTTTAGGTTTAAATATCTATTTGTAAAAATTTAATAAGTACCTTTGTAGAATAAAATATATGACCTTTGGTGTTTCTTGAAAGATTTGATATATTATAATCAATCAAAATGTATATAACCACTAACATCTATACAAGTCCATTTTAATTTAAATTGCTTTCTAATACATAATCTTGTGTAATATTTGTAGTGATTTTTAAACGAGATATTTTATTTTCTTTGATAAATAATAAATAATTTAACCATAATTTTCCTAAAAATATTCACTTGATTTCACTGGGCTGTTTGTGGATAATAATTTCACTAGCTCAAAGAATTGCCATAATTATTATAAGGAAAGTATGTATTTAAAATATGCTTGTGATTTCTAAAGATATTAGCATATTAGTAATTTAAGCAATTGCCCAATCTAATACTTGAGTCCAAGTTGTCTGGCTCTTAGATACTTTTATCTTCCCCACATAAAACAGTATTGTAAAGTGATAATGTATTTGTATTTGGGAAGTTGAGTAACATTTAATCACAGTTGTATTCTCCAAAATTTCCTCACTGTAACTATATCTTTACTTTTAACAGTTTTATTTAGGTCAGATATTTTGTAATACCATGAAACCAGCCTTTCTTAAATATGTATTTTATATTTAGTTATACAAAATACCAAAGATTGGTGGCTTAAACAACAGAATTTATTTTTCCACAGTTCTGGAGGCTAGAAGTCCAAGTTAAAGGTATCGGCAGGTTTGGTTTCTTCTGAAGCCTCTCTCCTTGGCTCACAGATGGCTATCTTCTTGCTGTGTCCTCACCTGTTCTCTACTCTTCAAACACATCTCTGGGATCTTTCGTGTGTTCTAATTCCTTCTTATAAGGATACCTGTTAGGTGAGATTAGAGCCCACCCTAAAAGTCTCATTTTATCTTTTTAAAACATAATTATTAAATTGATTGGGATGACATTGGTCAACATGAAGAAATAGGTTTCAGGTGTGGGTTTTTATATTACCAGATCTGTATATTGCACCATGTACCCACCACCCAAAGTCAAATCTTCTCCTGTCACCTTATATTAGGAGCCCCTTCTCCCCTAAACCCTTTGCTCTGGCAATAACCGCACTGCTATTTGTGCTAATGAGTTTCAGTTTGTATCCCACATATGAGTGAAATAATATAGTTCTTAGCTGTTTCTGACTTATTTCACTTAGCATAATGTTCTTAAGTCCCATCCATGTTGTTGCAAATGCTGTTATTTGATCCTTTCTTATGTGTGAGTAGTAGTCCATAGTGGATATATATCACATCTTTATTCAATCCTCTATCCTTGGACACTTTGGTTGTTTCCATGTCTTGGCCACCGTGCATAACGCTGCAGAGAAAATTGGGGTACATATGTCTTTGAGAATAGATTATTTTGAGTTTTTTCAGATATATACCCAGAAGAGGGAATGCTGGGTCTTTTGGTAGCTCTATTCTGATATTTGTGGAATCCTCAGACTGATTTTTATAGTGGTTATGCCAGTTTACATTCCCACCAGCAGTGGATGAAGGTTCCCTTTTTTACATCACCTCTCTAGCTCTTTTTATTACTTGTATTATTGATAATAACCATTCTAACAGGTGTGAGATGGTATCTAATTATAGTTTTAATTAGCATTTCCCTAATTGTCAGTAAGGTTGGACATCTTTTCATATATCTGTTCATATGTCTACTTGAGAGAGGTGTATTTTCAGGTCCTCTGCCCACTTTTTGATTGGGTTGTTTGCTTGTTGTTTGAGTTTTATAAGTTCTTAATATATTTTTTAAATTAAACCTTTGTCAGAGCTACTATTTGCAAATATTATCTCCCAACTGGTTGGCTGCCTCTTTGCTTTGTTGTCAGTTTATTTTGCTCTGCAGAATCTTTTTACTCTGATATAGTGCCATTTGTTTAGTTTTGCCTTTACTTCATTTGCTTTTGGGGTCTAGTTTATAAAATGTTCTCTATAGCCAAGGTCCTTAAGTTTGGTACCTATATCTTGTTCTATGTAACCTATTGTTTTGGGTCTTATATTTAGGTCTTGGTCCATTTTGAATTTTTTTTTTGTACATGGGGACAGACAGTAATCCATTTTCATTCATCTGCATGTGGCTTTCCAGTTTTCCCAGCACCGTTTATTGAAGGGACTGTCTGTACTCCGTTGTATGTTTCTGAGTCCCTTGTCAAAATTTATCTGTCCATATTAATGTGATTTTATACCTGGGCTCTTTACTCTGTTCCATAGAGCAATGTGTCTCTTTCTCTGCCAATATTATGCTATTTTGATCATCATAGCTCTGTAGTATAATTTGAACTCAGGTAGTGGGATATCTGTAGCTTAGTTCTTTTTTGTCAGGATTGCTTTGGCTATTCAGGGTCTTTTGTGGTTCCATATAGATCTGATAATCTCTCATTCTATTTCTTAAAAAAATGACATTGGGATTGTGATAGGATTTGCATTAAATATGCATAGTGCTTTGGGTTATAAGGCCATTTTAACTATGTTGATTCTTCCAATCCATGAGCATGGGATGCTTTTCCATTTTGTTGTGTCTTTTCAATCTGTTTTAATAATGTTTTCTAATTTTCAGTATATAGGGCTTTCACATTATTTGTTTGTTTGTTTTTATCATCTCAGCTACTCTGTGCTTCTTTATTAGTGATTTCAGACCATTTATATTTAGAATAATTATTGATGTATGATGATTTCCTATAGCTCTTTTATCTTTTATTTTCTGTTCTGTCTGTGACTCCACTGGTTCTTTTCCTTTAGGATTCTGCCCATTGTTTTGTTTGGTGGTATTCCATACTTCCTTTTTATTTTTTTAAGCTATGTGTCCTGGTTTGGGGATTTTTGGGTGTTGTTTCCATTAGGTTTATAAAAAATCAAGTTGTATATATACTGTTTTTTTTTCTTTATTGATTAAGGTATTACATATGTGTCCTTATCCTCCCATTGCCTCCACACACACCCTCACTCATGCCCTCGCCCCCCTGTTGTCTATGTCCATTGGTTAGGCTCATATGCATTCATACACGTCCTTTGGATGATATCTCCCCCTTACTCCCACCCTCCCCTACCTTCCCTCTGGTTTGACGATCTGATCAATGCTTCTTTGTCTCTGAATCTGTTTTTATCCATTAATTTATGTTGTTCGTTATATCCCACAAATGAGTGAGATCATGCAATATTTACCTTTCTCTAACTGGCTTATTTCACTTACCATAACCCTCTCCAGTTACATCCATGAGGTGTAAATGGTAATAATTCCTTCTTTTTTACTGCAGTGTAGTTGACTTTTTTCTTTTGAGTGTATCTAATATGCATCTTCCCTTTGCCAGTTTAGACTTTTCCCCCCCTTCTCTTTTATGTTTTTATTGTCGCAAAATTTCCCTGTTTATGCTATAATATTTTTTTGTGATTTTCTATATAGTGTTGTGACCTTATGTTCCCTTGTTTCAGGTAGAATAACTCCCTTGAGTATTTCCTGCAATGAATGTTTTCTGGTGATAAACCCCCTTAGATTCTGTATGTCTGGGAAGTCTTTATTTCTCCTTCATATTTAAATGATAATTTTGTTGGATATATTATTTGAGGCTGGTAATTTCTCTTTTTCAGATGTTTGACTATTTGGTTCCACTTTGTTTTAGCTTCCGGAGTTTCTGCTGAGAAGTCGGATGAAATCCTAATGGGTTTTCCTTTGTAGATAATTTCCTTCTTTTCCCTGGCTACTTTGAAAATTTTTACTTGGTCACTAATTTTTTACAGCTTTAATACCTAGTGGTTTGAAGAGGGCCCCTTTGGATTGAATTACCTAGGTGTTCAGTTTATTCCTTGGATTTGAAGATCTAGTTCTTTTCACAGATTTGGAAAGTTCACATCCAATATGTGTTTGAAAAGACTCTCCATTCCATGCTCCCTCTCTACTTCGTCCACAATGCTCATAATTCTAATATTGCTTTTTCTGATAGAATTGGATATGTCTCATAGAGCTCTTTTACTTTTACTTATGCTGCAGTCTCTCTCCTCTTCCCTCTGCATAACTTCTTGATACATATCTTCTATATTACTAATTCTTTCCTTTATCTGGTTGGTTCTCATTTCCAGGATTTCTGATTGGTTCTTTTTAAATATTTCAATAATTTTGGTAAGGTACTCATCTTGTTCGATGATTTATTTTCTGCCAGCACTGAATTGCCTGTTGGTCTTTTCTTGCATCTTGAGTATTTTCATGAAATCTGTCATTTATGTTACATATTTCCATTTGTTCCAACTTGCTTTCTTGTGATTTTTAAATTTTCTTTCTGTCAACCTCGTTATGGTGCTTAATGGAATTTACTGTCTTCTTTTGGTTACTCATTTATCTCTGAAGAGTTCTTTCTACTATTTTTCAGTAGAGGGTGTTGAATTGCAAGATTTTTTACCTCTGTGGTCTCGCATTCTGGAACCTTTGAGTCTTCTATAAGACACCACAGCTGTGCTACTTGGAGGTGGGATTTGTTTAGCTGTCACAGTAATGGTGACCCCTGACTTCCTTGGGGACCTACTCTAAGCATCCCTCCTGGGGATCAGTCACAGAGGGAAACAGCAGTTGTACTGCAACAGCTCTTGGTTTACAGATAACATGTTCCTGGACCTGACTCCAAAGGCAGCAGGAGGTGAGTTTTGGGAATACAAGTAGCAGTATGGCTTTGTGGTTCTGCCTCTTTGTCTGAGCACCACCACCCAGACCTATAGTGGAAAGCCACAGAGTAGAACTCCATACTCTTTCAGATATCTGCTGACTCAGTCACTGTTTGCTCCACTCTGCTCACCCTGCTAGACTGTCCTACAAATCTCTATGTTCCATCTTGCTGAAAGAAGCACCTGCTACTGCGGGCTTTCTCCCCTCTCCTGGCCAGTGGAGCCATGAACTCTTGGCTGCAGGGCTGTGTTTACTGGCTGTCTGTACTTTCCTCCCTTCTTATCTTCCTATTTAATTCTGGTTGCCCACCTTTAGATATTTCAATCTTTAGGTCTCTCAGGTGTGCGTCTGTGTTGATGAGAGGTTTCTTTGTTAAATTATAGTTGGTTAACTTGTTGAAATTTCAGGGGGAAGAAAAAAAGGTATGCTTTCATGCCACCATTCTTCTGAAATCACTCTTCCCTCATTTTATCTTAAAAGAGCTATCTCCCAATAGAGTCACATTCTGGATTACATGGGGACAATGCTTTAACATATGAACTTTAGGGGGATACACAGGTTCAGTCTATTACATCTCTATTTTGTTCCTTTGGGGCATATAGTATGTATTCAGTTAATATTTGTTGTTAAAATAAAATCATGATTGACAAATAAATGAGGTAGAGGCTAGCTTAAATACTAACTGAATTATATACCTGCTTAATGAATTATCAAAATTATCCATTATAATTATTAGAAGACAAAGGACACTTAATAAAATTCTTAAAATAGTTGTCTTAACTATAGTAAATATGTACCTAAAAGAATATTTATTATCAGTTTTGTGTGACTCATTCATATAGTGAAAAAAACCCACACTTCTTTTGTGCAGAAAGCATTACAACATATTTAATTATGTAAAAATTAATGATACTTGGTTTATGTTACATATAAAAATATAGTGTGCACAAGGACATTTGTGACAGCTAAAGATCTTGCAGTTATTATTCAGACAATATTATAGTTTTCTCACTAGACTAGTTTAGAGATATAGTAATTTTTAATAGTTTATAACAATAATCCAGGGAGTTTTAAAAAATGCATGTATGCATATAATTTGTTACTAATGATTTTCTTCTCCAATCAATATATACAAATAACACCAATTACACAGGATCAATTCACATAACAGTATGCTTAGGAATGCATTTAATATAATAATAGAGTTTTATTCTTTGGGGTGTATTTTCTGGCCAAAGAAAATTACACATTAAATACTATCAATGCAAAATGCTCTTTGCTTCTATCTTTATGACTTTGCTGTCTTATATTTACTGTGGAGACACTTCAAACAGTGGTATGATAACTGCTTCAGATATCTTGTAAGTATCTTTGCTTTTCAATGTGAGATGAAAGAGTGAAATAGTCAAAGGCAAGCTAAAGGAGCAGTGCTTGTCAATCATAAGCAGAAGCAAGGATGGTGTTCTTTACAACTCCTATTATATATTGGAGGCTCAAAATTAGATATTTAAATCATTTTGCCATTTGGAATGGAATTCAATTAATAGTTAAGTGTTTGATGACATTGTGGTGGGTTGTCTCTTCCCCAGGTGCTGGGAGATCGATGGGCAAACATCTGTAGGTGGACAGAAGATCGCTGGGTTCTTTTACAAGACATACTTCTAAAATGGCAGCGTTTTACTGAAGAACAGGTGAGTCATGTGGGAAAATGCATCAGTGAAAGACAGGGAAAGATGTTAAATGAATTAATGAAAAAATGATAATCTACTTTAATAATTATTTTCTTTTTGGGAATTATTTAATTTCTTTCAGTGCCTTTTTAGCATGTGGCTTTCAGAAAAAGAAGATGCAGTGAGCAAGATTCACACAAGTGGCTTTAAGGATCAAAGTGAAAAGTTATCAAGTCTTCAAAAGCTGGCCGTATGTATTTTTTATCTTTCAATCATGTGTTTAAAAATCCCAATAGTTTATATGAACACCATTATTTCATTCTTCTGTTCTTCCTATCCTAAACTAAATGTCCATTGTTCTTGCTTAGATCAGCCTGTTTAACTATATCATATAATTACTTTTCTTAATTAAAATAGGAAAATCTAAAGTGCCTTAGCTCAGGCTGCTTTAACAAAATATCATAGACTGGGTGGCTTAGACAACAGACATTTATTTTGCACAGTTCTGTAAGCTGAGAAATATAATTAAGGTGCTGGCCTCTTGGTGAGGCCCTTTTCCTGGCTTCCAGACAGCACCTTTTTTTATTATTGTTTGAAGTATTACAAATATCTCCTCTCCCCCGCCCCCATTGACCTCCAACCCCCCCGGCCTCCCTAATTCCCCAGTACATGCCCTCACCTGCCCTTCCCCCTTGTTTTGTATCCTATGGTTATGCTTATATGCATGCATACAAGTCTTACAGTTGATCTATTACAGCCCAGCCCCCCAACCTCCCCTGCCTTCCCACTGTAGTTTGATAGTCTTTTCAGTGCTTCTTTGCCTCTGTATCTATTTTCCCCCATTTCTTTCCTTTAAAAAATATTGCCTCTGCAGACTAGAAATGATCATATAATAACAAAAAAATGTTTGAGTCCCAATTTCAATGACCAACAGTTCTGAGTCCCCATTTCAATGTCAAACAGTTCCTTATGTGTACATGTCAGCAATGATGTCTGGATGGTGGGCACATGGTGGCAATGCAGGTCCAACCCTCTCTGATTTGATCCCAGGCAACCTGCAGCAATGCACAGCGGCTGACTGCTAGCATGGCAAGACATAGTTAGTATCTTCCATCTCTGGACTGTTTCTCCTCTTGTCTTTGTGTTTGGAGCAGACCTATCAATTCCTCTCTGTGGCAGGAATCCACATGGTTTTGGAGTTGTTTTCTGAAAATATACAAACATCTTCTCGACCAAAAGTTAATGAAGTCATCTTTTCTATATAATTAATTTGGGATCCTTTTTATTTTTGCCCAAACGATTTTTCTTTGGCTTGTTTGGACACCATGTGTGTTTTTCATGGGTGTCTTCCTGTTAGCAGTACAAATGAAAATTAATTTTGTAAAGTAAAAATTTTCTAGATGTAATTTACTTACAGGATATTTTTCCTTACATGATATTACCCTACTATCCCCCTGTTTTGATTGATGGAGGCTTTTGTAGATTTTATAATGCAGTCTTGATAACTTTACATTTTAATTTTTTGCACAAAAATATGACTGCTTTAGGTTCATTGCATGTTCAGGAATTTTACCATGAGATGAACTACCAATAGAAATTTTAGTACTTTAGGAACAGCTTTTTGTCCAGTACCATTAGTTTTTCTAGAATATTCACTTATTTCAATTAGCCAATTTAAATTAATCTGCAAACGTGATTACTATTTTACTGTCAAATTTAATACTCTACCAACAATCTTAGTTTACCCTATAAATATTAGTGGAAAGGATCATTTGCATTCTTGAATAGGCCCTGAGCATTCCTGGTGCTACTCTGGATTTAGATTTAGGGCAGCTGCTGTTGGCCAAGTCTCTGTTACCTGGGTCCCCATCTGAGCTGGGCCAAGTCTCTGTCTGTCACCTGTGTCCTGATCTAAGTTGGGCTTGGGAAGCAAAGCAGCCATGGAGGCAGGAGACCTCCTCAGAAGGGATGAGGGTTCAGGCCCCTGCAAGGTTGGGGGGCTGAGAGTCTGTGCTCCACCTCTCTTGAACCCCCAATTCTCTCCTGATGGCACCTCTGCAACTGTGCCTGTCTTAGGTTGTTCCTTCCCTAAGAAATCTTACCCATCTCTGGCTAACCAGTCATCCTCTGGGGCCAAGCAGGGTGATGTGAGGTTCAGTTCTGTCTCCTTGGTAGCCTATGACCCTGTGGCCTCCACACCCAGCACCTTCCTTGGGATCCCCTTGCCTTCTGGCGGGGCCCCAGCACTGATCACATATCTTGGGGAACTCAGGTTTCTTCTCCAGGGAGGGCCCAGCTCACAAGATTGGTCGAGAGAGAGATCCATGGTACCAGCCACCATGAGGCTTCAAGCTCAGCATGAACAGAAAGCTCTCATGATAGATTAGGGAAATTAGATTGTGAGAAGAGAGTCCCTCTTGGCAAAAAAGGTAAGAGGGGCCAATATAGAATGCTCAAGTGCCTTATTAGTGCCTTAATTCCTTCTGAAAGGGATTAAATCCTTTCATATCCTTTTTA
The DNA here is from genome assembly GCF_964339955.1 of Pipistrellus hanaki. Taxonomy (NCBI): domain Eukaryota; kingdom Metazoa; phylum Chordata; class Mammalia; order Chiroptera; family Vespertilionidae; genus Pipistrellus; species Pipistrellus hanaki. The sequence continues at coordinate 84,419,629 of NC_140524.1, forward strand.
AAATTCCTGCAAAACATTCAAAGAATTAGTTTGTAAGTTTGTTTGGGATAATTGTACAATATGCTGTTGTAAAATATCTAAAATTATAATGACACCAGAGGCCTGGTACACAAAATTTGTGCACTGGGGTGTGGGGGCCTCAGCCTGGCCTGTGCCCTCTCACAGTCTGGGACCCCTTGAGGGATGTCCCTCTCACAATCCTGGATCCTTTGCTCCTTACCACATGACTGCTCGCTCCTTACCACTCAGCTAGCTGCTCCTTAGCACTGCTACATAGGTAGGAGAAGCTCCTGCCACTGCCACTGCACTCACCAGTTGTGAGCCTGCCTTCATGCTCAGTGGCTGCTCCCCCTCTGGGAGTGCACTGACCACAGGGTCAGCTTCTGCATTGAATGTCTGCCCCTGGTGGTCAGTGCACATCATAGCGACTGGTCATTCCTGTCATTCTGCCATAACAGTTGCTTAGGCTTTTATTATATAGATTGTAGAATAATATCATGTAAGGATATTCTTTGCTCTAGGCCATGGCAATTCAATTTCAAACTGGCTTTCAATTTCTTTTTGTAACTTTATATAAACTTTGTCAGGAAGGCAAAAACACAAATTACTTACTTTAGTTCAAAAGGCCAAATATATTGACTTTCAATTACCATCCTTACGACTTTTGAAGGAAACTTCTCTTTGTTTCCTTCCAAAATAATTTTCAAGCTACAGAGAGTTTCATTTAAAAATCTTTGTGACATGAAACAATTTCTCTTAAGGTTATGGTGACCACTAGAATGGATTAGATTTAATATGTCATTTTTATTTTTTATTTTTTTTACATATGTGTCCTTATTCCCCCATAACCCCCCAGCTCCCACTTATACCTTTTTGCTGTATCCTCACCTGGTGGAAATGGAGTTATCTCTTCCTTTTTTTAAAGGGTACTAATCTGATCATGGGGGCTCTACTTTCATGACCTCAACTAAGCCTAATTACCTCCCCAAAGCCCACCTCCTAATATTGTCATATTGGGGAGTTCAGCCTTCAACATATGAATTTTGGAGAGATACAAACATCAATTCCATAAGATATAGGGAGATTTTCAACCTTATTTCCTAATAGAAAATTATACTCTTGAAAAAATATAGCATACCTGAAATAAGACTTTAGTTAGAGCATTATCCTGATATGCCAAGTTGGTGTGTTTGATTCCCATTCAGGACATATACAAGAGTCAATCAATGAATGCATAAATAAGTGGAACACGAAATTTTTCTCTCTCTTACCCTCCCTCCCTCCTTCACTCCCTCCTTCCCTTTCTCCCTCCCTCCCTCCCTCTCCCTAATTTTCTTTAAAATTCAAAACAAAACATGACCTAAAAAGTGCTCAGTATATGTCTAAAGTAATATACGTCAGTAGTTCTCTGGTAAATATCAGCAGTACAAGAGATGATTATCCTCACATACAAAAAGCTTTTACCCTATTTTGGGAAGTAAGGAAAAATATTAAAACAAACCAATGTCATTGATTATAAGTGCCTGTGTTTTGATATCTAAGGGAACTTTGGCAGAACAAAAACCATTAGGGAAGTATTCATTAAGACATTTCAGTTTGAGATGAACTTTACAGGATTTAAAAAGAACTCTAAAATCTCTCTTTCACTGTTGATCCTAATATTTTCTAGTAAAGGAGAGGTCAATCTAATATTAAGCTTTATTTTTAAAGTAAAATATTGCATAATTAAGATTTCTTTTTTATTTTTTATAGATCTGTTCTATTAAGTGCTAACTTGATGTCAACTCTAATATAAAACAAAGGTTTATTTTAAATAATGTTTCATAATTTTATCTAAATTTGTCTCTGTATTAATATTATATATCACACTTCATAGTAATTAAATTATTTACTTTAAAAGCTCTTCTTAAATAAATTTCCCTGTTAAATTTGGATCATTTTTAACATATTTATTTGTGTTATACATTTTTTGTTTCATAATTACTAATATTTAGGCTTTTAATTTAAAATAGAGTCACTATTTTATTACTGGTTATTCCAAGCTAGCTTGTTGTTTATAAGAAATCATTCCTCAAAGAATATATATTTTCTTGAGTGATTTTATGACAAAAGAAAAGTTTATAAAAAGTAATATATATATATATCAACAGAATGCAAAAAATATCTGTGATATATTTGCAGTTTTGTTCTGCAGCAATAGGGAGCCATTGAGAGTTTTATAACAGTTAAATTTGCTTTTTTTTTTTTTAACATTCTGTAGTAGTAAGACTTTTGGTAGTAAGGAGACCAGTTTGATGAGCTAATCTAAAGTAGCATTGGGTGTGAAGAGGAGAGAGAGACAAGTTTGTTTCAGAAGAGGAAATTAAGGCACAGGAAAAAAAACACATGGCATTTATATAAGAACATTAATAGCAGAGTTAAAATAAGCACTAGGACATCAAGACTCTGGTCCAGGCTTTTCAAAACATTTCAAAACTTGTCATATAATTTGATTCCTTGACAAAAACTAACAGTAATCAAAAACTGTCATTTTGAACAATCATATGTCACTATGTTGACCTTTTTGTGTGTAAACAGCTTTATTAGCCTCAGGGCAATGAAAATGCTCTCTCAGCAAACTCTCAATAATTTTTCAATATGATTAAAATTCAAATTATGTCATCTTACTTGTGAGCAAAGTGAAAATATGTTATGGATAAGTCTTACATTTGATAGTTTAAGCCAATTAACAAAATCTGACAGCTGGTATAGACTTTGAGGTAAAATTCCCCTGCTGACTCAGGCAATGAAAAAGAATTTAATGTTCATTAAAATATGTCACAATCTGAGACCCAAAACAGGTGCCATCTGTCACTAGTTCCTACTACATACCTAAGTATAGATACCATGTACAAAAAACCTTTTATTTACAATTAGTGTAATTGGTGTGGAAATATTATCACTATTAACCCATGGGGTTTTACCTACTTTTTATTTGAGGCGGAGGGGGGGGGGCAGTGAGGAATCAAGTATTTCATTTCCTATATATCTATAGTTTTATCCAAATTGTGTAGGCCTATTTTTATGGTAAAAATTGAAGTTTTATATGCTATAAAGGATAAAAAGAAAAGGAGAGAAGAAACTGTATCCTTTACCAGGGGAATTCTAAGCTTATAGGAAAATGTAGACTATCATGGGAAGGCCCAAACATGCAAAAGAGATGTTCATGGGAACCAGTACAAGATGCTGGGAAGGACTGGTCATGGTTGCCAGGGAAGGTCAACTCTGGGAAGTTTGATCCAAAAGAGTATCATGTGCAAGGAATATAGGATTCCTGTGGAATTGGGCACTCTCAGGTGCCTATGGGATCAAATGGCACAGAAGGGATGATTTTGGGAGCCCAGCACGTCCCCACTGATGGTGCTATTTTACCAGGACTTGCTACCTTGATCTTAGATTCCATTCTCATCTTCAAAGAATTCATCCAGAAAGATTCAGTGTGGTCCCCACACTAGCTACTTCAGCATCACCTGGGAACTTGGTAGAAATGAGAATTCTTAGGTCCCCAACTCAGTCCTACTGACTCAGAAAGTCTGGAAATGGTACTCAGCAATCTGCATTGTAATAAGCCTTCCAGGAGATTCTGATGTTCTCTTAAGTTGAGAATCTCCACAATGGATCAATCTACCTAAGTATAACAATAGGTGATTTGAATCAGTTGACTACTTCTCACATATAGGTAAGTAACTGCACATACAATAGGTTCAGAAATCAATTTTGCTATGTAAGAGAAATTGTCTTAGCATTACTCTTCTGATGAGAATAGGGTGAAGACTTCCTGGGTCTTTTGTACGTGTACATTTTTTTCTTACTTCAAATCATCTAACCTTGACCAGATAGAAAATGCCTATTTGGTCTTCTTGAGCAGCTTAGCTGTCTCTTGCTGTTTCTACTTCACCTGATCTGATGTATTGACTGTACCTTCCTGCCTACTTTGGAGGTAGGTACAGGTGCGTGGCTTCTATGAAAATGCAATATTTTTCTTCTTTTAAGATCCTTTCTGACTGTATACAATTTTTCTGGAGCTTCCTTTTGCCTCCTGAGCTCTGTGTTTCTCTGGTACTCAAAGTCCTATGATCAGGTTTTGAAAAGCAGAAATACTCTTTCTCTCTTTTTTTAACCTGGCCATATAGAATCCATATTGAAAAGAATGTATATCTAAGGATAGATCGTAGAAGGCAGTTGATTACTATAATGTATCTGCAACCACCATGGACTTCTTATCTTCTGCCTCTTTTGGTCATGGTAGGATGTCCCTTCAGGAACTGAGATTATGGAGAGAGAGGAGAGAGAGAGAGAGAGAGAGAGAGAGAGAGAGAGAGAGAGAGAGAGAGAGAGAGAGAGAGAGAGAGAGAGAGAGAGAGAGAGAGGGAGGAAGGGAGAGGAAGGGAGAGGAAGGGAGAGGAAGGGAGAGGAAGGGAGAGGAAGGGAGAGGAAGGGAGAGGAAGGGAGGAGATACCCAAAGCAAAGAGAGGAAACAAATTGAGGCAAAACAACTAACCTGCCATCACCATTTAAAAAAAGCACACACAGTGATCTAGATAGAAGCATTTGTTAGTACAGGAATTTTGTTATATAGATTTAGATAACTATATTGATTTGATAATTCCACAGTTGCATAATAATACTCTTTTTACTTTACCATGAGTGTATTTTTCCTAATTGTATTTAATGGTGACTTTCCACTTTATTGTTGTAATGTTCACCAAATGCTTCTTTATTTAATTTAATGTGTTAACACAGGAGGCTTAGTTTCATTTCTCACTAAATTTCTTTGGCTATCCAATTAGTTTTATAGATCATCTATGAAAACCTGTTAGGTTACATGAGGTTACCCATAAATTTCCAGTGCAAATTGTTTCCTATTCTTTAAGCATAACTTAGACTCTTGCCTGAAATGTTTTCAACTCATTACATATTTAGTTTAAACACTGGATGTACCTCTTAGCTTCACACATATAATTATTTAAAATAATCCCTTAAACCCTGAGAAAGTCAAAGAATATTGTATTTACATCTATTTTTAAAAGTATGTCTTTATTTCTGTCATGCTTTTTCCAAAAATAACTTGAGATGGCTTACAATAAAATAATTGCATGCTCTCCAGTTATAGTGGCTCAGATGGTTAGAACATCGTTTTATGCACATAAACGTTTTAGGTTTGATTCCCAGTCAAGGTGCATGCATGACTTGCCCTGAAATCCCTGGTTGGGGCAAGGCAGTGATGTTTCTCTTCTCTGTTTCTCCTTCCTACTATATCCCTCCCTCTTTATAACCCTTTCTCCCTCCCTCTCTCCTTTCCTTCCTCTCTCTAAGCACATCCTCCTCTGATAAGGGTAAATATATCTATATCTATATCTATATCTATATCTATATCTATATCTATATCTATATCTATATCTATATCTATATCTATCTATCTATCTATCTATCTATCTATCTATCTATCTATCTATCTATAAAAGCCTAAGCAACTGCTGACTGGACAACTAGTAGGTAGCTAGGATACACACTGACCACCAGGGGGTAGACACTCAACTCAAGAGCTGCTGAGCAACAGCAACATTGCAGAGTGCCCTATCGCACTCCAGGACCCCTCTGGAGATATTGAACTGCTGGTTTCAGCCCGATCTCCGCAGGTCAGGCCAAGGGACCCCACTGCACAAATCCATACACCAGGCCACTAGTAAATAAATAAATGCCAAAAGTTAATAAAATGAAAATGAGACACCATACAGAATTGGAAGACTCTACACTGAAATTTGAATTTGGGTCTCAGTTCTAGGCAAGTAGCATAAATTTTTGGTTTAATACTAGTCCAAGTATACACTTAAATTTAATGGAAGGAAAGCTAATCTGATTTAGGCAAAATCAAGGTATAAAATTTATCTATTACTAACTTCAGTTTATGAGTAATTAATTGGTGCATCTGTTTCATGACAATTGCTTTAACATATATAATGTTCATTCTTAAATAAATTTGTGTTTGTTTTGAAATGACAGGCCTCACAGCTTAGTTTATGTTCATTGTTTTTGCTACCACTACCAAGAGGGGATTATAAAGGGTAAATAAAATAGGTTTTCCCTTTCTTTCCAGTACTTCTGTGATTAAAAGTTATATCAAGGACTAGTGTTTGACTGGAAATTAGATTTTCCAAAGTGAAGGAATAAGCTGTCCTAATCTACTGATTTCACACACACCACTTTGTTTACTAATTCCATATTAACCAAAGGGCATATGTAATCCTCCATAACTCACAGGAACTTTGGAAATAAGAATGGTATAAAAATTATTTCATAAAATACATATGTATTTTGAAAACATGCAAAGTCATTCCAAAGGATTTGTGGCATATTCAGTTACTTAATGAACTCTAAAGTTAGTTTGAGAAGGTAATTATACTCAAAGAACCAAAATTAATTGAATAACATGCTAAAATATTTGTCAATAAACTTCATAACAAGGATTTCATATTCAAACTAGTGGCCCAGTGCATGAAAATTGTGCATGGTGGGGGTTCACTCAGCCAAGCCTGCACCCTCTATGATTGGGGACCCCTTGGGGGTATCTAACCACTGGTTTAGATGGTCAGACATCCCTCTCACAATCTGGGACCACTGGCTCCGAACAACTCACCTGCCTGCCTGATTGTCCCTAACTGCCCTCCTTTGCCAGCCTAATCTCACCCCCAACTGCCCTCCCCTGCTGGCCTGGTCGCCCCCAACTGCAATCCCCTGCTGGCCTGACCTTGCCTCCAGTGGCCCTCCCTTGCCGACCTAGTCTTGCTCCCAACTGCTCTCCCTGCCAGTCTGATTGCCCCTACCTGTCTCTGCCTTGGCCCCCACCAACATGGCTTTGTCACGAAGGAAGTCGGACATCTGGAAAATGGCCGGTCCGCCCATTCTAAGTAGTATATTACCCTTTTATTAATATAGATTACAGAGGATAGGATTGCTTAAATGTGAGTGTAGCCTTTTTCAGAAGGAGGAGATGCTCTAGAAAGACAAAAATACATAATCCCTATATCTGGACTAATAGCCAGCCATATGCACTCTACTGCAAACCGGTCATTAAAAAATTGAACTGCTTTCTTACACCTTACACCAAACAGCTGTTGCCCTTAAAACCCCTACTCAGCCCTCAACTTAGGTTCTACCCTCAAAGTTCACCCAGATTAGGTTCTGATAGGTTGGTTTCTATTCCAGTCAGTGTTCAAAAGCTCTGCCACCTAGGCAGCCATTGGCTCCTGACACTACACCCAGATTTGGTTCTGATTGGCTGGTTTCTATGCCAGTCAGTGTCTCCAGCCTATATCTGGGCCTGATAAGAGAGGAGAGGCTGATCAACAGCCTCCCCAGGCTGCTGGTGAGGTAAGGAGAGAGGGGCAGATGCCATGGAGGCTGTGGATCAGACCTTACTTCTCTCTCCAAGCCTAAACAGCAGCTGTGCCTCTCTCTCTCTTCAGCCTCCCCAGCAGCCTGGGGTGGCTGATCATCAGTCCTCCCTCTCCCTCTCTCTGAGAGATCAGCAGTTCATCCCACTTGCCAGTCCCCACCCACCTGAGCCTGCTGTGCGCTCAGCTTGGTATTCAGTCATCCATTAGGTCATTTTGGATGCTATGGATCCTGGCATATATATATGAAAAATGTAAAAATTGCAGAAATATGTAACATTGCAAGTTTATCCAAATAATTACAGTATTTTAGAATGGGAAGGCTTTTAGCCATGCTCATCATCTCTTTGGTATTCCTGGCATGTGATATTTCACTTGAATTCTACTAGAAATAAAAAGTAAATTCACTATATTCAAGAGCCATACCACTGGCTGTTTTGTTAAATGTAAGAAGTAATTTCCATATGTTGATCATTGTTTTATCTTTTGAATAAAGGCTACTTTTTTTTTTAACTTGGCAGTTCTTCAAATATTTTAAGGTACCTTTAAATTCCTATATTGTTTATTCTACATTTGACTTTTATTTTTTAACTTCAAGCTTCTTGGGAAAATTATTGGGATTTTAATTTTATACTTTGGTTCTTTGGGGCACAATTACAATATTTTCTTTGCAAATAAGAAAATACATGTAAAAGAAAGTTGAATTGGAGTGTTTTTAAAATGTAGCCTAGGCTTATTCTGTGTTCTTTCTTATTTTAAAAGGTTTTGAAAACAGAGGTAGAAAATAAAAGGGAAAACATGAACAAACTCCGGTCACTTTACCAAGATCTTCTTGCAACATTGAAAAATACATCAGTAACACAAAAAATGGAAGCACGGCTGAACAACTTTGCCCAGCGCTGGGATAATTTAGCCCAAAAACTTGAAAAGAGTTCAGCACAGGTTAGTGATTCTAATTATCCTGAAATAAATGTTCCTTGCTATTTTTGAAATCTAATGCATTAAGAGAACAATACTCTAACCCTACAAAGGATGCCATTCGGTTAGTCCTTGCAAAGTACTTAGTTGAATAAAAACATGGCTTTCATGGATGTTTTTATATTAGAGAATGTAGGAGGGGTGAGTGATAATTGACTGAACTAATTTACCGCCTAAGAGTGTAAAGCTGCCACTTCAGCAGGAATGGGGATCTGAGTGACTTAGAGCAGTTGGACAAAATGCTAGGGAACTGTGTTTCCAAAGTAACCCCAAATCATCGATTCATAGAACCATGAGGAAGGAAATTAATTGTCCAAGGAATGTTTGTGATAGGTGTAGCCTAGGGCACAAATCTTTTGGTTTCACTAAAGATATCTTTGTACTAGAGCAAGTGAGAATCTAATCATTGGACTTCTTGCCAGAGATAGTTGATTTATAAAATAATTAATGTGGCTTAGTTACATTCAGTACATATTGGCTGTAGATTAGGAAAACATCTAAGTTATACTTAGTATATACTAAGTTATACTTGGACTTTACAGTTAAAAGTTGAAACTAAAAGTTTTGGTAGTTTATATAATAAAATGAGGTATTTTAAAAGTGCAAACTTACTATCTTATGTTGTCAGATAGTGGAATCATGGGAAGTTTTCAAAATATTAACATTATATATAACAGTATTTAACATATTTTGCCATACTGTTTTACATTATAGAGACCAACTTTTACCAATTGGTCACAATTCATAGCTCAGCACACCATGCATGCATCTCTATTACAGCAGTGATCACATTCAATAGCTTTAGAGGCATGTATTTACTCTGTTTTGAGACAGAGCAGAGATTTTGTTTTCTTGAGATTTGACATGTGGTAGATTGCACTTACAAAATATTCATGGAAAGATTAAATGAAGGTTGAAGTATTGCTTCTAAAAATACAACTTAAGAAAATATGATCAGGAAAAATATATGATTTTTAATCATAGTTAAGCTTCCTTTTAAAATCAAATTCATATTTAAATTTGGAAAGAATATAAATTGCAAGCATTTTCTGTGCAATCATTAGGCAATAATAAAAATTCCATTTGTTTTCCATTTTATATATTATCAGTAACTTGATCTAATAGTTATTTTACTACCAGAATATGATTCCTCTTATTATAAGTGACCTGGCCATGGCTACTTTGCAGTGTGATTGGCATCTATGTAATAAATATGTGAGGCATTAGAAAATTTCATACTTTTATGTTTTAATTTACTGAATTTATTGGAGTGACATTGTTTAATAAAATTATATAGGTTTAAGAAGTACAATTATATAATATGTATATAATACGTTATCTGTGTATTGTATTGTGTGTTTATCACACCAATTCAAGTCTCCTTACATCACCACTTATCTCCCCTTTATCCTATTCTACCTCCCTCAACCCCGTTTCCCTTCTGGTATGTATCCATTGATTGCATAGATTATTGCTGCTGGAAAACCATTAGTTACTATGTTATGAGAAAATAGCATTATTTGATAAGGTTGTTTTGAAATATATCCCTTTAAATGAATATGTTTATGAGGATGTAACTTAACAATAGGTCATGTTCTCCTTCACTTGCAATAGTTTTTATTTTATCTTTAAATTTATTTCAGTTGATTTCAGAGAGGAAGGGAGAGGGAGAGAGAGATTGAAACATCAATGATGAGAGAGAATCATTGATTGGTTGTCTCCTGCATGCCCCACGTGGGATCGAGCCCACAACTGGGGCATGTGCCCTGACCAGGGATCAAACTGTGACCTCCCGGTTCACAGGTTGTGCTCAATCACTGAGCCATACCAGCCAGGCACAATAGTTTTCAAACTTGAGTCTGCATAATATTCACCTGGGAAACTAATTAAAATGTATAGTCCTAGAATCTGTGTTGAGAAAATCTCATTGAGCAGGCCAGTAATATGCATATAGTCTTTCATATAGTCTACTGGCCATATTTTTTTTAAAAAAAAAAAAACATTGAATTAGCAAGATAATGAATCATGGGCCAATTTCACATTGTGATTTTACACAATGCTGCCTGAAATAGGGAGAATGGTGACCTTTCTAACAATGCAGTAGTGAAATATGCTCATTTCCTTGGAATGCCACACTTTCTGAAGAGGTTGGACAACTCATCAAAATATTATGAATTTATTATGCCAGTTAGTAAAAAAAAAATTAGAAGTCTTATTTTTAATGGTCTAGAAATTATGAAATCACCACCCAGGGCAACTTATTTAACCTCTTATTTTTTAACTTTTCAAAATCTGCAATAAAACAGTACTTGCTCTCGTTTGTTTATTTCTTTATAAAATCATGTCCAATGTACATTACAACATGTATCTGATGAGAATAAAGTAAAGCAATAGATATGAAAGCATTTGGAGGGGGATGTGTTCTGGATATGCAAAGTATACTGTTTAGTGAGTCTGGTGGGCATATTATGGTTCACTATGATTATTTTAATTTTCAAACAGTTGTACACTTCTATACAAGATCAAAAGCAGATAAATGTATTTATTAGGCAAGTTGCTTCCTAGAACACTAACCTTGAACTTCTCTTAAGCTCATTTCATTTTTTACTCATTAGCTTTTTTTAAAAAATGTAGCTAACCAGGGAAAGAGGAATTAAAAGGAGATAGAATAAGCAAAAAATATTATCTTACAACTAACAAAGCCATTGATTTTTTTACTGAAGGTCAGATTGAACATGGTCAAAATCTATACTAAAAAAATGGTAATATGCTAATTAGACCGGGTCAACAGGACATCTTCTGTATGTCCAACTTCCTTTTGGACAGTTATGGGGCAACCAGGCCATCATGGTGAAAGTTAGGGAGTGGCTGCATTAGTAAATGCAGTTTGGGGGGACCAGGGCAGTAGGGGGCAGTTAGGGGATGACCAGGCCTGCAAGCAGAGACAGGGGCAATAAGACAGGCATGTAGAGTGGTTAGGGGTGATCAGGCAGGCAGAAAGGCAAGCAGTTAGGAGCCAGCAGTCCCAGACTTCGAAGAGGGATGTCCTGGATTGGAGAGGGAGCAGGCTGGGCTGTGGGACACCACTCAATGAAGGAATTTTGTGCACGAAGCCTCTAGTTATTACAAAAGAAAAATTCCAAGAATTTTGAGAGTAAGGTCATGACTTTGGAGAACAAAGCTTACTTGTATGCATATCTACCAGCATGTTCATGGGGGAAAATGTACTTAGTCTTTAAAAAATCCTTTAAAATAATTGGTGCCACAAAGAAGGAGCAAAATTCTAGTAATGGTTAAAATTCAGTATGATATAAGAACTGTTATGGAGATGACAAAGCCACTGATTGTGTTAGTATAAAGAACATTGTGTGACCAAAATTTTGACTGCTATTCAGGTCAAAGCTTTGAGGGATTTTGACCTTCTAAAACAGTAGCATGGCCAGCGATCAAAATGTGATAAAAATCAACTGTGAGAGCTGCTGTCTTGCATTTCAAAGTCAGGTCTGTCTTGAATAATATCTGGACACAGCAAAGCATGCTTAAGTTGATGAGAAAGTAAAGATAATTTAAAAAAAAGATTTTTCAGTGACAGTTAACATATATTATATAGGTTTCCAGTATGCAACATAGTGATTAGGCAGTCATATAATTTATTTTTTGCTTCTAAAAGTTAGAAAGAATAATAGTCCTTGCTATGTGGACACTTAAAATAAAGAAAAGGGAGCAAATGAAATATATCCTGGATTGACTTATTTAAGTATTCATATGACCATGTGTTTCCTCTCAATTTTTTGTAAATATGCTTGTTGAAATACATACTGTTTCTTTCCTAAATGCTCTGATCCTGAAGTACACAATTTTATCTTCATTATAATTAGGTAATATGATATTCAAAAATTCATTATAGTTAATACTTTATAATTAAATATATTTGAAAGTGATTTGAAATATTATTTTCCCCATTTAACTGAAATCATATATACTATGCAAAGTCATACTGTTTAGTGAGTCTATAAATCACATTATTCAGGAGAGAAACAAAGATGGTGGCACAGTTAAGTACCTAAACTGCTGCCTCACACAACAATTTCAAAACTACAACTGAAAGACAGAATGGACATTATCCAGAACCACAGGAAAGTTGGTTTAGTGGAAATTCTACAAATAGAAGGAAAGAGAAAAGCTCACAGAGAATCAGAGGAGCTGCAAAGGGCTGAGGTATGGAGATACACATGCAGAGAGGAGGGGTGGCTAAGTGCCTGGCTGGCTTTCTCTGGCAGGAGGGGGAAGGAAGCCCTAGACTGCACTGAAGCCCAGTTCCGGGCGAAACCCCGTGGACCCAGGCTCATATTGGGGGATCTGGACTGTCAGGCAGAAAGGGGAGCCTATGGAAGGCAGATGTCTGGAGGCGCGCACACAAAGGCAGGGCTGATGGGAAGCCAAGACTGTTTTCTCACCCCTGAGACTCCGCCACATCCAAGCTGAGCACAGAGGCTTTTGCAATTTTGCAAGTCTGGTCCCATAAGGCTGTCTCCAGCACAGAAGATATCCCGGTGTAGACACAGCTGATATTCACATGCAATTGGCCTAAAGGTCAATTACTCCCAGTGATACCAACAACAATCAAGACTTAACTACACCAAAGCTGTACACACAGTCCACAAAGGGGTGCACCAAGAGTGTCCACCTCAGGTAACTGGGGAGGCCGATCCACTGGGCCATATAAGACATCTATCTCACAAAGCTACCATACTAATTGAGGGAAGCAGCGAAAATGGGGAAACAAAGAAACAGATCACAAACGAAAGAAATAGAGGAAAACAAATGACTGGATATAGAGTACAAAACCAGTTATAAGGTTTTTCAAGAATTTTCTAGAAAAGGACGATAAATTTAGCAAGACCCTTGAGGATATGAAAAAGGACCAACTAGAAATTAATCATACACTGACAGAAGTACAAAATATTATACAGAGACACAACAGCAGACTAGAGGAATGCAAGAATCAAGTCAAATATTCAAAATACAAAGAAGCAAAGAACACTCAACTGGAAAAACAAAAATAAAAAAGAATCAAAAAAGTTGAAGATAGTGTAAGAAGCCTCTGGGACAACTTCAAGTGTACAAAAATCAGAATTATGGAGGTACCAGAAGAAGAGAGAGAGCAAGATACTGAAAACCTATTTGAAGAAATGATGACTGATCACTTCCCCCACTTGGTGAAAGAAATAGACTTATAAGTCCAGGAAATACACAGACCCCAAACAAAAGGAATCCAAAGAGGACCACACCAAGACACATCATAATTAAAATGCCAAGAGCAAAAGACAAAGAGAGAATATTAAAAGGAGCAAAAGAAAAACAGTAAATTACTTACAAGGGAGCATCAATAAGATTGTCAACTGACTTCTCAATAGAAACTATGTAGGCCAGATGGGAGTGGCAAGAAATATTCAGAGTGATGAATAGCAAGAACCTACAGGGGAGCAGTTAGGGAGCAATCAGGCAGACAGTCAGGCGAGTGGTTAGAAGCCAATAGTCCTGGATTGTGAGAGGGATGTACAACTGCCAGATTGGGGCTAAACCAGTAGTCAGACATCCCCTTAGGGATCCCAGATTGGAGATGGTGCATGCTGGGCTGAGGGACCTCCCCCATTCGTGAATTTCATGCACCAGGCCACTGGTCCTATATAATAATCCTATATAATAAAAGGCTAATATGCAAATACAGTGGTGCCTCGCATAAAGAACGCCTCGCACAGCGAACTTTGGACAGGTTTTTCATGAAACCATTGGCCAAAAAGCAGAAAATGGATGAAGATGTGCAAGATTCGGTAGACTCTACTTAGTCTGTCTTAAAATTAAAAAAATGTGTGTTTTTTTAAAAAAAAATATGTTTTTAGATGTATCTAAATAAAAATAATAACAAAAAATTTATCTTTTTTTATGTCATCTTAGCATATTTTATGCTACAGAACGAATTATTTTTTTTAACATGTATTGTTATGGGAAAACGCGTTTCACATAACGAACTTTCCGCATAACAAACTTGCTCCTGGAACGAATTAAGTTCGTTGTGTGAGGCACCACTTAGACTGAATGACTGGTCTCTATGACACACACTGACCACCAGGGACAGATGCTCAACATAGGAGTTGTCCCCCTGTGATCAGTGCGCTCCCACCAGGGGAGTGCTGCTCAGCCATACTCTGGGCTGATAGCTGGCGAAGCACTAAGTTTTCCAACTACCCATGGGGAGTGGGCCTAAGCTGTCAGTTGGACATCCTCCCTAGAGGGCACAGGTCGGACTGAGGGACCCCCACAAAGTGCATGAATGTCATACACGAGACCTCTAGTTTTATATAAAACTCTAGGAGACAGAAGGAAGGCCAAGAGGCACATGTAAACATGCTCAAAGTCACTAATTATCCGAGATATGCAAACCAAAACAACAATGCAGTACCATCTCACACCTATCAGAATGGCTAACATCAACAAATCAACAAACGACAAGTGTTGGTGAGGTTGCTAAGAAAAAGGAACCCTCGTGCACTGCTGGTGGGAATGCAGACTGGTGCAACCACTGTGGCGAACAGTGTGGAGTTTCCTCAAAAACTGAAAAAGGAACTCCCATTTGACCCAGTAATCCCACTTCTAGGAATATATCCCAAGAAACTAGAAACACCAATCAGAAAGGATATATGCACCCCTATGTTCATAGCAGCACAATCTACAATAGCCAGAATTTGGAAACAGCCTAGATGCCTATCAGATGATTAGATAAAAAAAACCATGGTACATCTACACAATGGAATACTATGCTGCCATAAAAAAGGAATTCTCATCATTTGTAGCAAACTGGATGGAATTGGAGATCATCATGCTGAGTGAAATAAGCCAGTCAATGAAAGAGAAATATCACATGACCTCACTCATTTATGGATAATAAAGAACATTATAAACTGATGAACAAAAAGATAGATACAGAGATAGTAAAGCAACAAACAGACTGTCAGATTACAGAGGGAGGATAGGGAGATCTGGGGGAGATAAGATATCAACCGAAGGACTTGTATGCATGCATATAAGCAAAACCAATGGACGAAAAACTCGGGGGCGGGGGAGGCATGTATGGGAGTGGGAGGGCAATGGAAAGATATATACACATAATACCTTAATTAAAAATAAATAAATAAATAAATAAATAAATAAATAAATAAAACAAAACTCTAGAGTAATTAGTGAAGAGATTCCAAATATCTCTGCTGTCAGTCTCAGAGTTGGCTGGCAGATGATATTGAAAATAAAATTCTCTTCGTATTTAAGAAGACTAGATCTGAAATGATTACATTTCACTCCTCATGAAATTGTAATTAAGATAAAGATAAAAATATTCAGCATCTTTAATGATACATCTGTTCTCTACTGACAATAAATGAAATAACACATAAAGAAAGATACAAATTCTTTTCCTATATATATGCTTGATAATCTGCATTTCTAGTTACAGAATACATTTTATTACTTAAAATCAGATGGTGTGTAGAGGAAGGTCATGTGGATCAGAAAAAATAAATCTTGTTGCCTCTTGAATTTCTTCAGATGCAGTTAATTCAAATAGTTGCCCAAATTCTGTTTAATACGAATTCTGAAGCCCACATATATCTCTTTTTTTCTGTCAATTTGTATGAAAGCTAATTTGAATTGAGGGACAAAATATGTACATAAAATTAAAATTTTGTAGGATAAGCCTTCTTAATTGTACAATATTTTATTTCAAATAGGAGGAATACTTCCTTTATTATGTCTTATGAATATTGACTCTAATTGTGCTCATGATCCCAATGTCAGTGTCTATTTAAGAAATTACACAGCCTTATTACTAGTACCAAAAGGGTAACAGTTAAATATTAAAATCTTGTCAATAAGCCATTGTCATGAACTTTAGCTAGCACTTCTTGTACACTACACTTAGCTTTGGCAATTGCTCTGTGATCTTTCATGAGATATAGCATTTTATAGAGTATTGATTGATAGGTCCGCTCCCTTTGTGAACACCTGATCTTTTACCCCAGGTTTATCATAAAGTGCAGCATACAGTTACTTCTCTGTCTTGTGCTGCCATCCCTACAGAGATAGTTTTCAGTCTGGCTACCAGACTTATGTTTTAGGCAGTTACTGAGCTTATGTTTTAAGCTATAAAAGTACAATTCCTCCTTATCTATTAAAAATCAGTGATTTTTCCAAAGTTATGTACATACAAAAAACATAGGGGAAAATAGAACATATACAATACTTTCAACAATAAAGAATTTAAAAAATAATCTACACAATGAAGGGCATATGGAGGTAAGTGAAAATTGATTGTAAATAACTAACAAAATAAAACATATTCAAGTGAAAGCTTAAAAACAAAAACAAATAAAACAAAACAAAAACACAGGGAAAATGTCGGTCCACAGTTGTCAACCTCATTATATTTTTAAATAAACCAGGTGTATTGCATTTGATTTATTTTGCACAGATTTAATTATAATTCATCAAGATCTAAAGCATTAAAGATAGTCATTATGTTCATTTTCATTCTTCTGACATTACATGTGTATGTCTGTGTATATGAACACACTCACCAGCTATACAACTTAAAGGAAAACTGCCATTCAGAAATCTGAA
The DNA here is from genome assembly GCF_964339955.1 of Pipistrellus hanaki. Classification (NCBI taxonomy): domain Eukaryota; kingdom Metazoa; phylum Chordata; class Mammalia; order Chiroptera; family Vespertilionidae; genus Pipistrellus; species Pipistrellus hanaki. Next base: position 84,436,713 of record NC_140524.1, read on the forward strand.
CATGTGTTGCAGCAAGTGAGCATACCTACTAAGATCTGGCTGAAAGAAATATCATACTTGCGCTTATAACTCTGCTCAGCCATTTACAAGTTGTATCTGCCTTAAATTTTACCTTTTATTTATTAAATGGGAATAATATCTACATTTATTCTTAGGGTCCTTGCAAGGTAATGACAGCTATCACTCCTTAAGCCTTTATCTCAGATACTATTCTAATTATTTTAAATAAGATAATGAATGCAAAGTACTTAGAATAATGCTTTGAACATTTGAAGAGCCTCAGAATTGGTAGCTATTATTTTAAGTATTTTAATGATAATTAGATAACTAACCCTTTATAACTTGAATCTCTTTTTAATTTTCAATTATTGAATCTCTTTTTATACATTTCTTTAAATGTTCAAATAGTGGATATCTTGCAAGGCAAGAAATAGAAATCTTTAACCCCAAGGAACTTAGAAGGGCAATAATATTTAAGTAATTAAATGGAAAATTAAAATATGCAACTGTGAATATAGGCTGAAAGTAAGAGAAAAAATATCAGCACCAAGAAAGTTAATTTAAAATGTAAGAATAAGGACTGGACTGTGTGTTTCAGTGGTCGAGTGTTGGCCCAAAAACCAGGAGGTCTGGGTTTGATTCCTGGTCAGGGCACTTGCCCAGGTTACTGGCTCAATCTCCAGTAGGCAGCCAATTGATGTAATCTTTCTATATCTTTCTCCTTTTCTCCTTCTAAAAGCAATAAAAACATAATTTAAAAAAAGATCATAGGTTGTAAATATAACTACTTGTCTTCGAGAAACTGCAGGCAGTAGTGTTAAAGAAATGTTATATAAAACTTTAGAGTAATTAGTGAAGAGATTCCAACTATCTCTGCTATGTCAGTTTCAGAATCAGTCCTTGTATGCCCTTTTATATTCTTTTTAAAATATTCTTTAAATGTACATATATTTCCTCTTCAAAATCTGAATTTTTAAACAAATGGAAGAGACTATGGTAAGAAATAATTTTACTATTTAGAGAGCAGTTTCTTTTTTCTAGATCTACTTAAATTATACAATGTTATGGCTGCGCAAATGCTTTTTCAATTTTTTTCTCAATGGGAAAATGCAATATTTGGAAATCAACCTATATAACCTTATGAGTCAGAAAGTTCAGTAGAGAAAAAAATCCTGAATTTTCTCTGAACATTGAGAAGGGACAGTCATTATTGCTACTATGTATATTAAGAGAGCACTTACTGTGTTTAGACATTACATAATTTTATTCTTGCAAACAGGACTGGCTACATAATGTATGGGGCCCGATACAAAATTAAAATGTGGGGCTTCTTGTTCAAATATCATTAAGAATTTTAAGAGTTTACAGTAGAGTATGAAACCAAGCATGGAGTCCTTCTGGGTGAGGGAACTGCATAAACTGATGTCTGCATAAGTTGCACACCCATGAAGTTGATCATGTTTACCACATCTCTGTGAGAGATGTGTCTTCATTCAAATTTTACATATAAAAAATTAAGTAAAAGCTCTGAGATAACAACTAACCTGACCCAATTATTACAGTATCTGAACTATGGACCTAGTGTTTGCTAATTGTAAGCCTGGCTCATAGACCTCTACTTTTAATAACTATAAGTTTTTATGGTGGTTACCACAGGGAAATGGTAGAGTGTAGGGATGGGTCAAAGGGGTCAAATAATTAGTGACAGTGGATGATGTTACTTTGGGTAATACACAGATGATGTATCATAGAAATCTGTATTTGAAACCTACATGATCTTATTAAAAACTAGAGGCCTGGTGCATGAAATTTGTGCACAGGTAGGGTCCTTAGGCCTGGCTGGTGATTAGGGACAATTGGGGCCTGCCACTGTGCCACCTCTGGTGGTCAACACATGTCATAGCAAGGGATCAAACTCCAGAGGAGATAATTTGCATATTAGGCTTTTATAAGGTAAATATAGATGTCACCCCAAAAAATTTAATAAATTTTTAAAAAGAGCAACTAGCTTCCAAACCTAAAGACATATAATTTTAAACTAACTCTTTCCCATTTTTACTGGGCAGATTAATTGACAGATCCAAGAAATACAGTATTTAAAAACAAATATATTTTACTTTCATGAGAACATTTCAAAGTAATTTTCTTATTTTAAATTTTTTTATTGATTTCAGAGAAAAGAAATGAGAGACAGAGAGAGAGACAGACAGAGAGAGAGAGAGAGAGAGAGAGAGAGAGAGAGAGAAAGAGAAATGTTAATGATGAGAGAGAGTCACTGATTGGCTACTGCCTGCATGCCCCCTACCAGGCATCAAGCCTGCAACCCAGGCATGTACGCTTGACCAGAATTGAACCTGGGATCATTCAATCTGCAGACTGATGCTCTATCCACTGAGCAAACCAGCTAGGGCCAAAGTAATTTTTGATATACTCATAATCAAAATGGAGAAAGGTGAATGGATAAGAATTTAGTTAGGTAGACATTTAGTTTGTTGAATGTAGCCCAAACTATATTATATTCTAATTTTGATCTTGCACTATTTAATGTTTTAGTGAAGGCAGTAAGTCATTCTTATCAGATGTTTAGTCCTCTTAATTTTAATATATTTGGATGACAGTCTTATAATTCCAAAGATAAATAGGAATTATAGACTTAAAACGACAACTTAGAGAGTTTGCAATTTTTCTCTGCTTATAGAAGTAATGTTTTGTGGAAAATGTTTTATTGTACAATGATGGAAAATATAAAGAATTCAGAAATATATAGGGCACAATAGAAATGATATGTGCTTTCTCTGTCAAAAATAACCTGTAATTTTATATCTTGCATTGTTTAATCAGTACTACTTATGTAAAAGAATTCCAATGGCATTTTAAAATATTTGAAACGTGTACAATATTTTATCCTTTATCACATGCATGTAGTATAATTTATTTAAACCCTGGATGGGTAACCATTTTTCTGCCAAGGGCCATTTGGGTATTTATAACATCATTTTCAGGCCACACAAAATTATCAACTTAAAAATTAGCCTGCTGTATATGGTCAAACAATTAACTCACTCCTAATACCTTGGCAGGGTCAGACCAAATGATTTTGCAGGCCTTATGCACCCTGTGGGCCAGGCCCGTATTCTGAAAACCATCACTTACTGGCATTAGGCTATTTCCAGCATTTTACTCTTATAAGTGACCCTCTGAACAGGAATAAATGTTATTTGCGGCCTTTAGCATCAAAAGAAATGTAAAGGTTAAGATACTAGCAAAGGGAATTTTCTTTTTGTAACATTTAAGAAGGAACTTCCTTGCTTGCTATGTTAGTGAATGTAATTATTTTGCAGGCTTACATTTTTCATGTAACACTCACCCTATTTCACAATTATTTGTGTGGTTGTTATCTTCATTCCTATGCTATAAAATCCCCCAAAATAGAGATTTCATTTTATTCATTTCCGAATGCCCTGTTTAATACATGTTGTAATTTAATTGAAACATTGTGATTCAGCATCTGAGTAACTTACACAGTTTCAGATTGATTTCTCTGTCTATGGTGTCCAAAGCAGGGAATCTAGGTTTTCAACCATCAATCAGATTAAATCCAATTCTAGCAAATAACTAGTATTTATTATAGAGCTTGGAAATAAGACTTATCAGAGTCATGATAATGAAGCTTCAGATCTTTAAGACTGTTAGACAGAAACAATGTTCAACTTATTCTGTGTTGGCCCAGGTTCAAAACAAATTCTTAATGAGTGAAGTCATAGTAAGGCAGGCCTCCACTAGGTGTTTTGATCTCTAACAGTGGGAAAATTTAATTCAATATATTTTTAATGATTCTAATATATAATTGTTTATGGTCAATAAAAGCATGGGGAAATTTAATACATGACCAAATGTTTTTTTATTCTTATACTAGAGGCCCAATGTAAGAAATTCATGCAACATTCTTGGCTCCCACCACCGCGGCAGCTGCATTGGCCCCTACCTGCTGCCTGCTTCTGCTTTGGCCCCCACTACCATGGCAGCCGTCTCGGCCCTTACATCCCCAGCTTCCTCCAAAAGGTTGTCCGGAAGGATGTCTGAAAGGACATACAGACTAATTAGCATGTTTTGCTTTTATTATTATAGATGGAGTAGGTATTGAAAGTAGTTTCTGATTTGTTATACATAACAAATTATACCCTATATTTACAGGGTTAGTGAAGTTGTTTTCTCATTATTTTATCCCAAAGAAAATGAAATGCTATTTTTAATTATAGTATGATAATGAATATAATATAGAAAAATTACGGATCTATATCCTGCTATTTTATTAAAAACTAGAGGCCCTGTGAATGAAATTCGTGCACTGGGGCGAGGGGAGGAGGTTGTCCCTTAGCCCAGCCTGCACCCTCTCCAATCTGGGATCTCTCTCAGGATCCAGGACTGCTGGCTCCCAACTGCTTGCTCACTTGCCTTCCTGATTGCCCCTAACCGCTTCTGCCTACCAGCCTGATCACCCCCTAACCACTCCCATGCCAGCCTGATTAATGTCTAACTGCTCCCCTACCAGCCCGTTTGCCCCAGCTTCCCTCCTCTCCTGGCCTGGTCACCCCCAACTCAATCCCTTGCAGGGTCGATTGCCTTCAAGTGCCCTCCCTTGCGGGCCTGGTCCCTCTCAACTGCCCTCCCTTGTAGGCCTGGTGCCTCCCAAGTGCCCTCCCCTGCTGGCCATCTTGTGTCCACATATTATTGTTTGAAGTGAAGTAATTGATTCTGAATAATCTATGGACATCTTAGAGATGATAAAACTTGTGCTCTATACATGTAGAAATGCAGTATCTCATAATATCCTCTTTTAAAAAAAAGCTATAGTATTTTCCGACATATAAGACGACCCCCCAATTTTACAGTTAAAACCTAGGTTTAGGCCGATATTCGCTGTATAAGACTACCCCCCACTTCCAAGGCAACACCAGTTCTTTTTTTAATAGACCGCCTCTCTGACTGGCCAATCGGAGCAGGCTTTTTACTTGAACACAGTGTCGTCTTATATGCCAGAAAATACGATAGTTGTCAACACAAATCCCAAAAACTGAGAATCCTACAGTATCACGAATTTACTCATTTATTCAATGACAATCGTGTCAACATCTTTTGAACATGATCATAACAATCCAATTCCTGAATTTCCTGGTGAATTTCTTGTGACTCCATTTCTTTCAGAATCAGTGGACCAAAACTCTCATGTTTGGCCTAGGGGGTAAGGTGTGGGGGGCTTATTGTCGGGGGACGCCTCATATTTCACTCAGAAGGAAACCTGCAAGTAGTTCTTATTTTCGGAAGATGTCTTATTTTCAGGGAAACACAGTACTTACTGGTTGTTGGGCCCTGAGGGCGAGCTTTCTGCTGCATTCTTGGGGAAAGCCCTTCCTTGAGGACAAGAGACCTTCTTCCTGGCATCCAGTCTGGACCAGGGGAAGATGGGGCTTTTGTGCCCACTGGGGACCCCCATCCTCATTCACAGGGCCCCATGGCCTTATCCACTGGACCACTTCCCAGTGTTGCCTCTGGCCCCAATCCATTCTTGGCTTGGCCTCTTCTGGCTGATCAATGAGCCAGCCCCCCAAAACCCCAGCTTCCTTGTTTAGGTCCCTGCTGCCTGGCAGCAGGCCTCACTGCCAGCAGGCCTTCCCCCCACTCCTGCCCCCCTGCCCACCTCCCTGTATCCCTGGCGACCAGCCTTTCTCCTGCTTAGGTCACAATTGCCTGCCCTTCACCTGGCCCTGCCCCCTTGTTGACATGACTGCCTTCAGCTGTTCACCTGGCCCCGCCCCCTCATTGACTTGAAGGCCTTCAGCACTAGGCCTGGCCCTGATCCCTTGTTCCAGAAACCCCGCCCCCTCATTCATTGGACCAATGAGCGAGCAGAACTGGCCAGGCTGCCCTGCTCCTCACACCTGGGGGGGGGGGGCGGGTGTGAGGGGGGCTACCGCCCCACCTCTAGAAGTATTGTTCGTTCGGTGCCTAAAAGCCCCAAGGGCAGATGGCCTTCTGCTCACAGGTTGCCTGCCACCCAGGGCCCAGGTCCACAAGCATGGGGAGGCCAGCCCTCCCCCCCCCCTTTCGGATAGCCATGGGCCTCCGTGAGCCTCGGAGGCCCCCACCGCCCACACCCTGGGGCATCTCACAACGGAGTGTCCTGCGACCCCCACGGCCCTGTCTATGGGCTTTGACATCCGGGAGAGAGCTGTGTCAAGTCCCCCCAAATCACGTTCCACTCTGGGGGCACTGACCCGCCCCTACTGAGGTACCCTGTTTCCCCGAAAATGAGATATTGTCTTATATTAATTCTTGCTCCAAAAGGTGCGCTACGTCTTATTTTCAGGGGTTGTCTTATTTTTCCATGAAGAAGAATATGGTACACATTTATTGTTAAATGAAAAAAAAACGGAAATTTTGCTGGGACCGGTTTGGCTCAATGGATAGAGCGTCGGCTTGGGGACTGAAGGGCCCCGGGTTCGATTCCGGTCAAGGGCATGTACCTTGGTTGCGGGCATATCCCCAGTAGGGGGTGTGCAAGTGGCAGCTGATCGATGACTCTCTCTCATCGATGTTTCTAACTCTCTATCTCTCTCCTTTCCTCCCTGTAAAAAATCAATAAAATATATTTAAAAAAAAAAAGAAAAAAAAGGAAATTTATTACATGTGTTGGGTACCTTGGTATGGTACCGTATTTCCGGCGTATAAGACGACCCCCTAATTTTACAGTTAAAACATAGGTTTAGGCCTATATTCGCTGTATAAGACTACCCCCCACTTCCAAGGCAATACCAGTTCTTTTTTTAATAGACTGCCTCTCTGACTCTGGCCAATCTGAGCAGGCTTTTTTTTTTTTACTAGAACACAGTTCGTCTTATACACCGGAAAATACGGTATTTAGGCTCCCAAAATGCAAGTTCCTGAGGCTTTGACATGTGTACAGATGTGGCGCTTGCACAGAGTGTAACACTTTCACAATGTGTTTGTTAAAAGCAATTTTTACACAAGACATCATGACAAAGGATTTCATTATTTTCAGTTGCCTATTTATAAGCTGAAATAGGAGTATACTGAGGCTTCCTTATTTTCCTCTCATTGAAGGAATCAGTTATTGGATAGGAGATAGGGCGGTCACCACAAACCCTTTTCCTATCTCTTGGCAAGTTCATGAAATCAATAAAACTAATTTTGGCCTCAACCAGATCCTATAATTACCTATAAGTGGATCCAATATAGGTGTGCATTGGCCTCCTTGAAAATAGATCTTCCGAATAATTTGTATTATCAGAAGGGTAATGATTAACATCCAAGGGAGAACTTTTCAGTCTTCATAGCTGGGGGACTCAGAGAATTGGTGGTTCAGGAAGAAAAGTATTATGACTTGTCTGTCTTGCAGTGCCCATGAACTAAGTAGTGGCCTATCATGACTTGAGTCACAAGCCATATTATTCCAAAAAATAATGGTCTGTGCATAAAATTTTTTAACAGGTCTGAACAGAAAGTCAGTGTGTTTTTACTTTTAAAATATATTTTTTATTGATGTCAGAGATGAAGAAAGGAGAGAGAAACATTGATGATTAGAGAGAATCATTGATTGGATGCCTCCTTGCATACCCTGCATGGGGGATAGAGCCAGCAACCTGGGCATGTGCCTTGATCAGGAATCAAACCGTGACCTCCTGGTTCATAGGTTGATGCTCAACCACTGAGCCATGCCAGCTGGGTAGTCTGTGTGTTTTTAAACTAAGAAGACTCTTTAATACTAACTTTGGAAACTGATATTTTTTAATATATTTACTAATTTTAAACAAGAATAGTGAGCTTTTTAACATTTGAATAACATTCAATTAAAATGTATTTCTGAACTAACAGGCACTTTATGTTAACCTTTTATTGTAATTTTAAAGGACATTTCATTTGCATAAAAAGTTATTTATTATGATGCTCATATAATTTTGTTTTAGAAATATATACCATAAATAATTATTATATACAGTAATGAAAGGTGCATTCAACAAACTATTTAGTAAACATCTACAATGTGCCAGGCAATGGGATTTGGTGCTGGGATATTTTAGCAAAATCTAATTAATGTTGTAAACACTTTAAACAGTATGTCTAATTAAATGTCAGAATAACACCAAGCTTTTCTCCTTTGCCCCCTTAATTCCCATAGCTTGACTAATAAATGGAGGAGGCACTAAGTATACTTCTGGTTTTGAGATTACCTTCATTTGCAATTTCAGTCAACATAATTTAGATAAAACAATTTGATTTGGGTTCATGTTGGTGCTATTTTGATCTGAAGGGCAATTTATCAACAAGCAGGGACAATTTCATTATTTTCCTTCACCACTCCAAGCAGTCTTTACTGAAGTCTTTCAAACAATGTGTGACCTCTATTTCAATACTTCTCGCAGATTTCACAGACTGTCACCACCACTCAGCCATCACTAACACAAAGAACTGTAATGGAAACTGTAACTATGGTGACCACAAGAGAACAAATCCTGGTAAAGCATGCCCAAGAGGAACTCCCACCGCCACCTCCCCAAAAGAAGAGGCAGATTCTTTTGGATTCCGAAATTAGAAAAAGGTGAGATAATTTTACTCCTGGTTTTATCTTCAAGCAAAGAGTAACTGGTTAGCAGGAAAATTCATTTTCATCTATAGTGATGGCAGTGTTTTTATTTAAACAGTATTTCTAGAAGCCTCGGGTGCCTGTAATGTCAGTTAAGCTAGTGAAAAGAATTATGAAGTGAATTTTGAAATTTGCCCAAGCAATCACTATCCAAACAAAAACTGAATGTTTAATGGAAATACTGTTTTCTGGATTGAAAGAAGAAACTATGTGTGATGAACTACCATCAATTTATTTTAATCCTGAAAAATTCTATTTTTTTTCTTTTAAAAACCCTGCTGGTTCAGTGCATGTTTTAGCATTAACACCCCCCCCCATCCAGTAATTGAAAGTACATTTTCATGAAGGAATATACCTATAATAGACAAGATCCATTCTGCCAGTTTATGAGAACATAATGTTTCAATCTACACAGCCTAAATCAGGAGTCATTAATTACAGAACAGATTTCTTCTTCTTTGATATTTATAAAGTCTTATCATGAACGTGTTAGAATTTTTAACTGGTCTTTTTGTGGATATTCTCATCTAGACATTGTAGATAAGTTAGGTATTATGTAACTCAGTGAATATATTACAATGATGGGAATACAATTTCATAAATGCAAAACCAGCATGAAAAGAATAAAAATGGTACAATTTCATTTTCATTCCAATTATAATTCTAAGATTGATGAATAACATTAAAATTTGCCTTATGTTTCTAAGCAACATGGGACACTTGACATTAGAATTTGTATATACCAAGGGTATAGAAATAAGGAGAACACATATCTAAAAATAGTGAGTCAGATATTCTTAGGCAAAGGAAAAAGAAAACACCCAAAGAAGCTACTCACATTATTAGGGAATTTCAATATTTCTGTATTAGTCAGTGACTTATAACCTACTTTCATAATTCCACAGTATACCATTGGACATTTCTACCTAATTGTATCTGCTTGGCTGAGTGAATCCTCTTGTCCAGAGGTCAACAAACTCAAGCCTGTAGGCTAAATCCAGCTCATTGCAGTTTTTATATATAGCTAATGAGCTAAAAATTGTTTTTACATTTTTAAATGGCTGAAAATAATTGAAAACAATTATATTTCATGATGTGAAAGTTTGATGACATTCCAATGTTAGTGTCTATGAATAAGGTTTTATAGAAACATAGCTACACTTGCTGAAACCGGTTTGGCTCAGTGGTAGAGCATCGGTTTGCGGACTGAAAGGTGCCGGGTTCGATTCCTGTCAAGGGCATGTACCTTGGTTGCGGGCACATCCCCGGTAGGGGGTGTGCAAGAGGCAGCTAGTTGATGTTTCTCTCTCATCGATGTTTCTAGCTCTCTATCTTTTTCCCTTTCTCTCTGTAAAAAATCAGTAAAACATATTTTTTTTAAAAAGAAAAAGAAACATAGCTACACTAATTAATTTATCATCTACGGTTGCTTTGATATTACTAGATGCCTGGTGCACAAAATTTATTCATTCCTGGGGGGAGGGGGTCCCTCAGCCCAGCCTGCACCCTCTCTCAGTCTGGGAGCCCTTAGGGATGTCCACCTGATGGCTTAGGCCCGCTAATCATTCTGAAAACCTTAGCCCTGCTGCAGAGGTGGGAGAGGCTTCTGGCCCAGTGGTACTCTCCCTTGGGACAGCTCCTGCATTGAGCAGGATCAGGCTGAAACCAGTACTCCAACATCCCTCTAGGGGTCCTAGATTGCAAGATGGTGCAGGCCAGGCTGAGGGACCCGACTGATGCAGGATCAGAGCCAGGGAAGGACTGTGAGAGGGCTCCAGAGCATGTGTGGCCTGTTTCACTCAGTCCTGATCAGCCAGACCCCAGCAGCAAGCTAACCAACTGGTTGGAGTGTCTGTTCCCTGGTTTTCAGTGTACCTCATAGCAAGTGGTTCCGTGTCCTTACCATATCATTAGCATATTACACTTTGATTGGTTGAATGGACGACTGGACACTTAGCATATTAGGCTTTTATTATATAGGTTGACAGTGTTATTGCCAAAGAGACTATATGGACCACAAAGCCTAAAATATTTACTAATTTACTATCTGGACCCCATAGGAAAAGTTTGCTGACCCTTATTCCAGTGAAATGGTTCTCAAATCTATGAATATTTGCGCTTTATTTGGGACAGCAACTTCTAAGGACTCTACTCATGCTAGTAGTTGAATTTTTAACATTCATTGATAAAGAACATAATGGCAAAAATAAATTAGTAAATCTCTTAATGAGTTTGCTTTTCATTAATCCTACTAGCATGAAAACTAATTTTATGTCATGTTTAATATGTGTCTAAATGCTTAGTGGGCACATGGATTTATGGATCCTTTGCAATAACCCAATAGCACTTCAGCAATTTTCCAACCAGAGCAATATAGGAGCCTAATTGCCTTCCCCTCCCTATGTGTTCAGCAATCTCCGAATATAGAAATTGACAGGGCAAGTTGACTCATGTCAATCTCCATCTTCAAAAGTGTATTCTTGCCTTCTGTTTGGGAAATGTGTTTGGTTAGGAAAAGTTTTGTGTGATTCCTTTTTGTATTCAGGAAAGTGTGGATAGTGGTGAGATATTTTGTCTCCTAAATTCTGTTTGTATCATATGCAGTTTTCATAACTGCCTGGAATGAGATGTGCAAGTGAGAACAAAAAGAATGCATTACTTAAATAATAGCTAACAGTTATTGAGGGTTTTATTATGCGCTCAGTACTACATTAAATGCTTTATCTGCATAGCTCATTTATTCGTCCCAGTAACCCTACAAAATAGGCACAGCTTTTATTACTGTTACACACAGCTACAGAGGAACTGAGCCAGGATTTCGACTGAGGTAAACTGACTGCAGGATGTGGATTGTGTAGTAAAATGTTTCTTCAGTAGTTATATAACTAAGGTGATCTTATGTCTTGTTTCACCTGAATTCATTCTGATTATATCTTTTGTCCCAGCACAATAATATATAGCACAAATTTTCACTCTCAAGTGCATCCTGATTTGTACAGTACAACATGAACACTCTATAGAAGACTAGACTGCTAAATTTAGACTGAACAAAAAGAGCAATTGAACAAATATTTAGGAGTAATTAAACCTAGGTTTAAAAAACGTTCTCCTTTTTCAACTTCTTTGACACACTGCTAGCTTTGCCCCTACACTCTTTATCTGACTTGTTTCCCTCCTTTTTCCAAATTCCTGTTTGTGTCTCATAAATCTATCTCTTTGCCCTTCTGACTCCTTTATCTGAATTGTCTCCTCTCATTGATTCAAGTCTGGATCTCAGTGACTTACTACCAAAACTTATAGCTCCATGTCTGACTCCCTTCCTCAAATTTCACTTTTACATCTTTAGAGAGATGATCTGGGTATTTCTACTTGTGCATACAGCCAATGGTTCAATTTTATTTTTTATCAAATGCAAACATGTGTTGCTTCTAATAAACCAAATTTAGTTACTCATACATTGGACACATATTTTACTTATTATAATTCATTGCCTTTGTGTGTAAAAGAGTAGCAGATATTGGAAAAAGCATGGACTTTGAAAACAGAATTATTCAGGTTTGAAGATTGCCTCTTTTAATTGATAGTTTATGATCCCAGCCAAATTACTGAATATCTGTGCCTCAGATTCAGTATCCTAATATTATTAAGTACTAACTGTAATGGTTAAGAAAGAAGCATTTAATACAGTGCCTGGAAGGTAAAAAGAATTCAGTACATGCAATAACTCTTATTCCTGTTTGATTATGGTGAATATTGTGGAGGTAGAGATGGTGGTGGAGGTTGTGGAGGTGTTAGAAATGGTGCTGATGATATTAGAGGCAGTGGTGGTAGAAGTGATGGTAGTGATTTAAGGTAGTGATGGAGGTGGAGATGGAGATGGTGGTGAAAAAAATCCCATAATAAATATCATCTCAAAGTTAATGAATATAACAATAAATACTTAATTTTCCATTTTAAAACACCACCTGACTTCTTTATTTTTGTTCTCTGACCTTGTTACTTATTTATTTTGATTAATTACATTATATTATTGGATAAGTGCAATCATTTTAGTCATTTCCTAATTCTAACTGCCAACTCCACAACCTAATCTACATACCTCACTGTGGTGAGACTTGCCACTCTCTCTGATTAATCTACCTCAAATTAATGTATCTAAAATGTCACTTTTATGCTGACTTCTGATGTGAGATCCTCATAACTCCAGTTGTTCCAAAATAAAAAACAAGCCTCTTATTATGGTATTTGATATTTTGTTCACCAAGTTTCTGTCCATCTTCTCTGAACTCTTTCTGCTTTAGTCAGTAAATTACATTACATACATTATTTTTGCTATGTACCTTAATGTCACCCACATAAATTTTTCTCATCACCAATCACAACTAAGGAATCCTGTTACTATACTTGTTTGTACTTTACTTAAATTCCATATATGGTGTATGTATATAATAAGTAATCAAATATATGTGTAAAGAGTGAATAATATAGTCCAACTAATTGTGATAGCTAAAATGCTATATTACAGTAGCATTTAAGAATTCTACTTAGCTCTTCATGGAATTGTTTTTAATAATAAACAAATGAACATTCTAATAATCTTTAATAATTCTGATTTTACCAATTAAGATATCATTGTTTACTCGAAATCATGAAGGGATTTAAAATTCAGCTTTGTACCACAGTATAGTTTCTTAATTACCTAAGGAACATTTAATTGGTTTCTTAATAATTACACGGTTTCTGCGTTTGTCATATTTACTGCATAAATTGTCCTCCTTTCACTAAGATATACAAAGGTGTTTGATGATCTTAGGTTACAAGGTAATTATTTCTAACAATAAATTATCCCTGAAATTCAGTGACATGATTTTGCATATAGGCAATTATCAGAGTATTGGAGCTCAGTCTAGGTTAAACCTAGATCTATTATTTAGTTAATTGGAATTTATAGAGAGGACTCATTTCTAATCATGTAGCATTTATTTTAAGATACTTAAAAAAAAACACTTTTATTTACGCTTTTGTATCAACCAGGTGAAACTGATGACAAATTGAATATTTTCATAGTATTATAAATGCCATTTCAGTGAAGATAATTTCCTCAAGTATAGTATTAACAAATGAATATCTTTGACCTCCAGAGAAATACAGAGGCATTTATAAATACTTAAATTCACCTAGTCTCTTTATCTTTCCCTAGGTAATCAGAGTCTAAAGTTTGCTTTCTCTGACAATTCCCCAATGTTTACTAAATAATACAATAAATTGCCTAGACAATTACAGATCTGCAATTTCATTTTCTTTTCTATTTTCAGCTTAATTTTTTGTTTCACTTCTTTTTATGTCTACTGACTCAAATATGTGAATTTATGCCATATCCTTGGATAAGACATCTCTGCAATTTTATGAATTTAATGCCAACATTATTTTGGTGTTAGATATTTATTTTAACTTTGATTACCAAATTATAATCTGGAAGTTGCAAACTAGAACATTTTAACTTTACTTACAGAATGCAATTACATGATTAATGTATGTAACAGCTAAGCTTTAATTTTATATATGATAAATTGATCCAAAAATACTTAATTTGTTGGTCTCAGTAATAACATTTTTGCCTCTTTTACAGTCTAGAAAAAATAAAAGCTTGCTTCTTATATCTTGGGAGACTAGACTCTAGACTTCTCCATGGTTACACATTAATTGAGGTCCAGAAAGGTTAAATAAGTTGCTTTCAGTTGCAAAATAAGGACTAGTGCTTAGTTTCCTAATTTGAATTTTTGTTATAGTTGCAACGTTCTGCTTTTTTTAATGTATCAGAGTCAAATGACCTTGGCCATCAACTCCAATTTTAGTTTAAAAATTATTTTTGGTAAAGAATAGAAACATACAACCATCCTCAGATATTCCAAAAACATAACCATCCATTTAAAGTTCTTAAAATTCTTTTGCCATATAAGTCAAGAATTAGTTAAGAATTATGTTTTGAAGAATATAGGAGTGTGGACTCTAAGAGGCCTACTAAGTGACCAGAGGACAGTTAGGGCAGCAACACTCATAGTGCAGTGTATGAAGCAGAGGTATCACTTGGAGCTTATTGGAAATGCAGATTTAGGGTACTGGAAATATTGAGGGGCAGTATATGATTGTACACTTGAAACCAATACAAAAATAAAATTGAAAGAAATAATGAAATGCAGATGTGGAGGCTCACCTCCAACTAGCTGAATCAGAAACTCTTCAGGTAGGCCATGAAATATTTTACAAGCTCTGTAGGTTATTTTGATAAACCTTAAATTCTGAGAACTCTTGCAAAAAAACAACAACAGTGGTTATCATATATTAGCATGTATTTGAATCATCTGGAAGGCTTGGTAAAAGACAGATACCTGGTCCCAATCAGAGTTTCTAACTCAGTAGATTTGGGATAATGCCTGAAAATCTTAATTCTTAACAAGTTCCCAGGTGATTCTGATGCTGCTGGTTCAGGGTCCATGTCTTAGAAATCAGTGCACTAGATCATCTCAGGTATAGTCAACTCTTGTTCATCTTTCCCCAAACCAGCTGCAATAACAGGAATCATCTACTCCAGGCTGGGCTAAGTGATGCTAGTGTTCCATCTTGTGACACCTCTCTTGCTTCAAGTTGACATTATCTATCAATATGCCTATTTTAACCCAGTAGATAAAGCTTCCTTGGGCTATGGTCCAAATCTTATTCCTGACCTGGAATGGCATCTATACGAATAAAAGGGTAATATGCTAATTATACCGGACATCTTTCTGGACAAAGCCATGATGGTGGGGGCTGAGGCAGAGGCTGTTAGAGATGGTCAGACTGGCAGGGAAGGGCAATCAGGCCAGCAGGGAAGGGCAGTTAAGGGCAATCAGGCCAACAGGGGGCAGTAGTTAGGGGAGGGCAGTTAGGGGCAATCAGGCAGGCAGGCAGGGCAGTTAGGGGTGATCAGGCTGGCAGGGGAGCAGTGAAGGGGCGATTAGGTCTGCAGGCAGAGGTAGTTAGGGTAGATCAGGCTGGCAGGCAGAGGTGGTTAGGGGCGACCAGGCAGGCAGTCTGGTCAGTGGTTAGAAGCCAGTGGACCCAGATTGTGAGAGGGTGCAGGCGGGGCTGAGTGACCCCTCCATGCACGAATTTTGTGCAATGGGCCTCTAGTCTTCTATAAGGTAGATGCCCAAAACATATTTTGACTGAAATACACTATAATAACAACTGGCCCTGTAAGATACTACACATAGCTATAGTAGTTGTAGGAAAATGAACTCTTCCAGAATTCAAGGCATAGAGGAATGCCAGCAGGGAGAATGATTAGGCTGTATTTCCAGAACTGTGACCTACATTTTTGTCTGTTCCTTGAGTGAAGAAAAATTATCACACTTACTCATCTAAAGGAAGCATAGTTGAATGCAAAGAAAAGTTGATTTTTACTGAGATCTAAAATACCTCTATTCTTTTACTTCTACTTATTTTTTTTTTACCTCTTCATACTCTACATCAAGCACTGAAACTTCTCTCAGCAAGGTCACCAGAGAGCGCCTTAATTGCTAACTCCAAAGGTAGCTCTGCAGTTCTTATCCTTCTTGACCTTTGTGCTATGTTTGGTGGTGATGATTATTAGTCTCTTCTTGAAAATTTATTTTCCATTTCTGGAACATTGTTCTCTCCTGTTTCTTTCTTCCTCCTGTTTTTCTTACCATGTCTTCTCAGCCTCCTCTTCTTATCCCTTTAATGTCAGTCTTCAGAAGATAAAAGTTTGATTTCATTTTCTTCTAATGACACTCTTTCTCAGGGCACTATAATTTATAATATTGTCTTTATCAATCATCTATCTACATGTGATGATTTCCAAATTACTATGTCAAACTCATCCTGCCTCCTGATGTTTATACCTATGTCATGCAAAGATTTGTTGGGCATGTAAACAGACTTGGACTTCTTACTGAAATCTCAATTGTGGTATTGCAGTTTAGACTACACAACTTTAGAGAGTACTTCATAGTTTCTAAGAGCAGTACCCTCTGGACTTAGGCATGAACAATTTGTGCAGCCATTCATAGTAGACTCATATTGAACACATTACTAAATCCCTCCAAGCAGGCCTATTAAATTCTCTGTAATTTAATTCTTTATATCCAGCCCTTCCCCCAGTTCAGTGTCTGATAACTTTCTGCAAGTTCTCAACTGATTACTCTGCTTTTACTGTCACCTTCTTTTTATTGATTCCTGAGAAAAGAAGGGAGGGAGGGAGGGAAGGAGGGAGGGAGGGAGGGAGGGAGGGAGGGAGGGAGGGAGAGAGAGAGGAGAGAGAGAGAGAGAGAGAGAGAGAGAGAGAGAGAGAGAGAGAGAGAGAGATGTTAGAAACACCCACTGATTTTCTCCCGCATGTATCCCAAATGGGAATCAAAGCCACAACCTGAGTATGTGCCCTGAATGGGAATTGAACTCCCCACCTTTTGATATACATGGTGATGTTCAAACTAACTGAGTCCCACCAGCTGGGGCACTTTCTTCTTTCTTAGCCATCCATACTTTCCACAGCCTCCTGAAGGATATCTGAAAATGTAATTTTAATTAGATCATTCCTCTGCCCATAGTTCTTCAAATGCACAGCACTTTCTTTGTGATCTTTAGCTGCCTAATTCTTCAGCTTCACTACCTTCTACCCAGCCCATTAAAAAAAAATCATGCTAGTGCTAGTCAAAACAGTGTGAAAACTATTTATTAGCAGGACACAATGAAATAAGGATCTTGAGCCAGAATATAAATCAATGCACTGCTTCCTTTGTCAAGAAAGTTTTGCAATTAAAAAGAAATCAGATGAAATCGCGACTTAGTTGATTTATACTCTGGTGACTTCTGTTGTTACAGACTACCAACAAATAGTTCATAGAATGGCCACAAACTGAATATTTAGTGGAACTGCACTTCACTTGGGCTTTCATTAACTGCTGTCTGATCTCCACAGCTCTATGCTCCCACAAGTTTCCATTTCTTTGCACCTACTGTTCTCTCTACTTAAGATTTCCTTCTCACATTACATTCCCTTTGCCCACTCCCACATTTCTTGCTCCCCAACTAACCGCCTTTTCTCTCTGTGAGCCTAACTTCCAAAGTATTTTTTATCCTCACTAATAAACCAATTAGAACACTTACAGAATATTACTATAATACTTTTGATTTTGCATATGCATATTTCCAGTTAACTCCTGAGGACAGGAGCCATATCTTTTCAATTCTAGATCTATAGTGCTTAACTCAGATGTTAGCAAATAGTAGTATCCAGTAATATTCTTGGAATCTTAAATGAGGATTTGTAAGTGTCTTGTCAGGAAATTAGAAACCACTCTAGGTGTTTCAGAAATAGGAAACAATACCAGGAACTGGTTAAACAGGTGGTGGGAAACAGGGGAGCAGGGCAGGAGTTAGTAAGGTAACTCCAAAACACTAGTATTAATAACATCAGGAAGCTGTGAATATTCCTAGAACTTGAGGAACAATGCAGGGTGAGGATGCTTCTAGAACCCCAAATCTGGCACCTGGTAACAGGGACTAACACAGTCAGAACTACCAAGCAGTAGCTTGGACCAATGGGAGGAGGGGCCATCCAGAGAAAACTGAAGCCACAGTGGAGGTTTATAACTGCCCTAGAAATGCCAGCAAAAGTGGTGTATGAAGGAAAAATACCTTGGTTTATTCCTTCCTTCTGCCCTCTAGTGTACTCTAGTGCTTCCAATTTAAACAGATCCAAGTGGAAGCCAGAAGGCAAGCAGTGGTGGAAATGTACATCCCCCTGACGCAGAGGACAAGAAAAACATGAAGAATGGATTTGAGAGCATATGAGTCTATGACTGCACATATGAGTTCTGGCCTTGCATCTTTCACTCATAAGCTAAGGAACTAAAGTCAGTCACTTAACCTTACTCACAGAATCTATTTCTTCATCTGTGAATACAATTTATCTGACTTTTCTTGTTTGTCCTCATACTGTGGAAATTTTATTATACACGTCTCTCTTTTTTTCTTGTAATTTATTATTCAATAGATAAATTATTGGCATTTTCCCTATTTTATTTTAAAAATTTATTAGGGTGACATTGGTTAATAAAATTATATAAAAAAGTAGATATATGTACTACTATATGTAGTACTTTAAACAATAAAAATAATAAACAATAAGCAATAAAAATATATAGATTTCAAGTGTACAGTTTTATTATACATTATCTATATATGTTTCTTTGTTAGTACATGCAGACCCAGAGACTGAAAGTCTACCTCTGTAAATGGAGGGTAGGGAGAGACTGAAGAAGGCCACTCTCGTCTAAAATTAACAGTTTATTAAGGGAAACTTACAAGGAGAGTCTTGAGCAGCTGCAAGACAAAGTGGATATTCTCTGTGCTGCTTATCAAGTGTCAAAGAACTGTATGGGGTAAAAAGGGAAGGGATAGTCCCAGGTACTAGTACGTGAATGCTACCAGGTATGGGAGATTACATGCTTGACCAGGTTGGGACAAGAGCCTGTTCCAGGAATGAGTACCTACCAGGGGACAGGGGAAGGGTTCTGATTCATGTCAGAATGGACATTGATTGCAATCAGACAGTCTCTAACAGTGAGTTTGTGGTAAGTAGCCTCTTGATTCAGTTCACAGGCCACATAGTGATCTCAGCATGGAACTGTCTCAGCTCTACACGCTTGGTGATTGTTTAGGTAGAAATATACATCCTTGCCCCATGAAAAAGTTTAGTTTCTAGTTATTAATTTAGAAAAGATGTTTCCCATTAAAACATTTGTGTTATAATAGAAAATATTATAATTCAGACATCTTATGAGAATATTATTTTTTCTGATGTTTTCTCTTGGGACAGCTAGACCTCCAGGACTCTTCTGGAAAGAGTGCTAGTGGCAATTATGACTTTTCCAAAAAAGCCCGTGTTGAAATCTTGGTCTTTTAACTGCGGTTTGTGCTCTTTGGGAATTTGACAAACGACTCTGAGCCTGTTTGTTTTTCACCAAGAAAATTGGAATAATAATCCATAACTCTGTTGTTGACAGAATTAAATTAAAATAATATCTGGTATAATACCAGAAAAATGCTGCTTAATAGTTATATATATTGTCTATTTAATTACCTATAAGTTATCTAAAACAATGGCAGAACAATTCTTTGCTTATGGCAGATTGAACAAGTATTTGTTGTAAGAACTATCTACTGGTTAACATGCTTTAGAAAAAAAAAATGAACATCTCAAGAATCCAAAAGAAAAGAAAAAAAAAAAGGAAAGAAAACCGTACCCCTATAAATCAACACACATGATCACATTATCCTACCACATACAAATGAAGTGATGCCTGGCTCCTATGGACTGAATTATGTCCCCCCAACATTCATATATTGAAGACTTAACCCCAATTGATGGTATTTGGAAATGGGGCTTTTGGGAAATAATTAGGTTTAGTTGAGGTCTTGAGTATGCTGCAGTATGATGAGATTAGTGTCCTTAGAAAAAGTGCCATCAAAGAGCTTGCTCTCTGTCTTTCTCCCTGCTGAGTGAGGGCACAGTGACAAGTTGGCAGGGTGACAAGCCAGGATGAGGGCTCTCATCAGAGTCTGATTATATGGGCAACTTGAGGATCTTCTGGCTTCCAGAACTCTGAGAAAATAAATTTCTGCTGTTTAAGCCACATAGTCTATAGTAGTTTGTTACATCGGCCTCAGCTGACTAACATTCTAGCTTTGTAGACTAGTGAGTTTTGCTTTGTGTTTTAACTAAATTTTGTAGAGGTGCTCACTAAAGGCAGTGGATGGATTGAAGTAATTCATGATGCTGGTGAAGTGGCAGTGGGACAGTAAGTACACATTAGATCTAAATGGCTTTCCACATCGGGCTAGATGGTTTTTGAACCTTGACTGGAACTTACTTAAACTTTAAAGACCCTCAACGTTAAAATCTTTTAAACTCACAGAGCTTTCAACACTGAGAGTATGTAAAGTTTAAATTACCTCCACAGGGTCCAAGGCACCATCCAGTGTGTGGAGGGGTTCTTAGAAACTCCTGTAGTCAGTATAAATCCATACTATTTCAAGAATGTAGTGACAGAAACATTCATTTTATGGCTAATTTTCATATTCATTCAACTAGTCTTATTCATAAGACACTCTAGTTGCTGTAACTGTGGGCCATAGTTAGTCCTTCCCTCAGGAGACTTGCACTTTAGCATAAATTGTATTATGAAGAAATATTTATAAAATTTTAGAAATGTTGTAAAGAAACACTCATTTTCTGCTTGAGAGTTGAGCATGGAAAGCTCATGGAGAAATTAACATGTGAATGGGCAGTTAAAGGTTAGGGTCATATTGGACTCCAGGTCAGGACAGCCTGCATAGTAAGGGATGAGGTTGAAAAGGCAGGTTGGCTGATTTAAAAAAATGATACTCAATGCCAGACTAAAGGATGTAAAATTTAATCTGGTCATGGGGAGCCAATCCATATTTTCAAGAGAGAGCAAAGCAAAGCAATATGGTACTGTGAATTATACCATTTTCCCCCTCATCCAAGTGTTGGGCAACATAGGTCATCTCAACTTTATTTGTAGAGCAGTGAGAGCCAACAAATTTTTCTCTCAAGGGCCAGACAGTCAAATTTTTAGGCTTTGTGTACTATATAATTTCTTTTGCAACTACTCTAATCTGATGCTATTATGTGAAATCAGCCATAAAATATGTAAATGAATGACTGTATTCAATAAAACTTTATTTACAAAAACAGGTGGCAGGCCAGATTTGTTCCATGGGCCAAAGTTTGCCTATTCCTGCAACAAACGTTGCGATAGATGAGATTATTGTGCTGTTGATTTTTGTTTATTTGTCTTTTTGTCTTTCTTATGGCTTTCTTTGTGGTTTTTGTTCTGGCGATTACACTGATGACTTTTATTTTCCAGTCCTTAACAAAACTCTCAAACATATACTTCTGCCCTCAAATGAGAAAGTGAGAAGGGGCACAGGGATGGCCTAAACCAAATAAAAAAGAGTTAAAAAAAAAAGACAAACATCACAGTAGCTAAAATGTAAATGGCCCCTACCATGTGTCAAGCATTCTTCTAAGTATTTAATTCATATAAAATTTTTAACTAATGAGACAGTATTGTAAAGTATTTTAAAATTATTTTCCTCCTTTGCAAATTCAGTATTGAATGGTCAGGTGATTTCTCACATTTACTAGGTTTACAGGAAGCAATGTAGTTAGGATTTGATCCCAGACATCTAGAACAGAATGCTGTATTCTTTATCTCGATGCCATGCTGTTTTATGAGAATTTAAAGTTTATTTTATCAACTTATTTAGCTGAAATCAGAAGCTTAACTAATATTATTTAAGCATTTGTTGAGGTGTGTCTATGGAAACTGTGTACCTATCCTAGATTCTGGCTCTTCTACATTCTGTAGTCTCATAGACTCTAGGGTGACATTGAAGTATTTCCCTATTTTTAAATACAGATATCATTTTCTGTGAAAATAATTCTTTCAAAGTTAGGTTTTTAAATATCAAGATATAAGTGGGAATCCCATATAACTGAACTATTTTTCCAAGTGTGAGACTTCTAGAGCTAACCACTGTCTTAACCCTATAATATAAGTAACAATCCTTGTAATCTATGCTTAATATCAGTTCTAAAGTCAGAAAATGCATCAATAAATTGGAAATTGGAGATTTTAGGAAATTAAGAAAGGAAATAACATAAAAATAAACTAGAAAAAAACTTTTATAATGCCACGAGGAAATCAATTGTGCAACTAAGGGTCATAGTTTAGCTAACTGAAAATGTTCAGAAGTAATGTGCTAATGTTAGAGACTCCAGTCAAGTTCTGGCACAATCCAAAATACTACCAGACTCTACTATATAGAAGCAAACTGGAAATTCATTTTGACTTTTCCTTAATGCTTCTTAAAAAAAGGTTTCTCTTCTATTTGGTACAAAGGAAAATAAGTATAGTGTAGTAGAAATTTTTGGATTCAGACAGACCTGGTTTTGAATCTTAAGTACATGCTTCACTATTTATTGAAAATAAATCAGCTTCCCAAATCTATTTATGACCTATCTATAAATATGAAGATTATAACAAATAACCTACATAGTTATTGTGGGAGATGGATTAATTCTTTCTTTATGAAAGCATATGACATTAACATGATATTTAAAATGCTATTTTTCATTTGAATTTTATTGTAAAATGAATGTTTAAAATCCTTAGTTTAGATTATACCGGGATATAATTCTATACAGATGTATAGAACGTATCTACAAATAAACAAAAATTAGGTAAAATTAATGAATTGGGCGGAAACTACTGGGTTACAAAGTCCAGAAATATAATAAAATATTATTTGGATTGAGTATGTCTCCCCATTTGAAGATATTTTCTCAAGGGAATCTTTATATTATGACTTCAATATACTTTTAGTATTTTACAATGGCAGAAGTTATTTTAACTGCATCTGAGGGTGTCTTACAAACAAGTTCTTTTTATACCGTTTTATCTATATCTTTGGACACTTTATGTTTCTCTGTAAGAGAATTCTCATGAGAAATCCATTTGTCACCATGTTATCTTTATGTAGATAAGAAAATAAAAGAGAAGCTAAATTGAGGAGCAGACAAGCTGTGAAAGGGAATGCGCGCCCTCTAGTGACCCACATTTATTTCTCACAAGGGCATATACAGCTTTTCTTTTTGGTTTCATGATTTTAAATAAACATCAAATTTGATTTTAAAATACTAGTAAATGGATCAAGATTTTCAACTTGAACATATTACATTGTGTAATCATATATTTATTACTATGGCAATATTTCATCTATCACTTAATAGAATATTCTATTAACCCATGTTAGGGTGATTTTCCTACACAGAACTATGTTTCAAAAGGACTTTCAATTTACTGAAAATGAAATATAAATTCTAGGCATCTGAGACTTAGAAACTCTCTGTTGCCAATCCTCTGGGCCAGTGGTCAGCAAACTCATTAGTCAACAGATTCAAATATCAACAGTACAACCATTGAAATTTCTTTTGAGATCCAAAATTTTTAAACTTAAACTTCTTTTTTTTAATATATATTTTATTGATATTTTACAGAGAGAAGGAAGGGAGAGAGATAGAGAGCTAGAAACGTAGGTGAGAGAAAAACATCGACCAGCTGCCTCTTGCACACCCCCCACCAGGGATGTGTCCGCAACCAAAGTACATGCCCTTGACCAGAATCGAACCTGGGACCTTTCAGTCCGCAGACCGACGCTCTACCACTGAGCCAAACCGGTTACAGCACTTCTTCTAATGCCACTTCTTCAAAATAGACTCGCCCAGGCCGTGGTAATTTGTGGAAAAGCCACACTCAAGGGGCCAAAGAGCCGCATGTGGCTCGCGAGCTGAAGTTTGCTGACCATGGCTCTGGGCGATACATGTTCTTTCACACTGATTGGCTTTATAACTAACTAATGGCCTGGTGCAATCAGACAGGTGGGCAAAGGCGGTTAGAGGCTATGTCCCTTGGGGGATGTCCAACTAAACCAGCAGTTGGACATCCCTCACACAATCTGGGACCACTGGCTCCTAACTGCTCACCTGCCTGCCTGCTTGATCACCCCTAATTGTCTCTGCCTGCCTGCCTAATTTCCCCTAACCTCTTTGCCTGCCCCATGCACAAAATTCATGAACAGGGGCATTCCCTCAGTCCAGCCTGCACTCTCTCCAGTCAGACATCCCTCTTGTAATCTGGGACCACTGGCTCGTAACTGCTCACCTGTCTGCCTGCCTGCCTGATTGCCCCTAACTGCATCTGCCTGCCTGATCACCCCTAACTGCCCTTCCTTCCTGACCTGATCTCACCCCAACTGCCCTCCCCTGATGGCCTGGTTGTCTCCAACTGCCCTCCCCTTCAGGCCTGATCTTGCCCCCAACTGCCTCCCCTGCTGGCCTGATCACCCCTAACTGCATTTGCCTTGGCCCCCACCACCATGGCTTTGTATGGAAGGAAGTCAGATGTCTGGAAGATGACTTTTCAACTCAGTCTAATTAGCATAATACCCTTTTCTTAGTATAGATAAATTATATAGGATAGGATTGCTTAAATGGGTGGGGAAAGCCTTTTTCAGCAGGAGGAGATGCTCTTGGCAAAAAACAAACAAACAAAAAACATAAACCCTATATCTGGACTGATAACCAGACATATGCACTATACTGCCAAACCAGTCATTAAAAATGAACTGTTTTCTTACACCTTACACCAAACAGCTATTGCCCTTAAAATCCCTTCTCAGCCCCCACCTTAGGTTTTGCCTTCGCAGTTCACCCAGTTTCTATGCCAATCAGCGTCAATAGCTCTGCCTCCTAGGCAGCCATTGGCTCCTGGTACTTTACCCAGATTTAGTTCTGATTGGTCGGTTTCTATGCCAGCCAGTGTCTCTGGGCCTATCTCCTGGCCTGATCGGAGAGGCGGAGCTGATCAGCAGCCCCTGAGGCTGCTGCTGAGGTCTGGAGAGAAAGAGAGGCAAGGACTAATCAAAAGCTGCCACGGAGGCTATGGATCAGACCCTGCTTCTCTCTTTGGGCCTTATCTGCAGCTCTCATGGCAGTCAGTGCTGGGTCGCTGCAGTGACCCGACACTGACTGCAGTACTGACATCCAGTGTTTGGTCATCTATTCAGTCATTTTGGACCTTATGGACCCTGGATCTTTATATATATATATAGATAGTCACATTTCTTTGTTTTATCCTTAGTTTCCTTTGCTCTAGGAGATGCATCAGCAAACATACTGCTATGAGAGATGTCTAGATTTTGCTGCCTATGTCTTCTAATATTTGCATAGTTTCATTGCTTACATTTAGATTTTATCCATTTTGAGTTTATTCTTGTGTACGGTGTAAGTTGATGGTCTAGTTTAATTACTTTTACATGTTCCTGTCCAATTTTCCTAACACCCTTTATTGAAGAGACTATCTGTACTCCAATGAATGCTCTTACCTCTTTTGTCAAATATTAATAGAACATAATGGCTTGAATTGATTGCTAGTTTCTTTGTTCTGTTCCATTGATATTTAAGCCTGTTCTTGTGCCAGTACTTGTTTTTTTTTTATTACAGTGGGTTTGTAGTATAACTTGGTATCTTTTATTGTGATTACTCCAACTTTATTTTTCTATCTCAAGATTTTTGTGGCTATTTGGGGTCTTTTTTTGTTTCATATAAACTTTTGGAGTGTTTGTTCAAGATCTGAATTATGCTGTTTGTATTTTAATAGGGATTGCATTAAATCTATACATTGCTTTTGATAGTATGAGTATTTTAATGATGTTGATTCTCCCAATCCATGAACACAATATATTTTTTCACTTGTTTATATCTACTTTTATCTCTTTTTCCAAAATCTTGTAGTATTCTGATTACAGGTCTTTTACCTCCTTGGCTAAGTTTATGTCTAAGTATCTTAATTTTGTTATTGAAATAGTAAATGGGATTTATTATTATTATTTTTTTTTTAGTTTCTCTTTTTGAGAGTTCTTTATTGGTGTATAAAATTGCCATTGATTTCTGGGTATTTCATATCCTGCTATGATGGCAAATTTGTTTATTGAATCTAGTAGTTTTTTATGGATATTTCTAGTTTTCTATGTATAATATCATGTCATCTAGGAATAATGACAATTTTACTGCCTCCTTTCCAATTTGGGTGCCTTTTATTTATTTTTTCTTCTTGAATTATTCAATTTTTAAAAGTAAGTAATATGTGGAAACATACATGTGGGAGGGATCAGCTTCCTCAGAAGGAAGATTGAAAGAGAAGAGTAAGGAATAGTTGATCAAGAAAACTTCCACGAGAAATTATGTATCTTGAACTGAGTCATGAAAGATAAGTGTCTGAGATTAGGAGTGTACCCATCTACCAATATGGAACTTAAATACCTTCTCAAATTCTCAAACTGTGAAGAAAAAAGATTATTAAAAATATAATAAATATAATTTTGAAATTTTACCTGACCACCAAAAATAATGCTTGCATACTTGTAATATCAATGAAAAAGAATTATAGTTTTATTTTTATTATTTTTATCTTTTGTTAATCCTCACATGAGATTATTTTTACATCGGTTTTTAGAGAAAGTGGAAGGGGGAGGGAGAGGCAGAGAGAAACATCAATGTGAAAGAGAAGCATCAATTGGTTGCCTCCTGCATGCACCCTAATCAGGGACAGTGAACCTGCAACCAAGTTACATGAACTGAACCTGGGACCATTTAGTCCACAGGCTGACACCAAACTGACTAGGGCTATAGTTTCATTTTTATTAATATAAAATGCATATTTTCACTAATCAAAATGTACAATAAGATTGGTTTGTTAAATCACCTGGTCTAAGCCTAGAGCTCTGGATCCTGTAAGAGTTAACATATTTCACAGGTGTCAAGACTTTACTTTCAGGCTTCTAAAGACGAAGCTCATTACATTTTTATAAAGTTGTACGTGCAATGATGTTTAAAAATGTAAAATGGATATTCACAACCAGCTCACTAACCAAATTAGTTAAGTCTGAGAGCTTAAAGGATTTCTACTTTCAACATTTACCCATTTGGGAATGATGAGTTCCAAATGGTATATTGAAAGTGACTGAATTAAAGTTTATGTAAATGTGTCATCTTAGGTTAATACTTTATATAGCAGTCACTGTACAGAAAATTAACAGAACATAGTAAGTACCCATCAAGAGGCTCTCCTGGCATAATTAGCAGTTATATTATTGCACAAGTTCCATAGTGTTGAGAATTCAAAATGGGCAACTTCTTAAACTGCAAGTGTTTCTCTGTTTTTTTGAGTGGTGGTATTTTTCAGTCTTTTTTTCTTTTAATTTACTTAAAATGTTTATACATACACATACACATACAGATATATCTCCAAATTTTGACTATAAGATAGTGTAATTGATTTAATTTTCATCCCCTTTATGGAAAATTCAACTAGATGAAATAGACTAGATTTGTACAATAAGCATCATACGTTTTGATATTTTGAAAATTCCAGAAAATGAGAGGTATCTTCTAAAAATATTACCTTGGTTGGTAATAAACTCTTTGCAAATAAAAATATTCAAAGACATCATTGCTCTCTGTTCTACGGAACTTTACACATTTTGCTTTTGGGAATTTCTGAAGAGTGTCTTTGTAAAGAAGAGAAAATTGTCAATTCACTGCTAATCATCCTCTCTAATAAAAGAGAAGCATGCAAATTGACCATATCTTAGCTACACCCACAAGCCACGCCCACCAGCCAATCAGGGTGAATATGCATATTTGCAGGGCGAGTATGCAAATAATTTGCATATCCAGGCCAGAGTGAAGACTGAAGACAACTTAGAAAGAAGCCAAGCACTGCAGAAGGGAGTGAAGCTGTGGAGAAGCTAGCAAGCGGGGCCGGGGAGAAGGGAGGGAAGCTGGTGAGGCTTCGGAGAAGGGAGGGAAGCAGGTGGGGCAGTGGAGACCATAGCAGGAAGCCCTGTCGCAGGAATCTTCCTGCAAGGGGCCTCTAGTCAACAATAACAAATGAAATTTTAGGGCATATTTTACAAATATAGGACACAATATTCATCAGCAATTGCATAAGAAAAAATCAGTTTATCAGAGGAGAATGATATGTCAATTTTTAGTTGATAAAGATTTTAAGTTGGATAAAGTTAGATTGCATTTAAGGGATAGAGTTTATCTTTAAAAGCATGTAGAAGTACACTAAGTACAGAGTGAAGTGCATTATGAGAGTCCGATGAGTAAGGAATATATTAATGGGCTATTTCTGAAGGTATAAACGCCCTTATGAGTAACATACTATATGTCATTTCATTAGCAATGGTTTTGTGAGAGTTTTAAAAGTGAAAAAAAAAGAATGAGTAGAAATGAGTGATTTATGAAGAGAAATACATGCATAGAATCTGAGATTTAATATTGAAAATAATTATTCATTGTTTTTTTTGAGGGTTTTTGATAAGGGAGCATAGTTACATCTGTATGATATCTTCAGTTATGATTAAATATCTACCCTCAGGTAGTACAAAGAATAATGGAAAGTATCACTGGCAAAATGCTGAGGAGAGTAGATGACACTCCCTTTATAAACATGTATGGATTTGAATCATAAAGTTGGTTAATTTAGCATACATCTCAGCAAATATATCTGAAAAATATTCAATAACAGTGAAAACTAGGGGGAAGACCACAAAAAATGATGAGACAGTAGCTGCCAAATTGATAAGGAATAACATCGATGTGCAATTGTCACTTGAAAACCAAGGTTTGAAGCTATTGCTCATTGTCTTAGTCTGGGTTTTCCCAAGAGTGGATTTGGAGACAAAAATTTTGTGCAAGTTTATTTGGAAAGTGATCCCAGAAAGCAAAGTGGGGAAGTGATGTTAGGAAAAGGAGGCAGCCAAAATATAGGCTGATACCCGAGCAGGTTATTGCTGGAGACAACTGGGACTCAATTCTTCTTGGAACTTTCCAAGGCACTGTATATAGCCTTCTTCATGATGGTTGCACACTGAAGGACAAGGGAGCTGGTATATTTATCCACCAACTCCCAGGTTCCACTAATTAAAGTTTACTCTTGAGGTGTAAACATCAGAACTCCTATCCCACTCCATGCACTGCCAAGTGAATGCCTGTAGGTAGAGAAACACATGGATTTTTATATTATACCAACATAAAAACAAAAATCCCTTAACACATTTTGAAGGAAAAATGTACTCAATTTGGTAGATGGTTAAATGGCCACAGTCAAAGACAACAGAAATGAGAGAGATGGAGACATTTGTAGAAGCACACAATGGGACTCTACAGCCACACATCGTTTTGCTGCACTTTGCTTTATTGCACTTAAAAGATGTTGAGTTTTTTACAAATTGAAGGCAAGACCTTCTACAACCAAAAAGATTGGTATTCCTTTATTGCACTACTTATTATATTGCAGTTTTCTAGAATGGATTCTGCAATATATCCGAGGTATGCCTGTATTTTAAAATCAACATTATGAATGAAGAAATAGGAAACCCAGGGATGAAACTTATGGGAGAGCAAGATGTAAGAAAGCAGTTACCATGTATGTTACAATAAAAATACATACATTTTTATATTCCATATAAAATATTGACATTTAATGACATGGGATTTGGGATTAAAAAATGTCTGAAATTAGATATCTCTTCCTTCAATTTCAGTTGGGTAGCTTTTATTACTGTGAACCAGGCCTTCTTTGAGGTGAAGGATATAATAGGGAACAAGATGAATTAGGTTCCTTCCCTATGGTTCTAATAGTCTGAGATAAAATAATTTATTGGAAGTGCTTTATATTCTGTGAGGCTCTATATCAGTTTAATTTTAATCTAATAACCTGCAGCTAACATGGGAAGTTTTAACATGTTTACTAGTATATGATTTAAAGCCTTGAAATTTTAGTTCAGGAAATCAGTTCATAAGTTTGCGATAGTGAAGAACTGGGTTAATAATAATTTTTGTGAAAAATTCCTAAAGTTTAATTCACTTTAACTTCAGTATGAGTTGAAAGTGTAATATGGAAGTGAAAACATTTATTTAATAGGCTGCATCATGTGTTATAAACCAGGAAGATAATTATCTGTTTTTCCCCTATAATACTAGATACTGCTGATATGATCCCTTTAGCAGCCAGATTTTAAGGAAACTATGGCTTATCCATTGAAGTAACTTGGGCTAGAACAGATATCTTCGAGTGTATTTAAAGAAATGATTTCAACTATTTGAGGATTGAATTGAAAATAAGTTATAGCATAATAATTAAAGTACATAAATGCTGTCTAAATCTTATATTAGTATTTTTATTCTATTTCTCACATTTCCTATGGAAAAGTAAATACCATTTATTTTTCTGGATACTTTCATTTGTTTGGTTGTTTTGCTTAATAAACTATTGGATTAGATTATCTTTAAATTCTCTTTTCATAGATGGTTTACAGATGCTGATAAAATCTAGGGTTTTTTTCTTGAGGAAAACACACATTCAGAATTGTGCCCAGAATTTCAAATGATTCATAGAGATCTTTTACCTTTGCAACCCTTCCATGACTCCCCTAAAACCTGTACTTTAACTAGACCTGATGATAGTGGATATTTACTCGCATTAGCTCTATAGATCTCTGCAATAAAATAATGCTTGAGAATATCAGGGTAAATGATCAAATATATATTGCAGCATAACAACAAACCCCAAAATTTAGTGTCTTAACATAGTTATTTATCATTTTCCGTAATTCTGCAATGTAAGATCTTGGTGCAGTTCTGTGATTCTAAGTGGTTTCATCTGGAGCACTCATTTGATTATATTCAGCTGGTATTTGAGAGGGTCCAGATGTCAGAGAAGGCTTTATTTATATGATTGGTCCCTTGTACTGTTCCACATGGTCTCTCCAGCTGGCTAGTTTGAGGTTTCTTAAAGGATTGTTTGAATTTCTAACAGTTGCAATCTCCTAGTGTCTGCTCTCAGAGGACAAGATCTAAGGTGCAAGCACTTATGAAACTCCTGCTTGTATCACCCTTCCTGATATCCCATTTGCCATACTAAATCACATGACCACATCTAGAGTCAATACAGTTAGAAAGTATGTAAGAGCATAAATACCAGAAGAATTTTTAATAGGGGCACCAAAGTGGAATGTTATGTTTGGTATAAGTAGTTTCTAAAAAGAAGTAGGGTTATCTTGGGAAGTAGTAATTTTTCTACCAGTGCAAACCTTCAAGCAGAGGCTGAGTAATGGCTTAATAGTATAGGGGATTCCACAGAGGTGAACTCCTTGATCAAAAGACTCTAGACCAAAGCTGACTCCACATTTTGAGCCTACCTGAATAGGGAAATATTAGTGCTATTAACAACAGAGGCATAGAGCGGGAGTCTCAGATTAGTTGGAAAATGATAAATGTGGATAGATTACCTTTTTCCATATAGAAGAAAGATATAATCAAGAAATAATGATCCTTATTTTTCCTGTCTTAGGTTGGATGTCGACATCACAGAACTTCACAGTTGGATAACTCGTTCAGAAGCTGTGTTGCAGAGTCCTGAATTTGCCATCTTTCGGAAAGATGGCAACCTCTCAGACCTTAAAGAAAAAGTCAATGTAGGTTATTTTTCCTAAGTTTTGTTGCTTGTAAACTCTATGCTTTGTACTCTCTGATTCTATTAGAATTGAAAAGATTAAAGCAATATGATATCATGCTTTTAACTTTAAAATGTATTTTAGATACCAATTAGAATCAAAGTTTCACCTAGTAGAACCTTCCCTTGTTCTGCTGTGAATGACCAGGAATGCTTTCCATAAACCTTCTCTAACAACTTTTTTATTGGTTAAGCTGTAAGTTAACCACTTTATAACATGAACTTACATTGATTTCCCTTCATATATTGTTCTGTCATTTCAAGTATGGGACTTATAGTAGCAAACTTTTAGAATAGAATAGACATGTAAAATACTATACTTAGGACTTTGTTGTTTATGATTTCATGGTCATTAAAAAGTTATTCTTTATAGTTGTTGATACTTTTCATAAATTATAACAGTTTTGCATTCTCTAGGTATTTATTTATTATATTGTAATAACTAAAAAGTTCAGGATTTTTCTATATTTATTTATTTTTATTCTCTACTGAGACATTATAATTTTGTCCTTCACAATAGGGATTTTTATTGATTTAATAAGTGTTGCTTCATCCTCAGGGACGTTATCAGGGCTATGATTTTTCAAATTCGACAATTATAAAACATCCATTTTTGGTATGTAACTGGCAATACAGGAATACCACATTTTATTGTTCTTCATAGATGTTAGGATTTTTACATATTGAAGAAGGTAAGAAGACCCTCCTCCACCAGCAAAAAGATTGACTCACTTTAATTATGGCTCTCTTTATTGCAGTGGCATGGAACCAGACTTGCAATATCTCTGAGATGTGCTTGTAGTTTGTAAGATTTCTAGCAGGCCAAGTAAATAATCTGCAGTGGGCAGGTTAAAGAAAAAAAAATATCCTCAATGTCAAATAATTTGAACAACAGGAAGGTTACATGTGTGTGGATTAATTCTGCCTATTCTTTCAAGCATTCGATTTCATGAATGACAAAATCTATTTTTAACTCATACAATACTAAATCAGAAGCAAGTTAATACTTGATGTGGAGTTATAACTTTTGGAGAACAAAAAAATCTTCTGGGAAAAATAATCTATTTTTTAGGTTGCTTGAGGATGAGAGATAATTTCATCAACATTTCTCAGAACTCACTATTTATAAATTAGAAATTTATTATTAGCTTTATATAATAGTCTGTTATCTAATAATAGCAAACTAGTATAAATAGTTGCAATAAATGGGAACTATGATTATATTTGTTAATATCTTAGTTTGAAAATTAAACTCAAGAACAATGTATAATATTTAGGAGAAACTTAGCAAAATGTCTTATTTCAAAGTATATCTGGGTGAAGGTATGCTTTTTTGTTAGGGTTTTTAAGGTAATTCTATGGCTAGAAAATTACTTTGAGAAGATGCCCTCTAAATTCTTTCCAGATTCATGTGACATATTTGACAACTGAAAGTAAGAATCTCCTGGGGCAGACATTTTATTAGCTAATTCAACATTTTTGAATCTATTTGAATAATCTACTTATATGTTCATCACCCTCTGTATCTTAAAACAGCTTTGATCAAGCACGAAAATTGAGTCCCAGCATTTAAGGAATGCAACTTTAAAAATGTCCTGTTATCATATGGTTACCTAGAAGCAATTTGCATTTAATCAATAGTGTCAGCAATGACTGAAAGTGCTAAAAAAAAAAGTATACAATATTGTATGAGTGGTTTTCTAATGCCTCGTGAGTCACCTTTATCAACTTCTACTCTCTTTTTCTGAAATAACAACATCATTTTTAATTGCCTACTAAAATAGGACATAAAATGATTTACCTAGACATTTCCTTCAGGCTAAATATAATGTATATGTATTAAAAATCCTTGAGAGAAATGCATAATGATGATGGATATGCAGTTTTGATGTACATTAATTTTCTACTTCTTCACCTGTCTGTTTATGTAGGTTATTTGGAACACATGGGAGGCCTGTCTTATGAACTTGAGTGCTATTAATTCATTTTTAGGCATCCATTAAAAAATGACTAAATATTACCTTCTCTCTTTTTTTTTTTTTTACTTTATTCTTTCAATTTCAAGTGCT
Organism: Pipistrellus hanaki; assembly: GCF_964339955.1. Lineage (NCBI taxonomy): Eukaryota > Metazoa > Chordata > Mammalia > Chiroptera > Vespertilionidae > Pipistrellus > Pipistrellus hanaki. The sequence continues at coordinate 84,470,681 of NC_140524.1, forward strand.
CTCAGCTAATTATAATGTCCTAGGATATTTTCAGTTCAATTTTATATACTTTTAAACATAACATAGTGTTTTCTTCTTTATTAACCATGTGTTTTATACATATAATTAATGTAGTGCACTGACTTAAAACTTGAGTTCTAGGGGATGTTTCTACTCAAAGTGTAGTCTCTGAACAAACAATATGGATCATCAGTGAGCTTGTTAGAAGTGTAAGATTTCAGACCTAATGAATCAGTATTTGCATTTAAACAAGACCCTCAGATGATTCTTATGCACATAAAGTTTTGAGAATCAGACAAGACACAATCTGGGACTTTATCACTCTTACTTCAGTGCTCTTTCCCTCATTCTGTTTATATCACCACAGTTCAGAATTTCTAGCTGAATAATACATCTAGCTACTCAACTTCTTGAATTGAGCACAGACATTGTAATGTAAGTTAGTAGTTAAAACAACAAAACAACCTGCCTGACCAGAAGATAATATGATAAGGTGACCAAGAATTGGGACCTGTAAGTGCTTTTAAAAACCTTCCTACCAGCTGTTAAGGTAAACAGGCCTTGGGCTCTTTTGGGGACCTCTGCTTATTTACACCCATAACAAATCAACTTTTAACCTAGTTCTGTAGGAAATTTCAAGCCAATTAATTCAACTTCCTCTTATTTCTGTTATCTGTGTTTACAACTCAGAATATAAGTACTTCTATTCATCTGTTCTTTGATGAGTCTTAATCTCTATGTTCTTCACTCTCTTTTCTCTGCCTCACTTCCTCTTTTTAGTGCCTTCCTGTGCTCTCATACTCTGAAACTCTTTTCCCAAGGCAAAGTCTCAGTCCTGTATACTCACTCTCTACATCCATGGAAACCACTTTACCCTTCAGAACACTACTAAGATTAATGACTCTTTCATACATCCACTCCTTTAGAATTGAAGGGCCAATTCCAAAAGTACCACTCTCTATGTAAAAAAAGCAAATCCATTCCCTTGTGTTTCATGCCAAGTAGCCATCTATCTATTGGTCATCATTTTATTATATTACTTTCTCGTTGAAGACTTTGACACCAGGTTCACAGTATTGCCCACTCAAATTGTGCCTTCCTCCTTAATATCCTGAGCCCATGTGGGTTGTACTGCTATCCACAAAATCCACCATTTCCAAAATCTCCTCAATTCAGCTACCCACCTGCATAACTGTACTGTTTTATTAGCAGATATTACTCCATTTCTGAAATAGCACATTTTAACAGATTCACCAGTACTTATTCATGTTTTCCATGCCTCTCTAGTAAAATTTCTCAATTTTCCTCAACAATTATTTCAAGGTTCTCCTAAAATTTTCCCCACCATTTATAGTAGATGACTTTCCCCTCTTAATTTAATTAAAGTAATATCTCACAGATTATATTTGTTTTCACACAGTCTCTTTCTTTCCCCTCTGCCTTGGTGGAAGAGACTGTCCTCTTTTGACTAGGTATGGCTAATCTACGTGTGTATAGTCTTAATATCTTCACTGTCTATATCCTAAGGAACCTGTTTCCATTTAACCACAAATCGATATCTTCAATTTTTCTATTTTGGGGTCTTTATCATTAGCCTTTAAATATGCTATTTTTCTGTCTTTGAGAAAACCCTCCTCTCCTATAAACACACATATGAATATTTTTGTGCCTTATTTTACTCAACTTTTAATAGGACTAAAACCTACTAGCCTCTTTATCTTTTGTGAAATTCTTTTCTTCCTTGGTTTATGGGATACCACTATCTCCTGGTTTCATCTCATTGTCCTTTAATATTGATATTCTCTACAGTTCTTCCCTTTTTCTCTTCTTTGAATTATGCTCATCTCTTCCCATTCAAACAGAATTTATTTTCTAACAAGGGGCCCAGTGCACAAATTCGTGCATGGGTGGGGTCTGGCCAGCCTGCCCCGATTGGGGCCTATCAGGCCAGTTGGGACCTAGGGCGGTTGGCCAGACAGAGAAAGGGGCTGCAGGCGGTTGGTTGGCCAGGGGGAGGAGCCACAGGCAGTAGGCCAGCTGACTCTGCCCTCAATTGGGGGAATGATTGGGGGTGCAGTCAGTGGAGAAGAGGGGCTGCGGGTGGTTGGCTGGCCAGCCCTGCCCCTTGGTTGAACTCCAAACTCCTGGTCCAGGGGACAGTTTGCGTATTAGCCTTTTATTATATAGGACTAGAGGCCCAGTGCATGAAATTCATGTGCAGGGTTTACGGGGCATCCTCAGCCCAACCCATAATCCAGCCTGCACCCTCTCCAATCTGGGACCCCTCAAGGGATGTCTGATTGCCCATTTAGACCGGATCCTGGTGAGATTGGGCCTAAACAGGCATTCGGACATCCCTTTCACAATCCAGGATTGCTAGTTCCCAACCATTAGCCTATCTGCCTGCCTGATTGCCCCTAACCACTTCTGCCTGCCAGCCTAATCACCCCCTAACTGCTCCACTGCCAGCCTGATCAACACCTAACTTCTCCCCTACCAGCCCTATTGCCCCCAACTGCCCTCCCCTGCAGGCCTGGTCACCCCCAACTGCCCTACCCTACTGGTCCAGTCACCCTTAACTCCCCTCCCTTGCCATCCTATTTGCCCCTAACTGCCCTCCCCTGCTGGCCCAGCTACCCCTAACTGCCCTCCCTTGTCAGTCCAATTTCCCTCCCCTGCAGGCCTTGTCCCTCCCAACTGCCCTCCCCTGCCAACCATCTTGTGGTGGCCATCTTGTGTCCACATGGAAGCAGACATCTTTGACCACATTGGGGATGCCATCTTGTGTGTTGGAGTGACGGTCACTTTGCATATTACCTCTTTATTATATAAGATTATTATACAGGATGACATCCAAATATGTACCTTTAGCTCATATGTGCCCCTTAAAGCCCAGGCCGATATATCTAATTGCCTAATAGACACCTTTAATTTAATTTTTGCCTGAAAACTTAAACCTCATTTAATCTTTTTCTTTCCTTTCCCTTTTCTTACAGCCTAATCCAAGAACCTAAAAGTTACTGGGTCATCTAGATTTTTCTCTATAATTTACAAACCCTTTAACAAGTTCAATTAATCTTGCTAGCGCGCTGAAACTGTCTAATTCTCTGTATTCCCATCACCACAACCCTGATTAAAGTTTATATGGTAGCTCACCTCTGTTTAAGATGATAAACCATAGCTGGTCTTCCCTGCCACTAATATTTTATTCTTTTAGAAGTTTTCTGATTGCTTCTGTCAAAATGAATTTAGTGAAACATAAATATTACCTGTTATGCCTCTGTTTATATGCATTTGAGAGGGGGGGAAAAAGCCACTGATACCTATGATCTGGCTTGGCACTTCAGTTAGTCCTTGGAATTGCTACATGCTATACCAGAGCTTGCAAGAAGTCTCAATACAGACAAAAATTATAACATTTCTAAACCACCCAAAATGACCAATTGTCTCCATCCATGCTTACATGACTTCTTTACTAATTATAATTTTATCCTTTCTACATTATCCATGTCATCTATATAATTATTTTCAAGATACCCAATCATAGAATTACCCCTTACAACATCCAATTAAAGGCAAAGCCCTGCTTCTTTAACCACATCCTCACCTTATAGAAACCAATACTTAAAAACTCTTTTTAACATCCTCTTTGAGACATATCACCATAGTTTCCTATTCCATGGTCTCTCTCTTATCACAGCAAATTAAATCAAACTAACTTTATTAATCTGCAGACCTGTTCCTGATGGCCTTTGGAAGACATTGACAAAGGCATTGTCTCATGTTGCCTTCATAAAGACTACCATGATCAAAATCCTGTTTACTTATCCAAACTGATTTCTGGCCATTGTTACATTGATTATATTTAATCAATGTAAAAACCAATGTAATTACAATTTCTATAAATCATAGAAATTGGAGACTGGATCTTAATTTCTTACTCCTGTTATTTATTTGTTTGTTTGTTTGTTTTGGTTTACCTTAATTTGGTTGTTTAAGTATTCCAGTACCTAACATAGCTCCTGGTAATTAGCACCACTGATGATTGACTGTATGAACAAGTGATTATTTTTCATTTCTGAAGGCTAATTTTAAGTCAAGGTCTGTTACTGATATGAAGGATTTAACAACTTCCAAATAAACATTTGAGTGAATAAGTTACTTTTTCTGTCAAAGGGCAAAACTACATTATAGAATGTTAAATGAATAGAAAATTAATTGCTACTAAAGTCAGGGTAGGACTCTGGGGAATCTGGAACTTACTTTTCACATTAATTAGAGAAGATGTCATGAAAGGAAGAGGCTTTTAAGAGATGCTGATGAAGGAGGAAGAGAGGTCATAGTGTTTTAACCAACTTATTTATAAATTAGTAAATTTCTCTTTCTGTGTACTTTGCTCAATGGTTATTTTAATTGTTTCTTTTTTCTTTACATTATTATACAACTCAATTGCCTTTTATTTTGCACTCAAAGTTATACAATTTAGAATTCATAATTTGTAACAATCTGTAAGGATTTTCATGAGTCCATAATACATTTTAAAAATAACAGTAAAATCATTATGGAATGGTTCACTGAAGCCTTTTTAAGCTGATAATAGTATATTCTTTACTTGAAATTATGTGCACAACATACTTCAGAATCTCAGCAGTAGGTTTTAAACATATGATCATATATTGAATATATATTGAGTAAAGTATTAAATATCCTCCGTGTTAATAAAAATAAGTTCAAAAATATGTTCCATTATAAAATATAGATACTTTTAATAGTAAAACTATTATATAAGTGCATGTATATCGACACATATATATGCACTAAAACAGAGATATATAGGAAAACACATATAGAAAAGCTGGATGAGTTTCATATAAGAAATATCAGAGAAGGATAATAATATCTAAGGCAGTGATTTATTCATGATCAAGGTGATTCACAGAGGTAGTTTTAGCTATTGGAATTTAACACTATAAGAAGCATTATACGTGGCAAGAAGAAAATTGGTACCTTTCAGGAAAGTACTTGCTATATATTATAGTAGTGATGACTGAAATCTGACTAAATTTAAACTAACATTGAAGATGAAATGTATAGAAGAAAATGAATATCATGTTGAAGAGCATTCAGATGACACCTTTGTCCTTGAAAACAAAGGAAAAAGCTCATATGTAAGGTGCCCCAAAAATATATGCAGATATTTTGAGTAATTATAAAGGCAATGCTTTTTAAAATACATTTCATTTTCAAAATAGAGCTATCACCTATTAAAGTGTGTATACATTTTTGGGGGATACCCTGTATATAAATGGAGGTATAGATAAATAGAGTAAATATAAAATAAATATGAATCAGAGCCATGGAAGAGAAAGAAAGCCAAAGATGCTGAAATATTTGCAAAAAATACTTCAGAAAAAAAAATAGCCCCTAAATTTCTGAGATCAATAAAATGTTGTTACACTTATTCTCTAGGGATAAGAAAACATTTTAATTTGTAAACATAGATAAAAGTTTTGCATAATCTGAAAATGTAAGACCAACCTCATTAGGGTGCTTTAAAATACAATACTGTCTACTAGCCAAGTAGGAGCACTTGTTTATCTGCTTTTGAGTCCAAGGAATCCTGGATGGTATTGTGGTCAAGAATCATTCTTTTTAAGGACACATTTGTAATACCTTAATCAATACAGGAAAAAAAGTAATAAAAAAAGAATCATTCCTTTGCCTTTTGTTCAGGGGACTATTCCATCTTATTTTTTCAATGTTATGTTTTTATGATTCTAGAGGCCCTGGTGCACAAATTAATGTACCAGTGGGGTCCCTCAGCCTGGCCTGTGGGGATTGGGCTGAAACCAGTTCTCCAACATCCCCTGAGGGTTCCTGGATTGTGAGAGGGCACAGGCCAGGCCAAGGGACTCTATGGGTGCATGTTGGGGACCAGGGAGGGACTATGGAAGGGCTCTAGGCCACGTCCCACCTCTTTTGCCCAGTCCTTATCTTGCCACCTATCTGCTGGACCCCAGCAGCAAGCTAACCTACTGGTCGGAGCATCTGTCCCCTCATGGTCAGTGCATGTCATAGCAACTGGCTGACTGGTCAAATGAATGGTCAGACACTTAGCATATTTAGGCTTTTATTATATAGGGTAATAAATGTTGTAAGTACCATGTTGTTTTTTCACTTTCATTTCTCTCCCTCCACCAAAATAAGGTTTTATTAAGGTTGACTTAATGAATTTTCCACAGTAGTACTTGTTTACCATTTGGGTAATTGTTTATTATTGCTATCAGGGCATCATAAAAGTCCTGTTTGGTGGGCCTAACTCCTACACTAAGCTGCAATTTCTAGAAGACTGTTATTTAATCCAGCTTTACTGAGTTTACAGGACCCAACCCCATGAGCTGTTTCTGAGGTTATTGTATGTATGTATAGCTGCCAAGTCTTGTCATATATCACAACTTCACAGAGCACTTTTATTGTGGATGGGGTGGGAAAGAATATAATAATGTATATGGAGGCATATGCTACAATAGATATTACCTTATTATGCATCTACTATGTACCAGACATTGTTCCAGACACTGGAGATAGTGTGAAGAAATACATGAGGATCCTAGACCTTATGCAGTTTATATTCCAATGGGGAAGATAAGCATTAAGCAAGATTAATATATAAAACATATATAATATTATTGATAAATGCCAAAGACAAAAATAAAGAAGGAATGAAGGCTAGGAAGTGTGTACATAGATAAATAGAGTGGATATAGGAAGCCTAACTGAGACAGTGACATTTAAATAAAAATCTAAAGGCAGTGAAGGATTAATTATCTAAATATGGGAAGTATGAGCATTTCAGCCAGAGGGAAGAGTAAAAGCTTGCTGAAAAACAAGAGTGTGGCTGGAGCTGAGTAATCAAGTTGCTCACTAGCAGGAGAAGAGGTCAGAGAGGTTACAGAGGTTAAGACCAGGTGAACCCATTGTTACAACTTGGGCCTTTATGCAGAGTGAGAAGGGAGGTTATTGGAGAGTTGAGCTGGCCACTATTGTGTCTAACTTCCTGTCTGCTGTGTTGAGAATATATCATCATGGAGCTAAGATAAAACTAGAAACACACTTTCATGGGTACTTTGAAACATCTAGGCCCCTGAGAGATGAGGAAGTCTTGACTTGTATGGTAGTAGTGAGCACAGTAATCATCACTTTCTGGCTGTGTTTTGAGGTTTGAACCAATGGGCTTTTCTGATGGATTGAATGTGGTGTTTGTGAGAAACAGATGAGTCAGAAAGGAGTCTAGGTTTTTGACCCGAACAAATGTAAATACATATCAATCCCTCTGACACGAAATGTAGAGGTCAGTGAGATAAGGAGGAACCAGCATAGCAGAAGGAATAAAGACAGTTTTTGAGGTAGGAGGAAAACTCTCTGCACTTCTAGTCTAGGAAGCCAAATTAAGAAATATTTTTAAGAAGTACCCTCTGAGTCGAAGTATGCTGAGGCCTGGAAATCAGCCTATGAATGTGGTAGCATGGAGGCTATTGTGACATTAATAACAGTGTAAGGGAATAGGTGTGAGGGGACCTCTTTTCTCTTTTGTAATGGGGTCAGCTTTTTCTTTGGAAGACAGACCTGTGGAAGGCCAATTTTTCTCCTTGGTGGCACAGGCTTCTTTGGAGTAAGGGCTTTGCAATCCCTTTTCCAGAGCCACATTTCTCTCCAGAATTAGCTTTTGATGGTTGTATAATTTTTATTTTACTTTTTCTGTAGTTTTAACAGATATTTCTTTGAGAAAATGAGAGAAGATAGAAGCATTAGGAACTAAAATCTAATATAATTTTGGTTGGTGTTAATCTTTACTTGAGAGTATTTTTTCCATTGATTTTTTTTTTAGAGGGAGAATGGAAGGGAGGGGAGATAGAAAGAAGAGAAAGAAAGGAAGTGGAGAGAGAGAGAGGGAGGGATGGAGAGAGGGAGGGAGAGGGAGGGAGAGGGAGGGAGGGAGGGAGGGAGGGAGAGAGAGAGAGAGAGAGAGAGAGAGAGAGAGAGAGAGAGACACTGCAAGATAGTGATGTGACAGAGGGAAAAAGACAGAGGCACATCAATTGGTTGCTTCCAGCACGCACCCTGCTCGAACCAGCAACCCAGGTACATGCCCTTGACAGAGAATGTAAGCTGTGGACCTTGGATGCATGGGCCAATGCTCCAGTCACTGACCCACACTGTCTAGAGCTAAATCTAATCTATTTTAAAACAGAAGTTCATATATTTAATTTGAGAATAAATGCATGTATGTCCAGATCCAGGAAGAAAGGGAGTTTCAGTGATATTTTTTAATCAACTTCTTCAATGCTGGAAACCAAGATCAACAGTAATTAATATAAATGTCAGAAGTCTGGCAGAAGGCTGACCCTGGACTTTCCTTTGAAATTCACAGGATGAATTTCTATTTTATGACCTACTGCTGACTCAGTGGCCTAAAGCAAACACCCCCAAAACCTGATAATCTTACTGTTTACTATAAACATTACCATTGATATGTCTGTCTGCATTCCTAAGGGTAATTGTGTATTCTAGTAAATAAAATCAGCTGGGTAAGAGACTCAGTGGAACTTGACTGCCCTAGTCAAGTTTGCCCTGGCCTCCCCCCATATTAATCAAAATTAATCTTGTTTTGTGTGTATCATTTGTTTGTCAGCTCTTTCTCCAAGCCTTAGAACCAGAAAGCCATGCTGGCTGTGGCCTTTCACACTTCAACACTTTATATGTGGAAACTTCTCACACATTTCTGTGAGCAGGGTGCTCCAATTCACCCCATACCAGTTTTTCCTAACCTTGTTTTGAAGATTATTGAAATCACCTTTCATAGAATGACCACATGTGCTAGTTTGTATTGGAAATTCTCAGTTTATGTCATTCTGTTTGTCACAGCTCTATTTTCTCTTGCTTCCCATTTGCTATAAAAATTGTCTGAATTTGTGGAATAAATTATATGGAGAGCCTCCTCTAATCCCCTCAGAATTCCTGGAGAGCAGGTATCTTTATTGTTATTTTACATAGAATATATTAAGGCTCAGAAAGGCAGAATCATGTTCTGAATGCCAAACAGGTGGTAAGCAGTGAAGACAGAATTCAAACCAACTGAGAACAGCGTGACCCCAATGCTTTTCTTTTCATTACCTTCTTGAATGTTTTCTTGCTTTCCTACATTTTCTCATTTGAAATAGACCATCTATAGCTGTGTCTGAAATGAAATTTTTTTGACTCTTCACTGTTTTTAAAGTGATGTTACTCAACAGAACTCAGCTATCAAACATTTGCATCTATGTGGAGGGCAGTAACTGCTTCTTCACTGGGCCTATTCTCTATTTATGCACAATATTTATTATCTGCCTTACTCAGTTTGCATAGTACATTTATGCAAATGGGGGATAGTAATTGAGCTCTACACAGAGTTGTCAATCAGCCTATAGACTGTCAGTATCCATTCTAAGTGACCAAACATTCTCTCTGATTTGGTGGCCATGATGCATTAATTATTATATATTTTTAATATTATCCCTGATTACATTCAAATTATTAGGTCACATTTGCAGTGAGTTGTAGTCAGATATGCTCAAATCTGTTTTATTAATTTCTATTGAAATACTAATAGAAGCAGCAGAGTATGTTTGAAAGAGAGCTAAACTTATACATAGATGGTCAGGTTCTAATATTATATCTAAAACTTGCTACATCTAAGATCTTGGATACATGACAATCTTATTGATGCTCAGTTTTTTCTTATATGAAATAGGGTATCATAATGTTGGTTCCTGACAGAATTATTATGATGTATATATGGAAAATATACATGAATTGTAATTTGGTAGACAGTATAAAAGGAAGTCCATTTTTATCATGGTTATGTAACTTCTCAAATATCCACAAACCTCTGTCATCTCACTTTCTTCTTCATAGATTATTGCTTTGTTGTGGTGATTGTTATTGTTATTATTTACATTAGAATTACTGAAATAATGTGGTTAACCAAACACGATATTTGAGCTCAAACATTACCCTGATATATTCAATTATAATTTTGTTTCTCTGTTAGTAGTACAGGTTGATTATTCCATTAAATGCTTAGCATAAAGAAATTATTATCATGACATTTAGAAGGCCATTAATAATTTCTTTTCACCATTTATGAAGACATCATTTTCTGATTCTACTCTTTATATAATATCATGTGAAGAAACTCATATGGATAAAATAGAAGCCACTCAAATAGGAAAGAATAGATCTAAAATTGTTTAACTGAAAGAGTAGCAGTTTTTATCATTGTCCTTACTGTTTTGCTATAGTGCATTCTTTTTTTCTTTTTTATTTATTTACTTATTTTTTATGATATAGTTCAAATATGGGACACCCCAAATTGTGCTGTAACTCTATAGTTGTGAATATTATGTTTAGATGGAATGTGTTTTTGTTTTTTTTTCCTAAAGGACTCAGAGTCCTTAGAAATACAACTAACCTTTCATGGAGAAAAATTTTAAAGTGTTGGGAAACTCATGAGCCACTAAGCTGCTAAGAACAGAGGATTTAGAAGACAAAAGCTGAGAATTGAGAAAATGTGAATTCCCTAGCTTTGCCTAGGTTCCTACCTTTAATAAGTTGTTGTGGCTACTTCATTCTCATTGGCATGTTATTTCAAATATCAAGTTAGAACCTTCAATGGTATCCACATGCTTGTGTAAACAAGTCAACAATTTCTGTGTGAAAATGACTTTCAAGATAAGCCAGAAGTTTCACCTGCTAATTGGTATGGGATGCAGGGTGCATATAATCTCCAAACATCACAATTTGCGTGCTTTGAAATTTCAAGTAGAATACAGGACATTAATATGAGTCTTTTACCTTTGGAATTTCCCCACCAATGAGGTGAATTGGAGTTTTCACTTGCTGCCCTTGACAGCACATTGTAAAGCGTATACCAGTATTTTCCAGCTAAGCTATAAGTACTTAAAAAAAAGACTATCATTTTATAGTGTTTTATTTCACTTGTCATTTATTCTGCTAATTTTTATGTAGTTTATTTGTTGAATATTACATTTTTCTTATTGGATGTATAATGTTGTCTCTTGGATCTTTTCGTTTTTTCGCAATCTTGACCTTGAATCCAATAAACCTAGTTCAAGAAATTCTTTAAAAATTAGTTTTTAAAATCTATATTTAATTATGTCTATTCTTTTTTTAAAATTTCTTTATTGATTAAGATATCACATATTTGTCCTCATTCCACCTATTCCCATCCCAAACCCCTCCCCACGCATCCCCCCAACCCCTGTTGTCCATGACCACTGGTTAGACTTATATGCATGCACACAAGTCCTTTGGTTGATCTCTCCTTATCCCCACCCTCCCCTACCTTCCCTCTGAGGTCCAACAGTCTGGTGTCTATTCCTTAAATTGGAGAATCTTTTGAAATATTGGAAATATTTGCTGTTTCCCTGAAAGTATTCCTGATGTTTCCATATTACCTATATCTAAATTTTATGACTATGTATCTGTTTATTTTCAAATGGAGGACACTAGATGTGCACTGTAAAAGTGACACTTGACACATGTGGCTTTTAAATTAAAAAAAAATTTACAATGAATTTATTCACTCACACTTGTCATGTTGTGTATGCTCAACATCCACACGTGGGTAGTGGCTACTCTCTTGGACAGTGTAGATATGAAATATTTTCATCTTTGCAGAAAGTTATGAGCAAATATAGAGTGTGCATATATCTTTTATATGTTCTCCCACCTATATACAGTCCAATATTATGTTTAAATGCCTATCAATCTAAATAAAGATTTGAAGAAGTATGATGTAGGATAGTCTCTGGCCACAAACTCAAGTGAAATATTTGGATAATATTGTTAATTATAGAAGTATTGCTTTTACTACATGCTAAATATATTATAGCTTGCTTTTTCTGCAGTTGTGTTTTAGAACATATATATTGTTATAGCCCTATCTTTTTAGTAACTATAGTAAGGTAGCTGAATCATGGTTTAAAATTGAAGTCTATGTAGAGACATTATTAAACTCAACATATTGAATGCTATTTTTTGGTTAATTTCAATGTATTTTCATTGTTCAAAAGTTAACTCTGATTGGGAGAAATGAACAAATAAATTTAGAAATCTTTTTGAAGCTGAATCTATTTTTCCTATAAATGGAAGTACTTTGACCCTTTTAAAGGGAAAAATTAAACTGCAGTTTTGTATTTAGATAAATGTGGCTTTTCTAAATTAGTTATGCTAGTTTAGTTTTCATGCTTGTTATACACACTGGATTTTCTATTTGATTTTTATTACAGAATATATACTTTTGTTATGAGGAATAATTTCAGTGGTGTATGTTTTTTAAAAAGACAAATCCCATTTTATTTATCTGACACTTTATCTTTTCATTGTTATAATTTGCCTTTGTTGGTTCTTTCCCCCCCTTTTTTGCAGCCTTTCATAGCAATGCTTCAGAAACTATTATGTAAACAGGTTACAAGTAGAAATCTTATTAAGAATAATACTAATTCAGTGTGAAAATGGCATGTGCTTTCATTGCCATATTGATGCTTCTGGTGCCAAGAAACTGGAGAATAAATCTTTAGATTCACATGATAAGCTGACAGAGTGAAATATCTTAAGGCTTGAAAGGGCAAATAGAAGTTATAATTACTGCGCGTAAGCTACACAATCCTTGTACTGAAATCTTCACCTTTGCTGTCATGCTGCAGGCCATAGAACGAGAAAAAGCCGAGAAGTTCAGAAAACTACAAGATGCCAGCAGATCAGCTCAGGCCCTGGTGGAACAGATGGTGAATGGTAATTACGTAGAGTTGATTTATATAATCTTCTTAGGGATTTGATAAATATATAGGTTCATATTTATCAGCTGAATTATACCAGACAAGCACTCCCTGAATGCACACTTAAACTAAATTGACCTTTTAAAATAAATTTATCTTTATTGTTGAAAGTATTACAAATGTCCCCATGATTTTCCCCCAATGACCACTCCCCCATACACACCGCACACCCCTCCCCCCAACCCTTCACCACACTATTGTCTGTGTTCATGGGTTAGGAATATATGCATATAAATTATTGGGCTACTCTCGCCCCACTTCCCCATCCCTGCTTTCCCTCAAAGTCTTCAGGCTAAAGTAAGCTTTTGAGCTTTTTGTTATTTTTCTTAATGATAAGGAAATTAGTAGAGGAAATTCAACTTTCAGTCCAATGAAAGAAAATGGAATGTGGTAGAATATTTTATAAATCTGTTACAAAGAAATTAATGTCAATGCAAATCCTGCTAGCATTTGTCAAATAATTTAAGAACAGAAGGCATAAGAAATAATGGAAAATATGTGCCATCACATAATGTGTGTCAAGTGATTGTAACCTGATTTTAAATCATTCTTGCAATATGTTTTTCCATACTGACTTACATTATGTGGAACGTTTCATCAGCATAGTTGTTTGCTAATAATATATTTGACATTTGTTATGTTTCCTTTCCTTTTTATTTCAGTCATTTTAGAAATGTCTCCTAAGGGGAACTTTTATTTTATTTTTTTAATTTTACATTTTTTCAAATGAGGTGAAACTTTGTTTTTCTTTTTAAGAGTGGGATAAAATTAATCTGCTAACACTTAGTATTTCAAAAGCTGTCCACACAAACATGTTATTGACATAAATTGTGAACAGCCTGCTTTTAAATTGTTCTGTTACTAGGTTCATTTCCTGATATAAGTAATTTATGAAAATCAGGAATAATTCGGTTTTAAAATAATATTTTTTTTCAGTTTTCAAAGGATATGTTTACAAAACTATCAGAACCAAATGCAACAAGTGTTTTGGTCATGCATTATCAGCATTTTCAAGAACCTGCCTACATTCTAGGGCATGAATTCTGTGTATGAGTTATTGTTTGCCTTAATTGCCATGTTGGCATTAAAACGTTCAGTGATCTTCCTAGGAAATCAATTCATTTTCTTTGCCTAATTAGTCCCAAGACTATATTTGGTTAAAACAAAAACAATCAAAATGACAGTTAAGGATTGGGTTAGAATTTAATGTAAACTATTAAAAGGTTATCATTTAGGTGCCTGTTGGCCAAGTGGTTTAACTGATAACCTTGACAGAGGCAAATTTATGTTAAATAAATTATATGATATGAGGTATCTCTAAAGCAGGCTTCCCCACAAGTTAGCTTAGTAAAACTCTCATATTTACCAGCCTAGAATTTCATTTCTCAAGTTTGGGCTATGGAATTATAATAAAACACATAACCATAAAAGATACTTATATTCTTGTCCTTTTATTGATAAATATCTATTTCTTTTAACATTACATATCTTATTTTACAATTAAGACAAAGGAAATCATTATTGTACAATGTTATAATACTCACCTAATACAAATATATATATATATATATATATATATATATATATATATATCTTTTATGTATGTTTTAAAGTGATAACACTTAACATATAGTATATAATATGTATAAAGAATAGCATAAGTATACCTGTTATATTGTAAAGAAACCATTTTATAAGCTCTATTTTATTTTTATTTTTAAATATATTGTATTGATTTTTTACAGAGAGGAAGAGAGAGGGATGGAGAGTTAGAGTTAGAAACATCGATGAGAGAGAATCATCGACCAGCTGCCTCTTGCACACCCCTACTGGGGATGTGCCCACAACCAAGGTACATGCCCTTGACAGGAATCAAACCCGGGACCTTTTAGTCCACAGGCTGATGCTCTATCCACTGAGCCAAACTGATTTTGGCTAAACTATATTTTATATGTGTAAATACATACATAGAAAACTAAATTTTCTACTGTAAGATTAGAGTACCTTTCTAAAATATCTACAATAATTTTGAAACTCTTGATCCCAAATGGTACATCAGACATGATTCCAGATAACTTTTGATCATTTCTAATTATTTACTGAAAGAACAAATTTTTAGAATCACTTAACTAATGTAGAAAACAAAATCTTTAGTTCCAAGGACAATTTCTTGAAAGAATTTAAGAAAGGTGCTGAGAAACAGGTGGGAGGGATTGTAAGATTATTAAAGGTGCAGAGGTTACCATGATGCCAATGCAAAAGTAACTTTCATTTGATGTTGCAAAGTTTTATTAAAAATCAGTTGTATGTCTTAAAAACACATGTTCATTTTGAAAAATCACATAGAGGTTATGATTAATTTTTGGATAATTTTCTCTTTGCTGCACCTTATCAAATGCGAAGAATTATATGTAGAATATTAAAATACAGTTAATATTCAATATAGCACACATTTTAAACTATTTTGTGAATTTTACAGTACAGTGATTTATATTTGAAAAATATGCAGAGATCCAGTAAGATATTTTTATTAATTTATTCAGAACCTTCAAAAAAATGAGATTGCATAAATTATTTGCATACTACTTCAAACCTATATATGAACAATTTTCTTAAGGATCCCCCAGTTCTTTTAGAAGAGTATAAGTAATCTTAAAGATCTAAAGAGAGGCTATAATGCTGCTAACAGAGAGAGTGTTAAACTAAAAAAAAATCATAGTTCCAGAGTTTTGACATAGAATTTTGGCATAATTTTAAACTGATTTATCTATTTCTTAACTACGTTATCTGAACTAACATTAATTTGCTGCTCCTATGTCAACATCAATTGATAGATAAGTATGGGGAGCAGCTTGACAGAGTATTCATTTTAGATAAATTTTTCACGGATATAATCTTTATGAGCCTATTGTCACTATTATCAGATTGGTATAATAGCTTTATTCTCAAGAAATTGTTCACTTCCTAGAACATTAATAAGAATGTGAGACTAGATTGGGTAACTATTAATATAATTATGTTTCCTGTAGCTGAAACAATTTTTTGAAAAGGATACATATGACCTTTTTTAAGGTTGAGTTTTATATTTATTTAAACACAAAATTCTGTAAAATAATTATTCAGATTTATTCTGAATTATTTTTATAAAATAATAGCCTCCTATTAGTTAAAGTAAAACAAACAAACAAACAAAAAATCCATCTGGTTGAGATAAATTGTTTTCCTTTCTTAATATTGAAATTACCAAATACAATTCTACCAAATCATTTATTTTAGCCCAGTGGGTGTGGCTCAGTGGTTGAGCTCCAACCTATAAACCAGAAGGTCACGTTTCAATTCCTGGTCAGAGCACATGCCCGGGTAGCAGGCTCAATCCCTATTATGGAGCCTGCAGGAGGCAGCCAATGAATGATTCTCTACCTTCCTTGATGTTTCTATCTCTCCCTCTCTCTCTGAAATCAATAAAAATATACTTAAAAAACATTCATTTTAAAACATATACAAGCATAACTCAATTTCCCCTTCTTTTAGCTATAAAAAATGGTTTAACTATAATTTCCAGAGAAACTATAATTATCAAATAGGGTTAGTGATAGGAGTTTTCTATATTAAATTGCACTTCACTTTCAATTTTTAATTATAGTTTTCTATGTGTTAACTAAGATTATGAAGATATAACACCAAGGAAATATTTAAGTACCATTGGCAATTATTGTAAAAGAACATTTCAAAATCATCATCACCTGAATGTTAGATTCAAGTTTTTAAGGTGATACCTAATACTAAGTCTGCTAAGGCTCATAATTAAATAGCACAGAATGATAACACACAGTCAAGAGCTCTTCAGATATCCTATCTAATAAAGAGGTAATATGCAAATTGACCATCACTCCAACACACAAGATGGCCACCCCCATGTAGTCAAATATGGATGCCTAAAGGTGGACACAAGATGGCCTCTACAAGATGGCAGGCAGGGGAGAGCAGTTGTGGGCAATCAGGCTTGCAAGGGAGAGCAGTTGGGGGAGATCAGGCCTGCAGGGTAGGGCAGTTGTAGGGGACAGGCCTGCAGGGGAGAACATTTGGGAGTGGCTCAGGCCTGCAGGGGAGGGCAGTTAGGGGTAATTGGGCTAGAAGGGGAGCAGTTAGGGGATGATCAAGCTACTAGGCAGAAGCGGCTAGGGGCAATCAGGCAGGCGAGTGGTTGGGAGCCAACAGTCCTGGATTGTGAAAAGGATGTCCGAATGCCTATTTAGGCCCAAATGGGCAGTCAGACATCCCTAACGGGGTCCCAGAATGGAGAGGGTGCAGGCTGGGCTAAGGGCCACACACCTCCTTTGCATGAATTCCATGCACTGAGCCTCTAGTATAATATTACTTAACTATGTTTTTCATAATTTTGTTTATAGATTATTAAATACTTTATAGGAATTATGTCATTTGAGTTTGATAACAAAATCTTATCAGATGGGCAAGGTTAGTGATTATAGTCAGTTTGGATCACCTCAAAGCCAAATACTATCTTTTTTTCACATTATTGTTAAGGATTTTCAGTGACAATTATATATTTTAATGGGAAGAGATTCTGCAACTGGTCTGTATATCAACAGTGCATGGAAGTAATACTATATGCAGTCTTCCACCCCTCCATAAAGGAATGAGTAGTTTTCTGCAGTTGCATCCATTTCCTCTTCTATTACTCTTTCTTCAGTTCTGGGCAATTTCTTTTATATCTCCTGTTTCTCTGTGGGATTCATGCAATAATGGCCTACACGGAGTTCACACTCTATAAATATTGTTAACTGATAGACACATTTATCTGCAAAGGAAGAGATTCTGTGCTTATGTAAAGGGAGGACATTATAGTAGTCATTGTTGTAGAAAATTAGTCATAAAAACAAATGTGTTGGAATCTGACATTTGCCTTATAATTCAATAATGTTTAGAAATAGATAAATTGTAAAAAGAGATAGATTAACAAATATATGTTGTATTTACTGAGGATGTGAATTTTACATAAACATTAATTTTTATTATTTTATTATTTAAATATTTTTATTATTGAAAGTATTGCATAAATTCCCCCTTTTCCTTGTTGATCTCTTCTAGTCCTTCCCATCCCCCATCCCAAACTTATTAATTTTTAAAAGGCATTATTCAAAAGTATATGAGGTAGGAGTTATATAAAAGTTACTGAGGTCAAAAGAACCTCTGGAATGTAGCCCATAATACTCAGATCTTATTTTCAGGAACTCTGAATAAATTTCCATTATATTTTGTCTGTTACATTGAGTCGCAAATGAACTTGTAATGACCTTCACTTACTATGCAATTAAAATCAATGATTATTTATTAGCAACTTTATTTTAAGTTTTTATTCCAAATATTCTTCTAATTCAAGATCTCTGAAAACAAAGGTTTGCATTCTTTTACCCTGACTCCATGGCTAATGATGAATAATCTTGATGACAAATACTTCACTTTAAGTGGAAGTTCTGAAGTACTTGCATGGAAGGTGGTGCACAATTAAAATTATTCTAACAGTCTGTTATGCACTGTACACAAGTAATAAAATTAATGGATGCACTTCAAGTAATGATCCATTTCCTCTGAGTGCAATATATTTATTCATAGACTATTTCAGGGGCTGTTTAGAATATGAGATGTGAATGGATTATGATCTATTATCTTTGAGATTTTAATGTGCTGCTACAAAATAGTTTCTATAAGTATAGTTCATAATGTCTGGTGAGTTAGTGTTTATATTCCTAAGTAACTAACAAAGAATTAGAAAAACATATGCTCCAATAATTGATACTTAAAATTTTGCAGATATTTACATTTACAAATTTTCATAGAGCTTTAAATTTTCAGTTAAGGAGCATAATTCTATGAAATACATGTAAAAGAATTGTACATAATAGTAAAATAATTTATCTGTAAGCATTTGAAACAATACCCTTATTTATTATACAAAAGTTTTAAGGGACTTAAACTGAAGTAATAGCATTTTTAATTTTAGTTTAAGACATTCTTATTAAGTAATGTGACATGTGAGAATGCTTTTGTTCTCTCAGCCAAGTTTTTTAAAGCAAACTTGAAGCAGGAGAGACTGTGTGTGTGTGTTTGTGTTTGTCTTTTAGCATCTGTGGATATTGCTCCCCTAATGTTTTTATTTATATGAAGTAAGCTATTGATTTGGTGTTAGATGAGTTGATAAGTACAGTGTATTTTTTCTATACCTATTCTAAGCTGAGAACTTTATCAGATACTGCCAAGCAAGACATTTTCCTTAGAAGGGTTTTTAGTTTAGGAAAACTTATACTCGAGTTGCACAGGAAGCAGATTAACGCATGAATTAACACAAATCCTTCATAATAAGATGCTGATTCTATGGGGTCCACATCATATCTGTGCCAGTGCCATTTAGAAATTTTTGTTTCTGATTTGTGGCATAGCTGTCCTTTATAATTTAATTTCAAATTGTTATAGATGTGTGACCAAATATCCCAAGATTCCCTAGTAATCTTATGAATTTGTTACTTATTAATAAATTCCTTTTACATTTTATACATAAACTTTTTTAATGTACATTTTATTGATTTTTTACAGAGAGGAAGAGAGAGGAATAGAGAGTTAGAAACATCAATAAGAGAAAATCATCGATCAGCTGCCTCTTGAACACCCCCCACTGGGGATGTGCCTGCAACCAAGGTACATGCCCTTTACCAGAATCGAACCCCAGACCTTTCAGTCTTCAGGCCGAAGCTCTACCCACTGAGCCAAACCAGTTTCATCTATACATAAACTTTATATCACACTGAACACAAAGTGCCTAGAATTTGTGCACTGGGGCTCCCTAAGCCTGTGGGGGGTCCCTCAGCCTAGCCTATACCGTCTTGCAGTCTGGGACCCCTTGGGGCATGTCCCCTGTGGGGGTAGGCCTAACTCAGCAGTCAAATATCCTCCAAGGGGTCCTTAGAGCTGCTGCTACAGAGGCAGGAGAGGTTCCTGCCACTGCTGCTACACTCGCCAGCCATAAGCCAGGCTTCTGGCTGAGCGGCACTCCCCTTGTGGGAGCACACTCCATTGAGCATCTACCCTCTAGTGGTCAGGGCGTGTCAGAGCGACTGGTCACCCTATGGTTTGGTTAATTTCCATATTAGGGGTTTACGTATTACCATACTAGAGTCCCGGTGCACAAAATTTGAGCACGGGGCCCCTAAGCCCAGCCTGCACCCTATCCAATCTGAGAATTCTCAGAGGATGTATGACTGCCAGTTTAGGCCCAATCCTGGCAGTCAAACATCCCTTTCACAATCTGGGACCACTGGCTCCTAAATGCTCACCTGTCTGTCTGCCTGATCACCCCTAACTGCCTCCCGTGCTGGCCTGGTTACCTCTAACTGCCCCCCCCAGCCTTATTTCTCCCCCAACTTCCCTCCCCTGCCAGCCTGATCATGCCTAACTGCCTCTGCCTGCCTCATTGCCCCCAACTGCCCTCCTCTGCCAGCCTGAGCATCCCTAACAACCTCTGCCTCAGCCCCCACCACCATGGCTTTGACCGGAAGGAAGTCAGATGTCTGGAAATGGCCAGTGGACCCAGCATAATTAGCATATCACCCTTTTAGTAGTATACATTTATTATATAGGATAGGATTGATTAAATGGGGCGGGAGGAGAGAAAGCCTTTTGCAGCAGGAGGAGATATTCTTGGCAGACAAAAACACATAATCCCTGTGTCTGGACTGATAGCCAGCCATATGCACTATACTGCCAAACCAGTGATTAAAAAACAGAGCCACTTTCTTACACCTTACACCAAACAGCTGTTGCCCTTAAAACCCCTCCTCACCCTCCCCCCCCCCCCACCACCACCCTAGGTTCTGCCATCGCCATTCACCCAGATTAGGTTCTGATTGGTTGGTTTCTATGCTGATCAGAGTCAAAAGCTCTGCCTCCCAGGCAGCCATTGCCTCTTCACAGTTAACCCAGATTTGGTCCTGATTTGTCTATTTTTATGCCCGTCAGCATCTCTGGGCCCATTAGAGGGCCTGATCAGAGAGACGGGGCTGATCAGCAGCCCCAGTGGAGGCCAGAAAGAAAGAGAGGCAAGGCTGCTGGCCAGTCCCAGAGCGAAAGAGATAGGCAAGAGCTGATCAACAGCTGCCAAGGAGGTTACGGATTAGACCCTGCTTCTCTCTCCAGGCCTCTCTTGGGGCCTGATCCACAGCCCCCTGGGCAATCAGTCAAACCTTCAGTTATTTTGGATCTTACAGACCCTGGTGTGTGTGTGTGTGTGTGTGTGTGTGTATGTGTATGTGTGTGTATATATATATATATATATATATATATATATATATATATATATATATATATATATATATTAAGATTGACTAATATTTACTGGTATATGCCAGACTTTGTGTGACTACTTCACATGTATTGATTTCATGCATGAGAAATCTGAGACCCAATGAGATTAAATAACTGAACCCAGTTCACCCATCTGGTAAAGAAGTTAACATTTGAACTCAGATCTACCTAATAACAGAGCCCTTATTGTGAATTTCTATACCCTTCTGCCTGCCTTCACCATTTATCTTAATATGGAGATTCTTCTTTTACCTATTATTGTATTTTAATGACCTTTAGGTAATTATAAAAATCAAGCTAATAAGTAGAGAGCATTGTACATATCATAGTGGGATTTATACAAATTCACTTTTCTAATTTATTTTAATTCCTCTTACAGTGATGCTTAGCATCTGGACATTTTTGTAGGGGGCTCAACATATTGAGCTGGTCATTAGGGGTAATAATCAATAAAGACTCATTACATTTTATTCCTGGATTTTAATAGATACACCAGAAGCTATTAGTACTTCATTATATTTTCTTTTTTTTCAGTTTGTCAATTCATTATAGTTTGATTTATATTTTTCTGATGAAATTAACATGTATATTATACATACTGAAAATTAACTAATGATTGTATTTTTCCAAATGCTAGCAGGTCTTTAAATGGTTGATCTCTATCTGGTACAGGGAGATATTTCTCTCTGCATTCCCTTATCATTTAACATATGCTGAAAATACTTCCAAACATGTGATCATTATATTTGTGGCATATTTTTGATTCATTATTTAACATAATTTAAAATGTATCCCTGTGTATTTTTAAATTATTTTATTTTCCAGCCATAATGTTAGCTCTTTATTGTAAATTTTCCCCTCAAAATGGGTGCCTATGTGACTGGAGTTTTGGATTCTTTTATACTTGGTATAAACATCTTTTTATAACTACAGATACTTTGTGGCATTCCCCCAATATACCATTTTTGGTCACTGCTAAAAACCAAATAATCACAAACAATATATCACACAACATATCCAGATTTGCTTTAAAACCAAATTTTTATTTAACTAATAGGAAGGTATTAGAAGAACATTTAGCTTCTATAAATCATGGTCTGCCTCTTATAGCTGAATATATGGAGACATACATATATTATGTTTTTACACTTTATTTTAAAAATCATTTTACTTTGAAAATGTATCATCTGAAGAAAGAGGAAAAGATCATTGCCAATAATATTTGCAAAGTTTGTTCTCTCCAGGGTCATCTTTGGTAGTTTCAAACTTTGAAATTGTGAAATTAAGAGTTGTGTTTCAAATGAGTTGAGAGATGTGGTTTGGCAGCATAACAATTACAGCAAAGTGAATATTAGAGTATTAGAGCATAGGAAAGTAAAAGAGGATAAAATAATATAGTTGTTGAATTTAATTTCATATTTTTTAGCCTTTAGAAAGAGTGAAGCTCACTTAAAAATTAGCAAAACCATAGGCCTTGTTTGCTAGAGATAGTCTTCTATCTTCTATAGTCTTCTAATAACTTACTTGCCTATCAACTAACTACTCCATGAAGTAAAGTAAATGCCTATCCCTAAAGTCGATTCTCCTAGACAACTTGCTCTTCACTAAATCGCTTTACCACTTAGGTATTTTAATCTACAGGAAAAATGTTATAGTGAGTTTATGATCCTTTTTGAGATGCCTACATAGTTTTAATATTTATCATTATATAATGAAATTTATTAAAGATATTACTACTAAACACATATATGTGTATTTGTGTGTAAGAACATCTAAATTTTGTGAATTGATATGTAGCATTGCATAATGTCGCTTTCATAGTATGTGTAGGATAATATATAATTGGATTGGCATTAATCATATATTACCTTATAAGAAATTTAAATAAGATGATATATATTAAAATACAGTATATTTCCTAACACATAATAGGGTCTCAAAAGGCTAAGTGTGATGGTATGTTTATTTTTTCAAAATTTTGCTCTGACACATTTTCCCCCCTGCTATGATAATGCTATAGATGATTTTCAAACTTTCAGATCAACTTCCACATATGTAAATAATATGACAACTTTTTTCATATTAAAATATTATTTTTCTTAGTGCTTGTTTTACTTCTTTGTACCCATATAGACAATCTACTCATTTTTGGCTTTCTGTAGCAGAAACAAAATTACTGATTTTTGTGTGCTTATTTAAATTTATTGGTGAGAGAGAGAGAGAGGAGAGAGAGAGAGAGAGAGAGAGAGAGAGAGAGAGAGAGAGAGAGAGAGAGAGAGAGAGAAACAGAAACATTGATTTGTTGTTCCACATACTTCTGTGTTCATAGGTTGACTCTCTTATGTGCCCTGACTAGGGATTGAACCTGCAACATTGACGTTTCATGATGTTGCTCTAACCACCTGAGCTACCCAGCTAGAACAAAATTACTAATGTTTAATACTCACCTTTTCCCTTAAGAAAGCCAAATAACATTTCAACTAATTTCCAAACTGATTTTAAAATTAAAATGTAAGTTAGTTTATGAAGGAACATTTTAATGATATGCATGATATTTGGCATTTATTTGGAAACATCCAAATGTTTACTTGTCCACAATCAATCTTCCACTCCCCATGAGAACTTTGGCCATATTTGTGGCTTTTTAAAAATATATATATTTTATTGATTTTTTTATAGAGAGAAAGGGAGAGGGATAGAGAGTTAGAAACATCGATGAGAGAGAAACATCGATCAGCTGCCTCCTGCACTCCTCCTACTGGGGATGTGCCCACAACCAAGGGACATGCCCTTGACTGGAATCGAACCTGGGACATTTCAGTCGGCAGGCCTACGCTCTATCCACTGAGCCAAACTGGTTTTGGCTATTTCATGTGTTTTTTTTTTGTTTTTTTGTTTTTTTTAATAAGATACAATCTAATAATCTGCATTCAATCAGAAATCACCTTAGTAATTTCACTTATTGATCAGTAAATAAGTGATTTGTTTGAAGTCAGTCAGATGATGTATACTTTATAAACTTGAGACACATTGATCTTCAGATAATGTCCTTCATTCTGTGGCTTCATTGGGTAGCTTATAAAAATCTTTCTTTCTAGAGGGTGTCAATGCTGACAGCATCAAACAAGCCTCAGAACAACTGAACAGCCGATGGAATGAGTTCTGCCAATTGTTGAGTGAGAGACTTAACTGGTTGGATTATCAGAACAACATCATCACTTTCTATAATCAGCTACAACAATTGGAACACATGACAACTACTGCTGACAACTGGTTGAAAACCCAACCTACCACCATCTCAGAGCCCACAGTAATTAAAAGCCAATTAAAAATTTGTAAGGTAAGATTCTTTCCTCCTATGTAGAGCATAAGAAATAGGAATTTCTTATCAATTTCCAGAAGAATAGAAATTTATTTAGTAGTAAAACTTCCCTATTAATGATTTTAAAATAGTAAAGATAAAAGTGCAAGCAAAAATCATTTTAATGCATATATTCACTTTTATTTTCAGATTTTATCTATTTTTTTTCAATGACAGATGTGCCAGTTGGGTAGTACACTTATTGTGGGTATTGCTTTGTAAATTATATAAAGAAAGTTGGTTTGAATAGGTGATGCATAGCTGCCTGAATCTTTTAAAAAGTGTCTTTAGAATGGTTGCACATGACTCATAGATTCTGTCAGTTTTTAAAATGGTCAGGCAGTTTTGGAGTATTGAACCACATATATCCAATGATGCATGTCCTATAATTTGGAGGTTTTCTTATGACAGAGCATGTACTCAAAACAAAATCAGGTCATGTGCCAAAAAAGTGGCAGAGGTCCACTGCTGGTGAGAGCTCTCTTCTTGACTTGCAGACAACTGCTTTTTTTTTTTTTTTGGTCTTTCCTCAATGCATGTGCATGGAGAGAGATAATTATTTTTCTCTTGTTCTTATAAGGCCACTAATCCTATTAGATAAGGACACCACACTTATGACCTCATTTAAATGCCCCTCTAAAAGCACTGTTACCAAATATAATCATATGTGGGTTAGAGCATCAACTTTTAAATTTGGGAGGCTATACCTCTAACCTGATAGGAAACCCAAAGGTCCAAACATCAGAACTTATTCCAGCACCACCTCTGACATCTAAGGTCCAAAGTCTCATTTAAATATCATTTAAATCAGATGTGGGTGAGACTCAAGGTATGATTCACCCTGAGACAAAATTATTTTCCTGTGAACCGGTGAAACCAGAAAACTTATGTGCTTCCATAATGCTATGGTGAGGCAGGCAGAGGATAGACATTACCGTTCCAAACGGAGGAAAAATAAGGAAGAGGGAATAGTTGGCAGGTCCTCGGCAAGTCTGAAAACTAGCAAGACAGATTCCATTGAATTTAGAGGCTCAAGAATAATCCTCTTTGGCTTGATACCTTGTCTTCCAGTCCTGCTGGGGCCATGGTTCTACCTTCAGGACCCACTGAGGTAGTAGTCGCTTAAGTTTAGTGTTTACCTGGAGTAGGGGAAAGAGATATTACATAAGTGAATAAATAAATGGATGTAAAAATTAGCACTGGGCCAAATCTTTCTCTCTATATATATAAAACCCTAAGTGACTGATCGACCCAACAACTGGTCATTATAATGCACACTGACCACCAGGGGCAGACGCTCAATGCAGGAGTTGCCCCCGAGTAGCCAGTGTGCTCCTACAGCCAACCTCCCATGGCCGGGGGGAGAGACTGGGCGAGACGGCCCTGATGGGCAGCCTGGTTGAGGGACCCCACCAGTGCATGCATTCTTGCATTGGACCTCTAGTGCCTTAAATAAAGGTACAGAATTCTGAGAGAATGTTTAACTTGGAAAACCTTACCCAGACAGAGCCACCAAGGGCAGCTTCCTTGAGGCCAGTACATTTAAGTAAAGGCTTTAAGGATGAGTCAAAATTAAGTAAGAATAGCTGGGCAAGAGGCTTCAGGCAGAAGGAACATGGTGGGAGGGAGTAATAAGGACCAAGAGCTGAAAGATTTATAGCATTCTGACACTGTAAATGCTGGGCATGGAGGGGCAGGGGCATGAGATAAAAGTGGAGGCAAAAAACAAAACAAAAAAAACCACAAAACAAAACAAAACAAAAAACCAGAGGAGAGAGAGCAAGGACTTGTAGGGCATGTTAGGACCTTGATCTTTATCTGAGCAAATGGGGATCACTAGAGATTGTTTATATTACATATTCTCTGGAGGTTAGGGACGTCATCCTAAGTGAAATCATTTCTTTTTCTAAATTCAGCCACAAAGTTTCTAATGACACAAGTCTATTACTCTTCATCACCCTTTACTCATCCACTCTGTACCATTGATTTCTATTAATTTGGTGAATCACCTTAGGTAAGATATTTAGTAGCATCAGCTCAATATGATTCACACAACAGTTAAAATTATACTCTTTGGCTATGATAAATGATAGATAAATAAATTGTTCCATCCTGTTTATTAATGTGTTCTGTTATTTGGGGATTTATTTTAAGGTTAGAGTGTAGATTTAGCTCAAAATCTAATACTTGCCAGAACTGGTTAATATGTTAGCGGTTAGTAAGCCCTTTGGGAACTGGAAGAAATCCATGGATCTTTTCCTGAGGGGGGGGGGGCGGGGATTTCCTCAGATAAACATATAATTTTAAATGATAAACAGATTCTAGGCGGATGCCTTACTCTGGAGGACCAAGTACACCAAGTTCCTTTTATGGAAAAATGAGTAATTTGTTAACATCTTTTGGATGTTATCTACTTAAGGTCAAAAATGATCTCTCCTATGATTTATTCTCAGAACTTTAAGGCCTTAACTGAACATTTACCCAAATGTTTAGTTCATTTCATAGTCCTCTTTGTCTTCCAGAACACACTTTACTGTACTATAGGCTCCTTCTATTGCCCCCTAAATAGGAAGAATGACAGTCTTCCATCTGGCCAAATGTAAATCAGTTTCTTAAATGATTCACAGCAGATGTCGGTGCTGCCATGTTCAAGTGCATGTCTATAATACTATACCACCCTTTACTTCCTGTCGTATTCTTCCTCCATGGATATGCACCTACCTTCTAGGTTTTAACTGAGAGGTTTTATGTTTGAAAAGGAGAGATAGGCTCCCCATTTACCTAAACGTGTCTCATCTTCAGCTACCAAAAGAATTTCATTGTTAGAGATCATCCTACCTGAATCCAGACATCCTATATAGTAAAAGCTTAATATGCTAAGTATCCAGTTGTCGGGTTGTCCGTTCAACCAATCAAAGCATAATATGCTAATGATATGCTAAGGCCTTTCAACTGCTCACTATGAGATACACTGGCCTCCAGGGGGAAGACAGTTGAATTTTCAACCAGTTGCTATGCCGTGCACTGACCACCAGGGGGCACACACTCTGACTGGTAGGTTAGCTTGCTGCTGGGATCCAGCTGATTGGGACTAAGTGAGATGAGCCGGACATGCCTGGAGCCCTTCCCTGTTCCTTCCCTGGCTGGCCAACCTTCCGTGTCCCTCCCCGGCACCAATTATGCACCGAAGGAGTCCCTCAGCCTGGCCTGCATCCTCTTGTAATCCAGGACCCCTTGGGGGATGTTACAGAGCCAGTTTTGACGTAAAAACGCAGGCTAGCCCAAGGGACCCCACTGGTGCATGAATTTGTGTACCGGGCCTCTAGTACTGTTATAAATACATACTAACATTCCTCTGAAAGTTATCTTTATACTACAGGCCTAGTACAGAAATTTGTGCACAGGTAGCATTCCTAGGTCTGGCAAGTAATCAGAGCTGATTGGGGCCTTCAGGCTTCCAGCCTAGGCCTTCCTTTCCTGGTTGCTGGCTGCTGGCTGGGCCTTCCTTCATTCTGTGACACCCCTGGTGGTCATCTCACATCATAGCGAATGATCGAACTCCTGGTCTCCCAGTTGAACTCTTGAGGGGACACTTTGCATATTAGCCTTTTATACATATAGATCTCCTGAAACTGGACCAGTGATATTGCCTATTTGCTTGTCTTGCTACTATAAAACAATCTGTTTGACAAATGTGTCTTATTTGTACCTAACATAAAAGTTACTCTCTCTAAAACACTACTAATGCAAACGTAAGTAACAACTTTTGTTTTATTTTACTTTTCATGTTGATATCCAGGAAGCTCAGTGTTATATTTAGTTCATAATTACTGTAATCCTTTCAATTTTCCCCTCCGACTAATTGGTTTCTGATCCAGTTTTTAATTTTTAATTATCCTGTCTTTTACAATTTAAATGGTAAAAAATCCTGAAGTGCTTTTTACTAAAGGTAGCATAGGAATTAATTATAAGTAAACAACCATGATAATAATACTTTTAAGAAGAATTTTAAAATTTGAGTTTAATTTATATATGCATCATGCATATGGATTACTACTCCACTAGAAACAAAAGTGTGAAAACATTTATATCAACAATAACACTCTTCAAAGGAAATATAATGCAAGTCATAAATTTGAGCCATATATGTAATTTAAAATGTTCTAGACATAACATTCAAAAGGAAAAAGAAACAGGTAAGTGAATTTCAGTAATGTATATTACTTAACCTGGTGTTTAACAAATATTATCATTTCATGATTTAATAGTATTTAAAACTGTTTATAAGACTTTGTATTTGTATATTTTATTCCAAGTCTTCAAAATTATGTCTTACAATGACAGCACATCTTCATGTAGACTGAGCAGAGTTCAGGCGCTCAGTAGTCACATGTGACTAGTGACTACTATATGGGACACCACAACTATCCATATGATTTTATCATTCATATCAGGGTACTCTTAAAAGTGAAAGGGCTGGTATTAATAACTATGCCATGACTACAAGAGAAAAGCAGTCACCCTAAATAAAACTGCCTGTTTATTCAGGAGAAGTAATGAGATCATACAGAAGATACATAGGTAATTATAGATTTGAATATGTATGTATATATGTTAATATTGCATCAATTTGTAAAAGATGCAATATTGATATGTAAGCATATCTTTATAATTTAATACAATTATGTATGTAAATACATGTAGATATGTATAAGTTATCTTCTACACAAATGAATCTATAAGTTATCATCTACACAAATTAATTTAAAGAAATAATAAATTTTGTTCACGAAAGGAACTTAGAATTTGAAGCAAAGATACACAATTTTGAGATAAGAGGAACATGCATGTTTAATTTATGGAAAGAGTATAAGGTCATCCATAATGCTTTTCACTTGTACACATTAATACCCATTAATGCTCAGATGAATTACTACTCATTTTGAAATTTAATGGTAGTTATATATGATAATATCTATTGAACGGAGAGCCCAGGTAGTATTAAATTGAAGACCTGAGCTAGAGGCTTGCCTAAGTCATCATGGATGATTTTTACCATTTTTTTTGATAAGGGTGTTAAGCTACACTTAGATAAGTGCCTTTTAACACCTTTCTTTACAAAAATGTGATACTTGCACAGGAAAATGTTATTTATTTTCATATTCTAAATTATGGTACAGGATGAAGTCAACAGGCTGTCAGCTCTTCAGCCTCAAATAGAGCGATTAAAAATTCAAAGCATAGCCCTGAAAGAGAAAGGACAAGGGCCAATGTTCCTGGATGCAGACTTTGTGGCCTTTACAAATCATTTTAACCAAGTCTTTGCTGATGTGCAGGCCAGAGAAAAAGAGCTACAGAAAAGTAAGTAAAAATACTCAACATGGCTAACTAGATATTTTACAAATTAGTTGTTAATACAGAAAATAAATGAACTAACATGAAATAATAATTTTGATTAAAGGAACCACCTTCCTTCCAACCTGTAGTAACAAGTAATTAAATACTGTTGTTGGAAAATATATGTTTTTATTTCTCTCCTCCTCCCCCATAATAATTTCGTGACTGTGAGGAATAAATAAAGCATCTACACTAATAAAAGAGAAACATGCAAATTAACCATTACTCCCACTATGCCCATAAGCCATCCCACCAGCTAATCAGGAGCAAGTATGCAAATTAACCCAACCAAGATGGCCGCTGGCCACAGAGTTGGAGCAAGCAGGAAACTTGGGCTGGCCAGGCAATGGAGGAAGCCAAGCTTCCCACCTGCCCTGGCTGGGCCTGGCCTCTGCTCAGGGCTACAAAGTTTCAATTATAGAAGATAAATAAATTCTAGATACTTTCTTTCATTCAGCCCTGGCCTCCACTTAAGGAGGCACTGAAAAAAAAAAAGAAAAAAGGAGAGTCTGTGACCTTGGATCACTGGTGCGTGATCAGGCCAGGATGGGATGTCAGGGGCCCTTGGGGGTAAGCAGAGACTAACAGGGGGGCCATTTGGTGATGAGCAGGCCATCAGTGGGGGTCAGTTGGAGCTGATCAGGACAGTAGGGGGGGGCAGGGAGAGTTTGGAGTGAGAAGGCCAGCAGGTGGGCAGTTGTAGGTGAGCAGGCCAGTGGGGAGGGAAGAAGGTAGGGGCGATCAGACCAGTAGGGCGGGGGGAGTTGGGGGTGAGCAGACTGGAACAGGACGGGGGCAGTTGGGGGTGATCAGGCTGCTGGGGGGATTTGGGTTTGAGCAGGCCAGCAAGCGGAGTGGTTTGGGACAATCAGGCAGGCAGGCAGGCAGGTGAGCGGTGGAGCCAGCAGTCCAGGATTGTGAGAGGAATGTCCGACTGCTGGTTTAGGCCCGATCCCTGTAAACCAGCATTAGGACATCCTTTGAGAGGTCCCAGATTGGAGAGGGTGCAGGCGGGCTGAGGAACGCCCCCCCACCCCGTGCATGACTTTCATGCACCAGGCCATTAGTTTGTTTTATAAAGGCATAACTTCTCCTTTACAGGTTTCAACATTTACCATCAAACATGTTTATTTTAAAATTGAAGGAAATAAAAATTATTTGAAGCCTGTCAATGGGTTGTCATTAAATCCATTTTGCTTTATATATAGGACTAGAATCCTGATACATGAAATTCGTGCAAGAATAGGCATTCGCAGCCACGGCTGCCTCGGCCAAGCTTCATCTGGAAGGTCGTCCAGATGGTCATTCCTCTGTTTGGCTGTTCAGTTGATTTGCATAATACACTTTTATTATTATAGACTAGAGGTCCGGTGCACGAAATTTGTGCACTCGGAGAGGGGGTATCCCTCTGCCCAGACAGCACTGTCTCGCAGTCCAGGAACCCTCAGGGGATGTCCAACTGATGGCTTAGCGCTGATCCACTAGCCAGCGATGAACCTGGCTTCTGGTTGAGTGGTGCTCCCCCTGTGTGAGCACACTGACCACCAGGGGAAAGCTGGTGCATTGAGCATGTCATAGCTGCTGGCTGTTCTGCTGTTGGTTGATTTGCATATTAGCATTTTATTATATAGGATAATGTCTTATTATGGGCAAGGCCTCTGATTCAATTTTTTTAAGTAGTTAAAGGAAGGGGCAGAATTTTCACTTGAGCCTAAAGCTAAAATTGTCCTTAGCTAAAAAATCTGCATATCACTAAGACACATCCTGGTGAGGCTCATTCTGAACCCCCACACTGTTCTATTATGTGTATAAGTATTGGGAACCATCTTATCTCTCTAGTGAAAGGAACCTTTTGTTATGTTACAATGACTAACTTTATCTCATGAGTTGTAGTTTGGCTTTAAGCCTGTATCTAGTATCCATGCAGCAACTTCAGCTCTTCTGTTCAATATTTACCTGGCATATCTCATATTTTCTTTTCTCTACATCTTTCTAGATTTTTATATATTAAATAGGAATAGCCCATGGACACAGATAATACTCTGGCAAAGGCTTTGAAGGGGCAGATGCAGGGTGGAGGAGATTAATGGAGGAAAAAATCTAAAACAAAGGGACATCTGTAATACTTACAACAATAAAGATACATTTTAAATAAAGGAAATATCTTAGTTGAAAAGCATTTTATGTGAAATAATATAATAATTGCTCTACACTGTATTTTATATTCTCAACTCCTCTCAAAGAGATGTTAATTGACCCTATGTTCACTTAGTATTAATTCATCCTGTGTTCACTGACTGCAGAACTGACTTCTACCATGCCAACCCAGCACTGACTGCCACTAGGGGCTGCGATCAGACCCTGCTTTTCTCTCCTGCCTCTATCCGGGCCTGATTGCAGCCCCTTCAGCAGTCAGTGCTGGGTCGCTGTGGCTGACTGCAGGAATAACTTCCAGTGTTTGGTTGAGCCTTCAGTCATTTTGGACATTTCGGACCCCGGCATCTTAATAGTACTTTTGTTGAATTATATGAAGATTATTATAGATGTAGCATACATGTGGCAACTGAAAATCAGCAAAGGACAAATCATTCTTTGGGCTGCATTTTGCTATTGGTTTACTTTAACTATTCAATATCATATTTTTCTCATTTAATGATCCTAATATATAAAAACCCTGGGTCAAAATGACCAGTTATGACCAGAGGCTGACCATCTATAAGTCAGTGCTGGCCCCGCCCCAAAGGAAGCAGTAAGGGGCAATTAGGCAGGCAGGCAAAGGGATTAGGGGAGATTAGGTAGATTAGGTAGGCAGACAGTTTCTCACAGGTCTGGCCCTGTCCCCAAGCAATCGGTTAGGTGCAATAAGGCAGTCAGGCAGAGGGATCAGGTAGGCAGACCAGTGGTTCGGGGTTATCAGGTAGGCAGACCAGCAGTTAGGGGTGATCAGGTAGGAAGGCAAGCAGTTAGGGGTGATCATTTAGGTAGATGGCCCCTCGCAGGGCTGGCCCCGCCCCTCAGCAAAGAAAGAGGGAGGCCCACACCAGCCAAGCCATTGCACCCCAGTCTGTCACCTGCAGAGGGAGGCCACCGGTGGTAGGGGAGGGGGGGAATGCTGCACAGATGGCAAGCAGGGTTGGGACCAGCTGCCTGCAGCCTGGGGAAGGAAATCCCTATAGGCCCTGATCTCAGGCAAGGCATACAGATCCTAACCGAGGGTTCCTGGAATTTGAGAGGGTGCAGGCTGGGCTGAGGGACCCCCTTCCCGAGTGCACAAATTTTCGTGCACCAGGCCTCTAGTAAGATATAACAATGAAATAGTTGTGCAAATGCCTACCATTTCACTAGGAATTTTTTTCTGGATATCTCTTTTGTCTCTCACTAATTTACTCTTGTGATATTAATACATAGTGTCTAGTCCAAAATATCCATACTCATCAGCTTACTTTTTAAGGCAAAAATTCCTATGACAGGCTGGTTTATAAACACTTTTAAACACTATTGAGCTTTTGGTTCCCGTACATATACATACATATGAATATATGCACAGATAAAGGATTATAGAATAAAATTGGATTTTAAGGTAGTACAATAAAAATATTTTTAAAATGTCTTTCCCAAATTTGTTATGAGAAGCACAAGAGAATATTTGTTTTCTACGAAAACTTTAATTAGTTAGAAAACACTTTTTAAAATTGCCCTTCTTTGTAAATAACCAAAGAATTTTCCACATAACATTTCAGCAATCAGTAAAGTGCTATATATGAAGCTTTCCCCATTTTCCTAGGTTTTTATTTTTGTTTTTGATGAGGTCATGGAATGAACAGAATGAAATGAAATATAAATGTACATTTTTTTCTTTTATTTTAAAGTCCTTTTTGCTGAGAGTTTTATTTTTCTGATAAAGAAGCAGGTAGTACAACTTGACAATAGTGTCAGCTCCCTCTAGTGGATTTCAGTATACTTGTTGCTGAGCCTCTATACTAGTAAAAGCAATTGGGGAAGATTGTGAGTGTCCTAAATTTTCAAACTTTGACCTATTTAGCAATAATGAATTTTTCTTTTCATAAATCCATAAGCTTTCCTTAAATAGTTATACTGTAACTGGTAAGAAAAGGAGGCTTATTCACTTAAAATATTTTAATTTACATGTACCTATTAATTATATTAAGGTTCAAATTTTTTTTTCTGTTTATTTTAAAGACTAGGGGCCTAGTTCAAGAATTTGTGTACCTTGAAATAAATAATGGACTGCAAGGCTGTGGTGGGCACAGGGGTGGGTCTCAACCTATCCTCCCTGCCCCCGCCTAGCCCCCCTCCCACCACAGTCCCTAGTCCCCTGTCTCCCGGCAGCCCCATTCCCACTGATAGTGCTGACCCTGCTTGTACCCATTGATGGCGTGGAGCGATTGAGTGAAAGCGGGGCTTAAACTATTTTTATATTTTTGCATTCTTATCTCTTTTTGCTCTTCTGACTGTGTGTTTTTTGCTTCTTCATATTCTAAATCATTGATTTGGTTCTCAGAATTCTCTACTGTGAATCCCTATAAATTATTTGTTTCCATTAGTGTATGCTTAATTTTTGACAGTCCTTCTTCATGTCTTTGATATTCTCACTAAGGTTCATGAAATGCTCACCAAGATCCTTGAAATTCTTACTAAATTCAACCATTAGGTTGAAGCCTGAAGCTTTTATTAAGATCCTTGAGCATCCTTATGACCATTGTTTTGAACTCTATCTAATACTTTGCTTGCTTCCATTTCATTTAGTTCTTTTTCTGGAGAGTTCTTCTGTTCTTTCATTTGTGACATGTTTCTACAGGGGAGGTCTCAGCATAGGAACAATGGCCTTACTATGAGCACCCCTTTCTGGAAGAAAACTTCAAATGAATTCTTGCTCTGATGCCAGACCATCCCATTCCTTCCTGTATGTCCCTGAACCCCCCTAAGCTATTGCCCCAGCACTGTAGCTCAAAGGTATTGAGTCTGAGTAAGTTCATACACCAGCCTTTAAGAGGAACTGCCTGGGTCTCCAACAACCTTCCTATCACTGTCACTTAGACACAGTCCCCGCTGGTTTTTACAACCTATTACAAGAACTTCTCTTCCTGGCACTGGAAGACTGGGCTGAATTGTCTGTTGGCGGGGCTGGGCCCCTGGTTCCTCATAGGAGTGCTCCACAGCCAAGCTTTCCCTCCTTATTAAAAACAACAACCAAACAAACAAAAACACAACAAAAAACACAACAATAACAACAACACCACCTCCACATGTTGGTGTCAGACAAGCCCATACCATGCCTCTAGCTATCCTACCAGTCTTGGTGTGCTTTCTTTACTTCTATAATTGTAGGACTTTCGTCTAGTGAAATTTCAGATGATTCTGAATGACGGTTGTTCTGTATTTTAGTTGTAATTTTGATGCGGTTGTGGGACGCAGTGAGTACCTGTTTTTACCTACCCTGCCATCTTTATTCTGTATTTCCTCTTTTTATCTTCCATATATATGGTTATTTATAAAAATTCTCACATTTTTTCTCCATTTATTTCTAAATAAAAATATCCTCCCTTCTACTTTATTTTCCAAAACATTGTTAATAATTTTACTCACTCTTATAAAACTTGTCGTATATAATTAATAATCAATTAAATATGGGTTATATGTGAATTATAAATTACATAATTTACATTATGTGTTACACATTATTTAATTTCCTATTTACTTTTTTCCTTTGCTGCTGTTTACATAATGAAATAAAACCTTGGGGGAGGAGCCAACTGGAAGAGGGTAATGGAGGAAAAGAAGGAGCTATGCAATATTTTCAACAATAAAGATTTTAAAAAATAGGTTTGCAGTTGTAATACAAATAAATAATACCATCTACACTAATAAAAGAGAAAGGTGCAAATTAACCGTACCTCCGCAATGCCCACAGCCAACCAGGAGTGAGTGCAAATTAACCCCACAAAGATGGAGAGTTAATTTGCATATGTGGGCACCAAGTGGTCTGGGTCCTGGGAACATTATTGGGATTCAGGCCTCTCTGAGCCTGTAGGCCTGCACAAAGGCCCTGAGCGGCCAGGGTCCCAAAATACCCCTGGCCAGGAGTTGCCTACAGGTTCTGGTGCCACATGGCCTGGGTCCAGGGACGAGCGGCCAGGTGTGCCAGCAGGCTGGGTCCCGGGACAAGCAGCTGGGGGCGCCAAGCACAAGAAGCTGCTTGCAGCCCAGGTTTATGCCGCCCCAGCCCAGTGGACACAGCAACTGCAGGGCCACTGGACTTGGTGGCATACCCCTAGTGGCCAGTGATACAACTTTATCCCAGTGGACACACGCAGGGGATCATCTGGGCATGGGCTATAGAGAAAATAAATATATATATATATATATATATATATATATATATATATATATATATATATATATATATATTTTTTTTTTTTTTTCCTGAGAGGAAGGGAGAGGGATAGAGAGTTAGAAGCATCAATGAGAGAGAAACATCTATCAACTGCCTCCTTCACACTCCCCACTGGGGATTTGCTTCCAAACAAGGTACATGACCTTAACAGGAATCAAACCTGGGATCCTTCAGTCTGCAGGCCGATGCTCTATCCCACATGTGTCAAACACAAGGCCCGCGGGCCAAATCCAGCCCGCCAGGCCTTGCAATGTGGCCCGCACCGCGCTTTCATCACTGCACTCCGCTGTCAGTTTATGACATTGTCAGTTTATGACTGTTGAGTAAACCATTCGGCCCGCGATTTAGGCTGGATTTTAGATTTTGGCCCCTTCTCTGATTGAGTTCGACATCCCTACAGTCTATCCACTGATCCAACCCACTTCAAGCGCCTGACTGGTTTGGCTCAGTAGTTAGAGTGTCGGCCTGTTGACTGAGGGGTTCTGGGTTTGATTCCAGTCAAGAGCATGTACCTTGGTTGCAGGCATATCCCTGCTGGGGGATGTGCAGGAGGCAGCTAATCAACGTTAATCTCTTATAGATGTTTCTAACTTTCTATCCCTCTCCCTTCCTCTCTGTAAAAAAATCAGTAAAATATATTTATTTAAAAAAACCCAAAAAACAAAACAACAACAACAACAACAACAAAAAACAGTTCCAGCGTAAACACCTTTTTTGACAGCTTATTGGCTAAGCTCCCTGTATGCTGCCACTTGCAGTGTTCTTGGCAACTTGGTTAATAAGAATCCAAGAAGGTGACCTAGGATTTTTTTTACCACACTCCTACGAAGGTCTGCTGCTGGAGGGGCTAAGAAATGCTATATCCTGTCCTAGCCAGTTTGGCTCAGTGGATAGAGCCTCGGCCTGCCAACCAGAGTCTGGGTTTTATTCTGATCAAGGGCATGTACCTAGGTTGCTGGCTGGGGCCCAGATCAAGGCTCATGCAGGAGGCAACCAAAGTGTCCCTCTCACACTGATGTTTCTCTCTGTCTCTTTCTCTCTCTCCAACACTCTCTAAAAATCAATGGAATCAGATCCTCAGATGAGGATGGGAAAAAAAGAAAAAAAAAGTAATGTCATATCCTATGAAAGACACATTTTGAAAATACCTAAAGAAAGTTGTCATTTTTTCATGGTGAAGGGACTGGAGTCCGTGTTGATGAAAACACCTTGGTGGCTGTGGTGCCTGGCAGTGGCTGCAGCAGCAGGCTGATGGGGCTGGTGCCTTCCCCTGATCAGCCCAGTCACGTCCCCCAGAGGGAGGCCAGACTATAGCTTTAGGACATTTCCTGAGGGCTCCAAGTCTGTGAGAGGGGGCAGGCTGGGTTGAGGGAACCCCCCACCCAGTGCACGAATTTCATGTACCAGGCCCCTAGTAATGAATAAATAATAATATAAAAATAAACTGTTTCATGTACTCAGAACTATAAACCTACCTGTATATTCAAATATAAAAATTAAAAAAGAAGAAGAAAGAAAACCCTTGACTTTTTAAGTATTCTTTGAATGGTTAAATTGGTATTAGGAATTGGTGGTAGATATCTGGCAAAAATAATATTGAAAAAATAATATTAAAAGATAAAATGCATCCTATTTTCTTAGTTATTTTTAGTCTACAAAGAAATATTTAATATATTATCTTTCTTGGTATTAAGAAGGCAGCCCTTTGAGAATATGTTTTATTATTCCCACATCACAAGTACATGTTCAGAAAGCATGTCAAACTCACAGCTAGTGGGCCGCATGTCTCATTTAACATGCTTGATGTACAGGGCTGGGTAAATGTAGCTTTACAGTTGTTCTTATGGAAAATCACACAATAATTAAACAGTAATAATACTGTTTTGTCTCTCACAACTGTAAACCAATTTGTTTCTACCACTGTATATGATAATATAGACTGAAGCACAACTGATTTTATTTAAGTGTTTTTACCTCTTTACAGAATCTCATGTATATCAGAAAATACAGCACTTAATTCCTAACATGACTTTTTTAAAAAAATTATTAAATGATTTTGCCTTGTCTCTCCTGCTCTCTCATTTGCTCTTCTTTCTCTCTCTTTTTTTCTGAGGCCTCCCTCTCTTTTAAGCCAATTGGATAAAAGAGGAGGTTTTTAAACAAAAGTCACATATTTATTTTCATACTTCTCTACTACAATTTTAGATGTTAATTGACCATAATTTGTTATTTCCATCCTTCATATAGCTGTACTGAAGGGCTCCAAGTTAAACCAGTAATGCATATGAATGGCCCTTAAAATCTGCTTTCCAAATAATTCACAACAATGCTTTCAAAACTACAGTAATTTATATTAATTTTAACTTTATAAAATGTATTTCACTAATTATTAAACATTAAGAAGGAATCTATATTTTTAGGTCATGTTTTGTAATAGAATAGTAAAAACTGTCATAAGAATATTTTGAGATGAATATCTTCTGTAACAATAAAATATTAATATGCTAATTAGACTGTACATCCTTCCAGATGTCATTCCTTCTGGACAAAGCTGTGGCAGGTGGTGGGAGGGGTCCGAGGCAGAGGCAGCTGCTGCAACGGAGGGGGCCAAGGCCCTTGCATAAATTTCATGCATTGGGCCTCTAGTATATTTATAAGCAGTATATGGCTAAATGTTGAATCCTCAGGCCACTTTTTCATGGACTGAGGATGGGCAAAATGATATCAATAGAACTCTTGTGATCTTTTAAGCTATTAAGGTTATTAAACTGGGTATGTTTATTGTCTTTCTCCTGTCAGTAAAGACAAGATTATCAGTTGGATTATTAATCTTTATTTATACATAACATGATGAAAGTGAATTTCTTTAGATGGAGCAGGACTAGTTCTGTTCCTACATTAGGATCAAAGTAGAGCATCCACAAACATTTCATTGACTGGTAGGTACAGTGGCTCATATTGAGTTTACTCTTGAGTGCATTTGGCTACTGTACCAGACTTGTCTTTCTTTTTAATCTGAAACAGAATTAGAAGATCTTCACTAGTATTCTCAAGTATTTTGATTTATTTATTACTTTTTAAAGTTTATTTTATTGTTGACAGTATTACAGATGTAAGGATTAAATGAAATATCACAATATTAAATAGATAAAACATGTGGTTTATAATCACTGTTCAGCTACTACAAGATAAAGCATGTTGGATAATGAATATTTTTTTATATTTATAGGGGAAAATAGATGAGTAAAGGTATCATTTGTTTGAATTGGATATTAAAAACAAGTATCATATATTTTATCTGCAGC
Source organism: Pipistrellus hanaki (assembly GCF_964339955.1). NCBI lineage: Eukaryota > Metazoa > Chordata > Mammalia > Chiroptera > Vespertilionidae > Pipistrellus > Pipistrellus hanaki. The sequence continues at coordinate 84,510,434 of NC_140524.1, forward strand.
CCAGATCTTCCCTCTGGATTTATTTATTTATTTTTGTTTGTTAATCCTCACCTAAATATATTTTTTCCCATTGATTTATAAAGAGAGTGGAAGGGAGGGAGGGGAGAGAGAGGTATATATAGAGAGACAACAATGTGAAAGAGATATAGATTTGTTGCCTCATGCTGGTCCTTTGACCAGTAATCAAACCCGTGACCCTTAGGTCTGAGGGTAGATGCTCTATCCATTGAGGACCCAGTTAGGGCTATCCTCTGGATTTATATGTCTACTTCCTTAATGTTTCTATTTTGATGTCTCAGGGTTTTGCAAACCCATTATATCCCAGTAAACTTGTGGTGGGCAACTCCACAGCCAACAATAATTTCCTCCTTGGCCCCTTCAATATCATATAAAAGAGTCAACATCTATAGAGTTGCATAATCAGGAACCTCAGAATCCTCCTTGATACTATGTCTCTTACCCACACCCTCTCCCATTTAATCACCAATCCTATGCAATGGACACAAAACTCTGGGGAGGGAGGGTATGGATAGGAAGGGAGGGGGAATGGTAAGATATGTACACAGATAATAATTTAATAAAAAAATAATTCTTTATTGTTGAAAATATTACATATGTTGCCCTTTCCCTCCATTGTCCTCTTCCAGCCTAGCCCACAGCTACTGCCTTCACCCCCATTGTCTGTATCTATGTGCACTTGAGATCAATGAATATTCCATAGCTTTGGAGTGAAATTTTCTAAAGATGTCAATTAGTTCCATCTTATCTAGTGAGTCCTTTAGGATTGCTGTTTTTTTTTTGTTGTTGTTGTTTGTTTTTTTTGTCAAGAATATTTATCCAGTGATGTTAATGAGGTATTAAAGTCCCCTACTATGATTGTATTAATGCCAATTTTTCCCTTTTTTATTCACTTTCAACTGCCAGAAAAATGTTTTCCATCCTTTCACTTTCAATTTGTATAAGTCCTTTGTTCTGAGGTAGGTCTCTTGCACACATCATATATGAGGGTCATGTTTTCTTATCTATTCAGCCACCCTATGTCTTTTTATTGGAGCATTTAATCCACTTACATTTAAGGTCATAGATAGGTATTTGTTGCCATTTTTATTCTTTATGCCTGTGTTCCTTCTACTTTCTCTATTTATTCCTTTTATAACAGACCCTTTAGCATTTCTTGCATTGTTGCATTGATGGTAATAAACTCACTTAGACCTTCATTATCTGTGAAGCTCCTGATTTATCCTTCAATTTTGAATGATAGCCTTGCTGGATAAAGTATTCTTGAAATCAGTCCATTGCTCTGCATTACTTTGTATACTTCATTCCATTCCCTTCTGGCCTGATGCGTTTCTGTTTAAAAATTATTTGATAGTCTAATGGGAGATCCCTTGTAGGTAACTTTCTGTCTCTTACAGTCCTTAAGATTCCTTCTTTGTTGTTTATGTTTGCCATTGTAATTATTAATTGTCTTTGTGTGGATCTTTTGGATTCATCTTCTTTGGACTTCTCTGTGCTTGTGTGACTCCCAAATTAGGTAATTGCTCTGTCATTATTTCTTCAAATAGGTTTTCTATTATTTTTTCCACTTCTTTTCCTACTGACATCCCTATCATGGGGATGTTGCTTCATTTTATGTTGTCCAAAAGCTCCCTTAAATTCTCCTCTTGCTTTCTAATTTTTGCTGTTCAATTTGGGTTTTTTTCCTACCATGTCTTCTAACTCGCTGATTTGGTCCTCCACTTTTTCTATTCTGTTGAAACCTTCCACTGTGTTCTTTATTGCATGTATATCATTCTTCATTTCTTCGTGACTCTTACACATGTTGATGAATTTCTCCTCGAGATGGTTGAGCATGTTTCTATCCATTACTCTGATTTTTTTTCTAACATATTGCTATCCTCTATTTCATTTAATTCCATTTCTGGTGATTACTCCTTTTCTTTCCTTTGGGGATTGTTTCTTTGTCTCCCCATTTTTACTGTCTCTTTTTGGCCCAGAGCACACTGCTTGGGGTCTGAGAGGTTGAAGCCCTTAGCAGTCAGTGGTCTGGGAGTTATCATTCCAGAGGATGGATTTGCTTTGAGTCTTGCTGCTTTATTGTTTCTGCTCTCATTTGTAGCTCCTTCTCCCACTGATCTGGTCCCTCATTTGTCTGCTTCAGACGCTTGGTGTCCACAGGGGTGTGTACACAGTTCCTCTGGTGTGAAACTTCTTGTGAGGGCCCAGAGCCCTCTAGCATGCAATGGCTGTGTGGCCCCAGCACCCATGGCAGGATGTTGTCCTAGATCCCTCTGGCAACACACATGCAGTTCAGTCCTGTGACCCATGGTTAGGCATACCAGGTGACACAAGCAGCACAGTTCCAGTGCCCAGGGAAGGACATAGGCTGAGTGGCTCCAGGTTGCAATGGCAGTATTGTACTGGGGCCCAGGGTGGGGCATGCACCAGTTGGCTCTGGGTTGCAACAGAAACATGGTCCTGGGGCCCAGGGCAGTAATGGGGCATGGGATATCCCTAGCTTGCACTCACAGCGTAGGGTCCTGGAGCACAGGATCCTGGGATGCAGTTTCCAGGCAGGTGGGCAAGGAGGCACTGCTTGGAGGTCCCTCTGGCATGCTCTCAGTGCAGATGCCTGGGAGCCTGTGGGGAGGTACCACACCACTCACTGCCAAGGCACAGTGGTGGTCCCACGTGGGTTATGGATATCAAGCAGCTCCCTGCACAGATCTGGGATGGTGTCAGAGGCCAGTCTGGGTGTTTGTGTGCCTGTGCTCCTGGCTACCACTCCTTCCCTCTACAAGATCAAGCCTATGCATTTTTACCTCCTAAATAGCTCTCACATCCAAACTTCTTTTCATATTCATTGCTGTCATATTAGTTCAAGCTACTGTGGGTCTTGCCTGGATCACTAATTTGTCTCCTGACATCTATTCGTGTCATGAAGCAATCTATTTTCTACATTTCAGACAGAACAATTTTTCTTGAAGCAAACCAAACCATGTCAACTTCTTTATGAGTAAAACATTTAATGATTTCTTTTTTATCTTAAGTTAAAGGTGCCTTAAAGGCCCTTCCTAATATGAGTATTGCCTACCTCCAGTCACAGCCTTGTTCAGGCTTATTTTTTCTCTATTTCATATTGACCTTTCATTTCCCAAAGATGACATGATATTCCCCACCTTAGAACCTGTGTATGTTCTCCTCAAAGTCTTGAAACAACTAATTCTTATTGCTTCATATATTTGCGCAAAAGTCAATCCTTATGAGTACCCAGTCTCTAGCTAATATTCCTATTATGTCTTGTCATAGCATTCTATATTTCCCTTTTATAAAATTGGTTGCAATTTGATAACTATATTAGGATATTATCTGCATCTGTGAGTAAAGTATGAAATCAATGAATTCAGGAATTCATTATATCTCTCTCATAGAGGCTGAAATTTAATATTCAATAAATAGTTGAAAATTCTAATTTCTCATAATTATATATATGTGTGTACACACACATATACACAAAGAGATTGAGATATCTTTCAATATCTCAACTGATAGAGAAAGAGAAATAGAAAGAGGTGTATAAGCACAGTTTTCATGCAGTGGTGTTCATCTAACCGTAGAAACATGAACTTCCATATAACATTCCCTTTTAGGATGTAATAAAGATTATTTATCAATTGTTCTAGTCCAAAATGATAGGATTTAGAACATGTGTTATAAGAGTATAGATTTCTCAAAACTTTTTGGAAAAAACCAAACATGTACACACATGTGCACATACATACACACATATTCTATTTACCATTTGAGTACAACATAATTAGCCTGACTGAAACACTTTAAATTTAGAAAGTAATTGTCCTAGACATTGAAATCATTGCAATTAGAGAAAGTCTACCTTGGCAGTCTGGAAACCAATGAAATGAGAAATGTAAAGAGGGTAAATGGTTTGTCAAAACTCAAATTTAAGCTATTCAAAGTTTAGACAGTTACATGGGGGTTAGAAATATTTTATAGATAGGATGAGAAGAGTGTTAAATTCTCAAGTTAAATTTCTTTTCCTCTTGTTCAGGGTCTAGATTTCCCTAAACACTGGTTTCTTCCTATCCAAATGGCAAATGCATGCTTTCTTTGTGCTCAAGGTTACATTTTCCAACCTAAACTTATTCATTCAATAAATATTGATTCCTTGTATGTCACCATAAATATTGATTCCTTGTATGGCACCCAGATCACTATTGGGAATATAACCACACTCTCCTTTCTTTAGCTATGCTTGTAATCTAGGGAAAGGCAAAGCCATTAATAATGTAATCAAACTGGTGTTTGTATATTGTAATCTAAGATGAATGCTTGGATGGTAAAGGATAGCTAGTTTATGTATCTGTCTACCTACCTGCCTACCTACTTACTTGCCTATCTGTCTCCCTTCTTCCCTCCCTCTCTTGGTCTATAATTAGATGGATGCTGAGTTTTGAGCAATCTACACTATTATAAAACATATTTAAGAGTTATGTAACTTTTATACTTCTAGCATGTTCACACTACCTTATCACTTTAGTGATAAGCTGGCAAATCTGAAAATCTTTATTTCCTCTCAGTCAGTGTTGGTACAATTTAATATTTCCCCAGGATGCTACTAATGCCAAGATTATCCTCAAGATAATCTAAATGTTTTTCCAAATACATGATTAGATATTCTGTGCAATATGATAAAGTATTATCCAATATTCTAAGTTTAAACCTGAAAAAAAATAAAACCCTTTAATCATTTTCTACCATTTCCCTTTATTACTACTACTAGTAGTAGCAGTAGTAGTATTTAATTTTTCATCTGATCATGATTCTCTTTCCAGGATGAAGTATTAACTAACTTTTATATTCACTGCATGCTTCAGCATATTAATGTGTGTATATTGTATGTGTTCACAGGTGAATTCATGTTTGTGCACATGCCTGCATCTGTGAATGTTTGTAAATCAGTGTCTTGGTTTTGGTGTTTGTTCTGGTTCTCTAGAATGCCACATTAGCTCAGAGAAACCCACCGTTTCCCTCGAATCAAAGAACATGAGTGTCTATATTCAGCTCTGTTCTCTCCCTTGTAAGGACATTCCCCTTTTTTTGAGTTAAAACTCTAACAATTTATATTTACTGCTGAATGCATCTTCTTCACTTTCCTGTTGTGTTATATCTCTCTTCTAGCTAATAATAATAGCAAATATGTTACCAGTATGTCCCCAGCAGTAGACATAGGAATTAGCAAATGTAGAAAAATTTAGAATAAAATCTAGCAACTTATTATGGTTTTCAAGGTCTTTCAGGGTCATAGTTCCCAAAGACATCCTTGCCCTCATGTCCACCCACACTCAGCCTTGCCACACTTGCCTCCTTGCTATGCACCTACAATACTAGAAATGCTCCTACTCCTAGACTGTGTTACACTTGTTATTCCCCATCTAGAAAACCTTTCCTCTCAATAGTCACATGGCTCCCTTTACTTCTTTTCATTCTTTTAAAAAATAGATATATTTTTTTGATGAAACCGGTTTGGCACAGTGGTAGAGCGTCGGTCTGCTGACTGAAAGGTCCCAGGTTTGATTCCAGTCAAGAGCATGTACATTGGTTGAGGGCACATGCCCGGTAGGGGGTGTGCAAGAGGCAGCTGGTCTATGTTTCTTTCTCATCGACATTTCTAGCTCTCTATCTCTCTTCCTTCCTCTCTGTAAAAAAATCAATCAAATATATTAAAAAAATAAAAAATAGATATATTTTTAATTTACTTCAGAGGGAAGGGAGAGGGATAAAGATATAGAAACAACAATGATGGCCCTAGCCAATTTTGTTCAATGGGTAGAGAGTCGGCCTGCAGACCAAAGTATCTTGGGTTTGACTCCAGTCAAGGGCATGCACCTTGGTTGCGAGATCCTCCCTGGCTCAGGCCTGGTCGGGGCTAGTGCAGGAGGCAACCAATTGATGTGTCTCTCTCACATCGATGTTTCTCTCTCTCTTCCGCTCTCTCTGAATATCAATGGAAAAATACCCTCAGGTGAGGATTAAAAAAAGAGAAAGAAACATCAATGATGACAGAGAATCACTAATCAGCTTCCCCCTTCATGGCCCAACTGGGAATCGAACTGTGACCTCCTGGTTCATAGGTTGACACTCAACCATTGTACTACACTAGCTGGGCTCCCTTCACATCTTTTAAGTCTCTAGTCAAGTCACCCTTCCACAGAGAGGCCTTTTTGTTCACTGTCTAGTCACTTTGTTTCTTTTTACTATATTTACTTTAATTTTATTGTATTTGTTAATATTGTATTATATTCAGAGTTCCTATAACATGGAAAATTTTAAAATAATGAAAAAGACTGCATTCTGAATCACTAACTTAAAAATAAATATTGTGAAAAACGTGGGTATTCTTTGGAACCCCTCTCAAATTATTTTCCTCCCCCACACTCACTATCACCACCATGTATATCATTTGTCTGTCTGTCCTCAGTGCCATTCCTGGCTCTTCCCATGAAAATGACACTTCCCAGGATCCCTTTTTAAATTGATTACCTGCTTGGTTTAGCCAGTGGTTGGTATGTGGAGATATTGAAAGTAAGAATAGAAAAATTAGAATATTCTCTTTCCCTCTGATTGTTTTAGGATGCATCTTCATCAGTTACTGAGAATGAATCTTCCAAGATTCTAGCTCTCTCTAGAAACAGCATTCCTCGGGGATGCTACATTCCCAAAGGGAAGCTCTCTGTGATTTCAACTCCTGCTGGGTAGTCCAAATTATTGGTTTCTAGTAACACCATCTTCAAGTCTTCCCTTTGTCCCTCTAACCTTGGGAATGATAGTGGTTTCCTGTATTGCTAAACTACTGATAGCCTACCATCCTTTGGGTAGGTCCTCATTTATTCCAACATTTTATATTTAACTTTCTATCTTAATTAAGTTTTATTACATTATCTGGAAGGATATTTCCCCTCATACCTTATCTTTTCTCCATTGCCATTTATTTTCATGAGTCATTACAATGTTTTTATTTGTTCATTTCCTAACTCACCAATTAATTTTTAAGCATCATAAAAGTCTTGATTTTGCATTTGAAAAATTTAAAATGCTTATATTTTTATTGGGGTGGTATTGGTTAATAAAATTATATAGATTTCAGGCATACAGTTCTAAAATATTTAATATGTATATTGTATTGTGGGTTCACTACCCAAAGTCAAGTCTTCTTGTATCACCATTTACCCTCTTCTATTTCCCCAACCCCCTTGTTGGTCTATGAGTTTTTGTTTGTTCTTTTGTGTGTGTATGGTTTTTGTTTTGTTTTGTTTTTGCTTAGTACCTTCACCTTATTCACCCAGTCTGCCAAACCCCTCTCTGGCAACTATTAATCTGTTCTCTAATACTAATAGGCCAAAAATCAAACAAACAACAAACAAAAAACCCCACAAGGAAATCTTACCTTTGTGACTGTCTGGATGGACCTGGAGAATATTATGCTAAGTGAAATAAGCCAGAGAAAGACAAATACTATATGATCTTACTTATACTGGAATCTAATGAACAAAATTACCTAACAAACAAAATAGACTCACAGATCCTTTTGAAATTTTTACTTCTTTCATCCCTGGTGCTCAGAGCATGGTATAAATATTGGTGAATAAAGCAATAATAAATCACCTCAATTAATTCTCTCAAAAGTACCAATATTCCCATTTTTGTGATTGAGGTCTAAGCTGCTAAAATGTTAAGTAATTTACCAAAGCTTGTAAGTAGAGATCCAATTCCAAAGCAGACTTGCCAATTGTCCTGCTACACAGCCTCTTTTCTGCAAAAACAAAATGAGGAAGCAGTCCTATTAGATCCTCATATTTTCTAATGAATCATTCCAGTATCTTTATGAACTTGTCTCCCCCCCTTGACATATATACACCATTTGGATAAAATTGGATTGATTCATATCACCTTTGGAAAGCTTATAATGCATATTTGTCCCAGCCACTGCCACAAAGGAAACAAGCATTTGTTTCCATTATGCACATGTTCAAGTTTATGCAGCTTATATTCTATCCAACATATACCGTTGTCTCTATATGTAGATCCTTCTCCTTCTAGATCACTTGCTCAGATGTCTTCTCAGACAAAACTCTTGGATTCATCATAACTAAATATTCCTTTATTTCACTACTATTAATAATATTCCTCTTTACTTTTTTATTAGTAATCACCTATTACTAATTTATTATATTACTAATAAATTACCTATTTTCTTATAAATGTACCTAGTGAGTAGAGAGAGAAATGCATTATTTGTATGAAAGAAAACAGTGATATTTCAAGTACCATAGAGATTTTTCAATAAGAAACCAGAAGTGCTCAGATTAAATAAAACCTATTAAGGAAAACTTGGGTATGAACTCCCAAATAAATATAAGCTCATTGAGTAAAATTCTCAATGTTTGTATTTCTAATATACTCTCTAAAATGTATTTTCCATTTGAAAACTCTTTAAGTAGCATGCAAAGTACTTTCCTATATTCCTCTCATTTAGTGTAAAGGGAATTGGTATAGAGAAGTGAAATTCAGATACAATCTATTACAAATAAAATGTTATATACGTAGTTAATAATATTTGTAATAACTATTGGTAGTATCACTTTGTAATAATATTTAAAAGTGTATTGGGACTATCATTTCATAAATTACATAAATGTCTAACCGCTAAGCTGTAACACCTGAAACTAATGTAAATATTATTTTTTCTGCCCTGGGCCATTTGGATATTTATAACTTCATTCAGGGGCCATACAAAAGTATCAACTTAAAAATTAGCCTGCTGTATTTGATCAAATATTTTATTAACTCACTGTAATGTTAGAGCAAATGATTTTGCTGCCTTTATATGGCCCAAGGACCAGATGTTCCACACCCCTGCTAATGTTACTTAACCGTGAGCAAACTAGTTGGCCATTTTTTTTAATAGCCTCAGTTTTCTCAACTGTAAATGAGAATAAAAATGTGTATCTCATAAGTTTGTTTTAAGAATTAAGAATGATTACCTGACCAATATTGCTAAGTCGTTGAGCATTGGTCCAGGAGCTAAGAGTTCACCAGTTTGATTCCAGGTCAGGGCACATGCCTGGATTGCTGGCCCCAATAGGGAGAATGCAAGAGGCAACTGATCAATGTTTCTCACTCATCCAGGTTTCTATCTATATTCTTCTTTCTTCCTCATTCTCTAAATCAATAAAAACATACTTAAAAAAAGAAAAAAATGAATGATAATGTGTGTGGTAATTCTTAGAGTCTCTGGCATATACTACACACATGTAAAGTGAGTTTTAAAGTAAAATTGAAGGTGACATGATGTAATTTTATATAAGTCAGAAAGAGAGAGACCAATAATGTATGATTTCACTTATATGTAGAATCTAAGGAACAACATAAATAAAATACAAACAAACTCATAAATACGGAAAACAGACTGACATATGTCAGAGTGGAAGGGGTCTCAGGGACTGGGTGAAAAAATGAAGGTATTAAACAAAACAAAACAAAACCAACAACTAAAACACAGACAACTCATAGCCCTGGCCTCTATGGCTTAGTAGGTAGGGTATTGACCAATGCACCAAAAGGTTGCCAGTTCCATTCCAGGCCAGGGCACATCTCTAGGTTGTGGGCTTAATCCACAGTAGGGGGGAGCCAATCAGTGTTTTGTTCTCCTGTTTGGTGTTTTTCCCTGCCTCTCTTTTTCTCTCTCTACCTCTCCCTTCAAAGACACAGACAGCAATATTATGATTATCAGAGGAAAAAGGGGGTGAGGGCAGGTAGAAAGGATAAAGGGGGGATAAATAGTGATGGAAGGAGACTTGGGGTGGTGAACACACAATATAATATATAGATGATGTATTATAGAATTTTACACTTGAAACCTATATAATTTTATTTACCAATGTACTCTAATAAATTAAATAATTTAAAAAATATATGGGCTATAAATAACAATATTTGTCCACAAAGGGGAATTGCTAAAACAAAAGGTCACTGGCCTTCAAAATCAAATATATGTGGACTCTACTCATATTCTCCAAGTTCTGTCTGTGCTACCTTTGGAAAATTACTCAGTTTCTTTCTTTCTGGATTTTCTTACCTTTAAAAATGAATTTAACAATGCAAATCTTGCAAGGTAGAAATAAGGTTTCAAGATTTGAAATATGAGGTTTCAATGTAATAGATGCACAGTTTATGTCAAAATATCAGGCATGAAGAAGGAATGTATCTTTAACATGAATATGTCTTCCTATTCTAATCTGTATTTTCAGTTTTTCACATTTTGTTAATGTCTGCAATTAGTAGGATGATTGAATTTTCAAACAATTTCAGAAAATGATGAAGTTTAAATTGATTACATTATTCTCTCTCTCTCTCCCCCCCCCCCTTTTTGATAAAGTTTTTGACGCTTTGCCACCCATGCGCTATCAGGAGACTATGACTACCATCCTGATGTGGATCCAGCAGTCAGAAAGCAAACTCTCTGTACCTCAGGTTACCGTCACTGAATATGAAATTATGGAGCAGAGATTTGGGGAGTTACAGGTCTGTAAATATTTGACTGTCTTAAACAATACAGTGTAGATTTCATATAACAAGAAATCACATGGGTGTAACCTTAATATAATATTAGAATTAAAGTACTTGTGGCAAGTACAATAGTTTTTCAGTTAGATAAATGAATATAAAAGACTTAAAATGCAATACATTATGTATTTGTGCTTATAAGATAAATATGCCATCTTAAAAGAAAGTGATATGGCCGAAACCAGTTTGGCTCAGTGGTAGAGCGTCGGTCTGCGGACTGAAGGGTCCCAGGTTCAATTCCAGTCAAGGGCATGTACATTGGTTGCGGGCACATCCCCGGTAGGGGGTGTGCAGGAGGCAGCTGGTTAATGTTTCTCTCTCATCGACATTTCTAGCTCTCTATCTCTTTCCCTTCCTCTCTGTAAATATCAATAAAATATATTAAAAAAAAAAGAAAGTGATATGGTCTACTTATGAAGTATATTCTTTCTCATTTAGTATATATTTTAGCCACATTTGGATTATTATAAAAGCTATGGTATTATTTCCTACCTTTGCCTGCTTACTTATTAATATTTCCAAACAGAAAGAGGTTAAATCAATGTAGTGATAAAATTAGTTTTAATTTAAACACTGGTTTTATGTAATATTGTGGTTAGTTATTTGGGTTTTAACAGCTTTATATTAGGAAATTAAATACTTATTTAGGAAATAAAGACAATAATTTGTGAGAAATTTTAGAATACTTTTCCTACTATTTATGAACAGTCTGGGTTGTATATTCAATCACATTTATAATATGTGAAAACATTCTCAGTAGTTATTTTTAGTAGCTGAAATAATATATCTGTATTTTGAGAATTACATTAAGAAAAAAAAGGTTAAAATTTAACTTTGTATATTGTTATTTTTAAAGAATTAAGCAATATTTCTTAAAATAGTAATTTTAAAAGTATTGTTCAAATACATTTCTAAAAACCATTTTCCAGTATACTATTTAGAGTATTTCCTGTAGTCTAAAAAAACACACCAAAAAACCTATAATTGTTTAATCTTCTTTTCACTTTATGTCGGTTTGTTTAATAATTGGGAATGATGCCAAATTTACCTTGGACAATATGTGACTTCATACAACTATAAGCATTTAGAAAAAGAGTACAAAGGTACAGCAACTAGGGGAGTGGATTAAGTATACAAGAAATGGCATATAGATGAATGGAAAAGTACATTGTTACTGAAAAGGCAGTGAAGATGAAAATGATATTTATAAATATTATTGAGAAAATATATTAACTAAAAAAAATGGAGTTAGAACTTGGCATCAAATGTTATACAAAAACAAAATGCCGCATATATTAAAAAGTTCAAAAACATTTTAATCATAAATTTTGTAGATATTTTTAATGTAAGTCTTTAAAAAGACATGATGACGAAGCATCAAAATCAGTGGAAGCAATCACAAAGATTATACATATATCAGAGACAATTTAAAAGAAAAATAAGACCAAAGAAAATATTTATTTGCATAAAAGAAAAATAAATTAATAAGAAAAATCACCAATAATACACATAAACGACCATTAAACCTATGAAAAATTATAACTCAAATTGTAAAGGATGAAGTACAAATGTACAAAATGAGATACCATTTTCCCATACTAAGTTTAAAAAATCTGAAATAGATAAGTGGAGGTCTGTTAGCAATGAGATACATTTTCACGTACTAATGGGAATGTAAATTGAATAACTGAGGAAAACTTTTCAGTACCTCCTAATAACATAAAATAATTCATTTAACTGTACACAGTAATACTATTTCTATGAAGTATGCATCTTATGGAAATAACCAGAATATACTCAGATATAGGCAGTTGATAGATCATAAACATAATTTACAGCAGTAGAAAACTCAGAATTAATTTTTAAAGCTAATAAAGGGAACTGGTGAAATGAACTAGAGAAGCCATTAAAATTTATGTTTTTGAAAAATAATGACATGGGAAAATGCTCACAGTAAAATGCCTGGCTTAAAATGTAACTATATGCATGCTAGATATTGTCTAAATAATTAATCAAGAGTAGCAGTTTAATGAAGTAAAATCAAATTAAATTAAAAATTAAATTACCATAAAACAGGGATAAGATATTATGTACCTGTAAAAGTTACATGTTTGATATACTTGGAGGAATTTTATTAGTCATTTTATATAAAAAAGAGGGAATAAATGTGTATGTGTTTATGATAAGATCAGATAGTATTTAATTACACAGATAAACCCTCAAAGTTTATATAAAATCATGTGTCGCATATAATGTATATTTTTCCAATTTTTAATCTTGAACCTTTATTACTTTATAACCAGAGAGTAACATTTAAATAAATATTGAGTAGAGGAATCCTAAAGATGGGCATCCTATTTATAAGGGATTACATAGGTTATACAGTACAAATATAAAACCAATGTTATAAATTCTCCCCAAAATTATTCTAGAATTTAACTATTGTATAATACTACAAGACAGACAAATGTCTTCTGAAATATATGAAACTTTAGTTAACTGGCATTAATAGACCATCTATCTGACAACATTCAGTTTTGACTTCACATATATCAATATAATTTAGTTATATTTTTCACTAGGGAGATTAGAAGTTGTCTTCTTAAAGGCTCAGTATGATTAACTTAAACTCTATTAAGTGTATAATAAATGCAATTATTCATAAACAGACATAATAGAATAAAATTAGGTGTGCTAAAACTCTGGTTCAGTAAGATATAATTTTGGATATATTTGACAATGTTCATAAAATAGGCATAGATTTTCAAATAAAATATTACTGAATATTGTGTAAATTAATCTTACGATAAAAAGAATTTAAATCATCAATAGTTTTCTGATGACTGATATTACATCATCTATTTTTTAGATGTTTGAATCACCTAGCTTTCATTTTAAGTACATTTAATTTAATTGGAGGTTGTTAATGAAACTGCGCAATGAAACATTATTTTTCATCAGTTAGTATACATGTACTTTCCTTTTTCAATTTGAAGGCTTTACAAAGTTCTCTGAGAGAACAGCAAAGTGGTCTAAACTATCTGAGCACCACCGTGAAAGAGATGTCAAAGAAAGCCCCCTCTGATATTAGCCAGAAATATCAATCAGAATTTGAAGACATCGAAGGCCGCTGGAAGAAGCTTTCCTCTCAGCTGGTAGAACGTTGCCAAAAGCTAGAAGAGCACATGGCTAAACTCCGAAAAATTCAGGTAATTCAAGTGTTTACTTTTTTGCCTTGGCCTCTGTGACTCCATTGGTTGAGCATCATCATATGTATCAAAAGGTTACCTGTTCAATTCCCAGTCAGGGCACATGCCCAGGTTGTGCGTTCTGTCCCTAATTGAAGTGTAGTATGGGAGAAAACTGATTGATATTTCTTTCTCTCTCGCTTTCCTTTTCTCTTTTTTTAAATCAATAAAAGTATTTTACTTTTTATATTATTTTTTGTCTAATGATGCATTATAAAAATTTAAAGGCAAATAACTTAATCTCAATAGTAAATTCAAAATCAGTAATAAGATCAAGAGATTCAAATCTCTCTCAAAGAAAAGAGTAAGAGTTCTGCTTAGATTTTTTTTAACATTATTTCCCCCCCACAAATACTTTGTTATTCAGCATATAAATAGAGAAGTTCTCTACCATGTAATATAATTTATCAGCATATTTTCCTTATATTTATATGTATAAGTTTGATCCCATCACATTTTACAAAACAGCTCCTACTGACTGCATTTATTTGAATGGTGCTACCATATTTTAATTACCCAAGGTGAAAATAGTAAACCAACGATTGCATTATAGTCTAAAGTGCTGAACCATTGTGATAGATACCAATACTGGGAAGGGTCATTGAAGCATCATAGCAAAATGAAAAATCATTGCAACAAGAAGCACTTGGATTTATATCCTTATACAGCTAACTTAGTTGTTTATTCTCACCTTTTACAAAATAAAAAGACAGAATTGTTCTAAAACATCCTTTAAAGTACAACATATTTTACAAATGTACACATGTACATGTTTTGACATATAAACATGTTTGCACATGAATTTACACACAGCCATAAAATCACATTTTTTTGCCAGTATCAGTGGTGAAAGAGGCTACAGATACATGGTTCTTGCTTTTATTCAGCCCACATTCCAGTGAAGGAAAATGATAAGTGTATTTGTCCCCTTTGTTTCTGTAACATATTACCACAAATTGAATGGCTTAAAACAACACAGATTTATTATTTTTCATTTCTGGAGGTCAGAAGTTTAAAACCAGTTTCAGTGGCTAAAGTCAAAGTATAGGTAGGGATCTGATCTTCCTGAGGGCTTTAGGAGAGAATCTATCTCCTTGTCATTTTTAGCTATTGGAAACTACATTTATTCCTTGATTCATGTCCCCACCCTCTTTCTTTAGGGCCAGCAGTGTAGCATCTTCCAGTTTTTCGAACTCTTACACTCCGGTTCCCCCTTAATAAGGACTTTTGTGATTACATTTTGCCCAGCTAGATAACCCAGGATAATCTCCCCCATCTCAAAATTTTTAACTTTCTCTCAACTGCAAAGTATCTGTAGCTCTGTAAAGTAATATATTCACAGGTTCCAGGGCATAGGGTCTGAAGATATTGGGAAGTCATTATTTAGCCAACACAGGAAGTAAATTACACAGTGTGGGAAATGTTGTCACAGTGAGGAGAAAAAAAAATACAACATAAACTGGGAGAGGAGATTATGAAATATTCTTGGAACATGGGTTATAGGGGCTATACATTGAACAAGTAGAATGTAGTCAACTAATGAAGTGGGATAAAGTTCCTGACAAAATGCAGCAGTGTGTTCAATTGAATGGAAGTGGTTCAGTATTGATAAGACAAAGATATGTTCGGAGATTGACAAAAGATAGGGTTGGAAAAGTAGTCTGGGAGTAGATAATGAATGGTCCCAAATGTCATGCTTTGGAATATGAATTATAACAGAATAGTGAAAGGGTTACAAATAATAATAATGTGGGACTGTTATTGGTATTTTAGAGGAGAGAAAATCTAATAATATTTGTGTTTTTAAAGCATCATTATAATAATAGGAAGGAGGAGGGAAGAATACTGACACCAAAATGCAGAATAGATTAGACTGGGTGAGATTGAGAGAGATACCAAAAAAGCCAATAATAAGGCCTGAACTAAGACAGTAGTGACAGGGAAGAAGTAAAAAACCAGACTTGAGAGATACCAGCAAGATGTGCTATTGAATTTTTTTGATTTAGTCAAATGCTTTTAAAATTCATTATCATTAATCATGTTGAAGTTGTAACTTCCAGTAAAGCACATATTTTCTATCAAAATTTAATTAAGGAAGGATAAACCAGCACATCTAGACAGCATAGTTGAATTGTATGGAAATAAAAATGTTTGAAAATTATACATTTGGAAATAGTAAAAAAAAATAAAAAAGCAGTTGGATGGGTGGGGAAGCAATGTGAAAGAATAAAGAAATATAGTAGCTTTTAATAATTTACAAAAAAAGGTCATTTTTGCCCAATTTTGACTTTAATCTGATAAGGTAAATAAGAAATTAGAAGCAAAAGTTTTCTCTTTACAGATGACAGAATGATGGTCTAAAAGTTCCCAAGTGGTGGAACTATTTAAACTGTCAATTGCCAAAAAACAATTTGTGAAAGTTCAGGTTTAGGGAGGCTATAAATACACCATTCCAGTGAGTTTATTGTTCATAGTTTATTTTATGTACTGTAAGGACACATGGTTAGTATTATAAGTTGTTTTGAAACTTAATATTTCTCTAGAGGGGGATATGATTTAATGTTCTTGAGAGTTACATAAATTTTTTATTTCTAACAATTGCAGATTTCATACAATAGTGCTCATACAGTAGATCATGAAAACACAGTCTTAGTAAAAGTATTATTTTCCTGAAGAGCTACTTAGAGACATCCTTCAAACCTGGGAATTGTTCCTGTGCTTGTGTTCAGACATATTACTGTAATGAATCGAGTTGAGAGAAATCAGCACCCCAATAATATTTAAAAATGGGTCTCTGATTCCAGAATCACATACAAACTCTGAAGAAATGGATGGCTGAAGTTGATGTTTTCCTGAAAGAAGAATGGCCTGCCCTTGGGGATTCAGAAATTCTTAAAAAACAGCTGAAACAATGCAGGGTAAGATTTGCATATGGCCCTCCTCATATGGAGATGTTTACATGCAAATGTTTTTTGTTGTTGTTACAGCTGTGGTTCTTAACCAGGGGTGATTTGCCCCTCCTAGAGGATATTTATCAATGTCTAGAGACATTTCATTTGTTACAACTTGGAGTTAGGTAGATGCTACTGGCATGTAGCTGGTGGAGGTTAGGGAAGCTTCTAAATATCCTGCAATGCACAGAACCGCTCCACAACAAAGAACTATCTAGTCTAAAATGACAGTAGTGCCAAGATTGAGAAACTGTGTTAAATCACTGAGAAACAGAAAAACATGACCTTTTACTCAATCTTAATTTTACAAAATTATTTTAATACCAGAGGCCCAGCTCACAGAATTGTGTGTGGGTAGGGTCCCTAGGCTTAACCTGTGATCAGGGCCATCTTTACCCCACTCTCCAGTCCCCTAGTCCAGTCCTGGCCGCTGCCCACCCTGGTTCCCCGTGGTTCTCTCTTCACCATCCATTGATCAGAGCCTGTGGGCCAGGGAGAGGAACCAAGAGGTCTGCCTTCCACTTGCTTGCCAGTCCCCAGTTCTGCACCACCACCACTGACTCAGGTTCCCCATTGTTCCCCATTTGCCATGATCAGAGCCTGTGGACTGGGGGGGAGGGACCAAGAAGTCTGCTTTCTGCCCAGTCCCCATTCTACCCTGCTGCCACCCACCCTGGTTCCCCTTTGGTGGTTCTCCATTGGCCATTCAGCGATCTCAGCCTGCGGGCCTGTGAGGGCCTGAGAGGTAGTCATTGCACCTCATAGCAACTGGTCAATCAGTCATTCTGGTTGTTCTGCCATTATGATCGCTGGTCTTTTGTTATATATGATAAAATTCAGTTTAATTTAAAGGTAAATATTCCTTTGAGCTATTAGTTATATTTTATTACAGATTATTAGTCATATTATATAGCTTTTTCCATATGTACTTAACTGTAGACAATATAAATTTTTGTTCCATTGATCTGTATGTCGTTTCATGTCAGTAATAGGCTGTTTTGGTTATTATGGCCTTGTAGTATAGTTTGAGATCAGTTAGCCTGATTCCTCCAACTTTGTTCTTCTTTATCAATAATGCTGTGGCTATTTGGGATCTTTTGTGGTTCCATATAAGTTTTTGCAATATTTGTTCTAATTCTGTAAAATAGGCAACTGATATCTTGATAAGAATTGCATTGAATCTGTAGATTACTTTGGGTAGTAAGGACATTTCAATGATATTAATTCTACCTATCTATGAATACAATATGTGCTTCCACTTATTTGTACCTTCTTGAGTTTCTTTCTTTGGTGTCTTATAATTTCCCCAATACATGTCTTTTACCTCTTTGGTTAAATTAATTCTTAGGTATTTTATTTTTTACATAATTGTAAATGGGATTGTGTTCTTAGTTTCTATTTCTGATAGTTCCATTACTGGTATAAAATTGCAACTGATTTCTGGATATTCATATTGTATCCTGCTACTTTACTAAATTCACTTAACAGTTATAGTAGTTTTTTGGTGTTATTTTTAGGGTTTTCCATATACAGTATCATGTCATCTGCAAATAATGACAGTATTTTTTCTTCTTTCCAATTTGAATGCCTTTTATTTCTTATTGTCTGATATGGTTGTGGCTAGAACTTCCACTATTATCACTATATATAAAAGCCTAATATGTTAAGTGTCCGACCAAGTGGCCAACTGACCAGTCGCTATGACATGCACTAACCACCAGGAGGGAAATGCTCCATCTGGTAGGTTAGCTTGCTGGTGGGGTCCAGCCTATCAGGACTTGGTGAGAGGGTGCCAGACTATGCCCTGGAGTCCTTCTGCGGTTCCTCCCCAGACACTGGCCCTGATCACAGGCCAGGAGGAGGGACCCCACCAGTGCATGAATAACGCCTCTAGTGTTGAATGATAATGGTGAAATGGAAATCCTTGTTCCTGATCTAAAGAGTAAAGTTTTTAGTTTTAGCCTATTGAATACGATATTGGCTGTAGGTTTATCATATACGGCCTTTAATATATTTAAGTATGTTCCTTTTATTTCCACTTTGATGAGAGTTTTTTTAAAAAATCATAAATGTGTGTTAGATTTTATAAAATGCTTTTTCTGCATCTGTTGATTTGATCATGTGATTTTTATTCTTCATGTTTTTATTAATTTGGGGATATTGTACCAACCTCATATCCTTGGAATAAATTCCACTGGATCATGATCATGATGTAAGATCTTTTTAATATATTGCTGGATAAGATTTGCTAATATTTTGCCAAAACTGTTTTGGCTCAGTGGATAAAGGGTTGGCCTGCAGACTAAAAGGTCCCGGGTTCTATTTTGGTCAAGGGCATGTACCTTGGTTGTGGGCACATCGCCAGTAAGCGGTGTGCAATAGGCAGCTGATTGATGATTCTCTCTCATCAATGTTTCTAACTCTCTATCCCTCTCTCTTCCTCTCTGTAAAAAAAATCAATAAAATATATTTTAAAAAAAGATTTGCTAATATTTTGTTGAGGATTTTAGCATTTTGTTCATTGGGGATATTGACCTATAATTTTCTTTCTTTGTAATATATTTATGTGGGTTTGGAATTAGAATAGTGCTTGCCTCATAAAATGAGCTTGAGAGTCTTCCCTCCTCTTGCATTTTTGAAACAATATTCAATATACCATTGTCATGCAGTAGGAAGAAAATAATCTAGCTGTTTATATATTTTTCTTTGCAAATAGAAGATAAAAACGGAATTCATGTGACACATAACCTTAACATCCATTGTGGTATACTGAATTGCTACAATATCCTGTGTTTGAAAACCAAAATTCTTTAAAAAAAAAACATAATGTGTAAAGTCCATGATTTTCACACATTTTAAAGCAAGAAATATTAAATTTGTTTCCTTTTATATCTAATTTAAGTAGAAATGCATGTTATTCCCTACTTCATTCATACCATAAGAACCTGTGAACATTTGTTGCAAGACATAATATATCTCAACCTTGTACATGTATTACTGTTACTTCAGATTTCAAAGGATACATTTCATGGATATTGTTGTGATTCCTAATTATATATTTCCTATGTATGTTTTACTTCTCATATGTTGAGAGGTAATTTTTGAATTATTTCCACAGCTTTTAGTCAATGATATTCAGACAATTCAGCCCAGTCTAACCAGTGTCAATGAAGGTGGGCAAAAAATAAAGAATGAAGCGGAGCCAGAATTTGCTTCTAGACTTGACACAGAACTCAGAGATCTTAACACTCAGTGGGATCACATTTGCCAACAGGTATGTACATTTTTTTTATTGTGTATTACCCTTATTTAACTAAGATTTCTTAATATCTCCTTTTATTGCTGTCCTTTGTAAAAGTGTAGATTCTATGTTAATGCTTTAAAGCATGGTTAATTCAAACTAGCCTTTATCTAGCATATAAAATATTTTCATATTAGATATTTTAAATACTATGTATTAACCTTATGGTGAATAATGACCTTCTTGAATATAACTGTCACATTAGGTATTATTTTGATTGAATGTTTTCTCCAGTACATGATTTTGTAATAGTAATTGGATTTAAAAAAAAGACACTTCATACTTATATGCTGGGTACAAAAATAAAACAAATGAATAATAATTGTTTCTTGTGATTGTTAAGGTTGACAAGTTTGACTTCTTTTATTTCAGTAAATTATTTAAGATTGGGAAATAGTTAAGAAAAGCTCAGTGGAAAAAAATACAAAATAACTCTCCACTCACATTTAAGTTCCTCATATTTATACAGCAGAGTATTTAATAGATGTTTTAAATTAAATTATAGAAAACTAAATATCATATACACAAGTCATATATATCCAATAATTCCTGTTCAGAATATAGGCAGCTATTACTTTTCAACGCATCAAGCTTCTTTTTTTTTAAATTAATCGAAGGTTTCGTTTTATGTGTTTTAGAGTCAGCATTTTATTATTCTTAAGTAACTTGTTAGAGTTGAAATCATGCCAAAAGGCAAAAATTAAATCTGAGAAAGAAGAGAATTTAGAAAAGTAAAAGGCAAGGCAAGTCACCCAGCTAATACCATCACTGACAAATGCTTAACAGTTCTATTAACTCAGAGATGAGATAGCCCTGGGTCAGTGAGCTTGCAGTCTTTTTCTGGAGTAAGACAATTCGAGAAGGTATGTTGAGAAAAAAATATTACCTTGATAATAAATGATGTCTTTATTGTTTTCCTGGAAGGTTAGTATGAAATGTATTTTTTTGTTGAATGTTTTAATGGATTAGTACGAAGAACAACCAATTTATTTAGATCAAGAGAGAAAAGAAGAGCAAAAATAAATGAAATCAAATGTTAGAGAATTGTACTTTTTAAAGGATCTCTGTATTATTAATGTGTCCTTGATTAAGAACTCATGTCTGCCATAAAATGTACCAAGAATATGTTGTTCAAGGCAGGTATTATAAACATATCAGCCTGCTGCATAAGAAAAACTTCATAGAACCCAGCCATGCTCTCCTAGAATAAAGTAGGTTTCTAGATGTGAGTATGAGAAACAGAGTTAATAAAAGTAGGTTTCTAGATGTGAGTATGAGAAACAGAGTTAATAAAGCTATTGTAATAATAATAACCAGCATATCTTTTTCCATATGAACAACTGTAAACCTACTTTTGCTCACCTTGAATTTTATGTCTCTCCGATTCTCCCTGTACTATACTACCCATGTTCTACTTTATTGCCAAGTGACCTAGGTGTGGAAAGAAAGGGATCATGCAGTTCAGAAGAGAAGGAAGACAATGCTGTAAAGGGAGGAAAGCCAAGCCTGGGTGTTGGGGACCAATTTAGGGGCCCAAAAAGGGGAATGGAAACAAAATGTAAATGTATATAGAAATGGCTAACTACAACGTGAGGGTATGGTGTCTTTCATGGGTTAATGGTAACTCATTTGTTTATAGATGCTAGAGTCTGAAAAAAAAATACAAATAATTAGAGACACATTTTTCCCAAGTGTGACATCCTTAAACACACTTTGAGATCCCATGATCTGATTTTGTAGGTGTAAAATAGTTGAGATTATTTTAAATTCTAATATATATATATATATATATATATATATATATATATATAATATATATATATATTCTAGCTTTTTAGCTTAAGGATAATTACTATTAAAATAACCTACAAATTAATGAACTAGACTCGAAAGCAGGGAGGGGAGAAGGAATATAAATATATTATTTAGAGAAACATTTTTACTTTTTATTCATTGTTAGAATATTTATTTATTGAAACATATGATTAAACATTTTGCATCAGCTATTAGTAGGGGATAAAAGAAACAGTATCTATCTTCATGGAGTATATAGTTTAGTAGAGAAGATAGAAAGTAAATGAATCAGCACAATATCACATAATTTTATTGTTGATCAATGCTCTGAAGTAAGTAATCAGAATGAGAATAATAGAAGCAGGGAACGTACCTTTTATTAAGTAGCCAGTAAAGTTCCTGAAAAGATGGAAATAAAGCTGGTGCCTAGTTAGTGAGAACAGCCTGATACTTCGATGTGCGAACTAGGGAAATTCTGGAGAGAGGATGAATGAAAGGGGTTAAACTCCTGAAACAGAAGAGGGATGAGCAAATTTGGGGAACTCAAGGACAATCACTGGAAGAGGAGTAGTGTGATCCAGGAGAAAATAAGTGGGAAATAAGAATAATGAATTATCTTATAAGGGACAGTGAGGATTTAGTATGTTTGTTAGGTACATTGGGAAACTATTAGATTTTAGGCATAGATATGGTACCATCTCAAGCGATTGTTTAAAAAGTTGCTGTTACATGAAGAATAGCCTGAAAGGGGCACAAGTGGAAGAATGTAGGAATTACAATTTTCTAAGTAGGAAATAACACTGGCAAGGAATAGGAGCATTAGGCCAACTCTTTTACAGCCCCCTTACATTCTACATCAGCAATATAATTCTTCCCTCTACTGGACCATTTCCATGACAAGAGACATATGCTGTAATATCTCCTATCATTAAAAATGATCCTCCCGCCGAAGCCGGTTTGGCTCAGTGGTAGAGTATCGGTCTGCGGACAGAAAGGTCCCAGGTTTGATTCCGGTCAAGGGCATGTACCTTGGTTGTGGGCACATCCCCGGTAGGGGGTGTGCAAGAGGCAGCTGGTCGATGTTTCTCTCTCTTCGACATTTCTAGCTCTCTATCTCTCTCCCTTTCTCTCTGTTAAAAATCAATAAAATATA
This sequence comes from Pipistrellus hanaki, assembly GCF_964339955.1. Taxonomy (NCBI): domain Eukaryota; kingdom Metazoa; phylum Chordata; class Mammalia; order Chiroptera; family Vespertilionidae; genus Pipistrellus; species Pipistrellus hanaki. Next base: position 84,533,525 of record NC_140524.1, read on the forward strand.
TTTTTAAAAAATGACCCTCCCTTTGCCTCATGTTTCCTGCATACATCTCTCTCTATTTCTTTTCCTTTACAGAACCATTTTCTCTCCATTTCACACCCCCCTCATTCTCTGTTGTATGCTCCATAATCAAGCTTTTTTAAAAATTATATTTTATATGATTTTTTTACAGAGAGGAAGGGAGAGAGAGAGAGAGTTAGAAACATCGATGAGAGAGAAACATTGATTAGCTGCCTGCACACCCCCTACTGGGGATGTGTCTGCAACCAAGGTACATGCCCTTGACCAGAATCAAACCTGGGACCTTTCAGTCTGCAGGCTGGTGCTCTATCCACTGAGCAAAACCAATTTAGACCATAATCAAGCTTTTATCCTTACAATTCCACTGAAACAACTTTTGTCAGGGTTACCAATGAATTGGCATCACTAAATCCAGTGTTTAGTCTTTATTCAATTGACGTTCATATCATCGCTCACTCTTAGTCTGCCTTCAATTTCTGTGACCCCTCTCAAAAACCCTTAGGTAGTTCCTCTGCTTTGACCCTTAAACTTTGAAGTATTCCAGGGTTCAGTCTTTGGCCTTTTTTTCTTCCTTGTCATTACTCCTTCACTAGATAAACTGATCAGCCTCAAGGCTTCAAGTGTTATCTGAAAGTTATTTCTACAGTTTTTGTTACAATCTGGCAATTTCCCTAAGTTTCAGATCTGAATAACCATCTGCCAACTCAACACCTCCATATGGATGAAAAATAGACATATGAAATCTAACACCCATATCCTAATTTCTGATACACTGCCCAACCTGCTGTCATAAAAATCTCTCTAGTGCAAGAAATAAAAACTATTTCCTTCCATTTATCCAAGTTATAACCCTTGAGTTCTCCCTATCTCCTTGTACTTTTGTGGGAACTTTGGAATACAGCTCCATATGCCAAGGGACGCTGGAGGAGTGTCACTTACCTATTAATCAAGTACTATTCATATAGATTTCAGTCCCAAGTGTAGATCCTACAGTGGCCTGTGAACTAACTTCACACTCTTTCAAACATGCTTCAAGAACCCCTGGAGAACACTGTCTTAGATAATCACCCATGAATGAGAGAGGCTTTGTGGAAGTCCAGAAGTTAGTAGAGAATATCCAGTATATTGTTAAAACAACAAAAATCAGAGCTGGATGAATTAGAGAGAGTAAGAGGAATGAAAGCTGTAGTGACCTGTCCTGGTGCTTTGCAGGATCAAGGGAAGGCATACAAGTTTAAGAATTCTGCCACAAGAGGGATAAGAAATGCGGAACAGTCATATCTGTAGAAGGTCTTAGAAAGTTTCAGAAACCCTTACAGAGAGGAAAGTATTTCTTTCTTAAAGGCAGTTATTAAAGACTGGAAGAAGTGACTGCCAGTTCAAATGGGATGACAATAAATTCAAGCCTTGGATAAATGGTAAATTAAGGAATCATGACTACATGAAAGAATCATAAGTTTCCAGTACCTGACCTCAAAAACATGGAGATCTGTGATTTACCTGATAAAGACTTCAACATTGTTGCTATAAGGAAGCTCAGTGAGCCAAACAAAAACAAGGACTATTCAATAAAAGTAGGAAAAGAATATATGAACAAAATGAGAAGTATAACAAAGTAACAGACTTCATATAAACAAAAATAACTAAATCTGAAGAATGCAACAAATGAAAAACATAATAAAAAGAACAAGATTCTGTTTGTAGCTGATATGACCTTATAGTATATATAAAATCCTAAAGAGTGCCAAAGAACTGTTAAAATCAATCAACACATTCAGTAAAGTTTCAGGATAAAAAAATCTATGTACAGACTATACTGAAATAAGTTGTGATTTTATACGCTAACTATAAAATATCTGAAAAAGAAATAAAACTAACGTATTTATTATAGTATCAAAAACAATGAAGGAGGAATAAGTTTAACCAAGGAAGTGAAAGATGTGTTCACTGAAAACTAAAAGACTTATGAAAGGAATTAAAGAGACACATAAATGGAAAATATCCTGTGCTCATGGGTTAGAAAATTTTGACATTATTAAAATGTGCATATCCCCAAAGTCATCTTTAGATTCAATGCTTTCCTTTATCAACATTCTGATTGCATGTTTCATAGAAATAGGAAAAAAACCCGCTAAAGTTTGCTTGGATGACCAAAAGGCCTCAAATAACCAAATAAATCCTGAGAAAGAAGAACAAAGTGAGAGGTATTATATTATACTTCTCATTTCAAAATATATTATAAAACTATAGTAATAAAAATCAATATGGATACTGCCCTAAAAAATACTCACATAGACCAATAGAACAGAATAGTGAGCCCAGAAATAAATGCACACATATATAATCAACTTATATTTGACAAGAGAGCAAAGAAATACTCAATGGGAAAATGATAGTTTCTTCAATAAATTATACAGGAAAAACTGGATAATTACATGCAGAATAATGAAATTGGACCCCTATCTTATACTATTCAAAAATTAACTCAAAAAGGATTAGAGACTTAAACATAAGACCAGAAACCATAAAATTCCTAGAAGAAAACCTAGAAAAAAATCTTTGACATTGGTTTTGGAAACAGTTTTTTTTTTAATATGACATCAAAACACAAGCAAAAAAAGGAAAATAAATAAATACATAAAACACATCCAATTAAAAAGCTTCTGCACATCAGAAGATAACAATTGACAAAATTAAAGTCATCATACAGAATAGAAGAAATTCTTTGAAAACCATATTTATTGCATTATAATTATCAATAGCCAATATATATATAAACAATCTAAGTGTCCAGTAGATAAATGGATAAAGATGAGGAAACACACACACACACACACACACACACACACACACGCACGGATGCACACACACGGAGTATTATTCAGCCATGAGAAAGGAGATCCTACATTTTACAACAACCTGGATGGACTTTGAAGGTGTTATGCTAAGTTAAATAAGTCAGACAGATAAAAACTCATACTGTATAATCTAACTTATAAGTGGAATTTGAAAAAGCCAAACTCAGAAAAAGAACAGTGTTTGTTGGGGCTTGAGAGGTGTGGGAAATGGAGAGATGTTAATCAAATGGTACAAACTTTCAGGTATACAATGAATAAAGTCTCAATATCTCATTTTCAGCTTGACTATAGTTGACAATACTCTATTATTTACAGAGTAGGGCAAATGTAGGTTTATAGTTGCATGTGCAACACAGCTTATTTTTGTATTATTTATTAGTTATTGTCAATAACTGTAAACCTACATTTGCCCCAGCCTATAATTGACAATTGCTAATATATTAAGTAGATCTTAAATATTCTAACCACAAGATAGGAAAATGGTAATTATTTGAGGGTGATAGAGGGATTAACTAATCCTATTGTGGTAATCATTTCACAATGTACATGTGTGAATTATCACTTTGTTCACTTTAATTGCACAATATTATGTCTCAGTAAAGCTGTGGTTGTTGGGGCAGGAGTGGAGTGCAGAAGAGGCAGTGTATAATGTTAGATTTACAAATCTTAGAACAGGAAACATGAGAACTTTCTATTTTCTCCAAAAGATTGAGGCAATGTAATCTGCTGAAACTGTGGGGTAAATTGCCAAACTTAAGGCTAGAATTTTGGCATCACTGATATGAAAATTTGAGCAGGAAATTGTCATTTTAACTCAAACCTTTTCACAGCAATCCTTCTCAAATATGAAACCACAAAATATACATCTTTCTCTCTGATCATTTGTAGAGCTGGTGAACATTAAATGTTGAAAAAACAAAACAAAACAAAACAAAACACCAAAACTGGAAAACATCGGGTCCAACTGATAGGTTAGTTACAAAGCCAAAATAAAGAGAAATGAAATAATGTGTCCAGACGAGATCGGGCGCGTTCAGGGTGGTATGGCCATAGACTGAAATAATGTGTCCAGATTCACTTAGTTTGCTAATGATTGAATCCAGGTATCCTGATTCCAAACGTGATGCCCTTTCCAAAACACTTGTGCTGTCACTCATAATAATTTCCTTCCTTTCTTTCCTTAAAAAAACAATAATTCCTGAACTTTTCTTCTGGTTTAGTTTTATAGCATGCAGTATATATTATTTTCTTTTCTACTACAAGTCCTTGGCAAAGTTCCATTAGTCCCTCTGGTATTATTGTTGCTTTGCCAACTACCCCAAAAGATTATAGCAGAAATTTAACAGCATGTTTACTCGGGATTCTTATAAGGTTAATGACTATTCAAAATAATTTATACCTTAATTAGTATAATTTTAGACATAATGTTTTCTAGCTGTGTCAGAGTGAAACAGATTTACATTTCAATAGACAAGGTACTATATTTACATAGGAAGCTAAATTAAAATAGTTATGATTTACCTAATGTAGGCTTCAGATGGTTATAAAGTCTAGGGCAGGGGTCCTCAAACTTTTTAAAGTGGGGGCCAGATCATGGTCCCTCAGAGAGCTGGAGGGCCGGACTATATGAACTACTAATTCCTACTGTAACACCTCGGCTGCGCTCACTGCCCAAAAAACCTGGCGGGCAGGATCAGACTCCTCTGCGGGCCGCATGTGGCCCACGGGCCGTAGTTTGAAGACCCCTGGTCTAGGGGAATTAATATGATGATGATTCTGCACATATTTAATATCTGGTAAAATACCATTATACTATACTAAAACTATTAGTTACATGTTAAGACTTTACAATTCTGTACCCTACCCAGTTTGGCTCAGTGGATAGAGTGTTAAAAGACTGAAAGGCTCAATCCCCAGTGAGGGGTGTGGTGTGCAGGAGGCAGCCAGAAATTATTCTCTTTCATCATTGATGTTTCTATCTCTCTTTCCCTCTCCCTTTCTCTCTTAAATCAATAAAAAAATATTTTTAAAAAGACTTTACAATTCTGTTACTTAGAACTCTAATCCCAGAGAGAACAATAACATTTTTTTTTAAGAGAATTCCTTTTTTAAGGTAAAAGAGAAGCACTATCTATAACCATTCTAATACTAAATTGAGGTTTTCACTTGTTACAGGATATGTTGTAACAAGCCATTAACAGGCATGATTTTCTTTAGATGTTTTAAGTCTTGCTGGTTAATAAGTAATAAATTATATTGTTAAATGTTAGTACTTCAGAAACATATAAAGCTTTACAAAGTATAAGTCTATTACCACAATACTATTTTACAATCTGTTTTTTAAACTTAAAATTACATACTGAACAACTTTCACTTCAGTTCAGATGTATTGGTGTTATATGGCATTCCATTGTGTGTGTGTGTGTGTGTGTGTGTGTGTGCGTGTGTGTGTGTGTGTCTCATAATTTATTGAACTAATCCTCCATGAAAGCACATTTAGGTTTCTTTACAATATGTTGCTGTTGTCAAAACTGACTTTAACAGTGTATATGCAACTTTATACACTTTGTTTTATATGAGTAGTTCTTTAAAGTGGAAGAGTAGACTCAGGTATACGAAAGTTAACAATTTTAATGTATTTGCCCATTTACTGTTTAAAAGGTTGTATTGTGTTGGATATTTCCCTCAACAGGTGTGAAAACCTTTGCTTCCCCATACCCTTGGCTAAACTGGACATTTTTGTTATTATGCCACTCTTAATGTGAAAATGCATTAATTATTTTTCATTTGCAATGTTACTGAGCATCCTTTCACATATATGGCCACATTTTACTTTTATTTCATTAAATCACATGTCTATGTCCTTTATCAATTTTCTGGGTTTTTTTTCTGATTTGTGAGAGGTATAGGAATGTTAAGTTTCCATATTTGAAATTGTAAATCAGTATCAGAGAAAACAAAGAATTATTACTTCTATGTATGCCAGTAAAGTTGCATTTCCAATGGAAACATTATGAAAAAAATATGTTTTTCTTTAATCCCTGTTTGTAGAGAAGCATTGCTTCACACAACAGCTAAATTATAGTCTCAGGGGAATCTGTTTATTTTATTAAGTATGTCAAGTAAATGGCTGTATCTTGTTTTTAAGACTTGTGTGAAATTAAGTGTATCCAATTATCATGATTTATTTTTCTCATTCATGCAAGCTTCTTACTTTTTCATATTTTCTGTCTAAACATTTTATTATTTACAGACTGCTCAATAATAATATCATGCTAATGTTTTATGACTTAATATTCATGCTTTATTTGTTGGTTTGTTTTCTGGAAGGTCTACACGAGAAAGGAAGCCTTAAAAGAAGGCTTGGATAAAACTGTAAGCCTTCAGAAAGATCTGTCAGAAATGCATGAATGGATGACGCAAGCTGAAGAAGAATACCTAGAGAGAGATTTTGAATATAAAACCCCTGATGAATTACAGAAAGCAGTTGAGGAGATGAAGGTAAAATAAACCAAATAAAACACAGAGAGAGAAATAGAAAGATATAACATTGCTTGAAATTATGATTCTTCTCAATGTGCTCTTTTCTTTGTTAGATAGTAAAAGGTTGATTTTTAATTAATTTTGCTTTAAGGGTGATCTAGAGTATGTAGAATTGTAAAACTTTTCATTAATTTTAATAAATTGTGATTAAAAATTTAAATATTGAAAATCACAATTTAGAACATTTCCCCTTGAAATTATATAGTATTAAGAGATGGAATCAGCTAATCACACTAGCTTTTTCTAGTTGATGCAAATTCAAATTGAGAATATATCAAAGTATAATGGAGTGACAGTTGAAAATGTAGTCAGTAGGCTGTGTTAATTTGGTGATTTAAATGGATTTCTTAGAACTTGAATGTACTAAATATTTTAGTTGATGACCTTTAATATGGATAGAAAGGACTGAGTTTACATACACTTCTCTTGAAACAATATAACAAAATAATAACATTGATTTAGGACCAAGGAAACTGATATGTAGCAGATAATTGAATCTGCACAATGGCATTTCAGTAGGGCCATGGGCAACACAACAGTCAGTATAATCCTCTAGTTTATCATGTTTAAATTATCTTATTTCCTAACTTGAAAGTATTAACTGAGTATTGAAACTTACATGTAAGTAAATTGCCTAGCTCAGAGTGGGAACTAAATGATTTGTGACTATAATGAAAGTTATCTTTATGTACTAGCAGTAACATGCAATCTGACCACCTTAGCCTATATGAAATATTGATAGATATTTGTTTGCCTTGAGACCTCATGACAGAGCTAAATTATTTTGTAATCATTTTCTTGGGTTTAAATGTGTTTTGGCTCCTTGTCAACTGTGTAACCATGGGTGAATTACAAAAATCCAGTTTGTGAACTGGGTGTCAAAATAAGTATGTGTGTGTGTTTTTTCAAAATTATTAGAAGGGTGAAACATGAAAGTCCTGATTCAGTGCCTGGTACAAAATAAATGGCGGAACTAGATAAGTATTAGTATTACCATTACTAATATAATTGATGCTGTATAGTAAGAAATTAATTACATGTACTTTACTATATAATTTATATGATGACCCAATGCATACTTTTATAATTAATAGCAGAAAGCACTCATGTGAAATCTCAGATGAATAAATATAAAATGTATCCTGGCTTTAGTCATATGCAGAAAGTAAAATTAAGACATAAGTAAAACTATATTTGGATAAACAGTGATAGTTTCTAGAGTACAAAAAACTATAAAATCATTCCACTCATTCCAATTGAATAATACCATGAGTTATTCATTTATTCAAGAACAAATATTTATTGTATACTGTGGAAACTATGCCAGAGACCCTGGAGAGTTAAGGCCTTGTTGTTAGTATTCCAGAATGGCCAAGGCCACTCTGAACATGGGAATCTTAATCATAATGTTCAAGGCTAAGATGCCATACACAGTTGCAAGGCCACAACGATCTCATATAGTGCACTGCACACTTCTGTAGCCACAATGTTTAATGTCACTGTTGGCAACTGTCCTTCTTTGTCTAAGTGGTATAATACATGTTATTGACCAGGGAGTATGCTGGGGAGAAGAGAGACTATATGAGACTACAGATAGCTCACAAGAGAGGAGAGAGGGGAGAGGCCAGAGAGGCCAGAGAAGCTGCTAAGGCAGAGAGCTCAGATATACCACTACAATGTGAGGTGGTAGGTGTAGAGGCAGCATGTGGCTGCTCAGATAATAGTGGTAGGCTCAGAGGCTAATGCTGATGCTTTGTGGGAAAGATGTATCTATTCATCAGCCGGTATTCAGCTACCTGTATAGGATTGTTGTGAAGAACTGTTTTGTCTAATGTCTTATGGCCATTGGCTCCTGCAATAAAGACTCATTCTTATACCCCCATAACTTCTCATGGCTTCTCTGTCTAAGACCTGGCGTCCAAGAAGGTCCAGTCCTTGGAAGAGGGGCTCAGCCATGACAATTAGTGCAATAGGTAGGGTTTGAGAAAGAACTTACCCTGTGCTTGGTGTGGTCATTAGCAGAATTCAGAAGAATATATGGACTCAGAGCAACTCAGAGAAGTATTCTAGCTGTTTCTGACACATGCTTACTATGTGCCAAATACCCTTATAGATACTGAATATAGTGGTGAGCTACCTGGAAAATTGAAATTAACATTCCAGGGTGGGGGGCAGGTAATGAATGGAGAAATAAACAAACCTAATTGAGATCATGGAAATTTGCCTCAAAAATGAATAAGAGTTGTGAAATAAAGAATAGTTAAACTTCAGGTGGGACTTGGGAGGGGGGGAATGCTATTTTAGAAAGTGTTGACTAATAGAGCATTTATGAGGAAGTATATTTAATCTGAGATATGAATCCTAAGAAAAAGCCAACCTTAAAATAATTTTATGGAAGGGTATTCCCATAAGAGAGAAGAGCTCCTGAAAAGACCCTGAGGCTAATTGGGAACAGAAAGAGGCCTACCTCTCTGAAGATAGTAAACTCAGATAATTGACCAGGAGTGTTTTTGAGGGGATAGGCAGATATCTGTTAACATAGGAGTTTTATAGGATACTGAGTTGTTTTCATTCTAAGTGAAATTGAAAGCATAGGAAGATTTCAACTAAGAGAATTACACTTATTTATTTATTTAAAATTTTATTTTTTTTAGAGAGAGGGAGGGAGGGAGATAGAGAGAAACATCAATTTTTGTTGTCGCACTTAATTATGTATTCATTGATTGATTCTTATATGTTGTCCCCTGACTGGGAATTGAATCCACAGTATTGGTGTATGGGGACAATGCTTAAAACAACTGAACTACCCAACCAGGGCTTAATTACTTTAAAGTTTACTGTGGGGGAAGTCACTCTCTGAAAAATTATAGTTTTATAGGATATAAGAGCTAGCAGGTACATTGGTAGCAAAATAGTTTGAACTTCTCTCCACTGATCAGAAAATTGAAATCACCAGATAGGCTGAATAATTTAATCATAGTCACAGGTTTTATCTATGGTAGAACCAAAAGGATTTAATATATTCTGTCTCAACACAGTCAGTCCATTCAGCCCAGTACAGCCCAGCCTAGTCAAAGCTGTTCTGTTCTCTATTCTATTCTATTCTATTCTATTCTATTCTATTCTATTCTATTCTATTCTATTCTATTCTCCCATCCCATCCCATCCCATCCCATCCCATCCCATCCCATTCTTTTTTACCCTCCCATCCTGTCATACCTCACCTCTTTCAATCCCACCTTACCCTCTCTTCTCCTCTCCTCCCTTCCTCTTTCCTCCCCTCACATAGGCTAGCCTAACCAATGAATCATGTACCACCCCTGTTGCCTTTCCCCTCACATCTCAATACTATCCAGGCTATTCTCACCATCTCTTCTAATACTCTATAGCCATTCCCTCAGATTCCTAAGTAGATAATTAACAGTCAGCTTGTACTCAGCTGCTCTATTTCTCCTGCTTCCTTCCTTTGGCTCTGTCCCTCTTCTGGCTCTTTTCCCTCTCTCCTTGCACAGTCGGCCTATCTGGCTAACAACCCAGTCAGATGATTTTTTTCTTTCCCAGCGATGGAGAACAGACTGTATCAAATTTTCAATTTTTGTAAACAGTCTTAGAAATGAGTGGCCCAACCAATTAGTCTACATAAGTTGGCAGGTTTAAGTAACTACTCTAGCTACAAAATGGATGCATTTTGGGAAATATTGACAAACAGAAAAGCTCAGCCAGCCTCTGGCAATAGGAGCAAAGGCAATTGGCAAGAAGATCCCATTTCTTGTGTTTTGTGTCTGCCAGTCAAGGTAACTTCTTTTTGGTCTGGAGGGTATTGATATCAATTTGTCCAGGCTTCCACCCATGCTCATGTTTAGAAAAAAGTTAACTTTATTGTCAAAAGAGACTGACCTACTTTAACATATCTCCCTGATTTAATCAGAGAAAAAAGTAGACACCTCCTTCTGTTTCTTTACTTTGCTCCCATGTGTTCTACTTGAAAAAGATAATGCTGTTTCGATCACTTCTTTTTTCCCTGTAAACAAAACTTTTCAATTAAACATAAAAGAGCCTATGGAAATGTTTTAGATGAAACAGCTCACTTCAAAATTATGCTGAAACTTTATATTTAAACCCTTTAAAAAATTCTGGAATTTCAGTTTTAACTGCTTTCTTATTTAAAAACAACAATACAATATAGTAACTGTAGCCCCGGTACTTATCGTCACTTACATAAGTGCATTTGCTATCCTCATTTATGGGTAACAGGTAACAATACTGGTTCTCACAAGTGAGTGAGCATCAGAATCAAGTGGAGGACTTGTTAAAACACATACCTCTGGCTCCCACCCTAAGATATATGATTCAGTGAGGTTGTGATAGGGCCTGAGATTATTAATGTCTAAAATCTTTCCAAGTGATGCTAAGGAATGTTTTCCAAAGAGGTTCCAAAGAACGATACTTTGAGAACCACTTATTTGACATACCAGCATCGAAAGTTGCTTGAGCATATGATGGTCAGGTTCATGTATATAAAGGGAGCAAAAGCCACAATTATAATGAGGAATATGTCTAAGCTATACAGTCATGTAGTTGTCTACCTGTCTCTGAAGTGGAGAAAATTCCTCATCATCTCATTTTCTTTTGTATTATAATTTTTAAAAATTATAGTTTACAGTAAGTGTTATTTTATTAGTTTCAGGATATACCTTTGTTTTATCATCTCTTAACTTTTCTCAACTTCTAAGCCTATTTTAAAAACAATTTATAAAAAACTAAAAAGTAAGGAATTATCATTCTGCATTTTTGACAGTTGTATAGGTTGTTTGTAATTTGTATAAAATGTAATTTTATTTATTGGATCCACTGAACCATGCTCCTTCTTTATTGCATGGAGTATTGGAGATGGGCTTAATAGAAACTATGAGGAAGAAAAGAAAAACTCCAAGAATGATTTACTTAAACTCTCTAAATCTTTGTTTTCTGTTGCATAATGTGTAAATAAGTAAACACATCTCACAAGCTTTTATTAAAGACCCAATAAGATAGCACATACAACCTGTCCAATGTAACACACAGCAGAACATACTAAGTGATTAATGGTTGTGAAATTTATTTTTAATGCTCAGATTACTATAGCCAAATATGGCTTGTGTAGAAACATCCCAAGCTCAATGATGGAAAAAAAAAACAACTCACACAGATTTAGTCAGAATTTTGAATTAAACATTTAAATCAATTAAATTAAAATCCATGAAGACAATCATTTTATAGTCAAAACAACTTTCATTTGCCATTATTGTATTCTTTTTGTAGTATTATGGGATGAAATCCAAAGGCATGCACTGATTGTGTTAAAATATATAGATACATTTTATAGGTCACCTTGTCCAGACCTTGTCCAATTCTTGCCCACATCGCCTTACTCTCAACTACTGCACTGTGTGTAAGTCCAGCTTCCACATGCTACTTTTCCCACCTGTGTGCCTAGCTTCATGTACTTGGAGATTAACATTCCCCCAGCAGCCTTCTACCAATGATGATATATAAATACCCCAGTGTCCTCATCCCTGAGTGGGATAACCTTGAGTCATGCATTTCCCAGAGTTTCCCACCAGCTTTGAACTCTAGTTGCCAACAGTAATTGCTGGTTTTAGTAAGTATACCCTATAATTTCCATCCACTTTCCTGCCTCCATTTCTCATTCCCCTACCGTATTTCCTATACATCACACATGGAACTACTTATGCCTGAAAGCTCATCTCAAGGTTGGTCTTTGGAGTAACCCAAACGAAAGATCCATTGTGTGTGTGCATGTGTGTTTGTATTTGTATTTCTAACATGTACACATTGGAAATTGAGTGTAAACACCACCTCTTCATCCAAAGATCAACAGTGATACCTCTGTAGTTGAACAAGTTAGGTTTATTTCTTTTGGTAATGAGGGAGAATGCATGCCACTGGGAACCTGTTTATACAACATGGGGTTGTGTGAGTAAGAGAATATCAGAAATAACCTTTGTAGGATTTGAGTTTGCATTAGGTGATTTGAGGGAGAGTTAAAAGGCTTTTTAAAAAGATTTTGTTGATTTTTTACAGAGAGAAAGAGAGAGGGATAAAGAGTTAGAAACATCGATGAGAGAGAATCATTGATCAGCTGCCTCCTGCACACCCCCCATTGGGAATGTGCCCGCAACCAAAGTATATACCTTTGACCGGAATCGAACCCGGGACCTTTCAGTCTGCAGGCTGACGCTCTATCCACTGAGCCAAATTGGTTTCGGCTAAAAGGCTTTGTTTTGGATTGCATGTTGTCAGTAAGTGGGAGTAACTCTATCATTAGGTATTTTTGTAATTTTTTCCCTAGAAGTAGGGAAGACTAGAGTAAGGTGGAAAGTATAATTGATAAAGATGCAGAGGTAACTTATACTAAACAGAATAGGTATGTGTTTGGTATTTTGTTGTTTGGACAATTTTTATCTTCTTATCTGTATTCAAATATGATTATGTAGTGATGTGTTGTCGTGATGTGTGATGCTAACAAAGTAGCCTTGTCTGATGTTGATATTCTGTCAAATACAATAGTATCTTCAACAGGAGATGATCAAGGCCTAGTTGTGAGTCCCAGGCCAGCCCTTTCATGTTAGTGGCTGCTATTTCCCTTCTCTTTTCTTTTTGTGTTTTCAGTTACTTAACAGAACTTTCTGTTATCAACATATGGCCTTATACGTAGAATTAAGACTTTTCTCTATTAATTATATTTTCATTTAAATAATATTCATACTGATTTCAGTATTACTCATCCATCTGAATAACTTATATTATTTTAATTCTATACCATGAGATACTTTTGAAATTGGTATTGAAATATTTGTTTCATGTAGATAAAGATAGAGAAATACAGATATCTACAAATATGTACCCACATACAGATTACTTTTCAAGATCTATTATATTCTGATTATGATTTTTTCTTTCAAGTTCCCAATTTTAACTAAACCTAAATGTATGGAAATGATTGGAATCAATATTAGGTTTCTTTTTATTTATCTCACTCTAGTAGAGGTATTCTGAGGAAGGAAGTATATGATAGATAGGAATACATTTTGGAAGTAAAATCCCATCTTGTTATTAACAGAGCATTCTTTATTGTTTTTTTTCAGAGAGCTAAAGAAGAGGCCCAGCAAAAGGAAGCCAAAGTGAAACTCCTTACAGAGTCCGTGAATAGTGTCATAGCTCAAGCTCCACCTGTAGCACAAGAGGCCTTAAAAAAGGAACTTGACACTCTCACCACCAACTACCAGTGGCTCTGTACCAGGCTGAATGGGAAGTGCAAGACTTTGGAAGTCAGTTTTTTTTTCTTGATTTTTATCATTTATGTGTCAATTTATGGTCATATGCGAAGCATTGTGATTAAACACATGGACTTTGGTATAAGAATACTTAGGGTCGAATTCTTCACTTAGGCACTTATAATTTGGGACTTTGGCCAGTTGCTTAACTTATGTGTAAAATGAACATAAAAATAGTACCTATTTCATATGGTATTGAACAAACTAAATGAGGTATTCTGTTTAAAGTACTTAGCCTAGTGCTCAGTAAATTTGAGTAGCTATCATCCTAAGTGTCCTTATTATTACCATTATTATCATTATCCTTTCTAACCTCTCTGTGCACTTAACTTCCCTCTTTGTTTCTGCCACCTGAGACTTTTTCATATTTGTTTCATAGATGAGCTATGCAATTAAAATGCTTTCCTTTATATTTCATTCAGCATATCTATAAGAGTGATGCAGGGGCAGGGTATTCCCACATCAGCATCATTTACCATTTGGAAGGAAAGTTTCCTTTTTTGTTTGTACTCTCTTCAAAGTCAATTTCATTTCTGTGATTTCAAAGTAATTTTAAGTTCCAAACAGTTAAGCTTAACTGTTATTCTAAGTGGCTTTTAGCTCCATTTCTGGCTGCAGGAGTGTGTTTTATTTTGCCAAGGTGACCTGTAAAGTTGGTACATTCAGCTTCTCCAGCTGTGTGTGTCCTTCAAATGCATTGGGGACACAAGAGTCCATCTATCCTGATGGTTAAATCAGCAAGGTAGTCCATTAGCTCAATCTGCATCAAAGTTAAAAAGACACATTACCAATCACATCTTCAAAACTCTAAAGTACCCTCGGGTATTTAAGGAGATATTTATATTTTCCTGTTGAGATCGTTGCCCAGAAGGAAGACAGCCTGTAGTACAGCAGGAGCTGGAAATGACCCAGATTTAAGATTTCTATAATCTTTTAAAGCAAAATACTTAATTTCACTTTATGTGATAAACTATATGCAAAATACCAATTAAGTATTGGTGGGTTAGACTAATTATTTTCATCACTTAGAGAGGAACTGTTTTCTATCATTTGCAAGGGCTATGAGCAAGGGTGAAAATATAGGGAAACTAATAGAATTTAATTTCTCCTTAAATAAAAAATTGTTCCTAGATTTCATTTTTGGTAGAAGTTGGGGAGAAGGTGCTGTAGCAGGTGGTAGGAATTGTGCTATTGTATTTTATAGTTTTTTTTCAATATTTATAATCTTAAAGCTAATGAAAAAATGACTATATTCTTATCCTCCAGTGTATCTTCCTGCTTTTATCAGAACGGACATAATCATTATCCAGAAATTGGCCTTTATTATCCCTTTGCTTAAAATGCAAATAAAAATCGAATATAATGTTGATGAATCATTTATTTATTTAAAAAAGTAAATCACTGAACCTTGAATTTATTCATAAAATAAAATATTTCCTTAATGATTTGTTATTATGGATATATTAAGTGACCAAAATGACTAGTTTCATTTTCAGCTATCTACAGTAATGCTACATTTTTAGAAGTTTTTTTTTTTTAATGGAAATGCTGTAGTCTCATAAGTACTTTTTTTATTAAAATAGTTCATCTGGGATATTTCTTTTTTAGGAGGTTTGGGCATGTTGGCATGAGTTACTGTCTTACTTGGAGAAGGCAAACAAGTGGCTGAATGAAGTAGAATTGAAACTTAAAGCCACTGAAACTATTCCTGGTGGAAGTGAGGAAATCGCCAAGGTGTTAGAAGTAAGTTGTGAATTAATCTAAATGATGACACTTTACATGCAATTTTGAAAGTTATCAAGTACCAAATAAAACATAAATTCAAAATAGCACAGAGGGTCTAGTTGCCATTCCTCCTCCCGCACTGGCGTTTAGAAGAAGCCTTAGTCTTCTCTAAGAACCTTTCAGTCTCAGGTTTGAAAAAGAATTTAAATAACCTCTTATAGAGGACATTAACCTTTTTCCATATCAGTAAGTTCTATGTTGACACTTTTCTTTTCCTGCTTAAATCTGCTACAGACTTACAAAGACAGTTTGAATGCATACTTTTGCTCCTTTGGAGTAGGGCTAAAGAGGATAATAATGTAAACTATTATTTCCCAGTTTAAGGGCTACATTTATTGAATTGGGAAATTAAACAAATATTAAAATCATAGATTGATACCATATGGAATGTTTTGATTTACTAAGTGGACATGTTTTGATATTAGAAATATGTATTTAGCATGTTCATATGTCGTAGTACATTCCAAATTTTAGTATATTTTAAAGCTTTATTTTGAAGTCCTTTAAAAAATAAAATGAAGGAGTTTACATGTGTCAGTTTGGGTTTGTGTGAACTTATGGTATTTAATCATTTATGTTGTATGCATTTTATTGTACTTTTTTTTACTCCTTTATATAAAATGAATATGTAGGTTAGCATATGTATTGTATGTAGAGCCATCCTCTATATGAATATGCTAAAATAAGGTACATACATTAATTAAGATGTGAAGAATATGCAAAATATTTCTTAAGACAGAACAGAATTGGGATCTTAGAATGTCCCAGCAGAAACCTAAATATTATTGTATCGAACTTTCTTATTTTCAAAAAAGAATTGTAAAACCTGAACAGGTATCAAAGAACAGTGGGAGAGGTCCCACGTGGACCGTAATTTTGGTCCTGTCCAATTTAGAGATGTTCATTGACCAAACACTGCACGTGTAAAAGGATGGAGGCCAGGACAAAGAATGTAAAATGCAGTTAGTTATCCTACTCAATGATCAGATTGAAGGACCTCATTCTTATTTTTATTACCTCCCAGGCCAACAATGGCTACTTTTCCTCTAAGTACTAGGTGTGTAAAATTGTGTAAAGGGCAGAAGGATTTCTTCTAAAAAGACTGTGCCTTTTTATTTTAATTTGGGGAAGAGAACCTCTTAAAGTTCGTTTTTCATATTATATCATAATCATGTCACCTGGCCTTTAATAGCTTCAAGAGAAATCGAGTATTTTACCTTTCTAGATTTTAGAGTGCAGGTCATCAAATAAGAAGGTTACTGTGAATCATTTTAGGTACCTCAATCCACAATCTTGCCATAAGCCCATGAAGATTTACGTACCGCAACATCATATAGGTGGCAGCAAAAGTAGATTTACCTTACTGCGCACA
This sequence comes from Pipistrellus hanaki, assembly GCF_964339955.1. NCBI lineage: Eukaryota > Metazoa > Chordata > Mammalia > Chiroptera > Vespertilionidae > Pipistrellus > Pipistrellus hanaki. The sequence continues at coordinate 84,550,438 of NC_140524.1, forward strand.
CAAAATAATAGTTTATATTCTTGTATTATTGGTTGTAAATTGTATTATTTTTATAAGAACATCTGCAAACCTATTTTGCCCCACCCTGTACTTTTTATTTTACAATAACAATGATCTTTCATGTTTTATGGTCCCGTATTAATATTGGTTTAAATTGCTAATAATTTAATTTAAGTAAATCAGAAGACATGATGCATTTTGGTTAATTCAACATATTTAGAAAATAAAGAAAAATAGTAATTTTTGCAAATGTGTTTCAGTCACTTGAAAATTTGATGCAACATTCAGAGGATAACCCGAATCAGATTCGCATATTGGCACAGACCCTGACAGATGGTGGAGTCATGGATGAACTGATCAATGAGGAGCTTGAGACATTTAATTCTCGTTGGAGAGAACTACATGAAGAGGTATGATGATAAGAGTGAAAAAATATCTTTAAACTAATTTGCATAAACATCTAGCAAATACATTTAGGGTTCTCAGATAAAATGAGGAATATTTATTTTTTAAACATTTTTATTGACTTCAGTGAGGAAGGGAGGGGGGAGAGAGATAGAAACATCAATGATGAGAGAGAATCATTGATCAGCTGCTTCCTGCAGACGCCACACTGGGAATGGAGCCTGCAACCCAGGCATGCACTCTGACCAGAATGGAACCCAGGACCCTTCAGGCTGTAGGCCAAAGCTCTATCTATTGAGCCAGACCGGCTAGGGCGAAATGAGGAATATTTAAATATTAGCCCAGCTTCCATCTTTTAGAAACTGTCACTTGCTATACATGGCTGAAATATTTATGTGTGCATTATATCATTTTATCTAAAAATGTTTTAGAGTATGGGTTTGTACATGAAACTAAATATAGTGTATTTTAAAAACAAAATTATATAATACACATATAGGTGCTTAAGGTGGGAATTTAGCAATATATAGCTGGATGGGCAACAATTGGCCACCAGAGCTTAGAAAAACTCAGAGGTTCTGGGGTTAGGCGGTTGTGTGGCAGAGCACCCACTGGGTCTGCTCTAGTACTTATGGAGCATCCAGGTGGGACTATTCCATAATCCAGTAAGAGAGAGATATCCAGCCCTGAAGTCAGAGAGAGTGATTCGGACTAGTTATACACATAGTGGATTTATCAGGTTACATGCTAGTCACAACTGTAGAGTTCATGAGATCATCCCAGGTAACCAAAAAGAAAAAAGAATCACGGACAGTTTTAGGAGTTAAACCCCAAATCAAGTTTTAGGCAGAGTATACAGTGTCTACAAAGGAGATGAGAAGTCATGGTAAAAAAGATAGAGGAGACTCCAGTTAAAGCTAGGGTGCTTAGGAGGTAGGAGTCAACTACAATAGTAAGGTCAAGTAAGATGAGGGAATTAGGCATCAACCAGAGAGGAGTTGGGAGGTTGGGTGAAAAAGTTGAAGGGATTAAGTATAATACAAATTGGTAGTCATAGAGATGTAAATTATAGCATATGCAATATTCTATATAATAAAAAGTTAATATGCAAATTGACCAAACCACAGAACAACTGATCACTATAACATGCACTGACCACCAAAGGGCTGACACTCAATGCAAGAGATGCCCCCTGGTGGTCAGTGAGCTCCCACAGGGGGATCACAGCTCAGTCAGAAGCTGGGCTTATGGCTGGCGAGCACCGTGGCAGTGGCAGGAGCCTTTACTACCTCAGCAGCAGCGCTAAGGATGTCCGACTGAGGGTTCCTGGACTGTGAGAGGGTGCAGGCCGGGCTGAGGGACCCCCCTTCCCCATCAAATTTTGTGCACCAGGCCTCTAGTAGTCAATAATATAATATCATAATAACTATGTATGGTGTCAGGTGGGTCCTTGAAACATGGGCGACCACTTTGTAAAGTACAAGATTGTATAACCACTATGCTGTATATCTGAAATCAATACGGAACAATATTGAATGTGAACTATAATTTAAAAATGAAAAAAGTTAAAATTAAAAAGCAAAAAAGACATCACTTATGACCTTGACTAGAGTAGTTTAGGTAGATTTTCCCAGGGCATAGAGAGACTCTGGTGACAGTGCTACAGAAGATATTAGAGAGGAAAAGGGGGAAAGTAAGTATGTACTATCCTTGTGAGGAGTTGGCTATCAAGGGAAAGAAAGGTTCTAAGGGGGCATGGTAGCCAGGGAGGTCTGCAGGAAACCTTTTGCTAATTAAGTTGGGGAGAATTTTGATCATGTTTTAAATTGGAAATAAAGAAGTCCTCAGTAGAACTTTGTCCATTTCTGAAAATAAGTAGGTGATGTTGGGCATATTGATATTTTGATATGGAATCAGTATGTACTTTTTTCTTCATTGGAATATTAGTGTCATAAAAAAATTATAGTTCAAGCAAAAAATCAGGACACATTATAAAACTAACCTTGGCAAAGCTATGAAAAGACCTCAATTTTAATCTTTAGCTGTGTTCAGAATTTCTCTATTATGTGCTTAGAAATAGCTTGCTTTCTAACCTGATCTTGGCATCAGCCTCATTTATGTACTCTTGCAAACCTTTAGTAACACAAACACTGTTATGTGTTTATATTTCAAATGTCTTTGGTTTGCAACCTGACATTTTCCACAAATAAATAATAATTCTACTCAACAACAAATCTTAACTGCGCACCTACTCTTATATCCAAACTGAGTTATTAAAACATTGAATAACTAATCAGAAAAACTTGGGTTGCAACAGTCCCTTGTATTAGACAGTATCAGATGGGTCACAGGAACTATGCAGTAAGTTGCACAGGGTAGGTTTAATGCCAATGACTACTAACTATTTACTGGGAATTATTTTTTAAGAGAGAATAGACAAGAACTCAAAAGAATACCCAAGGCCTGAGGGATAATACACAAGGAAAGAACTAATTTGGAAATCAAGATCTACCCAAAGCTGGTATTCAAACCTGTTTGGAAATTGTCCCCAGCCACTAATGGCAAAAACATTAACCAGGTTTACCCAACCCATAACTATTATATAGTCAGGGGTAGATCCAGAACCACAGGCCAAACCAGAACCACAGGTGCAAGAAGTAAAAACACACTGCCACAGATAAACCTTTACCTCACCCAGTGTCACTCCAGTGCCCTCTAAAGGCAAAACTCAGTGTCATGCCAGCTGGCAAAGATAGATCCCAGTATCATCAAGAGATCGATGTTGAAAGACAATGAATTGATAATTGGCAATTCCCCTATACCTCATTGGCTTTGTGACCCTGGATAATATTTTCAGGCTCCCATTTCTGTATCTTTTATAACAGATCCTGTTTCATAGGGTTCTCCTGAGCAAAATAGAAATCATGTCATAGAAAGTGCTTATTTCAGTGCTAAGAACACAAAGCATATTTAAAAATGATTATAATTTTTATTTTTACCAGTCTCTATGCTATACCACCTAACTTCAAAGCACAACTCACCAAGAGCATGAATATAAAAACGCATATATTCTAATATTAAAAATAATGAAATGTACCCACTTTCATTATTTAAATAAAATGCAGAAAACTGATAAACGTACTTGTTTCATCATTCTCTTAGTCTTAAAATTGAAAGCTTTCCATTTCTACTTCAATGATCAATTAAGCAGAATGCTACAATAACAGTAAATAAACTTGAAATAAACTTGAAGCCATTATCTGCCCTGGCTGTGCTTATATAGAATATCTAGCCACCTGAGAGTAATTTGGCAATGAAAATAAAACACATTTAGTGCTTTAGAACTTTGATAAAAACCACGTCTGTTAGAGATAATAGCCTTCTCAAATTCTGTTGTGCTTGCCTCTAATAAGCTGGTGTGACTTTAAAGATATGATGTTGAGTTAAAACGGGGAGTAACAGGGTTTTCCTATTTTTCAGGGTGTAATCTCAGTGCTTTGATCAATGCCAAACTATTTAGGTAATAGAGACACACCTAATAATTTGTTACTAAATCAGTCACTTTGATGTTCTTATTGAGAATTTAGTTGAAAAGACAGGTGTTTTGATGCAATGTAGATGGCACCTCAGATAAATTATCTAGGGGGCTTGGAAATAATTACAGTAACAGACCTTTTAAATTGATTTATTTTTCAACAAAATACATGTATATTAGATTTTTATAGTCAATTTCCTGAATTTGTTTTAAGTCATAATTTTATTCTTTTTGTTGTTGGTTAAGGAGAAACAGTTTTTCATTAATAAACAAAGTGCTCTTTCACTTGAAGATGAGCCTTGGCCCATTTTCTTCTCAATTAAATGCCTATGTCAGAGGTTTGTGGTGTTTTTAATTGCCTGCCCAATGTTTTTTATAGATGCAATTATGAAGAGCAAAGGTAACATTCAATTGCCTTCTAAATCAATCAAACAACCAGATATTTTATTGCCTATGAATATTTAAAAGTAATACGCTAGATCTCTTTCCTAATTTCAGAGTGTGAGTTTGCATTCAAATAAGTAATAAATTATTTCCATTCCTTGAAAAGCCATCATTCACGCTTCATAATCACATGGCACTATATTTTCTACTCACACTAATGATTTGAAATATTGTTAGCAAACCAGGAAGAGCTCCAAAAATCATACCGAATCATCTATTTTTTACAACTTATTATAGTGTAAACAAGCTACAGAAGATGTTAGTGATAAAGCAAAATGCATAACAACAGAGACATAATTGTATAATGGGTACAAAGGCTCAGATACTGCTCTAAGTGTCTGCAATGCATTTTCTCATTTGTTCTAACAATACTCTATGGTATAAGGCACATATGTCAAACACAAGGCCCGCGGGCCAAATCCAGCCCGCCAGGCCTTGCAATGTGGCCCGCACCGCGCTGTCATCACTGCACTCCGCTGTCAGTTTATGACATTGTCAGTTTATGACTGTTAAGTAAACCATTCGGCCCGAGATTTAGGCTGGATTTTAGATTTTGGCCCCTTCTCTGATTGAGTTCGACACCCCTAGTATAAGGTATTTTCCATGCCCATTTTATAGATTTGGAAAAGGTATAAAAAGCCACAAAGATTGTAAAAGGCTACTGATCATTTGGACCCAGTTCGTTGTGCTTGAACCTGGACACATGACCATCTGAACCACACTAACTTCCATCTCAAAATGGTGGCCAAATACACAGATCTGTCAACCACCCCCTCCCAGGGTCAGACTGGAAATGCAACTAAATTGGAGAACATTCATCTGAATTACCCACTGAGGTCCAGCTAAGCAGGAGACATATCAAAAAAGGACAGAAAACATCTGGAGATCACACCTCCAAAAGAACTCCCATGACAATTTGGGGATGAACCACATAGTCAGCGAGCCTGAGGGGAGATTCCATCCACTATTGGAACAATAACATTGAAGACCAAACTACAAAAAAATGCAAAGAGCCCAAGCAAGAAACTTTCCTAGAGCACCCACCTCAGTATATCTAAGAGACTGCACCATTGGGTACCAAGAAAAATCTATTACATCAGACAACTTCACAAAATTTGGAAGGCATAGCATTTTGATCTAATATATAGAAACAAATATAAAGTGATAGTAAAAATAGGGAGGGGGAGAAAAAAAACCCCAAATGAAATGAAAGAAGAAATGGCCAGAAAAGGAACTAAATGAAATAGAGGTGAGCAATTTGTCAGATAAGGAATTCAGAGTAATGAAAATAAGGGTGCGCAAATAATTCAGTGACAACTACAAGTAACTTAATGATAATTATAAGGAACTGAATGAGAATTATAGGAACTTAGTAAGAATTACATCAATATGAAAAGGGAAGTGGAAACAATGACTAAGAATCAACTGGAAATGAGGGAAGACATAGCTGAAATAAAGAATGACTTGGAAGGATAGAACAGTAGATTAGAAGAATCCGAGGACCAAATCAGTGAATTAGAAGACAAGGTAAAAAAACAAAACAAACAAACAAAAAAACACACACTCACCTACTCAGAGCAGCAAATGAAAAAAAAAAAAGTAATGAGCAGGAGAAGAGTTTAAGGGAGCTTTGGGACAAGGTAAAATGTAACAACATTTGCATCATAGGGATACCAGAAGAAGAAGGATCCAAGGAAGAAGTAGAGAAACTGTTAAGAGAAATAATGGCAGAAAATTTTCCTAAACTGGTGAAGAAAAAAGTCACTCGATTTCAGGAAACACAGAGAGTCCGAATCAAGATGAACCCAAAAAGACTCAAAACTAGGCACATATTAAAATTCCAAACATTGAAAACAAATCATCTTAAAGGCTGAAAGAGAGAGACATGAAGTTATCTACAAGGGAGCTCCCATTAGACTTTCAGCTGATTTCTCAGTAAAAGCACTTCAGGTCAGAAGAGAATAGGATGAAATATATGAAGCAATGCAGTCCAGTGGACCAAACCCAAGACTACTCTATACAGCAGAGCTATCATTCCAAATAAAGAGCTTCAGAGCCAAAAAAAAAAAAAAAATGCTAAAAATGTTTATTGCCACCAAACCAGCACTGCAAAAAATGTTAAAGGGACTGATGTAAGAAGAAGAAATAAAGAGAAAGAGAAAAACACAGACATAGAGAGTAAAATATCAACAAATAAGTACCTATCAATAATAAACTTAAGTGTAAATGGATTAAATACTCCAATCAAAACACATAAGGTAGCCGAAACTGGTTTGGCTCAGTGATAGAGCATCAGCCTGCGGACTGAAAGGTCCCAGGTTCGATTCAGGTGAAGGGCATGTACATTGGTTGCAGGCACATCCCCAGTGGGGGGTGTGCAGGAGGCAGCTGGCCGATGACTCTCTCTTATCAATGTTTCTAGCTCTCCATCTCTCTCCCTTCCTCTCTGTAAAAAAATCAATAAACTATATTAAAAAAGAAGACATAGGGTAGTTAGAAGAAAACATTACCCATTCATATGCTGTCTATAAGAAACTCATCTGAGAACAAAAGACTCCCACAGAATGAAAGTGAAAGGATAGAAAACATTTTCTAGGCAAATGGAAATAAAAAAAGCTGGTGTAGGAATACTCACATCTGACAAAATAGACTTCAAACTGAAAGCCATAACATGAGAAAATGAGGGCCACTTAATACTTCCAAAGGGATTGATACAAGAGACTATAACTGGTAAACATATATTCAGCCAATATAGTAACAACCAAGCATATTAAAAAAATCTTATGGAGGATTTTAAGGGAGAGATGAATTTTAACACCCCACTGACATCATGTGATAGATATTCTAGACAAAAAAATAAACAAGGAAACCGCATTCCTAGACAACACACTGGATCAGATGGAATTATTTGCCATTTACAGAACATTTCACCCCAAAGCTACAGAATATACATTTTTCTCAAGTGCACATGGGACATTTTGAAAGATAGACTACATGTTAGGACACAGACTAAGTCTCTACAGGTTCAAGAAGATTGAAATCATAGCAAGCATCTTTTTATGTCACAATGACATGAAATTAGAAATCAAGAGACATATTAAAATTGCTGAAAGCCATGAATCATCTGAGAGATTCAAATTAAAATGGCAATAATGTGTCACCTCAAACCTGTCAGAATGGCTATCATCAAACACAAGTGCTGTAGAGGATGTGGAGAAAAGGGAACCCTACTACTTTGCTAGTAGGCATGCAGACTGGTGCAGCCACTGCGGAAAAACAGTATAAAATTTCCTCAAAAACTGAAAAATGGAATTCATTTGACCCAGTGACCCCATTTCTAAGAATATATGCTAAGAAATCAGAAACACTAATCAGAAAGAATATATGAATCTTTGTTCATGGCAGCACAATTTTAGATCTGGAAACAGCACAAGTGACCCCCACCCAGGCACGACAGGAGGTTGGTTGCCACCACTCATCCTGTTTCCAGTCCCAGCCCAGGGCGTGGCCTTGATCAGGGCCTGTAGGCTGGGGTGAGGGACCAGAAGGTTGGCAGCTGGCCCTGAGGAGGAAATCAGCCCTCGGCCCCCTGGGAAAGTGGCTGCATCCTCCATCACTCATCCCCAGTTCCCTTACCCAGTCTGGGCCCTGGTCCTGATTGGGTGATGAGGCCTGCCAGCCTTGAGGGAAGGACCAAGAGGTTGGCTGGCAGGCAATCCTGGCCTGCAGACGAGGGGCAGCTCCTGCATTTAGCATCTGCCCCTTGGTGGTTAGTGCACATCGTAGCAACAAGTCCTTCTGGTAGTTCCATCATAAAGGTTGCATAGGGTTTTATATATATATATCAATAGATATGCATAACCCATAGGCACGGCAATAAGGTCTTGGAGGGGTGAATGTTGTCACTAGAAAAAAAAAAAGGAGCAAAGGGGATATCTGTAATACTATCAACAATGAAGATACATTTTTAAAAAAATTATTGGAAGTCATTTGTCTAATAAAATAATATGGTTGTGATTCTGTGAGTATGCTTACATCTTGAAAATATTGATCTATAATAACATTAATAGTAAGAGCTACTATCTGTTAAGACCTTAGGCTAGAAAATTATAAACAGTATAAATCCTAATACTCACAGTTTTATGAGGTATGTTTATTATCTCACTTCACAGATGTTGAGACAAGGCTCACTTCTGTACCAAGGGTGAGGCAGACTAAATATTCAAAAACTACCCTCTGCAGAACAGCAGGATGCTAGGAAATTTCCAACGAATATACTTTTAAATTGCTTTCTTTCAATGAAGTATGAGTAAAACGTTAAAAGCCATGAGAAAGAAAAATGAATGAAACTGAAGCCATAGAAGAAATGCAACTATGAACTGTGACCTTTACACTGCCCTGGGGTTAAAAACATCATACTAGGAATACATATTTTGGGTGAATTAAACCAGTTATTTAAAGCAAAATTTGAGCAAACTTAGGATCTGAACTAAAATTTTACATATGTTGGACAGGTGATATTTTATATATCTGCAGAGGGCACCAGTGTAAAAATATGCCTGTCCCTCTTCCTGATCTGAATATAAAAGTAATGGTAAACATAATTATAATCATCCCCACTGAAAATTTATAACCACAAGCCTATTCTTGAGAGGATCACTATTTAAGTGTGTATTACCATAAAGATCAAGGAATCCCCAAGGTAAGAAATTAAGTTAATGTAGCTAGTTCCATGTTGGTAACACCTTAGCACTAGTCATAATCAAATCCAAATCCTTTAGAAAGAAAAATCCTCTTAGTATTCCAATGGTTAAACTAAGTAACATTTAAAATAAAACCCCACAACATATATATGTAATACTTTAATAAAAAATAAATTAATTAAAAAAAACCACAAGCATCGGAAAACAAGGCATCATAAGGCAAACTCACCATTTACAATGCTTAGTGATTTAGACCAACTTTTCTACAGTTTCAGATATTAAAGTTGCTAATTGACAAGTATAAAATATGTAGATAAAACATTGAAGAAATTATGTTGAAAATTGAATAAAGAATAAAACACTAAAAGTTGGTGAGGAAGATTTGAAAAAGATCAAACTAAAACTACTATAATTATCATTCTAAAAATTAATGGCTATGTTGAATATATATTAAAGAGTTTGGGAAAAGTGAGTTGGAAAATTGAATGTAGTATACAAAATGTGTTACCAAAAACTAAGGAGATGGACAATATGAGGAGAAAGGCAAAATATATCAGGGTAGACTACAAAGGCATAACATGTTTAATAGGAGGTTCTGAAGAAAAGAACAAAAGAAATGGATAGGGAGGAATACATGAGGATATTGAGAAAAAAAATTCCAGAGCCCATGACAGAATGCACTCAACCAGGAAGCACAATATATAGCATGCAGAATCAATAAATATAAATCTGCTCTTAAACATATCACAGTGAAACTTCAGAATTCCAAAGACAAATTAGCAGAGAGGTGAGACAGATAACCTATGAAGGAATGAAACTTAGACTGATATTAGACTTCTTAACTTCAACATATGAATCAGAAAGAAAAGTAGAAATATTTTCAAGATGTTAAGAAAAATGATACCTTTAATGTAGAATTTAAAACCTACCAAATATACTAAGTGGGGAGATTAGATATTTTCAGAGAAATATATACTCAGATTTTTACCCCAGAAGATCCTTTCTAAAAGAAAGAAATTCTGAAAAGAATGTCTGCAATGCCCTGATAGGAACAGACATGAGAGAGATGATTATCTCATCCTTGTGATGGTACAGCAAGAAGGAAGCTGCTTGAAAACCACCGAATCTGTGGACACCTTTATCTTGGACTTTTCAGTCTCCAGACTGTGAGAAATAAATATGTGCTGTATCAGTCACTTAGTATTTGTTATAGCATTCCAAACTGATTAAGACAGGCTGAAAATGTAAAAATTTTTACCAAAATTTGACAAAAATGGTACAAGAAGGAAAGTCCCATGACAATTTCAGTCATAAACATATAAGAAAAAATTCTAAGACAAATTTGGCAAACTGGATCCAGTTGTATATAAAGCACTTTTAAGGTTGAATGCTCTTCTTTCTTTCTACAGCTACTGCTTTTGATGTTTTATGCAGTGCCATCATTTTAAATATTCTTTACATGTCAGTGATTCTCAAAATATTATCTCTAGTACAGACCTTTGCTCTAAACTCTAGACTTCAGTATGCACCCTTCTGTGATTCATCTCTATTTGGATATTTAATAGTCAATTCAAACTTAACATAGATCTGAGCTCCTATCAAATTTAAACAACACAATTGTTCTTCATCTTTATTGATGGCAACTCATTCTTTAAAGTTTTCAGGCAGAAACCTTAACCAGTTAACTGCCGCATGTCCAAAACAGAAACCATCCCCACATGCCACAATATTTTGAATTTAATTAAAATAATTTGCAATGGATATTACAAAAATAAATATATTACTCACAATTCAGGTGTTCTTGAATATTTTCAGTTGAAAATTCTCACAAAAATTATTTTAAAGCATCTATAGACACTTGTGGCATACAAAGGGTTAAAGTAATCTTTGGCTTTTCTCTTTTTTTTTCACCAGCCTCACTTCAGCAGATCTGAAAGATAGTTTTAGCAGATCTAAATATGATCTGGCAGGTATATAAGTTCCCTATATTTTTCTTTTTTTTAACTTCAGTCGTACCCACTTAACTTTAGACCTGTTTATACTGATGTGTCCTTAATAAAAATAAAATGAAATATCTTGACCTCTGTCCCTAAAGAGGCTGCCATCATAAATTGGCAATACTAAACCTATACTCCAGATGATTACAGAAGGCAAATATTTTTTAAAAAATATTCTGTTTTACCACTGAGATATAAATATAATTTTACATATAAATATTAGGGCAGTAATTATAGATCTATATATTAAATAACTGATCAAATTATTCTTATATACCAAGATTTTAGATATGTCCAATTTTAATGAAAATTATAAAAACAAATTTAGCTGTAGCTGAAGAGTAAATTATTATGAACTACTGAAATTTCTCTAAAATGATAGTGACTTGCAAGCAGCTAAGTTCTAATATTTAAATTCTTCTTGGTATATAAATATACTGAAAATAATTTTAACTCTACTTTTATATAAAAATGTTACCTCTCCTCTTATATGAAAAATTACCTCTACTTTTATATAAAATGCAGAACCTAGTACCTAAAAAAAGTAATCCCTACTAGCTGGATTTATTTGCTCAACTCCTATTCAGTCATACATTATAGATAGATACCTTGTTCAGTTGTTGGAGGTGAAATTGTGAGATTAAATTGAGGTAAAAGATGAATTTGGGAGTGGTAAAGTAGAGGTAGTAAATGAAGACTATTCTAGAAGATGTTTGGTGACAAGCTATGGTGAGTATGTGGCAGGGTGGAGGGGGCAGGTAAAGCGATGGTAGCGACCATTTTGCAATTTAGAAATGTATCATAAGCAAAATTAGATCCAGAGACAGAGAAGCATCGATCAGAAAGTCAAACCTCAGAGGGAAGTTAGGGGAGGGTGGGGGTAAGGGGGAGAGATCAACCAAAGGACTTATATGCATACATATGAGCCTAACCAATGGACACAGACACCAGGGGGGTGAGGGCATGAGTGGGAGGTTGGGGGGCAACGAGGGGACAAGAATACATATGTAATACCTTAATAAATAAAGAAAAAAGAAACACACACACACACACACACACACACACACACACACAGAAATGTATCAGATCCACACATGTTGTGCACCTTCAACTTACACCATCTGATGTGTCAATTACATATCAATAAATCTGGAAAAAAGAATGAGCATGTCTTTAAAGTTAAAAAAATGTTTAGTGATGAAAAAATAAGAGAAGGGCCAGTAACTTGAGTAATAGGATAAGAGAAGATCTTTCATTGACTTTCAGGTCAATGAAAATTTAAGCATGTTTTTAATCTGAGGTAAAATTCAATAGAGAGACATACTTAATATATAAAAGCAAGGTCTTACAGAAGAAGGGACATGAGCAAAAATGGAAGGATGGACTTTGGAAGTGGAAAAGAAAAAATTGAGAGAATACAAATATATTTTGAGGAGAATAGTAAGGCTGAGGAAAATGGCTGGGAGAAAAAATCCATAGCTGAGAGGATGCTACATCTATTTTTTTTCCAATTATATAGGATTGGTGGCATGAAAAAGTGGGGATGGGAGAATAGAGAATTGGTGCCTTTGAAGAAGTGGGAGTGGAAATCATTTGGAGTAGGAGCTCTTCTAGATCAGTTTATACTAAGAAAAAGTTAGCAAACATTATTATAGATTCAGTAGTCATCAGTAAAATGGTTTGCACTGGAATCAGTTATTTAAAGTTTTCCCATCAGTTTTCTGCAAAATAACCACTTTTTCCACAACTACACACATACAGACACACAGACAATCAAAATACAAGGGACTTTTATTCCCATTATCTTCAGTTAGTAACTCCAGGATGTGTTTGATTATACACTGCACTGACCAAGGGGCTGATCTTTAGAGTCTTAGTTTCCAATTATATTAAAATTTATAAGTCATTCATTTGGTACTCACTCTTCTTCCACTGTCCTGATGTCACTGTCTAGTGTCAATATATAATACTTAAATATTAGATATTAAATTATGTATGTCACTGTCCTAATGACTCTAATTTAATTTTTGTTTGTTTTTAAAAACTTAATTTTTCCAACTTACTGAATTTATTTTGGATTCTTATTTCAACCTTATAGCTATTTGTTATTTTCCCCAAGTTATTATTATCAAGATCAGCTACTTAATTTTCAATGCAAGAAGAAAATACAGACTGGTTTTTCTTTGTCTTATTTTAAATATAATTTTTATTGTTTTCAGTGAGGAAGGGAGAAGGAGAGAGAGAAACATCAGTGATGGAGAGAATCATTGATTCGTTGCCCCCTGCATGCCCCATACTGGGGATCAAGTCTGCAACCTGGGCATGTGCCTTGATCAGGAATTAAAGCTTGACTTCCTGGTTCATAGGTCAACACTCAACCATTGAGCCCTGAGCCACACCCAGTTGGGCCAGACTGCTTTTTAAAAAATTAAGGATTGCAATAAAGTGACAAGAACACTAAACAAAGCATGTGCAATTCTAAGCGTGGAGTACTGCATAACCATGCAGTTTGCATGTCCATGATGTCAGCCCCAATTGTCATTGTATATATTTGGTTAATTTTATACCTAACTTACAATGATCAACCAATGGTAAATACTTTAATCTTTTGAAAGCTGAATTTTAATCTAATTCTTAGAGTGTTGATAATGGATATAGCCTCTAGGATTACATTTTCTCATGTTTTGAATTTGGCACTTTATTTCCTTACAGTCAGAGAAAGAATCTGGAATATCTTGAATTTTGACCGTCCTAGGTTAAATACTTTGTGATAAAACTGTTATCTTGATGCTAGTGGCCCGGTGCACAAAATTTGTGCATGGGGGTGTGTCTCTCAGCCTGGCCTGCACGCTCTCCAATCTGGGACCCTTTGAAGGATGTCCTACTGCTGGTTTACAGGGATCGGCCCTAAACCGGCAGTCAGAGATCCCTCTCGCAATACGGAACTGCTGGCTCCTAACCGCTCACCTGCCTGCCTGCCTGGCTGCCTGATTGCCCCTAACTACTTTGCCTGCCAGCCTACTCGCCCACAAATGTCCCCCTTGCTGGCTTGCTCGCCCCTACCTTATCTCCCCACTGGCCTGCTTATCCTCAATGGCCCAGCCCCCCACCAGCCTGAAAATTCACAAATTCTGTCCCATCCTGGCCTGATGACCCACAACTGCCTTCCCCTCTTGGCCTCTAACCACCTCTACCTCAGCCCCACCACCATGGCTTTGTCCAGAAGAACATTCGGAAGGTCTCCTGGAAGGTCTCCCAGTCTAATTAGCATATTACCCTTTTATTAGTATAGATAGAGGCCTGATGCATGGGTGGGCACTGGCTGGTTTGCCCTGAAGGGTGTCCTGAATCAGGGTGAGAGGTTCCCTTGGGGTGTGGGGTGGCCTGGGTGAGGGGCTGAGGATTGTTTTCAGACTGATCAAGCCCCCCAGTGGAGACACTCACCCCATGGGGGTGTGGCCAGCCTGGGTGAGGGGCTAAGGACTGTTTGCAGGCTGGCCATGTCCCCCAGTGATCCAGGCTCCCAGCCCCTCCTTTTATTCTTTTTTCCCCCCAGTGCCTCCTTGAATGGAGGCCAGGGCCAGCTGGAAGCAGGTATCTGGGATTTATTTATCTTATATAATTGAAACTTTGTAGTCTTGAGCAGAGGCCAGGGCCAACCAGGGTGGGCGGTAAGCTTGGCTTCCTTAATTGCAATTGTGGGGAGCAACCCAAGCTTCCTGCTCACTCCAGCTCTGTGGCGGCCGCCATCTTTTGTTGGGTTAATTTGCATACTTGCTCCTGAATGGTTGCTGGGTATAGCAGAGGTACTGTTCATTTACATGTTTCTCTTTTATTAGTGTAGATAAAATTTTCACTGCAAGCATACTGTTAGGCCAAACATCTGTGTTTAAGGTTACTTCATTTTTGAGCTGAGTAGTAGACTCTATAACTTGATCTCATAATAATTTTAATTGAATAACTGTATAAGAGTGACTACATTTTGAAGGGGAAAAATCACCAGTATCATATTTGCACACAGGCAATAAACCAAATAGCCCAACCCTCTTTAATGTAAAGAAATAGAGAAAAATGTGCTTTTTATTTTGCTATATCTTATTTGGCTATCTGAGAAAGGTACCATTCTCTTTCTATCATCAATTATGTGAGATATATCAATTCTTCTTTCTAATAATATTTTCAAATGCGTCTTGTATTTTGAGTTGAATCTTCCTATTTTATAGCTACAAGAACTAAACTATTAAGTAACTTTTGCCAGAAAAAGGGTAATGGTAAATTAGTTTATTTCTTGTTTTTAATCATGATGAATCATGGAGATTTATTTTTTAAATTTTGTCAGTAATGATTACATTATTATCTTTACATATAATTTACTCTACTTCAAAAATGGCCATTTGCATTGACATTTGTGAAATTTATTATAAAGCCGTAGTTAAAAATTATCCTGTCTGAATGCACAGCAACTATAACGTATTAGTATTTTTTGGTTCAGATACAAAGGGACACATCAACACATATATACTACATGCATGCTTGTGTATATATATGTATGTATATGAATGTGTATATACATATTCTATTTTTTATTAAATTATTATCTCTGTACATATCTTACCATTGTCCCCTCTCCCATACATGCCCTCCCTCCCCAGAGGTTTGTGTCCATTGGTTGTACTTATATGCATGTATACAAGTCCTTTGGTTGATCTCTTATCTCCCCCAGATCTCCCTACCCTCCCCACTGTAATTTGACAGTCTGCCTGTTGCTTTACTGTCTCTATATCTATCTTTTGGTTCATCAGTTTATAATTTTCTTTATTATCCATAAATGAGTGAGATCATGTGGTGTTTCTCTTTCATTGACTGGCTTATTTCACTCAGCATGATGTTCTGCAATTCCATCCAGGTTGCTGCAAATGATGAGAATTCCTTCTTTTTTATAGCAGCATAGTATTCCATTGTGTAGATGTACCATAGTTTTTTATCCAATCATCTGCTGATGGGCACCTAGGCTGTTTCCAAATCCTAGCTATTGTAGATTGTGCTGCTATGAACATAGGGGTGCATATATTCTTTCTGATTGGTATTTCTAGTTTCTTGGGATATAGTCCTATGAGTGGGATTATTGGGACATATTCTAATTTAATATCTAATATTTAAGTATTATATATTCATACTAGACAAATTGTCTTTGCTTTGGGTAACCATTAAAATACTTATGAACAAATATGGATATATCCATGAAGGGTATCTTGTTCTTAATTTTCTGATAATTTGGTGATTGGACTATTTCCTCTAACGTTGAAGTAGTAAAAGAGAGAGTAAATATATAGATGAGAGCCTAGCCAGTATACTCAGTGGTTGAGTGTTGACCCAGGAACTATGAGATCATTGGTTCATTCCAGGGCAAAGTACATGCTAGGTTGCAGGCTCAATTCCCAGTAGGGGGCATGCAGGAAGCAGCTAATTAATGATGCTTCTCTGTAATTGATATTTCTGTCTCTATTCCTCCCCTTTCCTCAAAATGAATAAAGTAAAAATTTTAAAATTATATAGATGAGAAACATCTAACATTAAGGTCTAAAAACTACTCACTTATAAAATCAATTAGTAATGTGGATTGGTAAATTATAATTTTAGGGATTAATTTTTGGATAGAGAATTTAAAAAATATTTTACTTAAGTAGAATTTTCATTAAAATTTCTGGAGTTTTTCTTTGTTTCATTTAAACTTTATATAACTTTTACTTGTGATCCATCATAATTTACAACGAATATTTAATTTCTATAACATAAAATACTATTCTCAAGGTAAATGTTCATTTGTCTTGTCCATCTTACTTTACCACTCTAGGTTCTTTTGAAATGATTTTCTTTTCAAGCTACTTCATAGATTCTTGGGTTGAATGATCAAACTTTTATTTAATATTCAGGCAAGTCTGTACTAAAATTAATTGTCTACTTTTTTAAAGAATAAAATGAAAGAGAAAATATTAAATAATATTTCTTTGCAATATATTCTAGTATCTCAGAGCAATCCATGTATGGAATGAGGACTGAAAATATTTCAAAGTTACGCTGTTTGTTTTTTTTTTGAGCCATGGAAAACATATAGCCATTAAAAGTATCAAATAAAAGTGGAGAATTGCTTTACTGCTTCTGCCTTACCAAGTCTCATATTATTTTCTGATCTGCATTTGAAAAATGGGCAGTTTAATAATACTCTGCCCTTCCCTCTTTTATCTTATGAGCCAAATTAATTTCAATTTGCTGTCTGTTATTATTTCTTAAATTATTTTTTTCAAAGTTCACTCTTGATAATTATTTTTCAATCTGGCCAATCATCAATAGCATATTCTCTTCCAACTTCCTTAGGATTTATTTTGTAGATTTTTATTGATCCTGGAAACTGTATTTTGAACATTTCCTCTAGATTCTGGTGATTATTCAGGTTTAGGAACTCTAACCTTAATCTTGACCTGAGAATGAATTGTTTTAAGGCAATCAGCCTTACTAGTCTGCCTATGTTTCAGATACATTTGTAGTGTGGGCCATTAATTACCCAGGTCCATCCATTGCTCATCAGTGCTGAGTGATCTTTTTATTACACAGATAAAGGTCATTTTCAATTCCCGAACAATAAAACCAAGCAGAGAAAAAAAAAGTGACTCTCTTTGAAGACCACAATTCCCTGCTGGAACAGAAGAAGCACTTTCTAGGAAACCATAGCAAACTTCTGTTGGCATAGAAATGACATCACTATGTTTCCCAATATGCTACCCATCTTGCCCTCCTAGACGACAATCTAGATGAAACAGGCATTCCCTGTGGGACTAGTTTAGAAGACACTAAATTGTCTTGCATATCTGTGTTAGACATTGTTTATAACTTAATCTTCATCCATGCCTGACCTAAGACAAGTTCAACAACCCTATGAGTGAAGGGCCATCCACCTGAGACCTGGTTGCTCCCCTCCCACTCAAAACAAAAACAAAAATAAAACAAAACAAACTCCAGAAAAATGGCTTTCATCCACCAATGAAGAATCCACTGTGGGGGAGGAGATATAAAAAAGGGGAAGTTAGGAAACAGTTTATATCTATTTCAGACAGCTTAATATTTCATAAAAGTATTGAGTGACAGAAGACTGATTCCTAACAAGGAATTCAGTGTATTGGACCATTTTGCCAGTGTTTATCTGTTCCCTGTGCTCACATGAAAAACCAGGAGTCTTGTTTCTATACCCAGGCTACAGCTCAAGAACTCAAAGCGTGTTTGGCAAGGAAAAATAGTTGTTCCCTGAATCTTGTTCCTGCTGTTCAAGGTATACATCCCAGCCAAATGAATCATATCAGAGCCAAAAACTGGCAGGAACTCCTTGCTATAATCCACAGTCTTGTGTATCTTATCTATGTGGAAAACAGAGGATTTAAAAAACCTGTAATGTTTTAGAACAAAATATCACAGGTTTTTACTGAACTGGGCCTGAGGAATTATTCAATGTATTGTGGATAGGGTGATAGTAAGCCATAAATGCACTTCAGCTTCTTTAGCACCATGGCAATCAAGAGTATTGATGATGCCTTCACCTGTTTGGCTCAGTGGATAGAGCGTCAGCCTATGGACTGAAGGGTCCCAGGTTTGATTCTAGTCAAGGGCATGTATCTTGGTTTCAGACACATCCCCAGAAGGGGTTGTGCAAGAGGCAATTGATCAATGTTTTTAACTCTCTATCCCTCTCCCTTCTTCTCTGTATAAATATCAATAAAATATATATTAAAAAAGAGTATTGATGTAAAAATGTTGTTAATGTAATGCACATGGAGATGATGAAAAAGGGAGAGCCATCCCAGACATCCACAGAGATTGGCACCAGTCTGAATATACTTTAATACCACTGATGATTGGTCATAGAGACCAACAGAGTCAAGAGCATTTTATTTCATGGAAACTTGGACACTGGCCTTAGACAATTATTGGCCTAAATCACAGGAAAAGGAATCCATCAGAGATTTCTAATGTACATCAGAAAAGCACCATTTTGGGTCATTGAGGCTGTATTTGAGACTATCTTACTATTTCTACTCATAGCCAACACATGATCATTTTAGCTGCTCTGTAAAAGGGACTGGAATGGATCATGTAAAGCCCAACAGGCCAGAAACACCATGTCCACTCCTTATCCGAAGAGTCTGAACTTCTGAGTGGAGAAATTGACCAGTACCCTGGACTCTTGTTTTGTGTCACTCTTATGTATCAGGAGAAATGTTCTGTACTATTTTATTTACAAAATCAATAAATTATCCATTTCCTAAACTTTAGATTCTCATATTATGAGTACATGTGTAATCACAGAGCATTTCTCCATAAGACCAGATAAATTTTGTTGACCACAGATGTTTCTGAAGTTTCCTTGAGAAGGTTGGGATAAGATGAACTCTGTAGATTCCTTCTAGGTGTACTGTTGTATACTTTCATCACTTATTTAAAATATGATTTTATAAATAGAGGAAGGGAAAGGGTAGAGAGAAACATCAATGATGCGTGAAAATCATCAATCGGCTGCCTTCTGCATGCCTCCTACTGGGGATCAAACCCACAACCCAGGCATGTGCCCTGACTGGGAATTGAACCTGTGGCCACTTGGTTCCTGGTTTGACATTCAATTGCTAAGCTACGCTGGCCAAACCATTACTTTTTTTTGAAGCTGTAATAATGCACGTTTGTTCCTGTCAAAGCAGAAGACCTATTTCATTTGTTCAGCCATGAAGGTGAATGCATGCAGCAAAACCCCAGAAAAGTCTTTCAGATAGTACTGTACAGATCATTGGCAGATCTATCAATGCTTTATTTGAAAGTGATGGCTATCTAATGTCAAGTTCCATTGATAAAGTAATTCTCCAACATTACTTTAAGAATACTTTCCTCAGGAGTTGCAAAAGAACTTCAGTGACCTGCATGGAACTAAAAAAGATGAAGTTTCAACTGACACTGATGATTTTAATGTTTATAATCTGTTTCTATAAAGGTAATTACAGAGTGCTCCATGCACGTGGTTTTGGTGTTTTTCTGCCCAGTGTGTTTAAACCAAATGACATTAACAAAAATAAATCTAGATGTCCCTTGTAAATATTGTAACATTCTTCTTATTTACTTTTAAAAATATGTTTATGAGCACATGTAAGCATTTTGCACGGCCTATAATCCTACCAAGTATATTAACAAATACACCACAGAAGCCATTGTGCTTCCCCCAGAAGTATATCTAAAGTGGCTTAAAGCAACAGTTTTTATTTATTTGGCATTTCTTGTCCAAGGACTACAGTGTGGGACCTCTTTTCCTTTAGGAAAAAAGTAGCACATACTAGTTTGAAAACAGAAAAAAGGGGCAACAAAGTGAAGCTGTTGACAGTTACTGAGACTGTAAGTTGTTGAAAGTTGTCTTTCCTGCTATAAATTGCCTTCTTCCCCTCTGCTTATTATAATCTCCATTTAATTCCCTTTGCAACAGACTAGCTTGTTTCTTCTGAAAGGGGTTTCCTTAGCTTGCTGAAAACATGTCTAACTATCTAGAAAGTTCATATGCAAGTTTGTGTGAATCTATTTCTTTCCTTCTATCATACGGAATCATGGAAATGAGATGTTTATGTTTCGTCAACCCCAAAAAGGCCCAGGGTGTTTCTCAAATTTCAATTTCGTTGAAGATGCTCTCCCCCTCCCCCCGCCAATTCTAAACAAAAATTAGAAAGAACCTGTTTCCGAGACGATAGAAAATTACTCCTGGTTCTTTAACGATTCCTGATATTTTCATGGCATTGCCTCCTTAAAGAAGTTAAAATCAGGCCACAGGGAGGTGAGGGCATGAGTGGGGACTGGGGGACCATAGGGCGAAAAGGACACATATGTAATACCTTAATCAATAAAAGAAATAAAGAAGTTAAAATTACGTTTTAGAAATTTTAATTGGTTGTTCACTGAAGTTATAATGAATCAAAGTGTTCCATTGGATAACAGCAGTAGTGTAGATATGGAACACCTGTGATGGATAGTGGGTGGAGGGGGCAGGCTATAAGGGGTCAATGGTAAAAAAAAAAAAAAAGAGGGACATACGTAATACTTTCAACAATAAATATTAAAAATAACCCAAATAAACCAAAATGCAATTTACTGGCTGTAGTATTAGACAAAGGCATTCACGTATCTTTATAAGCCTTCTGATAATTATTTCAAATCTATTCCCTAGGCCCTTCATTGTTTCTTCATAATGCTTTCATTTTTTTCTATTTCCTGTCTTTCCCTGGACTACATAATTCTGGCTGTTTGTTATGTCCATTTTTTTCCTCTGCCTCTACCTCAGTTTATCAAATGCTGAGTGCATGGACTGTGTCAGTACTTTGCTGCATAGTTTGAGCCAGATTGGTCACAAACATGTAATGGTTTTGCTTCAAGCAGGTAGTTGATTCATATTTCTTGCTGTTACCCTGAATAGATTTCACTGGTTCAGGTCTCTGTGGCATTAAATTCTATTTAGTTCAGCTTAAAATTTCAATATTATATTCAGTTTGTCTTCTCCTGTTTCTAGCTCAAGTTTAAACCATGGACTAGTGACTTGCACTGGAAGAGGACAATGATTATTTTCCTCCCCAAACCTCTACTGTTTTTACTTACTCCACCTGGGTTACATTAGTTTCCATTGGCCTGAGAAATAGGAATGAAGGAAACTGGGCAGTTGTCTCTTTTTAAAGAATATATATATTTTATTGATTTTTTTACAAAGAGGGAGAGAGATAGAGAGCTAGAAACATTTATGAGAGAGAAACATTGACCAGCTGCCTCTTGCACCCCCCCTACCAGGGATGTGCCTGCAACCAATGTACATGACCCTGACCGGAATTGAACCTGGGACCTTTTAGTTCGCAGGCCAACGCTCTACCACTGAGCCAAATCGGTTTCAGCATTTGTTGTCTTTTATTTTCATGGTGTTCAAGCACTTTAAGCAACAAGGACATAAAGCATTGGCCACTTTGAGATGCAAGTCTGGGCTTTTTAAGAGGTGTTAAATAAGAAAAACAGATTCTGTAAAAGTAAAAATATCTTAAAATCTCTTTGTCCTGGAATATTTTACTCTACAAAGCAGTGTTCCTTCTTCAATGTCTACTTCACCTATGGGAACATTTTTGCCACACCAAGCATTGGGAAGTACAGGCTTCCTCTTCTCTTCACTATGCCATAATTTGCAGGTTTTTTTTTAATTCCTAAGTAGGCATTGAAAGCAAATAAACCATTCATCTGCATAAGCAGAGTCCAAGTTGGTAATTAGATGTAAATCCCATCTTATTTTTTTTTATTATTTTTTTAAAATAATTTTTTATTGATTTTTTACAGAGAGGAAGAGAGAGGGATAGAGAGTTAGAAATATAGATGAAAGAGAATCATCAATCAGCTGCCTCTTGCACACCCCCTACTGGGGATGTGCCTGCAACCAAGGTACATGCCCTTGACCAGAATTGAACCTGGGAGCTTTCAGTCCACAGGCTGATGCTCTATCCACTGAGCCAAACCGGTTTTGGCCCCATCCGATTTTTTTAAATATTATATATATATATATATTTTATTGATTGATTGATTTCAGAGAGGAAGGTAGAGGGAGAGAGAGATAAAAACATCAATGATGAGAGAGAATCTTGATAGGATGCTTCTTGCATGCCCCCATTTCGGATCAAGTTCCCAGCCTGGGAATTGAACTGTGACCTCCTAGTTCACAAGCCGACAGTCAACCACTGAGCCACATTGGCCGAGCCCCAAATGCGTTTGACTCCCAGATTCTATGAGTGCTGGTGTTGGAGTCCACTTCAAGCTATGGAGTTCACTTCCAACCTTTCTGTCCCAAGAAGAAAAGTACACCTTTTCATTCCTCCTTGAGGAGTAAGCAGCAGTAGCCATCATACTATCCGCCCCCCCCCCTCCGCCATCCCCCCCACCCCGGTGGTGAATTTATCCTGACTTTTGTTTCTCTCATAAATCTTCAATGACTTTTGGAATAAGTGGAGGTGTTATGAGTCCAACTTTCCCAATTATTTTATAAACCTTATTGAGAAAAGTCTTATTTCCATTTCTTAGAATGAGAACTTAGTACTTACTGTTTTTAGTTGAACACTATAGCCAAAATTGTAAGATAATAGACAAATTCCAATGTATATATGACCATAATAATTGGAGCTTCAGAATCACTAAGTTAAAAAAAAAGAATTAGGATAGGAGGAAACAGCTAATAAAACATGTTCTTGAACCCATGAAGATAATTCAGTCAAATTGAGTATTCTTATTACTTGTTAATTGAATAAATTAAAACCTCATAGTATGTGACAAAGAAAAACTAAAAGTAAGTGGTTGCATCAACTGCCCAGCAATTGAACTTGAGATTCAAAAAAATAGAGCTCCTTGAACAGGACAGTTTGTATGTGCAGTTAGATTTTGCTGTCAAATAGTACATATTAGTGACTTCTCATGGCTCTCCATGTTAGTTTTTGAAGACTTACAGGAATAGGATTTGATTTTAAAACATGTTTCTTATAGAACTCTCACACCTAGCAGAACAGTCAAGAATATTTAATTCTTTAGAAAATCTACACTTTAGACTTCTGGGAAGCAAAATACCTCTTGAGATCCCAAACCCACTAAAAAGAATCATTTCTTTGACTCAGGGGCAAAAGAAGAGTAAATTTTACAATGCTAAAACTGGATCTATTGAGTAATTTAAAAGGAAAAACAGAGATCCCCCAATGCCCAGCACATAGTAAGTAGGCTAGCAAGGAATATTTGTTACATAGTTCTTTAAAAAACAAAGGTTTCTGAAGGATGCTAATATGTCAGAGTACATCTTTTGCACACTTATGCTTTTGATCTCATAAGACTCCTATTACTCTTGAATCTTACACAAGGGGTCCACAGCAAAGAGATATCTGATATAAATCTCTTTGTAAGACTTATGCCCAGACATCAAAACACTCTTTTCCTCCCTTTTCACCAAAAAAGCAAATAGAGTAAAAAAAAAAAAAAACAAACAAACAAACAAAAGCACTCATAAAAGTAAAAGAAAAAAAAACAAGTAAACTGACAAAATTTCTCCCATTTCTACTTCTGTATCCCACAACTATTGAGAAAAATATTTTTATGGTCTTTAATGCTTGCCATATAATGAATTAACTTTCTTGGGACTTTTTATTTATTTTAGTAAACTTTTTATAATCTCTACATATATATTTGTAGCTTGTGGAGTGTGTGACCAACAGGGAAATGACAGTCAGTATCGGTGGGAAATTTTAGACAGCAGCACTTTTATGGCATTCTTTAACATATGCAATGTTGGTTGTTTTTCTTCTTTCTTTCTTTGGCTGAAAAATGAATTTTATCCTTACAATCCATGTTTGTCTGGTTTGGTGGCAATCTCCCTGTAGTGAATGAGTGTGTTTATAGTTTAATTCTTCAAAATATTATGTGCTTAAATAAGAATTTGCTGCTGGCTACCAAGCTTAATTGTGAGGGAACTACATCTTATAATGATTTTCTCAGAAAGTCTTATTTTAATAGTGAACACAACCACATCCCTAATGAGCTTACCTGTCACCTCTTCAATGAAATAAAAATTATTAATAAAAGTATTAAGGATAGTAGTTATCTAAACCTCCATTAAAAATAATGATTTGTAAATGTTATTGAGATAATTAATTTAAAATTTTCTCAATTTTTAAGCCTACATCATATTTACGTACATTTATATTTGTTCAAATTCCCTTTTTTTATTTCACATGAAAAACTTATTCTCTCAAAACAAAACAAAAATATTATTCTACAGTTTCTTTGCCATGCTTCACTCTGAATTGAATGTTTGTAACATTGAGGTACATGGGTTAATAATTCATTTAAAATATAGGAATGTGAGAAACAATCAATTCACTGTGATGCAAACTTTCCATTGCCAATAAGAATCATTGAACTTTTACTTTTATATTGCAGAACACTTTGAGGGGATAATAATATAGTTTAATGTATGTTGATTATTATACTTAGTTTTCCTTCAGTTTTCTCTGAAAACCACATATAAAGTTTTCTATGATATTTTTTTATCACTATTACCAGGATTCAGTTTTCTACATTCATACTTTGTTTTTAAATTCCCATATTTTGATGTATATCTAATTATCCTTATATTTGCTGATTTTGTCTGACTATATGCTGAACAGATTAGCTAAAGGTGTGAAATAACATTTTAAAGCAACTGTTGAGCAGTACTTTGGGAAAACAACACAATTTCAATTATGGTTTTGGATTTCCTACTAATTTCATTCAATGAGAGCACAGGTCAAGTGTGTGGAGAGTCCTAGAAAATCCATAAGCCTAGCATCCCATCAGGGTCTGCCTAATAAGATGTTTAGAAATAGAAGGCAGCTTATGCCATGACTAATTCAAAGAATTCTGCAAGCTTGATTGACATCAGATCTTTTCACTCCCTGAGATTACCACAGAATCTGTGTAAACCAGTTTCTCTGATTGACTGACAGGCCAGGCAAAGAACCAAGCCATCTAAGGTTAATTCTGCCATCACGTCTTAGGCCATTTCATTTCTTTCACCCCATAGAATCTCATGAATAGAAAAGTTAAATTTCTAAAACATAATTTGGGGGCTAGATGCACAATTTAACATTATGCTATATCATATTCTATTCAATTGTATTACAATTCTACAGATGTGCACAAAAGCGGAGGCTCTTCTTCTTTAGCCAGATAAAGGACCAAATTTCAACAATACCTGAGTAGCCAATTTCTACATGCTGTGATTGGAAGGTTTCTTCAGTCACCTGTCACAATAGTGAAATTTTGTTATGAAAGACTCCTTTCTTAGAGAAACTCTGGGTAGGCTATAGACATTTTCTTCTATGACACAGAGAGCTCTGATTATAGCCATGAGCAGTGTTATCTGAATTAATATGTGATGTAAATTCTAGGTGAATTTTTGTCTGAAAAAATAGGAAACTATATTCGATTTATAGTAAAGGGCAATGCCTTGGTCACTGATTGGGACAGAATATTTTAAAAAAGATAAGTTTTGTCCCATCGTATAAGATAATGTTCCATCGTATTCTAATACATCTAATAAAAATAAATGAATAAATTAAAAAAAAATTAAAAATTACGATATGGAGTGATACATGCTAAGATAAGTTTGTTCCAAATAATGTCCCATCGTATTCTAATACATCTAATACAATAATAATAATAATAATAATAATAATAATAATAAAATAAACAAACCTAGGAAGGTCGTTTTCCAAAGGATATATCTCTGAGTACAGATGTTTCCCCCCTCCCAATTGTTGTAAATTTATTTATTTTTTTGTCTTTGAATACTTGGACACTTCTTTGTTTTCCTCATTAAAAACAACAACAACAATACTCATTATATCATTCATCCAGTCATAAATGTATTGGCCTTTATTATAACTAAGAACTGTCATTGAGCAATAAAAATGACAGCCATAACCGCTATACTCACTAGAACTCATAGGCAAAAATAGAGACAGACAGTTAATGTAAAATTATGATATGGAGCCTAAACTGGTTTGGCTCAGTGGATAGAGCGTCAGCCTGCAGACTGAAAGGTTTGATTCCTGTCAAAGGCATGTACCTTGGTTGCGGTCACATCCCCAGTAGGGGTTGTGCAAGAGGCAGCTAATTGATGATTCTATCTCATGGATGTTTCTAACTCTCTATCCCTCTCTCTTCCTCTGTAAAAAATCAATAAAATATATATTTCTTGGATCACATGATCTCACACATCTAGAGGAAATAATGAACAACATAAACTGATGAACAAAAACAGACCCAGAGAAAGAGAAGCAGCAATCAGACTCTCAAACCTCAAGAGGGAAAGTAAGGGTGGGTGGGGGTAAAGGGAAGAGATCAACCAAAGGACTTGTGTGCATGCATATGGGCCTAGCCAGTGGCCATGGACAATGGAGTGGGGGGAGGGTTTGGGATGGGAATGGGGGGATAAGGACAATTATGTGAGACTATAATAAAAATAAATGAATAAATTAAAAAAAAATTAAAAATTACGATATGGAGTGATACATGCTAAGACATAAATACAGATGCAAAAGAAATCATAAGGTGTCTTGGACAGCCACCTGAAAAGGGAGATGTCCGTTTTTGCAAGGTCAGCCTCAAAGGATCAATGTAAATAAGTCAATAAAAGGAAGTTGGGCATGGGCTTGTTCTAGGAAATGGGAACCACATGTTTAAAGCCAACTGTCAATAGGGACATAATATGTACTTGGAGATAAAGAATGAACTTTATCTATAGTTAGAGCAAGGAGTAGAATATGCCAGCAAAGATTCTGAAGGGACTTCAAAATAATATTAAGGCTATGGGTTTTACCTTTAAGAAAAACAATCACTAAAGATTTTAAGCAGAAAGCCATAATTTCATTTTAGAAAGATCACAATCTAGCTGCTTTGCAGATGGATAATGACAGTGTAGGATGGTAGCCAAGAGACTAATACCAGATTTGAGGAAGAGATGGTAATGGCTTTAAGTAAAGATAGTGGGGGTAGGGAGAAAAGGGGGGAAGCAAGAAATATTAGGGGGTATATGAAATAATTGGTGATTCATTGAATGATTAAA
The DNA here is from genome assembly GCF_964339955.1 of Pipistrellus hanaki. Lineage (NCBI taxonomy): Eukaryota > Metazoa > Chordata > Mammalia > Chiroptera > Vespertilionidae > Pipistrellus > Pipistrellus hanaki. The sequence goes on from NC_140524.1 coordinate 84,578,206, forward strand.
TGAAAATGGTGAAGGATGTGAGAGGAAGAGGAAATATCAGAATAATTCTTAATGCAATTATGCCTAAAGCAATGATTAATTGTAAATATCTGAAATACAGAAAAATGCAGAGAAAGAGCAAAACCAAGTTTGATTCGCTCAGTTTGGGTAGCTGTGGGAATCTAAGTGGAAATGTCAAGTAGGGCAATATATATTCAAGTTTGGGAATCAAGGGGGAAATCTGGACCAGAGATGTAGAGTTGAGAGTTGTCAGCATATGAAGTGTAATTGAAACTAAGGATATAGATAGAATGAAAAGGAAGGAAAGCATAGGACAAAATTCTGAAGATTTATAATAATCATGACGCTGCTCTCCCTGCTTTGGAAGCATCATGAGACTTCAGCTCCTTTTCCTTTTGATCCAGATGCCTTTAGCCTAATTCTTATGAGTATAACACTGTGTTCCAAGCAGGTTTTATTAAAAAGCATAATGACATCCCCAATATCCTTTAAGCTTAAGAGTCAACAGTTAACATTTATATTCTTTATGTCATGCCTAATATTCTTTTTTTATTTTTGATTGGGATAACATTGATTTGTAGCATTATATAAGTTTCAGGTGTGCAGCATTATAATTTGCTCACTACCAAATGTTTATTTTCCAGCTGTCACCATGGGATTAACCCCCTTTACCAGTTTTACTTCTTTTCCCCTCTGATAACCACCAATCTGTTGCATGCCTCTATGTGTTTTATATTATTGTTTTGTTTATTTCTGATTTTTGTTTTTATATTTCACTTATGAGTGAAATCATATGGCAGTGTCATTTTCTATCTAACTTGTTTCACTGACCCTGATAACCTTAAAGTCTATCCATGTTGTTGCAAATGGCAGGATTTTACAATTTGTTCATTCATCCATCAATGGACACTTAGGTTGTTTCCATATTTTGGTTACTCTTAATAGTACTGCAGTGAACATAAGTGTGCATCTACCTTTTTGAGCTAGTGTTTTTATACTCTTAAGATAAATTCCCACAGGTAGAATTTCTGGAAGATATGGTAGTTATATTTTTTAATAGAGGAATCTCCATACTGTTTTTCCAGAGTGGCTGTACAGTGAACATTTCCATCAACAATGCATGAGGGTTCCCTTTTTAGCACATTCTCATCAACACTTGTTTCTTGTTTTTTGGATTATTACCTTCTAATAGGTGTGAGGTGATATTGCCTTGTGGTTTTGCTTTGCATTTCCTTTATAGTGAGTGACACTGAATACCTTTTTAAAAAATATATATTTTATTTATTTTTTACAGAGAGGAAGAGAGAGGGATAGAGAGCTGGAAACATCAATAAGAGAGAATCATCGATCAGCTGCCTTTTGCACACCCCCTACTGGGGATGTGCACACAACCGAGGTACATGCCCTTGACCAGAATCAAATGTGGGACCTTTCAGTGATGCTCTATTCAGTGAGCAAAACCGGTTTCCGCGATACTGAATACTTTTTCATGTGCCTGTTGGCCATGTTTATGTCTTCTTTGGAAAAATGTCTACTCAGATTCTCTGCTTATTTGGATTGTTGTTGTTGTTGAAATGTATGCGTTCTTTATATAGTTTGGATATTAACTCCTTATGGGATATATGATTTGCAAATATCTTTTCCCATTTGATAGGTTGCCTTTTCAGTCTGTTGATGGTGTCCTTTGCTGTGCAAAACCTTTTTACTTTGTTGTAGTCCCATTTGTTTGTTTACTTATTTATTTTGTTTTCCTTGCTTTTAGAGTCCAATGAGAATACCATGGCTAAGATTGATGTCAAGGAGCTTACTCCCTGTGTTATCTTCTAAATATCTTATTATTTGAGGTTTTACATTCAAGTTTTTAATCCATTTTGAGTTAATGTTTGCAAATGGTCTAACAGTCTTTATATAATAAAAAAGTAGGATTATTAAAATCCCCAATCATGGTCTGTGGGAAGCATAGTTCTACTGTACCAGTTAATCACACCTATATATTATATAATAAGAGAAAATGCTTGATCTGTTGCATTAATTAAAGAATTTTTGAAAAGTTGTCTATTCCAATTCTTACTCTCATGACTACTCTTTTAAAGGTGAACAGATCCTTGAAGGGAGATTCTGTGACATGTTCATCATGGTATTTATACTTGAAAAGTGTTAAATTATTCAAAATCATACTTATAATAGCAATCAAGATTAATTGCAGCTATATTGGGATTACTTATTATTTGTTCTACTTTGGCAGGAACACAAATCCAATTGTATAAGCAATTTCCATTATCCAAATTGTGAAAGAAAAGTAGGGGGAAAAGAGGCCATGCAAAACTAGTTGAAATAGTATTTAAAATAAATCTTTAACCAGATGGATATCTGAAATTTCCTTTTTGTAAAGGAGCTGTTTCTGAACAGATTGTATATGTGTCTCACTGGTAGAAGTGGATTATCTGTCTTGAATTGGATTGTGATGACGATGACCCTATTCTAAGTAAACCAAATCCTTTGAACTATGTAATGAGGTCAGGAGGAACATTCGGCCTGAGAACAACAGATTGCAATGACTGAATTATTTCACTAATGTTTTATACAGCCTCTTTTCTCGATGTACATAATGTTGTGGTTTTGTCGTGCAGATTCCTGATCCTGTAGCTGTGTGTGCTATTTCTCTTTTCTGATCACTTATTTTTATTTTTATAAGTAGAGCTGAATGAGTGGCAGGAAGCTGCGAAATCTGTCTTACAAAAAGGTGATTGTGGAAGAGTCTAGAATCTTTATTAATTTTGCAGCAGGATTGCAGAGAAATAATGAGCAAACATTTAACTGATTCATTCTTATTTCTTCTTCAGGCTGTGAGGAGGCAAAAGTTGCTTGAACAGAGTATCCAGTCTGCCCAGGAAATTGAAAAATCCTTGCACTTAATTCAGGAGTCCCTCTCATCCATTGACAAGCAGTTGGCAGCTTATATTGCCGACAAAGTGGATGCAGCTCAAATGCCTCAGGAAGCCCAGGCAAGTAGACTGGGGATGAGCTTCTGTTCTTTTGTTTTTGTATTATCAGAACAAGATATTGCTGAATTTCCAAATTACATGTTATTCAATTAATTAGTTGTATGGAAGGCAATTTGATTGAATGAGTGGACTATGTGGAGGTGAAGGGAGAAAAAGAGCTCTAGATTAGCACTGCAAGATTTATTTTTGAAAATATGTAATGATAAGAATTTGAATACAGACACATATAAGTCGGGGTCACTGTCACACTGAAGTCTGCTCTTTCTCAATATTTTCTGCATGATATCCTTAAACCATGAAAAACCATAGGAATTTAAATTGTAAAGAAAATATTTTAATGGCACTATTGAAAATGCAGGATCAAACATTTTATCAACTCATATTTGTTATCTTGCAATTGCAAGCCATATTAAATCTACATTTTTATACATTTAATGTGTTGAGAGGAATTAGCAAAAAGAACTTAGAGATGTGGATTTGCATTTTATTACTAATCATACTATATTTACTCACCTACACACACGTTCAACTGTATTCAGTCGGATGACAAAATGTTTTTCTAGAATGAGAGTTTAAAAAGTAATGAAAATAAGTTGACTTTTGAGTAAATTTAGGCTACATCTAAATTAACTCACATCTTGGAAAGTATTTTTAAAACGATTAGTAGCAAATTTGAGATAGGGGAAAGCTATTACTGTCTTAGAAAAAGAATGGGAACTTTTAGGGAAAAATCTTGTTTAGCTGTGAAGGAATGGGACCCTAACATGTTTTCTTCCATTTATATATGGATGCAGGATTCTATAAAAAATAATATAACATACTAAAACAAATAGTATAAATTATTTGTTTTTTAAATAAAAATTATAGTAATAGTATTAAATATAGACGTTCAAAATACTTGTGAATAACAACACACAGATAAATTAAGACATTTTAAATCTACTTGAACAAAGAGATTTTTGAGTACTAACAAGCTCAAATTTATTTTTCATGAATTTCTGGTTGCACCTGCATTTTCAATAAAATTCTTGACTTTGAATTCTCAAAGTGATAATATATAACATTTGAAAAAGCAACCCCCCTGAAAGCTTTTGAAATATTCTTCACCATGATTTTTGTTTAAGATGACAGCAAATGAATTGTTTTCTCAGACATAATTATCAAGTACCCAGATTTACTTCAAGGATTGCATTTACTGCAGCTCAATTTGAAACTCCCTTGGAAGAAACAAGTAGAGAATAAAGAGGTTGTCTGTGAAATCAGAACTTAAGCACAATGTGTCATACCAGGAACCCACAAAGAATTCCACCAAAATGACCTTTTTCTAAGAATAAATAACAGGGGCTTATTTTAATACTTTGTATTAACAAAAAGAACAGTTTCTTTGGATTTTCATAAAAGCTTGTTGCTAATTAAAAGATTAGCAGCCTTAGCTTTCCCCTTTCCAAATCTGAGTACTTGATTTAATACATAACTGAGAGGCAGGGCAGAATGAATGGCATCACTGTATTTGGTCATCTGTATGTGCTCAGATTTCCTGTCACAAACTGGCCACATGGATTTGTGGATATCTGACTCCACCTTGTGGTGCACTAGCAGTTTTGCTACTAAATATATATTTTTTTAATGAAACCTCCTTTTATTGTCTTTTAAGATTGTTTGAGCTTATTGTAAAAAAAAAAAAAAAAAATCTCAACATTAAGGAAGTGTATACAATGTGTATAAATTTTGACAGATAAACTCTTATAGTATATAAAAGTAACTGTAGATCAAGGTTATTCCATTTGTACTTATAACTCTAGGCGAGGAATGAGCTTCCACTGCCCCCAAATGTTAATTGATCAGTTTTCTGTCATGATTAGAAAACCAGGTCCTTTTATGTTAAATTGGATTTAAAACATTTTACTTTTTTATTTTGTGATATGAGCTTGGAGGAACGAAGTTTACTTTATTAGACAGTAAAACTACTACTGAAAGAGTATCAAACAGGTGTTCAACTGAATATTTTCTTTGAAATAATAACCCTTAAACCAAAATCTTAGATCTTATGACCATAGCATCAGCTACCCAATGCCTGTCCATTTAAACAGAGATTTTTTTAAAATTAAAAAACAAATTTCAGGTGACATCTGATTGATTCAAATAGAGGAAAAACAAATAAGGAAAACTTTTCTAGTATAGAAATCTACCTTCTAGTCATAGAAATCAGAAACATTAGAGCTATTTAAAAAGTAGTATGATTAAAATATAAAAGCTATGAATGTTTCTTTCTTTACTCTCTTAAGTTTCCTGAATAACAAACGAAAACACAGAGATTTTGTTTTAGCACCTATGGTCTAGAAGAAAAAAATTCCAAGTACCTATGCTGCACCCCAGGCCAGTCACAACAGAATCTCTGGGTTGACTCAGTCATCAGAATTTTCAACACCTCCCCCCCCCGCCTGTTATTCTAATGTATAGACAATGCTAAGGGCAACTGTGGATATTACATTACTGGTAATGGTTGAACGTCTCCAGTACTTTTTTCACATCACATTTCTTACCACTCTTTGATAAAGATTCTCAGCTATGGCTGTGTCAAGATTTCAATGGGAGGGAGTCCTGTTGGAAAGCAAACTGCTGGTGACTTTCTCTCCTACTTTAATTGTCCCCTTACTCTTATGAGAAGTGGGTGAAAGTAGACTACATAGCTGAGAACTCCTGCATGAACAAATAAATTTGGACAAGTAGAATTTTCAATATGGATCTTTGATAATGAACTCAGTTTGCTTTTGCTATTTTCTTTCTTCTTCCTAATTTCACATATGATGATGTGTCTCTAAATCATTGTTGTAGCTGTCATAACTACTTAAGTGTAATGCTTAAAATTATGAAGATACTTTACAGATAATAATTTTTAAAAAAAATAAAAAAAATTATGAAGATACTTTAATTTTCACTTTTTCAGTAATTTCATATTTTGAATCTTCAACATGCAAGAACAGTCCCACATGAGTATCTATTAATAAACTCCATATTATGTGCTGATGATGCACAATTTATAGATGAAAACACGATCCTGTTACATAAATAACCACATGAAGCATTGGGGTTGCTTAACAGTTATTGTAATAGCTAAACTGTCCTTTTACTTCTGTCTGGCAGATTCTGATCCCGTCTTTTGTAACCTCATGTCCCCATAGTATATGCATGTGTACGAGTAACAGGAAAAAATAGAGCAATTTAGGAAGAAAACACATTATCATTAAATAAGACAGCTTGTTTTTTTTATGTCTTTTAATATATTTTATTGATTTTCCACAGAGAGGAAGGAAGAGGGATAGAGAGCTAGAAACGTCGATGAGAGAGAAAAATTGACCAGCTACCTCCTGCACACCCCATGCCAGGGATGTGCCCACAACCAATGTACATGCCCTTGACTGGAATCGAACCTGGGACCTTTCAGTCCACAGACCGACACTCTATCCACTGAGCCAAACCGGTTTTGGCTAAAAGGGTTTCTTAATCAATATAGAAAAGTGATCTTATATTTTGCTCAACCAACTAAGACTTGGGGTATTTTGGGTCCACCACAAACCAGATTTCTTCCTTCCATCTCTTTTTTTCATGTCATTAATAATGTGGTTAAAACAGCATCAGTAGGTAGAAAAGAAGGATGTTCTCTTTTCTAAAAAAAAAAAAGCTGTTAATTTAAAGTGATTGCATTAGTAGCAGATCAAAACAATTCATAATTGATGTTCTCCTGTATTTATGGAAGCAAAATTTTATAACTCACTTTAAATATATTGGGCCAAATTTTAATATAAGAATTCCAAGGACCCAAGTCAATGACTTAAAAAGTAAAGACTTAAATGCATATTTTTGTCTATCAGATTCAGCTTATAATTTCATTATGGAGTGAAAAATAATTTATTGTGTAAAATAGGCACATTTGATTTTCAAATGACTCAGAATAGTCTAATTTTATAGCCTGCCTCACTGATTTATGAATTAGACAGTATAAACCCACACAGGGGAATTCATTTAGGATTTATGTGATAATGAAATAATTTCATAACAGAAGAAGAAAATAGAGAACTATTACAAAGATTTGGGTTCCATAGGCAGCAAAATATCAGACATCTCTCAGAGCAATATGTTTATGGATACATCTCTTAGGGCAAAAGGTTATAAGGGGAAAATAAACAAATGGGACTACATCAAAATAAAAAGCTTCTGCAAAACAAATAAACAACTAACTAAATCTAAAGAGAGCCCACTGCCTGAGAGAACATATTTTCCATTGATACATCCAATAAGGAGTTACTTTCCAAAGTATATAGGGAACTCAAACAACTGAACAAAATGAAGAAAGCAATACAATTAAAAAAAATGGCAAAGGACCTAAATAGACACTTTTCCAAAGCAAACATACAGATGGCCAATAGACATATGAAAAAATGTTCAAAGTCACCACCAATCATCAGAGAGATGCAAATTAAAACAGCAATGTAGTATCACCTCACACCTCTCAGAATGGATGTCATGAACAAATGACAAGTGTTAGCAAGGATGTGGAGTAAAGGGAACCCTAGTACAGTGCCAGTTGGAATACAGACTGATGTAGTCATTATGGAAAACATTATGGAGATTCCTCAAAAAATTAGCAATGGAACTCCCATTTGACCCAGTCATCCCACTACTAGGAGTACGTATATCCTAAGAAACCTGAAACATCAATCAGAAAGAATGTATGCACCCCCATGTTCAGAGCAGCACAATTTACAATAGCTATCATCTGGTAACAGCCAAAGTGTTCATCAGTAGATGAGTGGGTAAAAATAGCTGTGGCACATTTACCCCATGGTATACTATGCAGCAGTAAAATAGAAGGATCTCTCTACCCTTTGAGATAACATGGAGGGACCTGTAGAGTATTACTTTAAGCAAAATAAGGCAGCCAGGGAAGAGCGATACCTCATGATCTCCCTCATTTGTGAAGACTAATGACCAAAATAAACTGGTGAACTAAATAGATCTAGAGACACAGAGGCATGGAACAGACCGTGGAACCTCAGAGGGAAGGTGGGGGTGGGTGGTTAGGAAGAGATCAACCAAAGAATTTATATGCATATATGCATAACCTATAAACACAGACAATAGAGTAGTGAAGGCCTGGGATTGGGGGGGGGTGGGGTGAAAATGGGCTAGAAGAGGTCAAGGGGGAAAAAGAGGACATCTATAATAAGAAAAGTGTAATATGCTAATTAACCAGATGTCTTGGATGAAGCCAGGGCTTTGAGGAAAGCTCAGGTCCTGGATGCCAGAGGGAAGCTGATGCAGGCAGCCAGGGGAAGGAAGACCTAATCTTGCAAAAATTTTGTGCACCAGGCCTCTAGTATATAATATTTTTAACAAAGATTTAGAACAAACAAAATTGGGTTTCCAATGGTAAATTCCCCAAAGCCATAGCAGAAATACTATAGTTTCTTTTACCCAGCAGTGCAGATATAATGGTAAACACAATTTGATTTATTATTTTAAGTATTTTGTAACATTGAAATGTTACCTCTGTGTGTTACTAAATAGAACTCATTACTCCCTTATTTAGAATGCCTATTAGTATTATTTTTATGTTTAATAGTGTGGGAGGTAATCACAAGTAAGAGTTGAAAAAGATGCAAGAGATTATAAACATGCTACACTGCATATTATCATGTCCTCACAGGATGTGTAATAAAGACATGCACATCTTTCATATTATAAACTCAGAAATGCACTTCTTAATTTTGCCATTAAATTATATCATCCCATTGTGAAAATCTCTACCAATTCAAAATATAAAAGTGAAACTAGAAGCATCATACTGTGGTCACATTAAAGACTCTTGAAGTACTCTGAGGAGTTTGAAATGATTTAAATTCAACCCATTTTTCTTGTTTTTCTCTCATTTAAATGGATATTTATTTATAAAAGAGGTGACAGAGAAATTATGACTCTAAAAAGCATACCCAGATAACACTTGTTATTGCACGCCCTGTTTTTTTGTGTTTTTTTGGTTTTTTTTAATTGTGGACAATATTATAGATATCTTCCTCCCTATCGTTTGCCCCTCTCCATAAACCCACTGCCCCATCCCAGGCCTTCCCCACACTATTGTCTGTGCCTATGGGTAATGCATATATGAATGTTAAATTTTGGGATTAATCTCTTCCTGTCTCCCCAACCCCACTTCCCCCTGAGATTGGTCAGTCTGTTCCACGCATCCATGTCTCTCGCCTATTTTGTTCTTGATTTTATTTTGTTCATTAGATTCCACGTATAAATGAAGACCTGTGATATTTGTCTTTCTCTGACTGGCTTATTTCACTTAGCATAATTATATCCAAACCCATCCATGCTACTACAAAGGGTACGGGATCCTTTTATAGCTGTATAATATTCCATTGTATTCATTTTCTTTTTAATGTTTATGACTATTGGAAACCTCCTTATTTTTTTTCCATTAGGATTTTGTTGTTTTCTCTACCAACCCCCATTCCCTACTCACCCAGGGACAGCTACAAGAAAGCAGTGCTTCATACAAGGTCCTCAGTAAATATTTGTTTAATTTATTTAAATCTACAAAGATTTAGTCACTAATTATATGCCAGATAAATGTCCTAGAAACTGTAAAGGAAAAAAGTGGAAAAGCAATGCATCTTTCCATGCATTATATGGCATTGTACAGAAAAAAATGCAAATGAAAGAATTGCTGGCCAACCAAGTTAAACATAATCATCAGTAACTTTTTTCCCCAATGAAACTAAATAATATCATGAAAACATTTTGACATAGTGCTTTATGACACTGCCAAGGTTTGGAACTTTGAAAAGACTTCCAAAATATTTAAGTAGTATACCATAAAATTTTTTATGTGACAGGAACTGATTAATGGAAATTATATATTGCAGCCTTTCTGTGTATTACATACTTTTCATGATCTGTACCATATGAATGACTACTGTTCACAAAGGATCCACATTATTTTATTTTATCTTTATAACAATATAATGAGGTATATAAGTTGAATATTTATGTACAAGAGAGCATTTGAACAAGCTATATAAGTGATTGGGGATGGGGGTGGGGAGTTACACAAATGCACTCATGGGAACATTTGCGGGGCTTAGAAATGTTCTAAAATCAAATCGTGGTTATGGTTCCACAACTCTAAATATTACTAAAATTTATTGAATTGTACATTCATTCAATTCTATGGTATGCAAATTATACCACAGTGAAGCTAATTTTAAAAGATATTTTTAATTGAGAATATTTCAGATAGTGTGTTTTAAAAAATAACTTCAGCTTGCCATGAACTTTCACTCTATTTTTTTTTAACATGCAGGAAAGGGTAAAATGTGAGGGATTTTGTTAAATAACCTGGAATTAAATTATGATTATCAATAACCATAATTGTGGTCAGTATAAAAGCCTTATAATAATGCTTCCATTGTTCATACTGTAATACATTTAATGGATTTCATTTCTAAAATATTTTTACTGATGGTGGTACTTAGATATTCTTTCTCCACATTGATAATTATCTATCAAGAAAAAAATAACCTATAGCTTCTATAGTACCCCAATATTTCTATACAGATATCCAAATTTCCACCAAAAGTTTTGTCTGTTTGTTTACCTAATTTGGAAAGTATCCATAATTTGAAAATGCACTTTTATAAAGACCTATTGTATTATCATCACTTTTATCATTATAACTAAGAAGAATATCATTTCTCAGCTGTATTACAAAGATTAATAATTCCACACAATGTTTACTTTCAAATGTATAAGGGTCTGTCATCAAGTTTTCTTCCAAAAATTAACATGCTGTATGAACCTCCTGGAAATTTATGGTCAACCTTGTATTTATTTTCAGGCTTAGAAGTTTAACGTAGACTTAATACACCACAGAAACTTGTTTTTCCAGAAATCTGGTAATATACCTCAGAACTCACATGTCAAGGAAAAATGTTTGGAAAACACTAAAATAAAATATTTCCTTCATATCATTCATACTCCCAGAACTGAAGAAGATAGTGATCAGTTGATTTCTTAAAGTTCCTAAAATGATGTTCCACCAAAGAATTTATGACTGAACTAAGTTGATAGGTAAATTTATTTTAGTGATATTAAATGTTTGCCATTCTGCCCTGGCCAGTGTGGCTTGGTTGGTTGAGTGCCGGCCAGAGCACTGAAGGGTTGCTGTCTCAATTCTGGTCAGGACCCCTGCCTAGGTTGCTGGTTTCATTCACAGTAAGGGATATGCAGAAGGCAGCGATCAATGTTAGACTCTTGAATCAAGGTTTCTCTCTTTAGAAATCAATCAATTATTCTTTAAAAAAATAAAATGTCATTGCATAATTTTTCACACACACACACACACACACACACACACACACACACACAAAATAAATATGAATTGAGGGTTCCAATATACCTCACTTACCTGAAATACACTGTGGTCAAGTTGTTAAATTATAACAAGCTCTTTGCCTGATAAATATTTCTGATAAAAGTAAAAACTGCTTTATCTGATAAAACTCAATTTTAGATAGTATGCTTTCTAATTAATCCAATCAACTTATAGAACTTTTTTTTTTTTTTTACAAATGGTAATAAAAAGCTGTTTGTATTTATTCTGACTTTTTTTTTACTTACCAAGTTATTACAAAGTATAATAAACTTTTCAAAATTATCTGCCCTTGAGCAATAATGCTTTTAATGTTCTCCATATTTTAAAAGTACAAAATTTTCAAGGTATTTTATATATTTTCTTCCTTTAATTTTGTGAGTATGTGTTCTATGTGGACATTTTTCCTTCTCAAGGATGCAAGTTCAAAATTGCTAATGTTAAAAATGACTTATCTAACGGTGTTACATTTCTCTATTAATAGTCTCAATATGACATGTAATACTTTTCCTTTTGAAACATTTTAGTTATTTTCTCTGGAATCATTTTAGTCGACATCACAAAAGCTCTAATAATTATTTTATATAAAGTCTCCTTTATTCCATTAAACACTTTAGATGGTTACAGCTTAATTTTGCTTGCCATTTTCTGTCATTAATTTGATATATGAAAATGTCTGATGAGGTAAATCCTGATAAAAAAGCACTGCTCTCAGCTCAGTTAATTGTAAAGTGCTCTATTGGAAATGTCATTAATGTTTGATTGATTTTTAGTTCTACAATTCACCCTTTACAATTTTTTAATGGAAAAAGTGGTTATTTCTATTTCCATTGTTGTTTCCTACTTTTAATAGATAGTGCTAGTTCAGAACATAATTACTGTATTGTCAAATTACTTTTTTGGCAATGGCATGATAATATCATTTAATTTACATTTTTTTTTCACTTTCATGGCAGAAAAAACATACACACACACACACACAAAAAAAAAAAAAAAAAAAAAAAAAACAAGCTGGTGATCCTGAAAGGTATAGGAATGAGAATGCCTATTAGAGCACACATAGGTTGCTCAAAATCAGCAGCCCCTGAGTTGCTAGGTCATTTCATTTTATTTCTCTTGGAAATAACTTATTTTATTTGAAGCCAAGCTGATAATTTCACCGGGTCAATTGTTTATTTTATTTGAACACCTATCCTGACAGGTGTATATTTTAGTTGAAAATACAACTCAAATTGTATAGCCTTATTTAGATCTTTAGCAGATCTTATTGGTAGCCAAGGGTCAAATCATTTTACTTTGGTTTAAATCTTCCATTCTCAATGTTTTCTTCTACAATATAGTATTTTTTCATTGTCCGGTCATAATGTCAGGAAAGATGATGGAATATTTTATTTTATTAGAGACATTTTAAAATAAGAGATCGTCCATTCTGCCTGCAAGTTTTCAAAATACTCTCTTTTAAAACAAATAATATTTATGTTTCACAGTACTTGTAAGTCTGTCCTAAAGTCATTAGCATTTTGTTTCCAGAATAATATTTGATGAGATAAAATAAAAGTAGGTGTTAGCAGTATCCTAAATACAAATTAAAAATGTATTATCAGTTGAAAGTAGGAATTGAGGCATTGATTTGTAAAGGTACTAACTAAATGTAAGTGTGATGCATGAAGTATAACTTCCTAAAGTAGAATTGATTGGTATTATATATCAATTTTATCTTATAACTTTAACAATGAATTGGATTGCTTTTCCTGAATATAGTCATTAAATATAATTAGAAGTATAAAGTTTAATTTGAATAAAGAACTACTATGTCCCTCTTGGATATCACAATGTATATAAATACATAAAACATTTTGAGGAGTTCTGTGTTACAGACACACGTTTATCCTTAATTCCTAAAATATATTTTGCCAATGGGCTCTTTTCATGTATAATATACTTAATTTATAAATAAATTTGGATCTCTAATCATATTGGAACAGTAGTACAAATATGAGAATTTTTCTAGAAATGCTATCTATAAATTATGCTAAAATCTCAGTTTTATATGATATTCAACCATCATTTTCAATTTGAATGGTTTTAGTAGTGATGACACTTTAAGAGCACAGACTTCTCAAGAGTCTACCTACTTGACATACTAGTAACTGTGAATATCTCAGAGTCCATGAAATCCTTTACATTGACTTCCTAATTGCCAAACTTTCATTTCACAAATTATGTGGTTCTTCTTATCCTCTGGTGACAGATAAAAGTTCAGTTTTTGCTTGCGAGTTGTAAGTCATTATTGTTTCCATTGCTTATGAGCCATAATAACAGTATGGCTTATTTGTAAAAATGTGGAATTTATTATCAGAAGATCTGTTTTAGTGATCACTTAAGTTATCTTAGCTTTGTTTTATAATGCCAAGCGACAAGAGGCAGCTTTGTGGAGGGTGTACTTTTTAAGAAAAGAAAACTATATAAAATAGAAAATTAGATGCTATATTATAGAAGAATCTTTGGCAAGTGAAGGGCTCTGAAACTCAAGGCTCAATAGCTTTACACTAATTCCTCTTTTAGAAAGTAAGTCTTACTCTCCCTACACCCAATCTTTCCTTCCATGAAACGAAGTACACATACTCTCTAAATGCCGGAAATCCAATCTTTGCTAGCATGGTTCACAGCCTAGCATGAGATCCCATTTTCTTATTCCCTACCAATTAAAACTCCTTCTCAGGCATATGCAATTTAAATTATTCCAACTTATTAAAATTTTACCAGGTCCTATAGTAGAAATTAATTTCCCCTTCTCTTTTATTGCTGAGCAAGAGGTTTTCTACTGCACATTTCTGCTTTGTGATTTAGTTATATCTCTATGTTCTATCTCCCAAGAACAAAAGTGTCTTAAAAATAGGGACACTGCTTTTGCTCTCACTATGTGGAATAGAGGGGTACATGCATAACTTGTTTCATGGATCAAATTAATAAACTAAATACTACCACCTTGTTTCCCCGAAAATAAGACAGTGTCTTATATTAATTTTTGCTCCCAAAGATGCGCTAGGTCTTATATTCAGGGGATGTCTTATTTTTCCAAGAAGAAGAATACGGTACACACTTATTGTTAAATGAAAATAAAGGAAATTTATTACCTGTATACGGTATGGTAGTATGATAGTTGTCAACACAAACCAGACAAACTGTGAATCCTACAGTATCAAGAATGTACTCATTTATTCAATGACAATCATGTCATCATGTTCTGGAACATCATCATAACAATTCAATTCCTGAATTTCCTGGTGAATTTCTTGTGACTCCATTTCTTTCAGAATCAGTGGACCAAATCTCTCACGTTTAGCAATAGCATTCTGAGACAGAGCCTAGGGGGCCTTATTTTCGGGGGGATGCCTTATATTTCACTCAGAAGGAAACCTGTAAGTAGGTCTTATTTTCGGAGGATGTCTTATTTTCGGGGAATCATGGTATTAATGTGCAAATAAAATTTTAAATGTCTTTTTTGCCTGATAAATATCCATTTGTGGATGCTTTTATTTGTTAATCATAATTTAAGAGGTGATATAGTTGGGCATTGAGTTTGTTATTTGCTAGGTATATTACCTTGGACAAGTCATTATCTCTACCCTCCATTTGTAATGAGGATGATTAATATAATAGTTTGACCAGGTGATTAAATAAATTTATGTGAACCACTGGTACATAAGCTCATGCAAACATCTGTTTGGGTGATGGGGATAATGATGGTTTCTTTCAGAGCTCTTCTCTTTTCCCTCTATTGTAAAATTTTGAATGAGCCGAAACCGGTTTGGCTCAGTGGATAGAGCTTCAGCCTGCAGACTGCAAGGTCCCAGGTTCAATTCCTCAGTCCCAGGTTCGATTCCAGTCAAGGGCATGTACTTTGGTTGCAGGTACATCCCCAGTAGGGAGACAGCTGATTGATGTTTCTCTCTCATGGATGTTTCTGACTCTCTGTCTCTCTCCCTTTCTCTCTGTAAAAGAATCAGTAAAAATATATTTTAAAAAAGGTTGAATGAATATCATTTTCATTTCTACTCAACTACTTGAGTGTTGACCAGATGAGAGAGTGTTAAAACCATATTGACTGATACTGTTACAGATGTATTATTTGGTTCTTCTGATCTTTCTGTCTTTTCTAGCTTTCCCTCATCAGTTTTTTTTTTATCAGTTTCCACTATGGCTATTCAAGTTTGATCAGTTTCTAACTTCTCCTTGACTCTCCTCTTTTTCACCAAGGCTCTTCTCCTTATAAACAAATAATAAATAATGACTGACAATTTATGACTACATATTTATGCAAACAACTTGAACAGGCATTTTCATATATGTGATTACATCTAATCTCTTTACTAAAACTGCTATAGCTGTCTACTCACAGACATGATAATTTTTCCAGATATATTGCCTAAAAATTGTGACAATTCTTCTTTGCTGGCTTGTCATGATCATCTTCATTTTAGAGATGAGAAAATTGAGGCTCAAAAAGGTTTGGTGCTTTCTCTTCAGGAAGTTATTAAGTATCTATCGGACAAAAAGCAAAACTCACTTTGTCATTAACTTCCCTTTACTATTTCCATAGTTTCCCTGAAATTTAACTGAAAAAATGGCTCAGAATGAATGAGTACAGATTACTGTTAAAAAATGTTGTGTACATACAACTTTCTTATTATATCTTATCCTTGTCACAGTTATTTTTTTATAAAAGTTAACATGTTGTCTTTGTTCAGATGTGAGTGTTGATTCAATGATAAAAGAATATCAATTTTACATATTGGATATAGATATTACCTACTGAAAATAATATTGGAAATAGCTTATTCATTATCACTAAATAAAAGAATAATATTTTTATAATAACCCATTAGTAGATAAATAAGTAATTTGATTTTTGATAACTTCTTGGTCAGTAAAAAAACTATATATATATATATATATATATATATATATATATATATATATATAAAATCATTTTATTTTTAATTTTTAAAATATATTTTTATTCAGAGACTAAAGGAGAGGGATAGAGGGATAGAGAGATAGAAACATCATTAATGAGAGAGAATCATTGTTTGGCTGCCTCCTGCACACCATACACTGGGGATTGAGCCCACAGCCCAGGCATGTACTCTGACCAGGAATTGAGCCATCACCTCCTGGTTCATAGGTCAGTGCTCAACCACTGAGTCACACCAGCTGGGCGATGCATATTACCATTTTAAAAGAGGCTATATTTTAAGGCAGTTTCTGAATCCTGTCTTCTTAGAAAGTAAACTGTTCATTGTAATAACTTGTAGGAGCATGCTAATAATGCTGTTCTCCCAACAGAAAATCCAATCCGATTTGACAAGTCATGAGATCAGTTTAGAAGAAATGAAGAAACGTCACCAGGAAAAGGAGGCTGCCCAAAGGGTACTATCCCAAATTGATGTGGCCCAGGTACATATTTTTTAAAAACTATGTAACTCGTTTTAGGTCGGTATTAGAACATAATCTATATTAGACAACTAGATTGTTAAAAAAAAAACTGGATTTGAGGACATTTGTTTAAAAAACTACAGTATGTTGTATAAATGATACAGACTTTTTTTGGTTTTACATTTTAAGAATAAAATATGTTAGTAAGTTATATTATAATAGTGAATTCTCTCAAATGCACATTTTTTGTGCTGGACAAATGGAAAAAACAATTGTTTTGGTGTGTTTTTAGTTTTGTTTATAACAATAAATAATTTTAATGAAAATTGAAATATGACTGATTATTGTTTGGAAGGCAAAATTTAACCGGTGCTTTCTTACACTTACAGAAAAAATTGCAAGAGGTTTCCATGAAGTTTCGGTTATTCCAGAAGCCAGCCAATTTTGAACAGCGTCTACAGGAAAGTAAGATGATTTTAGATGAAGTGAAGATGCACTTGCCTGCATTGGAAACAAAGAGCATTGAACAGGAAGTAGTACAGTCACAGTTGAATCACTGTGTGGTATGTATTTCTGGTGACAAATACTCCACTAGCCATTGACTTTCTTTATTAAGATGCATTTGATGGTACTTTTATAAAAGAAAATTGTTTTAAGATAACTGTAAAATTCACTATATAAATTTGAGGTTAAGAACAAAAAATAGCACAAATGGATTAAAATACAAGAAATTTACTGAAATAGTAGAATTTTTTGTCCCTTCTATGCATATTTGTTTTGAGTCCAAAATTCTCTAAGGACTGTGCAGAATATAAAATAACATCTTCATTATTTAATTCTTATAATGCTTTGAATATATTTTAATGGAAATACTGAAAAGAAATGCAGTAAGTCTTTACCATCATCGCTAGGTTCTGCAACTTTGAGCAAAATGAAGTGTGATGAAACTAGTTTTACCATAGGATAATTGACATTAACAAGATTAAGTTCCTAAAATATCTCATCAATGATATAAAGAAATGTTGAATGAAATGACATGATTTGAGGACCTAACAGCAACAACAATAGTTGCAATATTAAAACAACATGCCAGATATGAGTACCAAGTATGCTTAGTGATCTACACAATTAACCTTGAATTCTCAAGGCCACAGATGAAATGAGGGAAGTTAAAGACAAAAGGTGATGAAGGGCAAAGTAAGATTTCAATCTAAGCACTCTTACTCCAAACCTTAAGATCTTTCCATTAAACACCAGTGCCGGATATATACTGAGTGGCCAGATTATTATGCATTCAGAGATCATAATAATCTGGCCACTTACTGAAATGCACTACCACAAAGACAGAATACAAAGTCTCAGATGCGGGGAGGCTCCCATTGAGGGTGAAAGAAAGAAAGATGGTGGCGGCAATACTGGATATTTTGTGTGTGTTAAAGATGCAGAATCTGAGGGGGAAGCTAGTCTTGAAGTTCTTTAATCTCAGACTGTTTTATGCCAATAACACATCCACACAAGTGCTTCTCTTGACATACCTTGAAAATGGGAGAAAAATAATAAAATTGTTTATCCTTCATGATGGCTTGGAAAACCTCAGGGACCAGCAGGAATCTACAATTGTCAAAGGCAAATAACGCACTACAGCAAAGACAAGATGTGGTATTTGGCAAAATTGATTGTATTCTAGGAATGTCCATTAACCAGGCTTTGGCTCAATTTAAATTTAATGACAAAAAAATAGCCCAAACAATTAATGACATTTTAAATATATTTTTATCGATTTCAGAGTGAGAGACAGGTAGAATGATAAGAGAGAATCATTGTTTGGCTGCCACTTGCACGCCCCCTACTGGGGATTGAGCCTGCACCCCAAGCATGTGCCCTTGCCTGGAATCAATCCCCAGACCCTTTAGTCTGCAGGCCAGAGCTCTATCCACTGAGCAACCACGGCAACGAGATTTTTTTATGGCAGTAAGAGACCACAATGTGGAATGCAGATCAAATTTATACATCAT
This sequence comes from Pipistrellus hanaki, assembly GCF_964339955.1. Classification (NCBI taxonomy): domain Eukaryota; kingdom Metazoa; phylum Chordata; class Mammalia; order Chiroptera; family Vespertilionidae; genus Pipistrellus; species Pipistrellus hanaki. Next base: position 84,597,102 of record NC_140524.1, read on the forward strand.
TGAGTCCACCTCAGGGCGAAACCAATACCTGAAATGCATTCAATAGCATGGCAGAGGTCGCTTTGGGATCATGGAGGTTTATTGCCATTATTTTGTGAAGTTGTTGGAAGGCCTTCCACCTCCACCTGAAGCACTAAAGACAGCAGCCAATCAGGCCAAAGAGTATATACAGGAGCTTTGAAACCAAACCACCATTCACATTTTGATGGAGGAATTCAGGCCCCACATGTATATATTTTTGCCATTTATTTCCTGAAAACAAGCAGTATTTAAAGACAAATAATTTTTAGTAAAAAAGCCATAGACAGGATAATTAGCCTGAAGTGTAAATCTTCACTGGACTTTGGAATTTGCAGCAGTGCCCTTTGTTGCTATTATTAGAAATTCACCAGGTCATATTGCTTCTCTGACAACATAAAGCTGAATTATGATGACATATACTAGAGTAATGGAAATATTATTATAACTCTAGGTGTTCAATGGACTATTAAGGTAGAAATCACCTATAATAAAAATGCTGAATGTTATTAACATTAAAGGGAAAATGTTTATATATGTAGTACTTTATGTTTTAAGGATAGTTTCTGCATCTGCTTCATAGCATAAATGAAAAAGAGGACTTTAGTACATTTTAGTCATATCATTATGAATGGGAAATATAATTTTTACAAAAAGCTTTATATCGATATATTGTAAAGATTATGAATAATTTTACACGTGATAACATTTTATAATATAGACTGCATTTTAGTGATATAATTATTATACATATTCTTAGCTCCAAAAGAAAACAAAATAATTTTAATCGATAAGAGAGAGAGAGAGAGAGAGAGAGAGAGAGAGAGAGAGAGAGAGAGAGAGAGAGAGAGAGGTGAAAGAGAAACATCAAAACATGGATTGGATGGATTGGTTGCCTCCCACACAAACCCCAACCAGGATCAACCTACCATCGTTTGGTGTATGGGATAACTCTCCAACATGGATCAGGGCCCAAAAGAAAATTTTAACTTAATAATGTATAGTTATTAGTTGATATAAGATGTATAATGTTAGGAATGCATGGGAACATATGTCTTTTTAAATATTGCACAAAGAATTAAAGGCAAAATGACCCAAGTACATTGTTATGAATAAATATATTTGCAAAGGGAGAGCTATTGTTTATTTTCTTCTAGGAACAGATCTCTAATGGTACCTCATAAAGTTTGTCTGATAGTAACTAGAAGCTTAAAACAACCTGATTGGTGCCCAGCTCTGACTGTGCCCTGATTCAGTGCACAGGAGAGAGCTCAAGGTGCTTGCTCAATTCATTTCTGGTTATGGTTTGAATGTCAGGACCAGATCAACTAGTCCTTTCCTAAGGACGTGTTTTCCTTACAACTTTTAGATTTTTTTGCAACACTTAAGATGCTCCATTGCATATAATATAATCATGGCCTTTGCCTTTAATAAATTTTTATTCTGTTAACAAAAATCACTGCAAATAAATAGAAAGACTATGTTCTTAAAATAGTGATACATGTTTTTTCTACCTATTGGAAAACATGATGTTCATGAATACTACTGCTCTGAATGTGCCTCTATCATAAAGGTAAATAATTATATATTTTTTTAATTTGTAGAGTAAATAATTTGGAAGTATCTCTGATTCCAAAATTCACAAAGTTGATTTCAGGCATGACAATTAAAAACTTGAATGTTTCTAAATACCCAGATATGTCTATAATGTCTAAGATAGAAATAAAGTAAAATAAAAATTTAAATCATGCCCTAGAGCCGTGGTTGGAAAACTGCAGCCCATGAACCACAAAATACCACAGCCTGGGCGAGTCTATTTTGAAGAAGAGGCATTAGAAGAAGTTTAAGTTTAAAAAAGTTGTCTCTCAAAAGAAATTTCAATCGTTGTACTCTTGATATTTGGCTCTGTTGATTAATGAGTTTGCCCACCACTGCTAGAGAGTAAGCCTGCAGACTGAAGGGTCCTGGGTTTAATTCTGGTCAAGAGTACATGCTTGGGTTGTGGGCTTGATCCCCAGTAGAGGGCGTGCAGGAGGCAGCCGATCAATGATTCTCTCTCATCATTGATTTTTGTATCTCTCTTTCCCTCTTCATTCCTCTCTGAAATCAATAAAGATATATGTTTAAAAAGGTAAATCACAATAGCTAAAATTTGGAAACAGCCCAAGTGCCCATAAACAGATGAGTGGATAAAAAAGCTATGATACATTTATACCATGGAATACTTACATGGCTGTAAAAAAAAAAAAAAACTAAAAAAAAAAAAAATCTCAACACTTGCAATAGCATGAAGGGACCTGGAGAGTATTATGCTAAGTGAAATAAGCCAGTCAGAGAAGGATAATTATCATATGATCTCACTCATATATGGAATATAATGAACAAAATAAACTGATGAACAAAATAGATCCAGAGACAGAAGCATGGAACACACTGAGGAATCTCAGAGGGAAGGCAGAGTGGGGTGGGTGGGTGGGTGGGAAGAGATTAATGGGGGGAATTTATGTGCATATATTTGTAGTCCATGGACACAGACAATGGTGTGGTGAAGGCCTGGGAGGGGCAAGTACGGGGTGGAGGCGGGTCAGTGGGGAAAACAAATTATTGGAGACATCTGTAATACTTTCAACAATAAAGATGAGTTAAAAAATAAAGAAACAAAGAAAAGAAAATTATCTGGAAAGCTCAGAACTCACAATTATTGATAAAGGAATATTTATTTCAAATAATCATCAGATGGGGTTAAGATGGAAATAGATTATGTGTGTAGCCTTAATGAATAAGATAACTGCTCAGCCCTTACAAAACATTTTTAGACATTGATTTTAAATGGGAAAGAGACAACAAACCCAATTTCTGTTCTAATTCCAAAAAAAAAAAATAAAAACAATTACCTACCAGCAAGTTTATTTCTTAGTACCAGTGAAATAAATAGTTATCATTCAGACTTAACCCCTGACCAAATTAAAGCAGCAAAAGTATAATGTAAACTATCATATATGCATGTATGCATAGATACATATCTATATATGTTTATGCAGGCATGTATGCATACAAGCACACATATTCAATACATTTCCAGGAAAATAACAGCAAGGCAAAGTTATGATACTTGTTCCACAAAGCTTTGTTATGGCAATGTACTTTGTGAAGAAATGTATGTGTTCTTTGTAGTTATGATGTATTTGTGAGTTTTAAATTACATATTTATATCTGTCTATATATAATTGATCAGCCCCATTAAAATAGCTTTGTATAATCTAACATATGTAAAATTCCCTTCCTTGCTTCTCTGTGATTTAATATACCAAAAGTATAATTTGGAAATTTAGATATTTTATCACGACTAAAATATAAACACCATGAGAGCAATATTGAACATGTTTGTCTTGGATATCTAGTCACTCAAATATTATGTGGAATATAGTAAGCACTCCATAAATACCTTGTGAATAAGTAAAGGAATTTTTCCAAACTTACAACTAGAATTATATAACTATAACATTAAAAATATATATATATATGATGCACTCTTACTTTAGTAAGAATAAATATATATGTGATATACTCCTACTTTAGTAAGAATAACTAAACTATACATGTCTATATGTGTATATATTATTGCAAATAGGAACTTGAAATAAACAGAAATGCAAAAGCTAGATGTTGATCACAGGTGCAAAACTTATCCCCTTAAAACTATAAACATGAAATAGCAATTAAGGTGATCTCTGCCCCTATTTCTTTTTATTAATAACAATATGTTATAGACACTGTTGCTTCTTATGTTTTTTTTCTTGCTTGTTTGTTTGTTTTAAATTAGAACTTGTATAAAAGTCTGAGTGAAGTGAAGTCTGAAGTGGAGATGGTGATAAAAACTGGACGTCAGATTGTACAGAAGAAACAGACGGAAAACCCTAAAGAGCTTGATGAAAGAATAACAGCTTTGAAATTGCATTATAATGAGCTGGGAGCAAAGGTACGTGCACTGAAACCATAAGTACTGGCTTCTTCCCACTTTCCTTATAAATCATAAAGCAATATGCAGTAATTATGTACAATAGAGAGCTTAAAAATTCTTAATGCCTTTCAATAGATAGATACATACATATATGCATTCATACATATACACATAGAGATTGAGATAGAGTCCATGTGCAATTCTTAATTGATCAATGAAAATCTACCAGTCTACATTAAAATATTTAAAGCTTAGAGAGATTGTTATTGGTCCATCAGATTCTTCTAAAAGGGTTACTTTGATCTATATTTGTCTTTTTTTTTCTTTTTTAAAAAATATATATATTTTTATTGATTTTTTACAGAGAGGAAGGGAGGGAAATAGAGAGCTAGAAACGTCGATGAGAGAGAAACACCAACCAGCTGTCTCTTGCACCCCCCCCCCTACAGGGGATGTGCCCACAACTAATGTACATGCCCCTGACCGGAATCGAACCTGGGACCTTTCAATCAGCAGACCGATGCTCTATCACTGAGCCAAACTGGTTTCAGTAAAATTACACTATATTCTTTAAAAACATCTTGGAATTAAAAAAAATCATGAAATTTACACTCAGAATTTGGCCTAGTATTAAAAATTAAATAGTGTTATATTGGAAAGTTTTTCAAAGGAAAAAAAAATAAAAAAAAATATATATATATATATATATATATATATATATATATATATATATATATAAATAAATAAATAAATATACATGTGCTGATTCAAAGGCTGGTAAATTTTATTAACAAATGTGTCTACATAAAAAAAGACAAAGAAACAAAAACAACAAACAAAACAACAACAACAAAAAAACATGAATGTACCTACTTACGTTGACATATTCTACATAGACCACATTAGATGAAATAGAGCTGGTGTATTCCACAGAATTTGTTTCCCTCTCTGTCAAAGATTGCATAATCCACCGCATTTGATTAATAAGATAGCATAGAGAGCCAGTTAAGTCCTATGGCTCTCAAAAATTATTTTCATATTTTTGTCCTGATCAGAATCTAATGACCAAGTCCATTTCAGTGTTAAAGATGTCTGCATATCTTCAGCTCCTCTTTCCAAAACTGTGCAATGTCTAGAACAGTTCCCTCACTTCCCTCAAATTCAGAGCTTTGATGGTTCAAAATAATTATAGTTCATAAAAATATTCATAAATAACATCAAGGACTGACCGGGCCTTTGCTATGCTGTTATTTTACATTGCTCTAAGCTAACTAAAATATTTTTTTGGTGCTCAGCTAAAAAATTCAAGTGACATTTGGCACTTAGTAATATCAATAAATCAAAATGAAACATTACTAACAAATCATACTTCGCTTTAATAGCATGACAGTATACAGCAAAAACGTAGGACAGAAATTTGTTTTTGAAATAATAACTTAGAAATATGAGTGATAAAGGGAATATTTAGAAATGTCATCTTATAAAAATGCTGTAGTATTCCTTCTAAAGAAAAATCATCTGCATTTAAATCTTCCAAGCTCCTTCAACAACAGTGGTTTTGTTTAATAAAATCAGAGGAAACAGAGGTTATCTGAATGTATTATTATTTTTATATGAAAAGAGGTAAACCCTTCTATTTTATATGGTTGTACTTGCAAGAGTCAATATGTGTTACTTTTTATATTATTCACCTCAGAGTGTAATAACAAAATGCCACAACCTAGGTGAATTAAACAACAAAATGTTTTTCTCACAGTTCTGGAGACTGGAAATTAAATATCAAGCCTAGTGAGGACTCTCTCTTTTCCTTGCTTGAAGACAGCAGCCTACTCATTGAGTTCTCACATGAGGGCCTGGTGAGGGGAGAAGAGAGAGAGAGAAAGAAGAGAGAGGTCTTTTTTCCTCTTGTAATAAGGCCACAATTACATCAGATTAGGGTCCCACATTATTATTTCATTTATCCTAATTCCTAAAGATCTTATAACCAGATACAGTCACATTGGAGATTTGGGCTCAATATTAATTTTTGGGACATACATTTCAGTCCACAGCACTTTTTTTTTTTTTTTTTACAAAACATGATTAATTTGCTTACTATCACTGACTTAGCTTAACTGTAACTATATTTAATTTCATTGAGAGATAGTACACCTAACAACCCAGATGTAATAATATTTATAATTCCTTGATTCACTTTTCTGTGCTTTGTTTTGATTTTTATGGAAATATACTAAACTGCAATGTTCTTATCAGCCTCAAATTTCAAAGCCTCTGTACTTATATTAGCTTCACATTTTTAGGTATTCATGAAACAGTGACTGTTGAAATATTCTTCTGCAAGTGGCATTCTTTAAATGTATTCCTTCTTCACACCAACACACACAACATACAAAACTCAACTTTCCTTAAGATGGCAGTGTTTCCTATTTTATTAAATCCTATTTAGCTGATATAAACACAATTGAATAAATAAAAATCAATAATGCATTAGCTCTGGGAAGATAGAATTTCTTTGAAATATTGAATCTAGAATTACTTTCTACCAATAGTGCATACAAAAATAACTATCATAGGAATACACCATAAGGTATATTTTTTCTCCCACACATGAATAAAATCCTTGTAGTTGAAAGGGCAGATGCTTTTACTTCCCTGAAGGAAAAATCTGTTTTAAAAAAGTTGACTTTGTAGCCTCAGTAACAAAACATTTTTCAAATTTATATACACCTCTGTTAAAGAAACTAGCAAATTTTGTTGAGTATTTGGAATTCATATTGAGGTTTTAGGGTATTTATTTTGATTTATGGCACTTTAAATTCTTGAAACTTATTTTCACTTGTAGAATACACACACACATCAGGAATAGATTCTGGACTTTTTATGAAACTAACCTACACATTTATACAATATAGGCACATCTGCAGAGCCGGTGGAAAAATACACATTTGTCTCTTCTCCATGTGAGAATGTGAAACAATTTTATTTTGACGGTCTTTTTTTATTTCAACACAGAACTTGACCACCAGATCACATTATGATTTTCTGTATTAGTGAGAATGAAATTTTTGTTTGGAATTATTATTTTTCCCCCATTAGGTGACAAAAGCATGTTTAAAGAGGAAGTGAATTATTTTCTATGTCGTTTTTATGCAAAAGTACAACTCTTTACCCATGCAATGACAATAACATTAGCCATTGTAAACATTATACAAATATTGTTGCCTCTTAAAAGACTTAGTATTTGTTCTTCATTTTGATTTATCTGCAAGAGTAAGTTTCATTTGCATATAGTGAATTGTAAACCTGGTGCATCTCTGTGACCAATGATTGAAGGTTTTCTAAGATAAATGTACCATATCTTCAATATGACCTATGTATTTTTTTTAAATGGCCATAAATTATTTACATTAAAAATAATCTTAGCTTTTCTTTCTGCCTGATACAGAACACTACGTTTTGGAAAAAGTGCCTAATCTTTCCTAGATTATGTTTCTTTATTACTGATGTTCAGAATATATATATATATATATATATATATATATATATATATATATATATATATACTTCTAAAATACTATTAAAAAATAAAAAGGTTATTTTAAAATGGCAAAAATATTAAAGTTCCAATTAAGTTGCTATAACTAAAGCTGAATTAAAAATGTAAACAATTACATTTTATTATCATTCTTTTCAGGTAACAGAAAGAAAGCAACAGTTGGAAAAATGTTTGAAATTGTCCCGAAAGATGCGGAAGGAAATGAATGCCTTGACAGAATGGCTGGCAGCTACAGATATGGAATTGACAAAGAGATCAGCAGTTGAAGGAATGCCTAGTAATTTGGATTCTGAAGTTGCCTGGGGAAAGGTATGGCTGAAGGTTATTTGTAACATGCACAAAAACACACCATTATATAATTTTATAAGGAACTATTACGTGCAACAAAAATTGGATTAAAAGTATTATCTTGCTTCATTTTCCCTTTTCTCAAAATTTCATCAGTAGTTTAACTCTTTCAAACCATGATAGAATCAATGGGAAGCTTTAACAAAAATCTCCCTGAAGCTTGTTTAGAATTAGGTAGGTTATGAATAAGTCATTTAAAATGAATTTTTAATCACAGAGTGGGTCCAAAGAAGAGATTGTATGTCCCCTAGTTTGACTAAGACAGATTTCACAGATGGACCCTACAGCCAAGAAGAGGGCAAGGATACACAGACTGCAGACAGGTGAGATGGGCAGGTCAAGCAAGATCAGCTCATGGCTTATGTCACAATAAAAAAGAAAATCTCAAGGTGTCTGTGTAGCTCCTATCATTTTCATCACCAAAGGTCACAGTGTTTTCTTTAATCCTCAGCTGGGAAATTCTTGCTGTTTCTCTGAAAGCCAATCAGACATTATCACTCCCTAAATTTAAGACCAAGGTCTTCATAACTTATTTTTTTCAGTTGATTCATCCTAGAAAGTATGTTGATATAAAGGAAAGAATTGATATTAATGATGTGTTTTTACCTTAAACTTTGCCAGAGCACGGGGCATTTATAAAAAATAAATCAGCCAGAACCGGTTTGGCTCAGTGGTAGAGCATTGGTCTGCAGATTGAGGGGTCCCAGGTTCGATTCTGGTCAGGGGCATGTAAGTTGGTTGCGGGCGCATCCCCGGTGGGGGGTATGCAAGAGGCAGCTGGTCGATGTTTCTCTCTCGTCCACATTTCTAGCTCTCTATCTCTCTCCCTTCCTCTCTGTGAAAAATCAATAAAATATATTTTAAAAATAAATGAATCACAGTGTTATCGGTGGAAATTGGATATCTCTTTGCCCACTGAGTGTTGGGGGTTAGGTCTTTTTGATATATCAAGAAAAAGAGTTTTCGGAGGCTCACACGGGTGAATGAGTGACTTCTATTTGCTTGGAATTACATGCTTGGGTTTGCAAAATACCATTTCCCTTGACCCAGTCCTGTAAGAAATACAGCTGGGATTCAGCAGAGATAGAAGCAAAGCCAATGTCCAAAGTTTCCTTTCCATATTACAGTAGGTCCAGTTTAGGTTCAGGCTAGTTGTAGTCCATTAGTTTGTTGTGTGGGATCCATATGGCTGTGGGCCATGTGGGCAAATGTCAGGGCACAGGTGCATGAGAGCCTCTGAGAAACCAGGAGCACAACACAGCAAGAGAGCAAACCTCTTTATTAGGAGATTAAATATCTCAAATCTTCCTACACTTCCAGTGGCCATGCACACTCTGGCCAGTGACCTGTTCCCAGGTGTGACTGACAGAAAAGAACCTTTTCTATGTCACCCAGATTTTATTGGGCATGTGTCTATTCTCCCCCTGTCCAATCCCTTTCTCCAGTGATCAGTGGCTCCCTGGGGAGTGTTAAACTGCAGCATCCTGGCAAAGCTGCATAAATAGCATGTCTTTAATAATTCAACAAGACTAGATTATCCAATGTTGTCACTTACATTTTTTTCAAATAAAGAGTAGTGCATGAATTTCTTTCTTCCTATTCAAAATAGATTTATTGTTAGAGATAATATATTGAATTGCATTTATTAGTTCATACATACATACATACACTTACCATTATAGTAGTGAGTGTACAGAGAGTACAGGTTAAAAATTACATTGGCCTTATTTTTTTCCTTATCACCCAATCAAATATTGTATTTCTGTGTGATAATTTAGTTTGAACCAATGATAATCATATACTTAGGTGCAGGCTAGGCTGCTGTAAGAAATAAGTAAAAAATACCATGGCTCTAAAAAGATAGAAATTTATTTCTATCTCTTTGAATTTCTGGGTGGAAAAGAGAATATGAATTGGAAGACTGCCAGCTCTTTCTTGAAGATGTATTATGACAACTCCATGCACTATCTCTTCTCATATTCCATTTGCCAAATTTTAGTCACATAATCATATCCAGGGAGTGTAACAAAAGATGATCTTTAACTGGGTCGCTAACATGTCCTGCTAAAATCATGGTTGGTTCCTATACTAAAATGAAAAAAGAGAATACATTCCTTTTGGCAAGTATCACCCCTGTCTTTTACATCCTAAGACAAAGGCAGAGAAAAGCCTGCGTGATCTGTCTCTCTGTACATACACATGCCTGATGACAGTTTCCACCATAAGAACTGGTAAGCAAACAAAAAAGCCCAGAAAGAGACCTATTAAACTATGAAATATAGTAAAATGCACATGGAGCAAGTAGTACAAGTAGAGCACATGTGTCAAACACAAGGCCCGCGGGCCAAATCCAGCCCGCCAGGCCTTGCAATGTGGCCCGCACCGCGCTGTCATCACTGCACTCCGCTGTCAGTTTATGACATTGTCAGTTTATGACTGTTCAGTAAACCATTCGGCCCGCGATTTAGGCTGGATTTTAGATTTTGGCCCCTTCTCTGATTGAGTTCGACACCCCTAAAGTAGAGGATTGATGAAAATGATCCAGGTTTCATTGTTAGTCATCCTTCCCTTAATAAAATGAACAATATATTTGATTGTTCATAGCTAATTTTAATGGCTGCATTCATTTGCTAGGTCTGCTGTAACAGAGTACCTCAGATTTGGTGGCTTAAACAACAGAAATTAATTTTCTCACAATTCTGGAGGCTGGAGGTCTGTCGTAGATCAGGATTTCAGCAGGGTTGGTTTCTTCCAAGGCCTCTCCCTCTGGCTTGTGAATAGCTATATTCTCATGTCTTCATCTGATCTTTCCACTATGCATACCTGTGTCCAAATTACTTTTCTTAATGAGGACACCAGTCATATTGGGTTAGGGCCTACTATACTGATATTATTTTAACTTAATTACCTCTTTAAATGTCCTATCACCAAATATAGTCACATTCTGAGATATTGAGATATTGAGGTTAGGACTTCAACATAAAATTTTGGAGGACACTATTTCAGCTCATAACAAGGAAACATGTCAAAGAATAGTACTTCATTACATTAATGCTTCTGAGACACAATTAAGCCTCTAACAATGGGATAGCTTTATAAATATAATGTGGAATGCCAATGTAATGGTGCAGCGTAATAGAACTGGACATGAAAGGAATTTGAAAAAATCTGGCTACAGCCAGGACCGGTTTGGTTCAGTGGATAGAGCGTTGGCTTGCAGACTCAAGGGTCCCAGGTTCAATTCCAGTCAAGGACATGTACCTTGGTTGTGGGCACATTCCCAGGAGGGAGTGTGCAGGAGGCAGCTGATCGATGTTTCTCTCTCATTGATGTTTCTAACTCTCTATCCCTTTCTCTTCCTCTCTGAAAAAAGTCAATAAAATATATTTTAAAAAATTGGCTCCAATTTAAAACTGAGATGAAGTCATAAAAGTATGCCACATGTGAACTCCCCTTAAAGGTCACTGCATAAGTACCTATAGAGATATTTTTGTGTTAGCCCCACCCTAAAATCATTAAAATATTATAAGATAATTAACGTGGCAAATAATTCTAGATTATCCTTGTCATGTTAGAAGGCTTGAGTTGTCTGGAGATGTGTCAGCTTTTTGCATCCGGCTGGTTTTCTATAAAACCAAGGAGCAGTACTAATTTGGGCTCCATCAGGAAAAAAGTATAGAAAGCTGGCATGTCTTATTTATATAATAACATATTGCTCCTTCTGGATCTTTTGAAACACTAAAATCCTAATTATACACTCTGAAACCTCTTAGTGGTCAAAGCAAAGTATACACATTTGCATTTAAATTGCACAATTTTTAATAATCTCATTTTTAAGGTGCTGGAGCTTTTTCAAAAGTTATAATCATATAATAAGAACATGTGACCTACAGATCTACAGCAGTCATATATATTATTCTAATTTTTAACATGAAAATAATCAAACTCTCATATATGAAATCCCTGTGTCTCCTTATTACATTCTTATTTCACATGCTTTCTTGGTAGTTGGAGAACTTGACTCAAAATGTTAGTGTCATCTGCATTTCAAAGGATATATGTCAGATGTCTTTTAAAATAAATTGAGTATTTATTTACATGCAATACATTAAAGGTATTTGCCAGTCATTCCAAGTATTTTTGATTTGGAGAAACTTTGAATATAGAGTCAATTTATTTTTTTAAACTGTTTCATTTATTTCCGCTGAATTTCTCCCAATTCTGTTGATATAAGAACATTATATTATTTAAATCTGAAAATACTTAAGTATCTAGATAAAAAATATTTTATACATAAAATAAAATTACTAATGAAATGTTTATTTTACCTTTAGTTTACGCAAATATAGGCTACTTTCAAATATATTGACTATAATACAGTATTTTCAGTTTTATTTTTATTATATTTAAATTATACTTATTATAGATCTAACTTCAGAAAAAATATTATTTGATGTGGCTCAAAGACATACATGTACATTCAACTGTCAAAGATAAATAAATCAAAATAGTAGAGAAAGGTAAAATTGCAGTAGGAAAATAATAGACATTTTGTACAGAAATATGCTCACAGTATTCCATGGTGGGTGGAATAAGCAGGGAAGAATAAAGCTTCAAAATTTGGCACTAAGCTTCCTATAAGACAAAACAAACAAGTAAACATGTTTTTTCTATAGTTATAACACTTAACATGAGGTCTATCCACTGAAATATATTAGATATAAGTGTATAATTTAGTCATGCTAACTAGAGGCACAATACTGTACATCAGATCTATAGAATGTATTCATTTTGAATAACTGTTATGGAAGGAACTATACTGATGAGATTCAAAATATCCGCATTACCAAAACAGTCATTAAAATATTTTAATGTACTAGTCATTTGCAGGCTTCTCTTGATTTTATATAAGAAGAAAAATTGGAAGAATAGTGAATGAGAAAGCACCCTTATTAATATTGTTATAATAAACATACTAAAAAGTTTCTGTTGCTATTTATCTATCAGCATTCCTCCATGCAGAACAGTCTCATGAGCCTGATCATGGACTTTTGCCATATCTTCTTCAGAAGTGAGTCTTTGGAGTTTGGCTCTGTAGGATTCTTTTGCTAGGTCAGGGCAAGGTCAATTAGAATCCAGTACCATATCTGGACTTTCTCATCTTCGTTACCCTTCTACTCAGAATTCTTTAGTTACACATTCAAAACTACAGATGTTAGGGCACTAAGCTCTTCTAGAAGATACTATCGTAATTTCAGGTGTTTACAGTTATTGTCTACTTGCTAAGGATTATAACCTTGATAATCTCTTAGGAATCCCAGGTCAGACTTTTACTGATCTCATGGGGAAAGAGTGGAAGAAGTTCTGAAAATAGCTAGGGTATTGGTCAGATTAGTTAGCTGGAGGCACAGCCAGAGGCAAGAAAACTGTTCTATCATCTCCCACCTTATGACCATACTTCCAGATTGCAGTTGGGGGTGGGGGGAATTGATAAATTGAAAACGAAGTCCAAATATTTCAGAAGCAGAAATAAAATATTTAAAAATAACAGGAAGCACCCATCTACTCGGTTCCCTCCGCCACTGTCCTCAACCATAGGTGTAAAATCTTTGTCCAGTCTCTTCTCGCACCCCTCACATCTCCTTCCTCCCAATAATTTCCAGTCCACTCCCTTTATATGCCCCTGATTCTTTTATATTTACTAGTTTATTCTGTTCATCATATTTTTTATTGACTCAATTTATAGATTCCCTTGTTGATAGATATGTATTTGTTGCCACTTTGCTATTCATAATTTTTATTGTTACCCTATTCTTCTTCTTCCTATTCTTAAAGCATTTCATAAAATCCTGGTTTGATAGTGATGAACTTCTTTAGCTTTTTCTTATCTGTGAAGCTCTTTATCTGACCTTCAATTCTAAATGATAGCTTTGCTGGGTAGAGTAATCTTGGTTGTAGGTTCTTGCTATTCATCACTTTGAATATTTCTTGCCATTCCCTTCTGGCCTGCATAGTTTCTGTTGAGAAATCAACTGACAGTCATATGGGTACTCCCTTGTATGTGGAGGGGAGCTATGGGGGGAGGGGGGGAGGAACATCTGTAATAAGCTGAACAATAAAGATTTATTAAAATATAAAATAACAGGAAACAGATTTTTTATAATAATAACATAAAAGTTTAACAGTAGGAATTGAAAATTAAACTTAAATGCTAATTTAAAATTCCTAAAGCCCAGTAGCCCTTTCACACTATTGATAAATTCAAACAACATGCCTCCATCAGAGTAGTGATAAAGAAGGGGACATTCATATTAAGATTGTTAAAAGAAGGAACTCTCCTAGTTGTGTGTTCTGGACAACTGAGATGCCACAACGGAATTGTATCTGTGGCATTTGTTACCCCATAAGCGATCAGACATATTATCTTCCTTCATACCTTACAAATTTCTGTGACTAGAGATGGGAAACACTGATTGATGTCTAGAGAATAGAAACAGCAACAGAGGAAAGAAATGGTAAAACAAGGAGAGATTTCCAGCTCCTGGCAAGTTTGCACATCAGTACTGCACAAGATCCTTGAGCTATCCTGGTAACTTCTACTCTCTTCGACTACTAAGTGGATCTTAACAATTTCAGTTGCCAAAAGGACAGTGAAAATGTCTGTCTTGTTCCTTGGTGTTTCCCATGCATGTAACATCATATCTTGCACAAAGTACATGCTCAATAAACACCTGTTCAATAAGAGTAATTGCAATTTAAGAGACAAAATTAAAACATTTCTTGAAAGAAGAGAAAATGATGATGTGCTATAGAAATTTATGGTAGGCTTTAGAACAAGTGGAAACATGAACAACCATGGGCTCAAATACTTCCATTTTGTAGATAAGAAAATTGAAGTCCTAGTACAGAGAAAATCTATAACTAGAATCCAGTACCATCTCTGACTTCAATAGATTTTTTTCTATTATAATTATTGTTATAAATATTATTTTCTAGTAATTTTAAGATAATCTTACTCAAAGTAACAAAAAAGTATTTATCATGCACAATGAGAATAAAATGTACAATGGTTAAAGAGCAGAGTATATACACTTACATGAAAATAATAAAATGAAAATCCTGTGTGCATTTATTGCATAGTATAGTGTATAGTCAGTTGCCACTGGTGTCCTTTTAGATTTTAAATATTACTTATTAATGTCTTACAATCACGTTGAATCATTAGATAAATTAAATCTATTCTAATATCATATTACTGCCACACTTGTTTGACAAGAATTGAGCACAAATTAGGAAAGTAAATATTATGTGATTAAGTAGAAGTTTATATTTATAATCATTATGTTTGGAAAATACAATTTTCAACAGTTTAATCGAAGCAGTTTTCTGATTTAACCTTTTTTATTTACTTCTAATTTAGATTTAGTCATCAAAATTTTAAAACCACGAATAATTCAGCTACATTAACTCTATTTAATATCAACAGTATTACCTGAAAATTAAAATGATAAAATATAATTCCAGAAAATATAATATTTGTCCTATAATACTTTAAATCCATCAGTTTTTGGATATCTCACATCTGCCAGTTTTCATAAATTGACAATTAGGTATTATTAACATTAATCTTGGGATGCCAAGAGTTGCCCCAGAGAATCAGAAACATGTAAAAATGTTGAATTTAATTCAGGTTGTTAAATAATACATGATAACTGATGTCTAGCCGCTTAGGTAACAAGCCAATTTGATTTTCCCATTTCTTTCAGGGATGAGGAAGAACAATGATAAGTTCCCTAATTATTCTTCTGCTGCCACTCCAATTCTAAAATGCAAGGACACTCACCCAATAAAATCTTGGGATAGAACATGTCATTCTGTTTTGCCAGTGGTTCTCAGACAACTTTAAAAGAATACCAGAACTTGGGGCCCAACCTCAGAGATTCTGATTTTATTAGTCTGAGGGGTGGTAGTGGTTTCTAATAATCTGGGAAGTTTAAGAACCACCAGATAATGTGATACAAGCAGTCTTAAAAGATCTACATGCAGTCCAGTCAACCATGCCCTGTATTTTTTTAAGCAATCACCTTTCACAGTTTAAAGAAATCTGGCCTCTGGTCCTAGATTGTTAGGATAATTGTCTTAACTCATCACTTCTCTTAGCTATTGTTGCATGATAACTACTACTTATATCTAAAGTATGTTACACTATCATTCCTATGAAAAATGAATTTTTTAAATTAATATTTTATTTGTTGTTTAGGGCCTCTGGCTATTTAATGGGGGAAGAGGGAGACAGAGGGGCAGAGGGCACAAGGAGCAGCGGGGTCCTTAGACTAGTCACCGGCCTTGTCCTCCAGATGGTCACAGTCATTGAAGTAGCAGCAGCACACGCAGCATCCGGCCTGTGGTGATCCCAGCCTTCAGGTGATATGCAGGGGCTGGGGCCCTCTTACACAGTTCACCATAATGGCAGATGGAGATTAGCTTGTAGGTGACATGCTCTTCATGGTGCTCATAGGGAGTGGACAGCATGCAGTCTTTGTTGATGCCGGGGTAGGTCAAGGATTCGGTCAGATCATAGAAGATGCGGTCCTTGGTGCCTCTTGTGACAAGGGAGAGAGCCATCACCAGGAGCAGTAGCCAGCCAAAGACCATGGTGGCCTGGTGGCAGTGGGCCTCCTGGAATTGGTAAAAGACACTCCACACACCCACGAGACTTCTGCCCCTGGTTCTCACCTCCCGGGTTCAGCACTTGGAGTGTCGTTGGTTTCCCAGTGCTCCGTGTCCCTCTCAGGAGCTTTGGGGTGACCACGGCTCCCAAGTTCCAGGGTCTCTGAAGCTTCCCCAGGACAGAGACAGCCAGTGGCTGCTGCCCCAATGGAGGGTTTGTGGAGCGGAATGGGTGACCTCACAGACCCCTCAGGGTTCCGCTGGCCACTCTGAGGGTGAGGTCATAGGTGGGGGAAGCATGTCACAGGTTGAAGGGTAGGTTGACCTACTGACCTGTCAGGAAGTGAGGTCATTTTCACCCAGGGGCCTACATACAAATGCTCAGCCTAACACTTGCCATCCTGGCTCTGCAGTCTTAGGCTCTGCTGGGTGCTGGATACTACTCCTGCCCAGTACCCATGGTGAGCCTGTTTCTCAGGTGGCAAACCAAGGCTCAGAAAGAGAAGATGAGGTGTCCAAGGCCTTAGAGCCAGGATTAGAGCCAGGTTTATTTAATTTCAAAGAGGGCATTTATTGAGCTCTGGCTGTGTGCAAGACCAGCGCTAGATGCATAATATAGCAATCACTGTGATAACAGGACTCCGAAGAGCAGGGCTCAACATAGCTCCAGGCTTCTAGCATTGGACAGGGTGCCAGGTACCATGCAGGGAGCTCCATCCATGTTCTCCCGTTGGAATCTTTCTACCTATTAGCTCTATTTCTCAGATGAGCAATCAGGTACACCCAGAGCCTGCCACACATAAAGCTTAACAAATGGGGGTCATTATAGGAAGCAGCTGAGTCTCAAAATAACCCCCATGGGTGTCAGAAAATGAACTATGTCTCTTTTCAGAGGGGGAAACTGAGGCATCTCTCAGTGGGATATGACAGGGCCCCAGCTTAAATTCAAACCTGAGTCTATATGATAATTTAAGTATCTTAACATGTTGTCCTCATAGGGTAGGTACCTTCGTGGTTCCCATTCTACAGAGGAAATGTTGAGGCAAGATGGTGGCAGGACTTGCTTTATTAAACTTTTACTATTATTGACAGTATTACAAATGTCCCCCACTTTCTGTCCCTTACCACCTTCTTCCAGCTCCTGGGCTACTACTGGCCTTCACCACATTATTGTCTCTGTCCATTGGTTATGCATATCTATAATAATAAAAGCATAATATGGAAATTAGACTCGACATCCTTCCAGACAAAGCCATGGGTTCGAAGGAAGCCTGAGTCCCAGGTGCCAGAGGGAAGCTGGTGCCCGCAGCCAGGCGAGGGAGGGCACGGAAGGCCTACTCTTGCATGAATTTTATGCACCGGGCCTCTAGTATATACATAAGTTCTTTGCTTAATCACTTCTTGTCTTCCCACAACACCCCTCTGAGATCTGTCAGTCTGATCAATGCCTCCAAACCTCGCACCTATTTTGTTCATCAGTTCATTATGTTATTATGTCCATTAGATTACACTTATAAATGAGATCATGGGGCATTTTTCTTTCTCTGACTGACTTATTTCACTCAGTGTAATATTTTCCAGGTCATTCCATCCATCCATGCTGTTAAAAAAGGGTAAAATATCTTTTTTTTTTTTTTTTTTTTTTTTTACATCTACATAGTATTCCACTGTGTAAATGTGCCGCAGCTTTTTTAGCCATTCATCTACTGATGGGCACTTGGCTGCTTGGATGTTTCCAGATCTTAGCTATTATAAGTAAGACTGCTATCAATGAAGATAGGGGTGCACATATTCCTTCTGATTGGTGTTCTGGACTTCTTAGGATATATTCCTAAAAGTGGGATCACTAGGTCAAATGGCAGCTCCATATTTAATTTTTTGAGAAAACTCAATACTGTTTTCTATAGTGGATGCACCAGTCTGCATTCTCACCAACACTGTATTAGGGTTCTCTTTTCTCCACATCCTCACCAACACTGGTTTGTTGATTTGTTCATTGTAGGCATTCTGGCAGGTATGAGGTGATGCCTCATTGTCATTTTAATTTGCATCTCTTTGGTGATTAGTGACTTGGGTATTTTTTCATGTCTATTGGCCATCTGTATGTCCTCTTTGGAGAAGTGCCTATTATGGTCTTGTGCCCATTTTTTAGTTGGGTTATTTGTCTTCCTTTTTGCTAAGCCATATGAGTTCTTTATATATTTTGGAAATTATCTCGTTTCCAGATGTGTCATTGGCAAATATATTGTCCCATACAGTGGGTTCCCTTTCATTTTGCTGATGGTTTCTTTTCTTTTAAAAATGTTTTTGAAATTGATTTTAGAGATAGAAGGGAAAGGAGAGAAAGAAACATTGACATGATAGAGAAACATGGATTGGATGCCTCCTACATACCCCTATTTGGTATGGAGCCTCCAACCTGGGCAAGTACCGTGACCTGGAATCGAACAAGTGATGTTTTGGTACACGGGATGATCCTCCAACCCACTGAGTCACACAGACCAGGGCACTGATGTTTTTTTTTCTCTCTTTTTTTTTTTCTATTCAGAAGCCTTTATTTTAATGTAGTCCCATTTGTTTATTTTTGCCTTTTTTTTCCTCTTGCCCCAGGAGATGTACTGGTGAAATTCTGCTATGTGATATGTCTGAGATTTTGCTGCTTATGTTTTTTTTTCCCCTAGGGTTTTAATGGTTTCACATCTTATATTTAAGCATTTTATCCATTTTGAGTTTATTCTTGTGCATGGTATAAGTTGGTGATTCAGTTTCATTTGTTTGCATGTACTTGTCCAATTTTTCCAACACCATTTATTGAAGAGACTGTCTTTATTCCATTGTATGGTCATGCCTCCTTTTCAAAGGGTAAGAGATCTTTTTTTTACATCTGCACAGTATTCCACTGTGTAAATATAGTGTAATGATGCGGGTCAACTTCCAGGTTCTGTGTTCTGTCCATTGATCTATATGTCTGTTCTTGTGCCAGTACCAGGCCATTTTTATTACAATGGCTTTGTAGTATAGTTTGATATCCAGTATTATGATTACTACAACTTTGTTCTTTCTCAAGATTGCTCTAGCTATTTGGGGGATTTTTTTTTTTTGGTGCCATATAAATTTTTTAGAGTATTTGTTCTAGATCTGTGAAATATGTTGTTAGTATTTTAATAGGGATTGCAGTGAATCTATAGATTGCTTTGGGTGATATGGACATTTTAATGATGTTAATTCTACTGATCCATGAACACTGTATATGTTTCCACTTGTTTGTATCTTCCTCTATCTAGTTTTTTTCAATGTCCTGTAGTTTTCCAAATACAGGTCTTTGACTCCTTGATTAAGTTTATTCATTATTCTTATATTCTTCTTATATTCTTCTATTGTTACATAAATATTTATTGTTGTAATGGTAAATAGATGTGTTTTTTTTGTTTTGTTTTGTTTTGTTTTGTTTTTAGTTTTCTCTCTCTATAATTCATTATTGGTGTATAAAAATGCTATGAATTTCTGGATGTTAATTTTATATCCTGCTCCACTGCCTAATTCATTTATTAAATCTAGTAGTTTTTTTGTTGGGTCTTAAGGTTTGTTTTTTTAATGTACAATATAATGCCATCTGCAAATGATGACGATTTTCCTTATTTCTTTCTAATGTGGACAACCACATATTTAAATCTTGGGACAGAATGTGTCATTCTTTTTTGGCCAGTTGTTCTCAGAAAGCTTTAAAAGACAAACAGTGCTTGGGGTCCACCCCCAGGTATTTTTTTTTTTCATTAGTCTGAGGGTGGCAGTGGTTTCTAATAGCCAGGGAAGTTTGAGAACCACTAGATAATGTGATACAAGCACTCTTAAAAGATCTACATGCAGTTCAGCCAACCATGCCCTGTATTTTTTTAAGTAATCACCTTTCACAGTTTAAAGGATCTGGCCTCTGGTCCTAGATTATCTGGATAATTGCCTCAACTCATCACTCCTCTTAGCTATAAAAGCATGAGAACTATTACTTATTTCTAAAGTCTGTTACACTATCATTCCCATGAAAAATTACATCTTTTTTTTAAGAGAGCATAGTAATTTATCTGTGAAGTGAAATAACACTAGCAGATCATTAACTTTGTACAATGAATGCATCAAGCAGCTGTTACTTAGAAAATAGAACATCTGTTAAATGCCATTGGAGTCACTATTCACTGTCATTATAGTTATAACTATAATTTCTATTCTGCACATTCCACTTTCATGGAATTCTTCTTTAACAGACAATATATTAATAAAAATCAGTACACATTGCCATAAAATTCACTATTTAATGTTTTATGTTATTTTTGAATTTATCATTATATTATTCCACCACATTAGCCTAATAATAAAATATGTTTTAAACCTCTAGCCATGACAAGAGTACTGTAGGGGACTGGAAAAACAATTAATATTATATTTTATCACACTTAGGACATATTAATTGTATGATGCACCATTGATTTAACTACATATGTTGTGAATCACAATGAATACCACCACCTTAAATGTAAATATAAGTTGTTTCCTTTCAATTTAAGAACGCTTAAAATGTGACAAATGTACATCTTAAAATTGTAATAATGGGGTAATTTGTCTGCCCCCCCCCATAAATATGTTTTGTAGCTAAAACTAAATGAACTCCTTTCTATTTCTTACCAGAAATGGTGTAATATTTATGCATACTGACTAAGATAGGATTCATTTGGGAGGGTGATCTTTTAAAATAACTTTTATGGATGTGTTAGTTAAACCTTTGTCCATATTAAAGAGATTTTCATAACAGATTAAGAAAGAGCTGAAATATATAGGAATTTAGTGGCATCATAAAAGGGGGTATTATACATGGAAATGGTGTTATGGTTCATGCTTGACTAAATGAGGCCTTCAGTGAAGATAATATATATGGGAGAGGAGACACTTAAGAGATAAAAGGGTGGTGGTAAATAGTAATACTAGGAATCAGATAAAGAAGTTACCCTAAGACTTTATGTCCCTGGCAAATTACATGAAAGCTCATGAAAGGCTTTGTATTTCTGAGAATATGAAATGGGTGGGAGAGATAGTTAAGCCCAAGTGAGTTATATTTCTCTGCCCCCGTGAGGGGAAAAAAAAATCTGTGAATATGTTCCTACTAGAGGCCCAGTTCATGAAAATTTGTGCACTCGGGGTGGGGGTGGGGAGTCCCTCAGCCTGGCCTGGGCCCTCTCACAGTCTGGGACACCTTGGGGGCTGTCCACCTGCCACCTTAGGCCTGATTCCCAGGGGATTGGGCTTATTCTGGCAGTCAGACCTCCCTCTGGCAGCCTGGGAGCCCTCGGGGGATGTCCGACTGACAGCTTCAGCCCACTTTCTGTATGGAGCAGGCCTAAGTCATCATTCAGGCAGCCTTAGCACTGCTGAGGAGGCGGAAGAGGCTCCTGCCACTGCCACTGTGCTCTCAGCCATCAGCCCAGCTTGTGGCTGAGCAGAGCTCCCTGGTGGGAGTGTACTAACAACTAGTTGGCAGCTCCAGCATTGAGCGTCTGCCTCCTGGTGGTCAGTGCACATCATAGTGACCAGTTGTTTCAGTTGTTCTGCCCTTAGGGTCAATTTGCATATTACCCTTTTATTATATAGGATGGGACCAGATAATTAATCTAACATTATATACCATTTCACCTTTAAATAAAATGTTTAAAAATGTTTTTATCATGTGATGGTATGATCAGCAGAGACCAACAGAACAGGTTTTTCCATCCTGCTGCAGCATCCATGAAGTAAGTGGATGAACTGATAGCTAAATCCTGAACTTCATTGCTATTGAAAATTGCTATTACCAACTAGACAAGTAATAGCAAGTGTTGGAGATGTTGTAGAGAAAAAGAACCCTCATTCACTGCTGGTAGGATTATCAACTGGTACAGCCACTATGGAAAACTGTATGGAGGCTCCTCAAAAAATTAAGAATAGAGTTACCATATGTCTCAGCAAGCCCTCTTCTGAGTATCTACCCCCCCAAAAGTTGAAAATATATATTTACAATTATATATGCATCCTGTGTTCATTGCAGCATTATTCACTGTGGTCAAGAAATGGAAACAACCAAAGTTTCCTTCTATAAATGATTGGTTAAAAAAAATCTAATGGAATACTACTCTTCCATAAGAAAAAATGAAACACTGCCATTTGTGACAACATGGATGTATCTTGAGAATATCATGCTAAGTGAAATAAGTCAGTCAGAAAAGCTAAGAACCATATGATTTCACACATATGTGAGATGTAAAATTGAAACTCATAGGCACAGACCATAGTATAGTGGTTACCAGAGGGAAGGGCTGGGGGTAGAAAGGGGTAAAGGGGGCCAAATATATGGTGATGGGAGGAAGATGATTTGACTTTGGATGGTAGGCACACAATGCAATATACAGATCATGTATCATAAAAAATTTACAGTTGAAACCTATATAATCTTATTAGCCAATGTCACCCCAATATATTTATTTAAAAATTTGAGGCAAGTGATTTAGCTTATAGATATGAAGAATAAATCACAATGTGTTTTCCATCCTTGCATGAACACCTCAGTGTCATTAGAATAAAGTAACCTATGAATTCACTTTTTAAAGGAAATTGGAATAGCACTTAAAAATTGATATGGCCAGGAAGAAGTAGAAAGCAAATCTGTTTCTTTGAAATCATGGAAACTAATGTCTAATATTTTGACCATTCACTTTAGTGCTATCAAATATTTTAAATTAAATATATGGAAAATAAATAAAAATATGTTAGATTTTGTGGAAATTTATATTTACATTGAGGATTTTTTTATGTTGTCAAGTATATAGTTCACAGTAATTAAATCTAGTAGTTTGGTGCCAAATATATAGTTCCCATTAGGCTACTGTTGAAACTCCTAGGATTGGGTTTATGACTGTAACATAGGTCAAAATAAAACTGAGTGTGCATAATTTTGCTATTTTCTTCAGCCTTAAAATCAACTCTAGAAGATGTCACATTACTACGTGACTGAAAAGGCTAAAGAAACTGAGTTATATCAGTCAATGTAATCACTGAATTTGAAGTTGCCCATTCAGAAGGGTAGACCTTCCAGAAACCTCCCTACACCCAATCCTACAAGGCAGCAGAAGAAGGCATGTGTGCTGAGGATTGGATATTTTCTAAAAGAAAGAACATGTATTTTCAGTTCTTTCTCCCCTTAGAAAGAAATGAGTAAGGTTATAGAGAGAATGGTTGCATTTTAATCCTTTCATTCAATTATCAGTACATCTGCAAATGTAGATGTCCTTCTATAGTGGGAAAATATTAGAGCAAGGGAAAATGGTTTCTAGACATCATAAAATATATTTGTTTTGTTTCCAATAAGTTGCCCATATTCTCCTTTTGGTGGCTTTTTATTCCAATCTTTGTACATTATAATCATTTTGTACTTTAGTCAAGTCAAACCATCCGGTCCTTTATGGTGAATTCCAGTTTCAAGTTATCACCTCTGTCTTGCAGCCTGTCATGCTTTTTGTGGCCATGACTCATCTTTTTCCAAAATTATGTTCTTTCTAATATGTTACTAAATTTGATTGTGTGTCAGCTTTTCTCTGAAGCTGCACTGTAGGTAAAATTAGGGCAGGGCATGCAAAGACTACCTCCTGTCTCTGGTAGTGAATGGCACAGCACAGAGTGGCTATTAAGCACCTACTGTGATGCATTGGCTAATTGAAATTTAAGTATCATCTTCAAAAACCAAGACTGGCATATTTCTTGAAGGCTAAGATCTTATTATTTGCAACTCATACTTTTAATTAAAAATACTTTTTTTGAGAGTAAAAATAAATGATGAGAATCATTGACTGGCTGCCTTCTGCACACTCATTAATGGGGATCCAGTTTGAGGCCCAGGCATGTTCCCTGACCAGGAGTTGGGCCACAGCCTTCTGGTTCATAGGTCAATGCTCAACCACTGAGGAGGAACACAGGCTGGGCTGCTCTCTCTTTTCTAAGACCAAATTGGAAAAAAAATGTCCCTTATCTTGTTCTTCAAACCTTAAATGATCTTTCATAGTAAACAGAGCAGTAGTACTTATAATTATCACTTATTGATTATGCAACACCACACTAGTATGGTCAAATGGTTTTATTTTTCTAAATACCATGCAATAAAGGCAATTAAAACATCAATGAAATAAAATAGGTGCTTCTGTGGGGAAAATAAAAAATCCAGTAAATGAGTATAGTATTTTTCCTAGCCAAAAATAGCATGTATAAAATAATTATATTACTATTTATTCTTGAATACCACATATAAATGCTCAATTCTAGGTTTTTTTTATAGTGAATGTAAATTTTTTGTGAATCACTTTTGGCAATAGTAGTTCTAAACCACCATAGTGATTGCTGCCTTGTTTTATGATGGTGATAAATTTTTTTTTTTTTTTTTTACTTAAAAAAATATTTATTTTGTCTTTATTGTGAATATATTTTTTTAAATCAATCTTTATTGTTCATATTATTACAAAGGTTCCTCATTTCTTCCCCCCTCCACCAGGTTCCCACCCCACCCTCTGCCTCCTCCCCATCCCCCATTGTCCTCATCCATAGGTGCACAGTTTATGTTCAGTCTCTTCCTCCCTCCCTTTCCCCGATAGTAAATCCCTTTTCAGATAGTAAATCTGTTACTTAGCATTTTCTCATATCAATAATACCTCCACATGCCCAATGATACACTTCACACAAAAGACATTTCCAAATAGGTCAACCAGCCTCATCCAGGCCCCACCCAAGGCACTCACAGATCAACACCCCAGCGCTATACTAACTGAACACATCCAGATCTAAGCCTTCATCACTTGATTCAGCAGACCCTCAAGTTCCCACTAAAGTTTCCAGCTATGTCTGAGAGGCAGCCGTGGGCAGGGACAGGCGAGGAGCGAGCTGTTTCGGGCCTGGCTGCTCCGAGCCTGGCCTCTGTTGCTCTGGTACGTTCCACAACCAGCTGCTCCGGGTCTGGTCACTGCCACTCCCGACCTAGTTGCTCTGGACTTGGCTGTTGCTGCTACAGGCCTGGCCGCACCCGACCCGGCTGCTCTGGGCCCGGTTGCTCCGGTCCCGGCCGCTCCAGGCCTGGCCGCTCCCAGCCTGTCAGCCGCTGCTGCGGGCCTGGCCACACCAGACCTGGCTGCTCCGGGCCTGGCCACTCCCAGCCCGGCAGCTGCTGCTCCTGGCCTGGCCGCACCCGACCTGGCTACTCCGGGCCTGGCCGCTCCCAGCCTGGCAGCTGTTGCTCTGGGCCTGGCCGCTCCCAGCCTGGCAGCCGCTGCTCCGGGCCTGGCCGCACCAGACCCGGCTGCTCCAGGCCTGGCCGCTCCCAGCCTGGCAGCCGCTGCTCCAGGCCAGGCCACACCAGACCCGGCTGCTCCGGGCCTGGCCGCTCCCAGCCTGGCAGCTGTTGCTCTGGGCCTGGCCGCACCAGACCGGCTGTTCCGGGCCTGGCCGCTCCCAGCCTGGCAGCCGCTGCTCCGAGCCTGGCCGTTCCCAGCCTGGATGCTCCGTGCTTGGCTACTGCTGTTCTGGGCCTGGCTGCTCCCAACCCGGCTGCTCTGGGCCCGGCTTCTCCTGGACTGGCCACCCTGGGCTTGGCCGCCTCTGCCTCAGGCCTGGCTGCCACTGCCCCAGGTCTGGCTGCTCCAGTGCTGGCCATTGATGCTCTTGTTCTGGCTGCTGCTGCTCTGGGACCTGGCCACTGCTGCTCCGGGCCCAGCTGCCACTGCCTTGTGCCTGGCCACTCTAGGCCTGGTCGCCGCTGTTCCAACATTCTGTCCCTTTTTTCTTTTTCTTTTTTAAAAAACGCATTTATGTTGCAATATTGGCTGGTGAGTTGAGTTCTGACTTAATCTTTGATTTTTCAAGATCTTCTTTGTATTCTTTCTTAAGTAATTTTACTATCATTTGCTCTCACTTGATTTCTTCACATTGAGAAATTCTTTGGTTTCTTCCTCCTTGTCCTGGGATCTCAGCAGGTTGGCCTGTGGCACCCCTTTGTTCTCCGCAGGCTCCTGCGCTGCTTCAGCCTGTTACCGGGGTCGGCGCCGCCCAGGAAGCAGCCCCCGTCCTTGGCTCAGTTGCCCACACTCAGCAGTCGAAGGCTCAGGGGCACCCCCCCCCCTGGGGGCCCTCGCCCGGCTCCTTGCTGGCGCCCGGCTGGCCGGTGTCCGGCAGGGGCTCCTGCTCCTTGTCGCGTTCCTCCAGTCTGGAGCTTTCTTTCTCCCTCCCACTAAGGGAGTCCAGGATCAGAGTCAACAGACTGTCCTCTGCGCGCAGTGTGCGCGACTCCGGGGGCTAGGCCTTTCGCTGTGCTCCCAGGACTCCACCTCACAGCCCCGTCTCCCCCTGCCCGAGCCTGGGTCCCCAGGGACTGGCCCAGACCTGGAGTTCAGGGTGGTCCGGACTGAGGCTCAGCGCCGCCGGAGGCTTTGTTTCTTCCGGCTAGGGTAATCCAGCATCAGAGTCAACATTCAGTCCTCTGCGTGCCATGTGCGTGCGACTCCGGGGGCCCCGCCTTTCGCCGTCCCCCAGGATTCCGCCTCACAGCCCCGTCTCCCCCTGCCGGAGCCTGGGTCCCCAGGGTCTGGCCCATAACTTGGGGCTCAGCGCTGCCGGTTCGGGGGTTCAGCCCAGGCTGGGGGTTCTATTTCCTTCCTGCTAGGGAACGCCAGGCAGCACCTAGCCCTCTCCTCCTCTCTGGCTGCGACCTCTCCGCGCGCGCGCATGTGTGCCAGCACGCAGCATGTCTCTGTACCTTAGGCTTTTTTTCAGCTCCTCTGATTTTCCTTCTGGTTTTCTCCCTCCTTCCTATTGTAGAGTTTTCAGTCAGTCGACTACCTGTAGCTCTGGGCAATGTCCACTCTACATTTTAGTTGTATTCCATTGAAATTGTTGTGAGCTGCTGCGGCTAGGTGTCTACCCGAGCAGCCATCTTGGATCCTCCGCCCAGAACTCTATCTGATGGCGATAAATTTAATATGTTTCTTTTATCTTATAATTATAAGGAACCTAAAATGATACTAGAAAATAGTCCATATTTCCCATTTTATTGTTTTCATTAATGAATAATGGTATCCTTGGACATTAAACATTTTCTCTAAAAATTATAGCTGGAGATTTTTGACAGATGTTTAATGCATAAAGGTTGTTTGTGATTCATGAACTATTTGGAACTAATTTCCTAAATTTAAAACTTTTTATCTTTTCTGAGATTTGGAAATTTCCATTGCCTTTAATTACATTTCCTGGCATGGAAGAGACAAATGTCTATGTAGATAACAACTTTTTAACAAAGCTAAAACATAGTGTCATCTTTGTGAAGAAATTTCAAGAGGTAATTAGTGATCCAAATACAAATTAAGATTCAACTTTGTGAGATGTTAACTTTGCAAATAAGTCAACTCTAGTGACAAATCAGCGGTCTGAAATATAGGAAGAAGAGAATACTTATTTGCATATATTTACATATCTCTGACAACATTATACTTGAATATTAGTTTTAATAAGGCTAGATACTTTATTTCTCTATCATTTTATCCTCAGTGTCAAGAAAAATGGCTATCATGTATAGTTGCAAAGTTGTGTATTACACAATGGTACAAAGGGCGTTAAAAGACTAAAATATGGCCTATGACCATTCACAGGTCAAACTCCAAAGGGGCTGCTTTCATCCAAAGGAGCGATTTCTCATAATTTTCATTAATTGGAATCACCTATGTCCCTGCTACAATAGTGACATATTTAGTAGGAGCTCAATAACATTTATGATTGGTACATGTGGAATTTATTCTGTGAATTGCTAAACTCACCCATGTAAAACATATGACACCGATATTACAAATAACTCTGTGCATGGCAGCTGACAAATTCATTTGGCACTGATTACTTTAATTTTAGATTGTTTAGTTTTGAAACAGAGAACCACAAATACAAGATAATATCTTAAAATTGAAGAAACAGTGATTGTTTCTTATATAGAAATCATTTTATACAGTCTTTTTTACTTTATTCCCCTGTTTATTTGATATCAAAGGAGAAAACAAAATGTAGAGTGTATTGTGATTTTGAGTGGTCTAGAACCTGATGGTGTGAAGAAACATATTTAGGTAAATTTATATTATTTAATTATAAAGTTAGAAAATACATTTCAAAAGCATCGAGAACTAAGAAATGAGATAGAGGCTGGATCATAGAGACAATCTCTATTTCCCTTACTTGGACCACCCCTGTTATTCTCTTTGCATATGTTTCATTTACCTCTTTGCAAGTGGGCTCCTTCTACTTTCTTATTGATGCTTTCTAATTATTTTATCTGACTATGGCTTTGGCTTGCTATGGTGAACACATCAGTTGTATTCCCAAGTGACTTTTAAGTTGCTATGTTATCATAGTCTCTGTATCTCTCTGTTAAGCTTCTTGAGAGAGGATCTGTTTGGCTCTGGCTGTATGTGGGCAAGGGAAGGAATGGAGAGGCAGCAGAGGCAGGGAAGTTCAAGATGGTCGCATGGTGAACCATAGCATGTCACAAGACAGGGGCTATAGTTACAGCTGACAATAAACATTTTTACTAGGATCATTTTTTCCATTAACTTTCTGAAAAAACTTTTATATTAAATATGCTCACTTTTACACTTTGCAAATCAAGTTTTGGAAAGCAGTAGTTCTCTCTTAGGGGATTGCAATATTACCTCTATACTTTCACTGACCTCTTAATTGAAAATAAGCATTTTTTTTCAATTATGAATGTGATCAGCAAGCCCAAATAATATCAGCAGTATTTGGGACTTTGCCACCAGAAGAAATGACATATAATTTTATATCGCAGTCTAATCAATGTATATGATTCAAAACACTAGTTATGTGCATCACTGCTTTAATCAAATATCTGATGTTAAATTATTGTAGTTTCACATGGTAGGAAGGAAGGCATGCATTACTATCTCACAAATTAAAAAAATTGTATATTATATTTCAGTACAATTAAGTTGCATTTAAAATCCAGTGGATTTAATTTTATGCTTTTAAAAACATTGTAATGAGAAAGGGTCCTTAAGTTTTACCAGATGCCAAATAGGTTTTTGATACCAAAAACCTAAACATTCTGCTGTAAAATACAAGAGTGCAATAATTGCTGAATTTTCTAAAAATACTTGCTTATTAGTGGATGGGATTTCTATTTAGCCAATACATTCATAAGTTGACTAAATATTCATATATTTAAATGGATACTATTTGTTTATTAAAATTTTAAATCTTAAAGATGTAGTTGATCATGTTTTTATATACACATATGTTCATATATACCTAATAAGGAA
Source organism: Pipistrellus hanaki (assembly GCF_964339955.1). Classification (NCBI taxonomy): domain Eukaryota; kingdom Metazoa; phylum Chordata; class Mammalia; order Chiroptera; family Vespertilionidae; genus Pipistrellus; species Pipistrellus hanaki. Next base: position 84,627,025 of record NC_140524.1, read on the forward strand.
ACTACAATGTATATGGTGTGCTTTTCATTCATAAATACATAGTTGAAGGTTTCAATCCTTGAAAAATCTTATCCTAGTAGCCATACCCACAGCCATTTCAAAACCATTAAAACTTAAAACTGCAATATGTTACTCAAAGCTCAAATTCTGTCCTTTTCACAGGCTGCTCAGAAAGAGGTTGAAAAACAGAAGGCTCACCTAAAGAGTGTCACGGATCTTGGAGAGGCCTTGAAAACAGTTTTGGGCAAGAAGGAAACCTTGGTGGAAGATAAACTGAGTCTGCTAAATAGTAACTGGGTAGCTGTCACTTCCCGAGCAGAAGAGTGGTTAAACCTTTTGTTGGTAAGAGAAGCTGGAAGATTTGCAACCCCTCTCCATCATGGGAAATGAATTTCATAAGCACTCAATAATGATACTTGTACTTATAAATGCCTTCACTCCACATAAAGTCTAGCTCTTAATTCAATTTCTATCACTGTATTTTAATATATTTTCATGTTCATGCTCTATTCCATATGGAGATTAGACATAATAGTAATTTGAATGATACTGAATTTCTGTCTGTTAAAACTGTACAGAATAGGACAGACCTTTTAAGAACATTGTCTAACCAATATGTCATGCTATGTCTCTAAAATTAAGGAATACCAGAAACACATGGAAAACTTTGATCAGAATGTGGAGCACATCACAAAATGGATCATTCATGCTGATACACTTTTGGATGAATCTGAGAAAAAGAAACCCCAGCAAAAAGAAGACGTGCTTAAGGTAGCAAATAAAATATTATGAAAAGTAACGTTTAAATAGTACAACTGTTATGTCAATCATGTTTGTCCTAAAAAATACCAGACTTCTTAATAAGAATGAAAAATTCTCCTTCTTTCCTACTTTCTTCCCTCCCTCCCTCCCTCCCTCCCTCCCTCCCTCCCTCCCTCCCTTCCTTCCTTCCTTCCTTCCTTCCTTCCTTCCTCCTTTCCTTTGTACTCTCTTAATTCATATGGGAACTCATGTTTTGGAAATGTTCTGTAATCTAGGTATTTGTCCATATCCACCCTTCAGCTAATTATAGGCCACTTAAACTCTGATGAGAAAGGAAATTCAGGATTTACTTTGGTGTCCTATTGCAAATCCCTGTCCATTTTAATGGTAGCACCCTGTTTCCCCAAATATAAGACAGTGTCTTATATTACTTTTTTCTCCCAAAGTTGTGCTAGGTCTTATTTTCAGGAGATGTCTTATCTTTCCATGCGCTAGGTCTTATTTTCAGAGGATGTCTTATTTTCGGGGAAACACGGGCACTACCTTCTTGTATCAAACATGAAAATCCGGTAGGCATCATTCAAGGCCCATCTGAATAAACACTTAAGATCTAATCACCTGGACATTTGCCTATTCAGTGTCTAAATCTTAGGATTAGTAACAATCCTGAGCTTATATGACACTGAATTTGTCATTTTTAACAATATATAAAGCAAACAATACTTTTCTCTGTTTTTGTATTAAAATAAATTATTAGGGCATCTTAAGTTATCTTTCTCAAAGGAAAGGCAACTTAATCTTAACTTTAAAAAACGATTATTGTAAAGGGTATGAGAGGTATAATGTGTATATATGTCTTATTCATGCTGTATTATTTCTAGTTAATGACATCTTTTCCAGTTGAAAAGAAAGAGTTGAATTTTCCCAAATATTTAAATTCATGATACTTTGATTTACAGTTTTTAATAATTGTATTAGACTAATGGGCTACTATTTAAAGAACAGTCAAATTTATAATTTCTTTCTATATAATTTATTTGTTTGTTTTTATGCAATTGGTATTTTCTGAGGATTATAATTTTTTGTCACGAAAGACTATAAATGTATTTCAGGCTATCCCCCAAACATATTTATACTATTGTATATGCCTTATGTTGCCTTCCCTTTGACCTTGACATGTAGTTTAGGACTGTCATGGTAAAATTACTTTGAGGTCTTAAGAATAATAGGAAGTGAACTATTTCACTTAAGCAGTAGTCATTCTGACCCCTTGTGTCAGATAGAACATCCTCAATCTATGTCTGTGACAAAGAATCCATGTGTTAGAAAATCTGTTTTGCCCATGGCACTTAATATGATAAACAACAGGGAATTTAAAAGTGCCAGGAAAGGGTTGGAAATTGTTTTTCAGCTACCTCATTCTTAAGCATCCTATATAATAAAGAGGTAATATGCAAATTGGCCATCACTCCAACACACAAGATGACCTCCTCCAAGTGATCAAAGATAGCCACCCCCATGTGGACAAAAGATGGCCACCACAAGATGGCAGGCAGGGGACGGTAGTTGTGGGTGATAAGGCCAGCAGAGGAGGGCAGTTAGGAGGGACCAGGCCTGAAAGGGAGGGCAGTTGGGGGCAACCAGGCTGGCAAGAGAGGGCAGTTGGGGTCAATTAGGTCTGTAGGGGAGAGCAGTTGAGGTTGACCAGGCCAGCAGGGGAGAGCAGTTAGGGGTGACTGAGCTGGCAAGGGAGGGCAGTTGGGGGTGATGAGGTCCACAGGGGAGGGCAGTTGGGGGCAACAAAGCCTAAAGGGAACGGCAGTTGGGGGCAAACAGGCCTGCAGGGGAGAGCAGTTCGGGGTGACTGGGCTGAAAAGGGAGGGCAGTTGCGGGTAATGAGGCCTGCAGGGGGGGAGGGGCAGTGGGTGGGGACCAGGCCTGCAGTGGAGGGCAGTTAAGGGGGACCAGGCCAGCAGGGGAGGGAAGTTAGGGACAATTTGGCTGGCAGGGGAGGGCAGTTAGGGGCAACCAGGCTGGCAAGGGAGGGAAGTTAGGGGTGACCAGGCCAGCAGGGGAGGGTAGATAGGGGTGACCAGGTCAGCAGGAGAGGGCAGATAGGGGCAATCAGGCTGACAGGGAAGTGGTTAGGTGGTGATCAGGCTGGCAGGCAAAAGCAGTTAGGGGCAGTCAGTCAGGCAAACAGGCAAGCAGTTGGGAGCCAGCAGTCCTGGATTGTGAGAGGGATGTCTGACTGCCCGTAGGATCAGGCTTAAAAGGGCAGTCGGACATCCCTCGAGGGGTCCCAGATTGGAGAGGGTGCAGGCTAGGCAGAGGAACACATACCCCCCATGCACAAATTTCATGCACTGGGCCTCTAGTATATTCATATTGTTCCACAGCTATGAAATTTATTCAACATAAGATAAAATAAGACTAAATATAAAATATTGTAATTGTTGCAGGAAAACATTCCTTGTCATTCCTCAGATTCGCAGACTAAATAAATAATTTAAATGAGCATAGGTCAGATTTAAGGAAGGACAGATAACTTTTCCTGAGATCACATTCTTTTTTTAAAAAAAATATATTTTATTGATTTTTACAGAGAGGAAGGGAGCGAGACAGAGAGCTAGAAACGTCGATAAGAAACATCGACCAGCTGCCTCTTGCACACCCCCTACTGGGGATGTGCCTGCAACCAACATACATGCCCCTGACCGGAATTGAACCCGGGACCTTTCAGTCCGCAGACCGACGCTCTACCACTAAGCCAAACCGGTTTTGGCACAAACATTCTTATTCTATTCCTATTTTATGGGAATTGGCATTTTTCTTCCCTCTATCTGCATGTGTCCTTCTTCCTTCCCTCCTTTCCTTCATCCCCGCCCCCTCCTCTCTCAATCTCTCTCTCTCTCTGAATTTCTTTCTCTCTCTTACTCTGTCCTGTTCTATCACTGTCTTGCAACTTCCATTTAATTACTAACTTCAAGCCCTGTCTCTTGCTCATGGAATATAGCGTTTAAAGGCTGAAATGAATGACATGCGCCCAAAGGTGGACTCCACACGTGACCAAGCAACAAACTTGATGGCAAACCGCGGCGAGCACTGCAGGAAAGTAATAGAGCCCAAAATCTCAGAGCTCAACCATCGATTTGCAGCCATTTCTCACAGAATTAAGACTGGAAAGGTAGGAAGACCTGCTCCGAGGTGGAAACTAGTGATAAATGATCTCTTGCGAAGGTTGCACAGTACTCTGAAGGGGGCACGCAACCCCCAAAGCAAGGTTTTCAAAAGGATAATGAAATCCAAAATGTATTTAAGGAAATTTTGTCCCTAAATCTCTCCCTCCTTTATTCTCTCCCTCTCTTTCCCCCTGTCTCTTCCTGTCTCTCGCCGTCTCCCTCTCTGTCATTTCTTTGTCATTCCATAGCTAGACAAAAAAACTGCATTCTATGCTGGTTTACATATGTACTTTCAGGGGTAACCTACAGCAAAGTAACAAATAGCATGCTGCAGGCCAACGACATCAAAAAGCACAAAATACATCTATCTAAAGAAAGCACTACTGACATATTTTGCCACATAAAATATTGCTTGTGTGTAATACGGATCGAATCTCCCAAATGAGGCCTTGTACATCTCCTGCATGATCTAGGGTATTTATTCCTTCTTAATGGCTGCGCACATGTATGTTTGTATGTTATTGAACTTGCTCTTGCTAGTTGTTGATACTGTGACAAAATGACTTGTTCAAGCCATGAAAACAAATAATTGCAAACCTTATATATCCTAATTTTTGTAATTTTATATAATTATATTTATTCAATTGAATGGAGATCCAGTAGATATGGAACTTTTGCATGATAACCCTTTATATTTGTGTAACACTGAAAAAATGATAAAATCTTATATAATAGGTAGCATGCAAAATATTTAATATAGTATTTTAGATTTTCAGTTTCAGGGGAAATGGCAGAATGAAGGAATTACTCCCAAATTTTTAAAATGTAACTATATATATATATATATATATATATATATATATATATATATATATATATATTATATATATTATATATATGTAATATATATATTTAATATAAAATATGTATAAAAGAAACATGTATTTATATATACAGATGATGACTGGAAATAATTTTAAATGAGAAAAATGTTGTTGAACTATTTGTGAGAAAATGATATTGAACTATTTGTGAGGTAAGTCTTGATTCCTGAAAAAATAGGAGAATACATTTGAAAAATTACTTTTACAAATATGGATAGACAATTATAGCATGGTTTAAAATTGTTGCATTTTCTAAGGCATTACAATGTATCACTGTTATATATATATATAATAGTACATACTTAAATGAATTTCTAATATATTCAGAAATCTGATATGAATTTTAAATACTTTATGCACATAAAACATAGCTACCCTTCAAAATTCACCTTCCCAAATCAAAAAGGTATTATCTTACCTTAATTCATTGTTTCTTCTTTATAATATTTGAGTAAACTAGTTTATTCTATGCATTTATATATTATTTTAAGTAAGGCATTTTCACCTGAAAAAATATCTGACAGGCTTTGAAACTTTATTTTCAGAGCAGAGTTTTGTTTTTTGTTTGTTTGTTTTTATTTTTGTTGTGTATTTTTTTGAAAGAATTCACTCTGCTATTTAAAGAGACAGTTGTTTTTATTTCTGGAGATATCCCTAGAGTATGTATTATCTAAATAAACAGAAAGGTTACTTCAGTAACCTAAGAAATGAATTCTAATAATCAATTGCTAAGTTTTGTGTTCTTCCCACTATATATGTTTATAAAGTGTCACTAAACTATAGAATAATTAAGATAAAACAGGGCATTATTTTATTTCTTTTAAAAATATATTTTATTGATTTTTTATTTATCTTTTTTTTTTTTTTTTACAGAGAGGAAGGGAGAGGGAGAGAGAATTAGAAACATCAATGAAAGAGACACATCGATCAGCTGCCTCCTGCACACCCTCTACTGGTGATGTGCCTGCAACCAAGGTACATGCCCTTGACTAGAATCGAACCTGGGACCCTTGAGTCCACAGACTGATGCTCTATCCACTGAGCCAAACCTGTATTGTTTTCTTTATTCTGTAAACAGTAGGATGCTATCAAAGATGTCACATGATTATGATTTGTAAATTTTGAAGAATGAGTAGAATTCATCCTGTACCAATAGCAGCTGGCTTAGTGTGGCCAAGAGAAATTTGTGATTTTCATTATATGTTCTGTACAAATATTTCAGTATACTTTCAGATACCATGCATCAGGTGAGCCACTTGATGTACATCCTTTGTTTTCCTTACTGAAGAAAGGCATAAACAATTTTAAATCAATATTTTCAATTATATATTAATTGACAAGACAATCACAGTATTACTTTCTATGATTTCATTTTCTCTAAATTAATAAAGACAGTTCGATACAATAGTGACCCCATTTGGGGATTTTGAAGAGATAATTGTACTCTGTCATCATGAAAGCATTTGCTTATTTATTCATTTCATCTGCTAATGATAGTGAATATCCATTATTAGTGAGTATGGAAATATACAAATATGTAAATAATACTTGCTTAAAAATATGTTTACAAACACAAACTTAAATACTTATTGCAATCATAGAATATGCTTAACACTAGTTTAACTTCATGGAGGTGTTCAGTTTATGATTGAACTCCCAGCAATCCCATAGTAATTTAGAAAGAATAGTGTGCATAGAAGACTGATTCTTGGGCTTAACTTTGTAAGGATTAGGCAGAACATGTGGTTTCTCCACAACTTCATTTCAGCTTTTATAAAATAACAGAGATGAATTAGATTAGTAGATTTTAAATGGAGCACTGTCTTGCCACACCCAAAAGGAGTTATTATTTAGAAAAGAATGCATAGAATGGATTAGCAATTTACTGGATGGTAGGGTTTCTGCCCTTATCTATCCCTTTCCAATAATGGGGTTCAGGAGATACAAGTTATTCCATAGAACATGGATTAGTAACAATCCTGTGTGAAATTTCTGGGTTAGATTAGTGAAAATTAGGACTAATCTATAATCCTTGGTATTTCTAAAATTTGACAGTCCAGTGATCTTTTGTTGATACAGTAAGGGATTTAAATAATTACTTGTATATGCATTGGTTTATGGAGTACAATACTGGAAGTTCTGGAATTCTCAGGGGTGTACTTTGATTTCTAAGTCAAGTTCCTATTATATAGTTGGGCTTCTGTAAAGTAAGATTGGGTTAGAATATTGCCTTCTATGATTGAGTCTATGGGTAGGTTTCACTTAAAAAATAATCTAGGGAAAAAACCTATGGTGATAAAATAAACAAACAAATAAAAGTAGGTTGGGAATGAATACGGACATAACATAGACTTAGTATAAGAAATAATTTCAATATGTGTTTTAAATGTCAACTGGAAAGGGAAATTGAATAGAGCAAAAGTTTATCCTAAAACTCACTAACAATTCCTGAATTTACTATTTAGTGATGAATATAAAGTCTCTGTCTCCTGCAAGGGATGTCCATTGGAGGAAATTCCCAAATCCAGAAAGCAATGAGAGCCTCAATTCTGGTTAAAATATATTAAGATGATGCCTTTTCTTATCTTAACCTCAAGATTGTGTCAAGATGATCTAAGATATGTAAAAGCACACATTTAAAAATCTATACATGGTTAAGAAAGCTTCATTCCTCCTAATCTCTGTGAAATCAGTTTGAGAAATGAAAGTTTTAACAGACATGGTCAGAATTATTAGAAAAATTAATCAGTGATAATTTCAGAGTTCTGGTTAAAGTCAGTGGAATCAGTGGGGAAAGACATCATGTCTCAGCTCTTTCTGCTTTAGGGCATCTGAACGTGATAGCATAGCAGGGTGGTGGGAGGGATATTATTAGGAAAAGAAAGTAACTGGAGACAGAAGCCTAGAAAGGAAAACAGGAAGGCAAAAATAAACTACTGAGTTCTGTGGTTTATGGCAGCTCTACCCTTCTTTCTTTTTTGATAAGCCAAGATGAAGATGGGGGTCAGCAATTAGAGAGAGAGATTATATTTGAATAGATCTTAAAGAATTAATGAAGGAAGGATTTGGTAAAGGTGACATTTTGATTTAACTCTTGTCATCCATGTACTATTTCAAGTCACAATGCTTGGCATTCTGGTGCTTATATGGCTAGGAGTTTACTAGTGATTCAAGGAGTTTATCGTTTAATGGTTGAGTAAAATATGTTCATGGATACTGGGCTAAGAATGAGTGTGTGCTGAGAGAATATATATATATATATATATATATATATATATATATATATATATATATGTATGTATATATATATATGTATATATATATTCATAGTTGTATTGTCAAATTTTTTACCTCCAATCCATGTTAGCAGATCAAAAGTAATTGTTCATTGGACCAGGTGCTTTCAGATATATATACAGCTATGAGAAAGCCAGTGAGTTTCCCATTTATTGTATACTATATCATGAAAAAAGAGATACACATGGGTGAGCCTAAGCTATCTTAGTGATTTTACAAGTGAAAAATAATGTATAAATATAGTAACAATAGTTTAGATAGATATATTGGCTCTCCTAAATATCAGTGGGTAATAAATAATATATCTTACAAATGTGACCTCGAATGTCATAATAAGGTCTATTGGATTTGAACATTTTAATTAATATCTAATTTTCTATGATTAGCATTATCAATACAAATATGTTGACCTTTTCCCCTTTTGTAGTCAATTTATAATTAAATACCTTCTCTGATAGAAGAGAACAGGATCTGTCAATTGGTACAGTTATTCTTGTAACATTTTTAGCAAAATTTTCTACAAAGAACTTACAACAGAAAGCATAGATGAAAACTCAGGCAAAGATCTATAGATATTGCATAATCTATAGAGTATTAATTACAGCTAAAACCCTGAAATAATAGTAACAGATTAATACCCAAGCTATGTAATACTGTATCTGCTAGTTTTATTTTATTGAAATAAATATGAAATGAACCTATCAACAGAATTATTATTAATAATATTTTACATTAACAATACTTTTTCACATTTGAATTTTGAATTTTCTATCACTATAGCAATGTTCATTATTTTGAAACTTTGGTAATAATTTCCTTTTGTAATCATCTAAAATGTTTTCAAAGTAGATCTTAATTGAGTTTGGTGAGCAGTGTCATGTGATAGAACCTACTGGGTCTTACATATTAGCATATTTTAAATGATTAGATCTATTTGTTAATTCCTGATTGTGATCCTTTAAGAAAGAAAATTATTTCTTCAGTTATCCAACAAAAATAATCATGCCTTGAACTAGGGACTTTAAAATATTTATAGCAGGCTGTAAGAGCCAGTGAGTTGCTCAAGTTCTCAGTTTAGATAGCATGATAATAAAACCGTAGATCACAATCCATTGATTTGTCTATGCAAACATGCTCTCTCATAATATACTTAATTACCTCTATTTATGTCATCAGATATTTGTTGGTATAGAATGTGTTAGTATATACAGGTTCAATTTCACTTAAAACACAGTGATGCACTTTTCTGTGTTAAAAAATAACAAAAATAATTTATCTAAGAACAGAAATGAGAAAGGAGCAGATATAGGGAGGAAAAAGAAAGGAAATAAAAAAAGAAGACAAAATAAAATTGTCCAGAATGTTATTTTTGCTTTTAATTCATCTTTCTCCCCATATATTTTATAATTACATCCTTTCCATTTCAATTTTAATTACTATACTAGAGTCATGTAATCTTGAGGTAGAAAGATATTCAAGTAATAACATAAAGTAGATAGAGTAGACTGATACCTGAACCAACAGTATATTTTAACCAATCAGACTATTGTGTATACAATTCTTAAAAGTGTGAGCATGACATTAATCTCATCAATGAAAAACCAATAGGGCTATACTTGATAATGTCCTTTAATTAGCCTCATAAATTTGGGAAGGGTTTTTTTTTTTCATTTTTATCCTCAAAGCATCAGAGATAAACTAATGCCTTGCTTAATATCAAAAGAATGTAATCAGTGAAATGTCACCATTACCAGTTAAATTTATTTTTAAGTATTATCTCTTATATTTCTTGAAGTTTACTCTCATGAGTTTAAAATGAACAAATAAATCTATAAACTACTTTATCTGATCACCTTTGTTATAGATAGATGTTTACAATATGCTTATTTCTCTTTGTTAAGTTTTCTTTCCTCTTCAGATATTTTGATTTTAATAGCTCTTCATATCTTATCAGTAGTATGTCCTTTCTGTATTATAAGATGTACTGGTCCTTGACAGATTATTCATTCTAGTTTCCATGAATTATTCCTATTTTATTTTACTCTATTACAACATTGTAATGATAAATAAATTTCAAAGCTCCAGAATGGAAAGATAAAACTGATTTGAAGTTATTTTAAACCAACCTGTAGTACTTGGATTATTTATTTTCAATTTAGATTTTAGTGTAATTTGAATGTAGTGGCCATTTATCATGATGACTGCGATTACATATTCCATATTACCAAATGTTTACTCTACTGTCTGTGTAAACACAGTCATTATTATGTTAGTGTATATATGCACGTTGGAAGTACTATTTAATCAAAAGAATCTTACATTTTTAAAAAGTATAAAGTGTACCTGAGTGCATTTGAATGCTTCCAGTTTACAATGAATCAATTTGTAATTAAATTTGCTTTTATCAGCCTGTTATTGTTTGTAAACTTGTTATACATCACATTTAATGCTAAAACTTTAACAAAGCCTTAAACTTCATTAATCCTAAAGCATACAGCAAAGCACAACTAGCTGTTCAGCAATCTGAAACATTAAAAAAATCAAGGAAAACAAAGTGTTGTCTTTCTCAGTTTCTATGTCTCTTCTTTCTTTTGTGTCCGTTTATCTCTCCCTTTGATTATTAAATTTCCCTATGTTTTACTTTATTTGTATACTTTGTATGACTACACAGTCATGCTAAAGCTTTTAAGATAAAAAGGTAAGTTGAAAAAATTAAGCTTCAAAACCTATACTTGGTTCATACCTCCTCATTTGACATAACTTTTGCTATACTATTTTCTATATATTCTAAAACCTGAAACATATCTGGTGTGCACTAATACTGTGTGTTTTAATTGTTATTCCCATTCTATGGTCTTTAAAGTCAATAGAAGTAATTCATACAATAATTAAGGTGATTTATCCACCATTGATTTAAAATTATTTAAATAATTTATTATAATTCTGAATTGAAAAGGCAGGCATTATATTCTTTATATGCTTTAAACTTGGATTACTCAAGAGTGAGCTATTACGTTGTGGATTCTTGATTATATACCTTTCATAAAGTGTCATAAGAATTGCAAATTACAAAGACAATGAAGACCAAGTAATGACATACACAATTTTATTGGTCAAGAAAGTACTTTACATGTTAGAATTGTCATGACCTTGTGGTGAACCAGTGAGTCTTAAGGAAGGCATAAATTTTCCCAACCTCTTGTATCTGAACAAAGAGCATTAATCACATAGATGTCAAATGGGTGGTCTGATAGGCCCTGTAGCATAGCCAAATTAATTGGGTTGAGTAATTATGGATATTTTGGCTATAAAGTTGGTCACTGGTTAAGTTAGTTAATATATCAGATGTTCTACAACTCAATTTATATAATATGCTCCTTTTCTATACAAAATAAAACAGTTATATTTGTTAAGGAAAATACAGAGTAATGTAAGATATATTCCCCCAATGGAGGATTAAAAAATCTGCGGGTGAGGCAAAGTATAAACCATTCAAAGTCAAATGACATTGTATTCAAATATGTAAGATACTGCAACACAAACCTAAGATTACAAATAAATGAGCAATAGATTCATGATAAAGCATGTCAAAACCATCTCCATTAGATATTCTATTTCTAGATGGCTTCCTGAAAATTCCTCTCAAAAAACAAATCTGAGTGTGTGTGAATGACGTGGATATTTTACAAATTATCTGAATCCACTGTTTGACTATTATCAGTATGACATCACTCCTGTCACATATTTCCAATTAATAATGAGCTCTTGGTAATTTTCAAAGTCATGTTTATAATAGTTACTGTCAATCTGTACTGTTAATAAGGTAGCCATGAACCACATATGGCTATTGAGTATTTGAAATGTGGCTACTCAAAATATGCTGTAAGTATAAAACATAGTGGGTTTTGAAATCTTAAGATGAAAAAAGTAAATGTAAAATATTTGATTAATTTATATTGGTTTTAGGTTCATATGATACTATTTTGGATATATGGGTTAAATAACATATGTTATAATTAATTCCATATTTTTAATCTTTACTCTGGAAAATAGAACATTAAAAATTACATTTATGGCTCACATTATATTTCTGTTTAGCTGCACTGCTATAGATAAACAAAATCATTTGAATTCAGAGGAAATAATTTCCTGTAAGTTGATAAAATTTCAGGGAAGTATTTTTGTGAAAAGAATATAATTTCTAAAATGTAGCCTGATACATCATCATTCTGCCACTAATTGTATACTTTCAGCAGTGCAAAACTCACTACTTTAAAAATAGTGCTTTTAAAAAGAAAAAAATTGCAACATTAATCAATTGTTCCTATAGTAAACAAAATTTCAGCCTCCAATTAATTTCTGTTCATTGATTCTGGTTGTTCACTTTGGAACCACAGAGATTAATTCAAATCCCTAATATGCATAGTGACCTTTTAAACAAATGCAGAATAAGCTTTGATCAGGAAATCTAGATTCTAAGTGTACTCCTAATGAAATCTAAGTGTACGCGATCTTGCTTGAATACTTACTCATTTTGTAGTAGTGTTTCTGTAAATCTGTTTATATCTGCATATATTATTTTTGTACCAGCTGGTATTCAGGTCTTTTCAATTTTATACAAGGAAATTTATGTTATTTCAAACTCTAGATCATTCAAAAGATCCTTGAAACGTTTATTTTTATTCACTTAGCTTTTTTGGAAACCACTGTATTGTATACCTGAAACTGATATAATTATTTGATGTTGCATACCAACTCTACTTAAAATATTCATTTATGAGTGTACAGTATTTACTAGGAATGATCTGGGTTGAACAAGACAGACAACCTCATTTTCATGGGGTGTTGGTGGAACTCATTCTTCTTTGTGGGTTGTTGTTTTTGTTGTTGTTGTTGGTGGTGGTGGTGTGAGTGTGTGTGTGTGTGGTACAAAGCCCTATGAAATCCTCTTTGAGACCACCCTCCACACTGATGCAGATTAATTAACCAACAATTTTTGCTGTTCAGAATAACACAACTTTACCAAACTGAAGTGTTAATTTCTCCATGTTGACTATTAGAATTGCATGAGCTTGTCAAATACCTTGGTAAAATAAAAACTCCATGTCAACAAGCATTTATTTTATCCATTATAAGCAGTATGTTTTCAAAAAGGGAGGTCTTGAACTGAGCCAATGGATGAGTCTGATTTGGAGAGGAAACAATAAGAGCCAATGTTTATTGAGCATTTATTATGTCAGATGGATGCATAGAAAATAATAACCTGTATTTATTGAGCATTTAGCATTTGTGATATACCAGACAACATTCTAACATATTTGATACTCATAAAAAACCCTATGAAGTATATATTCTTCTTATTCTTATGTTATAGATATGGAAACTAAGGCTCAGAGAGGATAAATAACATGCTCTGGTTCCCTCAGCTATTAAATTGTGGAACTCAGATTCAATAGGCCTTCTCATTTAGAAGTTTAGGCTCTTCACCAGAACATTAGAAACATTCTGAGCACCTTAAGAAAGAGGAAACAGGAGCTCACCAATAGAACTGCATAAAGGACTAGAAAGGTCCTTGGGGCAAAATTAGGTGAAGCTGGATTTTGGACTTTATTCTATTTGTACTACTTGAACAGAGAGATAACAAAATGAAAGTCCTGTTTGGGGAGTATATTGACCTGATCCCAGTGCACAGGATAGAACTGGTGAAGTTAGAAGGAGATTATACCCCTGTGAGGATGTTGTTGCCTTAGTTCCTGAGAAAGGAGAAGAGACATAGTATCTCTAGGAATGGAAATGGTGAATGAATTGACAATTATTTGATATTTATTGGACATGAGGGTGAAGAGTTGAAAAATGACATCACACATGTTTTAGGCCTGAGTGACTGAGAAAAATGATCATCTATTATCAGAATGTAGGAAGTCGGTGTTGCAAGCAGTTTGGTGGAATGATAATGAGTTCATTTCTAGATATGTTGAATTTCAAGTGAGAAGTCAGCTGGCTGCTGAGGCATTTAGATAGTAATTCAAAAGTGAGGTCACAGCTAAATATGAATATTTGGGAGCTATTATGAAAGCTATGGTTAAATTTTTGGAGAGCATACAATTTATTAGGAAAAGAGAATTGAGAAAGAGATACAGAGGTCCAAGTTCGGAGCCTTATTTATTTATTTTTTAAATGTTTATTGTTGAAAGTTTTGCAGATGTCCCCTCACCCCCACACACTCTTCCAAACTCCCACCCCACCCCTGGCTTTCACCCACTATTGTCTATGTCCATAGGCTATGCATATATACATTCAAATTGGTTAATCTTTTCTTGCTCCCCTCTTCCCTCTAAGAATTCTCAGTTTGCTGCATGCTTCCATGTCTCTGGCTCTATTTTGTTTTTCACTTTATATTGTTCATTAGATTCCACATATAAGAGAGTTCTGAGGCTTTTAAACCATTATATTTGAGTATATGGAGAGAGGATAAGCTGAGAGGAAGCAAATATAGGAGTAAAAAAACAAAACAAAAAAACAAGCAAGTGGATCCATGTTATTTTGACATTTGGGTATTCAATAAAAGTTATTTTAAACATTAATTATTATCACACAGTCACATAAATGTGCATAGCAGTGTGGTTGCTCTTATTATTAACAAATGTGAATAACAATTCAATTATATAAAATACTGCCACATTAATTTTGTATAGCTTTTATTCTAAAAGTTATTAAACTTTTACTTTCATAACACTTTGAATAAGATATGGTTTTTAAATTTTGAAGTGCATCTATTATACACACATTGAGACATTCTTTAAGAATATTTAAAATGCTATTCTGTACTGGTTTAGGAACCTAATATGATATTTCAAATTACAAACGATTTTAGGATTTAAAAAACTAGTACTGAAAATCACTCAGGTGAAAAAAGAGCCCATAAATCTTTTCTGGCATGTGTAGAAGTGCCTAGAAGAAAAGTATTTATTCATATTGCATGTGATGATCATGCTCTGGTAAATAGCATTTGATTATTCACTTTTTTATTAGTAACTAAATACCTTTAGATATTTGTCTTATCCTTGAACAGTTATTGTCCTGTAGGAGATGCCTTCTATCTATTATAATAAAGGAAAACTGACTGGGAGTGTGATGGGGAAGAGGAGGTGGGGATCAAACTTGACAAATACAGTCATCCTGGCATAGGGCACTGAATTGGATTTACAAATGTAAAATGTTTAGTTCTATTAGAAAATAATATTTCTATATGACATTTTTAAGTTTTCGAAAGCTATCAAGTTTAAAATATTTCCAGTGTTTTAATGCAAAGAAATTGAGCACAGAGTAAAGATCAATAGAATATTTTAACTGAACTTTTATAATTAAATATTTCCCACTGCTTTGAATATGTTTGATTTTCAATATATTATCATTCCTAAGTCTACTTCAAATGTGTTCTTTTTAAAAAACAGTGTATTTTAAAGTTGTTTGAGATTAAGCTCCTTATGAATTTTGAAATTAAAGAAACTGTGATGTTTATAAGGTTGGAAAATATGTAATTCAGATCTTTTAATGTGAAACATTCTGATTTCATTCATTTGAATTTGTTGTGCTACCAAAGAAAGCATTTCTAGGGCAAGCTAATGGCATTGTTTATCTTATGAGAACATGCCTGTCAATTCCTCCATGCTAAAGATGTCATTTGAAATATCTGAGCAGATAGTCATGCACTTTTTTTGAGGATAAGGAGACAATTCTGCATTTTTAACTAAGGTTACTGGTATTTGATGAATGAGGCAATTTCTGATGAGACATATTTGCCCAAATGGTATTTATATCAGAATATTTAAAACAGGATCAAATTCAACTTGAAAATATTAACAATTAGCCCCATCAAATATATGGAAATTGACTTTTGTTGAAAAAACAGAATGATGAATTGAATTGTCTTGCATGTGTATTCAGCTCTGATAATGTTAAATGTTTGTCTTTATTTGCATCCTCAGGTACTTTACTAGTGTATTTTAAAACTTGCATAAAGTATAATATGGAAACATAATGCATGTCATTATTTTAGCAACAGGAGGTTGAACAAATATATTTTTGGTTTATATTTCTTATAACAAGTAATTTTAATTTAAATTAGCACTATCTTTTTTTTTTAGGCCTCCATTCCTTTGAAGGAATTGGAGCAGTTTAACTCAGATATACAAAAATTGCTTGAACCACTGGAGGCTGAAATTCAGCAGGGGGTGAATCTGAAAGAGGAAGACTTCAATAAAGATATGGTAAATTGGTTCTGATGAAAGTGTGAATGAACTAGGAGTGAAAATAAATAAATATTTGGAAAGAAATTACATAACTCAGGCTACCAACTAAATTATCAGGCCATACCTTGCACATTTTCTGATTCCAATGATTTATAACAAATGAAAAATATTATTGTTGAGCTATTATTATGAATGACAAAGTACTATAGTATGGCCATATAGGAGCACTAACAGATTCTGATAAATAGCTCAGCAAGTTTGATTTGACCTGTACTCTTTTCAAACTCAAGAGGATAAAATGTAATGAGGATAAAAGAAAGATCAGAAAATAAACTGGAACTTAACTATCACTGATGGCTGAGCTTTTGTGTCAGTCATGTTTTTGGTAATACAACATTTATTTAAAAGAAAGGGCAATCACATACAGTATAAACATCGTTTGTTAAAGTTTACCACGATTGGTTTTACCAAAAAGTTGAACAAATATTATAATGTGTATATAAAATACATAAAATTTATGCTGCTTATTTCATGGGGGTAAAAAAATGTAACCATGTGGGCTATTCCCAAACTGGTAACTTCTTTATTCAACCCTGATAATTTCAAAGTGACTTTTATATTTATTTCTGGCTTGAATATTTTTGTGTCACATCCCTTTTCACTGACTTTTTTTTCCTCCTCCACCCTTTCACATTTTCCTTCTTTCACAGCCATCACCTATATGGCATCCTTAAACTTTACATATATTATTCTAGAGATTTCTGACATGTATTGATCCTAGAGGCTTCTCAGACAATGCTTGAAAATGACATCCAAAGGCAGAATATATATATATATATATTTAAATAATAGGCATGCAAAGCAATAAGATAATTATTTCCACAAATCTCAGTTCCCACTGGTATCAATTCTGGCTTCTGGGAGCTGCCTGAATCAGTGTTCCCTGTGTAAGGGCTTTGGGGGCCTTGCCAACTCAGCTCCTGGAAAGAAAGACAAGAAGAGGCTTTCCAAGATGCTGAGTTACAACTGTCTCTACTTCATGTCAAAGAAGAAACCCAAGGGCACCAAGTTGAAACAGTTTGCTGCTTACCTACCTCGGGCTGATCACCGCCTTTGGCCAATAGCTCTCACCGGGTTTAGGGAAAGAAATTTTCTTGTTTATTTTTTATCTTCAGCCCTAGGAAATGTTGCAGACTTTTAAAGACATGTTAAAATAAGGAAGGTCTTTTTACATGCTATAAGTATACACAGGGGCAGGCAAGGGTATGTTTATAGTTGTTTGTATGATAAATAGTATAATAATGAATAATACAAGGATAAGTTTTGTTTTGTGTACTCACAACTGTAAGCATACTTTTGCCCAACCCTGCATATGTCTGTGTTACATTATTTCAATATACTAGTAACTGACAAATTGCACATAAAAACCCCATTTATTCAAAAGAAAAATAGTTCCTCAGTTGTGTGTAGAAGTTTAAATATGTACAATAGATTTGAAAATGTGATATCTGACTCCATGAAGAGTTATACACACACATACGTGCATTTTTAAGAATTTTCTTATATTTGTTATTCTTAGCTCATCAGATTACCTTGCAGGATAAACCTCCTTGATAGAAAGTTTTCATACATTGAGTTGAAAGAAATATAAGAAACTGGACATGAAATATTACATGGTTACATATGTTAGTATATTAAACCAGAACTTATTCAAATAAATTCAAAGTACATAGAGTAAAAATATTTTTGGAGTCCAAATAAGCAAAATACATATAAAAAACATTTAAAGTGATTTTTCGAATGTGTATTTAAATACTTATTTGATTGTATTTTGTTAAAAATAATATGCACATATGACATTTTTAAGAAATGATTTGCAATACTTGACAGCAATTTAACACACCATTTTTTTTTACTAATGTCCTAATATTTATCATGAATTTTGGACATTTAGATTATTTAAATCAGAGATTATTAGAAATTAGTGTACATTTAAAACAAAAAGTTTTCACTTAAAAATGATTGTGAAAATTTTAAGATTTGTTGCCATCTCATACTCACACATCCACATCCATATTCTTATATGGACTACTTAGCATTATAAATGACCAGTTTAGTTTACTTCTAACATTTTCAATTTCTAAAAATATACTGAAAATCAAAGCCAAAAGAATGCTTTCACAGCAATTCAGGACTTGTCTGAAATGATGAAGTACCTTATTCTCCCATCTGCCTACATATACCCCTTATCAAATGTGTCCTTTTGAACTAGACCAGAGGAAACTTCTTTTAAAAGTAAAAGTATAACATATAAAAGAAAAACTGTGAGCATAGTCTCTTATCATAACATTCCTTGAGAGTTTCAAATTGGATTTTTTGTGTTTAAATAACATGTTTTATTATCTTTGTTAATGATGTACAGCTTTTTTAAAAACCAAAATGAAGACTGTACTTGTTGTTTTTAATCAGAGTGAAGACAATGAGGGTACTGTAAAAGAATTGTTGCAAAGAGGAGACCACTTACAACAAAGAATCACAGATGAGAGAAAGCGAGAGGAAATAAAGATAAAACAGCAGCTGTTACAGACAAAACATAATGCTCTCAAGGTATTAGAGCTAAAATTATAATATACCTTGCCTGTGGTTTCTTTTCATATGTAGGGTAAAATATATTGTGCATAAATAAAGTCTGCTTAAGAATTTTACTCACCAGAAATACATTATTTCCCTGTTCAGTCTGTGTGCTTTATCTAACATTTGTGAGTGGTGTCTTTAATTTTTAAAGATGTGTTGCTTAACAATTTTTAGGCTTTTTTTTGGTTAGACAATTTTTGCTTAATAGAAATCCAAAGATATGAAAATACACCATGTGTAGCATTTCTGCATTTTGTTTTCTACTGGTTTATTCTTAGAAATTATGTTTACATTTATCTTGAAAACCCTGCTTACCTGCCAAAATAACCAATATATATTTTTGGGCTTTTTGATTCTTGTATGTTAGTGATTTTATTTAAAATATGTCCATTTTTTGTTAGCCCATAACTTATTTAGTAAGGCCTGGGATTCTACTTGAATTTTTCAATAAATTTAATTTTCCCTTCAAGAGTCACTCTGCAACTAACTAAGCATTTGCAAGAGTCTAATTTTATTTATGAAGGAATCCTCAAAATAATGTTCATGTTCTTGAAGAAAAACTGGTACTCTCTTTCTAACCAGTGATAGTGTATTGCTTCAAGTACCCGCATGATTCATGTGGATTTGTTCAGAAAGGACATAATAAAGTACTGGTTTCTCTATAGTAATATGTGGGAGGTTCTTGAATTGATACTGGACATGTGAAGAGTTTTGTGGAATAATCCCTTTTTATGTGCTTTGCAATCTTCACTATTTGCATGCATGGCTGATTTTATAATGCTGTTAATAGTCCAACTTCTCATTGTCAATCACTCTATTAAAGCTATGTATCTGTGTAGGTGGATCCTACTAGTAAGTGGATGGGGTCTGCTTTCTATATGTCAATAAGAGTATAAAATCTTTTCCCATATAGCCAGACAACCAAATAAACACTGCTGAGAAAGTAATTACACAATATTGTGTTTTCAAGTAATCCACTAGGAAAGTCTAATTGGCCAGCAGGTGTTCTGAAGGTAACTGCTGAGAAATATAGTAAATACAAAAGGTCTGTTTCTAGAGGGAAAACAAGAGCAAGCCACAGTGTGCTCAGAAAAACAGAAATCTGTAACTCACACTCTTCCAACTGTGACCAAGCTTACAGACAGGAGTATCTACACTGGTCATAGGATGAGATGTGTCTTACAGAATAGCAGTGTTTAGTGTTTATCTGGTATAGCTCTAATGAAATCTATAGAATATCTCTAAATATTTTTACACAGTACACATCACTTGTGCTTAGTAAACCAAAGGAGTTTCATATTGTATGAGCAGAAGCCATTTCTTTTGGAAAACATTTGAGTTGCGTGATGATTAAGGGACTATTCAACTCTCATTCCACGTGGCTGTGTCTTGATACCTTTGAAAAAAGCAGCATTCCATCTGGCTCATCCCAGGCATTTATTACCTCCACAAGAGATTTAGAAATTCAACTAAAAATGTAAACTGCAGCAAATTTTACATCCCCAGTTTTAAACAAAATGGAGAGCAAAATGTATATTATTATTGAAAATGTGTGTTAGAAGCAGTGAATGAAATTCTACTCCACTTGCCAAACCAATCTACACCACACAGTTCAGTATATATGTCAACCTGCCATTGTGTCCAATTCTGATCCTTATAAAATAGTTCAAATAAGTTAAAAACCTTCTAATATAATGAATATTTTAGCAGTTCTTTGAGACTCGTTATTTTCTTTTTCTCCAATTAAATCTATACATGAAGCCCTAATTGCTACTGCTCTGACAAAATTAAAGCTGTATTCTGAGCTCATACATTCCCTCATGTCACCATAAAATGGTATTTCAACAAATCTTATTGATCAGAGAAGATATTGGTTGTGCTTGTACAGAGAAAAATAATTAATTGCCCTATTATTGACTTATTAAATCAGCCACCCTTATTTATCTCATCAGGTTGATTGGCAACCATGTACTATTTCTTTGCTTTTTAAAATAATGCATTATTTTGCATTTGGAGCATGGTTGGATAGAGAAAGAAGTTGACCATGCAAGCCTTGAAAGGAAAAAAAAAGCATTTTGTATACATGCATATAAGTACAACCAATGGACACAAAACTCTGGGGAGGGAGGGTATGTATGGAAGGGGGGGCAATGTTAAAATATGTACACAGATAATAATTTAATAAAAAATACTTAAAAAATAAAAAGAATAAATTTTAAAATCTAAAAAAAAGCATTTTTATAACATTGAAACTGTCATTTTAATGTACACTCATGGGAATACCATTTTCACACTTCTATGTATACTAGAGGCCTGGTGCATGAGGTTCATGCACTCGTGGGGGTAGGAGGTCCCTCAGCCCAACCTCTGTCCTCTCACAATCTTGGAGCCCTTGAGAGTGGTCCCACTGATGGCTTAGGCCCAAACAGGCGGACATCCTCAGTGTTGCCACGGAGGTGGAAGAGGCTCCAGCCACCACCACTGTGCTCGCCATCAGTGAGCCCAGCATCTGGCTGAGTGGCACTCCCCCTGCGGGACCCCACTGATCACCAGGGGAAAGCTCCTGCATTGTGCATCTGCCCACACAATGTGGTCATTGCATTATAGTGACTGGTCTTTCAGCTGTTCAGTGTTTTTTCATAAACCATTTTCACAGGGATTTCTAAAACCAAGAATTAAGTTACTTTACCACATAGATTTAAAATGCTTGTGTATGAACCCAGGGTGCAAGCTATACATTTTAGAAAATGTTAACCTATTTTAAAAGTCAATTACAAACTTAGGTTTGTACAATTGTCTAGTTTGATCAATTGTATTCATATTAAACTATTTCAAATAGATTACATGATCATTTAGTTCACGTAACAGAATTTCTAATAAGTTTAAACATGCCAAGAGGAAATACTTTAAGTTGGTCATTCAGATTTCTTAGCTTCATGGTTTTGCCACATAAGTACATAATTTGATCATCTATTCGTATGTTCAGCATTTTAATGGAAATTTAATCAAAGTTATACAAGGAGGTGAGGGACTCAAATTATTTTTGAATAACTACAGCCAGATGTGTACTATACATATATATTGATATTTTAATAATATCTGCACCATGAACAGGATTTGAGGTCTCAAAGAAGAAAAAAGGCTCTAGAAATTTCTCATCAGTGGTATCAGTACAAGAGGCAGGCTGATGATCTCCTGAAATGCTTGGATGATATTGAAAAAAAATTAGCCAGTCTACCTGAACCAAGAGA
This sequence comes from Pipistrellus hanaki, assembly GCF_964339955.1. Taxonomy (NCBI): domain Eukaryota; kingdom Metazoa; phylum Chordata; class Mammalia; order Chiroptera; family Vespertilionidae; genus Pipistrellus; species Pipistrellus hanaki. The sequence goes on from NC_140524.1 coordinate 84,649,287, forward strand.
TGAAAGGAAAATAAAGGTAATGTTGTTTTAGAATGTCAATCCTAGATTTTATTGCTACCATTTTATTTATTTAACTTGAACTGTGTGGATCATATTTCAAATGTTGATATGGTTATTTATTAGTGTTCACTCTGACTTTATGTATTTCCTTGTATTGTATTTTTTTAGTATATGTATTGTATTAAGTGTTTTCAACTGACTTAATGTTGAGTGAATAAACTTTTATTTTTAGACAATGTTCAATTTAATTAAGAAATGTCATGTGTTTTCTGGTAAAATTGTAATTGACTTTGTGTATCTTTGTTCCAGATGAACAAATATCTTATTGGTATATGGACGGCTTCTTTCTCATGTTAGCACATTCATTTCATCAGAGCATCTTCACACATCACTGTCAAATCTCTGTAGATGTATTTGCATATTGTCTGAAGATGTTTTTTATGTTCTTTCTTTACTTTTTAGTTTGCTTCATTCTCTGTTGAATTCCTCAAAATTTTATAAAAAGGAAATAAAAATTTATTTGATCACCCTCTAAATTATATTCTATATGGATGGTCCCTAATAATAAAAAAATCACTCCAATTTGGGTTAACCCCCAAAACAGCAGAGGAATTGAGAAGAAGAAAAATATTAGATCAATTTAAATATTTTATTAATTAGGGTATCTAGCTAGAACTGAGCATTCAAAGGATAACTGAAATAATATTTGGGTTCTCGGGTGAAGATGAAGTAATGGCTTCCATATTTGTAAATTCTGAAAAATTGCAACAGCCTATGAAATTTCTGAGGGAAGTATGTGCTGCTTATAGGTTGGTTGATATGGTTAGCTAACTGCCCTGGGCCCTGTATTGGTTTTGCTCAATAGGAAATTGATCGTGAATTGCAGAAGAAGAAAGAGGAGCTGAATGCAGTGCGTAGGCAAGCTGAGGGCTTGTCTAAGGATGGGGCCGCAATGGCAGTGGAGCCAACTCAGATCCAGCTCAGCAATCGCTGGAGAGAAATTGAGAGCAAATTTGCTCAGTTTCGAAGACTCAACTTTGCACAAATTGTGAGTTGTTACTGGCAAACCCACGTATGTGTTTGCAGCTGCTACTCTAATAACAGTGGCCTACTAACAAAACTGGAAAAAAATAAAAAAACAACAAAATCTGGGTGCAATTTCAAACTTCTAATATGCATTCTGAAAGTGAATAGTTTTCACTCACTTTGGCTTCTGTAACACTAGTGGCTAATTTTTCAGATTAAAAATATGATAAATTAACATAGGAAGCAGCCCCTTACTAAAATTGAAAAAATACATATTTTTTCTGCATCATTTTTCATAACATAGGCAGTGTAATTTGTCAATTTATCATACATTTACTTTATTTCAGTGTCTAATCAAAAATTGCTTTCCTGAGATCATCTCATGCTACTTTTGCTTTCTTAATGTATACATGAAAAATAATAAATATTTTGTGAATCATCTTATATCACCTTGCATAAGCCCTTCTATCATTGACTTAAAAAATAATAGCTTAGTCCTCATCTACTTAATGTGTTCAACAGTTTATTAGAAGAAATTGATGCCTAGTTAAGATGGTTGAAAATTGATAGCAGATGGAAAAACTGTTAAATATTGTGACTACTAAAATATCTCAAATCAAAGAAAAAGGAATAACTGCTACTCTTTCAAAAAAGTGGCTAGAATATTTGTGATTCTGTCTTTTAAAAGGTGATTGCTAAGTGGAAACTGGGTCTTCTTAGCACTTCATTTGTAGTAGGCATATAAACCTTAGGGATTTTTTTAAACACATACATGTTTTCATTCTGTTCTGAGAAGTTGTAAAGTGAAGAGGAATGGTTACCACTCTGTAATTAGGCTAAGAGAGTACTCCTCCCAAAACCAGGATATCAGAGCCTGGAAAATGAGGCTTTATAATTGTAGTAGATTGAATAATATGAAATCAACAGATAGTCAACCATTTTTTACCTATATAATGGTAATTCCATTTATTTTAATCCATAGGTAAGACTTTTGGGGGGAGGGGCTTCTTATGTGATATTATTGATTCCATTTAATATGGTGTATATTTGAAAATATGTCAGGGCAATTAATATAACTATTACGAGCATATAATTCTGTTACTACTTCTTAGTAATCAAAGGAATATATACTTTGTATTATTGTGACTTCTTTTACGTGTTAGAAAAATCCATGAATACACTGCTTTCTCTGAAATCCAATACTCTAAGATTTAGTAGCAGCTGAATATTTTGAGACATTGGACGTAATACAATGCATTTAAACTATTGATACATTATATATATATAATTAATTTCAGAGAGGAAGGCAAAAGGAGACAGAAACATCAATGATGAGAGAGCATCACTGATTGTCTGCCTTCTGTACGCCCTCCCTGGGGATCGCGCCCACAACCCAGGCATGTGCCCTGCCTGGGAATTGAACCCTGACCTCCTGGTTCATAGGCCAACACTCAAGCACTGAGCCACATCAGTCAGGCTAAACTACATTACATTTGACCTCTAATTCCACCTGATTGCACTTTTCAGATCAGATGTTAGGACCGAATAAGTTAAGCTTACAGTAGAAAGCCTGTGTTTGTGAAAGCAAAAAGAATTGAAAGATTAGACAACTATAAAGAAAATTCAAGTACAAAATGTTTGCTTTGATTTAATAGATCATTCAAGGAGAAGTCCTTTGCTTTTAATTATCTGACTACTAATTTCTCCATTCTAATTATCCTCAAATATTAAAACACACTATATGCAGGATTACATTTTTTACAACCTGGTAAAGGTATGTCATTAACACTTTATAATTAAATATACACAGTATAAAAAAAATCTCCATCAAACACACTTAAAATATCATTATGTAATTAATTACACATAATAGGCTCCCAACAATATTTATAAAACATAACAATAAAATGTTTGGTGAAATAAAGTAAGGCTATCTAAATCGCTATACAAACTCAAAAATAACTTATAGTAAAATAATAAGATATATTTTCACACAAACCACTTCTTCTTGATTTTATATCTGAAAGATTCAAAATTCAGAAGGTTCTGAATTCGGGAAAATATTTTTAGGTAAATCTTGATTTTCCATGATAATACAAGCAATAACAATATGTATGAAGAATAACCAATTTTATGTTACAATTATATTTGACTTTATATTTTAATTAGTCCTAAAATATGATAGGTGGTTGATATATCCAAGATGTATCTTTATATTCCATTATATTTCTTTTTTTTTAAATATATATTTTATTGATTTTGTACAGAGAGGAAGGGAGAGAGATAGAGAGTTAGAAACATCGATGAGAGAGAGTCATCGATCAGCTGCCTCTTGCACACCCCCTACTGGGGATATGCCCGCAACCAAGGTACATGCCCTTGACCGGAATCGAACCTGGGACCTTTCAGTCCCCAAGCCGACGCTCTATCCATTGAGCCAAACCGGTTTCGGCTCCATTATATTTCACCAATAGTAACATATATTAAGAAACTGATGTGACGTGTCCACTGGTTAAAGGCATCTTTCCCAATTATTCTATGATGAGGCCATTTGTAATATCCACAAGCAAATAGCTTAACCAAAAGTTATATTTGCAATAATCCTACAGTGGCCCTGATGTAGCACAGGTGGTCAGAGTTTCAAAATTCCTTACCTCACTCTTCATTCCACTTCTCTGTTGTTTTGTGTGTTTTTTCCCCCAAAATATTTTTATTGATTTCAGAGAGAAAGGGAGAGGGAGTGAGAGATAGAAACATCAATGATGGCAGAGGATCATTGTTAATCTGCCCTCTGCATGCCCCACAGTGAGGATCAAGCCCACAAGCAGGGCATGTGCCTCAAGTAGGAATCCAACAGTGACCTTCTGTTCCATAGGTCAATACTCAACCATTGAGCAACACCAGTCAGGCTTCTCTTTTCTGTTTCTCTCATCTTTCTCTTAAATGTCCCTTTCTGTTCTCTTTAGCTATAAACTTTAGTCTTTATTGGACTTAATGAATTTCAGTTAGTCTTTCATATGTTAGCAGTGGCAATTGAAGATTGTAGGCAGGGCTGTAAAATGCTTAATATTTTATAGCTGAGTTTAAAATGAGGAATTAATTTTTCTATTTCGGAAGTAAAGACCCATAAATATAGGCTAAGTAGTGTAAATATTAGTGCACTTCAGGGACTATGTCCATGTCACAGCTATATAAGCAAAAATAACAATAAGAACAATTCATGGACACAGACAACAGTATGGTGATTACCAGAGGGAAAGGGGTGAGGGGAGTTAGAATAGGGGGAAAAAGGGGGATAAATGGTGATGAAAAACTTGACTTTGGGTGGTGAACACCCAATACAATATATACTGAGTGACCAGAATATTATGATCTCTGAAGGCATAATAATCTGACCACTCAGCACACACACACACTCTCACACACACAGTATATTATAGAATTATATGCCTGAAGGCTATGTATTTTTATTAACCAAAATTACCCCACTAAATATTTAAGAGACCAAAAAATATAAAAATCTTAGTAAAAGAAGGAGTTGTCCCTTTACTAACTATAACTCCATTTGCCCTGGATATCCTATAGTTTCAAATTCCAAGTAAATAATGCTGATATTAAATATTTTATATCCAACAACTCTTATTCAGCTTCTTATTTTGGATGTCTAACATATATCTCAAAGATAAGGTAGCCAAGTCATGAATAATTTATTTCTCCCCACATAAATTGACTCCTATGGAGCTCTTTGAGTGTAAATTGCCCTTTCACTTAGTAAAAAACCTAGACATCATCCATGATTCCATTTTTCTCTTATATTGTTAATGTAATTCACTTCAAATCCTGAGAGGTAGAAACATCAATGATAAGAGAGAACCACTGATCAGCTGCCCCCTGCACACCCCACACTGGAGATCTTGCTGGCAACCCGGGCATGTGCCCTGACGGGGAATTGAACTATGGCCTCCTGGTACATAGGTTGACGCTCAACCACTGGGCCACAAAATAGATTTGTTCCAATTAACACTGCTCATTGTGAAACTTGACTACAGGATGATCATCTCTCATCCTTTTTACTTCAGCAGCCTCTAAGTCTTGCTTTCAGTCTTTTTCCACTTATTCTATATTCTCCCTGGTGAAGCCAGAGAGCTCCAAGATCATAAGTGAAATTCTGTCAACTCCCTGCTGATCATTACCTTTCACCAAAATCCTTTGAGCATCTATATAATGTGAGCCCTGACTGTCACTCCTATTACTCCAAATTTATCTTCATTTTTGCCAGCCTCCTGTCATAGAGGTATAAAATGTTCTCCTGTACTTAAACACACCAAATAATTTCCATCTTAGGACCATTCCACATATTGTTTCTTCATGAAAAATGTTTTGCCTATATTTTTGCATAGGTGTTATAACTTAACCACTCTGCCATTTAGGAACAGTGAACCTTTAGTAGAATGTTGATATATAATGTACACAACTAATACTTAATAGGGATTTTTTCTCCTTTAGAAGTAATTTTATACTCCTTATAATTATACATGCCATTTGGGAATTTAATACAATTGTCCACAACAGCAAGTTTTATTGCAGCTAATTTTGAAAGTGTGTATACTGAGAAAAGACAAAATGTTCTGGAAGCCTAACATTGAGGTGCTGAAGGGTGAATATGAGGAAGGTTACAGTAATGAATTGCAAAGGTTAGCTTTTACTATATTAGAGTAAATTAGAATAAAGTATTTTAACAGCATATATTTTCTAAATATAAAAGTTCTTGATAAGTTTAAATAATACTAACTTTCTTAGTCGATTCACTTTATTTTTCAATTTATTTATTTTTAGAGGAAGGAAAAGGAGAGAGGAGAGAGAAACATCCATTTGTTGTTCCACTTATTTATTCATTTACCGGTTGCTTCTTGTATGTGCCCTGACTAGGAATTGAACTTGCAACCTTGGCATATAGGGACTGCACTGTAACCAACTGAGCTACCTGGTCAGGCTCATAGATTCACTTTAAATTCCAGAAGAAATGTATTGCATAAATTAGTCTTTCAGTGAATCGTTTCGTAAAATGGAAACACTTTTATATTGTAAACCTTTTCCATTAACTTTTAAATATCATTTGAGTTGGAATAGGACTTTATATTTATACAAAGAGCTGTCACATGTGTCTAGGTTTATCCCACTAATAACCCCAAGAAATAAGTAGTATTTATTGCTATTTTCTTTATAATATAAAAAGTAAATGAAGTTATTGAGATATATCCAAGGTCACATGTAGGGTATTGCAGACCCCAAGCTTGATCTCAGTGCTTCTCAAAAGGCTGTGGGGATTTTCAAAAAATATTGTGTCCAAATAAGTTTGAGAAAAGCTGGGTTAAAAAAAGTCTCCTTACTCTAGAAAATTTCAGGGCTTTTGATATGCAAATGTAATTATGAATTTCTACAAGGGGAATAGATTCTGCAGACTTTCACATCTGGAAAGTTGCAGTACAAAGGGGGAAATTTCATTTCAGTTTCATGATAGGATTCCTGTTTGAGTGGCTGTGAAGAACAAGCGTTCTTCAGGAAAAAAAAAAAAAAAAAAGGAAAAAACATCTCTGTACCATTATGCTTTTGTTAGTTTGGATTTTTAAAAACATGAAGCAGAGAGTACAAGAAAATTAATCACAGAGCTGCCAAAATAATGTACGGACCTAGTTTTGATAGCCTGTCACTCATTTTTTGGTGTGTATTTTTTCCTATCACATAATGGTAAGCAATTAGTTTTGAGAGTTAAATAAGGGGGAAACTTTTTTTTTCATAATTGCCACACAGATATTTTTTTCTTTACCTTGGAATAACAATAGAGACTGTCAGTTGCCAATGCAAGAAGATCCTTGGAGAATTTGGGAACGTACATAATTTTCTTCTTTAGAGACAGAATAATGTTCTTTAGTAAACAGAATTGTGAATATAAAAGACTAATAACGGTTGCTAAAGAAAATGAACCAAAGAAATATCTGCTTATAGAATTTTTCTTTTCTCAGCTTCAATTTTATAATTAACCTATCACAAGAACTAAGAAAGAAATTAGACAAGTAAGGGTTTTATGTTGTTCTATATTGTTTGCGATAATAATATTTATCACCATTTCAATAGCATTTTTTCTAATCTCTAGTTGTGTAATAGAATCAGTTTAATGTTTGTTTAGTAAATAGAAAATGTTCAGCTAGAATCAATTTCCAAGAATATGATAGACTGACTGATTCCCTCATCCCTCATTTCAATGTATGGGAATTCTGCATAAAATATAAATTTTATACATATAGCTGAGCTCAAAATATATTATGGAATGTCTCTTCCCCCAGTTGCCATAAATGAGCACATCATCTCCTATGATTTTGGATATGCATTCAAGTCCTTACAGGAGAAAGCTTTAAAGACCATTTAGTAGAAAATATGTGTCCTTATATAACATGTCACTACACAGATGTAAATGTGGTGTTAGCCAGAAGGAAAGCTATGTGGGGCATAGGTGGAGGTGGGCAAAAGGGAAGAAAATTAGGACAGGAAGACACTTTGTTTGGGGTGATGGGTGCAAGATGCAGTGTGCAGATAATGTTTTGTTGAGTTGTACACTTGAAACCTGTATGTTTTTGTAAACTAATGTCACCCCAATAAATGCAATAAAGAAGGGATAAATAATTTAAAAAAAAAATTCCTGCATAAAACAGAACCTTCAAAGGCTTCGCTCGGCATATGAAGGGAAAATACTTAAATCCTACTCACAAACTCAATACATCTGACAGAAATGGTAGCTGGAGAAAAACAATATTTTAATTTTTTTCTTTATTGTTGAAAGTATTACAGATGTTCCCTTTGTGTTTTTTCTCACATTAATCCCCTCCACACCACATCCACCCTCCCAGACCTTCACCGCACTAATGTGTGTGCCCAACGGTTATGCATATGTGCTTCAAAGTTCCCTGGTTAATCACTGCCCACCTATCCCACCCCCACCCCCACCTTCTCTTCCCTCTGAGATTCCACAATCTGTTACACGATTCTATGTCTCTGGATCTATTTTGTTCATCAGTTTAATTCACTAGATTCCACATTTCAGTGAGGTCAAGTGAAACTTATATCCCTCTGACTGGCTTATTTCACTTACCATAGCCAGCACTTGTCCTTTATTGATTGGTTGATGATAGCCATTCCGACAGGTGTGAGCTGATATCTGATTGTTGTTTTTATTTACACCTCTCTGATGATTAGTGACTTTGAGCATTTTTTTTCATAGGTCCCTTGGGCTTCTATGTGTCTGTTTAGGTCCTTTGCCCATTATTTTATTGGATTGTTTGTCATCCTTTTGTTAAGATGTATGAGTTCCCTATATATTTTGGAAATTAACCCCATATTGGATGTATCATTGGCAAATATGTTCTCCTATGCAGTAAGCTCTCTATTCATTTTATTGATGATTTCATTTTACAGTGCAGAAGCTTTTGATTTTTAAAAATATTTTTATTGATTTCAGAGAGAAAGGGAGATGGAGAGAAAGAAAGAAACATTAATGACAAGAGAGAATTATTGAACTGCTGCCTCTTGCATGCCCCACACCGGGGACCCATCCAAAATCCAGGCATGTGCCCTAACTGGTAATCAAACTGCGGCCTCCTAGGTCATATGTCAATGCTCAAACATTGAGCCAGTACAGCCAGGCTAGAAGCTTTGATTTTGATGCATTCCCATTTGTTCATTTTCTCCTTAGTTTCCTTTGCCCTATAAGATTTATTGGTAAACATATTGCTACAAGTAGTGTCTGAGATTTTGCTCCCTATGGCTTCTATTAAGACTTTTATGGTTTCCTACCTGATGTTTAAGTCCTTTATTCATTTTGAGTTTATTTCTGTGTATGGTGTAAGTTGGTGGTCTAGTTTCATTTGTTTGCATGTACCTGTCCAATTTACCCAACACCGTTTATTGAAGAGATTGTATTGATTCCATTGTATGCTCTTGCCTCATGTGCCAAATATCAACTGAGCATAATGGCTTGGGTCGATTTCTGGGTTCTCTCTTCTGCTCCATTGATCTGTATATGCCTGTTATTTTGCCAGTACCAGGCTGTTTTGAGTACAGTAATTTTATAGTATAACTTGATATCTGGTATTGTGATCCCCTCAACTTTATTCTTTCTCAAGATCGTTGCAATTATTCAGGGTTGTTGTTTTTTTGTTTGTTTTGTTGTGTTTTTTTTTCATATAAATTTTAAGTATTTATTCTAGATCTACATTATTTGTTCTAGAGTACATTATTGGTGTATACAATGCCATCAATTTCTGAGTGTTGGTTTTGCTTCCTATTATTTCTCTGAATTCATTTACTAAATCAAGTAGTTTTTTGATGGAGTCTTTAGAGTTTTCTATGTACAACATCATGCCATCTGTTAATAGAGTTTTACATCTTCATTTCCCATTTGGATGCCTTTTATCTTTTCTTCTTGTATGATTATTATGGCTAGGACTTCCAGTCCTATGTTGAGTAAGAGTTGTGAAAGCGGACATTCCTGTCTTGTTCCTGTTCTTAAGGGAAATGAGTTTAGTTTTTGCCCACTGGGCATGATGTAGGCTGTGGGTTTGTTATATCTGGCCTTTATTATGATAATGTATGATTCCTCTAGTCCCATTTTATTGAGAGATTTTATCAAACAAAGGTGTTGAAATTGTTGAATGCTTTTTCTGTATCAGTTGATATGATTATGTGATTTTTGCCTTGCAGTGTTGTATCATATTTATTGATTTTTAAATTTGGTACCAGCCTTACATCCCCAGAATAAAACCCACTTGGTATTTGTGTATTATCTTTTTAATGCATTTCTGGATTTGATTTGCTTACATTTTTTGAGGATTTTAACATCTGTGTTAGTCAGGGATATTGACCTGAAATTATCTTTCTTTTTAGTGTATTTATCTTCTCTGTGCCTGCAGGGCTCACCCCCAAGCACATTGTGTGTGCTGACAGACAGAACAAAATACAACCCTACAAAACCTGAAACAAAAGATAAAAACACCAATAACATACACAAGATCCCTACAGCACCAACAAAAGCAACTACCAGAGAAGAGAGAATTAGGAAAGAGAAAGGAGAGCAAGAATTATAGAAAAAAAGAAAGAAAAAAATATGAGAAAACAAAACAAAATAAACAAAGCACAAACAGCAACAACAAAGAGGGGGAGGAATATGTAGATGCTGAGCTGAAATAAAGAAAATAAGAATACAGGGTTAGATGACTAAAGGAAGGAAAACAGTTTAAAATGAATAAGAAGAGAAAAATGTAAAGAAAAATAGAGGAGAAAGCATAGACCTAAAATATGAAAAAGAAAAAAAAAGTTGAGAAAGCAAATGTAAGGAGAGTAATAAAGGAAGAAAAAAAAAACAGTAGTGAAAAAAAGAAAAAAAATTAGTTGAAAAAGGGAAGAGGAAAATCAGATATATGAAACAATAGAAACAGTATCCAGGTGTGTGTTTTTTTGTCATTCCTTGGTATAAGTCTCCTTTTCAGCTGGACTTGTTGGTAATTCAAGGTCAATGTTCTCCAGTTTATTTCCAGTTTGGCCAAGTCAAGGAGAGAGGCTGGGAGTAGAGCCTTCTTCATGGTCTTTAGAAGAAACCAATTCTGCTGAACCTTGGAACCTTGATCTTGGGCTTCTCACCTCCAGAACTTACTCAAATTAACTCCCTTAATTTGAGAGTGGTTACATAAGTTCCTGATCCCCTCACACCATTGGTTTTACAGACCAGGGATGGCCTCAGTACCTTCACTTTGACCACCAGGTGCTGCTATGCTTCCTCCACTCCACTTAGACCCACCTGCCCAGGGAAGATGCCATTTTATTCTTGGAGAAAAATAATCTTCTTTTTGAAAATTGAAATTGAATGGTGGTGCGGGGGCACCTTTGTCTGCATTTTTTCATTAACTACAAGGCTGGACACTCTTGAATTGAGAAATTAACATAAAATTGGTCCCAGGTTCCTGAAATACTTGGAGTGCTTCCTCAAAATAATAAGATAAATCAATCTTTTGGGAGCATCCCAGAGACACACAAACACTGAAGATTAGTTCACAACAAAATATTATATCCCACATGGACAAATAATATATTGTGACTTAGAGTCATCTCATAATGATCAAGAGAATTAGTACCTCATGAACTGAAAATTATAGAAAACTATTGGATACTCTAAATATGTTGAAAATAATTATAGAGATAAATGTATAAAATAAACATTAATTTATAAAGCATTATGAAAAATGCACAGGTATTTATGATGAAAACAAATAAAATTGGTCAAAACTAAAGGCTAGTCATTAAAATAAAAATTAGGCATATGGCCCTAACCAGTTTGGCTCAGTGGATAGGGCATCAGCCTGCAGAGTGAAAGGTCCCAGGTTTCATTGAAGATTTTTTGAATTGGTAGTGTTGCATGTACCAAAGAGAAATAAATACAAATGCATTTTACTTTAATGTCTCTTAAATATACAATTTAAATATATCCCACAAATAAAGTTCTAATGACTTGAGTTTAGCATTGAAATGGCAATTCATGAGAGGCAGCTAGCAGCAGAATCCAAATCTCAAAGACAGAAAATAATGACTTAATCTGATACAGAATGTAAAGTAAATATATTTAATATTTTAATGTAGTAAAAGTTTACATCAAAAGTATTAATTAGGAACAAGACACACTAAAATTAATTAACTATAAATTTGTTTAGAAAAGAATCACATGGAACTTCTAAAAATTGAGAAAAAATTTTTAACAAAATTTGACATTTAATTCTGTTAAAAAGATAACACTTTATATTATGGTAGTTATGTAAAAACTAGATTAAAATACATAAAACAAGAATTGAATATCTTTAGGACAGTTGACATTTTTAAGTATTTCTTTTTAATTTCTTTATTGATTAAGGTATTACATTTGCGTACTTATGACCACATTGCTTCCCTACCCTCCCATTCATGTCCTCAACCCCCTGTTGTCTGTGTCCATTGGTTAGACTTCGGCTTATGTATATGCGTACAAGTCTTTTGGTTGATCGCTCCCTCTTATCCCAACCCTCTCCTACCTTCCCTCTGAGGTTTGACTGTCTGATCGATGTTTCTCTGTCTCTGGATCTGTTTTTATTCATCAGTTTATGTTGTTCATTATATTCCACAAATGAGTGAGATCGTGTGATATATATCTTTTTCTGACTGGCTTATTTCATTTATAATGCTCTCCAGTTCCATCCATGCTGTTGCAAATGGTAAGAACTCCTTTTTTCCCCCCCACAGCATAGTATTCTATTGTGTAGATGTACCACCATTTTTAATCCACTCTTCTGCTAATGGGCATATAGGCTCTTTCCAAATCTTAGCTACTGTAAATTGTGCTGCTATGAGCATAGGGCTTCATATATCCTTTCTGATTGGTATTTCTAGTTTCTTGGAATATATTCTTAGAAGTGGGATCACTGGGTCAAATAGGAGTTCCATTTTTAGTTTTTTGAATAAACTCCACACTGTTTTCCACAGTGGCTGCACCAATCTGCATTCCCACCAGAGTGCATGAGGGTTCCTTTTTCTCAGCATCCTTGCCAGCACTTGTTGTTAGTTGATTTCTTGATGATAGCCATTCTGACAGGTGTGAGATTACACCCCATTGTCGTTTTGCTTTGCATCTCTCTGATAAGTGACTTTGAGCAGGTTTTCATATGTCTCTTGACCTTTCTTCTTTCGAAAAGTATCTATTTAAGTCCCTTGTTCATTTTTTTTATTGGGTTGCTTATCTTCCCTTTGTTAAGTTGAATGAATTCCTTGTAAATGTTGGCAATTAAACCCTTATTGATGAAAACATTGGCAAATATATTTTCCCATGCAGTGGGCTTTCTTGTTGTTTTGTTGATAGTTTCTTTTGCTGTGCAAAATCTTTTTATTTTGATGTAATAACTGAAATTAGAAATTCAATAGACAAGTGAAACATCAGATTAGATATGACAGAAATGAGAATTAGAAAAATGGAATATACATACAACAAATTACCTAAAATGCATAAAGAGAGACTAAAACATAGAAAATATAAAAGAAAGGGTAAGGAAGGCTATGAAGAGGTGAAATATAGAGAATGCCAAATACAAAGAAAATTTTATAGGCAGTTACAGAGATCAATCACCTAGAATGGCAGCTGATAAAAGCCAGATGAGGTAGAATAATGTTTTCAAAAATGCTGAAAGAAAAAAAAAAGCATTAACCTAGAATGGTATACTTATAAAAATTATTATTTTTTAAAATAAGTCTGGTTGGCCCACAAGCATATCCAAATAAAGGTAATATGCAAATTAACCATCACTCCATCACAAAGATGGTGGTGCCCATAGCCACAAGATGGCAGCACCCAGTCTTCTCAGCCTTACTGGAGTTACCCAGTCCCAGGGGGGTAGTGTTTGAGAGCAGGAAGCATGAGCAGCCTGGTAGAATGCTTGCTTCATCATCACGGAAATGAGTCAAGCATTTCATGCCCAGCACCTGATGTGTCTCTGGGTTCCAGAGAACCTCTGGGCAGCAGGTGAAGAGTGGCCAGGCCCCACAGAGAGCTACTGGCACATGGATTGGTGTGCAGGTCTACTAGTATTAGTAATATTAACTTCCTTCTTTTTCATAACTTTATTTTTATTTTTTATAATATTACAGGTGTCCCCATTTCTGCCTCCTTTGTCTACCTCTTTTGTCCCACCTTTCCTCTAGCCGTCATCTCCCTGTTGTCTGTGTCTATGAGCTATGCATACCAGTATATGTTCTTTCCCTTCACCTTCTTTCCTCCAGTCCCTCCTCTCCACTTCCCTCTAACAACTGTCAGTCTGTTGCATGTATACATTCTGTTTCTATTTGTTCATCAGTTTATTTTGTTTATTAGATTCCACATATAAGTGTAAGCCTATGGTATCAGGTGTAAAATATAGTGATTTAACACTTTTATACCTTCCAATGTGATCACCCCATTAATTCTAGTAGTCATCTGTCACCATGCAAAGTTATCACAGTATTATTGCCTATATTCCTCTTTTCTTTTTTACTCATTCCCCCCACTCCTTCTCTTCAGGTAACCATCCCTTTGGTTTCTTTTATTTCATGAGTATAGTTTTTGTTTGTTTGGTTTTTTAGATTCTACCTATAAGTGAAACCATATGGAATTTGTCTTTTTTTGCCTGACTTATTTTACTTAGCATAATATTCCTAGATCTATTCATGTTGTTGCACATGGCAAGATTTTATTCTTTTTTATTGCTGCATAATATTCCATTGTATAAACACACACACACACACACACACACACACACACACACACACACACACCACATATTCTTTCAAGAATGTCATACAAATAAAGATATATTGGAACAGACAAAACCTAAGAGAGTTTACTAATAGGAAATTCTGACCAAAGAGTACTCAGGGTGTTGTATGTTTTGTTTTGTTTTAGAATGAGCCACCATTGGTATTTATTCAGCTATCAATCATTATGTTATATGTGTGTTTTTTATATTATTAAATAACGTGGCATGTATGCACCTCAGGTGTAGTTCTTAAGCAGTAGGAGGATGGCTCCAGATGAAAGATTTTAAATGTAAGGAAAATGGTAAGAACTACTTCTTTTTTTTACCACAGCCAGTCAGAGAAAGATAAATATCACATGATCTCACCCATTTATGGAATATAATGAACAATATAAACTGATGAACAAAAACAGATCCAGAGACAGAGAAACATTGATCAGACCATCAAACCTTAGATGGAAGGTAGGGGAGGGTGGGGGTAAGGGGGAAATATTAACTAAAATGTAAGGAAAATTGATGAGCAAATAAAATAAAATAAAATAAAATAAAATAAAATAAAAAGACTAAAGATTTGCTATATATAAAATCATCTAATTGGTATATTAAAAACAGAATTAAAATATCGGACATGAATGACAGAGTTGAGAGGGGGGTTGCTTGGAGCTCCTTACCTCATTTAACCCCTGGCTTTTTGGTGTTCCTTCTCAACCTCTATTGCTGGTATCTCCTTCTCTCTTCTAATATTGGAATGGCTCAGTGCTCAGTCCTTTGGGCGTTTTAAATCTTCTATCTAAACTCCCTGCCTTGCTATTTTCATTCAATTTAGTGAATTTAATACCAGGTATAAGCTCATGATACATTTATATAACCTGGCTCTTCTTCTCTGAACTACAGTAGTAACACCCCCTCTGTCAAAGTTCCCAGTGAAAACCTACCTTCGCTTTCCTTTACCTGTTTTCAACACAATAATCAGAGACATCATTGTGGATAACAACATTAAGCCAACTTTATTTTAGTCCAATAGAAATAATTGTGAATATAATTTATTTTGTTTTGAGTTAACAGTTTGTGTGAGGCCAGTGAGGTATGCATGACTAGATCTTTACAAATAGTGTCTCTAGTCCTCACAACAACCTGACAGACTAAAATTTGTCCTGCAACTTTCCTGAGTTCCCATAAAAATTAAAGCTAAGTATTCCAACATTAAGATACAATTTTGATTATTCAATTAAGGAGATTTGTTGATCATTTTTTCTTTGGATGTGTTGGGAGCACTGCTTTATTAAATAGTATCTTCCCCTTTTTATTCTCTTTTTTTTTAATGAAAATCTTAACAGTGAGAAGGGTTCAGTGAAATCAGCATTCCATACACTTACTGGGAATCTATATAGAAACTCAAGTTTTTATTTTGGATACATTGAATTGGCATTTCTTTCATTCAATAAACATTTATCTAGTGTCTCTTATGAGCCAGACAACACAAAATGTAAAATAACATTGGTGAATCCATAGCAATCACACAAAAGATGTGATATTTGATAAATACAACTCACACAATGAGGAGGAAAAATGTACAAGAATTTATACACAGCAATTTGACCTCCATTTGCAACACAATAAAAAGTGTAATTTTCTCCACTCTAAATTTGCTTTCCAAAATATGGAACACCAGCTGGAATGGAGCTTAGACAGCTTCTGCAGTGGGCTTGGAAATATCCTACTGAGCATGTATGAAACAACTGGTTAAAATAATTAAATCACTCGCACCATCTGTGAGTCGTTTTGATTCTTCAGTGATTACTTAAGACTCCCATTGTATGCAACATATTCTTAGAACAGATGCATAAAATTAATCCAAGTGTATAGCTTTCCTAACTGATTTTCATTAAAGAAAAAAAGGGTTACAGTGTCTTCAAATCTGCTAAGTTATCTGATATTTATTCTGCTCTCCTTTAGGATACCAATGGCTTTTGAAACCTCAAAATGTATTTGAAATTTCATTTGAATATTTTTAATAATACAAATGCATTTAGTCATAGAAACTTCATTTTATTTTAAAATTGAACGCCCAATGAACAAAATTCATGCAAGGGACTTGGCCATCGTAGCCCTGGCTTCATCCAGAAGGTCGTCCGGGAGGACATCAGTCTTTCAGCTGTCTGGTTAATTAGCATATTATGCTTTTATTATTATACATTTAATAAATTTACCTGTTTAGTTATTTATTCTTCTGAGTGTAATACTCAATAAATAATAGGTAGCTATTTCATAGAGAACTAAATAAAAGTGCCAAGTCAACAATTTTTAATCAATTTTAAGACCATATGCTACAATCATGAGCACTTAAAAAAATGGTGGCTTGAACAAATGGAAAACAGAGGCCAGCTTCATTTAGTGTTGGCTAATCCATGGGTAGAAGGTCATGGATAAAGTGAAGGCCTATATTTCATATCTATACAAATTTCAGATGTTTAAATTAATAATTTAGAGGCATTATTAGCTGTTTATCTGGATAACAATTCATGGGAAAGTTTCTGTGTGGTATATGCAAATGGTTTTCCATACTTGTTAGTAAATTCTTCACTAATAGAATATTTGGGTGGAAAAATGTAAGTAAATTAATTATTTAACATATACATAATCAATAAAGTTATAACTTTTTTTTGGTCTGTATGAAGTTCACATTTAGTACTGATTAATATCTAGGCAATCACAAACATGCATGAAACATATGAATTATATCACCCACACCTTATTTTCTTGCCTCATAAACACACTTGGTAATTTTTTTAAGTGGAAAATTATTTTGAGAAATCTAGAGACTCTTTCATACATTGGTCTCCTTAGTGCAAAACAGCCTCTTTAATATACTGTCACAAAGGCTTCCTCTTCCTCAAATTTGCCAATATAGCTTTCTTTTCTTGGGATTTTCCTTCTTGTTTTTTTCTGCCAGCCTCCTCTCATCAGATTATTTGTGGTTATTGCTAGTTATTTTATTTAGCATAAATAGTTTAATTATTTTAACAGTTTATTTCCAAATAAAATTATGTTAAAAATCATTAATCCCTTATCTACTAAGTGTTTAATACATAATGGCACATAGCATACTAACTTCCTAATTCTTAAAACACTGCTACCAGCTGATTTTTACTCATCTATCTATCATCCATCTTTCTATCTACATATCTATGCTATGTGATTGTGCATATATATATGCACACACATAAATTTAGGTGTAATGTTGTTATAAATATTTGCACAAATAGGTTTAACTTTGTAAAATATGCATTTTACCTTTGAAAATGACTACTAAGTTTATCAAGATGTTAATTTTAATAGTTGAAGATCTATCTATTAATAGTTCCAAATTTTCTGTTTTGTAGCTTCTTTATATTACAGGCATATAAAATACTTGTGAGAATTTAAAAGGATAGTAGAATTTGGGATACTTATCAATATCATGTTATTTGGAATTAGGATGCCTCTTCAAATCAAAAGCTCTAAAATAAATATAGCCTCATGTGCCAAGTCAAAGAAATAGGAAATATAAACTTCTCAGCTTAAAACAAAACAAAACAAAGCAAAGCACAATGATTTAGAGTGCATTGGAAGTGCTAAAGTGATCATTTCAAAATTGCGAAGAAAAAAAAAACAAAACTACATATACACACACACAAATCTGCCATATTACCAATTGTTTGAGCCTTAGCTAAAAATCTTTTTTCAGTTTCTAAAGTTTTACATATGTCTCCTTTTTTCCCAATTGACCCCCTGCCAGCCATTCCTAACTCATCAAGCCCCCCTGCCCCAGTGTCTGTGTCCATTGGTTATGCTAATATGCATGCATACAAGTCCTTTGGTTGCTCTCTAACCACCGCCCCCCCTGCCCCTGCCATTTGTCTCTGGATCTATTCTTGTTCATCAAAATAAATATCTTCTTTGGTTTGAATATTTTTCTGAGATATTTTTCATGTGTTAATTTTATTTTCATTAAATATATATATATATATATATATATATATATATATATATACTGTATGTGTCCATTTATAAATGTAAATATTTTTAAAATTTCTATGTATTCCCAAAATTATATATTGGAATATCTTTATATCTATATCTATCTATCTATCTATACATATATATGAATATCTATATCTATATCTATATCTATCTATCTATCTATCTATCTATCTATCTATACACACACACACACACACACACACACACACACACACACACCGGATACTTTAAAAGTTTTATGTGAAGTCTTTGGGAAAAGTTAGCAAAGGATTCAAAAGATTTCTTGACTGACATTTCAATTTGCTAATAGGCATTTGTGGGCCTCCATGAAGGGGCTAAAATTAATATCTCCCAAAATTATGAGTATGAATATACCCCAAATAATTACTTAATTTTTGTTCATATACAATGAGTTACACTAATATCTGAGAGGCAACTGAAGAGCCAAGGTATGTATGTGTAATAGCATTAGCTAGTGTGCATTAAATTGGAGAAATGCAACATAGTTAAATCAGAAATGCTTTTTAAATCTATACCAATGACAACTATATTATGAAGTGAAGAAAATACTTCTGTTTGTATTCTGTGAATTCCAAAGTGGAAATTATATTGCTACTGTAGACACTAATAATTCTACCCAAATACCTATTTTAAATTATTTTTAAGCTGATAGTTTCTTCTTTGACTTTTTCAACAAATATTTTTAATAACCTACTATATTCCAGGTATTATTCATGAGTGTTTGCTGCATTTATTTTACATTTTAAGGTACCTAGAGTGTATCACCTCATTTATTAAATTACTAGAAGGAAGGTACACAAAATTTATGCATGGGTAGGATCCCTAGTCCTGGCTGACATTCAGTGCTGATCAGGGCCTTCCAGCTGCTGGCTGGGGCCTCCCTTCTCTGGCTTCTGGATGCCATCAAGGGCCTTCCTTCATTCCGGGACACTGCCTGGTGGTCAGAGTATGTCATAGTGAGCAATAGAATGCCCAGTCTCCTGGCCAAAGTACCATGGGAACACTTTGCATATTAGCCTTTTATATATACATAAATAATCATGTTACTTGATAGGTGATTTCCTACAAGGTAGGCCATATATATTGTGCTTATGCTTAACTTGATGGGTTCCAAATCCTTTTTCTTTCACTTCTTCAACAGCCATACTTAGTGAATAGAATTCTGCCATGTTACTAATTTATGTTAGTTCATGGAAAACCCTTATTAAAATTCAAATGTTATCCTGTGAATGATAGCACTTTAAATCACTATAAGCCACTAGCACATTATTGCAATTTATTTTATCAGTTTAATTAGATGGTAATTTAGCTTGGCCCTGAGGAATTAGGTAAACTTGGTGATGTGGAATGGAAGAATGAACATGAGGCAGATCAATACACAGGTACAGCCAGACCCTTTATATATGACACTGCATGTACCTGCCCTCTTAAAAGCAGGATACATTTAAATACTGTCAAATTCAGCTCCATCTGCAAATCTCTTTCACTGACAGTCTGCCCTGCTCCAAAAATTCATTCTATTTTTATTGACCCGGGCGCGGAGGGGCGGAGGGAATCGAACCTGGGCCCCTGGGCCCCTGAGCCCCTCAGGCGCGCGCCCTCCCTGCTCTGCCAAGGCGCCCGGAGCCAAAAATTCATTCTAATTGTAGAAAATAAATCAAATGACTATAAGGGACACTTTTCTGCAGTATTTTACTCTGTTTCATGTTTTATTCTTTTTAATCAAAAGATAAATAATAAGCTAATACAGTTTATTGGTCAATTAATGTCATTCATGGATTTATCCTCCCCTTTTTCGTTTTATAGCTTACCACAGGTAATTTTTTAGATGATGGAGTGAGAGGAGATACCTAAGAGCAAACAGTCTTACTCCTGTTGTGTCTGTGTAAAATCATAGCCAATCCTTTTGGACTCATTAGGCTGATTATTCAATGTCTTTCTGAGCAGTGACTTAATTAAAAGCAAGTAAGGGCAAGTACTGTCAGAACTCAAGTATCACCATCCCATTTATGTATGCAAAATAGTGAACAACAAAGACAAATCCCTATCTCTTGTTTTTAATATGCAGTATTAGCTAGTTGTTGTTGTTTTTTACCCTCTTTGATAACACAGTATTTTTTTTTGTGTGTGTATTCCTAATGTGTGTCTGTTACTTACCTTTTTAGGCTTATAATTTCTAGAAATGATCAAGAAGAAATAAAATAAAAATACCTCCTTACTGTAATGATCCCTAGACAGAAACTTAATTGTCTTTCTCTGAAGACTTTTGTGTCCAGATCTACCTGTGTAAGAAAACTTAATTCTTTCATAGTTCCATGTCACTTATGAGCTATTAGAACACACATAAAGCCTGCCATACTATTTAGGATTTACATGACACTGTATTATTATTTTAAATAAATAGTATTATTATTTTAAATATTATTATTTTAAATAGGATTTACATGACACTGTATTATTATTTTAAATTTAAATATAATATTTAAGAATGTCCTCTTGAGGAAAGATAATCAGATAAGTTAACTTAATTTTATACTATGGCTCACTTTAAATCATTAATAAATAGAGATAAAACAGTCAGAGAAAGATAAATATCACATGATCTCATTCATTTATGGAATATAATGAACAACATAAACTGATGAACAAAGATAGAACCAGAGACATAGAAACATAGAACAGATTGTCTAATATTTTTATTTTGAAGGTTTGCCACATCTTTTTATTTTCCCCCTTTTATTGAATTTATTGGGGTGACACTAGATGAAAAAAATATACAGGTTTTAGGTGGACAATTCCACAACACATCTGCACATTCTATAATGTGTTCACCATCCAAAATCAAGTCTTCTTCCATCAACATTTTTCCTCCCTATACTCACCTCCACCTCTCCCACCCTTCCTCTGCCCTCCAATGGCACATTTTTTCTTGATTAACATTATCATAATAAAAAAAGGCTCTATCATTATATTACTTTTGTCTGAATCTAGTCTGTTTTTGTTACTTTTTGAAGGCATTAATATATATCTCATATATCATATGTATATTAGATATAAAGGTAATTTAAATGAATATATTATAATAATATGGCATATAGCACATTTTCCTTTAGTTTCTTTGACCTCATAACATAAATGTACCAGTAATCAAAATCCATTTGACACTTATATTGAGAAGAGAGAAGTCTCTTAAATCATGGAGGAAAACATTATGTTTTAAAAGCTTAGGTATGATGCATCCTTTGTTTCAAAACATGATTGCCTTCATCTTATTCACTTATGTGGCCCTTCAAGATACACATTTTAATAATAAAAATATGTGATCACTAAAATTTCAGAGAAGCCAACGTTATTTAAAAAAAAAAAAAACATTGAGTGATATCTAGGTCTACCTACAGAGCTCAAAATCTCAAAGCTGTTTCTACCTCAACTTTAGTTGTTACAAATCACAGTTTTGCCCCCTAATGATCCTGTTTAAGCATCAATTGAGCTTTTCATTTCTTAACAAAAATAGGTACTTTAGGGCTGTCTTCCACATCTCTTGATTTTCAATCCCAGAAAATGAGAATAGTGTATTCCTTTGGGTATATATCATTAGGAAGTAATATGAACAGAGAGAAATATAATGAATTAGTACTGCTACAGCACTTCCTTACTAATGATGCATGAATATAATGATATAAGGTGGTAAAGAACATTAACAAAAGCAAGTTGATTTTCAAAAGGTTAGACAGGATTGGTACAGATCAGAATTCAGAAGGATATAATTATTCAAGGCAGAGTTAATGAAATTCAAATGAAAAGGCAAAATCTGAATATGAGTGCATGGATTTTGCATAAAGAAGAGAATATGAACATGATACTTATAATTACACAGATTTTTAAGTAACAGTCTGAATTTTTTATTACACCAAACTGAAAATCATTCAATGGATTTAGTTTATTCATTATGGACTTGCATGACAATCAAAAGGACATGTTTTAAGGAGTAGATAATAAACTATACCTTCAAAAGTCTGACTCTTGATTAAATTTTTAGAAGCCCTAACCAGTTTGGCTCAGTGGACAGAGCGTCAGTCTGGGGACTGAGGGTTCCCAGGTTCAATTCCGGTCAAGGGCTTGTACCTTGGTTGCAGGCACTTCCCTGGTGGCAGCTGTGCAGGAGGCAGCTGGTGGATGTTTCTCACTCTCTGTCCTTCTCCCTTCCTCTCTGTGAAAAATCAATAAAATATTTTTAAAAAAAGATTTCATCTTTAAAGGCGGGGGTGGGGAAGAAGCAAAATTGGTTTCTAGAACCAGATACAAACTCTCAATTAAAAAGTTCTGGATTTAAATAGTTGTCATAACATTCTCCTAAAAAAGATTTCCATTAAAATATAGACAGAAATGCGTTTTCTCTTAATGTGCTAATGAATATTTATGATGAATAAATAAATACATGAATCTATATGTAATAAAACAATCTATGACAGATCCATGTGGTCATGAAAACTCAATAAATGAGAAGCCAGAGTACAATATGCTCAGATCTCAGAGTTCTGGTTCAGGCCTGAAGCTGATGTCAGATCTTATTTCTGAGACATAGAACTCCAATCTTCAGAGCTGTATGGTGAGAACTATTACTTAAATAAATCTCATTTTGTATGTAAAACTTCTCTATGCAAAACAAAAACTATACACAAACACTGAAGAATTAGAAATTTGGGTTTTAAATTATATTTCAGTAAAATTAAATCCAACTGTGAATTTATTTACATTGTCCCCTTTATTTTATTTAACATTGTAGATTAGTTCCTTGCTATCTATAATTCATAATTATTATATTTGTAAGGCACCAATATGAATTTAAGACAGCAGAGAGCATCCTAAATATAGATATTGAAGATCTAGGAAACTACATGTAAAAAAAAAATAGAAAGGAGATATATAGAACTTAGAATCATTTTTCTTCTATGAGAAAATGATAACAGATATCAAAACCTTTTGGAACTCACAGTGATTTTTAAAATGAGACTCATATGTTTTCTAAATATTTTAAAGATATGTCTCATTGTAAAACAGCTCTTTTGGTTAAACAAAATTACATGCATATATACAGTGTACATACATACATACATACGTACGTACAAAAGATTCTAGTATTTTACCCAATTCTGTCCCCAATAACACAAAAATACTATTCTATAGAAACTTACAGATATAAAATGCATACAATTAAAAAGAAAGGTAATTGCACTATTTTATAAAAATGATATAGAAAATATTCTTATTTCAGATAATGTAGAACTATCTTTCCCTCTAGAATTGAAACAGCTGATGCACATAATAAAGAGTGTGTAATCTCAAAGGGAAGGCAGAGGAGAGTAGGTGGAAGAATTCAACCAAAGAACTTGTATGGATATATGCATAATCCATGGACATAGACAATAGTGTGGTGAAGGTCTGGGGCATGGGACAGGTGCGAGCTGGAAGGTGTTAATGGGAGAAAACGGAGGACATATATAATACTTAGAACAATACAGTTTAAAAAATAAAATAGAATTGACCAAATCTGCTAAAAAAGAAAAAAATTATGAACTTGGAAATCTTTATTAAGAACTATAGTAACCATTCTAAGGAAATACATGAAAGCCACAGTAAATTTGTTTGACCTGTGTTGTTAACTCTGCTGGTTTGGGGTTATTGTTAAGCCTAGCCTGTCAGTGAAAATTAAAAAATTCATATGGCCTCTTGACTTATTTTTCTTTTAAATTGGTGAAATGGTTGGTTTGAAATGGAGAAATTGAGAATTTGAATTTAAAATATCTGTAGTTAGATCTATGAATTGACCTCATCTGACTCTAGCTCCAAATTCTACTATTATTTTAAATGGAAAATTAAAAGTGCATGTGAATTATCAAGCCATTGATTATGAAGAAATATGTCAGGTGTTTGATTATATGCACATTAAACCAAACTTTTTAAAATGTATCATTATACAATTTAAGCTAATTTCTGTAATTCTATAAATAAAGACATCTAAGTTAGATTTTCACACTATATAAGAACGAGTGGCCCTGTGCACAAAATTCATGCACATTAAAAGCGAATTAATTAGGAGATATTTTAATATTTCTAATTGCCCTTTCTCTATAATAGAAGTATCTGAGATAAAATAAAGTTAGTAAAATGTATATGAAAATCTCCCTCCTGTCAGAGTCCAGGGGGTGCTGCGGGACCCAGAGTCAATTCCCTGCCCACCTGCATATGCTTTCAAATCTTAGGAGACCCAGACCTGGCCATCCCCACTCTTGCCAAGCCCTTCTGAATGGACTGGACTGGACGTGCAGCTTCAGGTCCTTTGGTGCAGCCTGAGTCTCCTGGCATGGTGCCAGGCGGTGGGTGTGGCCTGAGGTGCCCTGTCAAGCCCCATTGGGCTGGGGACACAGCCTGAGGTTCCCATCAAGCCCCTCTGGGTGGAGGGCATGGCCTGAGGTCCCCTGCCCAGGCCAGGCGCTATGCAGCCTCAGGTCCCTGCTGTTGGGTCCTTAAGTGATGGTATCCTGACTAATTTTAATATTATGATACTATTAGATAGAGTAACAAAATCCTAGATCTGAGAAATTAAAAAGAAAATATAAATGGACCAGCATATAATTTCACTCATCTTTGTGTAACTTCGGTCTGAAATCCTAAACTCCATTTAGTTATATTACTGCAAAAGTGAGGATGGTCTTGTCATAAAGGGTGTGTAGTAATAAATAGCTGTGTTATCATCTGCTACTGCATCCCTCAGCTGACCCAATCAACAGTGAGGTGACA
Source organism: Pipistrellus hanaki (assembly GCF_964339955.1). Lineage (NCBI taxonomy): Eukaryota > Metazoa > Chordata > Mammalia > Chiroptera > Vespertilionidae > Pipistrellus > Pipistrellus hanaki. The sequence goes on from NC_140524.1 coordinate 84,674,513, forward strand.
GTTGATTAATTCAAAACAAAGTTACTGGGAAAGTAATTTCAACTGCAAGAATTTTGCTACTTATATATACTATAGAGTATAGACAGAAGAGAGCAGAGGTCATCTATCTTTTTTAATTTGCATGTTTAATAGTATATATTTCTTGCTCTTATAAGGAATAGGGAAAGAGGTTCTACTGATTAGGTCCAAAAGAGCTCTGAGCTCCAAATGCTATCACATCTAGCACTTGAATGTCATGTAGGGAAGTAAGATGCAGGTGTAGAGGCTGATGCTGCCTTAGATTTTAGGGCTTTCTGGAGTTCTTATTAAAATGTGAATTCTAGCCTATCTGGTGTGGCTCAGTGGTTTAGCATCAACCTATGAACCAGAAGGTCATGGTTTGATTCCTGGTCAGGGAACATGCCTTGGTTGTGGGTTTGGTCCCCAGTAGGGGGCATGCAGGAGGCAGGCAATCAATGATTCTCTGTCATCATTGATGTTTCTCTCACTCTCCTTTCCACTCTAAAACCAATAAAAATATATCTAAAATGTGATATCTACCCTCAGTCATAATAATCTATTACCTTAATTGGCAGCTAATTTACTAAGAAACTAGCGTTAAATAAAGGACCTGCAATTTGGAAGAGAGGGATGCTCAATATAAAGTACATACCAGCCAAAAATGCTTTGCTTTCCTTGTGCCTCAACCAAGATTAGGGAGAAAAGTATAGAATAGGTTCTTTGATGTGAATACCACATATGTCTACATTCTACCCCATACTGAGTTTTCAAGGAACCTAAAAGTTACATTTAAAAAAGTCAGTTGTGAAAATTACCCTTTTATTGGGGTGAAATTACCCTTCTGGTGACATTATGGCTCTTGGCATTTCATTCTATATTCATGGTGCTAATGTATATCTTTATTATAAAAGGTTCTATCACTTTTTGGAAGAAGATGTTATATAAATAATAACATTTTACTAGACATGCATTCTGATCCACTTTCAGCTTTCTGTCAGCTATAAACTGGAACCTGTATAAATTCAATAGATGTCTTTTCACTATTAGGAAGCTAAAAGAATTGTTCTTTTGTATATCTATACCAGCACACAGTCCGTGAAGAATCAGTGATGGTGATGACTGAAGACATGCCTTTGGAAATTTCTTATGTGCCTTCAACTTATCTGACTGAGATCACTCATGTCTCACAAGCTCTATCAGAAGTGGAACAACTTCTTAATGCTCCTGACCTCTGTGCTAAAGATTTTGAAGATCTCTTTAAACAAGAGGAGTCTCTGAAGGTAAAAGCAAAGCACTTTCATTTCGATTTTACAAGATGATCATATTGATCCCTGGCAGTACCAAAACAATTGACTTACTAGTAAGTGTATAAAGTAACATCATTTTGACTTATAAATGGGATTCTTAAAATACTTTAGAGAATGCTTAGCTTTAGAAATTTGGGGTGGAAAGTGAAACATAAATCCAAAGAGGTATTTTATAATATTTAATGTTGAGAGACCTCCTTAAAAAAATAATGGTTTAACACACATTCATTTAAGGCAGAAAGGACTCACCAATAAACAAGTTTTAACACACACACACACACACACACACACACACACACACACACACACACACAGCTTTGATAGAACAGCTTATTCCCAACTGATACATTTCTTTCCTGTCCTCTCTTATAAAAAAAGAAATAAGATGAGGTTTTAGATTACATCTATTATATATTGTTTCAGTTTTATATTTTCACTTAAATATGCATATTCAATTTCAAATTAATGTCAGTATCAATACTATACTATATAGAATCTAATTGAATTGAAAGCAATAAAATATTTTCTTGAAAATTACCAGGCAAAGGCTACCAACCAAATCTTGCTTTTTCCAAACTACCAACTACAAGTTCGAAATTCCAAACTAAGACAAAACATGATAAGGAAATAGGCTTTGAGTTTTAGAGTGAAGTATCTGAAGATAAATTAATATAGCATCAAGGAAATGTCCATAATAATGTGTATGTCAAGATAATTTTTGTGATCATACATTTCACACTTAAAATGAAATATTATAGAATATTCAGAGCTTGGTATTTTCCAGTGCAAATAGCATAAAGTTATAAACAGAAGATAAGTTTGCTCTTAGCAGCACATATTAGCCAAAGTATTTTATACTTTAGATTATTTTTTGAAAGCTCATTCCATATCACACATTGATTTGCATAAGTACACAAATAGATAAAGCTATTTGTTTATTTTGGAAATCAGGGTTGCAATATCTTGAATGACTTGAGTTTTATATCTTACATTATATCAACTAAGCTCTAAAATTACACACTAAAATAAGAAATGCATGGCTCTCTGGAATCATTCCATCCATTTCAGTATACTGCTATTTCTTATTCTCTTTGAAGTAAAAGTCAAATGGCTGAGTACAGTAAGGAAAAGAAATCAAATCAATTGATAAAGGAGACATGCCAGCCCTTCTATTATTATCCACAATAACTAAATCCTCATGACAGTGCAGTTTGTAAGTTCATCATTGTCATTCAACATGTAAATCACTCCTAATGAGCTAATTAATATTCATTTCTTTCCATGTTCATAGACATATGGGTCAGGAGAGCAGTGACCCCAAACTTATTAAGTTGCCAATTGAGTATCTTTGTTTTTGTACATCTTAACCCAGCACACTCAGAATGATGCGCTCCTGGCTATACTCATAGCTAATCATTTGTTCTTCCAGATATATTTAATAATGTAGCTGACAAGGATGCATAAGGAAATTATATATATATATATGGTTTATAAAAAGGCATTGTGAGTTTAATTTAACTGGATTATTGAATGCTCATTAGATGTAGTTTTGGGCATAACTCCATTTCACTCCCAACAAATCTCCTGCAACAGACAAATGGGCTTCCTACCTTTATGGGCTTTTTGAAAGGGGATAGTTTTGATCTGTCTTTTCAATGAATATGTATTTCCTCTTAAAGGCATTCATCTTTGTCATTATCCAGTAGTAAAAATAGAAAAGAAATGAATAAATTGTACGGTTGCTGGTTGGGGAGGTTTGAAATGAAATTGTGATTGATTTTATTCCTGACAGATTTGCATGAATCAAATTATAGAACTCTAGTAGGTATTGCTGTAGTTTAACATACATATTTTTTGCAAATGCAATGCAACGCAAATGACATGTGATAAGTTAAAATAATGACTTTCTGGCCAAAATATAACTGACATAGCATATGTGATTTTCACAGATGTATTGAATTGGAAAGCTATCTAATCATCTTGACAATGACTAAGCATATAAACACCTATTTACATACAGAAATCTGCATTTAATCGATAATACACTAAATAGCTAAGGCATAGTTAGCAATGAATGAGGAACACATACCTAAGTAACATTTATTCTTATGTCAAAGTCAATATTAGTATTATGAATCAATTTGTTGTGAATGTAAAAAGTGCATAACATTCATTACATAAATGATAGTATCATAATTTTGAAAAAATATTTTTTGAAAGTTTCAATGAATATTAGAAGTTAACTTGCACTTCATTTTTAAGAAAAAGTGGGTTGTCGATACAAATTGACAAAATATAATTACTATCCTAAATAATCTAATCTTGTTTTAAAGTATTTCATATGAAAGTATGAACATAATAAAAGAGAGTAGGATGGTGGTTTCCAAGGGGCTGGAACAAGGAGTTAACTGGGAGTTGCTGTTCAATGGTATAAAAGTTTAGTTATGCACGATGAATTAGTTCTAGAGAACTTCTGTACAACATTGTGATGTAGTAACAGTAATGTATTGTATACTTAAGATTATTTTATGAAGGTAGACCTCATGTTGTGTTATTTTCCAAATAAAAAATTAAAAAGTACAAATAATAAATTATAAACAGATATCCTTAGCATCACAATTTTCAAGTTTCCATAAGTTTTTTCCCCTTTAAAAGGAGCTTTAAAAACTTAAACTCTTGCCCTAGCCAGCTTGGCTCTGTGGTTAGAGCAGTGGCCTGTGGATTGAAGAGTCATGGGTTAAATTCTAGTCAGGGGCACATACCTGTGTTGCAGACTCAATCCCTGGCCACAGTGGGCATGCATGCTGAAGGCAACCAGTCCATGTGTCTTTCATACATTGATGCTTCTCTCTATATATCTCCCCTCCCTTCCATTCTCTCTCTAAAAAAATAATAATAAAATAAAAAATAAAAATAAAAAAATATCCTCAAGTGAGAATTAACAAAACAAACAAACAACAACCAAAAAACTCTTGTCATGAAAGCAGAAATGCGTCATTAAGAGGCCCAATAGAAATGATTTATTGTAATGCTTCTGTATACTGAAAGCTTCAGTTCCATCAGATTCTATTGGGGCCTCAACTAAACCCCCTTCTCACTGAGCATTCCCTGCATTTTGATTAGCAGCTGCCAAGTGCAGGTTCCTGAGACTCTGCCTTAAGGCTTTCTCTAGTTCTGCAAACCCATAAAATTCAGGGAATTAAGGCTCTGCCTCCCCATATCTCTCAATGATCATCAAACAATGAAAGATGGCTTTCGGTAGATAAATAACACTGCTCATTCACATCTTCAATTGGGGTAAGTCTGAGGCATGTTGTACACTCTGACCTGAAGTTCCCCATTGAGGACTGCAAATTCAGGACCGAGACCTTATTGTACACAGTAGAAACCTTCCTCATATTACACTTTTCTGGATTCTTCTCTTAACCCTTCCCACTCCCTTACCATTGCTTCCTAAGACCATTTCCAAGCAAATCACTTACATGCACATTCTACTCTTAGAATCTGTTTCTAGGGGAACCCAATCTAAGAGAAATTTGAAAGAAATAATGGCATTTGTACTGTTTATTCAGCACATGCCAACATAAATTCTGTTGACATTGATAAAGGTAAAGTTTAGGACAAAAATAAGAACATCACTTCAAATAAGGATGGCAACTAGGATTTACAAAAAGGTAAAGGGAATCAACTTGTATACAGTGCTTAGGCACTCTTAACAATGTACCTATACTGACTCATTTAATCTTCCCCACAAATCTATGAAGTATCTTAAATTATTATCCAAATTTTATTACCCAGAAATGAGTGAGATCATATGGTATTTTTCTTTCACTGTCTGGCTTATTTCACTTAGTGTAATGCTCTCCAGTTCCAGCCATGTTGTTGCAAATGGTAACAATTCCTTCTTTTTTATAGCAGGAAATATTACATATGAAGAAACTGAAGAAATAAAAAAGTAACTTGACAAAGTTGATACAACTAGTGTTGGTAGAGCAAGGACTTGAACCCAAGCAAAGTAGCTCATAATCCATGCTTGTTAACGAGTATACTATACCACCTTCCATGAGGCTATTTCTTGAGTGTTATATTGAGCAGAGCAGGGGTGAATTTTGGCAAAACATGGTAGAATATTGAGGCTTGCCATGCCCAGGTCATTGGGAAATGCCCTGGATTCAAATTCCATCTTAAACCATGCCAACTTAAGAAGATTAATAAAGGAAGAAAGGAAGAGCAGGAAGGTGGATGGTAAAGGAATAAAGAAAAAAAGGAATATGGAAGAAATGAAAGTGTAGGAAAGAAAGAAATCATACATTCATCATTCCATTGTCTCATCTAAACTACTGATAGTATAAATGCTCTGGTTAAGGTGGATAATTTTTTTTTTGTATCCAAGGGGGTAACATGAAGTGTGGACATATGAAGAAAGCTCACATGTGTTGATAGGACATTTGGACCCAATGTGGAGATTGGAAGGGCTCAAGAAGTAAAGGCAGCCTTTGTTCAACCTCAACAGCACTGGGGATAGCTTGTTGTGAGTTTAGAAAGACAAAGATTGTAAAACAAAATTGTTCAGTCTTCTTTGACTGGTTCAGTTTTATGTATGACCCCTGAGACCTAAAAATAATTGTTAGGATAAGCTGCTAAGCTAAGGAGTGGGGATTCATATATTCAAAAATATTTATTAAGCTCTTACTGTGCATCAAGCATTGCTGTAAATTCTTAAAATTAATAAGCAAAAATGATGGACTCTTCACTCGTACAGCTTTTATTATAGTAGTGGGAGAGCAAATATAAGCAAATAAATAAGTAAATATTGTATACTTAAAGATGAACCATGTTATGAAAAAAACATATACAGAGTTGGATAAGAAAGTTTACGATTACAAAAGGGACAGGAGTACTTGGAATGGCAAGAGTTGGGATTGTGATTCTAAATAGAGTGGAAAGGACATTGGGGCAAAGAAAGTAAAAGAGTCAGCCATGCTCTCTGGGGATAGTTAATAATCAATGTGGAGGCCCATATGTTGAGAGTGGGTTTAACTTGATCAATGGATAGTAGGAAATTCATTGTGGTTGGAGCAGAATGAGTTGGTGAGGGTGGTAGGGCATAAGACTAAAGGAGCTGTGGGAGTACAGGTTGTGGAGGGGCTGGTGGATCATTGAAAATACTATCTTTCACTCTGAGTGACATTGAATTTATTGCAGGGTTTTTTTGGAGATGACTGGCATGATCTAATTTACGGTTTTAAAAAACCACACTGGTTGAAAGTAGAATTATAGGGGATCAAGAGTAAAAATAAGAACAATTGGAGGAAAGATGCCAGTGGCTTGGACTAAGGTGTTAATGAGAGAGAGCTAACAGATAAATTTCTGTATTCAACCAGAAATAAGCATGAGAGTGTACAGACCCATTCTCAGGAGATTTGGGCTCAGGAATATTTTGGTGTATTATGAATTTAGAAGAGGGACCCTTAAAGGATGTGAGATTTCTTCTCATTGATACTTTGTATATTTCATACTTGAAGCAGGAGCAGAGTACTGGCAATTGATATATTATCATCTGTGTCAAAGTCTCTCTTCTTTGGAATATATTTCATTGCATTTAAGCATATATTTAATAATGCCATCCACTTGAGTGAAGACAAGAATAACGCCATGTGCAAATTGATTGTTTTTCCATTGTGGTATTAGGGGAATTACATAATGGAAGAAGGCATTATATGTACAAACCTGAAGGAAAATTAAAAAAAATAACTTTCTGGGTACATTGTAATACAGGGACATGCTATATAAAGGGTTAGATTTTTCACCAATTTAATAATATTCCTACACGAGGACATTTTAGTTATTCTAAATTAAATAATAATGATTCACATAAAATGTCAAAGCAGAATTTGGTTACAAATCCTTTTTATATATTTCATTTTATTATTTAATAGGGAAGCCAGTGTTTTATTTAAATTTTATTTTATATTTTAAACATATATAATAGTTTAATGAGTTTTGGCACATACATAAGTCATGCAACCGCCTCAATGTCTGTAGGATTTTAATCCTCTTTTATTCCTGATATATGTCATTTATATTTTCTCATTTTTATTTATAAGTATTGCCAGGTGTTTCCCACTTTTATTTTTATTTTATTTTATTGATTGATTGATTTGAAAGAGAGAAAGGGAGGGACGGTAGCAGAGAGAGAGAGAGAGAGGTTTGTTGTTTCACTTATTTATGCATTCATTGGTTGATTTCAGTATGTGCCCTGAGCAGAGATTAAACCCACAACCTTGTCATATCATGACACTCTGACTGAGCTACCTGACCTGATCATACATAAATTTTCTAATAGAATAGTTCAGTACATGGAAAAATACGACTTTTATTAATTCATTACCATATTGTTAGAAGTAATTTTTATTCTATATATAACATTTTGAATTACTATGTGGTCATTTAGTGATTTCTTTAAATGAAAATACAGGTTTTTCAACTAACACATTTATTCAGTTATAAATGTAATTCCTTTCTTCAACTGTTTTTTTTATTTGGGATCTATTTGTTCAATTGGCTATTTATATTGGTGTATTACTTTACAGACATTAATCTATTCGCTGGAATTTAAATCCTACTTAAATCATTTCTATAATACTTCATTTTTCATATGTTTTATAGTGAAAGATTATAGATATTTACTACATGATAGTCCTACCCAGCTCATATTTATATGTGTTTTGGTGCAGTTTTCCTTTATCTTTTATACATGTATCTATTTTATAGTAAATTATTCATTCTTTTCTCTCTGCCATTATTTTATCAGGCCCAGCAGTTGTCCTGCTCAGACTCCCATGCTGCATTTTATTCCCATATCTGCTTAAATGTCCTTTAAAAAGCTCATTCATACTCCATCCATTCTCCTTGTAAGAGTATTTTGATAATCTCCATTCTATAAATTCTGGAAATCAGAAACTTACACATTAAAACTTACAGTTTATGAGACTGGTCGAAATGAGGATTTTCCTCTCTTCATGAATGATTCAATTATGATGTAGATTTTTGAACTGTGATATATGATTACTGATTTGTTATTCAAAAATGATGCATCATCCCATGGCGAATGTTTTGACCAAAATAAATAGTTTTGTTTTGGAAGTGTTTTTCACCTGTGGACCATAAACAGAGAAGAAAATATATATATAAAGGTCAATTTACCATAGAGCCACTAAATCTAACTTTAAAATTTTCTTTAGAAGCTCAGAAAAACCTAATTAATAAGTGCTTTAATGCCTTTTGATTGAATACTTTCCTCAATTCAGTCTGTCATTAATGTACTGCCTGGTAGCTGGATGAGACATAAAGAGGATAAGAATTAGATTTATATAGGATGCTGCCTCCATCTGTCAGATAAAGACAAATTCCAGAGGGTGAAAATGACCCAGAGTTTGAGTCTTTGGTACTCCAATTTCTCTTTTTCAATTTTAAGATAGATATACTCTCCAATGGCTGCTGTCACAGCAGCTACTAATGGGTTTCTATAATTCTTTTTTCTTAGAAATGGAAGTTGTGGGCTTTTCGGTTAACCAAGTTACAATAGGTTTCAGGGCATTTTTGTTAACTAAAACTCCTTAAAGCCCAAAACTTAAAAATGATAGTGCAGGGTTGTCTAAAATACATGCACATGCATTTAAGTGTATACATATTCATATCCATATACCTGTAGTGTTGTATTTATTAAAATGATGATACTGAGTCAGCAACAGCAAAAGATACAATTTCATCATTCACAGTAGTTTACAAACGAGTCTCCTAAACCTTATGACCTGTCTGCTGTGGTGACCAACCTCCATCATACATAGGTCTGGTAGGAAGGAAAAAACAGTATCTTGTTTTTGCTATTCACGACTGTATCTCCAACTCCTAGGTAACTACCTAACACTTATTAGGCACTCACTGTACATCAGTTAAATGAAAAAAAATGATAGTCTGGGAAGTCCAGATATGGACCCTGTAATCAAAGAGATCAGAGCAGTGTTAATCTGCTGTCAGTGTCAAAGCTGGAAAAAGATACAAAATTAGCCTCTTCTACATTATATTGAGTTAAATAACCCAAATGTGTGAATTCTAATAATATACACAATGATTCCAACATGTAGAGATGTGCTCTAGATTTGTGTATACTGATTTTTAAACAAGCCACTTATTAAAGTTTGTGACAGGAAACCCACATGTAATGAAAATGTTGGTAATATTTTTTCCTGTCATTCAGTTTTCAGTATATAGTTATGACATGCAGTAGGCTCGAGAGGTTGACAAATCACTGGATTTCATCCTAAAATACTTCAATTTAGACATTGAATTTCTTAATAGTTGTATCAATGGACAAGAGAAAAAAACTTCTAGGTCTCAGTTTTTATAACTTTGAAATTATATCAATGATTATACCTATTCCAGTCTACTTATGTAGGATTATATAAATTTTAAAATTTGTAAAACACTTTTACCTTGTCAAATACTCAAAATCTTTTAAAATTATGGTAAATTAAATGCTCATGCAAATAATCCTAAAAACATATTGGCTTAAAGAATGTTGTAAACCTCTTCAATTACTTATTCTTTTAAAACTATATTTCAGAGAGTAAGGGAGAGGGAGAGAGAGATACAAACATCAATGATGAGATAATCATTGATTGACTGCCTCCTGCACACCCCCTACTAGGTGTATACATATCCATATCCATATAGCTGTAGTGTTGTGTTTATTAAAATAATAATACTGAGTCAGTATTATATATATAATCCCACAATCCAGGCATATGCCCTGACTGGGAATTGAACCATGAACTCCTGGTTCATAGGTCAACACTCAACCACTGAGATATGCCAGCTGGACAATTGCATTTTCTTATTTTCATCTCTCTAGTATTTGTTATAGGAGCTGCTTTTATTCTTTAATTTGACATTCAGTATTTTTTCTGGATTAACAGAGTTCCTTTCCATACAAAACTGTTCTTTCCCACCTTTTTTCATATCTAATTCTTATTGCTGTTATTTTTAAGTAATCAGTGTAGCCAGTCCCAAGTGTGTGTGTGTGTGTTTGTGTGTGTGTGTGTATTATGTGTGTATACATATGACCTGGTGCACAAAATTCATGCATGGGGGCTGGAGGGGTTCCTCAGCCTGGCCTACACCCTCTTCAATCTGGGATCCCTCTCATAATCCAGAACCCACTGGCTCCTAAGCGCTCACCTGCCAGTCTGCCTGATGCCCCTAACTGCTCTCTTGCCTGCCTGATTCCCCTAACTGTTCTCCCCTCCTCTCTGCACATTTAGAGCCCAGCACATGAGTGCTGAGAGCTCTCTTCCAAGTCCCCATGCCCCTGTCCTGATGCCCCCCTCTGGGCCAGGTGGTGTAGGAGGCTTGCCCATGCCTCTGCCAGGGGGGGCACCCCAAATAGTAGCACAAGTCCCTGTTCCTCTTCTCATGCAGCAGCTCCTGCCTGCACATGCCTCAGTCAGGAGTAATTTCAGCCTCTGAGTCAGCATGAAGTTAATGCTGGGCAGGCCTGTGTGTGCCTGCACTGGGGCCAGAAGTCCCGGCCCTGTCCCTGCCCACAAGCTGTTGCCTGTTGACTGGTCATGACTGAGACACCATTAGGAACAATTAGCATGTTACTTCTTTATGTATATAGATATTAACCTACAGGATGGATCCCTAGTTTCTTGCAGTTTCAAAGTAATGGATATTGTGGCCCATCTGGAATTTACCCCACTCTTTTTTAAAATTAATCTTTATTGCTCAGATTATTACATTGGTCTCTCTTTTTTTCTACCTGTAGCTTTTCTCCATCCAGTTCCCACCCCACCCCAGGCCCTTACCACCCTATTGTCTGTGTCCATAGGTAATGCATGCATGCATATAATATTTCTGTCTAATCTCTTCTCGCACACCCTCTTCCCTCTGAGAACTGTCAGTCTGTTCTATTCCCATGCCCCTCATTCTATTCCATTCATCAGTTCATTCTGTTCATCAGATTTTTTTTATTTGTTTGCTTTTTTTAGATTAAATTGTTGATATATATGTATTTGTTGCCACTTGGTTGTTCATATTTTTTTAATCTTTACCTTTTATTTCTTCTTCCTCTTCTTAAAGAATACCCTCCAGCGTTTCATATAATACCGCTTTGGTGGTGGTGAACTCCATTAGCTTTTTCTTGTCTATGAAGCTCTTTATCTGACCTTCAATTCTAAATGATAGTTTTGCTGGGTAGAGTAATCTTGGTTGTAGGTTCTTGTTCATCACTTTGAATATTTCTTGCCATACCCTTCTGGCCTGCAAAGTTTATGTTGAGAAACCAGCTGAGAGTCATATGGCCACTCCCTTGTAGGTAACTAAGAATTTTTATTTTGCTCCTTTTAAGAGTCTCTCTTTGTCTTTTGCCCTTACCATTTTAATCGTGATGGGTTTTGCTGTGGTCCTCTTTGGGATCCTCTTGTTTGGGGTTCTCTGTGCTTCCCGGACTTGTAAGTCTATTTCACCAGGTAGGGGGAAATAACTTTATGTATATTTTATTCTGGCATGAACATTTTATTTAAAGTTTTGTACATATCCATATGCAGTTTTATAAGGTTTACCACATTCTTATTTATGTTGAAAATATCATTTAATAGATAAGTCATCATCTTATATAGGTACACAATAAAATATACCACATTCTGAAGAAAGTCACCCAAGGGTGGCTTTGTACAAAACTTTAAATAAAATTCTAATGACAGCATAAACTATACATAAAATTATTTCTAGATTTAGCAAAAAGCCTGAAGGTAAAAAGAAAAGTTTAAAGTAAAAAAAGAAAATGTACATAGGCTAAAATAACATTTGCTTTCCACATAAACATCTGTTTGAGAATCTTCTATACTTTCAACCATTATTCTTAACTATATTTCCAAAGTTACATATTACTTAGACATAAAGTTTTCCTTTCTTCTATTGATTTTATCTGCAAAATAAATAACTCACATTTAATGTATTTTTGAGAGAAATAAAAACTCTAAATTGTTTCAAGTTTCCATGGCTTTTACCAAGAATAGGATGCTGTTTTCTAGTTTATGTGTTTGTTTTTTTGTTGTTTGGATTTGGTTTTTTAAGGAGATATGTTGAGTTCCCCTTTTTACTTCAATTCAATTTCAATATTTAAAATTCTGTGCCTTACCAAAACTGGTTTGGCTCAGTGGTAGAGCGTCGGTCTGCGGACTGAAGGGTCCCAGGTTCGATTCTGGTCAAGGGCACATGCCTTGGTTGCCGGCACAACCCCGACAGGGGGTGTGCAAGAGGCAGCTGGTCGATGTTTCTCTCTCATCGATGTTTCTAGCTCTCTATCTCTCTCCCTTCCTCTCTGTAAAAAATCAATAAAATATATATTTTTTTAAAATAAAATAAAATTCTGTGCCTTGTGTTCAGAACTGTGTCATAAAATACTTAAAAACATTGAAGCTCTGAATGAATAATCGTTTAATCAGTAGTGTTTTTTCTTTTTCCTTGTAGTTTAATGTTTTTGTTATTTATTTTTGTATGTATTTCTTTTGATGTTGAGAAAGGCCAGTCTTGTTCATTTTCCTGACTAAATTGGTAATTATGAGCATGTTAATACTATAATATTCAGTTGAATCTAATAAATTAACATTTATAAGTCAAAATGTTTAAATATTCATAATTACATATAGTTCAATCTAATAAATGATTTTTACCCATCCACTATTTCTGAATCCTGATGCATATCATTAAACATTAAGGGAAAAGTCAAGAATTATTTTATTTTAAATCACATATAATTAATAGACCCTAGCCACTACCATTTCCCAAAATTAATTCTCCAACCTTTAGGCAAAAGGTTAAAGGATAAGTCATCATCTTATCCTTTAGAAAATCTATGGGACTTCCAAAAAGGTAAGGAAATGAAGTAGAGTGTTAGGGTCCTACTTCTATATAATAGTTTTTGTTTTGTTTTTCTTAAATGTATGCACTTAGATTCAGAACAATTGTATGAAGCAGTTGTTTTGCTTTTCTTTCTCTCATGTAAAACACAATGATAGAAAGCATGAGCTCCGAACATCAACTGCATTAATTATTTATAAAATGGGAAAATATTACCAAATATGTCTCTTATTTTTTCCAAAATAATGTTCTGCCATTTGCATTAATTTCTACAGATTAGATTTCATGCTGTCTTGTATAGTAATTATTTATAAAATTGTTTGATTATTCATACTGAATTGTCAGTCTTTATCAAAAAAATACAAGGCTCATGATTCCATATTTAAACACGAAAATAAAGTATAAAATGAAAAAAAGAAAGAAAATCATCTTAATCACATTTGTTAATTCCAATCCTTAGTGGTAATCAGCATTTTACTTTCCCCTGTATTTTCCCCATAAAACCTGCCTGCTTCTACTCTGTTCAGTTGCACAAGACTTAAAAGTATGTTCTAGTTCTGAATGCTTTAGAAATATAGAATACCATGTGTCTATTTTTTTATGAAGAGAAAAGCATTTGCTTTGATACAATTTTCTGTTACTATGTGCAATAGCTAGTTTTTCTACCAAGATTTCCTATAAAATGATTTAGGCAATGTGCACAAAGTGAACACAAAACGTAGCTATGATAAAATGACTTGTAAAACCGTTTTCAGTTAGTTGGCACTGATAGACCAGAATTGTTTTTGAGGAGCACTTGGAGCAGTGAAGTGCAAGTTTGCATTGTTATTTTTTTAATATTTTTAATATATTTTATTGATTTTTTTACAGAGAGGAAGAGAGAGGGATAGAGAGTTATAATAGAAACATCAATCAGCTGCCTTTTCGTACCCTCTACTGGGGATGTGCCTGCAACCAAGGTACATGCCCTTGACCGGAATCAAACCTGGGACCCTTCAGTCCGCAGGCCGACGCTCTATCCACTGAGCCAAACCAGTTTTGGCTGCATTGATATTTTTGTTCTTATTGCTGTTCAGTGGCATTTGGGAAACTTGGACAGACATAACTCTGAATGAAGGACTTTGTCTGTTGTTAGGTATTTGAGGTACTGAGAGGAAATCATGGAGAAACTTAGCTAGGGAATATAGATGGACTATTATTCCACTCTAACAGCTAAATGGCAGTAAAATAAAATAAACAGGGGAAAATCTGAACAGCTCATAACATCTGTGGGGACCTGAATACAGATCTCAATGTATCAAGAACAGTGTACCAATAAGGTTCAGTGATTCAATTCATATTTGATTTTTATGAGCAAGTTAAGATTCAGAGCTTCAACTCCATTTTTTACTTCAGATCAACAAATATTTATTAAGGCCTGAATGCTGTGCTTAAGAAGTGAAAATAAATGTAGGATGTGATTCCTGAACTCTCTGGTAATTTGTAATATTAATTGAACACATGTTTCATAGTTATACAAACAATTTAGAAAGTATAAAGTTAGAAAAGACATAATATTGCCAAAATACATAGCATAAGGTGGATCAGATGAGGGTACAAGGTTTGTGAGTTTAAGATGTAAGTTTAAGGTGTTTATTAAACATCCAAGTAGACATAAATACATAGCATAAGACATAGCCAAAATGCATAGCATAATTAATGAAGAGGAGGAAGCAATGTAGAAAGCAGAAACTGAGAATAATTTTATAGAGGAGAAAATCCTTGAATATTTGTGCTTTGAATATAATCTGAATTTGGACACTAGCAATAGATTGCCACTACTTATTTATCATATGACAGAACAAGTTCTAAATTTTTTACTTTTGGCAACTCATATGGTAAACACAGCTACCCTATGAAGAAAGCATTATTATTAAACTCATATTCTGAATTATGCAAACTAAAGATGGTAGTTTGGATCAAAGCAGTGGTATTTTCAAATTTTGGATATATTTTAAGGGCAGAGCCCAAAGGATTTTGTGGCCAATTTTATGTGGGTAGGTAAAGAGAGGATTCAAGGATAACACCAATAATTTTAACACGAACAACTGGAAGAATGGAGCCTCCATTAACTATAGAATATGGAAAATTACCGGGGGATCAGATGAGGGTACAAGGATTGTGAGTTTAAGATGTAAGTTTAAGGTGTTTATTAAACATCCAAGTAGACATACACAACAACATTTGGATGTATACTGGTATGTCAGAGTTCAGGATAGAATCTTGATAGAGATACAAATTTGGGAATCATTTGGGGTAATTTGTTGGCTCTTCTTCCACACTTGCTCACAAAATGTGTATTTTCCTATATCCTTTTTCATCCCTCTTTTCTCCAACTTCACCTCTGTAGAAAATCTTAGCTGCTCCATGATCTAAATATTATGATCTTGATACAAAAGGTTCTTATTTATGGAGGTGGAAAATGGTATCAGCAAGATATCAAGATGGCATTTTAAATTCATTGTTGATAGTGCCCAACAGAGGAGACATCCAGCAGAGTTAGGGACTGAGACATTTAAGGACTTACATTGTTTAAGGATACATAAAATATTTGTGGGCTAACAGAAATAATAGCACTTTGTCTTTCTGGCTCACTATTATATACCCAGTATATAGGAGGTACCTGGCACATGGTAGGTTTCAACAGATACGTATTGAGTTCATGAAGTAGAATAGAGAAAAACCCATGACATAGCAGACCTAGGTAAATTAGGGAGGCACAGCTGTGTGATGATGGCCAGCCCAACAATAGTGAATGCTGCAGAGGAGGGAGAAAATGCAGTGAAGCAATAAATAGAAATTCCCTTCAGGAAGTAAATATGGTAAAAAAAAAAAAAGTGATTTACAGGTGTTTCTAGCCATGTGTTCACATGTCATTTTGAGAAATGAAACCCTAGAATTCACTAGAAAGCAATTTTATAGTTTTGTTTTTATTTAATGAAATTCAATCTACTTCAAACCAGAGTATCATTGAAATATGGAAGTCACCTTTAGGGGGAAATACACTAAACAATCGATTTTGCATTAGCTTACATTTCAGCATATGTTTTTATTTCTCTGTAACCACATTGTTTCACTTTTAAGATAGCTTTTTCCTTATGAAAACATTTTTACTAAGGGAACATTGGAAAAAATTGAAATCAATCTTTTGTAAATAATTTTTAAAATAGAAGACAAAATTTCAGATTAACATTTGTATACACATCCTATAGTAAACATTATTTAAAACACTACCTTGGTAAAAGTTTTTTTATTATTATTAAATTATTATCCATGTACATATCTTACCGTTGCCCCCCTTTTACTTTCATAAAAGTTTTAAACTCATGAGGTGTGTTTGAGCTCACTTATTTGGTTTAAAACAGACTAAAGGCACCTGTAATTTATAGACATATTCATTTATTCTGTTGTCTGCTGAATTATAAAAAAAAACTGTTTAATTGAATTTTATGTTTTATGAGATGCCCACTTATTTTCATGACTACAGGGAAGGTAAAGCAAAAATAATGCTACCAATTTTCATAGTATTTTTGAAACAAAGCATTTAGCTGAAGGTAAGAAATGACATTAAAAAATTCAATACATTTCTTTTAAGTTTATTTTTTATCAGAAGTGATTAAAAATAAGTTCATTTATCTCAGATATCATTATCCCTGTTCAATATACTCTAGGGCTATTCCATTTCTACTGTATCTACTTTAACATTCATACAAGTAGATTTACCACTTAAGTGGGAAAAGAAAGGCATACTCTATAATGAAACGTTCTAACATCAAGGGAGTAATTGTCATTTTATATTAACACTAGAGGCCCGGTGCAAGAAATTCGTGCAGGGGAGGGGGTGTCCCTCAGCCCAGCCTGTGCCCTCTCCAATCTGGGAACCCTTGAGGGATGTCGGACTGCCCTCTCACAATCCAGGACTGCTGGCTCCCAACTGCACACCTGCCTCCCTTCCTGTTTACCCCTAACTGCTTCTGCCTGCCAGCCTGCTCACCCACTAACCACTCCCCTCTCAGCCTGAAGGATGCCTAACTGCTCCCCTGCCAGCCTATTTGTCTCTAACTGACATTCCCTGCAGGCCAGGTTACCCCTAAATGCCCTCCCCTACAGGCCTGGTCCCCCCCAGCTGCTCTCCCCGGTAGGTCTGGTTGCCTCCAACTTCCCTCCTCTGCCGACTTGGTCACCCCTAACTACTGTCCCCTGCAGGCTTGATTGCCCCCAACTGTCCTCCTTTGTAGTCCTGGTCCCTCCCAACTGCCCTCTCCTGCTGGCCATCTTGTGGTAGCCATCTTGTGTCCACATGGGGGCAGGATCTTTGACCACATGGGAGCACCCATCTTGTGTGTTGGAGTGATGGTCAATCTACATATTACTCTTTTATTAGATAGGATAGAGGCCTGGTGCTTGGGTGAGGGCCAGCTAGTTTGCCCTGAAGGGTGTCCTGGATCAGGGTGGGGGTTCCCTTGGGGTGTGGGACAGACTGGGCTAGGGGCCTGCTTTGGTTTGCAGGCCAGCCATGACCCCTGGTGACCCAAGTGGAGGCCCTGGTATCTGTGATTTATTTATCTTCTACAATTGAAACTTTGTAGCCAGGAAGCAGAGCCCAGCCTTCTGCTCACTTTGTGGCCGCACCCATTTCTGTTTGGATTTATGTATCTTCTATAATTGAAACTTTATAGCCTAGAGTGGAGGCCAAGGCAGGCCAGGGCTTCAGAAGCTTGGCTTCCTCCATTTCCGGAAGCAACCCTAGCCTCCTGCTCTTTCCATCTCCATGGCTGCAGCCATTTCTGTTTGGATTTATGTATCTTCTATCATTGAAACTTGGTAGCCTTGAGTGGAGGCCTAACTGGCAAGGGCAGGTGGAAAGCTTGGCTTCCTCCATTGTTGGGGAAACCCAAGCCTCCCTCCTGCTCTCTGTGGCCATAGCCATCTTGGTTGGGTTTATTTTTATATTTGCTCCTGATTGCCTTGTGGGCATGGCTTGTGGGTATAGCAGAGTGATAGTTAATTTGCATATTACTCTTTTATTAGATAGGATCAGAAATCTGCCTGTTATGATAGAATACAGCATAGTTAAATTAAGAGTTACTTGAGACCTTTATTTCAACATAATTATTTGGCAAATAGATCTCTTCTTTGGATTCCTAGATAAATTGTCTGTAGTCTCTAGTTTCTATTTTAGTTCATTGAAGGCACTTATTATACAATCTATTAATAATAATCTATAATAATAAAAGTATAATATGCTAATTAGATCAGACATCATTCCAGACATCCTTCTGCACGAAGCTAGTGATGGAGGGATGCCCAGGTCCCAATGTCTGCTGGTGGCTGGAGCGAAGTCTAGGTCCAGGTGCCTGTTGGTGGCTGGAGTGAAGCAGGTCCTGGGTGCCAGAGGGAAGCTGGTGCTGGCACCTAAGGGAAGGAAGACCTACTTTTTCACAAATTGTGTGCATTGGGCCTCTAGTACTTGAATGAACAAACTACTTTTAGGTTCAAATTGTTTGTGTTATGAATCCCATTTAAAATCTGATTTTCTTTTGACAGGGAGACCCATGTTTTCAAATAGTATTTGTCTTGATGGATATTGAGGCCTACATTATTGGCTATGTTATCAACAAGTTCTTATTTCTTTGTGTTATTGTTACAATGATTGTGTCTTTATTTTTAAATTTATCTTTATTGTTGAAAGTATTACATATGTTCCTCTTTTCCCCCATTGACCTCTTCTAGCTTGCCCCTGCCCCATCCTGCCCTAGGCCTTCATCACACTATTGTCTTTATCCATGGGTTATGCCTATATGCATACTTATTTAAACAATGAGCTTTTCAACTAGAAATTTAAATTAAAGCAGCATAGTTCATAGTCTTCTCTTTTGCTTTATTTTACATATCTAGTCTTCATCTTAACAGTCGTAAAAGTTATGTCACTATCTAATTTTTCATTTATTAACAGTGTATAAATAAGGATCTTATTGAATTCATTTGATTTTGTGAATCAGAGTTGCAAAGATTCTATTTTTAAATATTAAGGAATTAAATTTTAGAAACCCATATGCAAATGACTTTCAGAAATTAAAATTTCCTGTTTTTTAGGAAGCGTGCTTAACAAATAGACATCTTACAGAATTGAAGTGGGGGTTGGGGAGGTAAATTCATGGGGCATGTCAAAATTAAAAAAGAAGTTGACTAGAATGTGGGTAATTCATTATTTTTCCCATCATATTTTCAGGTAAGATAAGGAACTATTCAGGGGTAGAAATGGGAATAATATATTCTATCATGATCCTAGGGATTTTTTTTTATCACCATAGCAACTACAGGGACTATGATTTTTAGAGGGTCAGAAACTGTAAAGATCACTTATTTCTAGACAAACTGAAATAGTAAAAAGCTATAAAAGAGCTCATCTATGACTTTAAACTATGAAAACTGCTGCAGAATTTTCTTTGGTGCATCTACCATATTTATGTGTACAATACCTCAGGGACAATAGTATGTATAGGCACTTATAAAAGAATTTTCTGGACTCCAGCCAATTTTGATAGCATTCTCTGAGAATGCACCAAGGAGCTATTATCTAGATATCTAGGGAGTATGATGACATCCCTGCCCCAGTTTTTGCTTTTTGCTTATCTCTTTTAAGAGAGAAAGTTTTCTTGCCTTTGCAACACACTGCCCAGCATTACTAAAACAGTTCATAACTCGATTCTGAGTAATTCTACCTCTTTCCAGAGAATTGAGAGCTCTGCAGAGATTCGAGTTAAAATCAGGAAGCTTTGCAAGCTCACATCATCAGAGAGAGAGAATATGTATTTGTGTATACGTGTATACACACACCACCAAAGCTGTAAATGGATAACTTTTATTCTGGTGAGGAAGACCCTCCTTTATGTCTTTTGAATTTTACCCCCATATAAAATGACAGGCATTCATTTTAAGTATTTGGACTCCCAAAATACAAATGTGGCTGGTTGCTTCAATATGAATGTAAGTAATGAGCATGTCAGTAAGCAGGCTGCTTGGTATCAAGTGGAAAACTTGTCTGAGTTCTGCATCTCTGCCCTTGGGCTGGCAACCACTCCATGATGGAGTCCATGTCTTACACCAGGAGTTGTGCCAATGCAAGTAGTGGTGAAATTATGCTGCCCAGGTGAGTGGAGATAATAGAAACATTGAGAAGAAGTCATGTTATCACATGCTTTTAGCACCTGAACTAACCAAACAAGTGGAATAGCCCTAAATATTTCACCCAAGCCTCCATGCTCAGAGCCATCAGAAGATCATTAAATTTTGCCAGTTTAATAAAAAAAAAGGAAATATAAGAAGTGTGCTTGACAGCAATGACTTTGACTTTTAGGACATTGCTAAGATATACCAGATCCTTTATATCTTTAATTATTTTTAGTTTTTTTTAAATTAATGTTTACATTCCATATTATTTTAGTTTCAGGTGTATAGCATAGTGGTTAGGCAATAATATACTTTACAAAGTGTTCTCCCAATATTTCCAGTATCCACCTGGCACTGTACATAGTTATAGCAATACTCGAGGCCTGATGCATGGAATTTGTGCATGGGGGAAGGGGGGTTCCTCAGCCCAGCCTGAGCCCTCTCACAATTTGGGACCCTCGCTCCTAACTGCTGGCCTGCTCACCCCTAACTGCCTAACTGCTCTTTCCTTACCACCCACCTGCTTGCTCTGAACTGCCCACCTGCTCACTCCTTACCACCCACCTGCTCACTCCTTACTGCATGGCTCACTGATCCTTTGCACTGTCTCAGGGGCAGGAGAAGCTCCCACCACCACTGCTACACTCACCAGCCATGAGCCCAGATTCTGGCTGAGTGGCACTCAGCACTGTGGGAGTGCACTGATTACTGGGGGAAGCTCCTGTGTTGAGCGTCTGCCCCCTGGTGGTCAGTGCGCATCATAGTGAACATTCTGGTTGTTTTGGTCATTCTGCCATACCGGTTATTGGGCTTTTATATACATAGATTACATATTAGTGTCCTGGTATATTGATTTGTGCACATTGAAATAAAATTTATTAGAAGAAATGTTGTTATATAACTATTTGCCCTTTCTCTATAATAGAAGTGCCAACCAAATTCATGATAAACTATGGCAGATTGAAACACACACCTATGATTGGAGCCAGTGAGATTTTTATATGCATCACACATATGTGAGTCAGCTTAGTCCATATATATATATATATATATATATATATATATATATATATACATATACACATTCCATATCTATAAACTTGCTTAATTAGACCAGTTTTCTGATGTAGCTAAACTTTTTCCATCCCAGTGAAGCACCCCAACTTCTCTTCCAGGTAATTGTCTGCAACACAGCAGTGAAAATCAATATGAAACATTATTATTGTATGTCATGCAGGGAGGACAAAGGGTAAAATATTTAACTGCAGCAGTGTTTGATTATATTCTGTGCAGGGAGAAAACCTGAAGTCATTTTCTATTAGGTCTATTAATACTTAATGTCGTTTTCTAATACTTTTTTAAATCAAATTTATTTAAACAATACAACAAAATTTAATCAACAATATAGTTGCCGTTGTTTTCTACTACTTGTGCCCAACGCTCAGGAAGCATTTTAATCCCTCTGTTGTAAAATTCTTGTGATTTTGATGCAAAAAATTCGGTCAATGCATTTTTGAGGCATTCTTCATTATTAATTTTTTTTCCAAGAAGAAAGTTTTGCAAAGAACGAAACAAATGGTAATCGGAAGGGGCAATATCAGGAGAATATGCAGGTTGAGGGAGAACTTCCCATTCCAACTGGCGCAGTTTTTCAGCAGTGATTCTTGCAGTAGGCGGTCGTACGTTATCGTGGTGAAGAATTACGCCCTTCCAATTAATCAGCGCGGGTTCTTTTTCTCTTAAAGCTTGGGCTAACCTTTCCAATTGGGCACTATACACTGCACTTGTAATGGTTTGGTTAGATGGTAAAAGTTCATAATGAAGAATTCCTTTAAAATTCCACCAAACACACAACATCACTTTTTTCGCATGCAAGTCAGGTTTTGGCGTGGGCTGCGGAGCCTCATTTTTGTCCAACCATTGAGGCCGCCTTTTCAAATTAACATACAGCACCCATTGTTCATCTCCGGTAACAATTTGCTCTAAAAACGGCAAACGGTTTTGACGAGAGAGGAGCGAACTGCAAATTGTGACTCTTTGATTACGGTTGTTGTCGGTCAACTCATGAGGAACCCATTTTCCAAACTTTTGGACTTTGCCAAGTGCACGCAATTGATTGGAAATTGTTTTTTGTGAACAATTTAAAGTTGTCGCAAGCTCTTGTTGGGTAATTTGAGGATTTTGCACCAAAAGAGCTTGAAGAGCTTCTTGATCAAAATTGGACACACGTCCTCGACCACTCTTGTCATCTAACGAAAAATTTCCCTCGCAAAATTTCTCAAACCAACGCTGGCATTTTCTGGCACTAACTGCATCTTGACCAAGAGCACTACAGATGTTTTTTGCAGCCTCACTTGCTTTTCTTCCTAATTGGAACTCGTAAAGCATGCAGTGCCGAATATGCTCTTCATCCGCCATCTTCTTAGCCCTAGTTTTGCAACAAAAACCAAACCAAACACAAACTTTTTCAAGCAAAACTTGTTAATTGCACTTCACACGTTCTGTAGATACCACGTGTTTGAAGGTTATGTCAATACAAGTCAATGCCAAGCAAGATTTTAAACGAATGTTTAAAAACAACATTAATTATTACTAGACCCGATAGGTTCACCATTTCTTATTTTTCAGTTGGGTCAAGTTTCTAAACTTTCTAAATCTCTGTTGTCTTCCTAATGTAAAGAAAATAAGATTCTACCAAGTTTCCTATCTACCTACTGTGAGGATCAAATGAGATGAGGCACAGGAAAATGGTTCACAAACATTTGGTTGAACTATCAAATATTTGCACCTGGCTATAAAGCAAGTCTTGTTCCTGGTCTGAAATTGTTTTTTGTGAACAATTTAAAGTTGTCGCAAGCTCTTGTTGGGTAATTTGAGGATTTTGCACCTGTCAGATAAATCCTCTTACTCTAGAGTTAAAACTGAGTTGCTTAACATAAAATAATGAAGTTGTCCAATTCCAAGGTGTACATAGACTTAAAGAGAACACCTTAGAATTTTATTTAACTCCAAGGAGTGCAGTCGATTGGGAGAGGAAGCTGGGTGTTGCTATGTGAAGTCATTACCCAGTGCCACAGCGACCATTTCCAGGCTGGGCTGTGCTGTGGGCTGCATTTTGCACCATGGGGTCTTGGCAACTTTGGTTGGGATTTTGTGGGGTGTCACTCCAGAGTGGTGGCTGGGCCTGTGTCACACTTGGGAGAAGCCAAGTGTCAGTTTCTTGGTGCCAGGTCTGTGGTACTGTTTATTTTTAAATGGCCAGTGCATGTCATGGCAGCTCTTGGTTTTAGCATCTGGCACTTGATGGTCAGTGGATGTCATAGCTACTGGTTTGACAGACACTTAGCCTTTTACATATATAGATATTCCCTAAGCTGTACTTTACATCCCACGGCTGTTCTGTAACTACCAATCTGTACTTCTCAATCCCTTCACTTTTTTCACCCAGTCCCCAAACTCTACTCTCCTCTGCAAACCATCAACTATTCTCTATATCAATGAGTCGGTTTATGCTTTGTTTGTTCCTTTATATTGTTTTTGACATTCCACAATTTATGTTTTTAAAAAGTTTCTGTTATATCATTTATGCTTTTATTAGTAAACCTTTCTTCAGTAAGGATGTGCCTTAAGTCAAATAAAGCACACCACAAGGTAGTACTACACTACTTTCAGTTTTGTAGTGAAGTAAGCTGACAGGGGAAGACAGTATGCTCTTGCCAGATTTATATTTTCACACTTTCCAAATGTTGAAATTGCTCTTGATAAGATCACCAAAGACCTAAATTGCGGACATTGACTTTTTCCTCCTGTTCCAGCTGTGTTTGACTTGTTGACAACTCCCTCCCTCATTCCTGTTCTTTTTCCCCTTGGTTTTGAATTACTTTCCTCTTCTGGTTCTCTTTCTTCATCTGATGAGAATTACTCCTTGGAAATATTTATTGATTTCCACTGACTCTGCTTTCCACAGGGGTTCATCCTTAGGCAACTTTTTTTTTCTCACTCTAAAAACCTTTTTTGAGTAATTTGACCAGCTCTTGTGCAATTAAACATCTATATTCCAATGACTCACAATTCTGTATGTAACACCAATAAAATACAGTTTTAACCTGCATTCCTCAAGGTTAGTACTCTCACAGGATATTTCTGTTTTGGCATGTCTCTGTTCTCTCCTATGGTAATATTGACCTGTCAGATAAATCCTCTTACTCTAGAGTTAAAACTGAGTTGCTTAACATAAAATAATGAAGTTGTCCAATTCCAAGGTGTACATAGACTTAAAGAGAACACCTTAGAATTTTATAAACAACACCTCTCTGTTTGAAATTAATTCACATCACCCATAACCATTGCATCTTATTCTTTTTCTAGCTAGCTTGCATTGACTCTTATTCCTTACAACTGGCATTATCTATATTCTCCCATGTTTCTACAGCTTAGTTCTCCCCCAAGATATGTCTTCATGCATCATAGTCAGAAGTCTTAAAATGAGGTAGGAAAACTCCGAAGATCTACTCATCACGTTTCTAGTGTTGCCAAATCTGATTTATGGAGTTTGCTTCAGATTCTTCTTTCTGGAAAATTGAAGGCTCCTATTTAGCTTTGTCTCCATCTCATACATATAGACAGTTTTGCCAAAAAATAGGCAAAATACTCATTTTATTGATATGTGTTCATGGGGATTATTTGTAATATTTTCCTGCATTTTATGTATTTGAAACGTTCTATAATTTTCATAAGTCATAGTTTTCTACTGGTTACTGTAGTACATTTAGAATTTTTAAAACCCATAATCAAACATCGCCAGCCTCTGTTTCTTGACCCATCTTTCCCTAATTCTCTAAATTTCTAAACAGCCAAATATGCCTGCTCATGTTCCTGGATTTTGTGTATATGTAATCTCCTAACTATAATGTTATACCCACTTCAACCAATGAACTATATCAACCCAAAATTGCCCTACCTTCATGAACTATTTCCTGATCTTGGGACCAAATATGATATATATTTATTCCTTCTCTGAACTTCCAGAAAGATTCAGTACCACTTAAACCACTTACATCATATTCTTTCTTATAATCTAGCTGGAGCTTCTACACTTTTATTTTTCTATCAGTTCTCTAAATCACACCTTCACTTAATAAAATTTAAGGGAAACAGCCGAAACCGGTTTGGCTCAGTGGATAGAGCATTGGCCTGCGGACTGAAAGGTCCCGGGTTCAATTCCGGTCAGGGGCATGTACCTTGGTTGTGGGCATATCCCCAGTCGGGGGTGTGCAAGAGGCTGCTGATTGATGACTCTCTCTGATCGATGTTTCTAACTCTCTATCTCTCTCCCTTCCTCTCTGTAAAAATTCAATAAAATATATTTTTAAAAAATTTTAAGGGAAACAGATGGTGACTTTCAAGAAGGTATGGAGGGAGAAAGGTGAGGGAGTGATAGAGTAGTGTGTGGAAATTGTGTGTGTGTGTGTGTGTGTGTGTGTGTGTGTGTGTGCGCGCGCGAGCTAGCCACAGTTAGATCCTGCAGGTCTTCCAATGGGCTGCTAAACTGGGCAGTCTTAGATGGCAAAACCCTGCTGCTCCTGCAGATACTCCAAGGGTGGCCAGCAAGGGCACAGAGACACGCCATCTTGATAAATAGAACTGCTTGAGACTAGGATCCTAACCTCACCACCACCCAATCTGGTCTCAGATACAAACTGGGACCCTACAGCCTCTAGGGACAAAGGCCTGTGACCGCAGCTGAAGACACCAAGAATTCAGACATCCATATATCCCAGCTGAAGCTATCTGTGAGTCACAGAGCCTATCTCCTCCCCCCACCCCCCACCCGCTGCAGGCTCGCTGCAGCACCATAGGAACTGCTAGACATACCCTGTGCAAGCAAGCCTCCTGCCCACACAGGGAGCTCTGCTACCTGGATTTGAGCCTGGGTGTTCAGACACTGGGAGGCTGTTTCCTGCAGTGTGCAATCATGCAATCAGACCACACACCCACACAGGGTAGCTGTGCTACCTGAATTTGAGCCTGGGCATGCAGACACTGGGAGGCTGTTTCCCACAATGTGAACTGTGACCAGACCCCATGCCTACACAGGGCAGTAGTGGCACCTGATTTTGATTCTGGAAAAACACACATGGAATTCTGTTTTCCACATTGCAGGAGAGTGTACTTCATGCCAACATAGGATGACTGTGCAACCTGGTCCTCCAAACAGTCCAGGGACTCTGATTCTTTGTACCATAGGCAGCACTGAGCACCAGTGACTGACAAAATCCAACACCCTTTCTTGATAAAAACTCTCAGCAAGGTGGGAATAGAAAGATCATAGCTCAACATAATAAAAGCCATATATGACAAACCTAGAGCCAATATTATACCCAATGGGCAAAAACTAAACAATGTCCCCAAAGAATGGGAACAAGACAAGGATGCCCAATCTCACAACTCCTGTTTGGCATGGTACTGGAAGTACTAGCTATTGCGATCAGACAAGAAGAAGAAATAAAAGGAATCTAAATTGGGGGAAAAAGAAGTAAAACTGTCCTTATTTACAGATGACATGATATTGTATATAGAAAATCTCAGATTCCATAAAAAAAACTACTAAATAAATGAATTTGGCAATATAGCAGGATACAAAATTAACACCCAGAAGTCTATGGCTTTTATATACACCAATAATGAACTCACAGAAAGAGAAATTTTAAAAATAATCCCACTTACTATTGTAACAAAAAAAGAAATTAAGATACCTAGGCATAAACTTACCTGAGTAGACAAAGGACCTGTACTCAGAAAATTTCTCGATACTAAAAAAAAGAGATAGAGAAAGACATGAACAATGGAAGAATATACTATGTTCATGGATTGGTAGAATTAACCTCATTAAAATGTCTGTACTACCCAATGCAATCTATAAATTCAATGCAATCCCATTAAAATACCAATAGCATACTTTAAAGACCTAGAAAAAAAGTCTCCAAAAGTCCATCTAGAATAAAAAAAAGACCCCAAATAGTTACAGCAATCTTGAGAAAAAAGAATAATGTTAGAGGTATCACAATACCAGATATCAAGCTATACTACAAAGCCACTGTTCTCAAAACTGCCTGGTACTGGCACAAGGAAAGACTTATAGACCAGTGAAACAGAACAGAGAACTCAGAAATCAACACAAGACATTATGCTCAATTGCTATTTGACAAAGGATACAACAGCATACAGTGGAGACAAGACAGTCTTTTTAATAAGAGCTTTTGGGAAATCTGGACAGATACTTGCAAAAAAAAAAAAAAAGGAAAATAAAAGAAAAGAAACTAGCCCACAAACTTACACCATTCACAAAAAGAAATTCAAAATGGATAAAGGACTTAAAAATGTAAGACGGGAAATCATAAAAATCCTAGAAGAAGCCATAGACAGCAAAATAGCAGACGTTTGTATAGCAATATCTTTACCGATAGAGCTCCTAGGGCAATGGAAACTAAAGAGAAAATAAACTAACTGGGATTGCATCAAAATAAAAAGCTTCTGCACAGCAAAAGAAACAATCAACAAAACAACAATAAAGCCCACTGCATGGGAGAACATATTTGTATGGGAGAACTTACTTGCCAATATTATCTCCAATAAGGGTTTAATTTCCAACATTTACCATGAACTCGTACAACTTAACAAAAGTAAGATAACCAATCCAATCAAATATTGGCCAAAGGACCTAAATAGACACTTTTTAAAAGAGGACATACAGTAGGCCAGGAGACATATGAAAACATGCTCAAAGTCACTAATCATCCTAGAGATACAAATTAAAACAACAATGAGTACCATCTCACACCTGTCAGAATGGCTATCATCAACAAATCAACAAAAGCCAAGTGCTGGAGAGGATTCAGAGAAAAAGGAACTATCTTTCACTGCTGGTGGGAATGCAGACTGGTGCAGGCACTGTGGAAAAACAGTATGATGTTTCCTTAAAAAACTAAAATGAAACTGCCATTTGACCCAGTAATACCACTTCTTGGAACATATCCCAAGAAAACAGAACCACCAATCATAAGAGATATATGCACTCCTATATTCATAGCACAATTTACAATAGCTAAGATATGGAAACTGCCTAATGCCTATCAGCAGATGAATGGATTAAAAAACTGGTACATCTACACAATGGAATACTATGCTTCTCTAAAAGAGAAGGAATGGTTACCATTTGCCACAGCATGATGGGACTGGAAAGCATTATGCTAAGCAAAATTAGCTGGTCAGTGAAAGATAAATACCACATGATCTTACTCATTTATGGATAATAAAGAACATTATCAACTGTTGAACAAAAATAGAGGCAAAGAAGCATTGAACATACTGTCAAACTATAGCGAGAAGGTAAGGGAGGTTTGGAGGGGGGTAAGAGATCAACCAAAGGACTTGTATGCATGCATATAAGCACAACCAGCAGACACAAGACACTGGGGAGGGGGGGAGGGCAAGTGCCAGGAGGGTAGGGGAGCTTGAGGGAGGTCAAAGGGAGGGGGAAGGAGACATTTGTACTACTATTTGTAATACCTTAAATAATAAAATAAACTTGCTGTAAACTATGATGTAGATTTTTTAATAAATAAAACAATTAAATACCTTCTAAAATTAAACTTTTATTTGCATAAAATATAAAATACAATTTAAAAAACAAATAAACCTTCTCAAAAACAAACATAAAACCGTGCTTCTCATACCTTTGCTTTATCTATATTGACTCTTACATGGAAGAATTCAATAAATATTTGTTCAGTTGACTTGTCTATAAAACTTCAGATGCAGAAAATAAATAAATTCATTCTAGCAACTGCAGCCAAATATATAACTTTTAGATTTTTTTGAAAAGCAATATTTAAAAAGTTTTGTTATATAATTAATTTTTGGCTTGTGATATTTCCCCTTAAATATAACCTATATAGAAATTATGCACTTAAATTATGGGTTATATTTGAGTTCCTTCAGTTATTGAACAAAAATGCATTGGTACCTAACATGTGCCAGACACATGTTTAAGCTCTGGAAACCCAATAGAAAGCAAGACAGATGGACTCAGGGTCTAGTCAAGTGATATAGAGAGACTAGTAGATGTACAATTTAATGTCAGTTATATATGCCATGAATAAAATTGAAGAATACAGGGAGTAAAGAGTAATTGGGGCTACTGTTTAGGATGGTAGATAAGGCTCTTTTGAGGTGAGAAGGAAGTGAGGTGAGACCAGTCATATAGATGTCTTGTAGAAAAGTATTTTTAGCAGAGGAAACAAGTGCTTTTCTTGAAGCAAGAGTATGCTTAGCATACTCCAGAAGTGTAAAGAGGCTAATGAGGCTGAAATATTATGAACTTAGAAAAGATGAAGAAGATATAAGATTAGAATTGTGGGAAGCTTACAGCTAAGTCATACAGAGTTGTGTGTGTGTTTTTTTGTGTGTGTTTTTTTTTTTTTGTTTTTTTTTGGTCATGGTAAAAATTATGGGTTTGATGAGGAGTCATTGGAGGGTTTTGAGTAGAGTAATATTATCTGATTTATGTTTTTTTTAAAAATCTCTTTGGTTATCATGTGGCGAATTAACTGGGAAATGGGCACAACTGGAAGCAGGAGGATCATTTAGATAGCTGTTGTAATAATCCAGGTGAGCTATAATGCTGGTTTATATCAGAGCTATAACAAGGATGTAACAAAAAGTATACCAGCCCTAGCCAATTTGGCTCAGTGGATAGAGCTTTGGCCTGCCAACTGAAGGGCCCTGGTTCAATTCCCAATTAGAGCACATGCCTGAGTTGCAGGCTTGATCCCCAGTGTGGGGTGTACAGGAGGCAACTGGTCAGTGATTTTCTCTCATTGATATTTCTTTTTTCAATATTAAAAAATATTTCCTCAAATATTTTTTAAATTAAACTCATTTAGAATGAGTTTAATTTTAAGGAGTAATCAATATTAATATTTTCTCTTTATTTTGTATTGTTTAAAGTATTACATATGTCTCCTTTTTCCCCTGATTGAATCCCTGTCAACCCTGCCCCCCAGAAAAAGCCCCCACTGACCCAGTGTCCGTGTCATCATTGATATTTCTATCTCTACCTCTCTGAAATCAATTAAATATATTTAAAAACAGAAGTGCACTAATTCTGGACATGTTCTGGAAGTAGAGGCAATAGGATTGTCCAACAATTTGAATACTAGAGCTTATAAAAGAAATCTCAAGGATGATTCCAAGGTTGTCAGCCTGAAAAACTATTAATATGTCATTTATGGAAATGAGACAAACCATGGGAAGCAAAGGTAACAGGATAGAGACAGAGTACAGAATTTAGTTAGGCCATGTTAAGTTTGAGATGCTCATACGACGTCCAAGTTGGATTTGTGAGTCTAGAGTTCATAGTTGAGAATGGCACTGGATATACAACATTGGGGGCCATTGTCATATCAAGGGTATTTACAGTCATAGGAACAAATAGAGGAGTCTGAATAGAGAAGGAAAGAAGTGTCAAACTTGGCTAGAGCACTCCAACATTAAGAGAATAATAGGAGGAAGATTCAGCAAAGGAGCTTGAGAGGCTATAGACAAGGGGGTGAAAGTAAAACCTAAATAGTGCAGTTTATAGAAGTCATATGAAGAGTTTTGAAATGGAAGGAGAGATCAGCTGTATCAATAGGACTATGCATTACCCACTGAATTTGGACATATTAAAAACCATTGGGCTTCAGGGCTGATGACTTTGAAAAGTCAATAATTAAGAATTGCAAGACCATTTTTTACTTCTGGACCTTTTGAGTTTTCCTTTTATCTTTCCCTAGATAGCCAATTCATCTCTAATTGCTTTTAAAATTTTCAATATTACAGAAAATAAAAGACAACTTGCAACAAATCTCAGGTCGGATTGACATCATTCACAATAAGAAGACAGGAGCATTGCAGAATGCTACACCTGCAGAAAGGGCAGAGATCCAGGAAGCTCTCTCATGGCTGGATTTCCAATGGGAAAGAATTAACAAAATGTACAAGGATCGCCAAGGGTAGGTGACACTTTTATTTTACTAAGTGATTATATCTGTTCTCAGGGAACTCTAAAATTCATTTCAATGCTCTCCATTGGTTAAAAAAAAAAAAAAGTAGGGAGGAAGAGAGAAGTATCACTATCACTAGAAAAATGTAAATGGAGTGAGAATGATGATTAGTTCATACTAATGTGTTGAATTCCAGAAATTGTTCTATACTGAAGTTAGCATTATTTTGGAGCACTGTATTATCTGCTAAAATCCTGGTAGTGTCAAAACAAGTTTGGTAATTTAATTGAGTTGGTGTAAACAACTGTATAATATAAAGTATATATCTTTCGTCAAATTTTTATCCTATATATTAATGTATTTTATACTTAGATTAATATGTTTGAAATGTAAGCTATCAACAAAAAGTTGATTTTCATTTATTGTTTTTGTTTTGAAGGCATTATTTTATGTTTTGAAGCCCCCCCACACACACACACTTATTTTTTTGCTGCCAGGAATTTGTGAGGTAGATTTAAAATAACTTCTTAGTGCTTACCTTAATCAAAATACCTAGCTTTTGACAAATAATTTCAAATTCATAAGTATTCTTTAGCCTCATGTAACAAGAAGTTAAGAGTGTTGTTTTTCCCTTTCAGTTTTAAGTTAAAAATAATAAAGTTCTAATGACTTAAATCGTTTGCTTGAAATTTGTAGTTTCAAGACAGTCTTCCTTACTATTCTACGATGAAATAAAATAATTTTCTAAAGTTATAGGGTACCTCCTCAATATTTCACATCTACCAGCTTTTAACCACTCATACTTATATTTTATTTATTTATTTGTTTGGTAATTTATTTATCCATCCCCCATACTTCTTTTATTTATTTATTTTATTTTATTTTTTAATGTAGATAGTCTTTTTTTTTTAAATATATTTTATTGATTTTTACAGAGAGGAAGGGAGAGGGATAGAAAGTTAGAAACATCGATGAGAGAGGAACATCAATCAGATGCCTCCTGCACACCCCCCACTGGGGATGTGCCCGCAACCAAGGTACATGCCCTTGACCGGAATTGAACCCGGGACCCTTGAGTCCGCAGGCCGATGCTCTATTGATTGAGACAAACCGGTTTCGGCCCATACTTCTATTTTAGTTCTTCATGTACTACATTAAGTTCCTAAACTGATATTACTAGTAGAAATCTTGGTTATCTCCAATGAACATCCCTACTTTGTTTCCAATTATCTTTCATTTAGAGTTGTTTTCTTAAGTGTAAGAACTTCAGTTTATAATTTCACTAGAGGACCGGTGCATAAAATTCATGCATTTTGGGGGTGGGGGTGTCCCTCAGCCTGGCCTGCACCCTCTCCAATCTGGGACCCCTTGAGGGATGTCCAACTGCTGGTTTAGGACATTCCTCGCACAATCTGGGACTGCTGGCTCCTAACCGCTCGCCTGCCTGCCTGCCTGATTGCCCCTAACCACTCCCTGTCAGCCTTATTGACACCTAACTGCTCCCCTGCTGGCCAACTTGCCCCCACCTACCCTCCCCTGCCAGCCATCTTGTGGTGGCCATCGTGTTGTGGCCATCTTGTGACGATGTGGGGTGGGCCATCCTGTGATAATGTGAGGGCGTCACATGAGGGTATAAGGGCCACCTAGGCTTTTATTAGTATAGATTTCCCTCAGAATAAGTCCAGACTCATTAATTTGGTATATGAGCCCTTACATGACTGCTGCTCATCTGGTCAGCTTCACTTTTTATTAGTTCCTGGATACATTGCAACCTCTCCAAGTTCTGCCCTAGCAAAATTAACTTGATTTGAAGGTTTCAAATGTTTTGTGTCCCTATGTCTTTTTTGTTCTTCAGGTCTCAGTGATATATTATTTCCTTCTTAAGATCCTAAAACTATTAGTTGATTATAAAGTCTAGAGAAATATATTGTTTAAACATTTAATGTAATATACTATCAATATATCATTTGTGTATTTGAAAACATCACCAGACTAACTAGCTCTAAAATCACCTACTTCTAGAAGTTACCACATAGTAATCAGGTAGTGGTTGTTATTTTTTACTCCTCTGCCTTGTGTACAAGCTCCTTAAAGACAAGAACTATGTTTTATTTTGTGTGATCAGCTTAATACTACAGAGTACAAAGTGGATGTTCAGTATGGATGTTCAAGCCTCCCAGAAACATAAGAATGTGTCTCTGTGGATGGTCTAATAGTTTTATTTCAACTTGATGGAAAACAGCTAATTCCAATCAGTCATAATAAAATGAAAGAAACTCAGCAACCCTGTATATATATTGCCAAAGGAAGACGTATATGCCACCATGGTATACTTTCTCTCAATATCTCACACTGAGTCATTATGAACTCACTACTCCAGTGAGTTTCATCATCCTCTTTTTGGTTGCTCATTCCACCGTTAGGAAGTTCTTGTCTCTGTTGTCTTCTCTCAGATGGAGTTTCCTCTCAGCCACCCAGGCAACCGATATCATCTCCTAAGAACCTTGGCGGAGTGGGGGTGGGGGTGGGGACTTCTTGGAACGCCATTGTTTTCTGTGCTTCTATAAGCACCTACCACTTTGTGCTAAAGTGATGAAACATTTTGCAGCTTCTCCCTTATTTTATTTATGTACTCTTTAGCCAATAAACTAGGCATTCCCTTTTCACAGGGCCATGTGGATGTCTCCTTTTAGTTCACCTTCAACCATAGACTTTAAAAGATGGAGAAGTATTATTCCATTCCATAGAGAGGATAAACTGAAATCTCACCCTAAATAGGGTGCTTTTCATATGTCTAGCAAATAATAGAATGTTTCTATCTCCTTGGACTCATTTTTTTCATATCCAAAGACTAGAAGAGTATCTTATGTTTACTCTAATTGGCCTTCTCTAGGAATTGGTCAGAAACCTTTAAAGTTCTTATGCTTTTTGGCCTATTCTCAGGTAAATTGGTTGAAGTTATTGCTTGTAAGCACAGGCTGTAGAATCCAAATTGTTTTTGGAATCCTGGCTTTCTGCTGAATATCTATGTGCCCTACAATAAGTTCCTTGACTTTTATGCTTCACAATTTCCTTATTTATAAAAAGAGAAAAACCATGTTTTCTAAACCATGTTTTTTTATAAGGACTAAATGACACAATGTATATAGAGTGCTTGGCAGATTGCTTATACATGATAATTCCTCAATTATGCTTGGCAAGTTTGATTATGAAAATGATGGTCCTATGGCTCTGATTATCTTCATATACTTTCATTTATTCTGATATTCTTTCACATTTTCATGAAAACCACAGAAAGATTAATTAAATTCAGTCCGTGCTTTGAAGAACCTCCAGTTCTGGAGAGAAAATGAAGTCAGTAAAATACAGGTTGATAGATTCCAGCTATGTTAGATGGTGCGAAAAATATTCCTGAGGAGTGGAATAGGAACATCTGATTCAGAGTCAGGAATAAAGCAATGTCTATGAAACACTCAAGGTTCTGATTTACAACTAATAGGACGTGACTATGGTTAACTTAGGTAGATTTATATAACATATTAGAGGGATATCAGGTAGCTCATGGAATCAGTTGAAAGGCCTGAAAGTCAGGTTAAAAATGAGTAGAAACTATCAAGGAAGACTAAGCTAGGCATTCAGAAACATAAGCCACCAAATGAATCTTAATTGTGAACTGCTGCCATGGCCATGATACCCTGGTGCACTCAGAAGTATCATTGCCCCTGAATATTGTTTGCTACTATCACTGCAAAAATAAAAGTATTTAAATTATTATTTCTTTTTGTGTAACCAACTTGAGAATTAAGGTTTCTGAAAAAATCATTAATAAGGCAAAGAATGGATTTAAATTTTTTTTAATGTTGACATAATTGCAGGTGTCCCATTTTCCCCGCCCTTTGCCCACTTGCACCAAACCCTGCCTCCTCCTCCCTTGGCCTTCACCAAATTATTGTTTGTGTCCATGGGGTATGCATATATGTTCCTTATCTAATCCCTTTGCTTTCTTTATCTAGTCACCCCCACCAGTCTTTGTAGGCTATGTATTCTTTGTTACAACTACTCAATCTACTGTTGTAGGGTGAAAGAAACCTTAGAAAATATATAGTGAATAGCCATGGTTTATTCTAATCAAACTGTATTTACAAAGACAGGTAGTGAGCCAGATTTTACTGTGGGACATAAGTTACAGACTCCTTTTATCAGGCAAGTGTATGTCACATAACTTTAGCTTCTGTCAGGGATCAGGGAAAATAAATAGCTGGAATTTGGGCTCCATTGTCATGGTAGTCAGGGACTTGTTTCCAACCAAGTCCCATAGAACGGTAGATTATTGAATCCTAAGAAAGATTAGAAATTAGACATTCATATATAGACAAATGTTTCCTATAGCTTTATGTTGGGCTCTCAACAAAAATACACTGATATATTTATTTTTATATTTTTATCATTGAGAATATTATAAATGCTGCTCCTTATTTTTCCTCATTGTCCCCCTCCACCCAGCTTCCACACCAGCCCAGGCCTTCACTACATTATTGTCTGTGTCCATGGGCAATGCATATTATGCATATACATTCTTTGGTTAATCTCTGCCCCCCCCCCCCCAATCTCCTTTCCCTCTGAGATTCATCATTGTGTTCCATGCTTTCATGCCGCTAGGTCTATTTTGTTTGTCAGTTTATTTTGTTCATTAGATTCAATTTATAAGTGAGATAATGTGATACTTGTTTTTCTCTGTCTTGCTTACTTTGCTTAGCATAATAATCTCCAGGTCACTCATGCTATCTTTTTTAACAGATGTATAGTATTCCATTATGTATGGTGTAAGGAGGTGATCTAGTTTCATTTTTTGTATGTATTTGTCCAGTTTTCATTTATTGAGAAACTGTATTGACTCCATTGTATGTTCTTTCTTCCTTTGTCAAATATTAATGGACCATAAAGATGTGGGTTGATTTCTGGGGTCTCTGTTCTGCTCCATTTATCTATATACCTGTTCTTATGCCAGTACCAAGCTGTTTTGATTACAATGGCTTTGCAGTATAGTTTGATATCTGGTATTGTGATTCCTCTAACTTTGTTCTTCCTTCTCAAGATTTCTGTGGCTATTCAGGGTCTTCTTTGGTTCCATAAACATTTTTGGAATATTTGTTTTAGATCTGTGAAATATGTTATTGGTACTTTAATAGGAATTGCGTTGAAACTATAGATTGCTTTAGGTACTATGGGCATTTTAAAGATGTTAATTCTTTCCAATCCATAAACATGGCATATGCTTCCACTTATTTGTATCTTCCTCTATTTCTTTTTCAATGTCCTATAGTTTTCCCAGTACAGGTCTTTTACTGCATTGGTTAAGTTTATTCCAAGATATTTTTGTTCTTGTTGTTGCAATGGTAAACGGGATTGTAGTTATTTTTTTGTTTTGTTTTTGTGTTGTTGTTGTTTTTGTTTTTTTGGGGTTTTTTTTTTTAGTTTCTTTTTCTTGTAGTTCTTTATTGGTGTATAAAAATGCCATCAATTTATATATGTTGATTCTGTATTCTATTACATTGCCAAATTCATTTATTAAATCTAGATGATTTTTGGTTGAGTCTTTAGTTTTTTTATGTACAATAGCATGTCATCTGCAAATGATGTCTATTATTCCTTTCCAATTTGGATAACCATTCAATAAAACCTTGAGACAGATGTGTCATTCTGTTCTGCCAGTGGTTCTCAGGGAAATTTACATGACTAATATTGCTTAGGGCCCAACACAAGCCATTCTTATTTTTTTTTTAGTCTGAGAGTGGCAGTGGTTTCTAATCATTGGGGATGTTTGAGAACCACTAGATAATGTGATACAGTATTAAAAGGTCTGCATGTAGTTCAGCCAACCATGCCCTATATTTTTTTAACGCAATCACCTTTAACAGTCTGAAGAAATCTGGCTTCTGGTCCTAGATTATTTGAACAATTGCTACAATTCATCACTCCTCTCAGCTAGAATAGAATGGTAACTATTACTTATATCTAAAGACTGTTATGCTATCATTTACATGAAAAAGTACTGTGCAGCTTTATTATTATTATTATTATTATTATTATTATTAGTAGTAGTAGTAGTAGTAGTAATAGTAGTAGTAGTAGTAGTAGTAGTAGTAGTATTTTATTTTTTGGCTAGGGCCTCTGGCCATTAATTGGGGAAGGGATAGGGAGAGGGACAATGGGAATAAGGAATAGCAGAGGCCTGAGACTAGTATCATGCCCTACCTTCCACAATGGTCATAGTTATTGAAGCAGCAGCAGCACACGCAGCACACGCAGCACCTGGCCTCTGGTGGCATCCATCTTCAGGTTGCCTGCACAGGTGAGGGCCCTGTTACACTGTTCACCATAGCAGCAGGTGGAGATGAGCTGGTCAGTTACAAACTCTTCAGGGAAGCCATACAGAGTTGATAGCATGCATCCTTTGTTCATGAGCAGGGCAAGTGCAGGGATCATTCCTTGCCCCTTGAAATACTCCTCATCATTGCCACAGGTCATGGGGATGACAGTGCAGTCTGATGAGTCAGTTATATCATAAAAAATAGAGTCCTGATGCCTGTCATGACCAAGCACAGAGCCATCACCAGGAGCAGTAACCAGTTGAAGACCATGGTGTCCTGGCAGTGAGCCTCTCAGAACTGCTGAATGACACTCCGCATGCCCACAAGACTGTTGTCCCTGGTTCTGCCCTTTCAGAGTCAACACTTAGAATGTCCTTGGTTTACAAAGTCCTGTTTCCCTATCAGGAACTTCTTTGTGACCAAGGATGTCAAGTTCCAGGGTCTCAGCAGCTTCCTTGAGACAGAGACAAGCCAGTAGTTGCTGCTCAACAAGTATCTTTGTGGAGCAGAATGGGGTGACATCACAGTCCCTTCAGGGTTCCACTGTCCACTCTAGGGGTGAGGTCATTGATGGGAGAGGGGTGTCACAATCTACATGGCACATTGGCCTGATGAACTGCCAGAGAGTGAGGCCATTGCCACCCCATGTAGGTAAGAACACTGAGCCATCCTGTCCACTCTGTCATAGGCTCTGCTGGGTGCTGCTTCTGCCCAGTGCCAATGGTGAGCCCATTTCTCAGATGGGAAAACCAAGGCTCAGGAGGAAAAAGTGAGGTGTCCAAAGCCTTAGAGCAGTCTGAATTCCCACCTGCAGTGAATTTTTTAATAAGCCAATTTAAGGTTAAGCCAAATACTTTTAGCAAGTAATAAGGTATTGCAATTTCTTCATATATAATACATGTATGATAGTATGTTAGTCAACTATCACCATAATATCACCAAAAACTCAAATTTATTCTCATGCTCATGTACCTTTAAGTTGCCTATAGTTTAGCTGACATATGCTAAGTTTGACTGGGCAGCTGCTTTAATCTGTGGGTTAGCTGAGCTAGGCTCCAGGATGAGTGTTAAGGTCTGCTACATGTATCTTTATTCTGGGCCTAAGATGAAGGGTTAGCGGCATGCTCTTCTCATGATTGGTCACCAGGGTATGAACCAAGCCTAACCTTCCAAGAGCACTCACAGCTCATGTTCATGTCAAGTCCATTCACAGAATATTGGCCAAATCAAGTCTGACATTCATAGAATGGAGAACTAGTCCCTTTCTATAGTAGAAGGGGAAGAGGAATCTGCATTTGCTGAAAAATAATCCCAACTATTATAGACAGTTAATAATTTACTATTAAAGGATTTTTATAGCTGGAAAATACCTTAGTGATTTTGTCCTGTTTCATTATTTTACAGGATAGACTAAGTCATAAAGATGTTAAGTGACTTACCCAAGCACACACTGCATGTCATATTTCTGTTTTACCAAAGTATTGAGTTCAAATAAGTTTGCATAATTTGCTCACAATAAGTTAAAAATATGAGAAAATGCATTGGACTCTTGACATTCATAAGGCATAGGTTCTGAGACCATCATTAATCTACAAATTAATGAATGCCATAATAGCAAAACCCATCTGTATTAATTTCATAATGTAAAACAGACATTATTCTTTAGGAGAAAGCAAGAAAGAGAATGAAAAGCTAGATTGATTTGTGATTACTCACTATCTAAGGACATGCTTCCATGCATTGTCTTTTAGCATATAGCATTTCAACATGTGTCTCAGTAAAATTACAAATTATCAAAATAAAAGTGGTTCATTTCCATGGAAACACAGATACTGAACACAATAAACATTAAATACATGAATTCCCATGTATATGGTAGATATACATATATGAAAGATAAATATTTAACTATATGGGACATTAATTTTGTTGCTAATTTCTTTTTTTCATTTATTTCTTGGTGAGTTACTCATTTTAAATAGAAGATACCTACAGGAAACATCAAAATGAAGAGAAAATTAACACAAGATAGCCTAAGTATTAGAAATATGAAGTCTTTCCATCTTTCAACAAATACCTGAGGACCTACCAAGTGTCAAATACTCTATTGTCTTTATTTCTGAGACCATCTTTATCCCTCAAACTATTAATAAATTTGCCCCTGTTCAGGGACATTTTTTCGGAGTCTAGGGGGATAGCCCTGTTCCAATGAGATAATAAAAGTGAAAGAAGTTTCTAGATGACAAATTCCTGTATAGCCATAAGATGGCATTATTGTGTAACAACAAGGTTGTGGTCTGACATCAAACAAGTGATTTAAAAAATTATACCCCTCCTTCAAATTGCATTAAGTCATATTTTTGGATGGGTCATAAGTGGTTAAATTCAAGGTGATTCTGAGCTTCCAATCTGATGTAAAGGGAACATGAAACCAAAAGGAGTTATTTCTATATTATTGAATTTCTAGAGAAAAATATTTTAAAATGTGGGGAAAGCAGTGTGAGGGAAAATTGTATTACCAATGATATTTCATAGAATGAGAAATAGGAAAACAGTATTGCA
This sequence comes from Pipistrellus hanaki, assembly GCF_964339955.1. NCBI lineage: Eukaryota > Metazoa > Chordata > Mammalia > Chiroptera > Vespertilionidae > Pipistrellus > Pipistrellus hanaki. The sequence goes on from NC_140524.1 coordinate 84,714,935, forward strand.
TAAAATAAGCCAGACACAAAATTATACATATGATAAGAATTCATTTATAAAACTCAGAAATAAGCATATTTTGGTTTAAAACTCATCTTTGTAGGGAGTAGTAATTACCAAGGGCAGGAACAGTTTTGGGGGTTCTGAGGAATGTTTTATATCTTGATCTGAATACAGGTTGCATTGATAAGTTTCCTTAAGAAAGTTTATGGAACTATACATGTGTGATATATACACTTTTCTGTGTGTATGCTATACTTGAGTGAACTTTACAGTGAAATTAAAAATAATAATAATAATAAATAAAAACAAATAACAAGTACATACTTTCCTAAGGACAGGAAGGATCTAACTCAGAATAAAAAAGATGTAACTTTAAAAATATGATATTACATTCTTCTCTTTGGGTCATTTCACCATGGAGCACAGAATACTTTATAATTAACCAATACAGACCCTAAGATAAGTATGCTCGAAAGATTTTCTGAATTTACCTCCCTGGTGATAAGACCAAAGTGCCATATGTCAACAGGTTGCTGCTAATGGGAGACCTGGAGGCTGTTTTCCTAGGGATTTTTTCTTTGTTTGGTTCCTTTAGTGCCAAGCCTCAGTGTTCAGATTCTTGCTGCCATTTATACTGCATGAAGGAAAATGAGACAATTGAAGAAATGAAAGGAGTAAAAACAGGAAGAGAAACTAAATAAATCTGATTTGAAGAGAAAGCTCCTTAATCATCTCTGTATTCAGACTCTAGAGATCAAGCATGTAATTCTGCAAGTTCAATCTTTATGCAACTTTCTCCTCTGCGTTTGCAATCTCACTTGTACTTTTCTATGAAGATAGTCAATAAATGTTGTTGTTTTTTATTTCATGTTAAGGTGAGGGAAATAACTCTACACTACTCACAGTGGAAAAGAATAATACACTAATCCTCATCTCATTACCATACAATTTTATCCTCTGAAGTGGAAGTTAGAGGGACAGATGCATAATCAGGGAACTTTTCCAGAATGATTTGTTCCCAAATGAGACATTTAGCTATAGCAGCATTATCAGCCTTTTCTATTTGTCACAATGCCATATGTAGTTGGGAAGATACAGTATAATCATACACAGGATCCTGACAATTTAGGAAAGATAGACATTAAGGTCTTAGAATTAGTCTGTACTCTATGTAAAGATTTTCATGCAAGATTGGATTTTCAAATTTTTTCCTCGTGTGTGTGTGTGTGTGTGTGTGTTTGCCAATATAGCCAATATACACTGAGCGGCCAGATTATGATGACCACCTGACATTTGTAGGCAAATTAGCTGTACACTGTATCATATGGTATATGGAAGCCGAAGGCCTGTTCGAACACCTTTGCTGTCTGCAGTTACCAAGATAAAAGTCTCCAATTCGCACATGAACACAAGGATTGGACAGTTGAGCATTGGAAAAAAAGTCATGTGGTCCAATGAATCATGTTTCCAGTTACATCATGCAGGTGGCAGAGTGAGAATTTCACGGAAACAGCATGAAACCATGCACCCCACATGCATGAGTACAACCTTTCAAGCTGGTGGGGGCAGTGGTATGTTTTGGGGCATGCTTTCCTGGCATGATTTTGACCCTTAAATTCGTGTGGAACAACATTTGTATAAAACAACATAGCTAAGTATTCTTGCTGATCAAGTTCATCCTATCATTTTGATGACGGATCCCAATAGAGATGGCTTCTTCCAACAAGACAATGGGCCATGCCACAGTGCTCATAATGTGCAGGAGTGGTTTCAAGAACATGAGGGAGACTTTGCCTTGTTTAGGTTGCCCCACAATCACCCAATCTCAATCCAATTGAGCATTTGTGGAACAAAGTTAAAAGAGCCATCAGGCAGCTGGTTGCACAACCATCAAATCTCACAGACCTGGACAGTGCTATTCATCAGGCATGGTGTCAGATTCCGCATCACCTTTCAACATCTCATGGAGTCAATGCCAAAAAGAATCGCTGCAATATTGAAGGCAAAAGGTTTCCTAATGAAATATTGATGGGGTGGTCATAATAATCTGGCCACTCAGTGTATAATTTAACTGTTCACTTTTGAACTCCATAGAATGAAGAAGAGGTATGAAAAAAATCTCCTGAACATGGTAAAGTTTTTTACATCTAATTTTAGAATGATTGTACTGACCAGGGGGGAAAATCCTCATGAATTTATTCATAGGGACAAAGTAGAGAAAAATGTGTTAAATTGAGAAAGAAGTGAAAATTTCTATTTGTGTTCCACTTTATTGCACTATTGAGACCATATGGGGAAAACTTCTATTTTGGTTGTCGATTGTGTTGTATTTTTTTTTAATTCATTATATACTAAGTTATTGATTTCATAGAATTCACTTTTAAAACTTAGTTATCTATGTAAATAATATAATTCATCATTTATCTCCATAGATGTACCAGAAGACATTCTTATACATAGATACACTCATTGATTAACCTAAATACTGAAAACATTTAAAAGTTTATTGTTAACCTTAAAGTTTTCCCCAGTTAAATATCTTGTTCATTATCTGTTCTTGTACCTTCATCTATATCAATTGATCTTACTTATTTTATTGACTTCTGGATATCAGAAACCAGGTCAACTTTACTTGTTTGCACAATGCTTAGTACAGCTCACATGGTTAATAAATACTATTTGTTGATTATGGCAATGATGAAAACTATAACTTCACAGCATTGTTATGTCATGTATACCAGAAATAAATAATCAACACGTTAAGAAGGGCAAATCCAGTACTAACATGTCATTTTCTCTCATCTCCCTTCACCAAGCTTAACCTCTACAGTGTAGAGTCTATGCCATCATTTCTGTCATATGTGCTTCCTCTTGTGTATTTCACTGTAGGGCTTACCCTTCTAAACACTACCTTCTCTTGCATGCTACTCTGTTCAAGTCTTTATATTCTGCCCGAGGTCTGTATAATCTAAACCAATTCCTACCTATTGTGAATATCTTTGAATGACTAGTTGTACTTTGCAAACCACTAAGAGAGTAATTGTGAGTCAAAAAAATGGGTCATTATTTCTACCAAGTAGCCCAAAATAAAGTGTATTATTTGACTGCTGAGGACAATTGCATGAAGATTTTACCACCAGAGGCAGAGCTTGAAACTGCAAAAGATAAGTTCCATATAGTTGGTGTCAGGAAGCATTAAATGTTAATCTGTTGACTCTCAAGCAGCCTTATTATAACAAACCAATTATGAACAAAAATATCCTTATCCCACAATTCTGATTTTGAAACTATTTAAAACATGAACTGTTTAGTGATCAAGCCATTTTCATTAGATACCTGAACTAGCCCTTCATATATATTTACTGCTTTACATATAATTTCTTCCTGAATTCTTAGTTGTTGAGAACAGTAGGTGAAGGAATTGAATGAAGGGGCCTGTTTCATTTCATTAATAAAATAATGTTTTGAAATGCATTGTTTGTTTCTGCCCATCAGCTTATCATCTGTATGTTCCTATTGCTAGTTCAAAGCACTGAGGAGTTCCACAGTGATGTACTTTTTATGAGAGCCATTTCATACAGCATCATTTGCCTTATATCTTCACATTTTCAGATTCTTATAAATCTTTACAGTTCACATAGAGGTTAGCTTAAATTTTGCTTCAGATAAGAAATTGACTAGATATAAAATTCACATAATCTCAGAGTTAACCGTAGATCAATATCCTGGATCTTTTTCTCAAAGTAATTGAACATTTTTGTTTCCCAGGATAGCTGTTTACACACATTTCCATTCTTCACCATAGATGATACAACTTCTTCCATGTACGGGGGCTGTAGTTTGCTTGTTAGTTATCTACCTAAACTTGTATTTTCGTTATTGCCAAAGGGAAAACACTCTTATAGAGAAACCAATTTTATGCCTATAGGATTAATCTCATTTTTGTAAATGATGCCCCTATTGGTCTTTACTGATTTTATGTTTCTTGGCTTTGTCGTGTCACAATTCTCTCCTCTAAGAATACATTTTCCCCTCTATACAGAATAGATGAGGTTTGGATAGAAGCAAAACTGTGATGGTGTAATTTTCCCAGAAACTATCTTTACTTTATCAGTTAGAATTTATTTTGGCTGAGTGTAACAGAGGCTCAAGGCTTTTACTAAGACAGAAATATATTTCTCTCTCCTTAAAAATCTAGGAGTTTGCAGCCATGCAGTTATGATGGCTTTGGCCATTCCTGCTTTCTAACCAGATATCCTTTTATAGTGGGCCCTCATGCACATGTTGCAAGATGGAGTTCCCACACCCACATTCCAAGGAGAATGAACAAGTGATTTATATTTACTGTACTTTAGGAAAATTTCCTGGGAGCTGCCCTGTTTTACTTACACTTATATTTCATTGGCCAGAAGTAATTCACATGACTACACCTAAAGCTACAAGAGGGGCCGAGAAATACTGTGTTTATTTCTAAGTGTCATGTGCTCTGCCAAAAAGTTCAGTTTTGGGAAAAAATGGAGAATGATTATTAGAAGAGAACATAGAAAAAATGTTTTGTGTTTTGATCAGCCTTAAGAATTATATACAAAAGATAGCTATGTCTAGGATTACTTACTTGGTGTACTTTCTTACATAATTTTATGAACTCTGGCTTCCTGAATTCTGCCAATATAAAATATATGTTTTTCATCATTTCTCAATACCCACTTGTTCTATCTCTCCATGTCCTCAAAACAATTTTTTATTAATCAAATTCTGTCATACTCTTCCCCTTATTTAAAAAAATCCCACTAATTAGTCAAAGAGAGACATGAATTATTAACTTTGTTGTCATAGTGCTCCTAGGTTATATATTCCCTACTTACTTACTTTAACTAAAGTTGGGTTGTTGGTATATTTTAACAGTAGATATTGTTAACTTTAAGAGTGACCATTGTCAAATAAGGATCTAAACCTAAAGGTAAAATTATGAAAAAGTACTAAAATTATAGGACATATCCTTTTCTGGACATGTAAGGCCTTGCATAAGATAAAAGAGCTTCTTTTGTAGTAACACATACATGCCAGGCAGGCTTTCAGTCTTTCACATACATGAATTTTCCCTCAGGAGAACCATATATTATAAAGAAGGAACTTGAGATTTAGAGAGAACAAATAACATCGCATGTTCACATAGGAAGTATATTCCAGAGCCTTTATTTTGGCCCAAGTTTTGGACTCCTATCTGCTGCACAAGTTTCCTCGTAGACACTTCACATAGTATTTCCTATATTCAAGGATTATGTTCTCTTTTCCAGATATCATTCTTCAGGAGCAGAAACAGAGAAACATATAAAACATTTAAAACATGTTGTATCTTCAACTACCAGTGAATTTTAAATATATGCTTAACATTTACAAGGTGGTATCTTCATGTTCAATATCTGAAGAGGAAATAGACTTATTCTATAAGATGCTTGGCAAAGCCAACTGGTAAAGGATCTTCTCAAGTGCTTGAGGAGCCCTGACTTGATTTTTGTCATTTGAAGTCCTACTCATGATTCAGGAACTGGTGCAAATATTAGCATTTGAATCCTTCACTGTTCTAAACCAATGATTCTATTCTCTATGTTCCTAGAACTCTCTTTTGTACTTCTCTTATAAGTGCTTATCATGAATTTATGTGTCGTACATAGAGCTGTGTGCTCTTCTGTACCATTCAGTAGAATTTTTGTTCCTATAGGGCAGAAACTGTGCTATTGACCTTCTTCACCCTTAAACCAAACAATATAATCCAATGGTAACTGCTAAATAGATATTCTTTTTTTTCATTGATGAGTACTTAAATGTAAATAGTAAACTGCTTACTTAAAATTTGTAATATTTTGTAATAAATAAGGTTATTGTGTCTTTGGTTAATAAGAATTTAATTTTCTTTATGGTTTATTCAGAAAAATATTTATGGAGAGTAAGTTGCTTCATATTTACTTTTACTTCTCTGTGATAAGGCTTAATTATTACTTCAAAACATGATTATAGCAATATGTGAATAACCTGAGATCTTGATATGTTCTAATTATGGTGTTTAAGAGAAATAACAGTCTCTCATTAAGAAAATTATACACATTAGCCATTAAAGTCAACATAACTTTCTGTTGCAAGTCAACAAACTTTTTGTTTGTTTGCTTACATACTTGCTTATTTTAACTTCACTAGTCTAGCTGGGAGTAAATCATTGCCATTTTAAAAAAGTAATACTTTAAAATATCCATTTATTCTGTGAGAATTTCAAATTCTGGCCTGTGAGACAGTTTTTCCAAGAATTATTCTATTAGTTTTAGTTTTTCCAAGGACAGTCTCAAATTTCTCTTGAAAACATGTTTTCCCAAAGGAAACTAACTAAAGATTTCTGCTTGAAACAACATGTTTTAAAATATTCTATATTATCTCCTAAAATTTATTAGAAAATAAGTACTTTAGATGAACATTTTAGAAATTCTTAATATTTGGATATTTTATACTTTTGAAGAAATTTAGGCTGTATATTTTTTTCACAAAAGGTGAATTTTGTCTAGTATCTCTTCAGATGTTTTTGTTTTTAAATTTCATTTAACTTTCTCTAATAGTTAAAGTTATAGCCTAGCTTTTAAACTAAAGATTGACATTCTATGCTGTTTGCTTTGAAAGAATCCTGAGGTATTCAGAGATATAATTCTATAATCTTCATGGGAACCTTCCATAAAGAGGTAGTAGTATCATAGATGTCAACTCTCATATTTGTTTTATTCCTTTTTCATTATCTGTCAGTAAGTAGCAGTGACTCAAGGTTGCTTTCCTTCGGGCCCCATTCAGTCTGGCATTCTTGGTCAGCTCTTATCACAATAATTCTGCACAACAAGCATAGTCAAAAATAACAATAATTTATTATTCTCATGTTAGCAGGTCTACTCTGCATCAACTCTACTTCAGTCTGATGGATAGTAGGTTTAATGAATAGGTGTGATCCATATATTTCATTCTGTGGTCCAGGCTTGAAGCAAATCACATGGCAAGCTCAAAGTCCAGGAGCAGCGGAATATATTCTAATCACCACGAAGCCATGTCAAGAGTGAGGATATGGCCCAGCAGGCGAGGCTTAGTGGTTCAGCATGGACCTATGAAGCAGGCAGTCATGGTTCCATTACCATTCAGGGCACATGCCAGGGTTGCAGGATTGATCCCCAGTATGGGGCATATGGGACATGCAGCAGGCAGTCAATCATTGATACTCTCTCATCATTGATGTTTATATTTACCTATGCCTCTCTATTCTTCTCTGAAACATACACACAGAGGAGGGAGGGCATGAAATACTAGTCCAGAATAGAATTGGGAATAACAATTGAAAATACTATGCTATCCTAGTAGAATATTGCAGTATCAATTAATATTTTTGTTAAAACACATGTAGCTTTCTCAGGCAGCTGAACATACAACATATTGATTGATTCCACTTAGAAATGTATCTTGAAGCCATTTTCCATTTGTTTATCACAAATCCAATGTGTTCGGAGTACTTTTATTTTACAAAAAGAAAATCTCAGGAATATTATCAAGCATAAATTTAATGACCCCTGGGAAAAATAGAATATGGAATCAAACTTGACATCACAGTTTTATTTATCAAGTTGTGAATTTGTTTATGCTTTGGCATACTTAGAAGTTGGATTTCTGAATAGCATCATGGTTTTCCTTACCCAGCTGTCTACTGCTTGAAACTACCATAAGCTGACTATCATAGCTCACAGTATACCCTTGAAGGCCATCTGGTTTATGTCTCTTGGCAAAATTTGTTTAAAAACAAGCAGCTGCATGACAAAGTATGAAGGAGTCTCTGTCTAGCTGTAGTAAATAAGTAGGTTCCAATGTACAGAATAAAGCATTTTCTAATCAAAGCCAACATTTCTAAAAGGGAAATATTCTTTTCTTACAAATAAAAGAAAAATCCACAAAATGCAATGGTAAGGAAGGGATGCCATCAAATTAATACTGTGAGGAAAAATAAGCAAAATAAAAGCTTATTTTATGATTCAAATAACCCCCCTGTTAATAACTAAGTTGTGTATGCCTTTATATTGAAGTCAATGCTTGGCAATTATTATTTTTCTAATAGCTTACATTGGAATTATATTTATTTTATAATACGTTTTAGTTATTATTTAGAGAGAGAGGAAGGGAGAGGGATAGAGAGATGGAAACATCAATGAGAAACATCAATCGGCTTCCTCCTGCATACACCCTACAGCTGATCAAGCCTGAAACCCAGGGCATATGTCCTAACCAGAATCAAACCTTGACCTCCTGGATCATGCATCAACACTCATCCACTGAGCAACATCAGCTGGGAATAATTAATTTTCTTAAAGACTTGCCATTTGAATCCAAATATTAGTTTGAATTTAATTCATTGAAAACACACATTCTTTCTCTCCTTCTACTAGGTCTTTGTGCATCTATTATAGGTACTCTCTCAAACAGAGTACATACTACAATTTTTTGTAAGCATGAATGGATTTTTCCAGTTCAGTTAAGTGCTTTCCCTAAACTCTATCTATAGGATCAGACTAGCCATGGTTAAGAATTCATTGTGGTTTCAATAAAATGTGTGGGGTTAATAGTGTCTTAGTTTAGGTTCCTCCAAAAGTCAATCCTGAGACAAGGATTTGAATTCAGGTCTTTCATTTGGGAGGTGATTCCAGGAAGCTGTGGTAGAATAGTGCAGTGGTAACAAAGGGAAGAGAAAGTAGCCTGTAAAGGGTATTATCAAGCCAGCCACTTCTGTACCGACTGGGGCTAAATTCTATGGCGAAAATTTGGGAAATCATAAAACAGGTATTTCCAGGTTACTTTAGGCAAGAGTCAAAAGGGTTGTGGTGTTTATACTCCAACTTGTATAAGTCATTTTTTAGGACTGCTCGGAGTTAGCTCTTTTTGAAAACACTTCCAGCCTGTCCTGCATCTGGCTGCAGTGCCTTGTCTGCTTCAAAGAAAGTCCTCATACTAAAACAGGTACTTAATGGCTATTGGACATCAGTCAGGGCACACTGAAGTGTCAGGAGCCAAGAAAATGGGTGACCCTCCAACAGGCTATGCCATAATATGGTGGAGGAAGCATCAGTTTCCTAAAATGGTGACTGCACTTCCTTCCCCAGCTGTTCACTTTCCTGCTTATTTGTACAACTTTTCTGATTACTACAGTTATAAGGATCCTGCCTTATCCTAAGCATTCACATTATAATGACTGTGTGACACATTCTTTGTCATTCTTCCTCATTGACTTGTTTGTTTACTCACTGATGTTTACCTTTGTTATTCGTATGTACTTAACTGTGGGTAGGTCTTAGACTTATTGAATCTTGCTTTATGATTTGAAAAGAGACTTAGAGAGGTTTTTTAAAAGTGGCATTCACACTAGTGACACAATTAGAACTAGAAAGTTAAGGTCATAGACACAGTCATGATACATTAAATTCTTAAATAACATAAAATACTTGAATTTGTGCTTTTTATAACTCATTGTTTGAGATATTTGTTAAAGACTTTAAGAAAAGTTTATGTGTGTGCCAAGTTTATTTCAAGTCTGAAAATTATCCAACATATAGTTTCTAGCATCAAAAGACAAGTTGAAAATATGATAACTTACTTATGGTCACAGAATCCCTGAAAGTCCCTATTAATTGTTTGGATAAGCAAACTACATCTATGATACTGGTTAGACACTCATTATTCATGCTAATGTTTTCAAAGTTAAAGTCCTGGAAGATGAAAAATGCAATTCTTTGTTTATCTTTCTCTACAGAAGCCAATAATAAATTAGTTCTCACTTTAGATAAAGACACATTTTACTCATAAGTTATTTTTCCACATGGTCAGAATTCTTTGCCACATGAAAGTCATTTGACTTATGAGTAGAAACATGAAGAATAATGAGAATTATTAAAGATCTAGACGACTTGACTAGATGATAGAAAAAGCAAGACCACAGCTTTTGCAATGCAGAAAGAAGGAAGTTTAAGGGAGACATGAACAAAGATTAAAGTATTTTAAGATTGGAAAGACAGGATAAGGAGACAAGTGAAGCTAAGTAAAAATCCTTTATTTTACTGAAACAGGACTGGAAATGGTGTATAAGTCATTTTGTTTTGTATGTTTCTTAATAAGGAAATTGCCTGTGGCAAATATGGGGAATCAAGAAAGCTATACTTTTATAACTGTGATGTTTCAAAGACCACAAAGAAAATTATATTGTAGATTGGGTTTAAAAGCCCTGGAATTACTTCCAGTCTTGTTTTCTCAGGATTCTGTTTATAATAAGAAAATAGATCAAAGCATAGCTAAAGGAGGGTGTTTAGGTTTTTACTAGCCTCAGGTGTACTGTCTCATGTCCCTTCAGGTTTGGTGACTTATATAAACCATGAAATGTAATATATATTATTATACAACCTCTAATTGACTGGCCTGAACAATATGTCTTCTTAAATTTATAAGCATGACTATAAATGAAAGGCACTAAGAAATATATGTTGTATGAAGACTGCCCTTATCAGTCTCGTCAATGGCCATAAAATTAGATTACTTATCTATTTAATATTTTAATATTTCTGCTTTTGCCTTAAAACACCTTAGTCATAACTGATATCTTTTGTCAATGTTTTTTTCCAAAAAATGTTTTATAGGGAATAACTATGAATATTAGAAAATATAAACATGAAATGTTTTCCGTGAAATAGCTTTCTAAATGATTTGTATGGGAATATTTCTGCCTATGATATCTAAATTTTTATATCAAAAACTGAAAATGTGCAGAATTTATAGTACTTATCTCACAGATGCTCTATTATTAATAAGATAATGATAGTTGAAGGCAAAATAACAATGCAGTTTAGCTTCAATAAGTAAACTCAAAAGGTAAAATGTGTCACCTTTCTACCTTTTTACAAACATGGATTGATTCCCTACATTAAAGAAACTTATAGACACTTAGTTTTTATTCATTTTTCATTCTGCAGTAATCTCTTAGACTGTATGAATTGTTTAGATGTGAACTTCCTTTACATTTCTTTCTCTGGATGTCAAATGTAGTCTTAAATCTACCAGTCATTGGATATGATCAATCGGTTGCCTCCTTCACACCCACACTGGGGATCAAGCCTGAAACCCAGGCATGTACCCAGACCAGGAATTGAACCATGACCTCCTGGTTCATAGGTCGATGCTCAACCACTTAGCCACATCGGCCGGTTCATTAAATTATTTTTGAAATCAATATCTAAATAATAGATGAGAGTAGGTAGAAGAAGAAGGAAGAGTAGTTTCAGTTAATGGGCCTTGTTTTCTTGTGTTTCTCATTAAATGGAAGATATCTGTTAATACTCAACATCCCGGATGGACTTCATGTAGAAGAAATGTTTCTCACTTTTCATTTGATTCCCAGGACTGACAATTGTTTCAATTTGCAAAATAGTGCAAATCAATGGGTATTTTCATGGAAAATGTTCTCTTCATCCTAAGAAAAGAATTCTCATGGAAATTTCACTTAGTGAGGTGACCTCCCCCAAAAAAGTTAACATCTTGTTTATTCCATATATGTTATTGGTGTCATTTTAATATATTCACAGAAAGTCCTAATTTTGCCAACTTCCCCTCAGTAACAGTAATAAAATTCAATTGGCATGTGTTCACATTATTTTGACATGGTGGTTGGATCTAGTAAAATTGATAACAAAATGTTGTGCCTTCCTATACTAAAATTTAATGTTGATTGTTCTTCCAGTGCATGAAAATGTCCCTAATAGCTGACATTCTGCAAAAGATTCTCTGTTATCTCATGCCAAGTGTTTCCAAAAATCTAGAAACAAGGTGAATAAGCAATGAATAAAACATTGTTGTGTTATATAGTGAATCTTTATAAATATTGATAGAATATGATGATACTAGTGGCCCGGTGCACAGAATTTGTGCATGGGGTAAGATGGTGTCCCAAAGCCAGACCTGCACCCTCTCCAATCTGGAACCCCTTGGGGGATATCTGATTGCCAGTTTAGGCCTAATCCCACAGGGCAATCAGACATCACTCTCACAATCTGGAACTGCTGGCTCCTAACTGCTCACCTGTCTGCCTGCCTGATCACCCCTAACCACTCTGCCTGACAGCCTGCTTGCTCCTAACTGCCCCCTACTGGCCTTCTCACTTCCAACTGTTCCCCCTTGCTGGCCTGATTGCCCTCAAATGCCCCCCCCCCCAGGCTAATCACTCCCAACCGACTCCTGCCAGCCTGCTCACCCTCAACTTCCCCTACAACCAGCTTGATCACCCCTAACTGTCTTCCCCTCCTGGTCTGATTGCCCCTAACCACCTCTACTTCAGCACTGCCACTATGGCTTTGTCTGGGCAGCAGTCATGGAGCTGGCTGGGGCAACAAGGAAGCCAAGCCTCCGCCTCCTGCCTGCTCTTCTCCCACCCACTCTGGCCAGCTCCATCGCTCCAGCTGGTGCCACAATCTTTGTTGTCTCAATTTGCATATTCCTTCCTTATTGGCTGTGGGTGCCACTATCTTTATTGCAAAGTGACAGTTAATTTGCATATTACTCTTTTATTAGATAGGATTTACAGAATATCTTTATTATGTACCTCTGTTTTTGGCACCTTACATTTTTAACATAATAGGTCGGGATCTTAAATTGGATTTCCCAAGACACAGAGTTAGAAAGAAATCTGCATGCAGAAGTTTTACTGGGGAGTGCTCTTAATAACAACACCCGGAAGGACATAAAGGGAATAGGACTGGGCAGAAGAGGAGTTGAAATTGTGTTGCAGATAAAAGAGAAATCTCATGTAGTCCTACTTGGAGTTGGGATGGTCATTTAGAGTACTGAGGTGTGGGGGTTAGACCTTTGTAGCCTTAAATCCACCAGTCATTGGATATGATTGTCTCAAGTACTCCCTTTCAGACACTATAATCTTGGCAGGCAATCTCCTGGCTTATGTGGGAAATTTGTGAGAATGAATGCTTCAGTTATAATTGGTCATTTGGAGTGGCATACCACAGCATCCACTATAATAGGCATTTATCCTTAATGCACAAATATATATATATATATATATATATATTTTCTTTTTAATAATTTACATTTAGTAATGCTTTTACGTAGGTTAGAGATTATATAATTACAATAGTTTTATTTAAATATAACTGACAAACACTTCTATTACATTTTGTTAACTTTTGGCATATGTATGTATAAGTGAAACTGTTACCATATTCAAGATATGAATACAGCCATCACTCTAACAAGCTTCCTCTTGGCCCGTGGTTGGAAAACTGCAGCTCGTGAGCCATATGCAGCTCGTTAGCCCCTTGAATGTGGCTCTTCCACAAAATACCATGGCCTGGACCAGTCTATTTTGAAGAATTCGCATTAGAAGATTAAGTTTAAAAAATTTGGCTCTCAAATGAAATTTAAATTGTTGTACTGTTGATATTTGGCTCTGTTGACTAATGAGTTTTCCAACCACTGGTCTTGGCAATTCCTTAGTCCTACCTCACCCCAACTCATGACAACCTGAAATTGGCCAATCTGTTAAATGCTTCTATATCTCAGTTTTTATTTTATTCATCAAATTATTTTGTTCATTAAATTCCACATATGAGTGAGATTATGTCATACATACCTTACTTTGATAGGCTTACTTCACATAGGATAATACTCTCCAGGTCAATCCATGCTGTTGTAAATAGTAATAGTTCTTTATTTTTCACAGCTGTGTAGTATTCCAGTGTAAATATACCACAGCATTTTTTTTCTTATTTTTTTTATTATTTGAAATATTACAAATAGTAGTACAAATGTCTTCTTTTTTTTCCTCATTTACCTCCCCATGGCCTTCCCCAACCCCCCAATACATGCCCTCACCTGCCCCCCACCCCAGTGTCTTATATGCATTGATTATGCTTACACACATGCGTACAAGTCCTTCGGTTGATCTCTTAAAGCCTCACCCGACCTCCCCTGCCTTCCAGCTATAATTTGACAGTCTGTTCAATGCTTCTTTGCCTCTGTATCTATTTTCCCCCATTTCTTTCCTTTAAAAAATTTTGTCTCTGCAGACTAGAAATAATCATATAATAACAAAAAAATGTTTGAGTCCCAATTTCAATGTCCAACAGTTCTGAGTCCCCGTTTCAATGTCAAACAGTTCCTTATGTGTACAGCTCAGCAATAATATCCGGATGGTGGGCATATGGTGGCAATGCAGGTCCGATCCTCTCTGTTTTGGTCCTAGGCAACCTACAGTGATGCACAGCTGCTGACTGCTAGCATGGCAAGGCGTAGTCAATGTCTTCCATCTCTGGACTGTTACTCCTCTTGTTTTTGTGGTTGGAGCAGACCTGTCAATTCCTCTCTATGGCAGGAATCCACATGGTTTTGGAGTTGTTTTCTGAAAATATATAAATATAGTATCAAACAAAAGTTAATAAAGGAATCTTTTCTATATAATTTATTCAGGATCCTTTTTATTTTTGCCCAAACGATTTTCCTTTGTCTTATTTGGACACCATGTGTATTTTTCATGGGTGTCTTGCTATTAGTATTACAAATTAAAATTAAATTTGTAAAGTAAAATTTTTCTAGATGTAATTTACTTAAAGGATATTTTCCCCCACATGATATTACCCTACTGTCTCCCCCCCCCCTTTTTTTGATTGATGGAGGCTTTTGTAAATTTTATAATGCAGTCTTGATAATTTTAAATTTTAACTTTTTGTACAAAAATATGACTGCTTTAGGTTCATTGCATGTTCAGGAATTTTACCATGAGATGAACTACCAATTGAAATTTTAGTTACTACTTTAGGAACAGCTTATTGTCTAGTACAATTAAATTTTCTTGAATACTAACTTATTTCAATTAGCCTATCTAAATTAATCTGAAAACTTGATTACTATTTACTGTTAAATTTAATACTTTACCAAAAATCTTAGTTTACCCTATAAATATTAGTGGAAAGGATTATTTGCATTCTTGAGTAGGCCCTGAGCATTCCTGGTGCTAGGCTGGATTTAGATATAGGGCAGCTGCTGTTGGCCAAGTCTTTGTTTGTTACCCGAGTCCCGATCTGAGCTGGGCCAAGACTCTGTCTGTCACCTGTGGCACCATCTGAGTTGGGAGTGGGGAGCAAAGCAGCTGTGGGGCAGGAGACCTCCCTCTAAAGGGGTGAGGATTCAGGCCCATGCAAGGTTGGGGGTGAGGATCTGTGCCCCACCTCTGTTGACACCCAAGTTTTCTCCTGATGGCCCCTCTGCGGCTGTGCCTATCTTAGGTTGTTCCTTCCCTGAGGAATCTTACCTGTCTCTGGCTAACCAGTCATCCTCCGGGGCCAACCAAGGTGATGCGAGGTTCAGTTCTGTCTCCTTGGTAGCCTATGCCCTCATGGCCTCCACACCCAGCACCTGCCTTGGGATCCCCTCACCTGCTGGTGGGGCCCCAAACTGATCACATATCTCAGGGAACTCAGGTTTCTTCTTCAGAGAGGGCCCAGCTCACACAATTGGGCAAGAGACAGATCCATGTGTACCACAGCTTTATATCCACTCATCTGCTGATGGGCACTTGGGCTGTTTCCAAGTCTTAGCTATTATAAATTGCTCTTCTATGAACATAGGGAGAACTTATTTGCCAATAGTATATCTGATAAAGGAACTGATATTTTAAAATATTTAAGGAACTCATACAACTTAACAAAAGGATAACAAGCAATCCAGTTAAAAATGGGCAAAGGACCTAAATAGACACTTCAAGTGTCTAAGAGGTATATGAAAAAAGTGCTCAAATTCACTAATTATTGGAGAAATTAAAATTAAAAGGGCAATGAGTTATCACCTCACACCTGTCAGAATGGCTAACATAAAAATATCAACAAATGACAAGTGTTGGAAAGGATGTGAAGAAAAGGGAACTCTGGTACACTGCTGGTGGAAATGCAGACTGGTACGACCACCATGGAAAGCAATATGGAATTTTCTCAAAAATTAAAAATTGAGCTGCCATTTGACTCTTCTATGAATATATTTTAAGAAACCAGAAGCATCCAATCAGATAGCATATATGCACCCCTATGTACATATAAGCACAATTTATAATATATAAGAGTTTGAAACAACTCAAGTGCCCATTAGTATATAAGTTTATAAAAAAAAAAAAGCTGTGGTCCATTTACACTGTGAAATACTACACAACACTAAAAAGGGATCTCTTACCTTTGAGACAGCATGGAGGAATCTGGAGAATATTATGCTAAGCAGGATAATCCAGTCAGAGAAATATGAGTATCACATGATTGCTCTCATATGTGGAATATAAAATCTAAAACAAACTGATGAACTGAATAAATCCAGAAACCTAGCACAAACTGTTGAATCTCAGAGTGCAGGTAGGGTGGATGGGTAGGAAGAGATCAACCAAAGAACTTGTATGCCTAAATGCATAACATATGGACACATACAATAGTGCAGTGAAGGCCATGGGCAATGAGTGGGGCAGAGAGGGGACAGGGGTCAATGGGGGAAAAGGGGGATATATATATATATATATATCATACTGTCAACAATGAATATAATATTAAAAATATTATTTAAGTTTGAAATTGAGTCATACTCCCTCACTATTCTTCTATAGGGATATATAGATTTATAGATATACTAGAGGCCCAGTGCATGAAATTTATGCACCAGGATGTCCCCTCATTCCAGCCTGCACCCTCTCCAATCTTGGGCCTCTTGGGGGATGCCCTCAGGATTGGACCTAAACCTGCAGTCGGACATCCCTCTCACAATCCTGGACCGCTTGGCCTCTAATCGCTCACCTACCTGCCTGCCTGGTTGCCCCTAACTGCCCCACCCATGCAGGCCTGATCACCCCTCACTGACCCCTCTACCAGCCTGGTTGCCCCCAAAGGACCTCCTGCCAGGCTTGTTTCCCCTCACTGCCCCCCCCACCAGCCTATTCACCCCCAAGTGTCCCCCATGCCTTTCTGGCATCCCTAACTTCCCCCTGCCAGTCTGTTTGCCCTCAACTGTCTTCCCTGCTGGCCTGGTCACCCCCAACTGCTCTCCTGCTGGTCTGGTTATCCACAACTGCCCCCCCCCGCTACCCTAATTCCCTCTCACTGCCTCCCTGCCAGCCTAATTGCCACCAACTTCCCCCTATGCCAGCCTGATTGCCCCTAAATACCCACCCCCACCAGCCTGGTCGCCTCTTACTTCCCCCGTCTCTTCTGGCCTGGTTGCCCCTAACTGCCCCCTCAACCACTCTGGTTTCCCACAACTGCCACCCCTGCCAGCCTGGTCGCCCCATGCAACCTGCTTGTTCAGTTGTTTGGTCTTCCCTCACTAACCCCCTGAGGGCCTGGTCATAGGCATCCATCTTTATGATGATGTGAGGGTTAATTTGCATATTACGTCTTTATTATGTAGGATAGATTTATAGATTTTTGTTTTGAGTTGTTAGCACTATGAATATAAGCTAAAGAATTACAAACTTGTGTATTTAATGAAATCATCTTACTTTTACCAAATCTGTAGGACCTTATGAGGCCCTTAGTGAAAATATTCATTGTCCTTTCTTCTCCACACATCTGCACTTTTAATTTCACATTTCAGCACTTACTGTATTCTACAGAACTTCTACAGAATCTTCATTTATAACTCCTTTCATGTCTTCTTTCTGTTTTCATTTTCTTGACATAAACTTCAAGTCCATAGATTCTTTGTAAAGGATTTATCTCCACTCAAACCCCTGTCCTTCTTGACAGGTTAGTCTCTCTAAAGCAGCACTTCCAGTTTCACATTTCCCAGCGTGGAAACCTCCAATGGATCTTTATTGATAGCGCTGGTTATAATTATTAGCCCCTGGAGACTAGAAAGCTTGAGGGTATGCCTTACTTGGCTGTTTTCTGTGTCTGCAGGGAGCTTTGAGGGGCAGTGAAACAGAACAGGGGTTGGACTGGTCATCACAATCAGTTTAGCACTTATTGCCCTATACCTTGTACAGCTTTACAAATTTATGTCTCCTGCATGTCCCCTGAAGGCATTTGATTTGTATAACTCCTTAGCCCAGAGGCTAACATTTAAAATTCATAGTATAGCATTCACAACTGTAACATTGATTCTCTGACTTTCAATTCCATGTAACTCTATAGCAAATGACTTATTTTATCTAAAATGCCTTTAGTCTGAGTGCTTTGGAATATAATTTCATAATCATATACAATTTCACATACAAAACCTCTCCATCTATACACATTAAGTTTTGGCTATTAGAACCAGAAATCATTTTATTTACCTTAAGTGAAATGAAATATATTTGGGAGATATTGGATAGTGCACAGGAATGAAAGAAAGAGGGAAGCCATGGCCCAGGAAGGAAAGCATTGAGAACTCAGAGCTCAAGGAAAGTTTGATGGTACTGCCATCAAAATGGCTGAGTTCTAAACCTCCTGCCCCTGTTTCTCTTAACTCCAGATTCAAATTCCTATATCAAGTTGACCTGATAGGGTCATTTCCAACCCCTTAATAAACTTTGCAGAGTACTATGGTTAAAAGTACCCCCCACCTTTGAGAGACAATGAAACAGAACAGGGGTTGGACTGATCATCACAATCAGACCAATGTCAAGTGGAATGAGGGAAAATTAACTATGTTAACAGAAAATCAGGATACCGCTAACTAAAAAATTGAGATGGTTAGAGCAATTAATAATAGCTACCACACACACACACACACACACACACACACACACACACACACACACAAAAAAAAAAAAAAAAAAAAAAAAAAAAAAAAAAACACCCTTAAATCTTTGTGACTTAAATGCTTATTTTTGCTCATATAAAGTTGATGTAAAGCGGGCAAACTTTTCCATACAATGACACAGGGACAAAGCATGCTTTATCTCTGGTTCTGACATTTTACCATGTCAACTTGAGGGACATTGCCAAACGGGAACTGAAGAATGGCCAATGACAATGAAGTACCTCAGATCATAAGTAATACATCACCCTCCCCATATTCCTGTTTCTCAGGATTTAGTTTTATTAGTATTAGTGCAGCTTAGAGGTACTGTGGGAAACAAGGGTATGCTGAAAAATGTGGTGAAGACTAATTTTCTCCAACAGAGAAAGAATATTGGATATTAAAAAAGAAAGAAGGAAAATGGCAATTAAATGAACTTTGAATATTCTGCTTCATCAAGGCTTTCTTGATCAACCCATCAGGAGATGACCTCCAACTCCTCTGTTCATTTGGAATATTGCATTCCAGTTATTTATTTATATAGGCTCCTGAATAATTTGTAGCTCTTCCTCATTATACAAATTATAACAAACACTTATGAGGAAATGATCAAGAGTATTCATTTATTTTTGTCTCCCCACAGCATCCAAAGCATAGTATAGTTTCAAAATATAGCAGTCTTTGAGGCTAGAGTAGTAATATTTTCTTTTAATACTGTCTCCAACACAAAGTGATGACAGAGGTTCAGTAAAAACATCTTGATTAGTTTTTCAGGCAGATAGCATTTTTTTTTTACATTTCATGTTACTCTATGTTATATTTACATTACCCATCATGAATATAAATTTAACATGATAATACAAAATCTTAATAAATTTATTTTAAAGTAAGTAAAATTTAACAATCTTGTATTTATTTTTCAAGAAGAGCTATTATTTATTAAAGACTTTACATGTGTCATTTACCTTATTTAATCTTCACAAAACTTTATAACATGTGTTAGTTAAAGCTGCCCTAGGCAAAATGCAGTTTCATTTCAGTTTTTCAATCTTGTATATAGTTTAGTAATATTTTATATTATTTATTAATAACACACAGTCATAGAAAACTTACAACATTGCAATAAATTATACAAAATGTGGAATTCACATTGGAATGCATTCTATATAAGGAGTTTTCAATTTGAAAACTTAGCATGGGTATGTATTGAATTTTAAAAATAAATCCTCAAAATAATATTTAATTCTCTGAAAATATCAGTCAATATATTATGGCTGGGTAGAATTTGTACAGTTACAACTTTAATGAATTGTTTCTTATGATCTTTCAGGGGGCCCCCAAATTGAATTTCCCTTTTAAGTAGTAAATATTTTAAAGCCAAGCAGAAGCTACATTGGTAAAACAAACAAGATTTACTATGTTATCTTAAGTGTATCCTAAATCCTCTTTAATATTGTAGATTAGATATATATGCTTTTAAGGTCCAACCACTTCTGTCTATAATAATATCAAATTAACTTATTTCTATCTAACATGATATCATGTGAGTATGCAATTTGTTTTACAGTGAAGTAATTCCACTGAATTATTTTGACTATTTGATACCTGAGACCTATTACTGAATCGTTTACTTTTCTATTTCTATAAGTTGTGCTCTTTTATAATCTTATCTATGGGTATGTTAAAAACAATTCAAAGAGCTCAGCCAGCATGGAACAGTGACTGAGTATCAACCTATGAACCAGAAGGTCACAGTTCAATTCCTGGTCAGGACACATGCCTTAGTTGTGGGCTCAATCCCCATTGAAGGAAATGCAGGAGGCAGCCAATCAATAATTCTCTCTTATCATTTATATTTCTTTGTTTCCCTTTATTTATTAAGGTATAAAAAATGTGTCCTTATCCCCCATCCCATCCAATCCTGCCCTAACCCTTACCCTCTGTTGCCTGGGTCCATTGGTTATGATTATAGGCTTGCATACAATTCCTTTGGTTGATCTTTCCCTCTTACCCCCACCCTCCCCTTCCTACCCAATGAGGTTTGAGCATCTAATCAATGCTTCTATTTCTCAGGATCTGTTTTTGTTCATTTGTTTATGTTGTTCATTATAATATACAAATCAGTGAGATAATGTGATATTTATATTTCTCTGACTGATTTATTTTGCTTAGCATAATGCTCTCCAGTTCCATCCATGCTGTTGCAAATGGTAGGCATTCATTCCTTTTTAAAGAAGCATAGTACTCCATTGTGTAGATGTACCAACATTTTTTAATCCACTCATCTGCTGATAGGCACTTAGGCTGATTCCAAATCTTAGCTATTGTAAATTGTGCTGCTATGAACATAGGGGTGCATATATCCTTTCTGATTGCTGTTTCTACTTTCTTGGGATATATTCTTAGAATTGTGATCACTGGGTCAAATGGGAGTTCTATTTTTAGTTTTTTGAGAAAACTCCATACTGTTCTCCACAGTGGCTGCACCAGTCTGAATTCCCATGATTGATATTTCTATTCCTCTCTGAAGTCAATAAAATATATATATATATTTAAAAAAAACAGGGCTAAGGAACATGTTACCATGATCTTTAGCATTCTACAGTTTGTTTTCAGTCATACATAGCACATGGGATCTGATTTATTTAGTAGCTAAGTATTTGGAGGCCAAATTAGTTCACAATTATAAATCTCATCATCTCCCAGACTCAGGTACTTTCACTTTAATAAGTATTCCTAACACCATCCTATATTATAAAAGGCTAACATGCAAATTATCCCCTTGGGACTTTGACCAACAGGGGGTTTGACTGCTCACTATAACATGCACTGACCACTAGGGAGCACCACGGAATGAAGGAAGGCCCCAGCCAACAGCCAGGGAAAGGAAGGCCCAGATTGGCCCTGAGAGCCAGCCAGGCCTAAGGACCCTACCTATTCACAAATTTTGTGCACTGGGCCTCTAGTCCTATCTAATAAAAGAGTAATATACAAATTGACCATCACTCCAACACACAAAATGGCTACCCCTATGTGGACACATGGTCATCAGGGGAGGGCAGTTGAGAGAGACCAGGCCTGCAAGGGCGGGCAGTTGGGGTTGATCAAGCCTGCAGGAGAGAGCAGTTATGAGTGGCCAGGCTGGCAAAGCAGGGAAGTTGGGGGTGCCCAGGTCTGCAAGGGAGGGCAGTTGTGGGGGGACCAGGCCTGCAGGGGAGGGAAGTTAGGGGTGACCACGCTGGCAGGGGAAGACAGTTTGGGGCAATTGGGCTGGCAGGGGAACAGTTAGGCATCAATCAGGCTGGCAGGGAAGTTGTTAGGGGGTAATGAGGCTGGCAGGCAGAAGCGATCATGGGCAATCAGGAAGGCAGGCAGTCAAGTGGTTGGGAGCCAGCAGTCCTGGATTGTGAGAGGGATGTCCCAGATTAGAGAGCGTGCAGATTGGGCTGAGGGACACACTCCCCCCATGCACAAATTTTGTACACCAGGCCTCTAGTCTTCAATAAAAAAAGAAAAAATGAAACAATACATTCATATGGAAAACATATACCTGGATTCTTCATCTAATATATAAAATAGTCATAGCCTATGTGATAAAAGACTAATGTGCAATTTGTTCTCATGGGTGGGAGTTTGAGGGATTGGGAGTTAGACATGAGCTGACCTCCAGGGGGGGGAAGTAGCAGGCAGCAAGGGGAGGAAGGCCCTGGCAAGTGGCCAGCAGCTGCTAGGGACCCTACCTTTGCATGAATTTTGTGCACTGGGCCTCTAGTAAATTTATAATTCTGTGATGAAAAAGTAAGATTTAGCTGGAACATTTGAATCTGGATATTAATATTGGATTAACTTCATTGATATTGTGACTTCTCTGTGGCATTCTGCCCCTAATTTCTCATCTGTAGGATGAAAATGACATTATCCTCTTTCTGTCTCCCTATTGTGAAAGTCTTTTAACTATTTAAAGATATATATTCTCTGTGAAGAATTGGTACCGCAACTTTTTGTAGCACAAATCAACATATTTTTGTATAAAGAGCCAGATAGTAAATATTTTAGGTAATGTGGATGATATTGCTTTGTTGCAGCTCGTCAACTCTGCCATTTTTGTACAAAAACTACCATAAACTATGCATAAATTAACCAGTGTGATAATATTCTAATAAAACATTTTAAAAACTAGCCCAGTTTCTGAAACAATTAAACATAGAATTCCTACATGATCCAGTATTCTCACTTCAGTGTATATATCCAAAAGAATTGAAAACAAGAACTCCAAGAGATATTTATATATACTCATGTTTGTAGCAGCATTATTCACAATAAGCAAAAGGTGGAAACAAGCCAAATATCCATTGATGAATGAATGCATAAACAAAGTGTGTTATATCTACAGAATGTAATATTATTTAGTTTTAAAAAGGAATGAAATTTGACACATTCTACAATATGGATGAAGTTTGAAGACATTATGTTCAGTGAAATAAGTCAAAAACAAGAGGAAAAATATTGTGTGACCCCACTTGCATGAGGTACTTAGAATAGTCAAATTCATCAAGAAAGTAGAATGGTAGTTGCTAGGGCATAGGGTTAGGGTGGAATGGGGAATTATTTAATACATATGGAGTTTCAGTTTGGGAAGACAAAAGTTCTGGAAATAGATAGTGCTGATAGTTGTACAACAATGTGAATGCAATTAGTGCTACTGAATTGTACACTTAAAAATGGTAAATTTGCCAAAACCGGTTTGACTCAGTGGTACTGAAAGGTCCCGGGTTCGATTCCGGTCAAGGGAATGTACCTTGGTTGCGGGCACATCCCCAGTAGGGGGTGTGTAAGAGGCAGCTAGTTGATGTTTCTCTCTCATCGATGTTTCTAGCTCTCTATCTCTCTCCCTTCCTCTCTGTAAAAAATCAATAAAATAAAAAAATGGTAAATTTTATGTTTTGTGTATTTTACCACAATGAAACAAGCCTATGGGCCTAAATTGACATTCCCCATCTATAATCATAATCTATAATGAAATACAACTACTCTTGGTATAGTTAATATTGGCTAAGATGGTAGAATAATTGCATACAGTGCAATGTTGAATACAGTACCTGCAAATTTACTTTTCTAATGTGACTACAAACACCTTTTATATTATGAATAACTACTTAGTACAATTGTTTATACAACTCCGTTTTCCCTCTACCCGTCCAGATTCTATACACACATACACAGACAGACACATTATGAACACTTTGAGAATGTTGACATCTTTATTACTTGACCCATTGTTTGGCAGTAGATACTCAGTATAATGTAATTAGTAAGTGAATGGGCATATTTGTCCTCATTTTCCTTTCAGCAACCACTTTTCATCTCTACCACACTACCGCACAGTTATACATCCCACACATCACATGTAAAAAAAGAAAGAATAAATTAGCTTTAAGAAAATCCTCTGAAGAAAAGCTTTCAGTTTTAAATATAGAAGTAAAAGGATATGAGGATGAATGATAATCACACAGGAAATAAAATTGTATGCGATAAAATTAGTTTTAAGTTGATTTAAAGATGAGTAGTTTCCCGAGTACAATTAAAAGAAGGAACAGCCATAGATAAGTAAGGATGATAAAACAGAGAGTTGACAAATTAAGTGAATGTGATTCTCATCAAGTATATCTTGAAAGCTCTGGGACTATCCTTCGCTCAGCACATTCTGCAACCTTAGTTTTTCCACCTTCTCCATATATCTTTCTGTCCCCCAGAAATTTGAATAGCATACCATATGTTTTAGGCACTAAGTAAGTGTGGGACTTGACCTAAATCCCCTGCTATAAGACAAGCCATCTTAATCAGTGAAGTGACCAATTAGTAAGTGACTTCTATTCTCTTGGGCTTGGTGGAGCTCTTAAAACCCTTAGCCTCCTCAGTAGTTTTCCATTTAAATGAAGGTCAGAGTCAGTGATTATTTTATTCTCTTCATCTCCCTCTCCCCCCTTTTTTGAGTCCCATATAATCACTTGTTTGTCTTTATGCTCCTTCAAGACCTAGACAATGCATTTCATTTCTGCATCATCAAACCCAATGTGGTGTCTGAAAGATGGTAGATATCAACTATTTTTCCATCACTTCCTTCACACTTCATCAGTAATTAATCTGTCACAAAATTGTTACAAATCATGCTCTATTTATTAGGCATGTTCTAGGCACTGCATTATCATCAGTTAATAAAGGCATTGCCACCTTATTTTTACTCATCTACTAACTGGTTTATTCAACAACTGATGATTTCTGATTCTGTCCCACTAACTCTAGAAACTAACAGCATATATTGCTTCTGCTTTCTTGGAGTTTAGAGCTTAGTGGGGGAGACGTATTTTAGGCACTAGTCACACACATGAATGTATATTTACAAGTTTCATTAATTGCTATTATTGAAAATTAGAAGGAGCTACAATACATTTTAACAAGACCTACTGTGGTCTAAGGGATGATAAAATATATCACTGAAGGATGATATTTAAGCAGGGACCTGCAACTGAGGGGGTAGGTGGGAGGGAATAACATGGGCAAAGTCCTGAGACTTTGGGAAAGCGCTTGGAATGTTCAAAGATCTGAAAGTCCATGTTTGGCAAGAGTTAGTGTGCATATGTCCTTGTAAAGTACAAGAGGAATTATAGACTTTATCCAAATAATGTGGAAAGCCATTAAAGATTTTAAGTAGGGCAGTGGACAGCATTCTCTTATTTTTTCTGAGGATAATGGATTAGAGGGAAATAGAGTGACCGCTTAGTACATCAATGGGATAGACCAGGTAAGGCCTAGCTTGATACGACAATAGAAGTAGAACTAAATACACATGTTTTTGGTAATCCTGGAGTAATGCCATGAATGTGTATTTTGTTGGAAGAATTACCAGCAATTTGTGAGATATATTAAATAGTATAGTGGAAAGAGAAGGAAGTGTCAAAGATGACCTCTGATCATATAACAGAAAAAGAGGAGCCAATTAGGAGATGGAGGCATTTTCAAATTATTAAATGTCAATCTTGAGATAGTTATGGAACATTCACATGGACCAGGGAAGAAATATCTATGATTATTCTAAGAGTGGGGGTCATAGAAATACTACTTAAATATATGAATGGATTAAATAACCTAAGTAGACAAAAGAGAAGATGGATCAAGGACAAAGCCTTGAGAACAAGAAACTGAATAGCCATTGGATTAGGAAGAAAAGCAGAAGATGGAGCTTCACAGAAAATCTAGTGGATAATAATGGTCCACTGTATAAGCTTAAAACAGCAGCAATGTTGCTTATAAATGTTTAGGAACTATTGGAAGTGGATGACTATATATTGATTATAGTGCAATGCCTTCTCAAATCTTCTAATGTGTTGAATGTTATAATCATGTCCTCAGTTGCAATATAGGGGAGTTACATAACTATGTAATTAAAAAAATGTTTTGTGTCAGAGGAAGCAAGAATATCAGAAATTCCTCTTGACCTATATGGATGTAAATATAATAATCAGAATAAAATAAAACTGGTTAAATTAGGCAAGTAAAGCTTAATAGAAACAAGAAAAAATGTTGCTTACTAAAGGAAGTAAGAAGAAAGTTGCAACAATATTAGCTCAAAAGAGTGAGAAAAAAAACCCATTTACCATTTTTATTGTATTTATAAAGTACACATAAAGCAAATATACTTATTTTGAATAGGGATAATAGATTATAATGGGAATCAAAAGTGGAATTTAAATAATGATATATTTATATGTTAAAAACAACACTTCTAATACTCGCCCTAAGATATAGTAAAAAAAACACCCTACAATTTTATATCCAAAGCTCTTGTAAATTCTCCAGCTAAATGCTTCTATATAACTGTGAAATACTATAATTATTGCTGTTATCAGAAGAATGAATACATGTTTTCTAAGAACAAGGTGAGAAGTTTAATTCATCTTTCTAGGAAAATGCTTGGATACTGAATAGTTCAAAACACTTTTGATGCTGAAAAGTGAGACACTATATACAGAATAGTTTATGAAGATATCCGTGGAAGATTGGAATTGCTCCAGGATTACAAGCTTTAAAAAGAGGGTACTCATGGCTGGCTAGGTGATAGCAGTCATGCCAGCACCTCTGAACATAGGATCCTATTGGGATATCCTGGCTCTTATTCTAAAATATTTGGGTCTCTGAGTGTTTGATCCATGAACCAAAATAAGAACAAAAAGAAACAAAAGTTTTGTTTAAAAGTAGCCTTCAGTTTTTGTGGATTAGTAACTGGACAGTTATATTTTTACCTTTTCCAGGAATTAATGAGTCAGTCACAGTTAAAGCTCAGCATTGGAATTAGATTGTCCTGAGCTGCAATTTTAGCTCTACCAGTCCCTGAATGTGAGGATTTTGTTGAATTTCCTTTGTTCTTTTATTAGTAAAATGGGGGATAATAAAGCTATGAATCTGACCCTCACTGTAGGGGCTCTACAATTCTTTTTAATATATGCTGGTCTCTTCCTTAAGCATCATTCCTCTCTAGTTATTTCAAAATTCTTTAAGATAATGAACAGTAGCTCACATTCACCAAAAATATGGAGAAACTTTATTTAAAGGAACTTTTTAATGGGATATTTGATAAGCTGCTGACATTGTTTGCTTTAAAAATAAGAATAGATTGAGAAGTAATGCACTATATAGCTACCTTATGTAGTTGTATTTAATTGAATTGGATTTTTATTGCAATTATGACTAAGAAACTGAAATCAAATTGATGATAAAACGTATTTTCAACTATTGTATCAATTTTAAAGACTACTACTCAGTAGCATTATTTGTAAATTTTAAATAATGTGCATTTTAATATCTGTAATTTCTGTTTCTGTAGTATATGGGCATGAGAATGATTGGAAATTTTCCTGAGTTAAAGTAAAATAATAATTTCCAGATAATAATTGGCTTTTATTTTACAAATATATTTTACTACATATAGGAGATATGTGTGGGTTTTTAAAAACCTACTAGTATTTTTAAAACAAAACTTTCCAAGTACATTTTCTTGCCTATTGTGTTGGTGCCTATACATAAGAATTCTGCTATCTAAAAC
The DNA here is from genome assembly GCF_964339955.1 of Pipistrellus hanaki. Lineage (NCBI taxonomy): Eukaryota > Metazoa > Chordata > Mammalia > Chiroptera > Vespertilionidae > Pipistrellus > Pipistrellus hanaki. The sequence goes on from NC_140524.1 coordinate 84,742,839, forward strand.
TAATAAAGAGAAACATGCAAATTGACCATAATTCTGCTATGCCCACCAGCCAATCAGGAGGGGGTATGCAAATTAGAAGGACAAAGATGGTGGTTGCTCAGCTGCTCCAGGTGTGGAATGGCTGGGCAATTGAGGACACCTGCTATTAGATGGAGGGCAGGGACAAAGGGATCTACAGAAGCGGTACTCTGGCACAGTGAAGATGAAAACTGCAGACTCTGGAGTCTGCAGCAAAGACGAAGAAGGCAGACTCTGGCCAGAGCAAAGGCCTGGGTCCAGGGTACTGGAGGAAAATTGGTGCTAGAAGCTAAGGGAAGGAAGGCCTATTGCACGAATCTCTTCATGCAATGGACCTCTAGTTGGCTTATAATTTTAGTAGTTATTAGCATGTACACATATTTTAGAGTGAAACCTCTATCCTTTCCTTCATTATTATTTTCATGTTTAAATTCCAGTCGGACAACTCCAGAATAATGATGTTGTAATTACTCATAATGAAAATCACACTAAATTATTTTTGATAATTAATTTGGCATAGTGGAATGCATTGAGCAGTTTAATAATTAATTATGTGGTTACTCACTCAGATTTTATTCAGAAACCAGGAATATGCAGTTATTGATATTATATTTATAATGAGCTCTTTACTTACTTTCTGCTCTTATATTTTTGGAACAGTGCCACAATTAATTAGTATCCTAATATAAATAGACTATAAAGTGGGCATCTGAGTGCTTGTCTAGATGTGTAGCAAGTGATATTTTAACTATGATTTGAGTTGGTAATTGTTGTCAAATAAAACTTTAATTTCTATTTTTAAAATATATATTTTGTTGATTTCAAAGAGGAAGGGAGAGGGATAGAAAGAGATAGAAACATCAATGATGAAGGAGAGTCATTGATTAGCTGCCTTCTGTATAACCCCACTGGGGATTGAGTTTGTAACCCAGGCATATGCCCTGACCAGGAATCAAACTGTGACCTCCTTGTTCATAGGTCAAGGCTCTAACACTGGGCCATGATGGCTGGGCTAAAGCTTTAATTTCTAATTCCAGATATTAAAATAGATCAATGAACAATTCAATAAAAGAATATTATAATATGGTTATAAGATTAAATAATTTAAAGCACTGTATGACTTAAAATTTATTTAACAAAAGCTATTAATATTTTTTCACTGATATTAATAGTACACACACTTTGTGAATTTTCTCTACCACAAATATCAGAAAAAATTAAGGAAAACATTCTCATTAAATATAAATCATTAAAATTCACATATATTTTGCCTGGGCATGAACATTTGTAGGGAAGCAATAAAGAACCTGCAGGTTTGGGATTCTTCTATGCAGATAATAATATCCTTCTTTTACTATTCCTTATAGCAAAATTGTTTCATCATCCTTGCCACAATCACTCCTGAAATGAAACAGTTAAATATTTAGTATGGATTATTTCCTGTCATAAAACCTACAAATCATTGTGGTGATGATTATGGAAATGGAAGATGAGAAAATCCTTGTCCTTTAATTAACATCTTCATGTTTGCAGACTTGGCTATTTCCTCCTTCTCTCTTTGACATTCACACTTAAAATCTGCCAGAACTGATCATTCAAGGACTCATCCTTCTTTCAGCAAATATTATTGTGACCCCAGCAGGATTCTGCTACTGTGTTTAAAGTCTAGAAATATTATAGTGAATAAAATGAAGAAAACATTATAGAGAAGGAATAAGAATGATCAACTCAGTTTGAATGCAAAGTGATAAGTTCTTAGAGTCCAGTCTGCATTATAAGCTGTGAGCATGCAAAGGGGAAATCAACTAACCCAGTTTGAGGGCCACCATCAGGAAAGAACTGAATGAGGCAATCCTTGAACTGATTTCTGAAAAATGAGGAGGGGTTAATCAGATAACAGAAAGGTTAGAAAAGAAGCACTGTTCACATGTTAAGGACAAATCATGGCCCAATTTATCCCATTGTTTCATTGACTACATATTGAGACCAAGTCATAAGATTTTTCACATCCCCAGCATTTACCATCATAATTTAACCCAATAATTACTAAATGAAGTATTTAATAAATGCATTTTTGCATTCATTGTTACTACTTCTAGATTGTTTTTTCAAAGAGCAATTCCATGAAAATGCTAAAGTATTTTCAGGTGAAATAATATGATATTAGATTTTTTTTTCTTTGATGCATTTCCCAAAAAAACTTAGAAAAAAGGAGCAAGGGAGGAAGATGGAACCATATTGGTAAATATTGATAACTGTTAAAGGAGATGGGGTTTGTCATCTTGTTTTCTTTACTTTTTATGTACCTTTGAAAGTTGTAGTTATATTAACTAAAATCTGTACTAATAAAAGAGTAATATGCTAATTAGGCCAGGTCCACTGGCCATCTTCCTGATGTCTGACTTCCTTCTGGACAAAACCATGGTGGTGGGGGCAGAGGCAGAGGCAGTTAGGGGCGATCAGGCTGGCATGGGAGAGCAGTTAGCAGTGTTATCAGGCTGGCAGGGGAGGGCAGTTGCGGGTGTCTAGGCAGGCAGGGGAGGGCAGTTGGGGGGATTAGGCAGACAGGCAGGTGAGTAGTTAAGAGCCAGTGGTCCTGGATTGTGAGAGGGATGTCTTATTGCCTGTTTAGGCCCAATCCCTGCACCAAAAATGGGAGTTGGACATCGCCCAAGGGGTCCTGAATTGGAGAGAGTGCAGGCAGGACTGAGGGACACATCCTGTGCAGAATCCCATTCACTGGGCCTCTAGTTTTAAAATTAAAAAAGTACAAAATCTACAGAACCTAACTTAGTTTTTCTTTTGCCATCAGTTTTTAAATTGGCTCAACATTTGAATTTAAATTAGCTGACAGGATCTATGGAAAATAAATCAAATTCTTTGATTTAGTTGATATAGTGTGGGGCCTGGATATATCTGTATTGTGTCGTGTGTGTGTGTGTGTGTGTGTGTGTGTGTGTGTGTGTGTGTGTGTGTGTAAATTGGAATACATTTAAAATGGATAAAAGACTTAAATTTAAGTTGGGAAACCATAAAAATCCTAGAAGAAAATAGAGACAGAAAAATCTCAGACATCTCTTGTAGCAATATGTTTTCTGATATATCTCCTAGGGCAAGGGAAACAAAGGAGTAAGTAAACAAATGGGACTATATCAAAATAAAAAGGTTCTGCACAGCAAAAGAAACCATCAACAAAATGAAAAGGGAGGCATCTATATGGGAGGACATATTTTCCAATGATACATCCAATAAGGGTTCATTTCCAAATATATAAGGAATTCATACAACTTAAAAGGAAGATGATCCAATTAAAAACTGGGCAAAGAACCCAAATAGACAATCCTCCAAAGTGGACATACAGACAAGAGACATTTGAAAAAAATGCTCAAAGTGACTGAACATCCCAGAGATTCAAATTAAAATGACAATGAGGTATCACCTCACACCTGTCAGATGGGCTACCATCAATAAATCAACAAATGACAAGTGTTGGTGAGGATGTGGAGAAAAGGGAACCTTATGTTGGGAATGCAGACTGGTGCAGCCACTATGGAAAAAAATATGGAGTTTCCTCAAAAAATTAAAAATGAAACCCCATTTGACCCAGTGACCCCACTCCCAGGAATATATCCTAAGAAACCTGAAACACCAATCAGAAAGAATATATGCACCCCTATGTTCATAGCAGCACAATTTACAATTGCTACAATTTTGGAACAGCCCAAATGCCCTTCAGTAGATGAATAAATATAAAATCTGTGGTACGTTTATACCATGGAATATACTATGCAGAAGTAAAAAAAAAAAAAAAAAAAAAAAAAAAGATCTTTTAACCTTTGAGACAACATGGAGAGACCTGGAGAGTATTATGCTAAGCAAAATAAGCCAGTCAAGTATCACATGATCTCACTCATATGTGGAATCTAATGAACAAAATAAGCTGATGAACAATATATATCCAGAGGCATAGAAATAGAAAAACAGTCTGACGAACTTTAGAGGGAAGATGGGGGTGGGTGCATGGGTGGGAAGAGATCAACCAAAGAACTTGTATGAATCTATGCATAACCCATGGACACCACAGACAATAGTGTGGTGAAGGCCTGGGAAAGGGATAGGGGGCGGGTTAGAAGGGGTCAATGGGGAAAAAAAGGGACATCTGTAATACTTTCAACAATAAAGATAAATTAAAAGAAAAAAATAATTATATCATTTTTTAAAATGCATGAAAATAGTTGTGTTCTGCACTGCAATGCCAACACTTGTCACTAGGTGATGTTGTGAGCCATGATTTCAGGCTTGCCTTGAAGAGCAATAACAGAACTTGATCCCTCATGTTATGATTTTCTATAAACACAAGACTCATTTTCAAAAACCAAAATATTATATAAATGAATGCCTTCTCTGTTGTGTGCTATAGATGGCACATACTGGCTTGCTAGAACCAATTGCTAAATTTTCAGGAGTTTTTGGACCAGTTGTTAAACATAGCTTATTAAAAAGTTAATTATATTACATCAAATTAAATGCATACATTAAATTATATTGTAAAAAAGTTAATAGGTGCTTAAATCTCATCACTGCCTAAATATTTTACTACATTTTATTATAATCTGTGATGTTGATTTATCTATATCTATTGTTTCTGAATGGTGGAATGGCTTATATTTAGTGATGTTATGTTGATAGCTTGAAATTACTTATATATAATGAGAGTATTCAAATAAGGCCCCTCTAAGGAAAACTTGTAGTTAGACATTTTTACCACACCACTGACTTTAATATATTATGATTTTCCACTATCTATAAGATCTTCTGCCAGTAAATATACACATATGTTTTAATACTTGCTTTATTTACCAGTTTGTAGTAGCATTATGTGAAACCACCTTCTTGACGAATAGTCTTTAATTGGCATTTAACCAAGGTAATCCTTGTCAGAGAATCATCTATGTAAACACTATGGGGGTTATTTTCATATTCATTACAAACAGAAACGTTTTGTGGGTTTTTATTGTTGTTAGCTCCTCACCTGAGAATGTTTCCATTGATTTTTAGAGATAGTACAAAGAGAGGGAAATAAACAGAGAGGGAAACATCAATGTGAGAAGTGACACATCGATTGGGTGCCTCATGCACAGTTTTGGACCAGGGCTGGAGATGGAACCTGTAACTGAGTTACATGCTAAAAAAGATAATTTGCAAGTTTTAATTCATTACTTTATTTTGAAGAAAAGTGCTGCTGAAAGTTGTCGTATACTTCAGGAAATTTATGGCAAACATACTCCATCTCAAGATACTTGTGAAGGCTGGTTTAAATGCTTTAATAATGATGATTTTGATGTGAAATACAAATAACGTCCTGGTCAATTAAAAAGTTTGAAGACAAACAATTACAAGCATCTTTGGATGAAGATGCATGTCAAACTCTAAAACAACTTGCAGAAAGACTAATTGTTGCTCAGCAAACAATTTATGATCATTTACAAGCAATGGGAAAGATTTTAAAGGAAGTAACACACCAACTAAACAAAAGACAAATGGAAAACCAAAAAGTCACCAGTAGAATGCTGATTCCATGGCACAAAAGAAAGTCTTTTTTGCATCAAATTGTTATTTATTTTCAGAATCCCAAATGCACAAAATCATGAGTTGATCCAGGTTAACCATCAACATCAACTGCAAGGCCAAATCACTTAGGAAAGAAGACAATGCTCTGCATTTAATGGGATCAGGAAGGTGGAGTATTATGAGCTTCTAAAACCAGGTTAACCCGTTAATGCTGATTGTTACTGAGAACAAATAATCAATTTGAACCATGCTTTGATCATAAAACGATTGAATGGGCCAGAAGACATTTAGCAAAGTAATTTTGTTTCATGATAACGCACCATCACACACTTCAATGTCAGTTAAAGGCACGTTAAAAGATCTTGCCTGGGAAATATTAACCCACTCAACATATTCACCAGACCTTACTCCTTTCAAATTACCACTTGTTCGTATCAATGGCACACACACTTTCTGAGTAGCACTTCAAAACATACGAAGACGTGGAAAATTGGGTCTCTGAATGGTTTGCCACAAAAGTTCTATAGGAATGGTATCCACAAATTACCTGAAAGATGGGGGAAATGGGTACCTAGCGATTGACATTACTTTGAATAAAGCACTTTTGATGTTTCTCTTGAAATTATCATGTTTTTTTTTTATTTCAATATTAACTGGTATTAACTGGCATAAGTGGCAGAATCAGGGTTGACCACAAAATGTGCAAGCCAGAGTCCATGCATGTCATATCTGCATCATCCTATTTTTTTTTTCAGTGTTAGAGTAACCTTCCAGGTTTTAATTTTTAATTATAATAGACTGTTTTTAATAAAGTTTTTAAAATATATTTTATTGATTTTTTACATAGAGGAAGAGTGAGGGAAAAAGAGTTAGAAACATCGATGAGAGAGAATCATTGATCAGCTGTTCCCTATATATAGGGTAGGGACCCTAGGCCTGGCTGGTGATCAGGGTGGATCAGTGGGGCAACCAGTGGGGCAATTGGGGGGTCTGCTGGCACCTGCCTTGGCTGGTGGCCTGGCACCGCCCACTTGCTGGCCCTGACCTGGGGTAGCTCCTGCATTGAGCATCAGACCCCTGGTGGTCAGTGTGCATCATAGCAACTGGTTGTTCAGCTGTTTGGCCGATTTGCATATTAGGTTTTTATTATATAGGATATTTCTGCCAAGTGGCATCTTCATCTGCTCTAAAATATAGCAATGAAAAAGATGTAAAGTACAGAAGGATATATTCCTACATACACACACACACACACACACACACACACACAAAAATACAATCTTCTGCAGGAACATAAATGTAAATCAGGGATTGGGGCAGAAGCAAACAATTTATGATCATTTACAAGCAATGGGAAAGATTTTAAAGGAAGGAACACACCAACTAAACAAAAGACAAATGGAAAACCAAAAAGTCACCAGTAGAATGCTGATTCCATTCTCACACACACACACAAAAATACAAACTTCTGCAGGAACATAAATGTAAATCAGGGATTGGGGCAGAAGTCACTACCAGGCTTGCCTTTGAGAAAAAAAAAAAGCAACTAGGTATCTGGACACTGTAGGGTCACTGGGATTAAAATTGCTTCTAGCAATGTGGGGAACTAGGGACACATTCAGTGTTCAAAAACGAAAGTCTCATTTGTGGCTCTTCCATTCATGAAAAGAGACCCAGGGAAAAAAAGTGCAGCTTCAGGCTACTGCCAGGGGCTACAGCTTACATAAAGATATGGGCCCAGGGAGGCCTAAGAATAATGACATAGCCTTGCAACTAGGAAGATTGTTCTCTTACTTGATGAACGGATTGGAATTATCCTCAGTAACATTATAGTACCGGAACTTTAAACCTTAAAGGACTTGGTGGAGAACAGAGGGCAAGGTAGAAGTAACTACAAATGTTAGATGGAGATATGTGAGGAGAGAAAATAGGATGTCAACTTCACTATGTGCCTCCAGTTAAAAATGACATTCAATAACATACATTTATCTCCTCTTTGCCCAAAATATTCTAAAATTACCTGAAATAAAATATATGCAGTCTCAAAATGGCAAAGAAAATGAAAGAGAAGATGTCTGTAAAGACGTACCAAGTTCATAAAGATAGAAATTAAGACAAAGAATTTGTTCTGCAAGACCTCAGAAAGGTTCCTGAATTGAGAGCACTGGGTATTCCAGAAGGTGGTACTCTTGAGAGGGCTAGAAATAAAAGGCTTGTTTAAAACTCTTATATGGGCCAATTAGATGTTGAATCTCCAGCTCAGAGCAGTTAGACACTTCTCTGTCCCATCAGAACAGATATAAGTAAGTTTGCTCTCTGGTGAGGCTGAAAGAGAAAATTTCTCAACATGCAGACAATAGAATCGGTTGATGGAAGGAGTGAGTCCTCATACTGAAATTAGGGAATTAATTTAAGGCCAATATACTAGTATTTAATTGTGAGACTACCAGTTCCTCTTCCCCATCCTATCTCTTAAGTTCCTATGCTCTGGACAAGAGATTGTAAATTTTTCTTTAGAGAACTTGGTTGTCAAAAGACAAAAGATCTATAGTTATGGATATGTTCTGATCACCAGTGAAATAGCATATCCTTGCTTGATGACTTTGTATTGAAACCTGTCAATTGATATGTCCCACATATATACAGAACTACCAATAAGCAATTAAATAACTTAATTTTAAGAGACAGTCAAGGATTTCCAGATACTTGAATAAATTACTAATAAAAAGGGAAAACCAATATAAAAAGAAATAAACAAGTAGTCATATTAGGGAAGAAAAATACAATATAAATAAGTCAAGAAACGGAGAAATAGAGAGAAGGCATAGATCTCAAGAAAATGTGTTTGCCCAGCCAGTATGGCTCAGTGATTGAACATTAACTTATGAACCAGGAGGTCATAGTTTGATTCCCCATATGGGCACATGCCTAGGTTGCTGGATCCAGTAGGGGGGCATGCAGGAGGCAGCTGATCAATGATTCTGTCTCATCATTAATATTTCTATCTCTCCCTCTCCTGTCCTCTCTCTAAAATCAATAAAAACATATTTAAAAAGAAAACTTGTTAAATATAAATATTATTCCAGAGTGAGACTAGTTATTGCATTCATTATATGGTTAAATTAAAAATGTAATGTTTTTAAAGCAATGAAAATATTCTGTGTAATCCTATCTAATAAAGAGGTAATATATAAATTGACCATCACACTGTCATAAAAATAGCGGCACCCACAGTGAGTTCCAGTAACGAACCTTAATGAGCAATCAGCAGGGATCTGAGGCTGAATGACGCTGTGCCCCCTGCCTGGTGGGGCTTGACAGGGGACATCAGGCTGCACCCCCCACCTGGTGAGGCTTGATGGGGGACCTCAAGGTGCACCCCCCCACCCTGGTGCTGGGCCAGGGGACATCAGGCTGTGTCCCCCACCTGGTGCCAGAGAACCTGAAGCTGCGCCCCCAGCCTGGTGGTGCTTGACAGTGGTCCTGAGACTGTGTCTTCCTCCCTGTGGTGCTTGATGGGGACCTCAGGCCATGTCCCTCACCCAGTGGGACTTGACAAGGGTGGGGCCAGCCTGGTCTTGATCTAGCCCAGTGGGGGTGGGGCCAACTGGGTCTGGGTCTTGTGTGATTTTGGGGTGCCGTAGGTGTGTGGGGACTTGACTCTGGGTCCCATGTTGTGCCCTAGACTCTGACCGGATGAAGATTTTCATATACATTTCATTAATTTTCTTTCATCTCTCATACTTCAATTATACAGAAAAGGCAAATAGCAATATTATAATATTTCCTCTAATTAATCCCCTTTTAATATGCATGAGTTTCATGCACCAGGCCACTAGTACTATATAATGAGTACATGTCATGATATATATGTTCAAAGCCATACAGTATCAACAGTCTAATGTTAATTGTGGACTTTGGGAGATTATTATTTGTCAAAGTAGTTAATCAGTTGTAAAAATGTACTTCTCTTATACTGTATGTTGATAATGGGGGAGGCCTTGTGTTGGTGGGGAGATGAAGGGGACATATGAAAAGTCACTGTATTTTTTGCTCAATTTTGCCATGAACCTAAAACTGCCCTAAGAAATAAACTCTAATAAAAAAGGAGTAGCCGAAATAAATTTCAGAAAATAGGTAGGAGGTCATTTTGAAGAAGTATTCCATATAATAGTGTAAATACACAAAGAACTATAAAATGAAGGGGGGAAAAAAGAATCTTAGAGGATGATATTAGGTCAGTGGTTTTCAATTGCAGGTGATTTTTCTCTCCAGGGGAAATTTGGTGATGTCTGGAGATAATATTGGATCTTGACTCCAATTCTTGAATTCCATTTTCTGGATCCTTGACCCTAAGAAAGTGTTAGATAATAAGTAATAAGTGTTTTTTGTTTTATTATTTATTTATTTTTTAAAATACATTTCATTGATTTTTCTTTTCTTTTTTTTTTTTAGAGAGGAAGGGAAAGGAATAGAGAGTTAGAGACATCAATGAGAGAGAAACATTGATCAGCTGCCTCCTGCACACCCCCCACCGAGGATCTTCCCGCAACCAAGGTACATGCCCTTGACCAGAATCGAACCTAGGACCTTTCCGTCCACAGGCCAATGCTCTATCCACTGAGACAAACCGGTTTTGGCATAAAAGAGATGTATTATTATTTTTAAATATATTTTCATTGATTTCAGAGTAGAAGGGAGAGGGAGAGAGATAGAAACATCAATGATGAGAGAGAATCGTTGATCATCAGAAAGTTTGAACATTCACTTACCAGACACTGAGTAACTTCACAAATTAATAAGCATAACACAAATAAAACCATTTTTCTTGTTCTCTGAAAGCAAAAATATTTCCTGTTGTGCACACCAAACAACTCAGTCCAAGATTATAGATGTGGCAATTGGCTGCTAAAATATTCACTGCTAGTATTGGGGAGAGAAATGGTGTGCCTGCACATAAAGCATATAAGGAAAATGATATGCAACATGATTATAGTAATCAGTCATTAGCAAATGTTGTAGTTTGTTATTAATAACTATGTATAGCATGATATTGTAAAAATTAAGTTACAAAATTTTTATTAACACATTTCTTACATACCGTTATATTATATGGCTGTGCCACAAAAATATTCATCATGGGATGCATGTGGCCCATGGGCTACAAGTTTGACATGCTTGCTCTAAGGGAATGAATACCAGGAACGTAAGAGAGGGTGGCCAGGAGGGACTAATGATTGGAATTGGTTCAAGAGGGATTTCTGGCTGTTGTATTTATTCCTTTTTAATTTCCTGGCTTGAGTTATCGTCACAGTGTATATATTATTCTATACATTAGTACATTTAACAATAAAGGGTATTTATAAAAGAAAAGAAAAATATGTATGGAACATAGAGTTAGGCATGGACAACCACAGATTCCATGATGAAGTAATGATTCAACTCCTGTAAGCAGACTAATGACATCTATTTACTTACTTTATTTTATTTTATTTTATTGTTTAAAGTATTAAAAATAGTACTACATAAGTATGTCTTCTTTTCCCCCCATTGTCCTGCCCCTGGCCTCCCCTTCTCCCCAGCACATAACCTCACCCTCCAAGTATCTTGTGTCCGTTGGTTTATCTCTTACCCGCCAAGCATTTAGGTTGTTTCCAAATCTTAGCTATTGTAAATTGTGCTGCTATGAACATAGGGGTGCATATATCCTTTCTGACTGGTGTTTCTGTTTTCTTGAGATATATTCCTAGAAGTAGGATTATTGGGTCAAATGAAGTTCCATTTTTAGTTTTTTTAGGAAATTCCACACTGTTATCCACAGTAGCTCCAATAGTCTGCATTCCCATCAGCAGTGCATGAGGGTTCCTTTTTCTCAGAATTATCTCCAGCACGTGTCTTTTCTTGATTTGTTGATAATAGCCATTCTGGCAGGTGTGAGATGGTACCTCATTGTTGTTTAGATTTGAATATCTCAGATGATTAGTGACTTTGACCATGTTTTCATATGTCTCCTAGTCTTCTGTATGTCCTCTTTCCAAGTGTCTCTTTAGGTCCTTTGCCCATTTTTTATTGGATTGTTTATATTCCTTTGTTATGTTGTATGAGTTCCCTATAAATTTTGGAAATTCAACACTTATCAGAGTTTATATGTTCTCCCATGCAGTGGCCTTTCTTGTTGTTTTGTTGATTGTATATTTTGCTGTGCAGAAGCTTTGCATTGTTATGTAGCCCCATTTGTTTATTTTCTCCTTAGTTTCCATTGCCCTAGGAGCTGTATCGGCAAAGAAATTGCTACAACAAATGCCTAGTATTTTGCTACCTATGGCTTCTTCTAAGATTTTTATGGTTTCCCATCTTACATTTAAGTCCTTTATTCACTTTGAGTTTATTTTACTTACTTTAAATCCTAAAATTAAAGATAAAATGATTGTTTAAATATCTGGTGGAGTCCAGAGAGACACTGGCATAGCTTGGATTCTATATTAGTAATGTGATTTGCATTTGAAAACCTAATCTAAATAGAGGCAGAGTAATAATAATAAAAGCTACTTACTCATATTTTTTGAATACTACCATATAATGTTTTAAAAATTCAGACACATTCATTTATGTAATGCTCACAAATAACCTGAGGGGGTTATTTCATAAACTACTTTCATAAACCCTCTTTGGAGAGGTCACTTACCTACTTACCCAAGGCCACACAGTAAATGGAGCTGGGACTCCAACCGATGCAGTCTGAAGGCTGTGCTTTCCCCACCAGAGGAGGCCAGATCATTCATGGGTTCAGATATAAGCCTATGTCCAGAGAGCGTGGCCATGAGACAGACAGCAGGAGTGGACTCAAATGGTGTCAAATGATAAGATGATACTTATGTGACATATGTGGCTCTGGGTTCAGAAATATATATATATATATATATATATATATATATATATATATATATATATACACACACACACACACACACACACATACACACACACACTAATAATAGAATGATATGCAAATTAGTCATCAATCCACTACACAAGCCATGCCCACCAGCCAATCAGGGTGAATATGCAAATTAACCTAATCAAGATGGCAGTTAATTTGCATATCAAGATAGCATAGAAAGAAGCCAAGCTTGAAGAAGGGAGCTAAGCTGAGGAGAAGCAAGCCAGGCAGCGGAGAAAGGAGGAAAGCTGGTGGGGCCGGGCAGGAAGAAGGGAGGAAAGCAGGAGGAGCTGGGCTGGTGTGGAGAAGGAAGGAAAGCAGGAGGGGTAGCGACCACAGCAGGAAGCCCTATTGCAGAAATCTTCCTGCAACAGGCCACTAATATATATGACATGAGAGCAGAGCAGAGATTACCTGGGGCAGTGTCTTAGGAGTAAGAAGTAAAATGTGTAGGAGCGAAGTGAGCAGAGTCAGCCATGGTAGTGCTCCTCAGAGTGAGTCAGATTCTGTAGAAAATACTCTACACCTGCTAGTATACCAAAGATTTATGAAATAATTTTATTCCAAAGGAAGTGGGGTCAGGTGTGTGGGTGGGAGGGTTCAAAGTACTAAGATTTGAGGCAAGTAACTAATTTAAATTTCATTTACCTACTCTTTGGTCCATGAGTCTTTAGCCAAGATTCCTCCACTTACCAAATCCAAGATAAAATATGTGAAAGGAAATAACCAGCCATACAATGCTGAGTTAGCAGGCCTAAGTACAAAGCCACAATGGAAATGTCAGAAGGCTACCAGGGTGTTATTTATTTAAATCTATTTTGTGAAATTCAGCACCACTTTAAAGGCCTGAAAGTGTTAAAGTATGTCCCAAGTACCTAAATTACTCTCTAAATGTAATTTATGCTTGAGAATAATCTGACTAACTTGATTTAGAACAGCAGGAAATAAGTTATGCTGCACATAAATGGAGCAGCAGTGTAATTTTAAATACTGCTTACATAGTGAATGAGAATTTTAATATTTGCAAAATTTTAAAATCACTTGATTTATTATCCATATGTTTATACTAATATTTTTGGTCCTTATTTAATTCAGTCTACATCTCTTCTTGTTGCCAGGAAAAAAAGGCAACAACTATTTTCCCTGAGATACAATATAGAGGGTAAAATTGATATTTATTTCCCTGAATGTTACCTTTAATGTCTCTATGTGTTTTTAATTGGTACTGCCTTTTCTCTCAATCATGTGTACAGTCCAATTAATGCTGTGAGGATTTTAGGGAGCTTAGTGACTGATTAGAGATTAAATTTACAAGTGTAACATTAAAGCTAGTAAAATTTTCATCCACTCAGAATTTTTGTTGGTGGGAGTTTACATTTATAAGTCATCATGATAAAAATGAAATTTTACATAGTGCATTTATGAATAGCCTTAGACTTGCTGTTGACACATATTAACTGAATGTGTATTTAAAGATTTTATGTAATGCTTGAAATTGAGTTTAAAATATTATTACTCATTTTAAAGGCCATTACATGCAAATGTGCAAGCTTTTATTCTTTAACTAGAGGCCTGGTGCACAAATCTGTGCACGGGTGGGGTCCCTCTGGGTGGTCTGCAGGGATCAGGCCGAAACCCGCAGTCCAACACCGCCTGCAGCTCCTACCTGCTGCTCCCACTCATCCCAGCCCCACTGTGCCTGCCACAGGCTTGTGCCCAATCAGTTCCAATCCGGAGAGTTCTAGCTGCCACAGCAGCACTCACCAGCACTGAGCCCTGTGTTTGGCACCCTCCCAAAGGAAGTGGCCTGCAGGATCTGGCTGAAACCCACTCTCTGACATCCCCTGAGGGGTCCCAGATTTCGAGAGAGTGCAGGCCAGGCTGAGGGACCCCACCAGTGCATGATTGCGCCAGACAGGGATCATGGGAGGACTACAGGGCATGTCTAGCCCATCTTGCTCAGTCCTGATCGGTTGGACCCCAGAAGCAAGCTAACTTATTGGTCAGAGCATCTGCCCCCTGGTGGTCAGTGCACGTCATAGTGACTGGTCAACTATCTGCCCCCCTGGTGGTCAGTACAGTAGCGAATGGTTGAGCAGCCTTAGCAGATCATTAGCATATTATACTTTCATTGATCCTTCGGTTGTTCTGCTGTTTGGTCTATTTGCATATTTCCCTTTTATTATATAGGATATTTTGTTTGGCTAGAGGTACTCATTTTAAAATTAATCTATAATAAGAAAAGCATAATATACTAATTAGACTGGATAGCTGAAAGACTTTCCAGATGGAGCCAAGACAGTCACCACAAATGTGAGGGCCAAGGCAGTTTACAAAGTTTTGCAGTTGTAGGCTATACAGAATACTCTCTATTTAGATATTGACAAAATGATGGTGGAAGTATTATAGTTCAGTTCTAGTCATTAGTATGCATAGGTTTGGACTACAGGAATAATGGAAAGGGAACAAAATGGAAGGTGGGCCTTTCAGGAATATGGGAGTAATGTACAGTTACAAAGTTCTAAAGCAGTAGTAGGGCATGGGGGATAGCAGGCAGTACTCTGTACATGACAATTCCATCCTATCTCACTTTTGTGAACTTGGAACAAGTATATAAGTAGGAAAACCTGGGGCCTTGGCCTGTTTTCCTTCTCTTCCTCACTCCAGCTCTGGATTACAGAGCTATGGGTACCATAATCAATTGTATGGACCTCCATGGAATTTTTTCTTGGAAAATTGAGAGGAAAGATAATCTGAAGAGGAAGAGGGGCTGGGATGGGAAAAAACTTTGTGGAATCTGGACAAAGATGGTGATTGCCAGTGTGGTTAGTGGTGGAGGGATATATCTGTGCAGTAGCCTGGAATTAAGAGAGTGTGTATTTATAGCAGAAATGGATAAACAATCACCTCCCAGTAGCGGAAGGTTTGGCAATAGGGATTATTCTGGTGATTGGTAGGGGAAAAAAAGCAAAGTAAGAAGGGGACTGTTACAGATGTGGAATGGTAAATTGTGACAAAATGACTTCTCTGTCCTCTGATTAGCTTCTTTCTGCCAGTTTCTCAAAATATGGTAGCAAGAAAAAACTGGGATGTGGTAGTTGTTAGCATGTGAGACTACATTTTAAAATTATTTTAAATGACTAGTTTTCTAAATATCAGAATATGAAATGCATTA
Organism: Pipistrellus hanaki; assembly: GCF_964339955.1. Lineage (NCBI taxonomy): Eukaryota > Metazoa > Chordata > Mammalia > Chiroptera > Vespertilionidae > Pipistrellus > Pipistrellus hanaki. Next base: position 84,758,543 of record NC_140524.1, read on the forward strand.
TTGTAGGGATCTTGACAACAGAGAAATATATATACATAATGAAAAGTAAAATCAGCTGAAACCAGTTTGGCTCAGTGGATAGAGCATGTGCCTGCGAACCGAAAGGTCCCAGATTCGATTACGGTCAAGGTTGTGGGCACATCCCCAGTAGGGGGTGTGCAAGAGGCAGCTGACTGATGTTACTCTCTCATCGATGTTTCTAACTCTCTATCCCCCTCTCTTTCTCTCGGTAAAAAATCAATAAAATATATTTTAAAAAAAGTAAAATCAACTATAGTCTTAAGATGGAACAATGCCAACTATGCATCATTGTCTTTTTAAACTCTCAATTAACAACTCTTTGGATCCAATGACACAAGTACCTGTGAGACATACAAAATGTACCAATTTTTAAAAATGTAATACATTCTTAAAATGTATTTTGTAAGTTTTATATTATGTATTAGATACCACTAAAATAAAATAAAAATTATATATATATATATATATATATTAATATATATATATATATATATATATATATATATATATATATAATCTATTTCTAAGATTATGTTGTGCCTGATGGTAATATGATATTTGATCACCTCTAGAATGCCATCCTATATAATAAAGAGGTAATATGCAAATTAACATCCACATCCTCACACAAGATGGCCACCCCCATGTGGTCACAAGATGGCTGCCCCCATGTGGTCAAAAAATGTCCACCCCTATGTGGTCATAAGATGGCCACTCCCATGTGGTCACCAGATGGCCACTTCCATGTGGTCATAAGATGGCTGCTGCAAGATGGCGGAGAGGGGAGGGCAGTTATGGGCAATCAGTCCAGCAGGGGAGGACAGTTGGGGGTTGGGGATGACCAGGCCTGCAGGATAGGGCAATTGGGACGACCTGGCTGGCAGGGGAGCAGTTAGGCATCAATGAGATTGGCAGGGGAGTGGTTAGGGGGCAATCAGGCTGGCAGGCAGAAGTGGTTAGAGGCAATTAGGCAAGCAGACAGGTAGGTGAGCGGTTGGAAGCCAGCAATTCCGGATTGTGAGAGCCTAAACCAGCAGTCTGGTCCCACAGGGATCAGGCCTAATCTGGCAGTCAGACATTCCCCAATGGGTCCCAGATTGGAGAAGGTGCAGTCTGGGCTGAGGGAAACCTGAGTGATGAATTTTGTGCACAGGGCCTCTAGTCCTACTAATAAAATAGCAATATGCAAATTGACCATCACTCCAACACACAAGATGGCCACCCCATGTAGGGGAGGGCTGTTGAGGAGGTCCAGGCCTCCAGGAGTGGGCATTTGGGAGGAACCAGGCCTGCAGGGGAGGACAGTTGGGAGGAACCAGGCCTGTAGGGGAGGCCAGTTAGGGGGGGCCAGACCTGTAGGGTGGGACGCCTGCAGGGGGGGCAATTGGGGGGCAGGCCTGCAGGGGAGGCCAGTTGGGAGGGGGCCAGGCCTGCATGGGAGGGCAGTTGAGGACAACCAGGCCTGCAGGTGAGGGCAATTGGGGGTTACCAAGTGAGCAGGGGAGGGCAGTTAGGGGCAATTGGGCCAGCAGGGGAGCAGTTAGGCATCGATCAGGCTGGCAGGCAGAAGCAATTAGGGGCAATCAGTCATGCAGGCAGGCAGGCAGGTGAGCAGTTGAGAGCCAGCAGTCCTGGATTGTGAGAGGATGTCCCACAGCCTGTTTAGGCCCTATCCCACCCAGATCCCACCGGGATCAGGCCTAAATGGGCAGTTGGACATCCCTCCCAGGATCCCAGATTGGAGAGGGTGCAGGCTGGGTTGACGGACGGACACACACACACAAACACACACACACACCCACACCCATGCACAAATTTCTTGCACCGGGCTGCCTGGTTGTCCTCCTCTGCCCTACTATGCAGGCCTGGCCCTTTCCCAACTGGCCTCCCCTGTAGGCCTGCCCCCCCAATTGCCCTCCCCTGCAGGCCTTCCCCCCGCTACTGGCCTCCTCTACAGGCCTGGTTCCTCCCAACTGTTCTCTGCAGGCCTAGTCTTCCCCCAAATGCCCACCCCTATAAAAGGCAGAATTCTTATTTTTGATCTATCTGTAGTTAGAGACTCTTTTGGTTACATTGGCTGCTTTTTTTTTAATTTTATTTTCTGCTACTAAAATAGTCCATTAAAAAAAATATCTTTATTGTTCAAAGTATTACACTTGTACCCCTTTTCTCCCCCATTGACTTCCTCCTCCCCAGGCCTTCACCACACTATTGTCTTTGTTCATGAGTTATGCATATATCCATATAAGTTCTTTGGCTAATCTCTTTCAGCTCTCCCCCACCCACTTCCTTCTGAGATTCTTCAGTATGTTCTATGTTTCCATGCCTCTGCTTCTATTTCATTAATCAGCTTATTGTGTGTATTAAATTCCACATATAAGTTAGATCATATGACATTTGTCTTACTCTGACTAGCTTACTTCACTTAGCATAATCATTTCCAGGTCCCTTCATGCTATCAAATTACAGTCTACTTTAAATATGTTTGTTTGTTTGTTTGTTTCTTTTAAATATTTTTAAATTAAGAAATATAGTGAAATGTGTGATAGAATGCAAACTACATATAAATACATAACTAAATATTTGGAAGATAATCCTATCTAATAAAAGAGTAGTATGCAAATTGACTGTCACTCCAACACACATGATGGCTGCCCCAATGTGGACACAAGATGGCCGGCAGGGGTGGGCAGTTGTGGTCAATCAGACCAACAGGGGAGGGCAGTTGGTGGGTGGGGAAGGCCAGTAGGGGAGAGCAGTAGAGAGAGACCAGGCCTGCAGGGGAGGGCAGTTGAGGGGAACCAGGCCTGCAGGGGAGGGCAGTGGGGATGACCAGGCCAGCAGGAGAGGGCAGTTGCCGGTGACCAGGCCTGCAGGGGAGGGCAGTTGGAGGCGACCAGGCCTCTAGGGGAGGACAGTTAAGGGCAACCAGGCCTGCAGGGGAGCACAGTTAGGGGTGACCAGGCCAGCAAGGGAGGGCAGGTAGGGACAACCAGGCTGGCAAGGGAAGGAAGTTAGGGGTTACTTGGCCAGCAGGGAAGGTCAGTTGGTGGTGACCAGGGCTGCTGCTGAGGACAGTTAGGGGCGACCAGGTTGGCAGAGGAGTGAAGTTAGGGGCAATTGGGTCAGCAGAGGAGCAGTTAGGCATCAATCAGGCTGTCAGGCAGAAGCAGTTAGGGGCAATTAGGCAGGAAGGCAGGTGAGCGATTGGGAGCCAGCAGTCCTGGATTGTGAGAGGGATGTGTGACTCCCCGTTTAGGCCCGATTCCGGCAGGGTCCCAGATTGGAAAGGGTGCAGGCTGGGCTAAGGGTCACCCCCGCCCCCTTATGCACGAATTTTGTGCACCAGGCCTCTAGTAAAGTATAAACATAAGAACAAATCCTGCAAGTCTGTCTCTGTATTGTTTAATTTGTATGATGAGAATTCATCCTGAAAAAAGAGGAAATACCAGCAAAGACCATGTAAGGCAGTGAAAAGCACCATTAAAACCACAGAGATCTGATAGAATCTCCTCTCTACAATTTATACCTATTTACTTTTTGGCAAGTTACTCACTCTCTTATTTTTCTCCAGGGGAAGTAGAAATAATAATTGTTATGTTGTATGTGGTATTGTAGAGTCAGTGAAATTGTATATGTAAAAGCATGGAGCCCATTGTCTGACTCATAATAACTGTTTAATACCTGTGACTTCCATTCCCTTCCCAGTAAAACAATAAGGAGTTCTGGCATGACTTAAGTTCTAAAATAATTTTAAGTTCCTAAATGGATGTAAAGAACTGAGAAGATATTTAAAGCTATAATCCATTGCATTTCAAGAGTAACACTCAGAGAACTTCGACAGACTACTGTCCTCCAAGGCAGCCCTACAACCAGGATATGCAGAGTGCCTTTTGGGTTAGTGCTAGCAAATATTTGTTTGGACAGGCCTTGGGTAATCCAGTAGATCTGTGTTTCCCAAACTTTTGACATATGTATACCCCTTCCATAATTTTTGTAATGCTGAGTACCCCTCATACTCATGAGAACGTAGAATTAGGTGCAGCTAAGCACGGTGCAGTGCATATCCCCACCAAACTCTTCCCATACCCCTGGGGGTACACGTACCACACTTTGGGAAACTCTGCGTAGATCATAAACCCCATGAGACTTTCAAACTTACTTTGTAGATTTTTTCATCTTGATTGTGTATTAAAATCACGTGGGTGCTTTTAAAAATACCTGAGTGCTCCAAATATACTGATGTAATTGGTCTTTAGGGGGACCAGGACTCAGTGCTTTATTGTTATTGTTTTTCCAATACCCAGGTGATTCTTATGTGCAACTATTTTAAGGTAAATGTAAAGGTGGACTTACATAATTTCCTTAAGAATTCCAACTTAAAATGTTAGTGGATCCAATAAAAATAATGATAAAGGGAGATAGCGGTAATATTGAAAGTGATAGACTTTATGAGATCATTTGATTTTGATCCATTTGAAATTGAATAGCTTCGAAATACTTAATTTATTAGATGCTAATATATTTTTAAATTCCTAAAATTAAAAAAATAAGTATGCTCACAGGGAAGAAAATGTTAACACTCCATAATAATTGTCTTTACCTTTGTTTCAATCAAAAAGTGTATTCAATTTTAACGGAAGAAATGAACAAAATAAGTTGATGTACAAAATACAACTAGAGGCATGGATACATGGAACAAGACAAATGTTAAGAGGGGAGTAGGTTGGGGGATACTGGAAGAAAGAAGTTGAAGGTATGAGCTAAAGAACATATATGCATAGCCCATGGACACAGACAAAAGTGTGATGAAGGCCAGAGGAGGGAAAGAGGGGGGTGTTGAGTGGAAGGAGCAAAGGCAGATAAAATGGAGGACATCTGCAATAATGACAATAAAACAACCCCCCCCCGCAAAAGCCTTTATTTTCATTCATCCTTTCTATTTAATATTACTCTTATCAGTATAATTAAATGTGCATTCTATGTTCATATAGTTTGTTTTATATAATTCATTCTCTTTCTTGATGTTTTTCACCTCTAGGCATTTTGACAGATCTGTTGAAAAATGGCGACGGTTTCATTATGATATGAAGGTATTTAATCAATGGCTAACAGACGCTGAACAGTTTCTCAAAAGGACACAAACTCCTGAGAATTGGGAGCATGCCAAATATAAATGGTATCTTAAGGTAAGACTTTGTGATTTTTTTATTTAAACTGTTTGTCGTCACTGTGGTATCACAGCTGCTTAATTTGTTTAAGTTTAGTTTCTGATTGGTGATGGAAATTTATAATTCCTGACTTTTGTTGTCATCACTACACATAGGAGAACATCATTATAATGATGATGTTAGGAGACTGTACTGTGGATTTTTGTGGATAAGACGAAAGTTAGCTTAAATATAACTGGTTTATCTGATGAAAGTGTAATTGAATCTATGATACCAAGGAGCATCTCCAGGCAGGGTGTCCTATAGCTTTAGGGCAGTGTGTGTTTTTGTTTATTTTATGTTGGATCCTGCCCAGAAGAAGAACTTGTTGTATACTTAGCAATAATGTAGTTGCTAGAAATATCCATCATGATAAAATTACAGGTCTGTTTCCCTAGGGACAATTTGTAGTAATGTAGCAATATTTCCATATATTCTATTGACAAAATGCCTTCTGAGATAGTCCAGAGGCCAAAACAATGCAGTTAATTGAAGGTACTTATTGACTTTTTTATGGTTTATGTTAATGGAAAGGCAACATATGGATTGCAAGCAGTGTACCATTTAATTTCAACTTCTGTGTCTTTTGAGTATGTAGATAAAGATAAATTGGATTGTGGAGGTTATAATTTAGGTTATAAAATATATAGTTTGGGTATAAGAAATATTGTGTTTATTATACCACATCTTAAGTATTTTTGCAATTTTTTAAACTCAAATTCTTCATGTAGCAGTGTTCAGTCAAGTAGATTTGAATTGTGGCCAATGTTTAATGCCAGAAAATGCTGATCAAGACAGATGAAAGCAAAAAAGAAGCCAATTTATTAAACAGTTCTGATGTTTCAAAATACTGGATTCATAAAAGCAATATCATATTCAACTTTACAATTCTCAGTTCTCAAAGAATTTTGCATAACAAACATGCATTTTGATACTAAGAAAGTAAGCATTTATATACTTATGTATACGTAAAGTATGTAAATATAGAAAATGAATAATTTAAAAATATTGTATAATTATGTGTATGTCAACAAAACTTATATACACATAGCATTGGCATTGGAGCTAGAAAAATTTTATTGATTTTCCAATCTGCCATCATGCAGAATATAAGTTTTATAATAGCACTAAAATACATTTTGAGCTAGTATAACATCACTAGGTCTCTGACTTAAAGGCAAAAATATTAAGTGAAATATAAGGTTTTCTTGGGGAGATTATAAATCTCTTGCCATTTCCAAAGATTTATGACACAAATTAGTTACATTTTTGACTGTTTAATTATAAAATAATATATACTCATTATGAGGAAAATAAAACAATGTAGAAGTGTATTCATACTTCCATTCTACTCTAGAGAGGGTGATTGTTTTGATAGGGATTTTGATACATATTTCTGGTTGGCATCCTTGGGAAGCCCACGCTGACATGGAGATTAGCATACAGAAGGTTTATTAGGGAATGCTTTTGGGAATTGAACAGTTGTTTTATGAGGTTCCTTGGCATTATTTTCTTCATGCTTCCTATTCTTGAGGACTGTTAAGCTTCTTGGATCAGTGGGTTTAGCATTTTCATCAAATTTATAAATTTTAAGGCATTGTTTTTAAAAATATGTTTCTGTCCTTCCTTTTCAAGGACTCTGATTACACACATTAGGCTGTTTAATCTGTCCCACTACTAACTGGTGTTCTGTACTTTTTATTTTCAGTATTTTAAAATAATTCATTTCACATATCTTGTATTGTAAAATTATTAAATCTCTTTTTTTCAGTATCTAATCTGTGGTTAATCAAATCTAGTGCATATTTTTAACCTCAGATGTTGTTTTGCATGAGTCAACACATTATTGAAGTGTGATTTAGGATTTTTTCACCTTCCATGTCTCTATTCAATGTGTCAATCTTTCCTCTACCTTCTTGAAAATATGAAATACAGTTATAATAACTGTTATAATGTTCTTGTCTGTGACTTTTAGTATCCATATCTATTTTGGGTCTATTTCAATAGCATTTTCTCCTCATTATGCTTGTTACTTTCTAGCTTCTTTGTATAACTGGTAATTTTTTTTCTCATTTGATTTTGATTTTTAAAATTGTTAGTGCATTTATTGGGGTGACATGGCTTAATGGGTCATCCTATCCATTATTAATAAAATTATCCTCTAATAGAATCTAATTGTGATGGCCACATACACATAAAATGCCCCTTAATTTTATTTCTAAAGTATACATCAGATGTCTCCATGACATCTGGGGACATACCCATTGTGAAAAGGCACCAGGTCTCACCTTATAGGTACTTTCATCTCATTGGTTTACTTCATCATCATCAAACTGTAAATATTAAGCTTTTGTTCACATACAGCACTTTTAATTTTCTTTTTTAATCTTTATTGAATATATTGGGGTGGCAATGGTTAATAAAATTATATAGGTTCATGTGTACAATTCTACAATACATCATATGTATATTGTATTATGTGTTCACCATCCAAAGTCAAGTCTCCTTACATCACCATTTTTTCCCCTTTCCTCTCTTATACCTCCCCCACCCCACTTTCCCTTTGGTAATCATCATGCTGCTATCTTTGTCTACAAGTTTATGGGTGATTTCTTGCTTAATCTATTCACCCTTTTCATCCAAACTCCCAACTCCCTCCCACCTCCCTGACGGTAGTCGGTATGTTCTCTGTATCTGTGAGTCTTTTTCCATTTGGTTGTTTATTTATTTTATACATTAAGTTCCACATATAAGTGAAATTACATGGTACTTGTCTTTCTCTGACTGGCTTATTTCGCTTAGCATAATATTCTCCAGGTCTCTCCATGCCATCTCAAAGGAAACAAGATCCTTCATTTTTTATGGCTGCATAATATCCCATTGTATAAATGTACCACTGCTTTTTTATCCACTCACCTACTGATGGGCCCTTGCACTGCTTCCAAATCTTGGCTATTGTGAATAACACTCCAAGGAACACAGGGGTGCATATATTCTTTAGAATAAGTGTTTTTGCATTTCTTTGGATATATTCCCCAAAGTGGACTTGCTGGCACCATAAGGAAGTTCCATTTTTAATTTTTTGAAGAAACTCCATACTGCTTTCCATAATGGCACAAATCTGCATTCCCACCAACAATGCATGGGGGTTCACTTTTGTCCTCAACTTCAATAACACTTGTTTATGGATTTATTGATAGTAGCCATTTTGACATTTGTGAGGTGATATCTCATTGTGCTTTTGATTTGCATCTCTCTTAATATTAGTGTGGTTGAGCATCTTTTCATATGTCTATTGGTGTTCTGTATGTCCTCTTTGGAGAAGTATCTATTCAAGTCATTTGCCAAATTTTTAATTGGGTTGTTTATTTTGGGGGGCTGAGTTGTGTAATTTATTTATAAGTTTTGGATATTAAACCCTTATCAGATGTATCAATGGCAGATATGTTCTCCCATGCAGTGGGTTGCTTTATGATCTTATTGATGGTTTTCTTTGTGGTGCAAAACATTTTAGCTTAATGTACTCCAATTAGTTTATTTTTCTTTTGCTCTCCTTGCCTGAGTATATATATCAGAAATAATATTGCTATAATAAATGTCCAAGAGTTTACTGCCTATGTTTTCTTCTAGGATTTTTATGGTTTCAAGTCTGACATTTAAGTCTTTAATCCATTTTGAGTTTATTCTTGTGTATGGTGTAAGGTGGTCTAGTATCCTTTTCTTGCATGTATATGTGCAGTTTCCATAAAATTAATTGACCATAAAATCAGGGGTTTATTTCTTTGATTTCTGTTCTGTACTGTTGTTATTGATATGTGTGTTTTTTTATGACATTACCATGCTGCTTTGGTTACTATAGACTTTTAGTATAGTATTATATCAAGTAGTGTGATTCCTACAGCATTGTTCTTCTTTGTCAACGTTTCTGTGGCTATTTTGGGTCTTCAGTGGTTCCATATACATTCTTGGAGTATTTATTCTAATTACTTGAAAAAATGTATCTTTTTTAAAGAAACATTGTAATTATATATATATATATATATATATATATATATATATATATATATATCCCATCTAAGAAAACAGCAATATACAAATTGACTGTACTTCCGCTACACCCACTAGACACACCCACCAGCCAATCATGAGCGAGTATGCAAATTAACCCAACCAAGATGGCTGAGCCAGCAGGAAGCTTGGGTTTCCCTGGTAATGGAGTTAAGCCAAGCTTTCCGCACAACCCTGGCTGGCCTAGGCCTCCACTTAAGGCTATAAAGTTCAATTATAGAGGATAAATAAATCCTAAGAAAAATAGTGGCAGCCACGAAGCTGGGAAGAGCAGGAGGCTTGAGTTGCCCCGGGCAATGGAGGAAGCCAAGCTTTCTGCCTGTCCCAGTGGGCCCAGATCTCCAATCAAGGCTACGAAGTTTAAATTATAGAAGACAAATAAATCCCAACAAAAATGGCTATGGCCACATAGCAAGCAGGAGGCTTGGATCCACTACAGGCTACAAAATTTCAATTATAAAGGATAAATAAATCCCAGATACCAGGGCCTCCACTTGGGTCGCCAAGATGTATGGCTGGCCTGCAAACCACCACAGGCCCCTCACCCAGGCCACCCCATGCCCCAAGGGAACCCCCACTCTGATCCAGGATACCCTTCAGGCCAAACAAGCTGGCCACCACCCATGCTCCAGGCCTCTATCCCATCTAATAAAAGAGTAATATGCAGATTGACCATCACTCCAACACACAAGATGGCTGCCCCCATGTGGTCAAAGATTCTGCCCCCATGTGGATACAAGATGGCCACCACAAGATAGCCAGCAGGGGAGGGCAGATGGGAGGGACCAGCTCTGTAAGAGAGGCCACTTGTGGGCGATCAGGCCAGCAAAGGAGGGAAGTTGGGGGCAACTGGACCTGCAGGGAAGGGCCATGGGGGGGCAGGCCTGCAGGGGAGGGCAGTTAGGGGTGACCAGGCCTAGAGGGGAGGGCAGTTAGCTGCAAACATGCTGGTAAAGGAACTGTTAGGCATCAATCAGGCTGGCAGGGGAGTGGTTAGGGGGTGATCAGGCTGGCAGGCAGGCGAGCAATTAGGAGCCAGCAGTCCTGGATTGCAAGAGGGATGTCCTACTGACGTTTTAGGCCCGATTCATGTAGAATAAACGGACAGTTGGACAGCTCTCAAGGGGTCCCAGATTGGAGAGGGTGCAGGCTGGGCTGAGGAACACACACCCCCATGCACACATTTTGTGCACTGGGCCTCTAGAATATATATATATATATATATATATATATATATATATATATATATATATATATATAGTATATATATGGAAGGGGCAAGGTGGCCTGGAGGAGGGGATGTAGGCAGTTGGCCAGCTGGCCCTTCTCCCTGGTCGAACTCTTGGTGGAGGAAACAATTTGCACATTAGTCTTTTATTATATAGGATTATTAGCAAAGGTATCATGTTTATATATGAGATAGAATTTTAAAATATCCATGTTTGAGCTTTTCTATATATATTTCTATGAATTTCATTTTATCTTTTTAGTTTAAAAATAACATTTTACTATCCTTTATTTTATTATCATTCAAAATAAAGTGATTGTGAATATCATAAAGATGGTCTAGTTCCATGAAGCTCAATTATTTTTTCTCTGTCCCAAGGGTGTGATAAAATTAAATATACCAATTTATATTTTTCAAGCTATTCAAAAAAATAACACTATCATGGAGAAAGAACCTCTTTTAAAATGCCACGTTTTTACATGAGAAAATATAAATCACATTATATGCCACTAAAATTGATTTGTTAATAGTCATTCAAGTATTTATGCAACTCTTTATATGTTAATTTAACCACCAAAAATTGATTGCATATGCAACGTTTTATCACCCACAAAAATATTGACATGCCACATTAGGCTCTAATGGAAGTTAAAAAGATTGACTAACAGGTTAGTAGCCACATTCATAAAGTCTGGGTTCAGCTCCTTTACCTCAATATCTACAGAATCTTGGGAAAGCATCTTAAGTCTTCCCATGTCTCTGCTTTCTCTTTTCTTATATAGGAATAAAAATAATACATGCATAAAACATTTAGAACCACATTTTCCACAAAATAATTACTCATTAAATGTAAGATATTATAACTAATCACACTGCTTAAATGATTAGCTTGTATCCATACAAACAAAAAAACATTCACTGAATTACTTTTCCCAAATATCTCAAATGCAGATTGAACAACATAGAAGTTTCATTAAACCTTATTTTTATGAATTATGACATTGTATAAAGTATAGCTCCTGGAATAGGAATTGAGGAAAATTCCAATTCAGCAAAACACATCATCCTCAGATAATTGACACTCCTGCCTACTCATTTTAGACCTAACAAGAAGAAATGCTAATGGGTGTTTTTGAAAGGAAAGCTGAGCACCATGAAGAAAAGTTATGAAAATAATGTTAACTCATACACTGACAGAGTGAATAGCTTCCAAGAACCTTGAGAAAAAACAGAAAAGTGCGTATCATAACATGCCCTAATGTTTAGCTTTACATGTTCTTCTAGACTAGAAAGAAATGTTTTAAAATATGGCTTCTTTTTCAGGGTTCAAAATTCTTGATATAACAGTAGAAATGATTAAAAAAAAACACCACTATCAATATGAGCATTTAAAAGAGTGGAATATTCTTGCTATTAATGGAAGAGAAGCCTGTTTATAGGATAATGCTGTGGGTGAACTACGTTAAAAATTAAAAACTTTTCTAAAGAAATTCCACTTGCTGTCAACCTTAAGAAATTCCATTTGATATTAACCTTAAGAAATCAACGAAGTGAGATTGTTAGATGAAACTATTTAGGCTTTCAATCAATGGATGTTAAACAAACAAAGGGAGTGAAGTAGCAATGTGTTATCTTGACAGGAGTTATCTTCTGTTTTTAGGCAAAATATCTTCTTAATGTTAAATTAATTTGTTTTCTGTTTTATATTTTCATATTACTGTATTTTATTTCTCTATAATACATGTTATATGGTGGATACATATTATATTTACACATAATATTTTATATATTACTGAAATTAATTTAAAGCTGTTTACTTGTACCATAATAATAAACCTAATTCATTGTGATTGAGTATAATTAAGTCAAGATGCATTAATTATGCCATATTGTAATGTTCACATTGATTATCAAATCTCCAAAAGTTTGTAGTTTAATTTTGTTATAGTTAAGCAAATTACACTTTTTCTCTTCTCAAATTGGACACTTGAATGGAGAATGGAAAATTGCATGTAAACCATGTAATTATAGCATGAGAACATGAGAACATTGCTGTAATCTCTCAGATGAGGAAATAAATGGAAATAAAGGAAACTGGTGTCTTGGAGTTGGGGAGAAGGCAAAGAAAGGAGAGTTTAAGGCTGTCAAATACAATTTTAACTTCTGTTCAGCTCTGCCTTACCTTGGCTATTTGTGATGAATGAAAATTCCAAAGAATTTTGTATAGGACCTAAATCTTACAAGTTTAGATTCAGGGAGCACATTTTTGGAGTTGGGTAACTTGTGGCCAAACATTTGAGAAAAGTGAGTTCATGGAAAGGATCTCTTCCTCATGGAAACACCCACGGTTTTCAATTCTTCTCAACCTGCTTTCTGAGCTTGCAGCCCAGAAAACCTTCAAGTAGCAGGTGCCATCATTGAAAAACCACTGGCTTGCCCAGAAATAGAGTGCTGGATAGATGTATGTAGGTCATGGGCACTATATGCTACACAGAGTAACTTTTTTGTGTTTTGATTTGGGTATATGTCAATGCCTTATAGATAATCTCCTTCAAATAACTCCATAGGAGATTATTGACTTGGAGTTAATATTGATCAAACCTAAGGCCATCTAGAAAAAGGCATATGGTGTAAAATACCAAATAGCATACAAATATGTTTTCGTTAGAGTCAATTTTTACAGTGCTGATTTCACCAGCTGGCTGGTGAGTTTGAAGGCTTCTTAATGGTCATACTGCTGGTATTCAAATGCTAATAGAAACTTTGATGGGAAAATCACTTGAGTAAAAATTTCTGCCATCTGTTGTCCTTCATTGGGACCCCAGTGTTAAGAATAATTTGTGCTATTGCTGGCCCTTTATATTTCCCCAGCAGTAATAAAATTTCATAAGATTTCATTTGGTGGTCACAAAGCTATCCTGGTTTTATAACTAGAGAACATACACTCACATAAGGGAATAGGCAGGACAATTTACTGCTAACAGAATTTGTCTCCAGTCACTTGCTTTAGGATTGCAGCAATGTATAAATATGAGAATACATCTTAAAATGAGTTTTTCAATGTTATTAACTGGTAGTGACACGAGAATTCAATCTCTTAATACATTTAAACAGTTGGGCACTTCATTCTTTTGTAAATATTGTTAGTTTTTTATTGCTGCTTAGGAACTCCTCTACCACTTCTTTGTTCCTATATATCTTTTCAGAAGTAGTAAATAACAGATTTATTGGCAGTTTGGGCACAGTGCAGAAATTCAGAGAGGGGCTCTAAATTGTTTCCCATCAAATGTGTCTTTCATACAGTAAATGTATTAAAATAATTGGATAATTCTAATAGCTTGTTCTTAAAGTTCTGTTGTACAACAGGACATGTTTAAGGAGATGACAGTTTGCCATGAATTATTGAAAAGAAGCAAGAACCAAAATGATAACTTACTGTAATAATCATATTAGTAAAGAATTGCTTTAGCCCTGCTGTTGTGGCTCAGTGTTTGAGCATCAGCTTATGTAACAGAAGGTAAAGGTTTGATTCCTAGTCAGGGCACATGCCCAGGTTATGGGCTCAATTCCCAGTAGAGGGTGTGTGGGAGGCAGTGGGTCAATAATTCTCTCTCATTGATCTCTCTCTCTCTCTCTCTCTCTCTCTCTCTCTCTCTCTCTCTCTCCCTTTCTTTCTGAAATCAATTAAAAAATAATTGCTTAAATGTATGAAAACTATATCCCTAAGGGATTCCCATTCTTAGAGTAATAAATTATCAAGAGAGTAAGAATCTACAAAAAAAAAAAATAGCGCAAAGCATGCTAATTGCAAATTCCAAAGTGAAAACTGCTAACATCAGCATAAGAGCAATGTGAAGCATAAATTATTTAATGAAACATAAGATTAATGTTAATATAGGTAATTTTTATGAATTACAATATTGTGTAAAGAGGAAGTTTCAGCCACATTGATCTTGTTTCTTCTCACATACCTTTTACTATTTCACATTTGTTCCTACCATTAAACCTGCTTTTCTCTTGACCTGAAAGTTCTCCCCTAGGCCTGTTCTTATCACTTGTATCTCAGCCCCCTTTCAGTATGTTTGTACAATTTTCTTTATTTATATACTTTAATACTTTTTATATATACTTAAATTTATATACTTAAATATAAATAAAGACATATAAATATGTCTTTATTTTTATTTATTTATATACAAGAGGCCACTTGTATGATATTCGTGCAAGAATAGGCCTTTCTTCCCCTGGAGCCAGTACCTCCTCACTCCCAGGCCACTTGGAGCTGGCAAGTCCTTGCTTCTGTCTGGAGCAACATTCCAGTAGCTCCCTCAGATGCCCCCCTTCCCATCAAAGCAGGCTTTACTCTACTCTGTGTCTGCATATGCAAATTAACCTCCATATCTTCTGGGTTAATTTGCATACTCACTCTAATTGGCTGTGGGCATAGCGGAGTGATGATTAGTTTGCATGTTTCTCTTTTATTAGGTAAGATGTCCATGCTCTAATGCTATATTTTTAGACATGCATTTTGTATTTTGTAACTCCTATCTTAAAGAAAGATCTCTCTCTCTCTCTCTCTCTCTCTCTCTCTCTCTCTCTCTCTCTCTCTTTCTCTCTCTCTTCACACACACACACACACACACACACTCACAATCTTAATTCCCTTAAAAATGATCCAACTATACATTCTGCATAATGCTGTAAAATACTGAAATTGTAATATTCTTTTGTATGTGTATTATCTATATTTACTACTAGAATGTCAACCTTCCAGGGACCTTGTCTTTCTTGATTACCAACATATCCTTAATATTAACACAAAAGGTTTATGAACTCTTGCTTCAAAAGATAGCTTAATAATCTCTTGACATATAGAACATATAACCATTATAATGAATAGTTTAATAAATTAAGGAGTTATACTTTCATTGTATCATTTCTTTAGGCCAGTGGTCGGCAAACTCATTAGTCAACAGAACCAAATATCAACAGTACAACAATTGAAATTTCTTTTGAGGGCCAAATTTTTTAAACTTAAACTTCTTCTAACTCCCCTTCTTCAAAATAGAATCACCCGGGTGGTGGTATTTTGAGGAAAAGCCATAATCAGTGGGCCAAAGAGCTGCATGTGGCTTGCGATCCACAGTTTGCTGACCTCGGCTTTAGGCCAACAATCTCCAACTTATCATTTCTTATTTTTCTATCCCATATCATATCCAAGAAAGTGTCCCTTTTATTGAGCTGCCCTGTCCTCTTCATTGTACACAGTATTTGGAATTTTCTTATTTGCTAGCTTTATTCTCTTACCCTTGGAGTGTATTATAAATACCAGAATTTATTCAAAAAGCATTTAGTGTGAGCCTTCTGTGTGCAAGGCAGACACTTGGTTTGCTACTAGAGATAGAGTTTGAAAAGAACCCTTTTCTCTTAATGAACTTACATCCTCATAGTAGCACATAACAATATGTTAACACTCCATAAATGTCCTGGAGCCTGAAAGGGGAAATGGGAGTGCTTTTGCTATAGCAGTTACTAGTGTCCTCTAATCCTTCTTGATGGTCCACCATTGCACCTCAAGTGGGGAAAAATATTTCTGGGAATGAAGAAATAGCAATATTGTGAAAGGCAGCATAAAGAAAGAACTAGCTATGAACAAGTCATGGAGAGTGAGAAAATGTTCTGACAGAAGTTGTCAATTCTGAAGGATGTTAAAATTGACAAATTATAGTATAAGAGGCCTGTTCACAGATGAGTTGGTTCAGGATGTACTATTCATCAAGCTGAAAGGAATTATTTAGTCAGAATGGTAAATCTCCCTACTATGTAACCAATTTATAGGTATAAACCAGAGACTGGGATTGTTTGCAAATGTCATCATTAACAAATTTTAAAATTCTTGCTCTTTTTTGAGGCACTAATTGACAGAAGTTCCTGGGAATGAATTTGTATTAAAGTTTTCTGATGAAAATTAATAAGGAGGAAAGATTCAGGGACATAGGTAACTAAAAAACACTAGATCTATCTCATGTGAATGCATATCTATGTGGTGGCAATTTTCCACTTGAGACTTTATTGGTTTAATATTACTTTTTGTCAGTGGATAATATTAATATAATTTCATATTACTTCAGGTTTTTGTCCCCTTCTTGTTCTAGACTTAGCCATATTACTTAACAATAATCATTTTGAGGAAGATTTTAGAGGAACTGAAACAATAAAATTTAGGACTTCTTGTGGAACATTGAGCTTGTTATTATTAGGAGTAAATATATCACCTATGACATCCCTGGCAATGCAATGAAATGAATTTTAATATAATCCTGCATATTGATCCTATGAACATTAAATTCTTCAGAAGAGCAAACTAATGGGGCCAAATCCTACCAGCAACCTGCGTTTTTGTATTTAAAGTTGTATGGGAACTCAAACACATTTATTTATAAATCCTCTATGTCAGCTCTTTTGCTACAAATGGTTACGACAAAGTTTACATGGCCTGTAAAGTGCCAAATCTTAACTATGTAGCTTTTAACAAAAAAGATTTGTGAACTCTTGCTTCAGAAGATAGCTTAATAAAAAATAACAATAAAAATCGCCTGACCAGTGATGCTCAGTGGTTGGCATCAACCTATGAATCAGGAGGTCACAGTTTGATTCCTTGTCAGGGTACATGCGGGGGTTGCAGGTTCGATCCCCAGTGTGGGGTGTGCAGGAGGTAGCCAATCAACGACTCTCTCTCATCATTGATGTTTCTATCTCTCTCTCCCTTTCCCTTACTCTCTGAAATCAATAAAAATATATTAAAAAATGCAAGTGCCCTTTTACCCTCTCTGTAAATATTCCTTGTTACTTGATGTAACAGAGAAAATAGACTGGGTCCATGCTCATGAGACAAATGGAAAGTTATGTTAACCAAAAGAGGCAATCAAAATAGTCTTATTTAAGGCATTAAGAGACTCCATCTTATACACTTCAAAATAACTCCACTGAGTTATTTTGAAGTATATATAGCAACTGTTCTCTTTACTGATAGTACCACCATTTCCTCTAGAGTGCTTGAGCAATCTTAATGGAACAATAAATCACGTATTTTGTCCCTAGGTGTTCTAAACATCTTTCTGCCAGAGTCTTTCTCTCACGATTTCAGTGGTCCTAAGCATAGGTTCTAAGCTTGGCCAATCATATTCTTTCTTGAGTTTTAATCTTGTGGTAAGCGGTAAAGTTGTATTTCATCCATTTTAGTGAGAATGTCTGGTCAAGACCAACAAACTACTCCTGCTGTGGAGATTCTGCAGTTGCGCCTGTTACAAGTCTGATTCATTGATTTTCATATTCAATCTTGCAAACATCTCCATTCCCTTACCACGATTCCCCTTATTTGCAGAGACAGCTTCTCTTGTTTATAAATTAAGAACTTTAATGGCTACATAGTGTCATCAGAGAGACTCTTCTAGCTGGGCTCCTTTTGTAAAGAAGTTTGAGTCCCCTTGAAGAGCCTGCAAAGCATAGCCATTTGCATGTAATGACCAGTTTGCAATACTTTGAGATTGATGTGCAATTTCTATTTGACAAGAAAGAAACTATTAGGATCAACCGTGGTCGTATATTTCAGAATACCAATGTTGTTTCCACTCTTAAAGTGTTGTTGGATCATTATATGAGATTCATAATTTTCTTCTGTTGTACCCACTTCTGCATTACCATTCAGTCTTAATTTATTATACCCTATTAAAAGTTTTTAGGTAATTTGTTCTTATTGCTACTAAGACATTAAAATGTCTGCAGGCTGTGAAAATGAATAAATTTAATGTGCCAGCATAGTTCTCCAAATCCTGACATTACAACTAATAGTGCAGCCTTATATTGTATTATAAATTCTAGTTTATGTGGACTTCTTTTAAAAATCCCATTTTGCTGCTGTTTTTATATAGCACATTTTCCAGACAGTTTATCCTTAAATTTAAATTTCTATTTGTTTTTAATAGTTTATGGCTTTTGTATGTATTTACAAAAGGACAACATATGTATTTTAAGTACTAAAAATGGATTACTGAAACAACCTTAACTTTAAAACCATGTAATTATTTGTGTATTTTTGTTGTTGCTGGTTTGTGTGTGTTCCAATAAAATTTATTTACGAAAGCAAATGGCAATTAGATTTCACTCACAAGGTAGAGTTTGTTGACTCCTAATTCAAAGCAAAAATACACATGGTGAAATAATTAAAGCTCTCTTTAATGATAAGTGATGAAACAAGGGTCATTTTTCACCATATTCATTTAACATTGTACTGGAATACCTAGTTATTGCTCTAAGACAAGAGAAATAAATAAAAGACATAATGATTGTAGGTTCTTTTGTACATTTTATATTTATATTCAGGCTTGTGAATACATTTTTTGAAACCACATAACTGCTAAAAATACTAAGCTGTATAGCATTGTTTATGAGCATTTGTTTAAAATATATGCTGTAATGAGCAAACTGCACTCTAGTTTATAGGAATTTGCAAATTATTCTTAACCAGGGCATTCCCTAGAGGAGTATTCACAGCAATTTAACCAGTACATAACCACCCAAGATAAATTCATTAAAATGAGGCTGAACTGTTGAAATTTTTCATGGTCTCCCTGGAATAAGTTAAGAACAAAGGTTTCAAAATTGAATTTTAATGATGTTCAGATAATGGAGTACATGACACCAAATGCTTCATAATGCAAGGGCTTATGTTATGAGGCTACCAATTAGCTGTCCCACTCAAGTGAGGGATCTACTTATAAGATTACCTGTATTCTAGGGAACCTGTATACCATTGCTAAGTTCTAGCTTGACCATTTAGCCCAGACAATTCATTTTTCATTACTCTTTAAAATCAATACATTTATTCAACAAACCATTATTTTGGAGCTTCTCTGTAACAGACATAACTGCAGTCTACTCACAGAAAATTCAAGGTTTTCTGAAATAGAGGAACATTTCACAATTAAAACATGAATGGTATATTCAGTGTATGGACATTTAAGCAACTAAAATAACACCTTAGTAGTACAAAAGAGATATAGCATCAGGGAAGTCAGGGAAGAGAAAACAGAAACAGTACCACACTGGATAGGAGCTTCATAGAGGAGGTAATGAATGATACAAGGCTACATCCAGTAAAATAAAAAAATAAATAAAAACACATTTGAAAAGTTATGGTGTTATTAAAAATTGTGATATGGTTAGTACATGATGAGAGATGCTCTTGGTCAGATTATGGATCCATGGAAAGAAATGGTATTAAGCACATTGATTCCTTTTTTCATTATACTTTTTTTAAATTTTGTTTTGTTTTTTAATCTAGTGAGATAGTATTTTATAAATTGTGAGTCATGAAATCAATTTGTGCACCTCCACCCATATTTTTAGAGGTGAAAGAAAATAGAAAATATCAAGGTTCATCAAACATACTAAAGTATTGTTTCATAGTTTTTTTATTTTAAGTGTATGTGTGTATGTATGTGTATTGGATTGTTTCTGATTGAATGTCACAAGGTAGTAATATGATGAGTATAAATGAATAATTTAGTTTAAAAATTAAGAAGCAAGTTTAGGAAATGTATACTTTTGGAAGATGATATAAAATTCATTTTGCAAAAACATGCCCAGAAAGATGTAATAGAAGACTTAATTCAGTAGCTTATAAAGTTCATTTAAATGTCTATTTTAAAGGTTACACGGGATATAACTTGATGTTATTGTCAAAAAAATCCTAGCAAGGTAAGTAGAAAAGGTATACTTATGACTGTTTTTAAAGATTTAGAAAGGTTAGGATTTCACCACAAATAATAAGGCTAATAAATGAAAGCCTTGGGTTCTGAACATCATGTGGTTTACTGACCATCTGATAGAAGTTAGAGATATTAATCAAGTAAATAAGTCAGTAAATAAATTAATTATTTAAAAGTCTGTAGATAAGCATTGAGGAAATTAATAAAGATAACAAGGCACTCCTAATATGTCTTAAGGATATCATATGATAAAGATGAAAACTCTTCCATTCATAAAAATTCTTTGAGATAAGTATAATCCTAATTAAACAAATTTTATGTTATGATCCATAAGTGTGAGACATAACATCTTTATTACTGTGGGTTATAATTTGAGTCATAGTGTATCAAAATCAGAGTACTAGAAGGGGTTCTTTTTTATGAGAGATGATGTTAGGATTGTTAATGATGACAATAACATCAGTCATAACATAACAAGACACTTGATAATTTATGAAGCATTTTGAATTACATTGTCATTCTCATATTCATCTCCTTTTGGGATATAGATTTAGGGATTCCTTTATTTTATAAGATGTAGGCTCCAAAGGGGATAGAAGACGCCAGACTCCTCATTTATTTCTCCCTGACTTGGAATATAAGTAGGGTTTGGGCAGGAGAGCAGAATTTGCTTAACACCTTTCATATATGGTGCTAAGGACATAGGCATTGGGTTATGTGTAGCAAGGTCTGATGTTCTCTAAGAAAATCTTCACATTGAAAGGCTCTTGGTTCCCCCAGGGTAGAAGTCCTTTGAAGATCACAGCCTAGGATTTAGTAGTTGCCTTCCTTTCAGAATACCTTAAAAAAAAATCCACCATGACACATATGATTCCTTCAAGGCTGTGCATATCAGAATCCTTTTGCTCATTCAACATATTTTATTCAGTGTCAGGAGTGCTGCACACCAGTTTCAATGTGGGGACAAACAGTACAGGAGTGGGGGGGGCAAGCGTCTGTCTCCATGTGGCGAGGATAAAGAATCAATGACAGGTCCAACACTTAAGGAAGTTAGTCTAGTGCAGAAAGATAGATTTATAAACCTTAAAGTCGGCATAACACAATTCTTTTCAAATTCTGTACTCACTTTACTTACAAAGTTCTGTGTGAGCAGAGGAGAGGATGATGACAGTTGTTTGGGAAGAAAAAGGAAGTCCTCATCATGAGCAGGTAGCTTCATCAGAAAGAAAGAGGAAAGCCTTCCTTGACCACATTCAAAGGTCAGGTGGCCTCATGAAATGAAGGTTGTTAGGAGAATGGGAACATGTTCAAGTGCCCATAGTCTAGGAATCTCAGGGGCACCTATGGATAACACATGCTGGCACACTTTGTGAAGGTCATATAATACATGTACAAGCCTATGTTTTAACCTATAAACAACAAAGCTATTGAATATATTTAAACTGATGAGTGTCTAAATAAGACTTGTAATTTTGAAGATAAGCTTGTTTAGGATACTTATGATTTCTTGTATACCTTTCAGGTTTGTATAGTATAATTTTGGTGAAGAATTTTAAAGCAGAATCGCCACTCAGCACATATGAAAAAGTGCAGCTTCAATTCATTCTTAGAGGAATATAATTGAAAGATTTTGTGATCCTCTTATGCTTCTTTCCTTTCCAGATATTCCAAATGTAAACAAATTTTAAATGGTTTATTTCAATTCCAGCATCCATTTGAAGGTATAAGATATGTTTGCTTTCTGATTAAAAATAAAGCAGAAAATGTGATTTAGATAGACTTACTGTGGTCATAGAGTGCTCATGAGTCTTACTTTAAAGGGTAACACTACTCTAATTAAAAATATAGAGAGGACACTAATGTTATTTTGTGTATCATTCTCAGCTTTTCCCAAATCAGATATTAAGCTCTCACTGCCAAAGGAGGCAGTAGTGCAGAGTGCCTATCAGCATGCACTCTTAGCTGGTTGATTTTTACAAGTCACCTATCTCAATATATAAATTAAACACGCATTTAATTTATATATTTAGAAGACATGCTGTGTGCAAATATAGCATTCCAGGAAATAGTGATCCAGCAGTAAAAGGAAACAAGTGTGCATTCTCAAAAGATAAACAAAAGAATGTTAGTATAGTTATATCTGTGTCTTCAATTTCCTTTTTTAAAAAAATATTTATTAAATGTTCTGGGTGACATTAGTTAATAAAATTATGTAAATTTCAAGTATACATATCTATAATACATCATCTGTATATTGTATTGTGTGTTAACCACCCCAAGTCAAGTCTCCTTCCATCACCATTTGTTTGATCCATTTACACTTTACTACTTCCTCCCCACTTTCTTTCCTTTAGTAACTACCATACTGTTGTCTGTGAGTTTTGTTTGTTTGTTCATTTGCTGCTTTAAGTTTTATATCTCATATATGAATGAAAGCATATGGTTCTTGAGGTTTTTCTTCTGGCTTATTTCATTTAACATGATATTCTAAACATCCAACCATGTTGTCACAAATGACATTATTTCATCTTTTTTATCCAATCATCCATCAAAGGAAACTTTGGTTGTTTCCATGTCTTGGCCACCATGAATAATGTGCAGTTTACATAGGGATACATATATCTTTTGAATAAATGTTTTCAAATTTCTTGGATAGATACCCAGAAGAGGGATTGCTTGGTCATATGATAACTCTATTATTATTATTTATTTTTTATTTTTTAAATATTTTTGTATATATTTTATTGATTTTTTACAGAGAGGAAGGGAGAGAGAACGAGAGCTAGAAACATCAATGAGAGAGAATCATCTATCAGCTGCCTCCTGCACACCTCCCACTGGGGATGTGCCCACAACCAATGTACATGTCCTTGACCAGAATTGAACCTGGGACCCTCCAGTCCACAGGCTGATGCTCTATCCACTGAGCCAAACGGGTTTCAGCTCTATTATTAATTTTTAAATTTCCTCTTTTAAAATAAATATTCCTTTCTGAGAAATGTTATTGCTTATAAGCTGTAACTGCCAATGCTTCAATAATCATACCACAGTTCTTGAGGATTTCTACCTTTTGGCTGATGGTAACTTGAAAGCTTAAACCTATCATTACACAGAACTGTTAATGCAATAGAGAAATGAATGACTTTCCATGTATCATTGTTAACTATCAATTCACAATCAGAAAAAGCCACAAGCAAGGTGCCAGGGGCTGGGATGTAGGGCCACCCATCAAGAGATGGAATGAGTAGAGGAAATAATAAAGGGTGTGGGATATGAAGGCTCATCCCCTGAGGTAAGAAATTAGTGCTCAGAAGGGAGTTAGAAAATTACCTTCAGCATTGCTAGATCTGACTTTTATTGCATGATCAACATTTCACTCATTTTGCTTTTATTTTGTAAATCAACCAAGGAAATAAGAATTATTTTTATTTGTTTTAAAATTTATATTTATTGTTGAAAGTATTATAAATGTCCCCTTTCTTCCCCACTGATCCCCTCCACCCTGCAACTGTCCACCCCAGGCCTTCACCACACTCTTATTTGAGTCCCTGGGTTATACTTGTATGCATATACATTATTTGGTTAATCTCTAACCACCCCCACCTACGTAAAATAAGCCAGTCAGATAAAGACAAGTATCACATAATCTCACTCATGTGTGAAATCTAATGAACAAAATAAACTGATGAACAAAATAGAGCCAGAGTAACAGAAGCATGGAACAGACCGATGAATCTCAGAGGGAATAATTACTTTTTTATTAATTCTAAATCCTGGAGAGTTAAGGAACTTTTCATTTGGAGATAATCCAAATGGCACCTTCTGGGTTGGGTGTTTTAGAATTTGCCAAGAGATAGTTCCACCCTTACAAGTAAACCCCAGACTGAGGCAGTGATGTAGCCATTAGAGCTACTCCTGTACACTAATGGAATAAAGTATTTCACCATGAGCTATATTTTCAAAATTCCTGTGATCTGCCTCATTTTGAAGTGCCCCATTTGTGTGAATGCTGAAGTTTTTGTGTATTTTCTAAGTTCTAATAATATTACATCAACACTGAATTCATTATTGGAAGAGATATATTCATGCATTGGGTTCTGGGGTCTTCTCCAAGTAGAGAAATGATTTTATATTTTACCTTATCATAGGAATCACAATATTCGGTCTCCTTCTAGAGGTGCAATGTCAATGCCCAATTCACTAGCCATTAGTCATATGGAATAGATATTGAGCTCTTGAAGTGTGGCTAGTCCAAATTAAAATGAATCATGAATGTAAAACACACACTGGGTTTTGGAGTATTAATAAGAACATAAAAGGAAGTAAACTATCATTACATGTTAAAGTGATAATATTTTGTAATATTAGATTAAATAAAATATATTATTAAAAGTAAATTGACCTATGTCTTTTTGCTCTTTGAATGTGACTACTGAAAATTCGAAACTACATTTGTGATTGACATTCTATTAGTGCTGCTCTGGTGAGTCTGACTTGCTTTAGTTTAGAATGAAGTCCTATTGATAAAGCTCCCTAGTGTTTTCTCTAATCAGGAAACTTTGGGGCCTATTGTAGAGGAATAAATAAGTGATGTGAGAAAAGCTGATTGGTATGTGGAGGTGTTAACAACAACAAAAAACAACAACAAACAAACAAACAAACAAACAAAAAACAAACCTCATTGAAACCTGTAAAAAATTTTAGTGAGTTTATTTGAGCCAAACTGTCCACATATGCAGGGAAGCAGAACTTCAATGGTTTGAGATAATGCTCCAAAGAATGGCGGGTTACATTTCTATTTATACATTACAATCAAAGGAGGGGCATAGCTGGGTTACATGAAATTCATTGGTGATGGACTAAGGAGGTGGGATAAAGCAAAGCAGTGGATAAAAAGTAAAATGATGGATGCTTACTTAGGTGAGTGCAGAAACAATTAACATGATAAAGAAGGGATTTGGAGCATCTGTCCTGGTGCCCACCACAATTGGTTATGCCCCAGGGGCTCCAGAAAAAGGGAAGTTACAAGTAACCCAGACATCTCACAGATATGTTATCTTAGAGGCAAAAAAGGCAAATGGGCTCAGTAAAGAAGATCTAAGTTGATCTTTGTCAGGGAAAATATTGGCCTAGGACATGACTACCCACTATAACCTGTTTGTAGTTAAAATATTCAATTTTCAAACCATCTTTTGTGGTTATTTTAGGTCTCTGAGTTTGCAAGACTGCCACGCAGGCCTCCCCTGAGCTTGTCAGGTTAGCATGTGGCTCCTTTGGTTCACAGAAGGGAGAGACAGGATTATGGACTGTCCTGTTTTCCCACTGTCACCCCATTGCCAGTTTTTTCTTTCCCTTCTTTTAACCTAAGTCAAAACTGCAGAATTCAAATCAGATGATGTTCTGATTTAGGAAAAGACTTTGAAGGGTAAACAGTCTTAAATCTCCTCCAGGCTTTTCCATTTAAAAAAGATTAGAGGTAACTGTCTAATTTGGGTAGGAGGGTATGTTTTTGAGGTAGGAACTGCGGGTAAGTCTGATATGTAGCTGTGAGCACCCTCTTTCCAGAAGTGTACACAGGGATAAAATATGTGGAATCAGCATTATTTAGTAGCTTACAACTATGAGCTCTCCTCACTTTTATTTGTAGCTGGACACCCTACAAAGCTCAGTGAAAACTCACTCATTCTGAAGGGGAAAATAAGTGCAGTTGGCCACAGAGAGTATTTGCAACAGACAAAGCTTAAGTGAATGTGGAGTGTCTCTTGTAGTTAACTGAAGTTGAAATTTGTGGTCTGCCTGCTAGCTGAACTACTAATTATTGATATATGTCATGATGGTGCCTGAGGAGAAGGGTTATCAAAGGAAATCAATGTTCAAATTATAGTATATATCTTGGCCATGGACATTATTGATTTTTAGCCAATATCTGCTATCCTTTCATTTATAGTATGAGAAAGCAGTGTAATGAACCTAACTCTCATTGTCCTGTCCTGTTTTTCTCATCACATTCACAATAATCACATGTCAATATGCATGAACATTTCATATTTCTAAACTCTATTATATATCACTTCACTATTAATCGTAGAGAAAAAGAAAATACTCTTATCGATTGTAAAACTGTTTCATCTTTAGTCACTTTGATTCCTTTGTATGGTATTCAAGATCTTTTCCTGCATATGGCATCAAGAAGCTAAATAGATTTTCTTATGTTATATATATTTTTTTTCAAAAAAATGTTTATGTTTTCAAATTATACATGTATTATAGGTTAATTGAGGGCATTTTGTATAATGGAGAAAAGTATAAAGGAAACCCATAATTTCACCACTAGTGTCAAAGGGAAATTTGTTAATGCTTTAATAAGGGAGCCAGTAGTAAGACAAACATGTTCAAAAGAAGATAACAAGAAACAAATGCTTCCATAACCAACAATTTTAAAAAATTCTGGAATAAAATTGGTAAATTTGATTCAAAACAGATTATTATCCTACAGCATTTGGGGATGGTTATATTCTCTACTGAATCAGAAGTCATTTGCATCACATCAGTTTTCTACAAAATAGCATTAAACTTTATAGAATTGTAAAGTATCTGACCCAAGTTAATAGTTAACAACAAGTAAAACAGATTTGCATTTTTCCAGAAAGATAGTAGCCCTCTGAGGGTGTTGGGGGCATGTTTAACACCCCATTATTATTTTGAAACATCATTTGGCCTCTTTGGCAACCTCTAAGTTTTGGATATTTTTTTCTTCCTTAAACTAAAATTAACTACTGTCAACTTTTAATGCTTCTTCTAGTATTTTTCCTATGGATTTTTGGAATATAGTTAAAGTGTGCTATATTTTTGTAGTTGATTTTCAATTTTACTGGATAAACTTAAAGATGCTTATCAATTAATGCATTTTAAATATTCACTACTCTTTATTAAAGAAAACATATCAGCAACACAGTGTCACACTTCCAGGACATGGTAGTACTAAAAATATTCACACTTAAAATTAAATAGCACCTTTGTTGTATAAAAAGTGTGACAATTAGGTGCTTCCAATAACATAAAAATGTTTATTCCATTCACAAAAAAAAAAAAAAAAACATGCTTGTCAATAGGAACAGATATGTCTGCTTCTAAAAAGTAAGTCAGGTTGATTCCATCACATTTTTATTACCATGATGATAAATAGGAAACAGTTGATTTGGTGCCTCTGAAAGTTCTCTCTCTAAAATGTTTCATCACTTCATATTGTTACTGGAAAATTTTGAGGGCCAGATTTCCCCATCGCTAGTGAGGTTCTTGGGGTATTGCTGAAATAAGCATATTTAGAAGCTCCCACAGGAGAATGGCATGTGGTAAAGGGCTTTATATGCATGGCTTTACATTCCTCATATTGTACAGCCCAATGCCCCTTAAGCCAGTCTTAAAAGAAGGCCAGCTTTGGATTCGGTAGAGCCAAAATGGTGGCCAGTGTCCAGAATGTACATTCCATGTTGCAGTCAGGGCCAATCCAGCATCAAGTTAAATAAATATGTGTGGAAACCACATGGTGGTGAGCCACATGGGCCAATGCAAGGGAGTGTGCCCCCTGCAGTATTAGTCTCAGGAGTACAGGCAAGCAGGAAAGCCAAGAGCCAAGAAAGTGTGCTCCTTTGTCTAGGAGTTTAAATATTCAGGTTTCCCGCTACACCTATTCTGGCCACTAATTTGTTCCCTAGTGTGACTGACAGGTAGCTACTTTCCCACCTCACTCACACCTTTGTTCAGTCCCTTTTCCCATCAATAAGTAGGGAACACACTTGGAGAATGCTAAATTACAAAGCTATATAAGTAGCATGCCTATATTATTTAGTCTTCTCTTTTGCCTTTTCTGTTTAATAATAACCAGGATACTACAAAGGTGTCAATATCATTATAAAGCCCTTTGGAAAGGCTACCTTTTTATGTAAGAAAAAAAAATATTGCCGAAACCAGTTTGGCTCAGTGGATAGAGGGTCGGCCTGCAGACTGAAAGGTCCTGGGTTCAAGGGTTCAATTCCGGTCAAGGGCACGTACCTTGGTTGCAAGTACATCCCTAGTAGGGGGTGTGCAAGAGGCAGCTGATTGATGATTCTCTCTCATCGATGTTTCTAACTCTCTATCCCTCTCTCTTCCTCTCTGTAAAAAATCAATAAAATATATTAAAAAATATTACAGGTTCAGATAAATAAATTACAGGGATCAAGCTTAGGATTTCAACATATGAATTACATATGAATCTCATCCAGGCAGCAATATGAAGCATTCATTTAAAAATAATATTTATTACTCAAAAACAATCTTCTAGCTTATTATAATCCATGTGAAAAAATATATAGCAAACTTTTACAAGTAAATGAGACTCTAAGTAAAGGTAAAGAAGAATAGAGAAAATTAGAAACACTGCATATGTGTTCCATATGTTCAGATCCAAACTTCAGGGCCCATAGATTTGTTATGCAAAATATAGGTTGCATGGTTAACATGCAGATGCCAGTAAGTTTCCATAGCAGTAGTTTAAAATTGAATTTATACTTAGGATGAACATCTGTAGATTTATCTTGCTTTACATCTGCAAGGAACTTGAATCATTTCACTATCAATTTAGTTCATCAAAGATTTTAGAGTCCAAACTATGTGTCAAGTCAGTGTCGGGGAATTAACAAAGTGCCCATTAGTATATGAGTGGGAAAAACAAAACAAAACTGTGGTACATTTACACTATGGAATACTATGCAGCATTAAGAAGGATTTCTTGCCCTCCCTTGCTGGCCTGGTTGCCCCCAATTGCCCTCCCCTGCTGGCCTGATCTCACCCCAACAACCCTCCCCAGCCAGCCTGATTACCCCTAACTGCCTTTGCCTGCCTGATCACCCCCTAACCACTCCTCTGTTGGCCTGATTAACATCTAAATGTTCCACTCCTAGCCCAATTGCCCCTAATTGCTTTCCTCTGCTGGTCTGATCTTGCCCCCAACTGCCCTCCTCTGCCAGCCAATTTGGTCCTGATTTGTTGATTTCTATGCCAGTCAGCATCTCTGGGCCTATCAATGGGACCTGATCAGAAAGGTGGGGCTGATAAGTAGCCCTGGTGGAAGCCTGGAGAGAAATGGAGGTGTGGCTGCTGACCAGGCCCAGAGCTAAAGAGAGAGGCAAGTGCTGATCACCAGCTTCCACAGAGGCTATAAATCAGACCCTGCTTTTCTCTTCAGGCCTCTCTCTGGACCTGATTTTCAGCTGCCTCAGCAGTCAGTGCTGGGTCGCCACAGCAACCTGGTGCTGACTTCAGGTTGGTTCAGTTTCCTGGTCATTGTGCATGTGACGGACCCAGGGTTTTTATATAAGATGGAGAAACAGGTTGGTAAGTGTAGCAGTTTATTTTTTGTTGTAGTAAGAACATGTGATATGAGATCTATCCTCTTAATAAATTTTTAAATGCAAAATAAAGTACTGCCAACAATAGATAGGTACAATGTTGTAAAACATCTATAATAATTCATCGATCATAACCTTGTATCTATAGAATGGCATCTTTCCATTTCCCCCTCAACCACTAATCTACTCTCTGCTTCTATTAGTTTGACTACTGTAGATTCCTCATGTAAGTGGAAACATGCATTATTTGTCTTTCTGTGTCTAGCTTATTTAACTTAGCATAATATCCTTCATGTTCATCTATATTGCTACAAATGGCAGGGTTTCTTTCTTTTTTAAGGCTGAATAATATTTGTTGTATGTAAATACAACATTTTCTTGCTTCACTCATCTATCAGTTGACATTTTGGTTGTTTCCATATCTTTGCTATTGTGAATAATGTTGCAATGAATATGGGAGTGTAGATATCCTATTTATGTTTCCTTTGAATGTATATCCAAATGTGGGATTACTATGGTAGTTGAATTTTTAACCAATGGAAAAAGGTTTTAATTTCTTCACACTCTTGCCAATACTTGTGTGTGTGTGTGTGTGTGTGTGTGTGTGTATTATTTTTTTAATAATAGCTGCCAGAACTGGTGTGATGTGCTACCTCATTGTGGCTTTGATTTGTATTACCTTTGATTTGTATTAGTGATGTTGAGCATATTTCCATATACCTATTGGGCATTTGTATGTCTTCTTTGGAGAAATGTCTATTCAAGTTATTTGCCCACTTTTAAATCAGGTCATTTATCTATCTATCTATCATCTATCTATCTATCTATCTATCTGCTTTTGAATTATAAAAGTTTTGTATATATTTTGGGTAATAACCTCACATCAGAAAATTGTTTGCAAAGATTTTATTATATTCCATAGGTTGCTTTTTCACTCTGTTAATTGTTCTCCCTGCTGAGTAGAAGCTTTTTAGTTTGATCAGGTCCCATTGATAGGCCCAGAGATGGTGACTGGCATAGAAATATTATAAAAAATACACGTGTCTACTAGTATTTTTAGTTTTGTTGCTTGTGCCTTGGTATCATATCCAAGAAATCTTTGCCAAGAACAATGTTTTATAGTTTCAGACATCACATTTAAATATTTAATCTATTTTTCCTTTTTATTATATTTATTGGGATGATACTGGTTAACAAAATTATACAGGTTTCAGGTACACACTTCCACAACACACCATCTGTACACTTTATTGTGTGTTCACCACCCCGAGTCAAATCTTCATCTATCACCATTTATGCACCCTTTACCCTCCTCCACCTCCCTTCACCTCCCCACCCCTAGCAATAAAGTCTTCCTAGCTTCTTCTAGTTGCCAGCAATCCTCAGAGTTTCTTGGTTTGTAGACATATAACTTCAACCTCTGCCTCCATCTTAACATGGCATTCTCTGACTCTATGTGTATATCCCTTTGTCCCTGAATTCTCTTTTTTAAGGACATTATATTAGGGCCCACCCTAATCTAGTATGACCTCATCTTGACTAATTATATGAAATACATTATTTCCAAATAAATTTTTATTCTGGGGTTTTAAGTGGACATGAATTTGGGGAGCACTATTCAACCCAGTCCATGCACCCTGGTTCACAATAAAGCAAATTTGTATAATTGCAGTGGCTGTCCTCAGGCTCCCTTTTTTTCTGGTTCATGCTAGGTTCCTTCTTTTAACATACACTTTCTATGTGGGCTCCAATCAATCAAGCTAGTGCTTTCTTTCACTTTAGAGGTATTACTGTCATTCCTTTTGAATGTGAGGCCAAGGACTCTCTGATTAGAGCAGAATAGGTCTTCTGTAGGGTGGGTTTCT
The DNA here is from genome assembly GCF_964339955.1 of Pipistrellus hanaki. Classification (NCBI taxonomy): domain Eukaryota; kingdom Metazoa; phylum Chordata; class Mammalia; order Chiroptera; family Vespertilionidae; genus Pipistrellus; species Pipistrellus hanaki. The sequence goes on from NC_140524.1 coordinate 84,790,094, forward strand.
TCTTTAATGCTGACTCTCCTCAGTGATGTGTTCATTCCAGATTCTCTCATTCTTATGCTGGAAACTTTCTAAACTAGTCTTCCAATTATGAGAACATCTAACTAAAGACATAAAACTAGTATGTATATGTGTATGTGTTAAAATTTCTGTAAAATAATGTGGATTTTATATTTTAAAAGAAATGCCCCCTGCCACTTTCGCTTTTTAGCCCTTCAATCTAATCAATCAAGTTCCTTCTATTTTCTACTAAATCTAAAATGTCAAGTACTTCAATCCAGATAAGAGAGACAATGACAAACTGATTAAGTGAGAAAAGGAGGGCTGCAGCTTTTTCATTAAAATTCAGTTTTATGGCTTACTGTTTTTTTGTATTCCAGAATCCTAAAACTATATAAATGTCTGTGTGGCTTATCTAAACTCATCTCTCAACCTGATCAATAGATTGAGCAGTGGATATCTATATATAAAAGCCAAGAGATCAGAACAACCAGAACGACCAGAACAATCTGTCACTATGATGAGCACTGGGGAGGCCAGCTGGCCCAATCAGAGCACTTATCAGCCTCTCCCAACCACCCTCAGCTTATCCCCCTGGCTGGCCCTCCCCCCAATCAGGGGCGGGGCCAGCTGGCCAACCTCTGGGACCCCTCCCCCAACATTGGCCAGCCTGATAGGCCCCCATTGGGGCAGGCTGGCTGGACCCCACCTGTGCATGGATTTGTGCACTGGGCCTCTGGAATCGTATTAGAGATAATGAAGACAACTTAATCAGCACATACACATTGCATGTGGAATCCAACATTATTGCAAAACATTATATGAACAAAATGTTGAGTAATAGATGCTTTTTAATATTATAACAATTTTATGTAATATTAATGCCTTACATTTGTATACATCTTTATAGTTTTTATTTTACTGTAGTTAAATGGCTTGCAGAAGTAAAAAACTTAGAAAGCTTTCGAGATGACACCTGGACCTAGGTGTTCTCTCTGCAAGTCCAAGGCCATTTTTACACAGCTCACCAAAAAGGGAGAACAACTGTGGAGTGAAATTTCTTTGATATTTGGAACAATAATGTAGAAGCTTAAAAGTATTATCCAAGATGTCATAAGCCTATTCTTTCTTCACATTATAGAACTGAAAGATAGCATTAGTGGCAAAATGCCATACTTAGCAATACTCTATATTGTTTAGGACTCAAAATGTGCCTGAAATGTACATTTTTCCAAAATAGTTTCTGTAATATTTGAAATCTGACAAATAACCTATCAATTTCCTGGCATACTTTCAAATGTAAATGTGAAGTTGTTAATGGCACAGGTAACTATTCAAATTGAATACCGTTAGTGGATGAATGGATCAATAGGGAATAATAAGTGACTCCTTTGTTGATGTTATATATGTTTAGCTTTCAGGCCATTTTTTTATGATATCTAACCTGTTTCCATCAAGTCTGGCATTTTGAGCAGGTCTTGCAGAAGACTAACTCTAGGATTGTGTTTCATAAAACTACACAGATAGGGAGAGAGGATAATGGACCACTTTCTTCTTAAAACAACAGTCTAGCTTGACATCCATGTTATGACTCTCTTAGCTTTTTCTCTACATCACTGGTCACTGGCTGTTCCTTGCCAGTTTCTTCTGCTCGCTCCTCTCTTCAAATTGACCTTTAAGAAGGTTATTTTCATATTTTAATCATTCTTTCCTATCAGAACTAATATCTAAGCACTTTCTTAACATAAATGAATATTTCTTTATATGTTTTATACAAGTATGCTTAAATAATTTATTAATCATTTGGCTGGTTAGTGGAATTCTAAGGGTCTGTGATTCTGTGAGTCTTATTCTTCCAAAAAAAGATGTAGGGTAGCAGGTGGGGCTGAGAGAAATAGAATGAAGGTATCAGGACTCATAAAATGTAAGAAGAGGAAGTAAGGCAAAGGACACCTGTCTATTTCAGGTGTTTGCCTAGAGCCAGCCCTGCAGAGTTAGAGAACCTTGGTGAACTAGCTAAAATGTTTAACAATTGCAACACAAAACAAAACTAACAAAACTAAAGTTTCAGGGTATTCTAACCTACTTCTCAGTTGAATTCTTGCCACAAACACTTCAGCACTTCAGGGAATATCCATATAGAAGGCCTACATTTATGTTTTAATGATAGTAATTATATTATTTAAAGAGTTTGTGAATCTGTGAATAAACACACACTTATAAAAATCCCAGGCTGAGGTGAATATCAAATATTTCAAATATGTCTAGCTAGTAGACAACAATATTTACTGAACACTTAGAGACTCCTGGCAATACCATGTATTCACTATAAAACCTTAAATGAGTTGTCTACTATTCACTCATTCAATGCATACTTAATGTGCCACTTATTTTGTAGGACACAAGGGATATAGCATTGAACAGAACAGATGTAATTCCTGATGGGGTTTTCAGTCTAATGGTAAAATTAAGAATGCAGTGAATGAGAGGCACAGACATTAGATAACTACAATTAGCTGCATAAATTGCTCTGAAATTTGGGAGAAATCAATTTGCCCAGGGCAATATTCCTCAATATTTTAACCTCTACACAGTATTTCTCAACCACTGCTCAAAATTGACATTTTATTCCATATTATTTTTCTAGTGGTAGGCTGCCTTTTGTATTATAGGATGTTTAGCAACATCTCTGATGTCTACCCACTAAACGCCAAATAGCACTCCATGTTATTGTGACAAAGAAATGTCCCAGATATTTTCAAATGTCACTCAGCAAGCAAAAGCATTCCTAGTGGAGAATAACTAGTCAAGTGAGAGATCTTTCTGAGGGAATGACATCTAAGGAAGCTGGTAGTATGTACTTGGTGAAACAATGGCCCCTGCCTTCACATAACTACAAGTCTAATAAAGAAAGTAGGTAACCAAATAATTGATACAGTGTGGCAAGTGCTATGGGAACATTGATGAATGGCTCCTAAACTAGAAGTGTGAGCTCAAATTTATTATTTTTTGGTCAAAATCCTGGTTATTTACCATCAAATTAACATTTTCAAGCCTCAGTTTTATCATCTGTAAAATGGGGCTAAGAAGGCCGCCCATTTTCTAATCTCTTTTTGAGGGTAACAAGGGTTTTAAGTATGTCTAGCTAGAAGAACTATGCCTGGTATATACTAAGAGGAAGAAGGAGGAGAAACAGGAATCTATATTTTTTTCTGTTATGGGCCAAATAGTAGATATTTGAGACTTTCTGTGACAATCAGTCTGTTACAGCTATTTCACAGGAGTTGTAGTGTGAAAGCAGAAATGGACAGTACTTAATGTATGTGGCTATGTTCTCAATAAAATTAGTTTTAGAAAAAATATTTTGCAAAAACAGTTGCCTGTAGTTTACCATCTCCTTATAAGCACACACCATTGTCTACAATGAAAATTACCTAAAGTTTTTTTTATTTCCAAAGTTTTCATATGCGCTTTAGTGATTCTAGTTCATAAAATAAGTGAAAAACAAGACAAAGAAATAAGTATTATACATGTTTTTGAAGAATACAAAATATTGTTAAATAGGATGATTACACATATACTGAGAAAACCCAGGAAGCTGAACTTTTTAAAATTTGAGAATTTCTAAAATATGTTAATATGAATGGATACAGTACAATGTATAAAATTTAACTTTTCTTTGTACTCTTAACTATAACTGCAAATGAAATAAAAATCTCATTCACAATAATGGCAATGTATAAACTAAGGAGGAGTAAATTAACAAGAAAATTACAGTTTCTAGTGGGGGAAAACTATAAAAGTATACATCCTATATAATAAAAGGCTAATATGCAAATTGTCTCCTGGGGAGTTTTACCAGTTCAATTGCTTGCTATGACATGCAATGACCACCAGAGGGTCATGCGGAACATGGTGGGTGACCAGCAGTGGTGTCAGGGTGCTGAGGGAACGAGGGAAGTAGGAGTCAGGGAACCCTATGGACCCTGATAGCCAGTCAGGCCTAGGGACCCTACCCATGCATGAATTTTGTGCACTGGGCCTCTAGTACAAAATAAAAAAGACAAACAAAATAACTAAATTAAAAGAAATACTTTGTTCTGGGATTCAACGTTTCCTGTCAATGAAGCTATAATACTTGCCAAATTAACATTTTAGTTCAATGCAGTTCTAATCAGAATGCTTTGATGTGTTTGTGGAAACTTGATGAAATAATTTCTAAATTTATAGGAAATAATATGATTTAAATTTTATATAGAATAAAATAAGGTGTGCATGTGTAAATTGCTAAGAACTTTATGAGTAAGAAGTATATTGTGGAGTTACTTACCCTTCTAGAGTTTCACCATGCTGTGAAATGATTGTAATTGACACTGTATTACACTGCACAGGACCTAGACAGATGGATCAGTGAACTAAAGCCTGGGAGTCCAGAAACAAATCCAAATAAGATAGAGAAGGTATTTCTGTTGTGCATGAGTATCCAATTTTGTTTATTAAATGCTGTCATGTAACGAATTGTGGACATGGGGTAGGGCTGTGCCTTTAATGTTATACAAAAATAAATTCTGGGTCGCTTAAGGAGTTAACTGGAAATATAAACTCATAAAAATGAGTAAAGTAAATGCAGGCCAAATATGTTTGTTAAGAAAAGGATTTTTAGTAAGGCAAGAAAACTGAAAATATAAAACATAAAACTGGAAGACTGAACTGAAAGTTTAAAGCTTCCCTATAGCAAAGAGAGCATAAACAAAGTAAAAAACAAAGATAGGCTTAGAGAAAGTATTTGTAGAATCTGTGACTAATGGGGGTTGGTCATAATACTAAAATGCAAAAAGGGTATGGGAAGTCATTCCACTAATAATCAAATAGCCTATAAGTACATAGAATAATAGTAATATCTAATAGTAACAACTACATACCAAATTGAAGTAATACAAATAGTAAAATCTGTTCGGTTTACTTTTTCTATCTTTTGATGGAACCATTTACCCCCAAGTAAAAGCATTCTAATTTAACACTACCAGAAACACATATTTCCAATCAGAACCCTTCCTTATGTTGCTCTTGTCAGAGACATAACTTTTCTGCAAATTTTTACAACTCCTGTAGAACATTACTTAAAAGTGTTTACATTTGATGACAAACTTAGATTTAAATGCTATGTTTGTACATCTTCTTTCTGCCATTTACTTCCTTTTCCCCCAGGAACTCGATTATGCTTAATTGAAAGGTTGAAAAATAAAACAAAACATCTGCTTCTGAAATTTTTAAAATTTTATCTCAGAGAGTAAAAGTTTTAAGTGGTCTGTTATAAACAAGTAGGTTTCCTTTGTTCCTTAGAGGCTTTATACTAAATGGATTTTTAATTCAATGATAGCACATTGTGACTAAAGTTCTCCATGACCTTTATTTTTCTGTTTTCATAGCAGAAATTTGGATATATTTACCATCCTTCAGAAAAAAGGACTCTGGAATATTTTTTTTCTTACAAGTATATATCTCTTTTTAAAATTTGTGTAGATCCTTTCACAAAGAAAGTTTTTCCAGTTGGATCATCTCTGGCTTAAATTTTTTAAAAGCCATGGGGCAAAATGGCTTTTTTAAAAATGTTCAAAAATGTAATGCTTTTCTGTGATACAAATATATGAAATGACCCTGATGACATTCTTACTCTTATTTTCTCAATGTCCCCACAAGTATGGTTCTGATCAGTTATAAAAATTGGCTATTGCAAGTGGGCTCTTCCATAACAGAGGAAGGAAATCAGAAATAATTTATTTTAGAAACAGAGAAAAGATAAACATATCCCCCCTGTATCCCAAGTGTGAAAGTTGAAAAGCAAGGGGATAATCTTCAAAGCATCTAAAATATTGATTTGTGGCATAGTTTTACAAAAATGATTCAGATAAGTCAAACCTCCCCCCCCCCCCACTGCTTCCTTGATGTCCCCTTTTGCTTTGGGTCAATTGGTGCTAAACTTGAATCTATTTATATTTGAATTTGTTTTTAAAACATATTTTATAGTGGTAGCTACTTCCTTTTAGATAGTCATTGATTAAAAAGTAAAAATCAGTAAGCAAATTCAAATTTGATATTTTCCCTCATATCACAAATTTTGTCTTTGTTTACTCTGTCTTCATGAATCCTCCTTACCTCCCTTTCTTCCATAAATTGCCCCAATGAAACATTTTTTTTCAAGAGAAAAGATATTGGGTATTTTAGTTAGAGTTACTTTTCAATATCAAGTTAATACTTTTAATAATTAAACATTACCAAAACGACATCTATCATTTATCAAACTCTAATGCATACATTCCAGGACATAGATATGTACTCAACATTCAACACTCCTAATGAGTTCACAAAAAAATAAATAAAACAGGTATAAAAACTGAAAAAAATGGTTTATTCTTCTTCATCAGGATACTTTGTTATCTTTAAAAATAATTTACATAAAGCATCCCTTCTGGTTAAGATTTTTAGTTCAATATTGTCCATAATTATCGATCTCATAAATTAAAAGATGGACTATCGCTGGCTGCTGGAATTTCTAAATGGTTAGAGCATCTATCTCTCTCTCTCTCTCTCTCTCTCTCTCTCTCTCTCTCTCTCTCTCTCTCTCTCTCTCTTTCCCTCATTCTCTCATCTGCTCCTTTTCCCCTCTCCCCTTTGTCTCCCCTCCTTATCTTTCACTCTCTCTAAAAACAAAACAAAACAAAAAAACAATAGAAAAATATCCTCAGGTGAGGATTAACAATAAGAACAAAAAGATGAACTAAAGATGCAGAATCTATCAAGTAGTCCTTATTTTATCAGGTGAAATGTATAAAGTATAACAGTGAGTTACACTGCCTGACAAATTTGACTTAAACTTAAATTGCCAGGACAAATACAGTAAAGAAAGGTGGACTGACAACAATAGAGTAGACTGTATATGTGTATAAAGACCAGTCATATAAAATACATTTATATTTCTTCATTATGACCACTAGGATAAAGCAAACAAGCAACAAAGGCACTGTGGCACACCCAATTTCTCCTTTAATAAAAAAAAAAATTCTCCTCATGAGGGGATTTTATTTTTGGGGTTAGCTTATTTATTTCAGATCTGATTAATTAAAATGGTTGATTTACTTTGGCTCTGAGATTTTTCTTGGCTAAGAAGAAAGAAGTAGGTTTTGATGTATATTCTGAATAGAACTAATTGTTTATTACATAAATTTGAAGATATCTAAGAGGCAGAAAAAGTGAAACTGCAACCCTACTGCACTTATAAATGTCCAAATGAAGGGACGTATTCTTTTGTATGAAGTTAAAACCATGATGCCCCATCACTAATAACAAAAATCTGGGATGCCTCTGTATATACATTCAATTTTTTAAATAGCCATTATAGAAAATGGGAATAGGGTGGGAGTGTTTGAGGAGTGATTAAATGAGAATTTTATATGCATACATGCATAGACCATGGACACAGACAATAGTGTGATGAAGGCCTGGGAGGGGTGGAAGGTGTCAATGGGAAAAAATGGGAGAGCTGAAACCGGTTTGGCTCAGTGGTAGAGCGTCGGTCTGCGGACTGAAGGGTCCCGGGTTCGATTCCGGTCAAGGGCATGTACATTGGTTGCGGGCACATCCCTGATAGGGGGTGTGCAAGAGGCAGCTGGTCGATGTTTCTCTCTCATCGACACTTCTAGCTCTCTATCTCTCTCCCTTCCTCTCTGTAAAAAATCAATAAAATATATTAAAAAAAAGAAAAGAAAAAATGGGAGACATCTGTAATACTTTCAACAATAAAGATAACTTAAAAATAAAGTGAAATTACAAATGGGAATTTTATAAAGTTCATAAATTTAAAAAAGCCATTATAGACTAAATTGCCTCTATTTTGCATCATTTGTATGCAAAGGATTGTTAAGACTGGTAAGCCTAAACATAGCATTTATTTTCTTCAATTAGTAGTCAACAACTTTTCTAACAACATATAAATAACATAGGAAACCTCCAAGCATTGCTTATGGTAGGCATTAATAGTTTTTTGTTGAGACTATATGGATGATAATTTCAACCTTGCTTTTTCAATTTTGCCTTCACATTAGAACTAACCTGACAGCTATAAAGAAACACAAGCCCAGGCCCCAGCCTGGGTTAATCAAATCCAAATTCCTGGGGGTAGCACTTGGACATCACCATTTCTTTAAATCTGGGAGTCAAAGCTGAGAATTCTTGAGAAGCAACTGAGACTCAGAAAGGTTGAGAGACTTGCCTAAGGCTGCACAGATAGTTATTAGCTATGCTGACTCTAAGTCAGTTCTGATTCCTTGTTCTGTGATTCTCCACTATGTGAGACTGCCTCTTAGCACTTATTTATTTATTTTTATTTATTTTTTTACTACTGAAATAAACAAATGGCTAGAGGATAGGAGAAAGGAAGCTATATATTTTATTTATACACAAATACCAATAAGGCTATTTCTTCCCTTATTTTAACACTTAACTATTTAACTGTGATATACAATTGAAGAAGTAAATGCACAAGTTACCAAGTGATTTTGATATGCCAGTTTATATTTATTGTCTAAGGTGATGATTGAATTTCTTAAAGCAGGTGTCTTCATACTGGCATCCATGTAACCTGGGGATACACAAAGATCTTCCAAGGAGTAGATAAATAAAACAAATGTTTCAAAGGAATTTATTTCTAGGCCCTCAACTTTCTTTTGTACTTTTCATTAAAACTGGATTGCCTGAGGGAAAAATACCTTCAGTCAAGACCTCAGGTTCGTTCTGCTTTCCCACATCCATTTTGTAAGACACTTCTCTCACTTGAAAAATAAAATACTTTTTCCTAGAATGCTTTTAATTTATTTTGAGAGAGAGAGAGGAATATATATATATATATATATATATATATATATATATAGAGAGAGAGAGAGAGAGAGAGAGAGAGAGAGAGAGAGAGAGAGAGAGAGAGAAAGAGAGACAGAGAGATCAATGTGCTATGTGTTCTTCCACTTATTAATTTTTAAAAAATATTTTATTGATTTTTTTACAGAGAGGAAGGGAGAGAGATAGAGAGCTAGAAACGTCGATGAGAGAGAAACATCGACCAGCTACCTCTTGCACCCCCCCACTGGGGATGTGCCCGCAACCAAGGTACATGCCCTTGACTGGAGTCGAACCTGGGACCCCTCAGTCCGCAGACCGACGCTCTACCACTGAGCCAAACCGGTTTTGGCCACTTATTAATTTATTAATGCATTAATTGGTTGACTCTTATATGTGTCCTGATTGGGAATTGAACCCACAACTTTGGCATGTCTCAAAGATGCTCCAACCAACTGAGCTAACAGACCAGGGCTTCATCCACCTAGAATCTTAATAGGGCTGCTTCCAAAAATATAGAGGAGCATGAATGACTTGAATGATTGGACAATAAAGAGATTCACAGAACATAATTGCTAACTTTGCTTCCAACTAAATCTGAAGAGAGGACTTGATGAGTTGTCAGCTGATCATTAAAAATAAGTTTTGATGATGGATTACCATGTACTTTTAGCATTTGACATAGAAGGGGCTCAAAGAATTAAGCAACATTACTGTAATAAAATTTCTTCCATTCTTTCTACTCACTGGAGTAAGATTTATCAGCACTTACATCAATAAAAATGAAAAATAGGAATAGAATTGATGCTGAATTTCTTCCAATTCTAGAAATAATGTATATTCTTCTATAGGTACATAAATTAGCTGTTAAACCTCGATCTATCTTCTTAAGAGAAGCATTTTCAATAAAACTCTATTTTTATGTTAATTATTTATCAAGTTTTATAATGTATGCATAGTGTTTTTAATTATATATTATTAATAATTGTAGAAATAGCTCAATCCAGAGTTTTATTTTTTTATAACTTAGAGCCTATTGTGGCAGGAAAGAATATGCAAAATGTACATACATATTGTCTTAGAAAATTAGGAAAAAATGATGAATTAAATCTTTCAAGCATAAACATATACATTTTATTTAAAAATATGTGTATTTACCATGTACCTCAGACTATGTCCTTTGCAATCATCCTATATAATGAAAGGCTAATATGCAAATTGACCAAATGGCAAAATGACCAGTCACTATGATGTGCACTGACCACCATGGGGCAGACTCTCAATGCAAGATCTTTCCCCTGGAGGTCATAGTGCTGCTCAGCCATAAGCCCTGAGCCAGGCTCACAGCTGGCAAGCACAGCAGTGGTGGTGGGAGGCTATCCTGTCACTGTGGCAGCACTAAGGATGTCCAACTGCTGGCTTAGGCCCACTCCCCATGGGGCCTGGGCCTATGCAATCAGTTGGATATCCATTGAGGACTCCCAGACTATGAGAGGGCCCATGCTGGGCTGAGTCACCCCTCCAAGTGCATAAATTTTGTGCACTGGGCCTCTAGTTTAAAATAAGAATGAAAAACTCTAGATGCAGATTTTAAAATCTGCAATGGGTAACAAGTTTTTCAAAATTCTTCTTTTTTTAAAATATATTTTATTGATTTTTTACAGAGAGGAAGGGAGAGGGATAGAGAGCTAGAAACACCGATGAGAGAGAAACATCGACCAGCTGCCTCCTGCACACCCCCTACCGGGAATGTGTCTGCAACTGAAGTACATGCTCTTGACCTGCAGGCTGGTGCTCTATACACTGAGCCAAACTGGTTTCAGCTCAAAATTCTTCTTTAGTTATTTCATAAGCAACAAAGTTTAGAGACTCCTGAATAGTATCTGTAAGGGAAGGTAATTGTTGTTGTTCCTGGAAAATTCTACCAGTTCATCCTGCTAAATCAAATATAATAGTAACTGTTTTTAAGATGCTTTATATAAAAATAATTTATGCATGCTCAATTTAAAAGGATATTTATTTTTTTCATGGGTTAGTAGCTTCATATATTTTTTAATTTAACTTTAATGTTAAAAGTATTACAGATGTCCACTTTGCCTCTGATCCCATTAACCCTCTCCACACCTCTCCCATTCCCTCCCCAGGCTTTCCCTACACTATTGTCTGTATGCAGGCTATTAATGTCCTACCTAATAAAAGAGTAATATGCAAATTAAACATCACTCCACTACACCCACCAGCCATGCCCACCAGCCAATCTGAGTGAGTATGCAAACAAGTGCAACCAAGATGGCTACAGCCACAGAGAACAGGGCCAAGGCATGGGTTTCCCAGGCAACTGAGAAAGCCAAGCTTTCCCCCTGCCCTTGGCAGCCTAAGCCTCCACTCAAGGCTACAAAGTTTCAATTATAGAAGGTAAACAAATTCCAATAGAAATGGTTGCAGCCATGGAGCAAACAGGAGGCTTGGCTCCACTCCAGGCTTCAAAGTTTCAATTGTAGAAGGTAAATAAATTCCAGATACCAGGGCCTCTGATTATGTTGCCAGGGGTCTTGGCTGGCCTACAAACCACCAAAAGCCTCTTGCTCAGGCTACCCCATGCCCCAAGGGAACCCCACCCTGATCCAGGACACCCTTCAGGGCAAACCAGCTGGCCCCCACCCATGATCCAGGACTCTAATCTATCTAATAAAAGAGTAATATGCAGATTGACCATCACTCCAACACACACGGATCAAGATAGCTGCCCCTATGTGGTCAAAGATTACTGCCCCCATGTGGACACAAGGTGGCCACCAAAAGATGGCAGCAGGAGAGGGCAGTTGGGAGGCACCAGACCTGCAAGGGAGGGCAGTTGAGAGGGACCAGGCCTGCAAGGAAGGGCAGTTGGAGACAATCAACCCTGCAGGGGAGGGCAGTTAGGGGTGATCAGGCAGGCAGAGGTGGAAAGTTGGGGGCAAACAGGCTGGCAGGGGAACAGTTAGACATTAATCAGGCTGGCATGGGAGTGGTTTGAGGGTGATCAGGCTGGCAGGCAGAAGTGGTTAGGGGAAATCAGGAAGGCTGGCAGGTGAGCAGTTGGGAGGCAGATGTCCTGGATTGTGAGAGGGATGTCAGACTGCAGGTTTAGGGTCAATACCACTGGCCATCGGACATCCCTTGAGGGGTCCCAAATTGGAGAGGTTGCAGGCTGGACTGAGGGACATCCCTCCCCACCCCATGCACAAATTTCGTGCACCGGGCCTCTAGTATTCATATAAGTTCATTGGTTAATCTTTTCTCACCCCCACCTTCCCTCTGAAATATGTCTGTTGGTTGCATTTTTTTTTTCAATAAGCCAGTCAGAGGAAGATAAGTATCACATGATTTCACTTATATGTGGAATCTATTGAACAAAATAAACTGATTAATAAAAGGCTATTTAAATATTTATAGCTTATGAACCCAACATCATTCATGGATATAAATGAAGCTCCTAGTTTGCAAATATCAGAGGTAAGCTATTAAAATGCATAAATTTAACTTACCTAATGTATCCATAAATTCATGTCACTTTTATCTTTTCAGTAAGAGTATATTTTAGTCTCTCTCATGTTATTTATATTTTTTTCACTAATAGGTCAAAGGACAGTAATTGTTGGTGTATGTTTCTCGGTATCTAGAAGGGTTCAGGAACCTGGAGAAGGTGCTGTGTGTAAATTAATAAAGAGTCCATATTGGAAAATGTAATTTTGGAAGGCATTTTTTGGGGGGCATAGAACACTTAGCTAAAGAAACCAAGTTCTCTTCAATCTCTGGACCCCTTGATATTTATTAACATAATTTGCCCTAAGGCAAGGTAGATATATACCTCAAAGGCCAAGGTTTAGTATACAAAGGCATTGTTGGATTGGGGAACTGCCTTTGGCTGTTCAGATGTTTGGCCAGTAGGAGGCAATAACATATATATTAAAATGCCCTCAGCTTTCTGGCAGCAAATAAGCATTTATGCATACTTTTCAGGTTTGGGGAAATACCCTCAGCCATTCCAAATAATTCAGCCCTGCTGACATGCTGGAATTAGCTTCAGGCAAGTAATTACCTAATACAATAATTAATTAAGTGAAACATAATTATAATTTTGACAATTAGCTATATGCTATTTTTTTATTTAATTGGTAGATCAAAAGAATGGGGCTTGCACTTATTCAGACAAGCTTTATCTTTTATCCACACATTTACTCAACTGATTAAACTTCACTAGTTTATTTTCCTCAAAGTCCCTACTTCAAGTGGGTACTGAGTAAACTCAAAAATCCCACCAGAGCTCTTTGAAACCAGCTACATTGGAAATGCTTCACTTGTTCACAGTTGGCAACTATTGAATGTCCAGGATACTGATAACATCTTCGATAAATTGTCAACCTTAGTGAGAAATAAGAAAATGCTGTTTTTAGAGGTAATATGGTTTGAGGAGAAGACATAAGTTTGGAATTACACTGACTTGGATTTAAACTATGGTTTTCCCTTTTGGGCAAGCTGTTCAGAGAATCTTAGTCTCCTTTGCTTCTGTAAAAATATATTCTTTTCCAGGATCTTAGTGAAGACTCAAATAAATATGGATGTTTAGGGAAAAATAGGCACCAGTACGTGTTAATTCCATTTTTTTCTCAATTAGACTTGTAACATGATAATAAAGTTGTACAAAAGAATGAACACACTATTACTGACAGAGAATAGCAAAAGATCATTTACAAGATAAAACTATCTATGAAATGATTATAAAACATTAAAATGACTAATTTTGTCAGGTATTACAAACAAATACAGTTCAATTAAAGTAAAATAAGTGAAATATGTGTTTTTATTTTTAATCATTTTATCTTTGCCTTATTCATTCATTTATTTATTTTTGACTTTTAAAAAAACTTATTTTTATTGATTTCAGAGAAGAAGGGAGAGGGAGAGAGAGAGATAAATCAATAGTGATGAGAGAGAAACATTGTTTGGCTGCCTCCTGCACTTCTCACACTGGGGACTGAGCCCACAGCACTGGCGTGTGCCCTTGATCAGAGTCAAACCCAGGACCCTTTAGTCCATAGGCCTATGGTCTATTCACTGAGCCAAACCAGGTAGGACTTTGCCTTATTTATTTATTGGCCTAATAATGTATAATGTGCCAGACACTATGCTAAGTGCTGAGTATATTGAAAACCATATATATACTCTATGAGTTGTTGAAGGGTGATGCGGAATCTGACACCATGCCTGATGAATAGCACTGTCTAGTTCTGAGAGATTTGATGGTTGTGCAACCAGCTGCCTGATGGCTCTTTTAACTTTGTCCCACAAATGCTCAATTGGATTGAGATCTGGTGATTATGGGGGCCACCTAAGCAAGACAAAGTCTTCCTCATGTTCTTGAAACCACTCCTGCACAATATGAGCACCTTGGCATGGCCCATTGTCTTGTTGGAAGAAGCCATCTCCATTGGGATCTGCCATCAACATGATAGGATGAACTTGATCAGCAAGGATACTTAGGTATGTTGTACTATTCAGAAGTCGTTCCACACGAATTAAAGGGCCCAAATCAGCCAGGAAAACATGCCCCGAACCATAGCATTGCCTCCACAAGCTTGAAAAGTTGTACTCATGCATGTGGAGTGCATGCTTTCATGACTGGTTCCACGAAATTCTCATTGTGCCATCTGCATGTGCAACTGGAAAGGTGATTCATCAGACTACGTTACTATTTTTCCAGTGCTCGACTGTCTAATCCTTGTGTTCCTGTGCCTTTGACTTTCATATCCCATACATTGTATTGTACAGCTAATTTGCCTACAACCGTAAGGTGGTCATAATAATCAGAGGCCCAGTGCATGAGTTCATGCATGGATGAGGTATGGCCAGCCTGGCCAGGGGAAGGGAACATGAGCAGTTGGCTGGCCTGCCTGCTGGTCAAAGTCCTTGTTGAGGGGACAATTTGCATATTAGCATTTTATTATATCATATATGCTATATAATAAAAAGGTAATATGCAAATTGACTAAAGGATCACTATGAGCGCACTGAACACGAGAGGGCAGACGCTCAGTGGATGTGCTGCCTCCTGGTGGTCAATGCTCTCCCACAGGGGAAGCACTACTCAACCATAAGCCCAGAAGCCAGACTCATGGCTGGTGAGTGCAGTGGTGGTAGTGGGAGCCTCTTCTGCCTCCATGGCAGTCCTAAGGATGGCCTAAACCAGTGGTCAGCAAACTCATTAGTCAACACAGCCAAATATCAACAGTATAACAATTGAAATTTATTTTGAGAGCCAAATGTTTTAAACTTCTAACGCCACTTATTCAAAATAGACTCACCCAGGCCTTGGAAGAGTCACACTCAAGGGGCCAAAGAGCCACATGTGGCTCATGAGCCACAATTTTGCAGACCACTGGCCTAAGCCATCAGTGGGACATCCTCTGAGGGTTCCCAGACTGTGAGAGGGTGCAGGCTGGGCTAAATGACTCCCCACCCCCATGCACTAATCTCTTGCACTGGGCCTCTAGTATACATATAATGTTTATATGTATATATGTTTTAAAAAAGAACTTATATAGAGATGCACTAGTAGTATCAACAAAACAAGAAGAATTTGTTGACATCTCTTTCTCATTTTGATGTTCATTAATGATGTACCATCCAAATAACACTACATTTAACAATTTGGCTTGAAGGAATACTAGATTTCTATTGTACATAATTAGGCTATAAAGTTTTTCTAGAGTGTATTTATATATCTATATGCAATATGAATACAAAATTAGATAGCAAATAAAATATTATGTTAAATAAAAATTAGATTTATATTTAGTTTTATAGAAGTGGTGTAAAATATAGTAGAATCACTAGCATTTTATTTTAATTTTTATTGTTAAAAGTATTACAAATAGCTGGGACCGGTTTGGCTCAGTGGATAGAGCGTCGGCCTGCGGACTGAAAGGTCCCGGGTTCGATTCCCGGCAAGGGCATGTACCTTGGTTGCGGGCACATCCCCAGTGGAGGGTGTGCAAGAGGCAGCTGATCGATGATTCTCTCATCGATGTTTCTAACTCTCTATCCCTCTCTCTTCCTTTCTGTGAAAAATCAATAAATATATTTTTTTAAAGAAAGTATTACAAATAGTAGTATGTATATCTCCTTTCCCCCCCATTGACCTCCCCCTGGCTTCCCCTACCCCCCACCCAGGCACATGCTCTTTCCCTATCCCCAGTGTCTGTGTCCATTGGTTATGCTTATATGCATTCATACAAGTTCTTCGGTTGATCTCTTACTCCCCAAACCTCCCCTGCCTTCCCACCATAGTTTGACAGTCTGTTCAAATGCTTCCTTGTATCTGTATTTTTGTTAATCAGTTTACGATATTCATTATATTCCATAAAAGAGTGAGACCATGTGATATCTTTCTTCAAATGGCTTATTTTGCTTAGCATAATGCTCTTCATTTCTATCCATGCTGTTGCAAATAGTAGGAATTTCTTTTCTTTTCTTTTTCTTTTTTTTTTTTTACATCAGAGTAGTATTCCATTGTGTAAATGTACCAGAGTTTACTAATCCACACATCTGCTGATGGGCAATTAGGCTGTTTCCAAATCTTAGCTAGGAGTGCATATATCCTTTCTGACTGGTATTTGTTTTTTTAGGATATATTACTAGATGTGGTATTACTGGGTCAATTGGGAGTTTCCATTTTTGATTTTTTGAGGAAACACCACAGTGGCTGCACCAGCCTGCATTCCCATCAGCAGTGCACAAGGGGTTCCTTTTTCTCCACATCCTCTACAGCAGTTGTTGTTTGTTCATTTGTTGGTGATAGTCATTCTTACAGGTTTTAGATGGTACCTCATTGTAGTTTTGATTTACATCTCTCAGATGACTAGTGACTTTGAACATGTTTTTATATGTCTCCTAGCCTTCTGTATGTTCTCTTTCAGTGTCTATTTTGGCCCTTTGCCCATTTTTTTTTATTGGATTCTTTATCTTCTTTTTGTTAAGTTGTGTGAGTTCCCTATAAATTTTGAAGATTATACCCTTATCAGATATAGCATTGGCAAATATGTTCTCCCATGAGGCAGGCTTTCTTCTTGTTTTGTTGATCCTTTCTTTTGATTTTCTGAAGCTTTTTATTTTGATGTATTCCCATTTATTTATTTTCTCCGTAGTTTCCATTGCCCTAGGTGTTGTGTTAGTAAAGATATTGCTACGGAAAATGCCTGCTATTTTGCTGCCTATCAATTCTTCTAGGATTTTTATGGTTTCCCATCTTACGTTTAAGTCCTTTATCCATTTGAGTTTATTTTTGTGTATGGTGTAAGTTGATGGTCTAGTTTCATGTTCTTGCATGTATCTGTCCAATTTTCCCATACCATTTATTGAAGAAACTCTCTTAACTCTGTTGGATGCTCTTGCCTCCTTTGTCAAATATTAATTGAGCATAATGGATTGTGTTGATTTCTGGGTTCTGTGTTCTGTTCCACTGATCATATGTCTGTTCTTATGCCAATTCCAGACAGATTTAAGAACAGTGATTTCTTAGTATAGCTTGATATCTATTATTGTGATCCCTCCAACTTAGTTCTTTTTTTTCAAGATTGCTACAACTATTTGGGGTCTTTGTTTATTCCAGATTAATTTTTGGAAAGTCTGTTCTAGGACTTTGAAGTATGCCATTGGAATTTTAATGGGGATTGAATTGAATTTACAGATTGCTTTGGTAATATAGACATTTTAATGATGTTGATTCTACCACCCCATGAACATGGTATATTCTTCCATTTGTTTATGTCTTCCTCTATCTCTTTTTTCAATGTACTATAATTTTCTGAGTACGGGTTCTTTACCTCCTTGGTTCAATTTACTTCTAGGTATCTTAATTTTTTTTTGTTGCAATGGTAAATGGAATTTTTCTTTTTGGTTTCTCTTTCTGTGAGTTTATAATCAGTGTATAAAAAATCCATAGACTTCTGGGTGTTAATTTTGTATCCTGCTACATGCCCGAATTCATTTATTAAGTCTAGTACGTAGTTATTTTTTAAATAAATCTTGATTGTTCAGATTATTATAGTTGTTTCCCTTCCCCCCCCCCACCTTAACTCCCCTCCAACCAGTTCCCATCCCACCCCATGTTCTTAACCCCGCCCCCACTGTCCTCATTCATAAGTGTAAAATCTTTGTCCAATCTCTTCTCACAACCCCCACACCCCTTTTCCCCCGGAGAATTGTCAGTCCACTTCCTTTCTATGTCCCTGGTTATATTACATTCACTATTTTATTCTGTTCTTCAGATTTTTTTATTCACTTAATTTTTAGTTTCACTTGTTGATAGATTTATTGTCACTTTGTTGTTCATAATTTTTATCTTTACCATTTTCTTCCTCTTCTTAGAGAATAAATTCAGCATTTCATATAATACTGGTTTGGTGATGATGAACTCCTTTAGTTTTCTCTTGTCTGTGAAGCTCCTTATCTTACCTTCAATTCTGAATGATAACTTTGCTGGATAGAGTAATCTTGGTTGTAGATTCTTGCTATTTATCACTTTGTATATTTCTTGCCACTCCCTTCTGGCCTGCATGCATAGGTTCTGTTGGGAAATCATCTGACAGTTATATGGGTTTTTCTCTTGCTGCTTTTAAGATTATCTCTTTGTCTTTTGCCCTTGGCATTTTAATTATGATGTGTCTTGGTGTGGTCCTCTTTGGATTCCTCTTGTTTGGGGTTTTCTGTGCTTCCTGGACTTGTAAGTGTTCATAAGAGGCCCAGCTGTGAAGCAAGTCCAATGCTGCTGCTAAGCAGTGGGCCTTCTTTTGGAATCTCTGGGGCTTTATGACCCAGCTGCAGTTTGTTTAGGCAAAAGATCAGGTAATTTATATGCAAAAATCACTGCTCACATCTTAGATGTGTTTGTAGATTGGATGGGGCAGGTTTCTCTGGGAATGATCAAAGCAGAGCAAACAGCAATGGCTGCCCTGAACCTGAGAAATCCCTGGTTCTCTGCATCCCATGTGCAAGAACAATGATCGCTACAAACACCTCTAAGAGTAAGCCACCCTCACGTTCCTGTCCTGATGCCAGACAGTTCAGTTTATCCAAGTATGTTTCTGGGTCCCCCAGAGTCTTGTCCAGAACTGGAGTTCAGAGCAAGTGGGAGCTTGTATCTCCCTCTTGGTTTAAAAAGCAGCACATCCAGGTGCAGCAGTTTCCGAGCTTCTGCACCTCTTATAGGCCTCAATGAGCTTTCTTTGCCTCTCCAATTGTAGAATTTACACTCAGCCAGCTTTCCTGCAGTTCTGGGTAGTAGTTGTTCTTCCATTTAGTTGTGGTTTGATGTGGTTGTGTGAGGCAGCAAGTATAGGTTAGTATTCCACCATGTTGGATTCTTCCTCAGGTGAGTATTCAAGTCTAGTAGTTTTTTGATGGAGTCTTTAGAGTTTTCTATGTACAGTATCATGTCATCTGGGAATAAGGACAGTTTTACATCTTCCTTTTCAATTTGGACGCCTTTTATTTCTTCTTCTTGACTTAATGCTATGGCTAGTAACTCCAGTACAATGTTGAACAGGAGTGGTAAAAGTGGGCATCCCTGTATTGTTTCTGTTCTCAGGGGAAATGGTTTAGTTTTTGTTAATTGAGTATGATGTTGGATGAGGGTTTGTCATATATGGCTTCTATTATGTTGAGGTATGATCCTTCTCTCCGCACCTTACTTAGAGTTTTTATCAAGAAATTGTGTTGGCCGAAACCGGTTTGGCTCAGTGGATAGAGTGTCGGCCTGCGGACTGAAAGGTCCCAGGTTCGATTCCGGTCAAGGGCATGTACCTTGGTTGCAGGCACATCCCCAGTAGGGGAGTGTGCAGGAGGCAGCAGGTCGATGATTCTCTCTCATCGCTGTTTCTAACTCTTTATCTCTCTCCCTTCCTCTCCTTAAAAAAATCAATAAAATGTATTAAAAAAAAAGAAAGAAATCGTGTTGGATTTTGTCAAATGCTTTTTCTGCATCAATGTATATGGTTTTTATCTCTCAATTTGTTTATGTGGTATATCTTGTTTATTGATTTGTTGATATTGTATTATCCATGTATCCCTGGAATAAATCCCACTTAGTCATGTTGTATGATGTTTCTAATGTAATCCTAGATTCGATTTGCTAGAATTTTGTTGAGAATTTTGTCATCTATGTTCATGAGTGATATTGGCCTGTAAATTTCTTTCTTTGTATTGTATTTATCTGGTTTTGGGATTAGGGTAAATCTGGCTTCATAGAAAGATCTTGAAAGTGTTCCTTGCTTTTGAATTTTTTAAAATAGTCTGAGGAAGATAAGTTTTATTTCTTCTTTGAATATTTGATAAAACTCCCCTGTGAAGCCATCTGGTTCAGGGCTTTTCTTTTCTTTTCTTTTCTTTTCTTTTCTTTTTTTTAAAATATATTTTATTGATTTTGTACAGAGAGGAAGGGAGAGAGAGAGTTAGAAACATCGATGAAAGAGTCATCGATTAGCTGCCTCTTGCAGACCCCCTACTGGGGATATGTCTGCAACCAACGTACATACCCTTGACTGGAATCGAACCAGGGACCTTTCAGTCCCCAAGCAGACGCTCTATCCATTGAGCCAAACCAGTTTCGGCCAAGGCTTTTCTTTCTTGAAGGATTTTTTATTACTCTTTCAATTTACTCCATAGTTACCAGCCTATTTATTTTTTTTCTTTCTGGTTGAATTATAGAAGGTCATATTTTTCTAGGAATATGTCCATTTCTTCTAGGTTGTCCACTTTTTGGAATAAAGTTGCTCATGATTTTTTCTTTTTATGATTCTTCTTTTTTATTTTAATTTTTGTTATTTCACCTTTTTCATTTCTGATTTTGTTTATGTGGGTCCTTTCTCTTTGCTTCTTGGTGAACCTGGCTAGAGGTTCATCAGTCTTGTTTATACTTTTGAATAACCAGCTCTTGGTTTCATTGATATTTTTCTTTGTGTTTTTTTTCTCTTTGCCATTTATTTCTGCTCTGATCTTTATTATTTCATTCCTTCTGCTCACTCTGGGCTTTTCTTGTTGCTATCTTTCTAATTGTTCAAGTTGAAGTATTAGATGATTTATTACTATCTTTTTCTTTTTCTTTTTTCTTTTTTCTTTTCTTTTTTTTTTTTGAGGCAGGCCTGTAATGCTTTGAACTTCCCTCTCAGGGCTGCTTTCACTGTGTCCCAAATATTTTAGATTATTGAACAGTTAGGAGCCAGCAGTTCCAGATTGCAAGAGGGATGTCTGACTGATGGTTTAGGCCTCATCCCTGTAAACTGGCAGTAGGACATCCTTTGTGGGGTCCCAGATTGGAGAGGGTGCAGGCTGGGCTGAGGGCCACCCCCTCCCCTGTACATGAATTTTGTGCACCGGGCCTCTAGTATGTATAATAGGGCTGCAAGAAGGACAAGAAGAGCAGAATGGATTAGGAAATGTATTTAAAGAAATAATGACAGAAAATTTCCTTGATATGGTGAAGAAAAAAGTCACACAAGTACAGAGAGTACCAAGCAAGATGTACCCCAAAAGAACCACACTAAGACATGTCATAATTATACTGGCAAACATTAACAACAAAGATAAAATCTTAAAGGCTGCAAGAGTGAGACAGAGAGTTACTTACAAAGGATCCCCCACCAGATTATTAAACGATTTCTCAACAGAAACACATCAAACCAGAAGGGAATAGAATGAAGTGCACAAAACAATGCAAAGAAAGGACTGAATCCAAGAATACTCTAACCAGCAAGGCTATCAATCAAAATTGAAGGGGAATACAGGCACTTCACAGACAAAAAAAAAAAAACACACAAAACAAAACAAAACAAAAAAAAATGGCTAAGGGAGTTTATCTCTACCAAGCCAGCAATGCAAGAAATGCTAAAGGGAATGCTATAACAATAAGAAATAGAAAGAGAGGAAGGAACACAGGCATAAAGAATAGAAATGGCTACAAACATGTACCTATAAATAATAACATTAAATGTAACTGGATTAAATGCTCCAATCAAAAGACATCATGTGACTGAATGGATAAGAAAGCATGACCCATATATATGCTTTCTACAAGGGTCCCATCTCAATCAAGGGGCTCAAACAAACTAAAAGTGAAAGGATGGAAAAATATATTTCAGGCCAATGGAAATAAAACAAGCTGGGGTAGAAATACTTATATCTGACAAAATAGACCTCAAAGTGAAGACCATAAGAAGAGACAAGGAAGGCAACCTCATAAATTTAAAGGGATCGCTACAACAAGAGGAATAACTATGGTATACATATATGCACCCAATGCTGCAGCACCCAAATATGTAAAAAAATTCTGGAAAATATCTCGGGAGAGATTGACAGCAATACAATCATTGTAGGAGACCTTAATGCCCAATTAACATCACTGGATAAATCATCTAGATCAGTGTTTCCCAAACTTTTGACATATGTGTATCCCTTCTTTAATTTTCGTAATGCTGAGTACCCCTCATACTCATGAGAACATAGAATTAAGCACAGCTAAGCACAGTGCAGTGCATATCCCCACCAAACTCCGGTGCAACGCATACCCCCACCAAACTCTTCCCGTACCCCTGGGGATACACGTACCACACTTTGGGAAACACTGCACAAATCAGCAAAGAAACAACAATCACAATTACCAACTATATTAGATGGACTTAATCAACATCTTCAGAACATTCCACCCCAAGCTACAGCATATTCATTCTTCTCAAGTGCACAGGGGACATTTTCAAAGGTAGACCACATATAGAGACACAGACAAAGTCTCTCCAAACTCAAAAAGATTCAAATCATATCAAACAGCTTCTCAGATCACAATGGCATAATATTAGAAATAAACTACAATAAAAATGATCACAAAAATTCAAACACTTGGAGGCTGAATAGCATACCATTAAATAATTATTGGCTTACCAAAGATATCAAAGAAGAAATAAAAAAACATCCTGAAAATAAATGACAATGAATCACTAGCATTTTAGGTTATGATAGTAGAAGGAAGCTATAGGGAAGAAAATATAATGGGCAAAGCTTTTTGGAAGTCAAAACACCAGTTTATATTTCAAAGTTTACAGGTGTCCCATTATGGTTTGCTGTCGTTAAAGCTTTCAGATACACCTTGCCCTTGGCTAAGTTAATTTCAAAGATTAAAATGCTACAATCAAAATAAGTGAAACTTAATTCCCAATTTAAATTTTCATTATTTGTGAAAAATAAAAGATTAAAATAATTGTGTAATTGCAATTCTGTTTGGGAAAATAATTATTGGGAAAGTTGAAACTTACAAGTGGGCATGATTGAGAGAGGAACCTAAGCTGTCATTATCTTGAAATCGGTCTAAAAATCTATTTACACATGGAAAATATACTATATTTTTAGTAACTCCCTTGTGCTTTTATTGCCTTCTTTTCTTTTATATAACATAGATTCTGAATTCCTTACTTCATTTGAGATCTTATTCCTACTGCATTACTTCTAAATTTATCAGGAAATAATATGCAACACAATATTCCAGGGATGTCAGAACAATTCTTTTTAGGTTTAAATATTAAACCTTTGAGTCTTTAAAATCAGTAATATTTCAGGTTGTTAAAAAAATAGAAAATTATACACAAGTAATAATAAATCTATCCACTTAAGCAACTCAGCAAACGTTCAAAATTGGGTTTGCCAAATTCAACTAAAGACAATAGGATTTTCTGTTTTCAAGATAATTGTCTTAGTAGGCAAGGCTGCATCTAATCAAAATGCCCATGGAAGCTTTGCTACAGTTTTCATGTAGCCTCGATGGCTGACACTTGCTACCTACTATGAAAATGGTCCATATAAGTATGAACTCTTTCTTTAAATTTTGTTTTTTGTTGTTGTTGTTGTTGTTGTTGTTGATTTCAGGAAGAAAGAGGGAGAGAAAGAAATATCAGTGATGAGAGAGAATCAATTGGCTGCCTCCTGCACTCCCCACACTAGGGATCAAGCACACAATCCAGGCATATGCCCTGATCTGGAATCGAACTGCAACTTCCTGGTTCATAGGTCAGTGCTCAAGCAATGAGCCACACCAGCTAGACTCTTTCTTATTAGATAGCATTTCTTGGGCAAATTTTCCTCACAGCGAGGTCAACTTTTCTGAACTGTGGACTATAGCATACATAAAAGTATACAGGTCAGGGGCAATCTTCTGCACACTTCTCTCCCTCATAAAAGCATAATATAAATGAAACTGATTTATTGTTGGAATTTGTTCTCATTTAGAGAAGATGAAACCATTTGTAACCGTACTTTAGCTATGATGAGTAACAAAAGATCCATGGCACTGGGCACATATTTCGGTGATAGAGAACCATCATCCTGAAATGAGTCCCTCAAAAGTCTCAGCAATGATTGAAAAGGTCCACAACTTTTTCTTGCAGAAGGGTGTAGCTCAGTCTGAAGGGAGCCTGTTGGCCCACTTCTCTATGAGACTGGAAAGGTGTTTATCTGGGCACTAACACATATAAGGCTTCTCAATCTTCTTAATCGTGTGTTAAGCATCTGTTCCTCCAGTATCCAAAGCATGTCTGTCTTTCTCAATTAGAACTCACCATGATTTCATCATAAATTAGAGCTTCATTGTATGCTATCTTACACCTATTAAAAACCTGGCTAAAGGTAATACTTAAGAGTGATATTATAACCAAATGATCATTTCAAAGAAGCTGCTGACCCTACAGCTTTGTGATTCTATAACTCCAAGGACCTACTATCCATGTTTCCCTTTGGAAATTTCAGGATGTTGCCCTATATCAGAAAACTGCATACCTGGGTGACATTACCTGGTCTTACCCTGAACAAAATACTGTGTGTCCTATCTTAATGTTATGTTTTCATACTTCATCAGAGGTCAGTCAAGAAAATAATTAAAAGTCACTTTTAAGTTTTTATATTTTACTAGAGTTCCAGTGCACAAAATGTGTTCATGGGTAGAGTCCCAAGTAGCTGGTGGTGGCCAGCCAGGTACTTTCTCCTTTCCTCAGACCACCTACTGTCACTGGGGCCTCCCTTCTTCCCCCCGCCCCCCGCTGGCTCCGCCCCCTGGTTGAACCCCTAGAAGAACTCCTGGTCCTAGGACAATTTGCATATTATGCTCATATTATATAGGATATTCAATTCTTAACAATCCTATCATGTTGGATGGTCATTATTATGACAGTATGCTCCTGTGGGGCATATTCTTTTTAAAATTTACCACCAAGATAGCAATCTGTGTGTGTGTGTGTTTTTTAATAGGGTTTATTATTTCCTGTAAGGGTATTTCCTCCTTAGATCCAGGCACTGAAGTGACCATCTATCATCAATTTAGCTCCTGAATCTTGCTTAGGGTAATAGGTTTAATAAATCTAAATGTTCTTCTGGCTAAGATGTGCTTAGCATAATACATGTTAAAGTTACTTTTGATTCATGGGACATTTTCTTTTAAAACACACTCATTCGAACTTAGATTATTACCTTGGCCTTTGTTTCTACTACCAAAGGGATAAAAACAATTTCTACAAAAGAAGTTTGATACCTCAGAGGATATTTCTACTTTACTCTTTTTCCCTATCACCACCTCCAAGATTATAAAAGAACTTTAAAAATATAAAACCTTGGGATGGCCAAGGGATATGCAATTGTTAGACTATATACATATCATTCTGATTTTTACAATAGTTAACCTCATTAATTAATTTAGTACAAGTTAAAATTAATTTATTGACATTAATTATAAAAAAATATTCTTCAGACTTTTGACTCAGTGTGTTCTGCCCATAAGACAGATTTTCATGTCTGCTACATACCCTGATTTGGATGTTCTGAATGTGTCCCATCAATTAAAAAACATCTCAGCCCTTTCCAACATTTCTCAAACTTGTTTTTCTTTTTGTATTTCTTATATTAGCTGATGGCTTCATCATTTTCCCTGTCACCCAAACTGGAAAAACTGTAGTCTTCATAGACTTCTATCCATTCTGCTTCTTTCTCACTCAAAACTATGCCTAAATTGTGTCATTTCTTACTCTGAAATGTTTCTCAAGGCATTTATAATCTGGCTCTCATCTACATTTTCAATACTCTGTTCTATCACTCCACTAGTTTGCATCATTTCATTTTCATTCATCCTGCTACCATTCATCCAACAAATATTTACTTAGCTTCCTCAGTAATCACTGTTATTATTAATTATAACTAGATGCTGAGGATGCCGAAGTGAATATGACAGACATGGTCCCAGCAGGGATGTCAGACTTTATACAAATAATCAACTATGATGAGGCTTACAAGGCATGCATGAGAGAGAGCAAGAGTGAGAGAGAGAGAGAGAAATGAGAACCATTTGGAGTAGAGCTATGAGTCTGAATTAGTATCTAGGTCAGGGAAAGCATCTCTGTAGAAGTCATATTTAAATAAGGAATTGAAGGCTATTTAAACAGATAAGAATTGACCACACAAAAATATTCTGAGGGTGGTGGAGAATTTTCCATGCAGAGAGCATAACTGTATGGAAAGATTTAGGATAGAGAACACCACACAATAAAGGGTCTAAAAGTGTGTGACAAATATGTTTGAAAGGAATAGGACCAAGAGACTAAGTTCAAGAGGAGATCAAGCCAGTTACCTGAAAATCTTTGGCTCCTGTTTGAGAGGTTTTGCCCCAAGGGCTTTGGGAAGTCAGAGAGTTATGGACAATAGGAAAGTGTCATGATTCAGAGAATAATTTTGCTGAAAAGTGGAGGATGGTTCAGAGAAGCAAATTTGAAAGAATAAAAGAGACTTTTGCTATAATCTTGGCAAGAAATTGTGGTGGTCTTAACTCTGGTGGTATTGGTATGGGTTAAAGGAAGTGGAAAAATCTGATAAAAAAAAAAGCAGATGAGTTAAAGATTCTGTTAAATCTCCAACTTGATTTTCCTAGGGAAATGGCACAACCATTTATGGAAATTGTAAAACAATAACTGCTATTATGTTGGATGAAATAATAATTAAATGGATAACAAGAAAAAGAGATTTGGAGAGAAATAAGGGATGAATTTGTTTTGAATGTGTTAATTTTGAGATATTTGGAAAACTTTAGGTGAAAGGTTTACACAGAGAAATGAATGTGAATGCCATTAAGAGAGATGGCTACCATAAACAACATGTCTGCTCCTAAACATCTCATACTGCTTCATGTCAGTGCACTTATGCTAATCATGTGCTTGGAGCCTTCAGTCCTCCCCTCCATTTCTATACTCAGCTAAACATTACCTACAATACTTATTCCCTGTGTGTACTCTTCTCCAATTTGCTGCTATTATTCATTTTTTTTCTATCTATGTTCCCAAATACTTGTCTTCATAATCTGATGGATAGTTCCTCAAGTTGCACAATTGTGTGATTTGTATGTGAGCATTTCCCCAGCCAGATTAGGAACACTCTGAGGGTAGGAAAAAAAATGTTTTTATTTGTTTTGTTTCATTTCGTTTTGTTTTGTTTGTTTGTTGTGTTTTTTTTCCTTTTGTTATGCCAATGCTTAGCAGATCATCTGGACAACCATGGCCTTAGCTTTCCAAGATGAATGCATTGATTAATGTATTGAGGGGCCACTATATTCCAAGCAATGTATTGCATACTATAGAGAATAGGTTCATGCTAACATAAGCTCAGATTCTAGTAAACAGAGCTAGGAGATAATTTGAGAAAGGAACAAAATGTCAGCAAGTGGGAAATGCTATGCAGATTGTTAAAATAGAATTAAAATTATTTTAAGACTTCACTGAGGTTTTGATGGTTAAGAAGACATGATTTACACAAAACGCCAACTGGGTAATGATCTGGGGCAAAGCATTCTAGGCACAGGGCTTAGCTGGTGCAAAAGCCATGAAAATGAAATAGCTTTGTATGCTGGGAGAAGATAAAGAAAACCAGGATGCCTATAAAGTTGTTAGGGAGATGATGAGTTAGCTACTCCCCTTTTCTTGAAGCACAGCATTTTATGTATCTGAGCTTATTCTCTCCTTCATCTCCTGGATACAATGTTAAGGTAAATATCTTCATTAATATGAGACTCTTTGTATATTATTATCCAAGTATCATAAAGATTTACCTAAAAGAAATATTTTTTCACATCATATAGCCATCCAACAGAAGCGCACAATGGGAATCAATAAATGAATTTGATTTATAAAATGTAAGGGCTATACAAGTGGTCATATCAACTTGAAAATAAAAAGAGGGGAAAAAACACTAATGAACACAGACAATAGGTTTGTGATTTCGGGGAGTAGGTGTTGGATGAGAGTATGGGAGGGATGGTGATGAAAGGAAACTTGATTTGGGATGGTGAATACACAATGTAGTGTACAGCTGATGTGTTGTGGAATTGTGTACCTGAAGACTGAATAATTTTGTTAACCAGTGTCTCCCTAATAAATTCAATAAAAAGGAAAAATAAAATAATTTAAAAGAACCCGAGAATAACCTTTGAGGAAGATTTAGAGGCTGGAAAATAGCCTAGGATCCATGCAGGTAGATTGGCCTGAGGTGCTAGGTTTCAGCAGATATCTTCATGTGTGTGTCTGTATGAGTATAAATTATACTAGCCAATTTTTAAATATTTAAATACTTTTAATAAAGTGCTAGAGGCCCATTGAATGAAATTCATGCATGGGGGGTGTCCTTCAGCCCAGCCTGCACTCTCTCCAATCTGGGATCCTTCTCACAATCCAGAACTACTGGCTCCCAACTGCTTGCCTGCCTGCCTTCCTGGTTGCCCCTAACCACTTCTGCATGCCAGCCTGATCACCCCCAAACCACATCCCTGTCAGCCTGATTGGTGTCTAACTGCTCCCCTGCCAGCCTGTTTGCCCCTAACTTTCCTCCTCTGCTGGCCTGGTCACCCCTAACTGCCCTCCCCTGCAGGCTTGATCACCCACAATTGCCCTCCCTTGCAGGCCTGGTGCCTCCCAACTGCCCTCCCCTGCTGGCCATCTTGTGGTGGCCATCTTGTGTCCACATGGAGACAGGTTCTTTGACCACATGGGGGCAGCCATCTTGTGTATTGGAGTGATGGTCAATCTGCATATTACTCTTTTATTAGAAAGGATAGAGGCCTTGTGCATGGGAGGGGCCAGCTGGTTTGCCCTGAAGGGTGTCCTGGATCAGGGTAGGGGTTCCCTTGGGGCGTGGGGCAACCTGGGTGAGGGGCCTGTGGTGGTTTGTAGGCTGGCCACGCCCCCTGGCAACCTAAGAGGAGGCCCTGGTATCTGTGATTTATTTATCTTCTATGATTGAAACTTTGTAGCCTGGAATGGAGCCAAGCCTTCTGCTCGCTCTGTGGCTGCAGCCATTTCTGTTGGGATTTATTTATCTTCTATAATTGAAACTTTTTAGCCTTGAGTGGAAGCCTAGGCTGGCCAGCGCAGGTGGAAAGCTTGGCTTCCTCCATTGACAGAGGCAACCCTAGCCTACTGCTTTCTCCAGCCCCATGGGTGCTGCCATTTCTTTTGGGATTTATCTTCTATAATTGAAACTTTGTGCCTTAAGTGGAGGCCTGGCTGGCCAGGATGTGTGGAAAGCTTGGCTTCCTACATCGCTGGGGAAACCCAAACCTCCCTCCTGCTCTATCCATGGCTGCAGCCATCTTGGCTGGGTTAATTTGCATACTCATTCCTGTTTGGCTGATGGGCATGGCTTGTGAGTGTAGCGGAGTGGTGGTTAATTTGCATATTATTAGATAGGCTTACATATTATTATTTGCCTATTTTTTTCTAACATGTCTTGTCATAAGGCCAAATGTTTTCCTAGATAATAACCACTCTAATGATACCAGTTACTATATTTTCATGCAACCTGCAAGTCAAACTAAAGTGCCACCAGAATAGAAAATACATCTTTTCAAAGTTTCAACAGAGACGCTCTATATATTCCCCTTACAACTGCTAGGCAGACATATTTCTGGCATCCTAACATATTGCATTTTGCCAAGAAGTTTATTCAAACCTTCACAAGTTACACAGCTACTAGTGTGCTGTTTTGGTGCCTCCTTGAAATTGGAAGCCAGTCTCCTTCCAAGAAAAAAAAAAATCTATTGCGAGGCCTCCTCCAGGGCTCCCATATATTTTTGTTTTACTTATTATAGCATAGATTTATAATGTATTCATTAAAAATAGTATTTTTGACATTTTAGGTAACATAAAAAAATTTGGAAAAGGAAAAATAATTGTAATTTTAAAAGTAGATACATGAGCCTGGCCAGTATGGTTTAGTGATTGACATTGACCTATGAACCAGGAGGTCATGATTCCATTCCCTGTCAGGTCACATGCCTTCGTTGCAGCCTCAGTCCCCAGTGTGGGGTGTGCAGCAGGTAGCCAATGAATGGTGCACTCTCATCATTGATATTTCAATCTTCCTCTTCCTTCTTCTATGAAATCAATAAAAATATACTTTTTAAAAAAGTTATCAAAATAATAGCCAGAACCGGTTTGGCTCAGTGGATAGAGTGTTGACCTGTGGACTGGAAGGTCCTGGGTTCGATTCCGATCAAGGGCAAGTACCTTGGTTGCGGACACAGCCCCAGCAGGGGCTGTGCAGGAGGCAGCTGGTGGATGTTTCTCTCTCATCGATGTTTCTGGCTTTCTATCCCTCTCCCTTCCTCTCTGTAAAAAATCAATAAAATATAAATATAAAACAGAACAAAACATTGATTTAAAAAAAAATAATAATAAATAAAAAAGGTACATGACAAGCATAGCTTTGCTTTGTTTTAAATTTATCACAGCTTCAAAAGGCACCTTTGCTTTACAGAAGGGATCAGCAATCTTTTTCTAGAAAATAGCAGAAATATATTAATTTAGCGTTTGGGAGCTATAAGGTAGGTCTCTGTTGCCACTACTCAATTCCGCCATTGTGATATGAAGGCAGTCATAGACAATGCTAAATGAAGGTGGTGTGGCTCTGTTCTAATAAAACTGCATTTACAGAAAGAGGCAGGGGGTCAAATGTGGCTTCAGAGCTGTAGTTCAGAGCTAACAATTTGTCAACAGGCATCAACTATTGGAGGGGACAGGGAGCGTGCTATGTAATGAGGCACAATAACACCTAAAAGGTTTTTCTCTTCTTTCTTCTCTCTTCTTTTCTGATTGAGTGGTAAGGGCTAGAAATGTAGTTAATGATGAGGCCCAATCAGTGCAATTACTGTAGTTAGAAACACAGTTGGCAGCCTGTTAGCCAGTCTTATTTGGTCTCTGACAACTTCATTTTCCCAGAAAAAAAAAAAAAAATCATGTTTGCAGTGTCTTTCTTTTTTGTTTTTTTTGGCAGATAAATTATAATTTATAATTATTCAGGGTCACTTTTTGTTTATGATTTTGATGGTGCTTAACACAAATTTTCTAATTTGTATAAAGCAGCGATTTCCAACCTTTTCCATCTTATGCACACATAAATTATTAAAATTCTGCAGGACACCAAAAAATATAATCTATTTTTTGCTGATCTGACAAAAATAACTATGATTTTGATTCATTCATACCAGATGGCTATTGTTGTGTTGGCTGTTGTCGTTTTTTTATTTGACAATCTAAGGGAAAAGAAGTCAGTGACCCTTACTAAACAGTCAGTTATTGCATGTTTAAAAAATGCTTGTGGCACATCCGAGTGTCTGTCACAGCACATGATTAAAAATCGCTGGTACAAAGATCTTTTATCTAAATACAGACTTGTATCCTTTTATTTTGTTCACTTTTCTGTGACAATTAACAATTAACTTATTTAGCTTTGTACCATCTATTTTTATTTCTACTCACCTGGAAAATGTGAATATAAAGCAGTACTGAAACATATATATTTCCTTACTCCTACATAGTGATTTAGGGTACTTCATACAAAATGTAACAAAATAATCTTGCAAGAGGTTAATTGTGCATTAATCAAGTAATAGGAGAAGGTAAATCTTCAATTTTTATTTTAAACAAATCAATTTTCTAAAGCATACAGGTAAACTTTCAGAATACTATATAATAAAGAGGTGATATCCAAATTGACCCTCACACTCTCACAAGACGGATGCCTATGATGAAGCTGGTAGGGGGGTTAGTGAGGGACGACCAAATGACTGAACAGCAGGCTACATGGGGCAACCAGGCCAGAGGTGGGGGCATGAGAGCTGACCAGTCTGGCAGAGGGGAAGTTGAAGGCCACCAGATCGGCAGAGGGGGGCATTTGGGGGTAACCAGGCCAGGCCAGCAGGGGGTCAGCTATGGGTGACCAGGCTGGCGGGGGGGAGGCAGTTGAGGGTTATTCGGCTGGCACTGGGCAGTGAGGCATGACCTGGCCAGCAGTGGGGGGAGTTATGGGTGACCAGGCTGGCAGGGAGGGGGCACTTGGGAGCAATCTGTCTAGCAGAAGGGGCAGTTAGTGGCAATCAGGCCAGCACACAGAGGTCATGAGGGGTGATCAGGCCAGTGGTGGTGGGGGGGTGGCAGTTAGGGGAGACCAACCATGCAGGCAGGTGAGCCAGTGGTCAAGAATTGTGAAAGGGATGTCCAACTGCTGGTTTAGGCCTGATCCCCACAGGGGTACCGGATTGGAGAGGGTACAGGCTTGGCTAAGGGGACCCCCCTCCCTCTATACGAATTTTATGCACCAGGCCTCTAGTTGTATTAGAAGGAAAAATGCCTTTAGAATTTAAATATTTTAATTGATTAGTTTAGTCTATTAAATGGTTTTTCAGGAAAATTCAGAAATACATAGGCAGAAGATTATCTCCTTAGATACTTTGGCTTTACTAAAAGCATCTCTGATTTTTCAGGAATGCATGATTGTTTTATTTTTTGTGTTAATGTGAACTGCCTCTTCTGGGATACTATTGTGCTCATGAAAAGTGCATAGTGCATGTTTTTATTTTCCATGGATCCTCATGGAACCTTTTTTTTTTTTTTAATCAATAGAAGGTCCACATGTTGCCCTAACCAGTTTGGATCAATGGATAGAGCATTGGCCTGTGGACTAAAAGGTTCCAGGTTCCATTCCAGTCAAGGGCATGTACCTTAGTTGTGGGCACATCCCCAGTAAGAGGTGTGCAGGAGGCAGCTGATCGATGTTTCTCTCTCCTGATGTTTCTAACTCTCTTTCCCTCTCCTTTACTCTCTGTAAAAAATCAATAAAATATTGATATATTTAAAAAAATAGAAAGTCCACATGTTGCTGAAAGCATACAGGGTGTCCCCAAAATATTAAAATACATTTTATTTCTGAAATTGAGCTACCAGCTATTAAAGTGTGTATACCTTTCAGGTGTCTCATCCTGAATAAAAAATTGGGTCAAAATCAATAAAAATATTATTGGATATTTAGTGTCTTAAAACAAACTTCCATACTCTAATAAATGCTTATCCAGATAATTCCTATGTCTCCAAATGATAGTGTGTTCACTATACATTGTGACTTTTATTTTGATCTACAGCTTTGTAATTATCATGCAAAACCTTCAAGTTTTATCTCATTTTTCAATGAAAATTAATTAAAAATTTCAAAAATATATTTTGAGTGGCCTTTACATATAGGAAAGGTTGTGAAGTGGTCACCCCATGAATACAGACTTGAATAACTTCTGGAATCTGACTTCAGTGAGATCTCACATAAGTGAGGCATACAGAAAAAATCACAACTTATTCCATATTATAAATCCAAAATGGAGAGCCTATATACATAATAGAGGATGAAGAGGGGGAACATAGAGAACAGAAATAACTTGGATATGGGGCTTGAGAAGAGTTTCACAGTGCTGGGAATATTCAGTTGGCCATGAAAAAGAAAATTCACTAGTTATAGAAGGGGATAGAGAGCATGTCAGATAAATTAAGATTCTATGACATATTCAGAAATTTATATGTTCCAAAAAATAGCAATATTTATTACATTCCACTACATAATTTATTTTTCAGTATAGTAAGAATGATGTAAATATTTAAAACTAAATCCCTTATAAAGTCTCAGTGATTTCTGTTATATGACCTATGATATATTTTCATTTCTTTTCTTCTCATATCATTATGAACAATTATCTGAATAATTAAAAGAAAAACCTTCTCCAGATTAGAAAAGGATTATTAAGTTTAGAATGAACAAAGTCTATAAATCATTCAGGAAAATTCAGCCCTTTTGTTCTTTCTTATCTTATTTCTGAAACCATGCAATTCCCTGAAATGATTAATCAATGATATACTTTATAAACTCCTAAATTAAAACTCAAACATTAGTAATCTATTGAGCTTCATTTTATTCTATTTTACAAATCATGTTCATATTTCTTTATGTGAATTATGGATGTATTGGACTGATTAAGTTGTTCACTATTTTAATGGGAAAAAATGCTTGTTAGGAAATTGAGAAGAATGTGTTTTTGTTTTTTTAATTATCCACTTTTAATTTTGGTGGAGTAATTTTGATAACATGAGTATATACTTAAAACATAGCAATTGGTCATAATATTAAATGATTATCAAATGTATGAATGACCAAATGAGTTTTAAAAGATAAGAAAAACATCTTAAATATAGGTCTGTGCACATGTAGTTCAAGCAAATATGTACACACTTATTTGTCTATTTATGCAAATTATTTTATATAGTAACAATTCAATATAAGTAATCTTCACATTTCCTTTCTGTTTCATCCCTGATGTAATTGGATATTGCTTTTCTGTAGCTGCAACTATGCATTCAAAGAGAATTCCCAGTGCAGTTTTACTGAAACACTGTTATACTACCATGTTTCCCTGAAAATAAGACATCCTCCGAAAATAAGACCTAGCGCATGGAAAGATAAGACATCCCTTGAAAATAAGAGCTAGCTCAACTTTGGGAGAAAAAATTAATATAAGACAGTGTCTTATTTTCGGGGAAACAGGGTAGTTCAACAAGGTGTGAATAGTAGTGTAATTTAATGACCCTTTTATTTATTTATTTATTTTGTTAATCTACATAGGAGGATATTTTTCCATTGCTTTTTTTAGAGAGAATGGGAGGGAGGAAAAGGGGAGGGAGGGAGAAACATGGATATGAGAGAGATACATTGATTGGTTGTCTCTTGCATGCACCCTATCTAGGGTAGGGAAGGAACTTGCAGTACAAGATATGTGCTCTTGACTGAAAATTGAACCTGAGAACCTTCAGTGTGTAAGCTGATACTCTAACCATCAAACCACACTGGTCAGAGCTTAATGATCCTTTTAAATCCTGCCACTAGCATTAGGCATTAGCAAAGGCCATAAAAATAAAATTAGGAACATAAGCATTAAAAAAAGAAGGGTTAATAAGTACAAAGTAAAGGATATGATATTTTTATTTATTGTTGAGAACACATTAGTGCTCAGAAAAAAAATTGCCTGATCATAGTGTGAGGTGTCATTAAAAAGCTATTATCATGTATGTCTTCTGCTTAAAACTTTACTTTTCTGATCATATTTTTTGTGTCAGTTAAATAATCAAATGTTTAATTTTACTTACTTGATATAATTAAATTATGTCTTTCAAAGGCCCTTTGATGGTTAATTAAATGAAAATATAACTGAACGATATAAAATAATTATTAATTTTGGGAAAAGTATATCAGGGTTTCACACTGATTTTCATATTAATGAATTTATTTTTTAAATTTATCAAATAAGCTTTGACTGCTTACCAATAATATATGGTTATATGTATATATCATCATTTGATCTTATTTAAATCTTAAGTGATTACAGGTATAATTGCAGTCAGGCTCCAATCAGAAAAAGAGCTGCTCTAGGCTAAAACTGTGGTTCCCAGTCACATGTATTTCTGTCACTCAGGAGAAAATTGGCAATGTCTGGAGACATTCTTGGTTGGCACAACAGCAGATGCATTACTGGCATTTAATGGGTAAAGGCAGAAATGTTACTGAACACCCTACAAGACCCAGAACAGCCTCCCACAGCAAATAATTATCTGTGTCAAAATGTCAATAGTAATGAGGTTGGGAAATCCTGGTCTGGTACAAGAATTTTAATATGAGGAACTAGTTACGAAAATGTTGACACTTATAAAGTCCAACAAGGGGTAGTAAGGCAGCCCAGAGATTAGCATCTATGGGAAGCAACTACTAACTCTAAGGTTTTTGGAGCAAGGCGCTATGGAATATTACCAGGGCCCAAGAGCCAAACCAACAGGGCTATAGATGGATTCAGAACAGATGCTGCTAGTTGGGAGTTGGAACCTAGGAGGGAGAGTCTTTCCAGTACATAATGGCATCACGGGGAATATGCAGCTTTTGCTGGAGTCACAACCAGAAGCAGAGAGAAATGGAAAGAAATGCCCATGTTTCCCTTTTCCTTCCACCAACCAATCTCTCACCATTGTTTTCTATTATCCAAATCCAATAGGAAGCCTATTGCAAGGGAATTGGGGAAATGTAGGATTCAAGGGACTTACAAGGAATGGATCTGAGAGCAAACAGGAAAATTACAAGCACAAGAAATAGGAGACATACCATTTCATATTAATGAATTTATTTTTTAAATTTATCAAATAAGCTTTGACTGCTTACCAATAATATATGGTTATATGTATATATCATTATTTGATCTTATTTAAATCTTAAGTGATTACAGGTATAATTGCAGTCAGGCTCCAATCAGAAAAAGAGCTGCTCTAGGCTAAAACTGTGGTTCCCAGTCACATGTATTTCTGTTCTCACACCCTTATGTTTTCTCTTTGGTAAATATGAACGTACATAAAAAGTTAACAGGCATAGTAGAATTACAACATGCATACCAATTGGTACAGCCCACTACCAATTCTGAGATGGAAACTAGGAAAAAAGGAGTAAGTACTTGCTAAAGCAGAGATCATGGGATAATCATTAAGGGGGGGGGGGAACCTTATCACGTGTACTGAAATTAAATCCTTTGTTGATGATATTTCCTTCCTATCTTTCTTTCAAAATTGAGAAGATAATATGTGCAAAATTTCCTTTGCTGTCATTATATTGACATAAAAATAAAGCATATGTACATTCTAAGGGCAAAAGATGAGTGCAAACAAACAAACAAAAAGAAACATGATGGAATGAACTAATATAAAACTTTTTATCACATTTAAAACTGAAAATGATACCCATTTTTTTCCAAATAAATATTAGGTAATTGAAGTTGTAGAAATCTCTCTTCCATGGCAACTCTAGTGAAGGGGCAGATGGCACGAAATTGTGGACAGATGGACACATGGAGAGGCCACATTTATAGTTGTTGTTAAACTTTTACTTCCAGTATCACCCAAACCTCCTACTGCATTTTGTTTTCAGATTGTCAATATTTGGTTCACCAGCATCATTTTGTATATGGTTGCATAGCAACCTCCTGTGATAAATTGATACTTCTCAGTCATTATTTTAAGAAACCATTGTTGATGTTTGACTTAACCAACATGATAGAAGGCAGCTTGATTAGAGCAACATATTGATATGTAAACCAAGGTTAAAACTTTAACTCTGTATGAATCATCATGTGGAGAACAGAGTCCCTGTCCCTGATCCCAGTCTAGATATATTGCAGAAATCAATGCCAAGAGTAAGAATAATTCAGATAAAATTGTCACAGCTAATAACTAAACAATGCAGTATGCTTATTGTGTTACTAGCAGGCCAGTGTTCATTTTAAGAAATAATGGTTGTTATTTAAAGTTACCTGGGAAATTCCTGAGTTTCATTAACATACAACACATAGTTATTAACAAAATGACAAATAATCAATTAATATACACCAAGGAAACCAATTCACTCCATGAAGCTATGAAACCCATGCACCTAGGTTGTTAAAGAGTCAAGATAGAAGTGATGTGAATAAGTTATGATTATAAAAATACCCCCTTTTTATTAAATTCAGAGAAGAAGGGAGAGGGAAAGAGAGATAAGAAACATCAATGATGAGAAATAATCATTTTGATTGGCTGACTCCTGCATGCCCCTTACTGGGGATAGGGCCCACAATTCGGGCATGTGCCCTTGACTGGAATTGAACCTAGGATCCTTTAGTCCACAAGCAGATGCTCTATCCACTGAGCCAAACCAGCTAGAGCTAAAACAAACAAACAAACAAACAAAAACCTTTTAGTGTCTCTCTTTTATCCCCCCAGTTCTCCCAGTAGGCTCTTTGTTGAGAGACTATGAGAACTCTGCTCTTCAGGACCTCAAAGGATATATCCACAATACAATGTATGTATAGTGATGAGTGACATTTATAATGTAAGCTTACATAGGTCAGTTAACTGCCCTTGTCTAGGCAGTAATTTCTAAACCAGGCCCTAAAATCATGAACTTTAATGAACCCATTCATGATTTTCATTTTTGACAAATTGATGTCAACTTTAGAGATTTGGCCATCTCAATGACTGCCCTGCCTTGATCAAGGGAGATTCTGTAATTATTGGTACCATGGAAAATTATGCATTTATCCATTGGTCTAGTACATTGTAGAGCACAGATATACTTCTTTCTGCATAATTTATATCTAGGGACTAAAAGACAAAAAAATCCATCCAGTATAAGGACAGATCAGCCAATCAACTCAGAGTAGGGGTAAATTACACAGGAAGTCTATTTTAGTCACCAGCTAAGTAAAGCAGGGAGAAAAAAGAAAGATGTCAGGTTATATGGAGAGAAAAGCTATAGCTTGAGAAATCTTGACAAGTACTGTGCATTTTTTTGTGTAGTTTATGTGGGCCAGATAATTTTTGACAATTATTTACAAAACCAGGGTAAGTGGTTCTGGCATGTTCATACATGAGAAAACATCAATGGGGTAATTAATAGTTCACGGAGGTGATAAAGAGAAGAGAGACCAATTATTTGCACTAGCCATCAAAGGCAGGAAAATAATCAGCTTGAGCCAAGAAGGGGAAATTTAGGTTAAATATTAAGCAACAGTTTGTTATACATTTCAACTGCTTTCTTAAAGTCATTTTCATACTTTCATACTTTCCCCCTCAGGGGAATTAGATTTTTTAACTGTAATTGATCAAGGCATGGTTTGGTGTCAGTCTGTTAAAATTATTTTAGAGATTATTAAAACTGCCTAAACTCTTTCAAAGAGAATATTGGTGATTCTTAACATTTGTTTCTAGAGG
Organism: Pipistrellus hanaki; assembly: GCF_964339955.1. Lineage (NCBI taxonomy): Eukaryota > Metazoa > Chordata > Mammalia > Chiroptera > Vespertilionidae > Pipistrellus > Pipistrellus hanaki. The sequence goes on from NC_140524.1 coordinate 84,829,180, forward strand.
AGGAGGATAAGAATTTAATGGTAAGGCTGAAAGGAAGGTAAGCATCAGTGTATATGGGAACAGGGCACAAATAGGTAGGATCATTGCTCAGAATTCTAGAGATCAAAATACTGTGTGTTACTCTAGGATGGGGGGGCAGGGGAAGTTTATGACAGGTGTCTGTAATCTAGCTTGAGAGCCTGGGAATCAGCTTAGACACTTTGCTCAGGAATGAGCCAATGTACTAATGGCTCCTCAAGAGAGGCAGTTCATCTGTGTAGACCAGGAGATCATTACAGTAAACTTCTGTGGGGCTCCTCATATCCTAATCATTGGGACAGCAGAAGCTTCAGAGATGGAGTAGATGGGACCCACATAAAGTCAAAGGATGCTACAGTGGGCAGTCCATGCTTATCTTGTATAAATGAGGTATTTTTACCCTGCAATGAAAGTAGCTATTTAAAAAATGAAATTTACTAAATATTGACTCAAAAATTCCAACCAAAAGAAAAAATGTAAGATGGATCATATTTATTTTTCAATTTCCCTAATGTTCCTCCCACTAGAGGATGAGGAAGAGAGGAAGAAGAGAAATCATTTAGCTGTATTGTAAGTGGAGAATGAGAAGGGGCATGAAGAAGGTATAAACAAAATATCTTAGAAGTATGAACTATCATACATTAAAGACCTATTGCCTATCCGTTAATACATCCTTCTCCAGTATGTGAGTCATATTCTTATTTAACTTTCATTCATCAGACATGTATTGAGCACTAATAGTGTGCCAGGGACTCTGTTAGGCTGTTGGGTTATCAAGATATATAAACTACCATTCATAACTCAGCTCATACTAATTAAAAGTAATACTAGGAAATAATTTTATGGAACTCTATGTATGTGCTAAAAGCATATCTCCTTTAATCCTCACAACAATCTTAGAAGGTAGTCTTCATTACTATTTCCAAGTAACAGTTGATAAAAGGAAGGTTTCAGGAAGTTAGAAAACTGGACTAAAATCACAAAGGTAGTGTCAGTGTGAGAGTTTGATTCCATAGTGTGCCAGATTTCAAAGCCTACTCTTCCATCCACACATGGCATCACATTTCTTGTGTGTATCATTAAACTCCCTTGAAGTCTAAGGACTTGAACTCCTACTCCCAGCAAACAGAATCAGATCGACACTATTTATAGAATATTGCATCTTGCTTATAAGTGAAATATTAGTTTGTAGACTAACCTATGAAATCTAATGATATTAGATCCCCCGGGTTAGGGACAGGCTGGTTCCAACGAATAGGGTATGCCTGAATGCACAGGTAGGGGTGAAATGAACTCTCCCAGAATGGTTAGAGACTATCTAGCAGATCATTAAACAACTGCCTTTCAAATATGCGGAACACAACCTTTTTATAAGCTGGGGACAGCCTGTATTGATTCTTCCTAGGGAAGTTACTTATTTTTGTACATGTGTGCTGTGTTCTATCCATAATGCAGTTCGACATGGTAACACTCAAGTAAAGTATAAAAAGAAAAACATCCGCTAATAATAACAATCTTTGTTTTTATTGTGGAAGCCATAAGAACAAGTTTCTCTTTCCCCATGTGTTTTTTCTTTTTCTTTTTTATTTGTTTTCCCCCCAAATAATGTCAAGGAATATGAATAATTTTATCAGAGTGAAAAGTGAAGACCAAGATTTTCCTGTTAAGACATTTTGTATGGTAGCTTTACCTGTTCACTGATTTATTCATTCATCCAATATTTATTGAGTACCTACAATAAGCTAGGTACTGCTTTAGGTACAGGAATAACATAAAAAAACAACAAAGTGCCTCTATTTAAGGAGTTCATATATTAATGAGAGACTTAGAAAAATATGAAATAAGCAGATAAATAGTGTGCCAGATGATAGTATTAACGAGGAAACTAAAGCAAGGTAAGAGTATAGAGAAAAAAGTAGCAGACAATTAATGTTTTATACACTGAGTGGCCAGATTATTATGATCTCTGAATGCATAATAATCTGGCCACTCAGTGCATATCCTATGTAATAAAAGGCTAAAATGCAAATTGCCCCCTCAACCAGGAGTTCCACCAGCAGGCAGGCCGGCCAATAGCCCATAACTCCTCCCCCTGGCCAGGCTGGTCAGACCCCACGTATGCACGAATTCATGTACCTCTATATACTGAGTGGCCAGATTATTATCTGTTCAGAGATCACAATAATCTGGCCACTCGGTGTACACACACACACACACACACACACACACACACACACACTGAGTGGCCAGATTATTATGCATTCAGAGATCATAATAATCTGGCCACTAAGTCTATATGGCAGACTGGGAGGTTTTCTATGAGGTGATCTGTGAGCAGAAATCTAAAGGAAGTGAGAGAATTAGCCATTTACATATAGGAAGGAAAAACATTACAAGAAAAGGAATGGCATATGTGTCTTATTTTTAAATATTTTATTTTGAAATCAATGAGATTCATCAAAGTTGTAAAAATAGTTTAGATATATCTAGAGTACCTTTCCCTAATGGTTGCCTTTAACCATTATTATACAATAATAACATTATGGTTATTATTGTGTAATAACTATATACAGTATTTAAAATAGGAAATTGCCATTGCTGTAATTTATAGGCCGTATTCCAATTCACCAGTTTTTACATGCACTCCTTTATATCTGTCTTCTGAGTAACTCTACACAATGTATAGCATCATGTAACCATAACTACTATGAAGATACGGAATGGTTCCAATTTCACAAAGGAACTAACTTGAGTTGTTCCTTTATAATCACATCCATCCAGACCCCTTATTCCATCCCTAAATCCTGGCAACCACTAATAAGTTCTCCATCTCTTTAATTTTATCTTTTTGATAAATTTATATAAGTGGAATCATCATTTAGGGAAAAAATGAGATGAATTGACTGAGGCTTTGATAGATCACTCTAGCTGCTGAGTGGAGAATAGACGATAGAGTAGCTAATGAGGAAGCAGGGGGCCATCACAATAATTCAAGTGAGAGATAATAGTATTTCTAAACCAGGATATTTGTAGTGGAGATAACAAGAGGATGAATTTGGGGTGTCTTTGCAGGATAACACTCCTAGGATTTTTTAAATAAATGTGGCGTGGTTTATAAAAGAGAGGAGCCCAGGATGGCTATAAGGTGGGTAGAATGGAGAAAATGATGAAAGGATCAGTCAGATGGTGAAGGAGTGGGGGTGGAAACAAGAGATTGGTTTTTACACTTGTTTTAAAGTTTCTTAGATATCACATTAAAGTAAAAAAGAGTGTATTTGAATATATATTCAAAAGCATGCCTCCTTAGAGTGCATGTTTGCTTAGGCATAGTCTTCATGACAGTACCTGTTGCTTCATATCCATGACAATCTCTAAAATGATTTGGGACAGCAGTATAAAAGCTGTCTCTTGACTGTGCTTTCTCTGGTGGATCATCATCATTGATCAGCATGGAAAAAGGCATGTCTCAGAGTCCTTGAGACAGCAAGAATATTAGGATGCACCATTCTTTCCCCATGGCCATGACTATAGGGGATCTCGAGTGTTTAATGGTAGAAAGCCCTGCCCACAATTTAGTACTTCCAAATGGAAGCTGGGGAATATCACTGGTTTACACTGAGTGATGTTTCCTGTTGGGAGGACAGAGGCAAAGAGATTATCATCCCATACCCTAAGCTATTTTTTTTCACATTTTTATTTATTTTTATTTTTTAAAGTCTCCCATTCACAGGAGTTTTCAATCCTGGATTTGTAGTGTTCTCTCAGACCTAGGCAAACTATTTTGCCTTACCTGTCCTTAATATCCTCATGGATGGTTTGATGATATCTTCATTCATTGGTTCTGAGAATTGGGGCCCACTGTCTTCTTAGATGTTAGTCTAATTTCTACAAACTCCCCTTCCTTTTTTCTGCCTTTCACATATTTCAGGTATCCTTTATACTCAGGGTTTATTCTTCAATTAAAGTCACCTGTTAAAAATATTAGTGACTATTGAGACTAAGGTAAATTTGCATTTTATGTGAGTCTTTAATAACCTGAAATAACCTAATGCTTATTGAGTCCATTAATAACCAAGTACTATATACATTTTGTTATATTTAATCTTCCAAATAACTCTGCAAGGCAGATATTATTATTATCATCATTGCCATTAAGTAAATAAAAGAACCAATTGTAAAAGAAACCCAAGGTATTGAACAATGTTCTACAGCTTATGAGTCTAGTTTCTTTCAGAGCTACAATTTTCCCATTAGAATAACTTATCATCCAAAATGAGTAATGTGGGACTCCTCAACACAATAGCCTATGATGGAAAGAGTCACATGCCAGCAAGGAGGCTTATAGTCACAGCCTACTTTCACTCCAGTTTAAAGGAGGGCTTTGTGGGGAAGACTGTCTGAATCTCTGTTCGCTCAGGAGAATTGCCAGAGCCCATGGTGTAGGATTTCCCTTAAACTATATGAGGCTATTAGAATACCATTAAAGGGTTATGAGAGTCACACTCCTTCTGAACTAAATTCAGTGTTTTTGTACCTACAAAGGAACTGAGTCAATGAAATGATGTTTTATTTAGACACAGGGGTCACTTTCTTGTCTAATGATCCAGTCTAGGAGATCACAAGCAGTTAAAACAACCGTGAATAAAATAAAACTGACAACTCATTGTCAACTGATCTTCATTATGTTTGTATGTACAAAGCAAGACTAGAACATGTGTGAAACAGGCAAGCCAGCCTTCTGAGCTCCTAATACTAAGTGTGTATGAGCTCTGATAAAGCACATTATTATTAAAAACATAGAAATTCCACATACTTAGAATTTATTGTTTCCTTTTTGAGTCACCAAAGGACAATCCTCTGCATATGTTAGCAAAAATAGTACTGATCTTATCATCACTAATATTAAAGTTTAAATTTGCAAGCTGTACATCTCATATTGTTCATTTTAAAAACCAATATTGATCAGTATCTTATACTACAACTTGTACCATGGGTCAAGTTCCAATGCAGCAAATATCATTGCAATAAAAATTCTATAAAGTTACATCAACAAACCTTTCATGTTTGAGTCACCAGCCTGATAGCATAAAACAATTCTGAGTAAAGCTTTCTAGGAGATTCTCAACATTTACTTGTACTGGCCAACAAAACTTGACTGCATTAAAAACATAGCCATCAGTGTAATACTGCTTCTAAATCAAGCATGACAGTTCAAATCAAAGTTGGCATGCAATAAATAAATGTTTGTTGAATGAATGTTGAATGGAGAGATTCATCTAATCTACCCTACATAGTGCTGAATGCCCAACTCTTAGGTCAATGGCTGGCATATAAATCCTGAAGAATAGACACAGTAATTTTTCTGAAATGCAAAGTAAATTGTTACTTTTTCTGCTTAAAATCATTAAAGTTTCCCATAGACTCAAGAATATTATTTTGAGCAATACTTCTCAGAATTTGATGTATATAAAAATCACTGATGAATAAAAGAGAAACAGAAGCATGGCACATGGAACAGATAGTCAGCTGTCAGAAGGAAGTGTGGGAGGGGGATACCGGATGAAAGCAAGGGATTGAACAAAGATCATATATGCATAACCCATAGTCACAGACAGCAGTGTGGTGATGGTCAGAGGGAAGGAGATGGAGGGAACTGGGTGGATATGTACAAAGGGGCAGAAAATGGGGACATCTGTAATAGTGACAATAATAAAAATAGAGTAAAAAGAAAAGAAAAGAAACATCACCTGGGGAGCCTATTAATAAGCACACTTTGAGTAGCCATGGTTTAAGCTGATAAACAAGACATGAAAACCTGCTCTTTTATTTGTTGTTATTAATCCTTACTCGAGGATGATTTTTAATTGATTTTTAGAGAGAGTGAAAGAGAGGTGAGAGAGATAATATATATATATATATATATATATATATATATATATATATATATATATATCTCAATTTGAGAAAGACATATCAATTGGTTGCCTTACGCATGCACCCCGACCTGGACTGGGATCAAGCCTACATACAATCCAGGTATGTTCCCTTGACCAGAATGGAATCCAAAACCCTTCAGTCCAGATGCCGGCACTCTAATCACTGAGATAAATTGACTAGGGCAAGCCTTTTCTTTTATATTTGGACTTTTTCTCCAATTGTGTATTTTCCTGAAAATGTCATCATAATCTTACAGTATCTGTCTGGATGCTGGGTTTTCCCTAATTCTGGACCTACTTCCTTTAAGTCTTAGCTCAGGCATCAGATCCACCAAAAATATCCTCTTGTGCCATTCCCTGGTTTACTATCACCCTCATGTGTTTCCAGTACAGTATCAGGGTATAAACCTACTATATATTTTATCACAGTCAATGGTGGTACCAGTGATGCCATAAAAATGCCTGGGTAAGGTGAGAGGGTCTTAGGGAATTCGTTGTAGACATAGCTTTGGATATTTAAATTGGATAACTAATTGGGATGGCCAATAAAGGGGCTAAAGTCTTTAAATTCACTTCTTGACAACACTACTTGTCTCCTTGTAGCATGCTTTCTTTTTTTAAATTTATCTTTGTTTTGCCTTTCTTCCAAGGCTAGGTGGTCTGTTCTATGCTTCTATGTCTCTGGATATATTTCAGTTCATTAGTTTATGTTGTTCATTTTATTTCACAAATGAGTGAGATCATGTGATATTTATCTTCCTCTGACTGGCTTATTTTGCTTAGCATAATACTCTCCAGGACCCTCCATGCTGTCTCAAAGGGTAAGAGATCCTTTTTTTTTTTTTTTTTTTTTTTTAAGATGCTTAGTATTCCATGGTATAAATGTGCCACAGCTTTTTATTCACTCGTCTACTGATGGGAACTTAGGCTGTTTCCACATCTTAGCTATTGTAAATTGTGCTGATATGAACCTAGGGGTGCATATATTTTTTTTCTGATTGGTGTTTCAGGTTTCTTAAGAAATATTTCTAGAAGTGGGATCACTGGATCAAATGGCAGTTCCATACTTAATTATTTGAGAAAACTCCATACTGTTTTTCATAGTGGCTACACCAGTCAGCATTCTCACCAGCAGTATACTAGGATTCCCTTATCTCCACATCCTCACCAGCACTTGTAATTTGTTGATTTGTTGATATATTGAGGTATAAGGTGATACCTCATTGTAGTTTTAATTTGCATCTCTCAGATGATTAGTGACTAAGCATTTTTTCATATGTCTCTTGGCCATTTGTATGTCTGCTTTGGAGAAGTATCTATTTATGTGCTTTGCTCATTTTTTAATGGGATTGTTTGTCTCCCTTTTGTTAGGTTGCATGCGTTCCTTATATATTTTGGATATTAACCCCTTATCAGATGTATCATTGGCAAACATGTTCTCCCATACAGTGGACTCCGTTTTCATTCTGTTGATATTTTCTTTTGCTATGCAGAAGCTCTTTAGTTTGATGTAGTCCCATTTGTTTATTTATTCCTTTGTTTTCCTTGCCCTCAGAGACATATCGGCAAACATATTGCAAGAAGTATCTGAGATTTTACTTCCTATGTTTTCTTCTAGGATTTTTATGGTTTTGTAACTTATATTTGAATCTTTTTTTTCTATTTTGAGTTTATTCTTGTCTTTGGTGTTAGTTTGTGGTCTAGTTTTATTTTTTGCATGTAACTATCCAATTTTTCAAGCACCATTTATTGAAGAAATTGTCTTTATTCCATTGTATGTTCTTGACTACTTTGACAAATGTTAATTGAGAATAATGGTTTAGGTCAATTTCTGGGGTCTCTGTTATGTTCCATTGATCTGCATGCCTGTTCTTGTGCCATTACCAGGATGGTTTATTATTATTATTATTATTATTATTATTATTATTATTATTACAATGGCTTTGTAGTATAGTTTGATATCTGTTATTTGATCCCTCCAACTTTGTTCTTCTTTCTCAAGATTGCTGTGGCTATATGAGGTGAGTTTTTTTTTTTGTTGTTGTTGTTGTTCCTTATAACTTTTGGAGTGTTTGTTCAATATCTGTGCAATATATCATTGGTACTTTAATAGGTATTGCATTGAATCTATAGATTGTTTGAATATTATGGACATTTTAATGATGTTGATTTTACCAATTCATGAACACAGTTCTTCCACTTGCTGATATCTTCCTCTATCTCTTTTTTCAATGTCCTGTGGTTTTCTGAGTGTAGGTCTTCTACCTCCTTGGTTAAGTTTATCCTTAAGTGTATTATTATTATTATTATTATTTATTTTTTTTTTTTTACAATGGCAAATGGGATTGGTTTTCTTTGTTTACTTCTCTTTCTGAGAATTTATTATTGGTGTATAAAAATGCCATAAAAATCTTGCTGTTAATTTTATTTCCTGCTACACTGCCAATCATTTATTAAATTTAATAGTTTTTGGAGGAGTATTTAGGGTTTTATTTGTACAATAGCATGTCATCTGCGAATAGTGACAATTCCAAAAATGGGGACAGATTAAGTAGAAACTACACTAGCACTCTCCCAGGACCAAACTGGAATTACAACTAAAATACAGGGAAACCACCCTGAATAATTTACTGAAGACTAGCTGAAGAGACTCCTGATAACCAACGATGTTAATTGGAGACTGTATAGAGACTGGTAGGAAGTGTGGAGGTGTAAGAGAGCTGAATGTGCTTATAACATGCTTATTTGTGTTTCATCCATATGTGGAATGTTGGCTCTTCTATTATCACCAATACCACCTGTTCATAAGATAAAGATGAGTTCATTTATTATCACCTTGACAGAGTTTTGGGGTGAGTGTCTCATTGGAGGGAGGATGCATTTAGGTTTTATTGAGATTTCATAGTTTGTTTCAAGGTTGGTGTTTCAATGTGGAGGCATAATTATGATTGGGTAAGGATCATGATCATGAAATTATAATTTAGGTTTAGTAGAAATTGTACAGTATGGATTTTGAGGCAAGAGCTTCAGAGAATATTAGACTATGAATTCTCTAATGCTGATGGAGCTTTGGAAAAGCTATTTCAATGAATAATCAAGTTATTTGCATGGGCAAGAGTTTCCTGGACTAGTCAAGTTACATTAATGAAGAGTATGAAATGGTAAATCATATTAATGTACACAGAAAGCTGTGTGAATAGAAGGGATAGTGGACTTAGGTTCTCACAGTCCATGCTGTTTCTGATGGTAGATAATTTTTGTTCTTAAACAGATTGAGAGCTTTCTTAGGATGGGGCAATGCCTTTATAATCTCTAAAATATCTATGTAATGTACAGCACCTGCCATAGAATGAACATCTGATCATTTTTGATTGAGTAGATACTAAGCAAAAGTATGCAGTAAATAAAAATGGCAAGAGGGCACAAACTCACTATCATTTGGAAGAATAACAATGCTTTCCACTGATATTTTCTAAATATGGAATCTGCAGAACAGCAGCATCAGTACTATTTGGGATCTGATTAGTTATGAAGACCTAGTGACTAATTACACAGACTCTGCATTATTAAGAACTAGAGACCCAGTGCATGACATTTTTGCACTAGCGGGGGGGGGGGTGCTCCCTTAGTCTGGCCTGCACCCTCTAGCAGTCAGGGACCCCTCAGAGGATGTCTGCCTGCTGACTTAGGCCCATTCCCTGTGGGCCTAAGCTGGCAGGTGGACATCCCCTGAGAGGTCCTTAGTGCTGCTATGAAGGCAGGAGAGGCTCCCACCACCAGAGCTACGCTTGTCAGCCATGAGCCCGGCTTCTGGCTGAGCACTCCCTTGTGGGATCACACTGACCACCAGGGGCAGCTCCTATGTTGAGCGTCTGTCCCCTAGTGGTCAGTGTGTATCATAGCAACTTGTCATTCGGCTGTTCAGTTGATTTGCATATTAGGATTTTATTATATAGGATATCCCCAGGTGATTTGTATTCATTAAATGGACACAGACAGTATTTTATTGAAGGCCTGTGGTGGGGGACTGGTGTGGGCTAGAAGAGGTTAAGGCGGGGGGGAGGGGAAGAGGACATGTGTAATATTTTCAACAATAAATGTAAACTTAAAAAAAAATTTTAGAAGTAGTACTTTAATATCTATTTAATAGTCACTTCCTGATGAGGTATTATTATTTCCATTCCCATACATGAAAATGGAAACCAGAAAGTTCAAATAACTTGTACAAGGTCAAATAGCTTGTGGTTAGCTGAGCAAGGACTCTATTATGTTTTTTTGCCTCCACCACACACATCTCAGCTACTGCCCTAGCATGAGATGCAACATAGTAAAATCCAAGAAGGATAAACACATGAAAAATCTGAATGATAGACCCCGTGGAAAGCACATTTCTTTTCAATTCTAATTTATCTTTCATTTCAAGGTTTTTGAAGCATAAAAATATGAATAGGAAGTCTGAACAGTGTTTAGGTGTGCTTTGATCCTTTTGCCATTCAAGATGTTTCATTTGCATTCTGCAGAGGAGTCTCTGATAACCCCTGTGATGCAGACCACACCATTAGCTAAGAAAAGGTTGATCTACTTTCATTTGAGAGCTGACTTACTGTAATATGCTCAAAGGGAAAGGCTGTCTATTTACATATTATATTAATTACTTATAAATAAAAGGCCCACATTCTTTCTTATAGTGTAAAATCTATTGTTGGGGAGTTAGGAGGAGGATCAAATCTGAATAAATTTGCATCTTCCAAGCTGGATAACTAGTTCCGGCATTATATACATGGCATTGAAATAGCCGCACAAGTATCAGGCTCTATCAAATTTAGTCTATCCATAAGGCAACGGCTGACAATATTTTAGAGAAGTAAAGTTGATTGAAAAGAGAGACAATCCAAGTAGCAACTACTGTAAAATCATATGTCTATAATAGTTATCTGGAAGATAGAAATATCAGGTGTATTTCTCCTTCATTTATCATTTATCTGATCATTTGACAAGTATTGATTGAACACCTGTTATGGGTGTAGATATATTCAGTGAGGCTGCAGGTATAAGAAGGTGTCCCTAAACAACAAGAGAGCCCACTGCATGGGAGGACATATTTGCCAATGTTATATCTGATAAGGATTTAATCTCCAACATTTATAGGGAACTCATAAAACTAACAAAAGGAAGATAAACAATCCAATAAAAATGGGCAAAAGACCTAAATAGACATTTCAACAAGTGGACATACAGAAGGCCAAGATACCTATGAAAAAACTAGAGGCCTGTTGCACAAAATTCATGCACATTAAAAGGGAATTAGAGGAAATATTTTAATATTGCCCTTTCTCTATAATACAAGTGTCAGAGATGAAAGAAAATTAGTAAAATGTATATGAAAATCTTCTTTCTGTCAGAGTCTGGAGTGTGCTGTGGGACTGAGAGTCAAGTTACCACTCACCACTCAAATGTGCTTTAAAAATGCAGGAGACCCAGACCCGGATGGCCCCACCCCTATTGGATGAAACCCAGAATCAGCCAAGCACTACCTCTCTCAAGCCACTCTGGGTGGGGGAGCACAGATTCAGGTCCCTCATCAAGCCCCACTGGGTGGGGGGCTCAGCCTCAGGTCCTCTAGCCCCTGCACCGGGATGGGGAGCGTGGCCTGATGTCCCCAGTCAAGCACTTCCAGGCGGGGGGTAAGGCCTGAAGTCTTCCAACAAGTCCTGCCAGGCAAAGGGCATTGTCTGAGGTCCCCACCAAGCCTTGCAGGGTAGGGGGCATGTCCTGAGATCACTCGCCTTGGCCAGGTGCCATGACCTCAGGTCCCTGCTGTTCAGTTGTGACATTACAACATCCTAGATAATATGCATATTCCTCTATTTTATATAGATAGATATAGATAGATAGACATAGACATAGACAGACATAGACATAGACATAGACATAGACATAGACATAGACATAGACATAGACATAGACATAGACATAGACATAGACATAGATAGATGCTTAAAGTCACTAATCATCTTAGAGATACAAATCAAAATGACAGTGAGGTACTGTCTTACACATGTCAGAATGGCTAACATCAACAAATCAATAAATGTCAAGTGCTGGTGAGGATGTGGAGAAAAAAGAAAACCTTGTGCACTGCAGGTGGGAATTTAGATGGGTGCAGCCACTGTGGAGAACAGTATGGAGTTTCCTCAAAATTTTAAAAATGGAACTCCCATTTGACTCATTAATATCACTTCTAGGAATATATCCTAAGAAATCAGAAATACCAATCATAAAGTATATATGCAGCCCTATGTTCATAGCAACACAATTTACAGTAGCTAAGATTTGGAAACAGCCTAAGTGCCCATCAGCAGCTGAGTGGATTAAAAAAAAACCAAACACTGTTACATCTACACAATGGAATATGAAGGTGCTGTTAAAAAAAAAAAAAGAAAGAAAGGAAGAAAGAAAGAAAGAAAGGAAAAAAAAAGAATTATTACCATTTGCAACAGCACTGATGCACGGACCTGGAGAACATTTTTCTAAGCAAAATTAGCCAGTCAGAGAAAGATAAATATCACATGATCTCACTCATTTGTGGAATATAATGAACAATAGAAACTAATGAACAAAAGTAGATCCAGAGACATATAAGCATTGAATAGTCAAACCTCAGAGGGAAGGCAGGGCAGGGCAGGATGGAAGAAGGCGGGGCAAAGGGGGCAGTAAGAGATCAACCAAAGGACTTCTATGAATGCATATAAGCATAACTAATGCACACAGACAATAAGGGGTGAGGACATGTGTTGGGAGGCCAGAGCTGGCAGAGAGATATCAATGGGGTAAGGGGATACATATGTAATACTTTCAATAAAAAATAATTTAAATTAAAAATAAAAGGAAATCAAAAGCCATTTAGAAGGGAATGAAGGAAATAAACCACCTAAATTAATTTAAAAAGTGTCCTTAAAATACATGATGTCAGTACGCACAACTGAATGTGAGTACTGTAAGCTGAGGATTCCTTTAGAGGATTTTTAGAGGTGGAGGAACAGGCAATAAAGAGCACACTAGTGCCCTGGCTGGTTTAGATCAGTGGATTGAGCATTGGCCTGCAGATTGAAGGGTCCCAGGTTCGATTCCCATTCAAGGCACATACCTGGGTTGTGGGCTCGATCCCTAAAGGAGGCATGCAGGAGGCAGCCAATCAATGAATATTTTCTCTCATCATTGCTATTTATATCTTTCTCTTCCTGTCTGAAATCAATAATAAAAAAGAAGAGTATACAAGTCAGTTGTAGTACATAAACACTTTAGCAACACATAGTTTATTAAGTTCTCATTTCTTTTTGTTGTGGGTGCACTTAATCACTGTTTATTAAACAAGCACATCATAATGCATATACATTGTCGTACACAGCACAATAAAGCCCACCACAACAGAGATGTCATCTACCAAATTAGGTATTTTCCTTGGCTGTCCTCACACGCACACACCTGTGCCTATAGACAGCTGCTTGTCAGAGATTGCTCCCAAGTGTGTATCTGTGGTAAGAGGCTGTGAGGCAGGGCACTTTGGAACCTTTCCCCCTGGATTCAGGAATTAACCTAAGGGCACTTTGCCAGCATGGGTTTTGTTAGAGCACAGCAACATGGGAAAGAATGTGTCTGTGAGTTTAGGGTTATTGAGAGGTTGCTGTAGAAGTAAAACTTCCTTGAGGAATGATATTTCTTTATTCAATTCATCATGCAAGTTTAATGTAAGGCTTTGATGAACAGCTCCAGAGAATTAGTAGTATATATGCACATGTAGAGCTTACATCAGTGAGTTAAAAGAAAGTCTGCTATTCATCCACTGATGAATGTACCATTATAATGAAATATTGTGATATTAGAAATTGCTGGGGCAATAAGCAAACAATACATATGGTGTTCAACGTACTTTTTAATTGTTGTATCAGTGGATTTATTTAAATAATTTTTACTTTCATTATAGTATGTAAATAGTTGGGCAGCTTTTAATTTAACCCTGTTATCAATTCAATATTCAATATTAAGCCATATATTTATCAAGCGCTGCCTATGCTGTAGATACTGGAACTCCAGTTTTGAATGGGACTCTTGACACATCTCATGCTGACAGTGAATGATCAAACTCAAAGTATCAGGTATATAATTTATCACAGTGATTTAAAAATTGGGGAGAGAAAAGAAGTCTGTCTTTGTCTAGGCAAATATGCTCTAAAGGCTTCCAGAAACAATCTTCACTGGGTAATGCAGGCTATGCATTCAGTGGAATTGAGTCCAATCCATGATCCAGCAGAGCTTCAGCCCAGGTTTTCTTTAGAGCCTTTGCTACACACAAAGTTGGCTGATGTGCCATTCAGCATCCCAGCAGCTCTTTCTCTTCACACTAGCAATGGCAAAGCTTTGTGCAGAGGCATTACTGGCTGTTCAGAACTAAAACCATCCGTAAGAACCGGAAGAGGTTTTTTGCACACCTTATTAAGGTAGGCAGTAGTGTGTGTGTGTGTGTGTGTGTGTGTGTGTGTGTGTGTGTGTGTGCGCCTAAAAGCTGGAAGACATCTGTTGAGAGGAAAGTGCTCTTCCGTAGATCTGGCTGCCTCTATGTAAGTCTTCTATTCTGATGCAGGAGCGTGTGAGCAGTAGGTGGGAGGAGATGCTTTGTACTTGGATTGCTGAGGTCCGAATTAAGTGATATTGCACTGGCTAGTTAGAGACAGAATAAAGGGCTGGAGGATCAAAGCATTCCCAAATATATCCTTCTGTTATTTCTCTGCTCTCAAGTTAAACCACATCATGGTAGGGGAAATTAAAAAAAAAATCAGCAGTGAGGGCAAGTAGCCAAAATGTAATGTTTTGGAGTAGCTCTGGTTGTCCAGCTTTGGAAGTGTCCTTCTTATAGCCAATTTGTTTGTTTCCTCTGGAGGGGGTAGTTCGTATCCACTTCCCTCTCCCGGAGCAGGAGCATTTCCTTCTTCCATACTCTTAACAGGGAACAATAGAGTTTAACAGTAAGAAGAGATTATTATTATTATTTTAAAGCTTGTGCCCTCTGCTTTTAAAGGTGTTTCGAAGAGACTTCTGCTCAAGGGAATCCTGGCTGCTGTGTGTTAAGGCAGCAATTAACTTCTAGTGTTAGTGCTTGCATTAAATTGTCTCTTTATACTTTACTAAAGCAGTCATTAAAATTCAGTGGGGGGGGGGTAATCAAACTTTATCATAAAAATTGGCTTTGTTTAGAGTACCGTGAATTTTTTGAAAGCTGCCTTCAGTTTATGTATACATTGCTTAGAATATCAAAATTCTTTGTGCCACCACATTAAGACACACTAGATTGATCATCTATGTTGTGTTTTATTTGAACAAAAATACTATCATCAAAAGTTTGAATCATTCAATTCAAGTTGTCAGATGAAAATGTTTTTGTAACAAATTATTAGAGTTGGACACTCTGACATTCTACACTTCTTTATTCCAAATACTTTTGCAATGAACATATGGTTAGATGATAAAATAGTATGATTAATCTTTTGTTTATGGTTGTAAAAGTTATTAAGTGAGGTTTTACTTCCAGTAAGCATTTAGAAAAGACAGACAAAACAGGTTACTGAACTTCGAAGATATCTCTACACTTCTAAGTTTTACCTCTATTCACTTGGGTTGTGATTTAATCATTGCAAATGCCTCAGCCTCAAAGTAAATGCATTATTTACAATGAACTCTGCATTTCAATAAAGAGGAAACAGTTACGGAATCTCTGTTGTATATTCTAGTGTTGTAATTTATTTTGCTCTATTTATAACCTCCCTTTTCTCTCCGGAGGTTTACTTTGAAAATGAGACATGCTCAATAATAGGCTGACATTCAGCTTCTGTGTTTTAAATTTAAATGCTGTCAGTGTTATCACATCTGGAATGTGTGGGGAGAAAAGATACCAAGTTTTATTATTTAGATTAAATTGTGCAATTGCAGATTGATATTTTTCAATGCATTTTCATTATAGTTTCTGCCATGGAGGCAGCGTGAGGGCTTTCAGGAAGATGGAGTGGTGTAATTACCAGGTGCACACGTTCATTAATCCTTCCTGGCTAGAGAAAGCTTCAAGTTCTTCTCCAGTGGCCCATTCGTAAAGCTATAAATATCTAAATTGTGTCAGCCAAGAAGTCACACAGAATGGTGGCTCTTTTTGAGTTCAATTTCATGCACTGTTGCTTTGGTCTTGTGAGGGAAGCTTTGAATTCCTTAGGATAGTCTTGTTTGTAAAGTTGCAAAAACAAATATCAAATTGTTGAGGATTTAATTTAAAAGACATACTCTTCTTTCACAAGTAAATGATTGCAGGATGTGGGTCATAGCATGGTCTAATCTTTAAGAAAGTATTTGAGCTCCTTTTCTTTACCGTGCTTTTATCTTGTATAATCAAGATTACAGCTAAGATGTTGGTGACTTTTTAAAAGGATTTATGGCTTAGAGGGTCCAACAAGCTCTGTACTACTTCAAACCCCAGTACCCTTGTATGTTATCTTCAGCAGTGGACTGTTTGCATTGCATGTGGAGATTATATTAGATTTGGCCTAAAATAATATTGTGCAGTATTTTTTAGTGTGCTTACTTAATTATTAAATAATTCCAAAAAGAAGTTTTCTATGCAGAGACAATAAAAAGAAAGATATAAATTAATGTTAATTAAAAGTATACTAGTACACCCCAGTAATACTTTTCTTCTTATATATTTTCTTGTTCTCAATTGAAGTATCTAAAATGATAGAGACATCTTTAGGTAACCTATTCTTTCTTCAGAATACACCTATGAACTCATCTAATAAGAACACCTTGAGAGTGAATATATTCTCTTCATTGGAAAGATAACATATAACATGCACACACATATATATTTTAAAATTTATGATATTGTTTCCTTTTATGTGATAAAATAAAGGAGAACCGGCACATATTAAAAATGAGTATACACAATATATTTATATTTTAAAGTTTACTCTAAAGGTCAAAATTGATGTCAAAGTCATTTTCTAATTCTTTATGTGGATGCGTTGGCATCTTTAGAAGTTCTTACAACATTATTTGTAGATTTTTTTCCAGAACATTTAAGAATGTATTGCAATTTCAAAACTCCCTCTCTCTCTCTCTCTCTCTCTCTCTCTCTCTATATATATATATATATATATATATATATATATATATATATATATATAATTACTTTTAAAATTACAGTAATTAATATGATCTTAAAACAAATGTCCAAGTGCACTTTCATTCTCTTGAGATTGTAGTAACATACATTTATAGCTAGTAAAAGAAAGGATATAGCATAATTCTATTTGAATTTGAGTACAAAAATGTGTATATGTGTGGTTGTGTGTCTTGTGAATGTGTTATTTAAAAAGATAAGTGGAAAGACAAATATAAGATTCAGGGACTTTTGCCTTGGCTTTTATTAGTTAAAAACACAGTAAACCCCCTGACCATCTCCTTTCTGGGGGTCCTTCAGGAACTGTCCAGCACCATGATCAGACTAGAGATGATTATATTCATAAGAGAGGAAGAACCTTTAGGGAAAACCAGTCTTTTAAAAATTAGTTGCAAGTTCTGCAAAATATGATTATATATTTACACAACATCTCTAATCAATATCTAACAGTTACCTACTTCCAAATTGAACACATTTGATACCTGAAAGGAACATTGCAATATGTTCATATGTGGTATGCATCTTTAAGAAAACTTTAATGGAATCATGGGGAAAATCCGTCTGCTTTTCTTTTTCTGTTGAATAACAAATTGAATTTAATAGTGTGTGTGGCATTTTGTATGCTTGCATGTATGTACATGCATTCATGTTCAAAAGAACATAATAGTCACAGGCCAGGGTTGTTTAATCAACTATCTATTTGAACATATAGAGGAAAATCAATGCAGTCTGACAGTGTCAAATTAACAAAAAATATTGGTGCACCCACAGTAATAAACACTGAGTCTATCCCTAATAAAATGGAAGAGAAAAAGTAAAATCTTAGTAGCCAATAAACAAAAAAGTAAACCTTGGTTCATTGTCCTGTTATTGAGTATCTATAAAATCTCTCAATAAGAGTCTTAAGGAATTTTGAATGATGTTCAAGAACTACCTCTACTATAGGTAACCGTGGAGTAAGGGCTCCCATTGCTAACTCCTGCTGCCTGTGCTTGTGAAAATGTAGATAACAGGGAAGAATCATGGTGTTTTCTAGAAGGAACAGTCTTGTTTCATGGCCTGACTGTATAACAATGCCTATAGAAAACTCAACCTACAAAAGAAACAGTTGTACTGACTGCCTTTAAGATTGTCACTTTGCCACTAAACTCTGACCACACCCTTACCTCCAGAGGCAAAAAAACCCACAAACAAACAAACAAAAAACCCCAATAATAATAAAAGCAGGAGAGATAGTGTCATCATCTGTTCCGTAAGCAAGTTTATGACTAGGGAACTTGAGCAGCCCCTAAACCCACTTTTACCTCTGAGGAAAGGACAGACATCATATCATTTTCTAACCCATTTCATGTATACTCCTAATTTGGGACAGCAGGCAGTGTACTTTTTTTTTCTTTCTTAAAATGGCTGAGGTTTTTTTATTTCTGGTATATTCAAAATATCACTTTAGGTTTCTCTCCAGCTGTTTTATTGGTTCTAAATTAACCTCAAATTTTTCTTTAATACATTTTATCTATTGTAAAAAAGTACAATAATAATACATACTCACTGGAACAAGTCAAACAATACAAAGTTATATGGAGAACACATAGATGTAATATTCTCCCCTTTCACACTCCTAATATTCACATCTAAGAAGTATGAGCTTCTCCATTCATTTTCATTCAAGCCTAAATTTTCATCTAAGAATGAGGAGATGCACCAAGTTCCTTTAGACAGACCCAGTGTAGTTTGCTTATCTTCCTCCTTAGCTGCTTTCCTTGGAATTGACTGTACTTATCTAAAGATGTTTAGAACAAGTGCTCACGTTCATAGTAACAGAAAACACTCACTGCTTGCATCATCAACTTTGAAAAGAATATCCACATCTAAGGGATCACTAAGGAAGTTAGAAACATCCTTTCCATTACCATTATTCTCATTAGTGTTATCAAGAAATATAACATCTTAGATTTAAAACTAACAGGAGCTTTCCATTTTGTGTGTGTGTGTGTGTGTGTGTGTGTGTGTGTGTGTGCGCGCGTGTGTTTTGTTTTGTTTTGAGATTCTTGCCCAACACAATTTTAGCAACAATAAAGCTGGTGAGACTGTTGCCTCTTTCATGATGCTCAGATCCTGGGATAGCACCCTCACCTCCACAAATAGTGCTAGGTAGTCAAGCGTTTTATAGGCTTTGGAGTTAAATATAACAGTGATATCCTAATTTAGGCATTATATCACCAGCAGCACTAGTGACAACAATAAGAAAAATAATTGATGATGGCAGCATTAAGGTTATCATGCACTGTGTACTGTATTAGTCCTTCACATCATTACTTTCCATCCTCACAACAGAGTGCTACATACAATTGCCACTAACAATTGTGTTGTTGGGTGTCAGTGCCTGGGCTAAGTGCTGGGCAAATATTGCCCTGTTTCATCCTCATGATAACATTTGATGTTATTTTCATTCTCAAGTGAAGAAACATGCTGAAACCGGTTTGGCTCAGTGGTAGAGCATCGGCCTGTGGACTGAAAGGTCCCAGGTTCGATTCCAGTCAAGGGCATTGGTTACGGCACATCCCCAGTAGGGGGTGTGCAAGAGGCAGCTGGTCGATGTTTCTCTCTCATCGACGTTTCTAGCTCTCTATCCCTCTCTCCTCCTCTGAAAAAAATCAATAAAATATATTAAAAAAAAGAAATATGTTTTCTCTAGGTGGTGATATTAGAGTTCTACTTCTATTTCTTTGCATCTGTTTTTATTAAATGTACTAGAGGCCTGGTGCATGAAATTCGTGCACGAGGGAGTAAGGAGTCTCTCAGTCAAGTCTGCACCCTTTCACAATCTGGGACCCCTCAGTGGATGTCCAACTATCAGTTTAACATTCCTCTTGCAATCCGGGACTGCTGGCTCCTAACTGCTCACCTGCCTGCCTGATCACCCCTAACTACTTGCCAGCCTGCCCGATGACCCGTGACCACTCTGCCTGCCTGCCTGATTGCCCCTAACTACTCACCTGCCTGCCTTATCACCCCTAACCACCTCCGCCTCGGACCCCCATCACCACGGCTTTGTCTAGAAAGACATCTGGAATGATGTCCAGAAAGTTGTTAGGCTGCCTGGTCTAATTAGCATATGACACTTTTATTATTATGCATTGGGGTACTGCCAGGGAACATGCTGGGCTGCAGGATTGATCCAAGGTGGGAGGCATGCAGGAGGCAGCTGATCAGTGATTCTCTCTCATCATTGATGTTTCTATATTTCCCTCTTCCTTTCTCTTTGAAATATATATATATGTATATCTTGGGTGATTTGGTTACAGGATCATATAGGTTTAGGTAGCAAGTGTACAATTCTATACTACATGATATATATTGTATTGTGTTCCCACCACCCAAAGTCAAATCTTCTTCAATCATTATATATTTGACCCCCTTTATCCTTCACTATCCATCTATCCTTCCTTCCCTCTGGTAACCACCACACTGTTATATATTTATATGAGTTTTATTTGCTTGTCTTGTTTGTTCATTTGTTCCTGGGGTGCTTTCACTCTCAACAACCAGTAGACCAAAGAAGATTGCAATGTGTCTTAGAATTGACATCCCTGTGTGGGGAAGCCCTTATTTAGTCAATGTTTGATAGTCACAGAAGCATAAATCTTTAATATATTTTGCCTCCAATTGAGAAGTTCAACAGTGTTACCTACATTGTCATCTGGACTTTCATGCCACACACTTTGGGACTCTTTTCCTTCCACGTCCCACTTTTCTAGTTCCTAACCAGTGTTTCCTGGAAACATGTCCTGTTAATGGTATATCACTTTTACATGAAGCCTTATCTCAGAACCTCCCTTGAGGAAAACTGAACTAAAATATTATCGATATATGAAATTTATTGGTGAAAATAGAACAACTCTCAGTAAGTGACCAATATGATACTGGTCCAAATTTTTCTAAGTCCTTATTTCATCTCTTTAAGTAGTAGAGTCAACTGCAATTAATTTTTTAACTGTTAGCTAACAAATACCTACCTCACATATGTTTCATAGCATATTATATCTATAGTATAATCAGAACATTATAGTCAATGAATATTTTATATTTGTATAGCTGAGAGGCTATTGACTTCCTTGGGCCACAGTTTCTTCATCTGTAAAATAAACGCATTAATGCTGCCTATCTCAGAGTATATGAGAACTAATAAATTATATATGTAAACTGTTGAGAATCGTTTGGCAATTACTCATGCTCATTAAACATTATCTGTTTTATTATTACTGATGCTTCTTGGGCATCCATTATGAACTATGTAGTTTTTACTGGTGTTAAATAAAATTCCTACATAAAGAACAAGTATATATAATGCTATAGGCATTGAAATTTGAACCATAGAAGAGAAGGTAATTGACTAGAGCCTCACTAGAAGCCTGACTGGTGGTTCTGTGTATCCCTTTAGCCTTGGCTCATCAAGAGAAAACCTTGGAGACATTTCTGCTGGATTCAGCAGATCAATTTAACAAAGATGAATGACATTTTGCTTGAAATGTATTTAATGACAGTTGACTTTTGCTAATTTCATAATTTTTAGATTTTAGGAATTGTGCAGTCTTTTTTTGAAGTAGTATGCAATAAAATGCATATCCATTTGTCACTTTGTTATTTTAACCACATCAGAGAAAGTATTTAGTGTGAAGACCATAGCCAAGTGAACTTATAATGCTCAGAAACTATTTTAGCAGTGGTAAAATTGCTGCAATTTATATTCATCAAATTGCATCATTTGACTTATTTTAGAAAAGTTATTAACTTTTGAGGAGAAGTCTTCAGAAGCATTCAAATGAGTATAAGATAGCACTACTCGTATACATGAAGTTCATTTAAAAATATACTGCTAGAAATTATATTTAGCTATGGTATTTCTACAAAGATTAATTTCTACTTTATTTTGGAGGAATTTATTTTGTATTTTTGAATGTGTAAAGCCCCTAGAGTAAAGAATTATCACGTTACCTTTTACAATAATATTGTTTTATCAAATGGAGGGGATTCTGGGGTGGGAAATGAGACAAACCACAGTAGTCTTACTAAGCCACTTCACAAGTCAGCACTGAATTAGGATAGGTAGAATGTGATGTTTATTTATTCCTGAATGGCTTATTGAAAGTGATATGATTGATTTCAAGATACTATCAATGAATATAATAAATAACTTAAAGTTAATTTCAAAATACCTTAACAAATCTTTTCCTCATCGCTTTCAACATCTAAAATTGTTTTCTTATTACTAAAGTAACACAGTATGTATATTAGTAGTTGTGGTGTTGAAGTTGTAATAGTACCGTGTTTCCCCGAAAATAAGACATCCTCTGAAAATAAGACCTAGCACATGGAAAAATAAGACATCCCCTGAAAATAAGATCTAGTGCATCTTTGGGAGCAAAAATTAATATAAGACACTGTCTTATTTTCGGGGAAACAGGATAGTAGTAGTAGTAGTAGTAGTAGTAGTAATGTAATATTATATAAATAAAATGCATAGATTTAAGTAATTTATATGGATTTACTTATTTAATCTTCTAAATAAACCTTTAAAGTAGCTATCACTACTATTGCCACATTAAAATGAGAATGTGGAATATTTTTTGAGTATTAAATTACTTATCTATTTAAATAAAATTATGAAACACCAGAATTAATTTTAACATGGTGACATTTAGTCATGTTCAAATTTATATTGAATGTGTTTATTGTTGATTTATTTATTTATTTATTTATTTTTATATGCACAAAAATATAACATACTAAAAACACATCATATTACTTTTTTAAATTCATTAAAATTGGTTTATCAATTAAAAAATGAGAAAGTGGATATATGTGAAAGGATTAGCTAAAGAACATATATGCATACCTCATGGGCATGGACAACAGTTTGGTGAAAGCGAGAGAGGGGAAGGCCATGATGGGTGGAGGTGGGCAAAGTAGGGAGATTGGGGACATCTGCGAATAGTGTCAACATTCCAAATTTTTAATAAAAATAATTTTACAATGAGGAAGTTGAAATATAAATAAATTAAGTAATTTGTTTGAATCTGAACACTTTTCAAATGACGAAGTGAGAATTCAAACCTAGACAGTAAAACTACAGGTTTAGCTTTCTTATTAGTATGCTACTGTGAAAATCTAAGCACCAGTTGGAAGCCATGATTAGCATTTGCTGTATAACTTTCTGGCCTTTTTTTTCTATTTGACACATCTGCCATACAGTCACAAATTCAAAATAATCCCATTTATTACTTATTTTTTCCTGTATTCTTTACAATGTAGTTTATACAGCTGTATTATTTTATAGTACATATTTTTCTAAAAATCTGTTTATCAATTATCAGCAAGTCTACTTCAGTAGGAGCATGAAGTGTGCTCAGATAAGATTAGTGTAATGAAAAGATCTCATAGATGAAGATGATGATTATATTTATGATAATGAAGTTAATAACAATAGTGCTACTGATACTAACAATGAAGACAGCTTTTTCTTTATATCGGGTTATACTGTGCCTGACATTCTACTCAACATCTTAATGCATTGTCTCCTTAATGTTCACAACTGGTTATGAGGTATAAGTACCACCATGATGGGCAAACTGAGGACCCCAAAGATAGCATAGCAAGTAAATGTTGGAACTGGAGCAGATATCCTGCTATCATCAGTTCTGGTTTCCATTCTTGCCTTGGCAACGTAACAGCTTTAAGACAAGGGATATTTAAACACATATGTTAAGTCTTGGTTTTCTCATGTGTAAATGGTACCTGGAATAAGTTCCTTAAATTATTATTGTCATGATTATATGTCTCACAGTGTTGCAAAACATCTATGAGGTTGCTCATTAACTGAGAGCTAGCTCTATATCTAATCTGTGCATAAAACGCATGGACATATGTGACAGACTATTAAGAGCCAAAGTAATCAATACTTATTGAACTTTATGTGTCAGATTTAAATAAATAACAATATCATAAAATAGGTCCTATTATTACCCCGTTTTATAAAACCGAAGGAAGAAAAATTAAGTAATTTGACAAAGATCATGTAAATGCTATATATCCATCTATCTACCTGTCTGTCATTCTATTCATTAATCTAACGAGTTATTTATCTTTCTCACTCTTGCTCTCTCTCCTCCCTCTCTCCATCTATGTCTTTAATTTTTATCTAACTACAGGTTTTAATTACATGAACACATTTTACAGAATTATGGGACTGAATAAAGAATCTTCAAGTTTGTTTTCTGTTAATAATAGACATCAGTGAGAATTTGTTTTAAAAAGCAATAAGCATTGTTCTATGCACATATGGGAAGAATGTTTTAAATAAGAGAGATGCATACTATGAAATGATAATAACATGGAAAATCTGAAATTTTACATAGCAATTTTATGTACCTTCTCATTTGACTCTTACCACAATCTATGGGGGTACTGTTATTATTTTCTACATTTTATTGGTTAGATTTCATGTGGATTCAATAAAAACTACTTATATATTTAAATAAATATATAAGCTTAGTGAGGTTAATAAATATGCTGGTGTCTTGCTCTTATAACCCTACAATTAAAGCACAGTAACTGATGAATGAAAGTAATAGAAAAGTAATACCTTTGATATTATTGTAGTATTAAATTGTAACTATATTATTCATTTCAGTTGGTGAATTTCAAGAGGCTATAATGTGGTGGCTTCTCTGATATATATTTGAATTCATTTAGGCATTATAATTAGAAGGTATTCTATACATTATCTGAAATGTGAATGTACTCACATGGAGATAATATAACAGAGTGAGAAATGACAGTGTTTTGCTCTTTGTGATTTTTAACTTACAGGAAATCATTGTTGTCTTAGAAATTGAGGAAATAGTGAACCAATTCTTTCTACTAGAATATCAACACATTTTAACATAGTTCTCTTGCAGTGCAACTGAGCAGGAAGCCCTCAAAACCATTCACTACTGCAAGAAGCATGTTGTGCTGAACTTAAAACACCTTTTCTTTACACCTCTTTGAACTGTTTTCTTCTAAGAGACTTCAAATGCCATTAAATTTAGCATCAGTTGGAGGCACACAAGGCATATTACAGTGAAAGCCCCAATGGATGTGTGTTACTGCTATTCACAATATTTTTGTGTGTATGAGCCTTATTTATTATGTCTTGCAAGTTATGAAAATACTATTATTCATAGTAATAAGCCCATTTCAAACAAAATTCAAACAATGACTGATTTTTAAAGAATTTATGCACATGTAACAGGTTTGAATATATTTCCAATCTTAAAACTTAGATATTTTATGTCCCTATGATATTGTTTGAGACAGTGAGGATTTTGTTTGTTTTCTTATTTATGATATTATACTCTTTCAAGAAAGTGTACTTAAAACTATGGATATTTAAAATTTTTATTATTGAAAGTATTACATATGTCTAATTTTCTCCCTTTTGACCCCCTCCATCCCACCCTCATTCCCCACCCCAGGCTTCCACTACCCTATTATCTATGTCCATGGGTTACACATATATGCATACGAGTTATTTGGTTGATCTCTTCCCACCCACCTCCTCCTTCCTCCTTCCTCCTTCCTCCTTCCTCCTTCCTCCTTCCTTTTGAGATACGACAGTCTGTTCCATGCTTCTATGTCTCTGGATCTATTTTGTTCAACAGTTTTTGTTCGTTAGCTTCCGCATATGAGTGAGATCATGTGATACTCATTTTTGAAAAGCAACTAAACTCTTGCCTAATCACATAAATAATTTAGCATAATGAAAATTAAATGTGATCTTTAGCCATCACTGTTTTATTTATTACTAGTAGTGCTGTGCACGAATCCATGTGCTAGTATTCCTGTGCATGAATCCATGCACCAGTAGCTCTCTGTGGCCCAGAGGCCAATCCGAGGCCAGGCATGGAACACTTGCCTCATTGTAGTGGCAACAAAGCAAGCATTCTGCCAGGCCGCTCATGCTGCCCACACTCAGCAGCTCCCCGCCCCTCAGGATTGGGGGACTGTGTCAGGGCTCAGAGGACTGGGCACCACCATCTTGTGTCTGTGAGTCCTGCCATCTTTGTGACAGAATGATGGTTAATTTGCATATTACCCTTTTATTAGATAGGATTCTGTTTCCATTTTTTTTTTCCTTTTACCAAAGATCCTGAAGAGTGTAGTCTTTTGGTCTTGCCTATAATTTTATTTTCTCTCAATATAAAACCCTAATATGCAAATAGACTGAACTGCAGAACAACTGAACAACTGGTCGCTATGACTTGTGCTGCCAACCAGGGAGTGCACACAGAACATAATGAACGTCATCAGCAGGTGACAGAGCATGGAACATGGCAGGCATAGGCTGCAGCGGGATGGTGGAGCAAGTGAGCAGGGTGCCAGACCAAAGAAGGACACCAGTCGCTGTCATCAGGGCAAGCCTCTGGTGGCTACTGAAAATTCTTTGCTCTGGCATGCTGCAATTCCGCATGGAATTGGCACTTGCACATGCTGCCAGCATCAGAGCTGCCACTGCACCCACTGCTGCCACTGGCCCCAATCTCAGCATTATCAGAGGATGCAAGCAGATCTTGCACCTTCAGTATATAAGAGTGGTGGCAGGAGCATGACTGCCAGCAGACAGGGGGCCAGGGGCCATGACTGTAGGGGCTGGACGGGGGCACAGAGGATGGACCAAGACCACCTCTATGCTCACAACAGCCTCACAGCCCATAATTTCTTTCAAAGTGCATGAATCCGTGCACTGGGCCCCTAGTAATATCATAATAAGATGATCTTAACTTTCAAATAGCATCCACATATGTTAATGTTAAGTACTAATAATACAAGTGTATTAGAAGCAACTTTTATTTAAGTCAGATTATAAATTAATTTACTAGAAATCTTACTTTGGGTATTTCTCTGTAATCACTGCTACATAATAAACATGCCAAGGTTTGGTATGCCTTTTTTTCCATACTAATTTAATAGTATAAGTAATGGGGAATCCAGACCATTTTCATGATGGCATCCAGAGAGAATCAGCCCATACTTTGTTTACATGCTTTTATTAAAACCTAAATGAGAATCCATCTGAGTGGAATGGAGAACAGTTAAGTTTTGAGGTGGCAGATTTGAGGTAATTCTATGGCAGCAGAACCCTGCTGGAGGGAAATTGTTTGCAGCATCTTTTATAATTGTATCATCTAGATTATGTCTTATGTCTTATGAATTTATGGATTTCTAGGAAACATCATGACTTCAAATGCTGTATTGTAATAGAATAGAGATAAATCTGGATAATTATTTGCCTACAATATATGAGATATAGGCAAGTCTTAAGAGTTTATAAGCACTAATATATTTACCATGTCATACATCATGTTTGAAATATATGGTTTGAGATTACACACAGTAACCAATTAGTGAATGTTGGTCTTCAGTACATAATTGACACTAAAATACAAGGATTTGTTTGTACTTTTAATTCTAATGAAAGTACCTGGCAGCCTACAATATGTAGTTAGTTCTCACTATTTGAATTACATGGGTTTATTGTGCAGGACCAAATCCTTGACTTAATGGATCTAACCTAATGCCCAATGAGACTGAGTTGTGTTGGAAAAATATGTTATCGTGTTATATAAAAAGTTTCCAAAATGAGTGGTTCAATTAAATATTTTTATTGGAATGTACAGTGATAAATTCCATGCATTTGTGCATAGTATAATAGTTAGAATAGGATGAACAAGGGTAGGGGAAACTTCTGCTACAACATTTAGTCATATTCAGTATATTGGGAGTAAGCTCCTACTACAGCCTTCTATGTCAGGTATTGAGGATAAAACAAAAAACAAATAATATATGGACACAGCCTTTGATTTCATGATCTGGTAGACCTACAAAAGTTGTCTCAGTGCAGTGAAGAGAAAATAGAAAAGATGCTCCAAGCAATATGGGCAAATCCAGATGTAGAAAGGAGGTATTATACCTAGAGGACAAGAAGAAACCCATGGTTCATGAAGAGTGATTTTGGGGATGCTAGATAAAATATTAGGCTCCAATGCTAAGATGAGACTCAGTGACAGACCAGATTACATTGACAATAGTTTCATAAAGACAATTGTGTTGGATGCGTATATAATTATATTATTCTTTATGCCAGATTATTAATATGCATGGTGCTATTTCAACAGTCATGCACAAAGTGTGTGTTAATATATATTTGAAAGTACTGAGGCTCAGAACATTATATAATTTTCACAAGGTCACACAGTAAGAAATGAAAGGTCTGAAATTTAGAATCATATCTGCCTGACTTCAAAGACTGTACAACAGTTTATTCTCTCTCTCTCTCTCTCTCTCTCTCTCTCTCTCTCTCTCTCTCTCTCTCTCTCTCTCTCTCTCTCTTTCTCTCTCATCTCAGATAGCAATGAGTCCATATAATCATGGAATGAATCACATTTTCTTTTAACTATTGTATAATGACTTGCATTAATGAAGAAAGTACAATATTCTGTTAATTATTCTTAATTATGTCTTTACTTAATCTTCCCAAATTTTCTGTGAAGTGGATAGTACAGGTAACATCCAAGGGAACCCAATAAGTCCAAGTAAAAGAACCAAAATTTAAAGCCTTTTGTTAAAACCCCTTTTTCTCAGAGGCTGGAAGGGCAGTGAAGGTGGATAAGTAGGGTGGATTATTCCTTATGTAATCTTTTGAGAACATCCAAAGAAAGGAGAGTCAGCAAATGTGCCTTGATGTGGAAGCTTTAATATAGTCTGCTCTTTAGAAGATATATTTTCTCTGCAGTTGTCTCTCAGTACATCAAGGAGAGGCCTAACCCATGTTCTAGGGCCTAACCCATGTTCTAGGGCCTAACCCATGTTCTAGGCTTCCCTCTCCACTTCTACCATAACTAACCTTATTCTATAACTCAACTCCTTGTCTCTATTCTCCAGGACATTTATTTCCTACCTTCTTGATTTTATCTCCAATTATGTAAGCACTATGAGGGAAGGTACCTTGTCAGTTTTTTTTTTTTTTTATCAGTATATTACCAGTATCTAGCAGCACTAGAGATATAGTCAGCCCTCTCTATGCATTTGGGGAATGAATGAATGAATCAGGAAATCTAATCCATATTCACTGTATCTTTTGTTTCCATCTCTCTTCTCCTGCATGTTATCATCTTGCCATTGTGGTCTGTGCAGTTTGACTCAACAGATTTAATATCCAAGAAAAATCAATGGATAGAGCGTCAGCTTGGGGACGGAAAGGTCCCGGGTTCGATTCTGGTCAAGGGCATGTACCTTGGTTGCGGGCACATTCCCAGTGGGGGGATGCAGGAGGCAGCTGATCGATGTTTCTCTCTCATTGATGTTTTTTAACTCTCTATCTCTCTCCCTTCCTCTCTGTACAAAATCAATAAAATATTTAAAAAAATAATATCCAAGAAAAGTTTGCATCTACTGCCTATTATCCTCACAAGAGACCCCAAAGCTCGTTATTTCATGTGAAGCAGCCAGCCATATAGAATTATTTTTTAAATAAAATTAAGGCTTTCTATAAGAGTTTTTCTTTGTTAATAATTTGAGAAACTATCCAAAATCTCATGTTTGTATCGATCTTTACTATATTGAGTTCTGAATTTTTTCTTATGAATTACTCTTTAATAAGTGGTTCTTTAAAATAAGGATAAGGATAAAATGTTTAGGAGAACTAGAGGCAGAGGAAAATAACAATTGCAGGCTTTAGGCTATTCATACTAATTGCCATTTAGTAAAGAGAGCACACTGAGGCAATTCAGAAGTGGAGAATTAACTAGTTCTATTAATTTTAAAATGCTAAATATTACTGCAGATGCAGTAGTGATCTTAGTGATAAGGTGATCAGAACTCTATTTCTATGCTATTGACTACTATAAATTTATCAATAATAAACAAATTGTGATTGCAGCTGTGGCTTACATGTACCTGTATGAGTAAAATTTAGTAGTTAAAGTATCTGCCATTTTTCTTTTAATAACCAATATAATTGTGAAAATTATTTGTCTAAATCATTTGAAAACAAAACCTATATCAATACAAACTTTGGAAAGTGGCTGTCTAATAATGCTTTTTGATAATTGAATTTTCTAATATTTTTCTGTTGGGACTTAGATTTTACCTCAGTGTTGGTGATCTTTATATGCATCTTAAATATTTTTGACAGTGATTTAGTCTCATAGTGTAATCTTGTAAAAAATTAACTATGTAAATGTGGCTAGACCATATAAAATCATTATTTTATAACTTAGCCCATTTAATTACTTCAGTTTAACTCAGTTTTGTTTTTAGAGGAGACACAGTTTTCTAGGAGGTATGTGTCATAGCACCAGATTACCTTACAGAATCTTATAAAAGGTGAATCCCAATTACATCTTTAAATCTATTGAAAATTCAGTCATAACTTTTGATTATTGACTAAGTATTGGCAGGTTTACAGAACTAGTATGTAAACAGATGACGGAAATGAGAGAGGAATAAGTAGTAATTTTAGTGTACCCTTCCCTTGCACAGAAAAAAATGCATTCATATCTGTTTAGGCTTTTTGAAGAATATAGATGTATCAAAATATAAAATAACAACTTATATTTTCTTCTTTTTGTTTGCTTCTAGTATTAAAAAAATGAAAATTTACTATTAAGAATTAGCCAGACTCTTCTCTTTCACTCATGTTTCTCTATTTTCTCTGACTTTCTTTTAAAAAGCATAGGATTCTAAACTATTTTTAGATATTTATTGTGAAATTATTAGTTGCATTTAACAACTAAACAAATACTACATTGTAATGTTTAGTGAATTTTAACAGTTATTAATTTGAATTAAAGTCTGTATGATTCCTAAAATAATGCTTTTTAGGTTTGGAGTATTGAAGGATGAATTCATGAAGAAGATGCCTAAAAGTAAGAAATTATTTGAAAAAGGAAAACAGAGGGAAATGATTTATAAACCGAAACAGTGTCATAAATGAAGCATCAATACTATAAATTTAAATGGCTTATGTGAGGTCTAATAAAACAGCTTAGTGATATCCAAACCATTGCTTTGTTAGAAATACCAGGGACAGGTTGGCTGGGGATTCAGGTGAGAAACCATGGGGAAACTAGTGTATAAGCAGGACTTTAGTTCCCTCCTCAGAATTATATGAGGATGTTTGCTAATATGCAGATGCCTGAGCCCACCAAAACCTCACAAATGGAATATCTGGTGATATCACCCAGGGAATCATAGACAGCTCTCATAACTGGTCATTCAATAGGCAGGACTGAGAGTGTATATTATATTAAATAATTACATATAGGGGTCACAGGAGGGTTGACAGTTCTACCATACAGCAATCTAGGTTGTAAGCCAAGGCCTAGAAATTTTTTAAAAATCAGGTATTCTGCCAAATGAAGGCCTGGTTTAATGCAGAACCATGGACAGCTCAGAGGCAGTCTTATTTCTCTATGAATCTGAAGTTTAATACTGTGGTTTCATTTGTGGGCAAGTTTCATTTTGGCCTCACCAGCTCTACCCTAGAAGAAATAACTTTTCTTTTTAAAAAGGTCATCCCCCGATTAATGTGTGTCAAACTTCCCCTTATCAGTCACTCAGCATTCGTGTACGATGGGATGTCTGGTGAATGGATTAGGATTTTCTTTGCAGAGCTGAGATTGGCTCACTTGCATTGTTCATGATGTTTTCTTTCATTAAATTTTTGTCCATTCCTATAGTTCTATACTGCAAAATATTTTATGGCTCTTAGGAGTTCCTCTGAAGTTGTTATTGATACTCCCCCCCCAACATATCTTTTTTTTTTTTTTTTTTTTTTTTTTTTTTATCAATGGGGCATCAGATGCTTGGTGTGATGACAGTGAAATACACAAACCAGGTGGAGGAATTAATGAGGGCAATGATTTCAAGATTTAGATCTCCAAGATTAATTACTTATAACTTAACTCAGTATTGTAAATTAGTTTAACAAACTTGAGGTCAAAATAACACATGTGCAAAAAACCTTTGTTATCTGTACTAAGATGCATGTTTTCGATAATATCTTTTTCTAGATGGCAGTAAAAGAAACATGGAGAGATTTACTTTGTTCATCAGAGAATTGTAGTGTGTACGTCATGGGATGGTTAGTGGTTATTATCAGTTTGGATCCCAAAATAAACAAAATGCTGATTATGTTTTTTTTAAGAACTTAGAACCAAGTACCAGACTATGCCATGTTCATGTCAGAATTCATTTCTAACCTTTAAGGGTTTCTCTTGTTCACTTTTACTATGATTTGCATTAATTTGCTCTCTGGACTTTTGTAGATTGACCTTGGTTGCCAGAAACGGAATGTTCTGTGTTAAAGAACATAGGCCCTATTCAAAGTTACCTAAGCAGAGAGGAGAGTGTGACCAATTGCCTAGGTAATATGTAGTGACAACAGAAATATTATGCTAGTATAAATGCATTAAGTTTTCTGTTCTCAGTGGGTATCATATCTGAAGGCCTGGCTGGGACACACCAGATAAGACAGACTGAGAAGGGATAGAATACCAATGACCTTGCAAGTAGAGGGAACCAAATATTGAAGAGATATACCCACAAAACAGCCATTTAAATTTTAAGGATTTGTTTACAGAACACAGTGATAAATGTTACTAAAACAAAAACTGTGATTTCCAGCTATTGTTAACTATGAGAAGTTAAATACCAAAAAATCCCAATAAAATATAAAGTTCATAATTTTCTATAGGTTTAATGTTTGATTCATTAAACCAGATAATTATCAATTATATATGTAGTCAGATATTTCTAACACCATGAATTCTAAACAGTTTATTATACCAATTTTAATTAAGGTCCTAATTATACCATGCTGTCTATGAATTTCACTACTAAGTTTTAGTATCATCATTTGGTCCTATGTATCTTGATTTTTGTTTGTGTCTAGTAATGATAACTGCAAATTAGGTGCCCATTGGTATTAAATAAAGGAGTATATTTTAATTGAAAACTATTATAAAGTTATATATTCAAGATAACCTAAAATATTCAACAACTTTAACTTAATTATTTTGTGTGAACCACTTTTAAGTAGCTAATAAAGCATGCATGTAAACAAAAATAAGCAAATTACCAGATTGATTATGTGAACATCATTTATTCTTCTAAAGCATGAATTTTTCAAACATGCCTTTTATTACTGTTTTAAGAAAGAAATTATTTACATATATTTGCATGTAGATCACTTTGAGTTTCCAATAATTTTTATAGCCTATTTTTATTAATGGTTTAACTGACAGATCTAATAGACTATTACTTTGGAAAGTTGTACAAAAATACATATCTGTAGCTTAAATGACCCAGGATACCTTTTTGGTTTTGGAAATATTCTTGTTACAGAATCTTTGCTAATTTTGAAATCTAGACAATCTTAGGAATATCTTTAAGAAATGAAAAATATGTGGGTCTTGGCATTTTGGTAGGGCATTTTTCCTTTGTACATTTTTTGTAAAGTCTAGACCAGAAATGGGCGTAAAAATTGACTCCCGCTTTAATAATGTATTTCATAGATAAACCAATAAGTTTAATTCTTATCTTGCTACAGTCAGCTTATAACTCATTGTTTGCAACTTACATAAGTGATGAAAGTCTTCATCGCTAAAGATCCCTTAGCTTCTTCTCACATGGACCCTATTGTCTTTTTGAATATTTTGCCTACAACAAAAAAATGAATTTATCAAGTATCTTTTTCTCTTTTGTACTAATGAGACTTCCATAAGTAAGTAACAATAATTCCTGATGCCTATGAAGTAACCAATGACCCTTTGAAATAACCTAATCCTGAAAAAAAGAAAAAAAAAAGGAGAATGATAATAGTCAACAATATCATAATTAAACATATAATTTAGCTTTTCGGAAGTGATGAAATCTCTATATGTATCTTCATGGAATGCCCCCTTTGTCTGAATCCTTGCCTCTGTGCTCTGCTCACAGTGGAAAAAAATGATGTTTTTATCCCTATTACCCAGTGCCATTCGTTTTTCTCTTCCTTCTCTTAATTTCCACTCAATCCAAATGAACCCACTTCTATCATCTGTTTGCTCAGTTACTTTAGTACTTGATACTAGTTCTGGAATTGGGCAATCAAAAGTCTTTATTTAGAATCAAGTTAATTCAATAAGTATTTATTGAGTACTTACTATGTGTCAGGCACTACTTCAGATATTTTGGATACATCAGTGAACAAAAGAGCAAATATGCAAGCCCCTGGATTATTACATGGCTCAGACATAACAAACGGGTAAATTATACAGTGTGTTAAAAGATGATGAGTGCTGTAGAAAAGAAGAGGAAGATCTTTTGATGTGCATTATAATTTGAATAGAATCAAGGTAGTACTTTCTGAGAAAATGACATTTGAGCAAACGCAAGAATGAGGCAAGTGAGTGCATCATGTTAGATATCTGAGGGAGAATAATTTTGGCCTGAGGGAATACTCAATTCAGGATTCCTAACTCTTAAGTTAATCTGCTCTTGCTGGTACTTTATTTACATATGACTACAGTGAATATATATGAATATATATATATATATATATATATATATGTGTGTGTGTGTGTGTGTGTGTGTGTGTGTGTGTGTGTGTGTATGTATAAAATGACCAGATTATTATGATCTCTGAATGCATAATAATCTGACCACTAAAAATAGCAAATAAAGTTTCAAAACATATAATAATGGAAATGCATATACTGTATATGTCACAATATATATTTATAAACTGTGTATGAGGCCCCTAGAACCATAAGAAATGCAAAAAAATAACTTTAATAACTCATTCTCAAATTGCCCCCCTTAAAAATAAAATTTCCTCCCTGTGGGGCATAAGCCACATGCTGGGAAAAACTGGTCTAACCACTAGGGTGTATACCTGAAACTAATACAAAGTAAAAATAGATAAATTTGGGAGTTATTGGCATAAGATAACATTAAGAGCTATGAGATTGGATGAAAGAACCAAGGAAAAGTATAGATGGAAAAAAAAAAGATGAGGGACATGGCTCCAATGTTAAGAGGTGGTTCAAGCCAGGAGAAAATAGCAAAGGAGAATGAAAAGGAGTTATCAGTAAGGTGGGAGTATAAACAAAAGAATGTGGTATCCTGAAATATTATCCTTCTACTTATAAAATCTATATTTTGGGTGCTCATTTACCGTGTCCTGCCCTTCCTAATCACTATATCCTGACTTTTTAATCTATGAAATAAAAGAGAGCACTATCATGTTTGGCATAGTGGATAGAGCGTCAGCCAGTGGAAAAAAGAGTCCCGGGTTCGATTCCCATCAAGGACATGTACCTTGGTTTCTGGAATGATCCCCAGTAAGGGCCATGCAGGAGACAGCTTATCCATATTTCTCTCTCATTGATATTTCTAACTCTATCACTCTCCCTTCCTCTTCGTAAAATCAATAAAACATATTTCTAAAATCAAAAGGAAAAATCAGTATGTTTTGCAAAATAGTGTGCTAACAATTCCAAAAGGTACCAATCAATATTGATCATTCAGTAGTGTAAGGTAGAAAAATAGAATTTAGGGGAAAGGAACATAAGTTATGTCAGGAAATTAGTTGAATTAACATTGATGCTATATCTCTAGTGTAGATAAGCTTATTCTACATTGCTGTGGTTGAATTAATGGCAAGATTTCTTAGTAGAAAAAACACATTGTTGTGAGCATTTGTGTTCACATAGCTGAATTAAATCCCTCCAACAATGAAATATAGTTAATACAGTATCTTGAAAAGAACCGTAAGTGGGATTCAGGGAACCTGGATTCTAACTATGCTCTGTGGCTGACTGATTGCATTAACTTCAAATCTATCAT
The DNA here is from genome assembly GCF_964339955.1 of Pipistrellus hanaki. Taxonomy (NCBI): domain Eukaryota; kingdom Metazoa; phylum Chordata; class Mammalia; order Chiroptera; family Vespertilionidae; genus Pipistrellus; species Pipistrellus hanaki. The sequence continues at coordinate 84,865,285 of NC_140524.1, forward strand.
TAACCTCCTTGTGCCTCATTATCCTCATTTCACCAAATAAGAAAAATGAAATATTCCTCCTTTCCTACCTCACTTCAATGTTGTGAATTTAAATGTGTGAGAAGTGCTTGAGATGCATAAAATTTGATGGAGTGTTTTATTCATGAATTCAAGGCATTCGAAGTAATTTGACCATGATGGAAAGTTACTTCCTTGCACATTATTTTAAAATGACTTTTTTGTTACTGACCCACACATTTATGCAGCATATTACCTACTCCAAACTGTAAAACAAACACAAATCAACCTTGTGCATAAGCATTACATCTACATACTTTGTATTATTTCATAATAGTCATCAGTCACCTATTTACTAATTTAATGTATGTTCATCGAACACATATAAAGCCTCAATTCCTAAGTAACAATGATAGTCTTCCATTTTTATATTCTGCTGCCATTTAAAATGTTCTTAAAAGCCATGATATCCATTGTTCTCTCATCCCGTGAGGGTTATATGAAATATATACTTCTTCCTATTTTAACTTTTATTTACTTCCCCACACACACATTTATTGAGACACTAGGTGCCCAGTGCACAAATTTGTGCACCTTGAAAGGAACTGTGGTCCACGAGGCTGTGGTGGGCACAGGGACAGGTTTTGGCCCATCCTCTAAACTACTGCCTAACTCTTCCCACCATGGCCCCTGTTCCCCTGTCTGCCAGCAGTCCCACTCCCACTGCTGCCACTCCCACATGCTCATGGTGTCAGTCCTGCTTGCACCCATTGACAGCAGGGCGATTGGGGCCAACTCCAACAGTGAGTGAGGCTGGCACCTGCAGTGGGTGTAAGAGGTGGCTGCTGGCCCTGATTTCCCTTCAGGAGCAGAGGGAGGTGGAGAAGCCCTGAGGGGCAATCAAGGCCATTTGTATATATATTTCAGAAAAATTTTTATTCAGATTTTTTTGTTCTTGAATAGTATCATTTGCTGTTTTGCAATCAATTTTGAATTACTTATATGTTTCTATATTAACCTTTATCAAATATATGGTTTGTAAATATTTTCTTTCATTCCATAGTTTTTTTTTTTAATTTTGTTGATTGTTTATTTTGCAGTGAAAAGGCTTTTCCAATTGATGTAGAATCATTTGTTAAGTTTTGATTTTGTTGCTTGTGCTTTTAGCATCAGATTCAATAATTTATTGGCAAGGCTGATAGAAAGGAGCATTTTCTGTATACTTTCTTCTAGGAGTTTTATGATATCATGCCCTTTATACATTTTGAGTTTGTTTTTTGTTTTTTTTTGTGAGTGGTATTAAGATAGCAGTTCAATTTAATCATTTTGCATGTGAAGAGCCAGTTTTTAAAATACTATATATTGAAATACTTTTCTATTAACCATTCTTGGCTCCCTTAGTAAATAGCAGTTGACCATATACCAATATTTGTGGATTTATTTCTTATCTCTCAATTTTGTACAACTGGTCTGTCTGTTTTAATGCTGATGCTATACTCTTTTGATTACGATAGCCTTGTAATATAGTTTGAAATTAGGAAGTGAGATGCCTCAGGTTTTCTCCTTTCTTGAGATTGTTTTGCTCCTTGAGTCTTTTGGAGTTCCATATAAATTTTAAGATTGTTTTTACTATTTCAATGAAAAATGACATTCTGATTTTGATAAGGCTTACACTGAAACTGTACATGGATTTGCATAGTTTGGACATTTTAACTATATTAACTCTTTGATCCAAGAGCACACCTTTACATTTACTTGTATCTCTTATTGTTTCTTTCAATAAAAAATAATATTCAGTATGTAGGTCTTTCACTTCCGTGATTAAATTCCTCCTAAGTATTTTATTTTTGATGCAATGGGATTCTTTATTTTCTTTCCTGAAAGTTTCCTTTTAGTGTATATAAATGTAACAGACTTTTATATGTTCGTTTTATTTTAAGGAACTTTCTGAATTTGTTTGTTAGTCTAACAGTCTTTTTCATGGAGTCTTTAGAATTTTCACTATACAAAATCTTGTCATCTGACACCCAGTGTAGGGTGCTGCACTGCACAACATGGCCATTGGCTGACTTTATTATGAGTACTAGGTACTTTCCATAAAATGCATAATACCTAGGTGAGAATGTGTTCTAAAATAGGAGCAGTAGAACGGAGGATTAAATTATCAGCTTTCATGAAATTATCTTATTTTAGAGTTTTTGTTTGTTTGTTTGTTTTTTTGCTTATATAGACCTCCTCTGATTAATAAATAATTCTAGTGACACTTGATGATATCTGTGTTTCCCAATGTGGCAATCAAGTGGAGAAGTGATATGCAAAATCTCAAAAAATTCTACATCCATTGTGATATGGACAAATTCATTTTTATTTAATTTGGTAGGCATATAGTTATAACTTCAAAGTCTGCTGGTTGCTATATGACCTTGAACTTGTCACATATCCTTTCTAAACATCAGTTTTCTTATCTTTAAAATAAGCCAATAAGACAATTAGTACAGATTTTAAAAAGCTATTTGTTTGTTCACTCACCCATCAAATATTGATTGAGAACCTCCTATATACCAGATGTTGTTCTGGGTGATTGATTACAGTAGTGGATCATAAAGAAAAAAGTTCTTGTTCTCAAGAGTATTAGGTTCTAATGAAGGAGATGTAAGAATGACATAATTTTTTGGATGCTGGTAAGTCCTATTCAGAAAATAAAAATGGGCAATGTGGTAGAGTGTGACTGGAATGCGAGTTGGGAAGTAACACTAGAAAATGACATTTGAAAAGGCACCTGAACACTGAAAAGAAAGGAAATATCAAATAAGATACACACAAAGGGAACAAAATGTGTGGACCTTTATCGGGGGATTCATCTAGGCCAATTGGAGGAATAGCATGAGTGGTATATAGTGATAGATGATATGGGCTCCAGGAAATGAGGAGAAAGATCTGGCAGGTATCCAATGAAATTCAGTCTTCTAGAACACTGCAAGTAGTTTATAATTTTTTTTCATAGATTAAATCACAGGTCATTAGGGTTTTTATTAAGGATTGTGATGTGATATGAATTTTGTATAAATATATATTTATTTTGGATGGGGCATGCATTATGGGGATTTTTGTAAACCTAAAAGAATTTATGTAAATTGTTTAGTGTGTTAATATAGTGTTGGTAAAAGAGTGTTGGTGAGAATGATGGTGATTTATTTAATTCCCTCACCTTCTTAAAATCTATATTTGATGTGTAGATTTAAAATATGTATAGTAAAACCCATGATCTGCTATTATTTATTCACAACTTGGTACAGTTTTGAGTGATAAGGCAAATTTTCTCAGCCTTCAGTGTCCTCACTCCCTTGTTAGAACTCTCCACTAAGATTACAATGGCAAAGACTTCTCTGACTTACATGTCACTGAGAACTCAAAGAGAAGAGCAAAACTAAAGCAAGAAGAGAGGAAAACAGTTTAAAAACACCAACAGTGTTTTGGGAGTAAAGATTGTCCTTTTAAAATTTGAGGAAGAAAAGATATAAGGGATGCTGTTTTGCACATTCTAACCAACCTTTGAAAAGTATTGTGTTATAGGCTAATAACTCTGTCACTGCAGCCAATTGCTGATGGTTAACCTTTAAAATAGTGCAAACCCCTTGGCTTCAAAATCAGAAGCCAAGGAAATAAACCATAACATACTATTTTCTATGCTAAGTATCATTTTCTCACCTCAGTTTAAAAAATATAAACATAGATTCTGCAACAAGGCTGATTGTGGAATTCTTTATAAGCTTTCAGGATATAATTGTTATTGGTGATCACAACTCTTCAATTTCATTTTTGTCATTGGTGCACTTGAATTTAACCTGAATCAATAATTATGATACCTTTCAAGTAGGGGTGGGGAGCTTGTATTAGGTGGTAGGATTGTAATTTTAAACTCATGAAGCATTAGGTAAATATCACTCACTTCTCTGCCTGTCAAACTGGCCACTGATATTTCCACATCTTAAGAGTTATCAAGTGTTGGCAACTATGTTGCTGCTATGATTTCATTATAAAATATGATTTTATTTGGTGATTTTAATTGTTTGTTGAATGAGTGCATGGTACTGCCTCTTTATAATAATCTAATCAAATAGAGTTGAAGAAACTAATTTGAGAATTGTGAGTATGTACACTTTTGGCTTCAGTGGAAAGTAAAATATCAATTTTAACAGCTAGCTTTTTTTTCAATCATACAATATTTGTTTCACGGAATAAAGATTTCAGACTTTAACTAAATACATAGATAGATAATGCACTAATTTTAAAGGGGAAACATAAATTTTTAGTATAGGAAATATAGGAAAGAGGAGATTGTCCTGGAAAACCACAGCAAAATTGTTGAGGTGGAGGGCCTTAGGTGTGACTAGCTCTCAGAATGATTAAGCTAGATATTATATTGTTTCTTTTCTGCTGTTTTCTTCCAGACCCTATGCTTGAGATTTATTATAAAGATCTGGACATTATTCTAACTATCTAGTATCTTTCTAACTTGCAAGTGAAATACTTTTACATAAAAAGAAACTACACAGGTCATAAGAAGGAACATTTTAAATCCCGAATTCCAATTTCATTTTTCTATCTGAAACATATTTTCCCTGAATGATGAATGTGAGTGTTGAAGGATGATAAATACCACCCATAGGCTTTATAGCCTAAATGTTAACTTTGACACTCAGAGTTTAAAGGCATCATGAAAATTTCTCCAGCACTAATGTTCAAGCAATTTGGGTTTTACAGGCCACTCAGTAGTTTTGAATGATGTAGTTACTTTGAAAAAGTAACCATAAAAAGCTATGTTCAGAGAATTGGTACTTTGCATTTATCAGAAGAACATAAATGTCAATTGATTTGCTTGTTATTTGGAGTATACTTTAATTTCTTAAATTACATTTCAAATCATTAGTATTTAATTCATGATTTTGAGCAGCAAACAGAACCTATTAAAAAGATTGGATATTTATTTCAAATTAGAGGCGTGAAAGGAAAATATAAAAAAATAATGCCCTCTTACATTATTTTTCTCTCAGCTCATCTTAGGTGTTTATAAGATATTTTTACAAGGAGCACTGCTGAAAATTTTATAAACAAACATTTTATTATTAAACATTTTCTTGTTGACTGGAGTAACATTGAGCATGGCAAAATATCTTCACAATTTTAACAGCTAGTTTTCTTTTTCAGTCATACAATAGTATTTGTTCTGCAGTGAAATTAATGTTTATGGAAGATGATATCCACATAAAAAATTGAAGGCAAATTGCCATGCAGCTACTATACTTGTGAATTACCTATTTTCTATGTATATTTTACATTAGATAGTAGTAATTACATAGAAAAGAAAACAGATGATCTTTGTTTTCATTGAAGGGATAGATAATGTGCAATATGCTTGTGAATACGTGTCTTTTCATTCATGATCCAATCATCATATTACTATAAAATCACATAATTGACATTCCAAATAACTGCCTTTTCCCTTTGAGCAGCATATTGGGAGAGGAAAAAGAAATTGAAATACTTCCAAAGGTACTTCAAATGCCAATGGTACAGTTTCTGCATTTGGTGACTTAACATAGCCAATGTATTTTATTATGTGTGATCATGAAAGAAAACATATTTATTAGAATGATGTTGAGAGCATATATATCATGAAGGATGGATTTTTAAATTATTAAATAGAAGCTGTGGATACTATTTTTCATCCAGTGTTATAGAATAGATGAATCTTTTTCATAAAAATAAATTAAGCTTACATATGTAGGTGTACGTATATTGGCCAAGAAACGGGTGTCCTTTTAATTAGATATTCTAGTTAGATGAGTCATCATTAAATATTAAATGGTTCATCAAAAAAGATAGATGATAAAAACAACATGGAAAATGCTAACAATTATTGAATCAAAGGTGAAATTTTATGGGTATTCATTGTATTATCACATTTTTCTTTTAATTTTGTTTTTTATTGGTTTCAAGTATACTGGAATAACTTAGTGATTAGACATTCAAACACTTTACCTAGTGTTCCCCTTGAGATTTCCAGTAACTAACGGACATGATACATAGTTATTGCAATATTGTCTACATTACCTATGTTTTACTTTACATCCCCATGACTATTCTGTAACTACCACTTGTACTGTCTTTTATATTTGAAAATTTTCACAGTAATAGCTTGATAAAATAAAATGTAGGATGATACTAAGTATAAAAAACTAAAACTGCCCTGAATACAAATTAAATTCTGATTCAATATCTACCTTAATACCCCAGAATGTTTCAAAATGATCATTAAAATTTATAAATTTTCCTCTCTTAAGGAAGTATTTCTTAATTATGCTAACACATCAAATGAAATTTTCTATAAGATTTTTTAAGACCCAGGTATAAACATTTGGTTAAAGTTACATAGTTCAAAGCGATAAAACATGAGAAACTGTTGATTTTAAATATCATGGCTGGAGGATAATTTGCAACAGAGGTTTACCTGTCAACCACACAGAATTGCTAACATTGCTCTAAAGATGGGTATGTGGGTGTTTGAGCCTAAGGCTAAGATTGATGGTTCAAAGTGCCTTCTCTGTCAAGTTCCACAAAATCAGATTTTTCATCCTGTTTCTTAGACCATTTTATCTATTCAATTTGGATTGTTAATATCATTTGCCCTGGCACTGCTGTCTGTCCTTTTGCAAAGCACAGAAATGACATGCATAATTGCTGGATTATTAAAAACATGTACCAATGCACTGTGAGGTTGAATCCAAGGGGGTCTATATTAAATAATCTCCTCTGGTGCAGAGTCCAGAACCTCACATTGCCCTTCTCCTTCTCTACACAAGCAAGTAAATGCACAAAATAAAGTGGGAGTTCTCAGAAACAAGCATCCTACCTAATAAAAGAGTAATATGCAAATTACCCATCACTCTGCTACACCCACCAGCCAAGCCCACCAGCCAATCAGAGCAACTATGCAAATAAACCCAACCAACATGGCTACAGCCACAGAGAGCAGGAGGGAGGCTTGGATTTCCCAGCAATGGAGGGAGCCAAACTTTCTACCTTCCCTGGCTAGCGTAGGCCTCCACTCAAGGCTACAAAATTTCAATTATAAAAGGTAAACAAATCCAAACAGAAAGCCACGAGCAAGCAGGAGGCTTGGCTCTACTCCAGGCTACAAAGTTTCAATTGTAGAAGATACATAAATCCCAGATACCAGCGCCTCCACTAGGGTCACTAGGGGGTATGACTGGCCTGCAAAACATCACAGGCCCCTCACCCAGGCCACCCCACATCCCAAGGGAACCCACACCCTGATCCAGGACACCCTTCAGGGCAAACGAGCCAGCCCCCACCCATGCACCAGGCCTCTATCCTATCTAATAAAAGAGTAATATGCAGATTGACCATCACTCCAACACACAGTAGCTGCCCCCATATGGTCAAAGATCCTGCCCTTATGTGGACACAAGATGGCTATCACAAGATGCCAGCAGGGGAGGACAGTTGGTAGGAACCAGGCCTGTAAGGAAGGGCAGTTGAGAGGGACCACACATGCAAGGGAGGGAAGTTGGAGGCGATCAACCCTGCAGGGGAGGGCAGTTAGGGGTGACCAGGCTCACAGAGGAGGAAAGTTGGGGGCAAACAGGCTGGCAGGGGAGCAGTTAGACATCAATCAGGCTGGCAGGGGAGTGGTTAGGGCATGATCAGGCTGGCAGGCAAAGCGGTGAGGGGCAATCAGGAAGGCAAGCAGGTGAGCAATTGGGAGCCAGCAACCCTGGATTGTGAGAGGGATGTTTGACTGCCCGTTTAGACCCGATCCCACCAGGCAGTTGAACATCCCTCGAAGGGTCCCAGATTGGAGAGGGTGCAGGCTGGGCTGAGGCACCCCCCCCCATCCCATGCACAAATTCCGTGCACCAGGCCTCTAGTATGTCATATCCATCAGTATGGTTGAGGCCCAAACCCCAAGCTTCTGATTCAGTAGAACTAGGATGGGGCCTGAATATTTGCATGTTTAACAAGTGTGTAGATGATGCTCATGAAATTGGTTCCAGGGCAACATTTTGAGAAACACTGATATAGGTAGAAGTTGGAGAATTAAACTACAGTTCTGAAGACCTGTGTTCCTGTCTAGTCTCTGCTTTTGAGATATAGCACATGGACCAAACTTTCAAGGTTCTCTTCATTCTGTACCATGGATGTTTAGATTGGTTTTTCATGTTTTGAAACCCAGTATGATATGATTTTGATTCACTGCACAATGTGCCATAGAAAGATAAATATGTCCCTTCATCTTTTTCACTGTTATTTGTTCCTTTTTTTTTATCTCATTGGTGTTCTTTAAATTACTAACTTTCCTCCAAAGCATGCGAAATTTACATCTCTAATGCCAAACTGACCCCTGAATGCTGATCTTATATACCCATCTGCCTAGTTGACATCTCCATTATTAAAGGTAGCTCAAATTCAACAAACACCAAATTGAACTTATGAACCTTTCCTACAAACCTGATAAAGATCCACTTTGCTCTATCCCAGTAAATGCTACCACCAGTTGAGCAGACTAAAAGTCTGAGATTTATACTTGATTCTTTCTGAAAGTCCTTCCAACTGCCATATCTAATTCATCACTCAATACTACTGATTTAACCTCAGAATCTGCAGTTTTCCTGTATGCCCATCACTAATGTTGGCCAAGCTGCTATCATCTGTTATTGGGATGATTACAATAACCTCTGAACTGGTTGAATTAAAATGACTCTACCCCTCCCAACCAGAGAACTCTCTCTACAACTAAATGGATTTTTTTAAAATATTTTTTTATTGATTTTAGAGAAGGGAGAGAGAAAGACATAAACATCAATGATGAGAGAGAATCATTGATCAGCTGCCTCCTGCATATCCCCTACTGGGAATTGAGCCTGCAACCCAGGCATGTGCCCTTGTCTTGAATTGAACCTAGGACACTTCAGTCCACAGGCCAATACTCTATCCACTGAGCAAAACCAGCTAGAGCCAGATAGATGTTTTAAAAATGGGAAACTAGCCTTGTCACTTTCCTACTCTAAAATGGTTTTATTACTCTTGGTCTTAAGATGGCCTTCAAGGCCCAACATGGCCTACCTTACACTACATTTGCAGTATTCCCTTTCACGACTCTTTTTTTTTTTTGTATTATCTTTATACTCCAACTACATAACTTTTTTAGGTCCTTCTAAATAGTGATGATCTCTTTTGACTTTGCACATACTTTTGCTCTGTCAGGAACTCTGCAGGCATTCAACAGTAATTTGTCAAATTACTTAATGAAAAAAAAAAAACACCTTAAATTTTTCCTAATGGGTTTCCCCAAAAATGAGCTACCATTTGGGGCTGAATTTTAGAACTTTGGACATATGTGAACTGAATTGACAGCTTTGCTCTGATTTAAATTTTAGAAAATAATTTGACCTCTTTGCCTGTGGCCCTCCTGAGAGCTGAATTAATACAGCAGGGCCATTGAGAGAAAACTCTAACTTTAGAAAGCCTTAGTTCAAGTCAAGGTTCCGCCATTTCTTATCTTGTGTGGCTTTGGATAAATTTATTTTTAAAGTTTATATTCCCTCTTCCTTAGAGATTCTGATGGTGTCAACTTTTAAGGGTGTTATGACAAATAAACAAGCAAAACTATGATAAACACTTTGTGTAGTTCCCGTTGCATCCTAAATGCTCAAAAATTGAAGCTATTAGGTATTTGCAACATTTAGCATATTTCCAGGCATGTAGTAGGAGCACAATAAAAAGTTGTATGCAATTGCATAGATTTCACGTACGGTTTGTGTATAGTATTTTTATTACTTAAAAACCTCTAAGTATTATTTATGTATCACCTCTCAGAATTTTCTCAGTTCTTCATCTATGCGAATCATTTCATATGAAAAAGAAAATAAAGTACCCAAATAGTAAAATCCATAGAGTACCTTAATTATGGATTATTTCATAAAATGTCTCCCAACCTAGAGATTAAGAACAGTCTATTTTCTTTAGAATTATTTTAATTCAATGAACATTCATTGAGCATTTACTGCATATAAGCCATGATAAATATAAAGATGAATAAACCATGCCACCATTTTACAATTTTATTTATTTATTTATTTATTTATTTATTTATTTATTTATTTATTTATTTAATTTATTGAGGTGACATTGGTTCACAAAACCATACAGGTTTCAAGTGTACAACTCAATAAAACATCATCTTGTGCCAATTGTCCCAAGCAAAGTCTCTTTCTATCCCCATTTCCCCCCACTTTGCCTATTTCCATCTACCCTCAGCCCCTTTATCTCTATCACCTCATTGTTGTCTGTGTGGTGTGTGTGTGTGTGTGTGTGTGTGTGTGTGTGTGTGTCTGTGTGTGTGTGTGTTATTGTTTTGCTTAACCCCTTCACCTTCTTTCATCCAGTCCTCCATATCCCCTCCTTTTTTAAAATTTAGTTTTATATTACAGTTCACATCCAATATTATTTTGTATTAGTTTCATTGGTTAGATAATCAGATACTTTACAAAGCATTCCCCCTGATAATTCCAGTACCCACCTGTCACCATATATAACTATTACAATATTAGTGACTATATTTCCTATGCTGACTATTTTGTAATTACCAATATGTACTTAAAACCCTTCACCTTTTTCACCCAGCTCTCCAACCTCCATCCTCTGGCAACCATCAATTTTTTTATTTACTTTTCATATGAAAGTAAATATACACAAATAACCATGCAAGAAAAAGTGATAAATGTGGCTGACCTATGAAACAAAGGGTTATAGATATATATGGGAGGCACAATTAAATTCACTTGGAGGACTTCAATTACCTGAGAATTCTATCCTTTTTTATTTTTTTATTGATTATGGTCTCACATAATTGTCCTTATTCCCCCATTCCCATCCCAAACCCCTCCCTAGATATGCCCACCCCCAACCCCATTGTCCTTGGCCACTGGCGAGGCCCATATGTATGCACACAAGTCCTTTGGTTGATCTCTTCCCCTTACCCCCATCCTCCCTTACTTTCCCTCTGAGGTTTGAGAGTCTGATCGCTGGTTCTCTTTCTCTGGGTCTCTTTATGTTGTTCATTATTTTCTCTAGAAGTGTGAGATCATGTGATCCAAGAAATACCCTTGTAAGAACCTAAACTGCAACAAGCCATAATGGTTATGCTGAGAGGTAAATGAATCAGTCTGTAGTGAGTTCCTTTCTGGGCCAACAGTTCTTTTGAGTCCCAATTTCAATGCCAGATAGTTCCTTATGTGTACATGCCAGCCATGATATTTCAGATCTGGTTGGTGGACAAATGGTGATAATGCAGGTCCGCCCGTCTCTGGTTTGGTCCTGGTCATCCTTCAGCAACCCTCAGCTGCTGTCTGCTGGTATGCTGAGGCGTCGTCAGCATCTTCCATCTCTGAATTGTGTCTCTTCTGTCTTCATGGCTGGAGCGCTTCTCTCTATTCCTCTCTGTTACAGGATTCCAGATGGTCTCGGACTTGTTTTCTGAAAATATACAAACATATTCTCGACCAAAAGTTAATAAAGGGATATTTTCTTTAAATTTGATTTGGGATTCTTTTCCATCCCCCCCCCCCCAATTATTTTCCCCTGGCTTGTTTTGTCACCATGTGTGTATTTTCATGGGTATCTTGCTATTAGCGTTTTGAATGAAGGTTAATTTTCTAAAGCACAAATTTTTTAGATGTAAATTATTCTCAGGATATTTTTCCCTACATGATATTCTTCCACCGTCACCCCCTTTTTTACTTTAAATAATAGGAAACTTTTGGAAATTTAATACTGTAGTCTTGATAGCTTCTATCCTTTTTTTTTTTTTTTAAATTTCAACTACATGGTTCTCTTTCTTCAGAAGCAGATAATTCTTCTTTGTGGCATATTCAGATCTTTTTCTTCATAGAGTGGAACAGTAAATAGCTTTCAAAGTGTGTTCCCCAGATGAACATTATCTGGGAATTCTTAGAAATGAAAATTCTTGAACCCTACCTGAGAGATATTGAATGAGGCCCAGCAATCTGTAAAGTTCTTGGGGCGATTTTGATTCACAATAAAGTTGAAGGACCACTGTAGTAAAGAACCAGTTTGTAATAGAACAGGCATGTTCTATTAGCATCAATTCTGATCTTATGTATAGAGATGCTCACAACAAAATTCACCTAATGTTCTTTTCTTCTATCCTGTATGTATGTGGTGTCTATTTATAAGAACACTTTTTTTTTTGAGACTGTAATCCTAGGCATGTCCCATTTGAGGTCCAGCAGCTGTACTTTTTTTTAAATTAAATTATTATCTGTGTACATATCTTACCATTGCCCCCCCTCCCATACATACCCTCCCTCTCCAGAGTTTTGTGTCCATTGGTTGTACTTATATGCATGTATACAAGTCCTTCGGTTGATCTCTTATCTCCCCCAGATCTCCCTACCCTCCCCACTGTAATTTGACAGTCTGCTTGTTGCTTTATTGTCTCTATATCTATCTTTTGGTTCATCAGTTTATAATGTTCTTTATTATCCATAAATGAGTGAGGTCATGTGGTGTTTCTCTTTCATTGACTGGCTTATTTCACTCAGCATGATGTTCTCCAATTCCATCCAGGTTGCATCAATGCTGCAAATGATGAGAATTCCTTCTTTTTTATGGCAGCATAGTATTCCATTGTGTAGATATACCATAGTTTTTGGATCCAATCATCTGCTGATGGGGACCTAGGCTGTTTCCAAATCCTAGCTATTTTAGATTGTGCTGCTATGAACATAGGGGTGCATATATCCTTTCTGGTTGGTGTTTCTAGTTTCTTGGGATATAATCCTAGTAGTGGGATTACTGGGTCAAATGGGAGTTCCATTTTCAGTTTTATGAGGAAACTCCATACTGTTCTCCACAGTGGTTGCACCAGTCTGCATTCCCACCAGCAGAGCATGAGGGTTCCTTTTTCTCCGCAACCTCGCCAACACTTGTCGTTTGTTGATTTGTTGATGTTGGCCATTCTGACAGGTGTGAGATGGTACCACATTGTTGTTTTGATTTGCATCTCTCAGATAATTAGTGACTTTGAGCATGTTTTCATGTGCCTCTTGGCCTTCCTTCTGTATTCTTTTGAAAATATTCTATTTATGTCCATTGCCCATTTTTTAATTGGATCATTCATCTTCCTTTTATTTAGTTGTATAATCAGTCTGTAGATGTTGGAGATTAAACCTTTATCAGTGATAATATTTGCAAATATGTTCTCCCATACAGTGGGCTTTCTTGTTGTTTTGTTGATGGTTTCTTTTGCTGTAAAAAGCTTTTTATTTTGATGTAGTCCAATTTGTTTATTTTCTCTTTAGCTTCCATTGCCCTAGGGGCAGTATCAGTGAAGAAGTTCTTTTGGCATATGTCTGAGATTTTGCTTCCTGTGGATGCCTCTAGTATTTTTATGGTTTCCCATCTTATGTTTAAGTCCTGTATCCATTTTGTGTTTATTTTTGTGTATGATGTAAGTTGGTGATCTAGTTTCATTTTTTTGCATGTATCTGTCCATTTTTCCCAACACCATTCATTGAAGAGACTTTCTTGACTCCATTGTATATTCATGCCTCCTTTGTCAAATATTAATTGAGCATTAGTGATTTGGGTTGATATCTGGGTTCTCGATTCTATTCCATTGATCTATATGTCTGTTCTTGAAGCAGCTGTACTCTTATTCAAGGTCAATGTGTCTTCACTGCTTTCTGAAAAGTAGGTTTTAACATGGATTCCCTTTTTCTTTTTGTGTTTCAAAGAGCACTTGAGTAGGTGAAATTTGGTGGCATGATATTAACTTAAATACAAATATTTTGTTTTGTAATGTTAAATCTGAGAAGAGAAGTTTTTCTTAGTAGTTTGTTTCTTAAATAGCAGCAGTACAAAAATCACTGTTAAGGTTCATCTGACTAGTATTCCCTTGTTTCTCTAGGGAAGAACATAAATGGTTAGCATTAGGGTTTGTCACTTGCCTAACAAAGTACAGTTTATTTATTTGGAAACTTTTACAGAGGGATTACAATGTCAATTATGTTGCAGGCACTGTGATGAGGGCAAGGAATTCCAAGATAAACAGGATAAATCTCAAGGATCTTAGACCAGTTGAGGACAGATACCTAAAATCATTACAATGGAATGAGATAAATAATCTAATAATAACTACTGCTTATTGAAGGCCTAATATGTAAGAGGCATTCCATCATTGCTTTTTTACTCTTGCTACTTCATCTTTGCCACAGTCTGGAATGTTTAAATCATCATCAATTTACAGCTGATAACATTGATACATAAAGAGGTTAAATAACTTACTCAAATTCACACAGATAATAAGTGGTGCAGTTATTATTTCATTTAGCCTTTAAGCTCCATTAGGGTATGAAATGTGTCCATTTTGTTTACCATTATATTTCCAGGGCCTAACATAGTCCCTTAAACAAAATATGTGACAGATAAATAATTATTGAATGAATGCATGAATGAGTTGGTGCCTTTCCAAAGACCTTACTTATTCAGATAGACTACCATGACAGTTTGTTAGACTAATGAAAAAGAGAGAGGGTGTACTTTGCTTGAGGGAGCTGAGGAAAGCTTTTCAAAAACAGGAAGAGGAGTACAAGTTGAATAGGCAAGGAAAAAATATTGGTGGTGAATCAGGCAGAGAAGAGCCAATGTCAGAGAGATGTGAGAGGATTAAAGGAAAGAGAGGTGGGGGAGGCAATGGAGAGAAGGCTAGGCTACTGTATGCTACACTTAGTGGTTTGGAGACTGTCCTCTGGCCAGCTTTTCTCTAAGTGCAATCTGTACATCCCCTTTCACAATTGTCTGGGTGTCTTGATAAAAACTGTTGACTCTTTACCTTCATCTCAAACATAGTGAATTAGTTTCATTAGCTGAAGACCTGGATTCTGTATATATATTTAAATATAGTCCTCAGCTGGTGGATAGTCATATTATAAAGTTTAGGGCCTCTAGGCCAGTGGTTCTCACACTTCAGCAGTATCTGAATCACATGGAGGGTTCGTTATACCACATATTGCTGGGTTGCACCTTCAGTATTGCTAGTCTGGTAGGTCTGGAGTGGAATTTCTAACATGTTCCTGTTCCTAGGTGATGCTGCTGCTGCTGGCCTTCATCTCATATTGTGATGAGAACCACTATTTTAGACTTAGCTACACTTTGATAAGGAAATCAGAAAGTAGGCTGTTCACTTTTATACTGGAAAATAACTTGAATAGGCCAGGATTTGTAAAAGCCTTTTTCTGCAGCTTGGCCAATAGATCAGAGAAAAATAGAACAAAAACAGGAAAGGAAGATGGGAATAGTTAATACTACTCAGCTATAAAAAAAGAAGGAAATCTTACCTTTTGTGACAACATGGATGGACCTGGAGATTATTATGCTAAATAAAATAAGCCAGTCAGAGAAGACAAGTACCATATGATCTCACTTATATGTGGAATCTAATGAAAAAATAAATAAACAAATAAACAAAATAGAAACAGAATCATAGATACATATAACAGATTGACAGCTGTCAGAGGGGAAAAGGGTTGGGAGTGCTGAAAAAAAGTGAACGGATTAAGGAAAAAATATGACACATAAAAACAGACAATGGTATGATGATAACCATAGGGAAAGGGGGTATAGGTGGAGGTTGGCAAAGGGAGTGGTAAGTGGGGACAGAAAGAGGCTTTGCTTTGGGTGAGAAGCACATGGTGCAGTATGCAGGTGATGCTTTATTGAGTTATACACTTGAAACCTGTATACATTAACAAATGTCACCCCAACATAATCAAACAATCAATCCTTCAAATCATTATGACTTGAAAAGGAAGGAGGCTCAGGATCTGGGTCACAGAGCAAATGCAGAACTCTGGGCTTTTGCTCTCTAGTCCACAGTGGAATCAACTTCTTTACCCTTGGTCCCTCACATCTATATTCAATTTTGAGAGATTCTAAAATTCAAGCCACTAGTTTCTTTCTGCCCTCAAATGTCCTACTGTTGCTGTGTACTCTTAAGATTTCAACACATTTTTACATCTCAATTTGGTCTTTTGCTTTGACCTATATTGAATATATGTTTTCCTTATAAACTATTCTATGCCCTTCTCTTTATACTTCTATTGAATTTTGAGTAAAACTGGAGACGTATTACCGGTAGCATATTTTTGAAAAAGAAAGCTCATGGAGCAAACATTATTGAACTGATTAATCTAGTCTTTTGGTGGAGACCTTTTGCAATCCCCTAACTTCTGGATATGCTGTCTACCAGCAACAGGGAAAATGTGGAGAAGAGCAATAGGATTATTTCATAAGTCAGGGGCCAGCGAGTGGGAGACATCAGAAACAGGAAAGGGCCCACCAGCTGCAGGGAATACACCTCACAGAGCCTGACTAAGATGAAGTACATTTTAAATGCCAGCCCTCTCTTTCAGTTTTTGTGCTCTAAATGTGAATATTCAGGTCTGCCCTGATTAAGAACCAGCAGATAAAATGCTTCTTTGTGAATGCCACACTTTGGCTTATTCATTCTTTGTCTCCCTGTCTCATTATTATTTTCAAATGCATTGCACATAACACCCATGGATGCATGTTGCAATCAGTGATGGGGTGATCATTTTGTATCCACACTTGACAAAGAGAATGGACAGCCCAAGCCACACATTGGCCTGTGCAAATCATTAACTTCTAACTAACATTTCTACTTCCAGGTTTGTTCTCTCCCTAGTTTGCTGGATGCATTTGTAATATCAACCTTGATTTCCAAAATTAATAATGCCACAATAAGACTGCAATTTGGATCTGAGTAGCCCGGATTTCAGAAATTTGGTTTGGTCCAAAGCAATGATAGGTCTATAAATCAAGGAAGCAAGGGTTTAGTTGCTATTAAAAGGCATTTCATGTCCATCAATCTTGTAGATGGTTGTTAACCAGCCAGGTTGGCTCATTAAGCACCTTGGAGGATCAGTGTACGATTCCAAACTCTGGCAATGGTAGACATTGCCAACTGAATTTGTATGAGTTTGGTAAGGTTAAGTAGAAACACACAGCTTAAGGCCTTGATTACAAAGTGAAATCAAGAGTGGAAGAAGTCACAAAACCCCAGATAAATTCATTTTACATTATTTCCCTTAGTCCATATGCTTACAAACACGTTGAGATTCAAAAGACACATTTATTGTAGGATACTTTTTCTCCTTAGAATCCATTGTTTGATTTTCATGCATTAATTTATCAAAATTTTATCATCAACTGTTGATAGGAACTGTACAAAATGCTGGTGATAGATGAAAGAAAGACAGCATTCCAGCATCTGGGAGTTGAGGGGAGTCAGTCATGTAATCAAATAATGGCAATACTGTTCTCTGAAAAGGGTGAACACAGAATTTGATGGCTACCCAGGGCTGCAGAATCAGTCCCAAAATGAAAAAAATCAGAGAAAGGAAGTGAAACTCAGGTAGAAGGAACAGTTTTCATAAAAACCCATAGGTAGAACTTTGCCAGGCATGGTTAATTCAGAGAGCAAGGATCTTCTCAGCTACAGGGTATCTACAGTGATGGCACAGGACTTTGTGAACATGGAATGAAAGTGGACATGTTCTGCATCACTGTGGATAAGGCAAATGAGACAGAGGTGGTGTCAAAGGATGAGGGGTCAAGGGAGACCATAATATTACATGGATACAACGTTCAATATTCATAATATAGGAAAATGTAGAGTCCTGAGACCTTCACTCAAGGAAGTCCAGTCTGTAATCCTCAATGATAGAGGTCATGAAACTTGTTATTGCCTAACAAATCCCTTTGGCTTTTAAGCTATAGGGGAATGTTATTAGTTAGACTACATCAAAATTCTCTGGAAGGCTTGTTAAAACACCCAATTGCTGGGCCCTACCCTAGAGTTTCTGACAAAATAGCTGTGAGGTGAGACCAGGAAATTAGTTTTTCTAAAACATTTCCAAATGACTAATGATGCTGGCCAAGGATCCACTCTTTGAGAAGCACTCCTCTAGGGACACAAAAACAGAGAAGTTCACTGGGCCTAACCCAGTATTCACTGGGACCACTTACTAGAAATTTACCAAGATCCAGAAACTTAGGTCCTATTCACTATGTAGCGGGGCACTCCTTGCCACTTTTAAAAATATAATTAAGGGAAAAGACTGCCAGCTTAAGTGCTTTGTATAATGGAAAAACAGTAACACAGGTTTTGGGGAAATTTATAGGACAAGCCATCAACACAAGTAATCAGTGTTTAATAAAGTAAAACAGTAATATTTATCTTATACCTATGCTTTCCAGGATAATAAAATAATAAATTTTGTGGTTGTAATCATTCCTGGGTGTAATGTTTGTGGAAGTCTCTGAAAGTAGAAGTGCAGGCTTCTAAGTGACAGAAAACTACTAGCCTAAAAGTACCTTGGGTAATCCAAAAATAGACTATTTTACAGGTATAAACTCTTAAGTGAGTTTGGGGTAAGAAAATGCAATGCTAGAATGGTCTTTTTGATTATCCCAAAGCTAAGGGCTCATGTATTTATGCCAAATGTAAACCTCTGCAAGGATTTTAACTAGTTTCAACCCGGAGCTCTCAAGATAAAGATGGGCATTGAGGGCTACATTTGGCATGAGCCATCCACACCTTCTGAGATTATGTTTTCCCTAGCTTCTCTAGTTGCCTGGTCTCTATTTAGAAACAGGAAGTTCATAACCACTTTTCCTCTAGAAATCCTAGCCCACTAACCTTAGGAAAACTGTCTATAAGTTCTAAATTCTAACAGCATATTTGAGTTAGAAATAATCCTTACAAATCTGTAGAGAGGACCTCTACTCAACCATCTCCCAAAGAAACTTCTTGGTTAAATATCTTCTAAGCCAAAGGCAGCTTCCTGGATTTAAATTTAAGTGGTCTACAGGCAGCTGCCACTCTGATTTGGATGAGTAAAAATTGAGATATGAGTAGATCATAGCTTGATAGATTTGAGAAAGGGACCTAACATTCACACTTCTCTTGGTATGCATTCAGGAACAACCTACTGGATTTGTATAGAAGACACTTGGTGTCTGTTTGAGGGGTTAAATACACATTTGAAGCACCTGAGGAGATCCTCACCTGACCAGATGGTATTTTGGCAGCTGGCCACATTTGGGTAGACATGGATCTCAGGGAGGCTTGTCATTCTCTGAAAGGCACTGGTGAGTCCTGGACTCTGGAACCATCAGGCTGGAGTGGGCAATAACCTTTGCCTGTATCAAAGGAACTGCTATCATTTTTCACGCCTGTTTAGACATATTTTTATTAATCCATCCCTGAGGCCTCATGCAGAGGCATATCTCCATTCCCCACCTTAATTTTCCCAACCATACAGCTAAATAATGAGATTGAATGAAGACCATGTGGACTATTTCTCAATGTGGAAGCTCTCTGTGGTAGCCTTTTAACATTTCTAATGTCCTTACTCTTCAGAAATTCCACTCTTATCTGGCAATGGTTGTGTGATCAATAAAAGGAGTAGTGGAGAGAGGCTCAGAAGGATGATGAAAGTTATTGAAACTATCCCTTTATTGACATGTTCATTTAAGTTTTCAGAAAGGAAAAACTTTTTCTATACCCTTTTAAGTTCAGTACTTGGGTCCAGTAAATTAAACTGACAAAAGACAGATTAGCAAGAGAAAAGACAAAATGTATTTATGTATATACATTAAGAGTGCAGGGAAAATGTAACTCAAATATGCTGTTAGAATTTAGAACTTATATACAGTTTTCCTAAGGTTAGTGGGCTAGGATTTCCAGGGGCAATAAATTGTGGAAAATTACTGAAAAATATATGGTGGTAAGTAATGGCAGGTAAGGTCTGTTTTAGTAAGATATGTTTATGCAAGTTCTCATTCTGGTGCCAGCTTCTCATCTCTGTTGGTAGCAGTTATTCTTTTGCCCTGCTTTGTAAAGCTCTCTCTTAAAGGGGAATCCTATATAAGAGAGGAGTATGCTAATTATCCATTATACCCTGAGGCATAAGGACCAACTGCATAAAAGCCTGATCAGGGATCTGCAGGAGGGTGGGGCAGCAAACTACAAGCTGCATGGAGAACTACAGGAGGGGGCAGAGCAGCAATCTATGAGGAGTGGGGGGAGCTACAGGAGGGCGGGCAGAGGGTGGAGAGCTATAGGAGGGCAGCAGCGACCTAGTGGCACACAGATTCATGTGCAGGGCTACTAGTTTATAATTAGTAGAAACCTTTTGGAAAGCTCTACTTTTAGGCAGAAAAGGGATTGCAAAGACAGCATATTTCTGCATCTGTTGATTCTCAAATGACTTCAGCTCAAAATTATTTGTATGTATGCCACATGGTATAATTTAGGTCCCTTCAATATATCCATTCATTCAGTATATATTTATCAAGCACATGTTATATGCCAGGTTCTTGGAATATAAGAGTGAACAAAATAAAGTCCCTACCCTCATGGAACATGCATTCTATTGTAATAGAGGTCCAGACAATAAATAAGCAATATGTAGTTATTACATTTATTATATACATACACATTATTTCCGATAGTAATATATTCTCTTTGTGTGTGTGTGTGTGTGTGTGTGTGTGTGTGTGTGTGTGTGTGTCGGGGGGGGGGCTGGTTTAGGGGATAGGGAATTATTTTGAAGGTGGACTAATTTAGACTGAGTGGGCATATTTGACTTCTTTGGGTGGGAATATTTGAAGAGCAATTAGAGTTATTTAAAGCTGCAAACCAAGTGAAGGTTTAGGAAAAAAAATATTTTAGGCAGAGGAAACAGCAAGGTCAAGGACCCTGAAAACAAGAGAGATTTGGCTTATCCAATAAATATCATAGATCCCAATGTAAGGAGAGAATGGATATGGGGGAGTGGACCATGACCAAATTATGCAGGAACATATAGTCCGTGATAAAGAATTTATTTTTTTCTCTAAGTGTTATGGGTCATAATTGGAGAGTTTAGAGTAGGAGATTGAAGTGATGTGATCTATTTTCTTCAAAGAGTTTTCGTGTTGCTGGGTGAATATTAGACCGAAGTGGGATAATAGCAAAGCAGGGGGCTAGGATTAGAAGTCCACATAAAAGGTGTTGGTGATTCAGACTAGGATGGAATGATGTAGTCAGTTAGATAACTTGGATTCGGGATACATAGATGATAGTATTTGCTGTGATGGATTTTATATGTAATATGACAAAAAATCAAAACAGTAAGTTCTTGGATAGTGAAAACTGAGAAAAGTAGAGGAGAAACAGTAAGAAGCAGGGAGAAATAAACTCAAGAGTTTAATTTTGACTATGTTCATTTTCATTAGATATCTAAGTGGAGATGTTGGAAAGGAAGTTAGAGGAATCTGATGCTCAGGAGAAAAGTTGGGACTAAATATGTTAATATGAGAATCATAGGCTTATAAAAGATCCAGGAGTGAATTAGGTCTCCTAGGAAGAGTGTTTGGCAAAGGGGGCTGAGAATTGAACATATGTTTCAATGAGAGGAAGAGGAGGAAAACATTTAAAGGAGACTAGGAAGCAATAGCTATAGTATATACAGAAAACCAGATATATATGATGTCTTTGAAACCAAATGAAGAATATACTTAGAAATTAAGAGGAAATCACAGTGTCAACTGTTGCTGAAAAATTCAATTACAGAAACACAAAAGAATTGACTGCTGGACTTAGCAATATGGATCTTATAGTTGACTTGGCCAAAAACATTTTCTTTGGGAGCATGCATAGAAACTTCTTTGTAGTGTGTTAGAAAGATACTGAAAGGTGAGGATGTAAAGACAGTGGCTGTTGCTATACAGATACTGATATTTAAGCACTAATTAAACATTTGTTGAGTACGTACTGTTTTATGTTTCAAATGGTACATGCTTGGTCTAGTGGGGAAGGACAATATTAAAATCATTATAATAGTTAAAGACAGATGCATTCAAATCTGTGAAGGAATCAGAGAAGTCTAAGACCCAGTTTCACAGAGAAAGTAACAGATAGTTTCATCTGGGAGTTGAAGTAGAAAATTGACAATACAGAGAAAGATCAAAAGTGAGGACAACAGCTTGAGCAACCATGAAATAACAAAATACCATGGCCTGTTTTAGAAATATCAAGAAGTCCCTCATGACTTTACACATAAGGTCAAAGCAACATGGAGAAACTGGTAAGTTTAGAGCAAGTAAAGATATATTCAAAGACCCATTTCAGAGGCATTACATAGGATTAAACAGAGGAGAAGGGAGATAAGAGACACAAAGTCCAATTGGAAGGTTCTAATAGTAATTCAGAGACATGAAAAACCCATAGCTATCTGATGCAGATTATCCAGTCCTCATGGATGAACAATTAAGCACATTTTCAATTGTTATGCCCATGATATTAACATACTTAATAAGTGCAATGCCTGTTGAGGCTAAAAATAAATAAAAATATTGTACTTTTTATTCTGTGTTAAAAATGTTGTTACTGAAAGTTAAATATGTTTCCTAGCTAAATAAAAATATGTCATCTGGATTAAATTCTGTTGTAATTTAACAACAGAATATTAACATTCATGCTTACAAAATAAAAAAAGAGAAGGTGTTCTCCATTCAACATCTACATTTTCAGCAAAATTCAAGCAAGAAAATTAATTATTAGAAGCAACAATAACTTAAAGAAAAATGTAATTGACTTACTTAGTCTTAGTAAAGGAAAATGTGTGGTGATTTTCCAGAGGGAGAGGGGGTTGGGGGAGGTAGAAGATGACAAAGGGGGGATAAATTATGATGGAAAGAGACTAATTTGGGGTGGTGAACACACAATATACAGATGATGTATTATAGAATTGTACCCCTGGAGCCTATATAATTTTATTAACCAATGTAACTGAATAAATTCAATACTTTAAAAAAGAAACATACATTCATGTAATAAAGTGATTTCCTTGCAACATGTAAGAATGAGGGTATGAGGTTTAGAGTCTGATAATGATCCTTAAAGATATAACTATGATAGGAAATTAAAGTTGAATGAAGTAAATTCATAAGGATTTCCTTGTGAAATTTAGGAAAGTAAGGAAATGCACAGAGAAAAAGACCACTCTCAAAAGAGGCTGGCTCTTACAGTATTCTGTTTTGCGGCTCAGTTCCGCTGGTTTAGAAGATGGTTTCTTAAACTGCAAGAGGCTTTGTTACCTGAAAATATGACATGGAAAAAACTGATTCGTTGCCCTGTCTGGTGTGTCCCATATACCTGTGATTATCTTTATCTTATCTAAGTTGCAACCCACCCCCTCTTGCTTGGCCAGCATGGCTCAGTAGTTGAGCATTGATCTATGAACCAAAATATCATAGTTTGATTCCTGGGTGCAGCCAATTGATGATTCTCTCTCATCATTGGTATTTCTATCTTTCTCTCCCTTTCCATTCATTCCTCTCTGAAATCAATTTATATATATATATATATATATATATATATATATATATACACACACACACACATATATATATCCTATATCTATATAATAAAAGGAAAATATGCAAATAGACTGAACAGCAGAACAACCGAACAACCTATCAAAGTGTAATATGCACTTACCATCAGCTGGAGGATGGTCAACTGGTCGACCAGTCACTATAATGTGCACTGACCACCAGGAAGCAGATGCTCTGACCAGTAGGTTAGCTTGCTGCTGGGATCTTGCGGATCAAGACTGAGTGAGATGGGCCAGACACGTCCTGAAGCTCTCCTGCAATTCCTCCCTGGCCCCATCATGGACCAGTGGGGTCCCTTACTCTGTAATGCACCGTCTCATAATCCAGGACCCCTTGGGAGATGTTGAAGAGCCAGTTTTAGCCCGATCCCACAGGCCACTCAGCTTGGGAGGACACCCAATGCAGGGCTCATGGCTGGTGAGTGCTGCTGCGGTAGTGCGAGCCTCTCCCAATTGGGTCTGATTGGGTGTGAGTCCACAGCAGGTACAGTGGTGCTGGGATGAGTGGGAGTGGCAGATAGGAGCTGCAGGCAGCATAGAACTGCAGGTTTTTGTATGATCCCTGCAGGCCACCCAGAGGGATCCCACCCATGCAAAAATTCATGCACCAGGCCTCTAATATATATATATAATTGCTATCTCCAGACCAGCAATATCAACATCATCTGGGAAATTGTTAGAAGTAGAGATGCTCAGGCCCCATCTCAGATCAGATCTCTTGGATCAGAAAGATTCGGAGTGGAGCCCAGGAGTCTATATGTTAATGAGCCCTCTCCAGTGGTCCTAAAGTTGAGAACCTCTAGTCTAGAGCATTTTTATATAGATCTCTTCAAATACTTATTGGATTTAATTAAAGGGACATGATCTCCTTGAAAGCCAAGAGCATTTCTTTGCCATCTCTCTGTCTTCAGGGCATAGTATACTATTTGGCCCATAATTAAAGCTCAATAAATGCTTTCCATTCCAGTAAGTCAGTTAATAAAATATATTATTCCTTCGCTCAAGGGATCTAAAATTTTTTTGCAAAGAAAACATATAACCACAAAGATTAACAAGAAACAATGTATTGCCAACCTATCTAATAAAGAAGGGATATGCTAATTGACCCTCACGCCATCATAAAGATGGCAGTGCCCATAGCCAATAAGGAGGGAGTATGCTAATTGACTGTCCCACCCTCAAAAATGGCAGTGCCCACAGCCACAAGATGGTGGTGCCCAATCCCCTCAGCCCCACTGGGGTGGCAGGCATGTGGCAAGGCCATATGTTGTCTCTGGAGCCCCCCAGTCCCTTCAGCCCCCCAGCCCCCCAGGGATGGCTTAAGGCACAGGAAAGCCTCAGATGGCAGCTACCCAGCCACCCAGGGCTAGCTGAGGCTTGCACTGCCAGCAGTAGCAGCAGCAGAGTTATGATAGGGTGTCGCCTTCCCCTGATTGCTGGGTAGCCTCCTATCCCTGAGGGCTCCCAGACTGTGAGAGGGGGCAGGCCAGGCTGAGGGACCCCCTCCTCATGCACTGGGCCTCTAGTCTAAAATAAAATGCTAGATTGTATAATAAATGCTAAATACTATCAATGGGCAAATTTAGATTAGGGTTTCAGATAAAATAAAGAGTATTGGTGATTAAGTCACCTGGAGAAAGCTTTGCTACACAGATGGGAGAGGGTGAAAAGCATAATAAACCATGTGAAGAGGTCTGAGCTGGTGGAGGCACAGGTTTGTGGGAAGTATGAGTAATAAACAATGGATTCCAGACTACACAGATGGGACTTGATATGATAACCAAAAAGAAAGAATGTCTGGAGTGATAGCAAGCTCAGCATTTAGACAATATCCTACACTTATCCAAAGAAGAGTGTAGACCCAGATAACCAGAGTTTGATTGAACTGGAATCTGGCATAACAAAAATAGTGATGCTATGGTTAATCTATGCAGCTATCAGCTTGCCACAAAAATAATTTTGGTTGCAAACATTAGTTATTCTATGCACCCAAAGGCATGACTTACCTCTTTAACAAAATGGCTTATTATTCATTATTCTACAATTGTCTTTACTTAAAATATTTTAGAATTATTAGTATGCTTTACTCAAGTCTAAGAAGCTATAGCTCTTTTATACAAATTGTTTAAAGGAACAGGCCCATTTATTTTTGAAAAGATCAAGGAGAAAAGAAAGTATTGAAACATGTGTTTCTGCTCAGATAGCAATAAAATATGTGGTGAGTTCTTATCTTTAAAGTTGTATGTTTCCCTACTCTTCTGTATATACACATGATCCAGAATTATTATAAAATGGTGCAGGTTTATGTGTGGAAGTGGTACTTTATTGGATTTGTTGATGTATCTTTAAAATATATTTGTTAGGCCTTACCCAGTGTGGCTCAGTTGGCTCAATGTGGTCCCATGCAATGAAAGGTTGCTGGTTTGGTTTCTGGTTGGGGCACATGCCCCGGTTGCAAATACGATCCCTGGTAAGGGGTGTGTAGGAGGCAGCCAATTGATAGATGATTTGCTCTTACATAGATGTTTCTTTCTCTCCCCCTCTCTCTAAAAATCTGGGGGAGATAATAGATCAACCAAAGGACTTGTATACATGCATATAAGTACAACCAATGGACATAAAACTCTGGGGAGGGAGGGTATGTATGGGAGGGAGGGAGGGGGGCAAAAAAAAATCAATAAAATATACTTAAATAAATAAATAAATAAATAAAATTAAATAAAAATAAAAATCAGTAAAGTATATTTGTTGGTTTGGTGTATACACTAGCTGGGCAACATAATTCAGCATTATTTCTCATATAAACATGAGAAAATGAGTATACAGTGTAAGCGTTTATTTGGCTTCTGTTCATAGAATGTCCATTTTATTTACTTCTGAAGTTCAGTGATTTGTCTTTGATTTTGGATACACCCACTGGAATACTCAAAGAAATGCTCACTTTCCTTCAGCATTTGACATGGTATGGATTGCCTCCTCTTTTCTTGACAAGAGTAATAGCAACTTTATAAGTTATGATCACTTTATAGAATTATATGTGGGAAACATTCAATCCCCAAGAACCTGAAACAAAATTCTTAAAAGGAAATATAATGTCCTTTTTGTGACTACACTAGAATTTTGAATGCAGCATTGTGCTTTTTCTCCTAGGGGAATTAGCCATGTGGAACTGAAGCCATTAGTGAGTTCTTCAGTGGATAAATACTATTGCCTGGGAAAAGAGGCAGAAAATGCACTCTCTCAATTAGAGATAAAAGGAGAGAACAACTTGGGTAGTTGTATTTATCAGATATTGGTAGAACCTTTTATGACATCAACAATCACATCTTATTTGTATGATGAAAGATGGAAAACTTCTTCTGCTGATATAATTAGGCAGTGCATCTCCTAATCTTTTTTTTTTTTTTTTTTTTTTTTTTAACGTGGAAACTATAGTTTATTCCAGAATCAGCATTAGCCCAGGCTTTCCACATTTTTGGTTTCCCATTTGCATTATCATAGGACACTTTTATGGGATAACTCTATGAAGATATTATTCTGAAGCATGGTGTTTAGTTTGCCTCCCCAGAGAATGTGTGGATGATTTGAGGCTGACACCAAATAGGCAAACCTCAGCCAATCAGGAGGAGCAAAGGAAATTTTGATTGGCAAAAAGATTTTTGAAAATGTGTACTAAGGTTTGTTCTCACAATAAATGGAAACAAATAAGACCAAAATTATAAAATTGAGAAAGTAGTAGCCATTGAAAAATAATTATTTTGAAGTATGGTATTTTCTTGATAAACATGAGTGGTTAAATTTAGAAGTTATTGGTGTTATTTGAGTGCATTTTTCAGGAATTTTGCATAGCTCTCATTTAAATCACAAATGATTTAAACAGTGTGTAAGGGTTTCTATTGGAAATGTTAGAAATGAAATAGTTAGGCAGAGAAGAAGGACTATCAAAATGTAATAAGAAATAGTACTTTGTGCTGCCTATTGGGTTAGGTGTCCTATGTATTCCATAATTTTTTCTTCTTGACTCTTATCACAAAACTTTATCATGAATTGCCTTTTGATTTACCTATTTTGCCAACTAGACCACAAACTGCATGAGTTCAAGATTGTTGTCCACAGCATTTCATGGTGCTTGGCACAAACTAAGCACTCAAAAAATGTTTAAAGGAACAGAAAAGAGAAAGAGGTTGGGGAAGTTTTCTGTGAGGACTGTTTATCCATGTGACAGCAGACAAATACATTTTTCTCTCTAATTATTTTTTGAATTTTTGAATCTGCAAAATGACTTTCATCCAGCTCTAATATTCTGGAGTTTGATAATTTCCGGAATCACATTTTCGTTAATAAATTTTGCATGACATTAGCTATTTTTGTACCAGATATTACCTTGCTCTAATTTCTTTCTCACTCTAGGAAATAAAAATATCAAATGAATTTCTCATTTTCATAAGTTATTGATATACATCACTGTTGGCTCTCTCCATGATTAACTTTCATACTGCATATTCAACAACAGTTTAGGGAAGAGATGGCATATCAGTGCCCCCTGTTTATATAGACATTTCGTTAAAAAAGAAATACTTATCCCAGGATGACACTGGTTGCATTGAGTCTCTAAATGCAAAGACGTGTTGTAGCTGTTAAGTTTTCTCAGGCAAGTTGAGTTTAGAAAGGAAAAGGCCCAAAATTTGAGTAGAAGTGACTCAGGCTTTATAAGATAATATGACACTTTAGCCAAGAAGTAAACACTACTTTTACAGAATATGAAAATTATATTGGTTCGTTATGAAAATTTTTGAGGAACATGGGATATCATGAAGAAGAATATCTCCTTTAAAATAAATTTCCAGAGAAAAATCACTGAAACATTTTAATATATTTTATGTTGAAATATTTCTTAATAGTCTTTTTTCCTGTTATGTACATATGGATTTAACCTTTCTGTTTTTATGAAAATAAAATTATAGGATACAAAGCTATTTTTTAACATGCTTTCTTTAATTTACAGCATGGAGTCTGTTCAAACATGCTGCTATGTTCTAAAAAATTAAAAACCTCATGTTATCAAAAACTGTCTCAAAATAACTATCAGTGGAGAAAAAAGGTTAGGAGTAGAGCGTTTCAGACTATCAACATATAAAATTACATTTCTTATGTGTATTTTCTTTTCTCACCAAGAAACTCCTTTTTATTTTTATTTTTTTGTGACTTCTCTGCCATTTTTACTTTTTAAAAATTTATTTATTTATTTATTTATTTATTTATTTATTTATTTTTTACAGAGAGCAAGGGAGAGGGATAGAGTTAAAAACATCAATGAGAGGGAAACATTGATCAGCTGCCTCCTGCACACCCCCTGCTGGGGATGTGCCTGCTACCAAGTTACATGCCCTTGAAAGGAATTGAACCTGGGACCTTTCAGTCCACAGGACAATGGTCTATCCACTGAGCCAAACTAGATAGGGCTGTCATTTATACCTTTAAAGAATATATTTATTTTGAAAATTCATATTATGAATGTTTTGTTCTGTTTTGAATTCAGTGTTGTGTGAGAAAATGTGTTTTTTTTTTTAAATCACTAATGTAACTAAAGAAATGACCAAGGAAATGAAGTATTTCCAGTTTTAAAAATAACTGATATACATCATAGTTGGGTATCTCCATGATTAACTTTCATGCTGCATATTCATTATAAAACCTATAATAGAGATAAAAATCAAAATTTAAATATATCTTGCTTTTGTCCCAAGGCAATGGCCTTGTTCTCACTCTATCAATCTTATTAACATATTTTCCTATAAATGCCATCACTTTATTACACTTATCAACTGTCACTAAGACAAGGGTCATTTCTATGTTTTCTTTTGGTCCTTTTGTTCTCTTGTTGATTTTATAGGATTGTAACCTGTGACTATTGGAGTTTCAGAAATGATCTTTCCTAATTAATTTTAAATTTTATTTATGAGAATGTAGAGCACTTTCATATTTAGTGAATTGTTCTTACCTTGTTCCACAGTTGTTTCCATTTCTTTTGCAATTAGGAAAACAAAGAGCCAAGATCACTAAGGTGTTAAGAATCTAAAACAAAACTAAACAACAAAATTTAGCTATCATCTTACTTGGACCCCATGAGTTGCTGTTGCCTTGTTTCTGGTCACAGTTCATCCTTTATCATTTCAGTACAGAACCTGTTTTTTAACTTAAGGCTGTTGGGAGGGTATCCATTTTACCTCCAAGGCAAGTCACATGAGCATTGAGTACGATGTGGGTTAGGTATTACTTGTAATGGTATGGGGTCATAAACCTGGTCAGTATTGTTTCTGGAATTTGAAATACAACCATTCTCATGATACTTGTGCTCAATTTGCACTTACTGTCACTGCTTTTGTGATTTGTTATACTCCTTGCAATGGTTAATTTTGTGTGTCAACTCAATGGGCCAGGGAGTGCCCAGATATTTGATCAAACACATTTCTGGCTGTGTCTGTGAGGATGTTTGTCGATAATGTTAATACTTGAATAGGTAGACTGAGTAAATCAGACTACCTGCCCTAATGTGGGTGGGCCTCATCCAATAATTTGAAGGTCTGAATGGAACACGATGGTTGACCCTTCCCTAGTATGGGAGAATTCCTTCTGCCTGAAATGTCACCAAACTGGGACAATGCTTTTTCTTTTCTTTGAAACTAAACTGAAACATTTGCTCCCCCTGAGTCTTGAGCCTGCTGACCTTCAAGCTGGAACTACACCATCAGCTCTCCTGAGTTTCCCAGCTTGATGACTCACCCTCCAGATCTTGGGACTGGTCAGCCTCCAAAATTGCATGAGCCAATTCCTTATAATAAATCTCTTTTTATCCTATTGGTTATGTTTCTCTGAAGAGCCCTGATTCATGAACACCCTATATCCCTTTCTGCTCCCTTAGAGATCTCCAAAGCTAAGGGCATAACCCTACACTCCTGGTGATACCAGCTCTTTTTGCTACTCTTTAATGATGAGATAATAGTTATTTAGGTCACCTATAAATAATTGGATTCATAAAGCTTTACAGGCTCATCCACTGAAGAACATGAACTCTGTCTTTGGGATCAGACCAGAAAGTATTTAAATAAATAGTCAGGGCCTCATCAAATACGTTTTACTTTAAACCCTCACCAGTGTCCCAAAATGGGGAATGTACTATTAAAGCACTAGTTTCAGTAGATTTGCCTGCCTTCTCAAGTATCTCTGCAGAGTTGGGGAAAGATGCCTCCTCCCTTTGTCTAAGCAAGTCCATTTTGGTGTAAGATTTGGCACAGAGGAAAAGGTATCAGCTTTGCCTAGGTCCTGAAGAAATATTTCCCTCTACTTCATGATATTTTTACTCAAGTGGATACTTAGAAGTGAAGAGTTGGAACGAAAAGAAATCCCCAGAATATGAGAAAGTATGGTGGAAAATAGACAGATATGCAGAGAAATGGACAAGATAGTATTGATTAGATATATTAGACAGCATAAGAATGTACTCATCATTAAGTTAAAATGATAATATAATTTTACTTTAAAACATTTGATGTTTCTAGCCTTCAAAAAGTCAACATTTAATCACATCTGAAATGTGCAGGATATAATTTTGAAAGCCTTCAATTATTAACATTATCTCTGGGGGAAAAAGTCACTTTGCCACAGAAGTTACATTTTTCTCTCATGAATTGAGTCTGATTTGGAATATTCATTATAGTGAAGTTTAAACATAATAGAGTCTAGCTACTTCCATGAAAATACTATTCAATGAGTTTCGGCTTTGACACTGAATTGACCTTGTAATTAATGTTGTACACTATCCTTTCATTATATGCCAGATTATAAAATATGACTTATTGGCAGCATAAAGGCACAAAGTTCTGAAATGCAATTTATAACCATAAAAAAGACTGAGCTTTGAGTGACAGCTAAATTTGAATAGCTGGGGTTAGTGTTTTATGTTATGAAATATGAATAATGAAGCATTTTAAACTCAAGCTTTTGGTTAAATCATTAATATACTTATTTTAGAAGAAAGTCCTCATCTATCATGTAGCCAATAAGATGTGTATGAATGCAAACATTTGTATTGTGTAAAATAATTAAAGTGAAAACTAGTTTCCTACATTAATTCTTACATTTTAGAAGGATTTAAATCACTTTATGTGTCAGAAACAGGCTTGTTAATTTTAAGCAATATGTTGCAGTTGTATTTGGGCTCTTAATATAAGCCTTCTTAGAGAAATTCTATTTAAACGTTAAATTTTCATTATCTAATGTTAATTACCATTTATTCAGTGCTTATTTTGTATAAATATGCTGCTCTGAGATCTTTGTGTACATTTTCTTATTTTCTCTTAAAATTCTCAATTGAGATCATTCTGTTTACTGTTTGAATCAGATAGATGTGCATCCATACTCTCTCACTTGATCCAGGCAGAAATTTTTGGTTATTGTAATGAGAGGTGGACACTAACTACTTAGAACCGATGGCTGTGGGTTAAGGGCTAGTCTTTGTGAAATGCATGATCAGTCCGTACCAATGCTCTTGGATTTTCAAACAGGTGGAAACACTATTTATAGTTCAATGTACCTAAAACCATTTTATATATAAATACAAAGTGGGTTTTGTAGGAGTGGGTGTTTCTTTTCCTGAAGGAGGGGAAACAGTTTCATAGTTGCTTAATTTTTCAGAATTTCGCTAGGAGCTGTTTCTTATGTTAGAAAACTAATACTTACAGAGCAGTGCCACCTCTGGTACTTGAGTGTTCCACACAAGTCATCTGCATTCAGTTGGCATTTGGAAATGTCCACAATCCAGGGGATTCTACACATTGGTACAAGTATCTGAACTTCTTCAACTGGTCTTCCAATGTGGCCATGAAAATTCTTACTCATTCAAAATTATTTTAAAATTCAATAATATTATATTAGAAATTATTTTAGTTCTCCTTTATATTATAACTCGAGGCCTGGTGCACAAAATTTGTGCACGGAGTGAGGTGTCCATCAGCCCAGCCTGCATGCTCTCCAATCTGGGACCCCTCGAGGGATGGCTGACTGTCCTCTCACAATCCAGGACGGCCGGCTCCCAACTGCTTGCCTACCTGCCTTTCTGATTGCCCCTAACTGCTTCTGCCTGCCAGCCTGATCACCCCTAACCACTCTTCTGCCAGCCTGATTGATGCCTAAGTAATCCCCTGCCAGGCTTTTTGCCCCTAACTGCCTTCCCCTTCAGGCCTTGTCACCCCTAACTGTCCTCCCCTGCACGCCTGGTCCCCCTCAACTGCTCTCCCTTGCAGGGCTGGGTCCTACCCAACTGCCCTTCCTTGCAAGCCCGGTCACTCCCAACTTCCCTCCTCTGTCAGTCTGGTCACCCCTAACAGCTCTCCCCTAGAGGCCTGATTGCCCCCAACTGCCCTCCCTTGCAGTCCTGGTCCCTCTCAACTGCCCTCTTCTGGTGGCCATCTTGTGTCCACATGGGGGCAGGATCTTTGACCACATGGGAGCAGCTATCTTGATCTTGTGTGTGGGAGTGATGGTCAATCTGCATATTACTCTTTTATTAGTTAGGGTAGAGGCCTGGTGCATGGGTGGGGGCCAGCTGGTTTGTCCTGAAGGGTGTTCCTGATCAGGGTGGGGGTTCCCTTGGGGTGTTGGATGTCCTGGGCGAGGGGCCTGTGGTGGTTTGCAGGCTGGCCATGCCCCCTGGGACCCAAGTGGAGGCCCTGGTATCTGGGATTTATGTATCTTCTACAATTGAAACTTTGTAGCCTGGAGTAGAGCCAAGTCTCCTTCTTGCTCTGTGGCTGTTGCCATTTCTGTTTGGATTTGTTTACCTTCTATAATTGAAACTTTGTAGCTTAGGCTGGCAAGGGCAGGTGGAACGCTTGGCTTCCTTCCTTGCCAGGGAAACCCAAGCCTCCCTCCTGCCCTCTGTGGCTGTAGCCATCTTGGTTGGGTTTATTTGCATAGTTGCTCTGATTGGCTGGTGGGCGTGGCTGGTGGGTGTAGAGGAGACATGTTCAATTTGCATATTACTATTTTATAAGATAAGATTAGAACACTCTACAAATTAAGTTGTGTGATCTATCCATTCCATTTCAGAGTAATAATTGTAGGTGTTGCCAACTATTTGTCCTAAAAAAAATAGGCATTGTTGTCTTTACAGTTCTGAACAACAGCTCTATGTCTTGTGTACTTTTATTTAGTATTAGAGGACACAGCCAGACAACTCTGACTTCCAGTCTAAGCTGTTACTTAATTACATCTTTGATGTTGGGCAAGTTGCTTTACCTCTCCAGATTTCAGTTTCTTCATCTGTACGATGAGCCTATTAATAGTGCATCTATCATGGGGTTATTGTGGACATAATAAAGCACCTAACGTGACTACAGCAAATAAAATGATCATGAAGATTATATATCAGTAGTATGTTGTATTATCTCCCCAAGAGATCAAAAATCCATTTTCTACATCAAAGAGTAAGTAGTACAAAAATTATGCCTAAATTAACAGAACTGCAGTAGGCCAATGAGAGAGGATAAACACTTTTTAATTTATCCTCCATTTTTGCTAAAAAGGTCTCTGGCTTGCTTGGCTGGCATGGCTCAGTGGTTGAACATCAACCTAAGAACCAGGAGGTCATGATTCAATTCCTGGTCAGAGCACATGCTGAGGTTATAGGCTTGATCCTCAGTAGGGGTCATGAAAGAGGTAGCCAATCACTGATTCTCTCTCACGTTTTTATAACTCTTCCTCTCTGAAATCAATAAAAAACCTTTAAAAAAAAAAGGAAAAGAAAAACATAGTCTCTGGCTTTTCCTCCTCAGTTGTGGCTCATTCCACCCCAACCTTAAACATGGAGGAGAGAGTGCTGCTTGCCCGGTTGTCCTAACTGGTCTCCAATGATAAAAATTCTTTATGGGAGCACTATGCCTGCCATCTTAACTTCCTTCTTTATGTTGGTGATATAAATGACACTAAATCCTATTATTTTGTTTTAAAGGGTAACCTAAATGAACAGGCACCAGAAAAAAAAAAAAAAAAAAACACAATGATTATACAAAATTGTGCACAGAGAGAAACTGATGCAGGCAGATCCACTAGCTGAGTTTCTCTTAACCATCTACCGGGACCTAGAAACAAGTCTCTTCACTTTGCTGTGTTGATATGTATAATGGGTCTTTAAAAAAAGTAATATCTATTTTAATCCATTATAAGTCAGGAACAGTAGTTACATGAGAAATATTTTGAAAAATTGTGTTTTTCTATTTAAGCAAAATACCAAGGGTGTGTTTTATTTTTTAAAGTAAATTATTTATAAACCCTAGTTATTAGATATACTTCACATTGCAGTTATCAATCAATAGAACCTCAGAAATCAATTGCTTTCTAGAGCTTCACATTATAATGGGAACACCGTCAGAAGTATAAGACAAACCTTCAAGAGAGCCTCTTGTGTGCTTTTGTTTTCAGCTAATCTATTGAGTCATCATAAGAAGAAAGATTCATCTCTTACTGAAAATCACTTAATGGTAGTTTGGCACATGATATCTAATCTCTTCACTCATTCTACTTTTTATCCACATTTATTTAAGTCCTAATT
This sequence comes from Pipistrellus hanaki, assembly GCF_964339955.1. Lineage (NCBI taxonomy): Eukaryota > Metazoa > Chordata > Mammalia > Chiroptera > Vespertilionidae > Pipistrellus > Pipistrellus hanaki. The sequence goes on from NC_140524.1 coordinate 84,900,460, forward strand.
AGTGTGAGACAGCTATGAAACATTTTACTCCTACATTATAGTTCTCATATCTGCCATTGATTAATTCTCATTTATTAGCATACACACACACACACACATACACACACACACACACACACAAATTAAATAGTGATTTTAAGAGTGCAATGTAATTTGCTGGAATAGTAATCACTTCTTAATCATTTGAATGCTATCAAGAAATTACTGGATATGACCAACCAGATAAGACTGATGCAATATTGTCCCCAAACACTATTGCTACCATAGAGGAATGGTACCAAGTTCAACAGTAATAGTAACAATTAACCTAAATGAAGTTTAGTTGAGCTAAAAATAGTTTCTCTAAATTATCTGTTCCATAATTTTGAGATCAATTTATACCAGGTGATAATATGCTTTTGTAAGAGATCAGTAATAAATTATGTGTTTAAGGACCCCAATATTTTCCAAAGATATTTTTAGATATTTAGTAGTATATTTGTGATTGAAATAAGGAAATTTAGTCTTACACATCTGAGAATAACTAGAATAACTACTTTTTCATAAAGAAAACCTAAACACATGGAAGATTTGTATATGTTAGAACCATTTTCTATTTCTAAAAATGCCTTTATCAGTTCCATTTGAAATGGGTTGTTTTTTCTTTCTTATCCTCATAGGAGTATATAATGTTTCACATAAAATTGCTCAGTTTTAAAAAGTATCAAATGATGTTTTAATTACACCAACCATAATTTTAAAGTATTTAAAGCAATCTTCTATTCAGTCAATAGACCTTTCTTCTCTTTTTGATATTTATTTTTATTGTTGAAAGTATTACAGATGTCCCCCTTTTACCTATTAACACTCTCCACTCCAGATTGCTCATTTTAATAAATAAGGAAAAGTCATAATTTAAATTCTAACTTTTTGTCATGTTCCATTTCCTCAGTAATATTTATTACTTTTAAAATATTATAGATTTATTATTCTAAAGTAAACTAAACTATATTATAAAATAGAATTTCAATGTATTTTTTTATTTCTTGAAGATATTGGGGTGACATTGGTTAATAAAAACACATAGGTTTCAGGTGAATAATTCTATAATACATTATCTATATATTGTATTGTGTTCACCACCCCAAGTCAAGTCTCCTTCCATCACCATTTATCCCCCCTTTACCCTATCCTACCATCACATATTCCCCTTTCCCTCTGTTAATCACCATACTATTGTCTGTGTCTATGAGTGCTGCTGTTGTTTTTTTCATGGGTGCTGGTGAAAGAAGTGAAGGGGTTCATCAATGTACTTTTTTAAATGTATGTACACATTTAAATTCATGGCTTTTAGTGGTACAGGCATCTATATCTTCCTGTCTGCCCCTCATCCATCTGATTTTTAAATGAGTTAGGAACATTTATGAGGCTAATATAAACTTAATTTAATAAATGGAAACATAACCATCCTATTATTCATTCTACTTACTATGTGTCAATATAATCATGTACTTTGAAATAATTATAGTAAAATATTGTATGAAAGCAGTGTTTTCACTGACTATTACACCTTTAAAAATTATAATTACTATAATATGAGGATTAAATTTTAGCTTATCAAAATAGCTTTAACTTTCTAATTCAGAATGAAAGATTAATTTTCAATAGATATTTTCAGTAATAGGAAAATTGGAAACATTGAGAAAAAATAAGTAACCAATTTCAAGGGGAGAAAACAGTAACAGTGGCAATGATGAAGGTTAAAACAAGAATAACAGTGAGCATGGATTGAGGGCATGTTATGTTCCCTGCCATATGCTGAGCTTGCTACATGCTACTTTCATATATGAGATTTGCAAGGTTCCTCATAGCAATCGCTCTAACCTGAGGTTTAAAGAGGTTAAAAATGTTTCCCAATGTCACATAATAATTGAGTAATAAAACCTAGATTTGAATTCCAGCCTTCCTGTCATCAATATGGTCTTTTAATGACCACCGCCTTGCCAATATAAAGCTCAAACTCTATGTAGAAAGAAGAGAGATAAAAAGATAAAATGTTATACAACAGATTATAACAAAATATAAAAGTCTGTAAACACTTATATGTGATATCTTTATATCTTTACCATCAAAAAGACTTTGATGTAAACATTTTACATAATTCATGGAGAAAAGTGTTAATTATGTTATCTATGGTGAGCTGTGCATATGTTTGATAAACTCTAGCAACCAAGCTTTGAGTTGCAGGCATATATACAGAAAACTAAATTTTGCCTCAAGAAACTTGAAAACTAAAGACAAAAGGATGAATAGAAACAAGGAACCGGGTACAATGTAGTCTTGCTATAGCAATTGAGGCACTAGTGGCTGGCTGGGTTATTGTTCTTGACTAAAGGAGCTTGGAACAAGGAAACATAAGGTAAAAAAAAACTCTTAGAAGGAGATGATAGCAACAGGGAAGCAAAGATAGGTCCAAGTTCCCAAAAGGCAGGGCTAAAACAAACAACATAGAAGGGCAAAAACTTTGAAGGATGCACAAGAGATAAGAAACTTTAGTCAGGAAAGAGGAGACAAAGAAAAAGCCTCCAAAGAAAAGATTAAAAAAATATTTTAACAAGCAAATTGGCAAATGGCAAAGGTATATACCATGCCATGTTTCCTCATTACAGCAGAAGACAAGGAAGTGTAATTTATGCTAAAAAGCATAAGTCTAAAAAGCAATTGTAGAGGAAGGAGTGATGAAAATATCTTATACCGGAACGATGGCCCTGAGATTTTTAGCTTTCTTGTAAGATAAAAACAACCAACCAAAGGACTTGTATGCATGTATATAAACCTAACTAATGGACACAGATAATAGGGGGGGTGAGAGCATAAGTGGGCTTGGGGCTTGTGGAGGTAATGGGTGAATAAGGACACATATGAAATACCTTAATCAATAAAAAAATTAAAAAAAAAACTCCAACCACATAATATTTACCTTTCCTTTAGTAGCCAAAGAAGGATATCTGGGAAAATATAATTTTCTCTTTTTCACATGTTTGGTTGGAGGGAAAAAGTTAGGCTATCTAATAGAAGCTTTTCAAATAAATGAGGAAGTTAGGTAATCTTATAAATAACTGTATATCTGAGGTAGAGTATGTATTTTGTGCAGTTTTTAAAACATGTCTTTAATAGCATTTTCTCCTGGAGGGAGTATTTTAAAGATGCTATTTTTGTTCTTTCTTACTTCTCATTTCCAGAATGGAATTAACTCACAAATTTGATTAGGAATAGATCCCAGAGAGAAGAAAATGCATTGAATCCAGAAGTAACATAAAATTAGATCATATTTAGTTATACATGAGGGCAGATAGTGATAAAATGAGGATAAACTGAAATAATTTATTAGTCAGTTTTGGTTCTTTTATGCAAATTCTAGTAAAAGGCACTGACTGTAGGATATATTATCAATGCCAATTTATTCCTAAAAGCCATTTTCATAGGGCACACTGCAGACCCCAGACGTGCCTCACAAATTCAAAAGCCTAAACCTTCTACATGCCTAGCAATAAACTCGGAGAATAATAGTAAAGATGATGATTCTGGAACTTTTTAATGGCCCAAATCATTAGCAGAGATTAAAATATTATATTAAACATTCTATATTTACCAAGGCAATAAAGTGGATTAATCTATTTTAAAGAGGTTTTATAATGCAGAGATGAAATAAACAAAATTATTTTGATTAAAATTTCATAAAAAACATAAATTAAGTTAATCAAATAATTCTATAGTATGGGTGTTTTCATTGAGATGATTATATCGATATATAACATGCCTTCTGCTAACTCATAAATTCCATGTGGTAAAATGCATCCCAAAGATTTCAGTATTTTATAACTTTAATATTTTAATGATAATGTCTAATTTGCCATTTGTTAGTATGTCTTGATTTTTTTTAAATTTCAATCATTGATGAAATAATTTACACAGTGTTTCTAACATTCTAATAGATTTTTAAATGGCATTGTATAGAGCTAGGTGAATGTTCTTAAGCACTTGCATTATAAATGCTTTCTTAATAAAAAAGAAATTGGTACTTTATATTAAATACACTCATTATTCTCAGCTGTTAAATATTGAGTTATAGAATTAAATAATTCTTTAGTGAAAACTAAAGGGCATATTAACATAAGAAATTATTATTTCCATTATATTTAACTTCACATATTATTATCTCTCACCAATGAACTTAAATACAAAAAGTGGTATAGCATATAAAGAATAAGTTCCTTCTAAAAAGGTATAAAATTGCCCTATCCGGTATGGCTCAATGGCTAGGGCATCAAACTACAAACTGAAGTGTCAGAGGTTTGATTCTGGCCAATGGCACATGCTTGGGTTGCAGGCTCAATCCCCAGTAGGGGGCATGCAGGAGGCAGCCAATCAATGATTCTATCTCATCACTGATGTTTCTATCTCTTTATCCTTTCCACTCTGAAATCAATAAAAATAAATATTAAAAAAGAAAAAGAAATTAAAACAGTGAGCAGTAGAAACACAGTAAATAAGCACAAGGTGCCTTAATATTAAAAACCAAAATATGGTAAAATGAACGTTTCTGTTGTTTTGTTGTTACTTTGTTATATTATATAATTAGACCTTGATTTTTTTATATTTTTATTTTTAAAATTTCTTTATTGATTAAGGTGTTAAATATGTGTCCTTGTTACCTCATCCCCCACTCCCATCCATCCACTCATGCCCTCACCCCCCTGGTGTCTGTGTCCATTGCTTAGGCTTATATGCATGCATACAAGTCCTTTGGTTGATCTCTTCCCCTTACTCCCACCCTCCTCTACCTTCTCTCTGAGGTTTAATGGTCTGATCACTGTTTCTCTGTCTCTGGATCTATTTTTTTTCATCAGTTTATGTTGTTCATTATATTCCATAAATGAATGAGATCATGTAATATTTATCTTTCTCTGTCTGGCTTATTTCAAGACCTTGATTTTTAAGTTGTTAAAATAATTACCCAGGAAGCCTTTCTAAACAGCAAAGGAACTCTTCCTAATTAATTCTAAAGCCAGTTCATTCTCCTTAAAGAAAATAGACTGAGCCCTAACCAGTTTGAATTAGTGGATATAGTGTCGGCCTGTGGAATCAAGGGTCCCAGGTTTGATTCCAATCAAGGGCATGCATGTACCTTGGTTGCAAGCACATACCCAGTAGAGAATGTTAAGGAGGAAGCTGATCGATGCTTCTCAGTCATCGATGTTTTTAACTCTATATCCCTCTCCCTTCCTCTCTGTACAAATCAATAAAAATACATTTAAAAAAGAAAATAGACTGAAAATAATATAATGAATATTTTGAAAAAATATGAAGACAAAATACTACATAGGAAACAAAATCACATAGCTATTTCCATAACAATTTTATTGATAGTATAATAATATGAATATATACTAGAATATATTAATATGATATATAAGCTATTATATAATTGAAATGTTATAGTTCAGTTTTCAGCTTTGGAGTCTCTACATTATTCTAATGTTACATCATTGTTCTAAATTAAACACATAAAATATAGGAAATAAATATAATAGCATGTATAAAGCTCACAGGCTAGCTTCTTCAACTATTTAAGACAAACTAAAAGAAGTTTATTGCTAATAATAAAGCTATTTAGAGATGATTAAAGCACAAATCTATTCATTGATTTTGCTGCTATTATATCTTTTCTATGTGCAACTGAAGGTAAAATACCTAGAACAGACCATATCTGAAGTATCCTTCATTTATGCTGTTGCTGCTTGACTAGAATGTAAAGAATGCAATAGGGGATTCAAAAAGGTGAGATGAACCAATAGATTATCATGTGGATGAGTACTTTCAAATATTAGCTAGGAGCCCCTGCTGTCATTCTGGGAGTTGCCCATGCTTCATCTCTAGACTGAGGCACATTAGCCTGCATAATCTAATCCTAAAAAAAAATTAAACCACTGGGAAGTTAATCCAGAATATATCTCTATGCCAACCATTTCATATTGACACCAAGGTATAGCAGAAGCTAGTCTTTCAAGGATGAATCTCTCTGGGCCAAACATAGATTTTGAAATAATGACTAATATTTTCCTGAAAGTTATGAGTACCAAAGAAGAATTAGTCATTTTCTATATGACTACAGGCTAAGTGCATGAAAATACATGCACTGGAATGGGGGGGGGGTTCCCCTCTGTCCAGCTTGACCCCTCTCACAGTCCAGGAGTCCTGATGGGCAGGAGGTGATCTGACGATCAGGGGAAGGTGATGCCCCATCTCACCTCTGCTGTTGCCACTGCCAGCAGCATAAGCCTCTGCTGGCCCTGGGCTGCTGGGCAGCCACCATCTGAGACTTGCCTGTGTCTGGGGCTGTTCCTGGGCAGCTGGAGAGCTGAGGGGACTGGGGGACTCTGAAGGCAGGTGCATTAAGCAGCTGGGCCTGCCTGGGATCAGACCTGGCCTTGCTGTGCGCCTGCTGCACCAGCTGGGCTGAGGGGACTGGGCACCTCATCTTGTGGCTGTGGGCACTGCAGTCTTTGAGGGCAGGGAAGTCTATTAGCATATTCCCTCCTTATTGGCTGTGGGTGCTGCCATCTTTGCAACCGCGTCAGGGTCAATTACTATGTTCCCTCTTTATTATATAAAATGATATTAATATTTACTCAGAGAACCTGATAAATTATTAGATTCAAATTTTGCCTCTTTTGAAGTGTCACTATTCTGAATTACTAACTAAACCTAAGCCCTTACACTCATCAATGTGTTCACTACTATCTATCCGAAATTCTTGAAAAGTTTATGTGATAATTTTCTTTTCTTTCATTTTCTTTAATCAATTCATATCCTCAATATATGGACTGTATTTTTTAAATTTTATAGAATCTCTCTTAATAATGATTAACTGTCACTTTTTATATCTGTGGCTAAGACCATTTTGAAATGTTTTACTGTTGGGATATCTGATGGCTTTAGGTTTAGCTCAGGCTTTACATCACTTGTGGAGATTATAACTGCCAAAAATAAATAGCTTCAACAGCCCATTGAATATTCTAAAATAAGGACATTTTCCAGAGTATTGGTTTCTTAAGCTTCCATTATTTCTTTATGTTGAGCCTTTAGGATTTAGCTACAATATTTACTCAACATTTAAGCCATGTTTTTTATCAGCCATATTTTATACCTTTTATAATTAAAGTGCTTATCATTGAAAAATATGTTTCCATGCCCCTGGAAGAATTCTCCTTGATGTTATTTTGATGTGGTTTTTGATGTGTGGAATATGAATTCAATCTTACCTAATAATAGAGAAACATGTAAATTAAACATACCTCTGCTACGCCCACAGCCAATCAGAGTAAGTATGCAAATTAACCCAACAAAGATGGAGGTTAATTTGTATACATATCTAGGTCCTGGGAACTTCCTCAGCACCCAGGTCACTCCCAGCTGGCCATCAGAGAGGTGGGAGGTCCCCTTTCCCAAGCCTAAAGCCTGGGGAGGAGTCTTCAGACTTGGGAAGGGGCTGAGCCTATGATGGGAGGTGCTGTGTAACCCCTTCCCAAGCCTAAAGCCTGGGGCAGAGGCTTTAGGCTTGGGCAGGGGCCAAGCCTGGGATCAGAAGGAAGGGGAAAAATCAATGGAAACATATCCTCAGGCGAGGATAAAAAGAAAAATAAAGAAAGAAATGTCATATCCTATGAAAGACACATCTTGAAAATGCCAACAGAAAGTTGTCATTTTTTTCATAGTGAGGGGTCTGGAGTCTGTGTTGATGAAAATACCTTGACAGCTGCAGCAGTGGGGTGATGGGGCTGATGCCTTCCCTGATCAGTCTGGTTGCCTCTTGCAAAGGGAGGCTAGACTGCAGCTTAAGCCTTCTCCACATTGTTGAACGGGCCTGAACCATCAGTAGAGCATCCCCTGAGGGCTCCCAGTATGTGAGAGGGGCAGGCTGGACTGAGGGAACCCTCCCCAGTGCACAGATTTCATGTACAGGGCCCCTAGTTCAAGAATAGCAGAAATGTTGCAAAGAAAAGCTAAGAAAATCAGCTTTTTCTTAATAGTCTGTCAAAGCCATTGGCTAGAAGTTAATCATTGCTGTTTTGCCACAGGTGTGTTCCTGTTGTGCCTTGGGTGATATTAGGAAAAGGCATTAGAAAAAGGCATTGGCAATGGCATTAGGAAAAGGCATTGGTTCTGGTTAGAAAAGCAGTTGTTAAGCCAAAGTTAGGCTACTTTATTGGTTGTCTCAATATAGGAAAATGACAGAGAATGTATCACTCTTGTAATAGTTACTGTTGAAAATGAAGCATATGAGCAGAGCAATCAGACAGGGCAATTGGCTGGCCTTGTTAGACTGGCTTCTTTTACTTAGTAATATGAACTTAACTTTCTTCTATGTATTTTTATGTTTGATAGAACATTTCTTTTTAGTGATCAATAATATTCCAATGGCTGGATATACCACAGTTTATTTATTCATTTAGTTACTGAAGGGCATCTTGTTTTAATAAACATCTATATACAGGTTTTTGTCTGGACATGTTTCCATCTCCTCTGGTTAAATACCAAAGAGCATGATTGTTGGATCATATTGTAAGAATATGTTGAGTTTTGAAAGAAGCTGCCAAACTGTCTTGCAAAGTGGCTAAAACATTTGCATTTCCATCAGCAATTAATGAGGAGAGTTCCTGTTGTTCCACATCAATGATTTTTAACATCCAGATCATATGTCTACTTTTATGCATCCCTTTCTTCTATTTAACTAAAATGGTGCTTCTGTGTGGCTCCTTTAGTAATGCTACAAAACCTTGAGTTATAAGCTAATAACTTAGTTAATAATTTGCAGAAATAAATTTTATTGCTGAATAGCATTTTTTAAAATGTAAGTCATAGGTTCATCCAAGGAAAAGACCTTTAAATAATGACTCAGTGATAGCTTTGCTAACTTAACTTGCACATTTTTAATTTCTTTTGGAAATATTGTCAGCATCATTTTACCCTTTTTTCTAAAAAATTATATGTACTTAAAATTATGTGTATCTTCCTTTGTCTGTGAAACAATTAAGAGGGAGGATTCTGTAATGATAATTCTTTGTTGTTGTTGTTGTTGTTAATCCTCACCCAATGATATTATATTTTTTTCATTGATTTTTAGAGAAAGTGGAAGGGAGAGGGAGAGACAGAGAGAAACATTGATGTGGGAGAGATACATTGATTGGTTGCCTCCTGCATGTACCCCAACCAGGGCCAGGGAACCTGTAACCAAGGAATGTGCCCTTGACCAGAATTAAACCCAGGACCCTTCATTCTGCAGGCCTCTATCATCCTTCACCCTGAGCCAATCTGGCTAAGACTATGGTCACAGATTTTCAAACATTTTTAAAATGTTTATTTTATAGTTTTTCTTAGTCATTAGGAATTAAGTGGTGGTCATTATAGGCAATAATGCTTTAGAGTGATATTTTTAAAAATGAAAATCTTAAAAGCAAATAATCTATGAAATAAAATATCTAGGAAACCAAGAGAATTGTAATGGGCTTTGGAGGATTGTGAGTAGATAATGTTTGATGTGTACAAAGTATTCCTTGTCAACTGAATGTGATTAGAGCCACAGGCTACCTAATTTTTTTTTTCCTGAAACTACTTTTTGTTTGATTTATTAGAAGGCTCTATTTTTTGGCACTATGAATTAAAATAAGACTGATCTACTATGCAGAAAAAAACCCTTAGATTGTTGACAGATAAATAAGCATGTAAATTAGAGTATATTGCCACTATCACATACCTCTTTAGACTAGGAAGACTGCATTCAAGTAAGAAAATTTTTTCTATACTCCTAACAAATCAAGGAAACTAGGGTACTGTTTATATTAATACATTCACATTTTTATACTCATCTTTCCCCCACAAAGTATGGATACCAATGAATGTATTCAGTATCTGTGAAAGCTTAAATTACCTATACAATGGGGACAAGTGAGTGATGATGACTGGGTAGGTCAACTGTGTGGCTTACAGATATCTGTGAGATATCTGACTCACAATGTGATTCATAGCAACACTGATTTTCACAAACCAAACAAAATTATGTAAACAGAACCTACTTTAATGGGGGCAGTAGGAGAAGCACTCCAAAACCCTCATACTTCACTCATCAAGTAATTCCCCCCCACCAAAAGTAAACACTAATCTTGTTCATTGCAGCATAGAGTTGTTTTCCCTACTGTTTGTTTTGCTGAATCAGGCCATATATGATATTTTACGTCTGGTTTCTTGCTCATTGTATTTGTGTGATTCATCCATTCCCTTGTGTGTAGTTGTCTTAAAAAATTTCATGCAAGGATATTTTTCATTGATTTTAGAGAGAAGGAGAAAGGGAAGGAGGAAGAGGGGGCATCATTGTGTGAGAGATCAAACTTGCAACCATTTTAATGTATGGGAAGATGCTCAACCCATTGAGCAACCCATCCAGGAGAACATTTATTTTCAAGGCTATATAATATTCCATTGGGTGGATATAGTACTCCTACTGTTGATTTAGCTATTATAAATACTGCTATGATGGAATTCCAAAATGTCTTTTGGTACAAAATTGTATAAATTTCTGATAAATATATACCTGGAAATGATTTTGCCAGGTCTTAGTGTATGTTATACATATTTAGTACATAGTACCAGATATTATAAATATACAACTTTGTAATTTTAGTGCTTTATGCTTTTGCTAGAGAAATGTCACAGTTGTAAATGTTGTTATAGATGTGTACATATATATCTGTCCATATGGTACTATATATACACCTAGTAAAGATATTTATACAACTGACATTTAAAATAAGCATGGATTCTGCAATTAATGTATGCTCAGGTTACTGAAGATTTGGCTATTCAAGCTTGTTGCAAGTACTCTATCTCCCAGCACAATTTGTCTTGACTTTCTAAAGTGTGTGGTCAAAATGAGAACCCAAACATTCAGAACAACTGTGAGCCCATATGGATCCTTGTAGAACTAGAACATGGTAGCTCATCATTAATGCAGATAGATTCCTGTACCAGTTTTCACTGCTTGCATGTTTTAGCTTCTCTATCCCTCTTACCTGGGAGCATTTGGGATCAGTTTACAACCTGTGCCACCATATTGGGTGGCCCTGTTCTTACTCTCCCTATTTTTAAAAATCCATTTTGAAGACCAACATTGTTTTCTGAGTGGATTTTTTGCTCCCTAAATTCCATATTTCCTATAGCAGGTCTTCTTTACTTATTCAAATAGCTTAAGTTAGATTAAGTGTTTGAGCTGGCATTTGAGCTATTTATTCATTGGTTTCTTATTGCAAACAACTGATATTCAAATTCCATTTGGAACCATCCCTTATTTATAAAGCACTGTGGGTGCCTATTAACTTTAGTACCAAGTAAGTATCCTAGTAATGATCTTTGAAAATATGTCTTACCCATTTGAAGGTCTGCTTTTAGCATATCCAGTCTGTGTGAATAATCTTTTTTGGCTCAATGGTTTAATAAAAATGTATTCCCTCTTTGAACAGACACATTTGAAAGGCACCCCAACCCAGGATGGGGTACAGCTCTGAATGAAGGACCATGACCTAATTGACTTTCACATCACCTGTCCTACTTTGGGCTAGCTGCCTTTATATAACATGCACATGCACACATGTAAACAAACACACACGTGAGCACCTGTACACACACTGAAACACATGCACACTCAATGTATTATACCTATTTGGACTCTATCCTTCTTGTTTTAATTAATTCAAACTCAAAAATATTCTCATTAACCTTAGGTAAGTATAAAAATGTTTTGTGTTTTCAATATTTAAATTCAGAGCTATTTGTACTTCATTTTAAATATTAGAAAAGAATATCTTGACAAGATCTAATTACAGACAAACAATGAAATTCAGAATATATAAGATACTAGAGGCCCGGTGCACAAAATTCGTGCATGGGAGTGTGTGTGTCCCTCAGCCCAGCCCATACCCTCTCCAATCTGGGACCCCTCGAGGGCGGTTGGACATTTCTCTCACAATCCAGGACTGCTGGCTCCAAACTGCTTGCCTGCCTGTCTGGCTGATTGTCCCTAATTAATCCTCTGACAGCCTGATCAATGCCTTACTGCTCCCCTGCTGGCCTGATTGCCCCTCACTGCCCTCCCCTCTAGGCCTTGTTACCCCTAATTCCCCTCCCCTGCTTGCATATTCACCCCCAACTGCCCATCCCTGCAGGCCTGATGGCCCACAACTACCCTCCCCTGATGGCCATCTTGTGTCCACATGTGGGCAACCAAATTTGACCACATGGAAGCAGCCAACTTGTATGTTTGAATGATAGATAATTTGCATATTACTCTTTTATTAGATAGCATAAGGTAGAGGTTGCAGCCCTATTTGTGAAAGACTAGAAAGAGAACTGTGGAAAGAGAAAAAGCAAAGTTTTGTGAGTCTGACAAGAAGTATAACCAAATAATTATGCATATATTCCATATGTTAAATTTTCTAGGTACATAAACTTAAAAATGTGGCTGCCATGAAGACTAGAATGGAAATGCAGGCAGAAGTTATGGATAAAATGTTGGCTTTAAATGTCTTGTCTCCTAAGTATTAGAGATTTGAGACCTCTTCAAGGGTTTAGTTGAAAGAATACAGCCAAATATTGAAATTTTTTGTGGAATGTCCCTGATATTTTGTTTTGTACACTACCCCAGTCCACAAGATAGCTCTGGGCCCTATTTAAAAATACTGTTTGGTTTCACTTATCTACATAAAAGCCTTTTGATTCAGCTGACAATCAGATTCATTAAATAGGAGCTTTCATTTAATTCAAAGGATGATAGTTAGAAGCTGCCCTGGACTATGTTCATATGATAACAGAAAATAAATTCTGCAGAGTTTATAAAATGTTATAAAATTCAAAATAAGCCTTCTACTATGTTTTTGAGATCAAATAGATAGAGTGGTTTCTGTACATTTCATCCAGGATGGTAGCTTACACAATAAGAGGTACCTAATAAACATTAGACTGACTAAATTAGAAAGCTGCCAGGAACATATGAATAAAATGGAGCTTGCTTTTGATCTGATATTGGCTACCATGCCTAGATCCTTCTGGAGAGCTCCTTTATTTTTCCTACCATAAAGAGCTGGTATTAATTAAATATACCATTCAAGGAACCATCTAACACACTTGAAACTTTCATCATATAAGTGGGGGAGACATGACTACGAGGGATCTTTATTTCGTTGATCTTCAAGTCTTATAGGGATTTCAAAAAGTAAAGTAGCCTAAAAACAGCTAATTTCAGGATTCATTGTAATTGAGAATGTTATTCCATGAGGTAGAATTATCTAGTTGGGCGAAAAGTATGGAGAACCAGATGCATATTAATATCCAGAATTAGTTTATACAAAAGAGATTAAAACATTTTTTTGCTCAGAAAAAGATAAGTAAATGAGTATAAATAATCAAGGTGCATATTTCTTAGATATCACACAATGAAATATTTCATACCTGGTAGACTACTGGAATTGTTTTGGAAGAGGCAGAATGATCTGATGGAGTTCCCCTAGGTGCCTGCTCAGCACTCATCTACTAAAGCATTTAAAAACATGCATTATACAATTTCAAAGGGAGATAATGTGTATGAAACAACTCCATGGGCTCTTAAGCTAGAGTAATAAACACAACTTCTCCTGGCAGCCAAACAAAAGGAGAAATAATATAACATAAAATTGGTCTCCTGGCTTTCTTTGAAATACTGGGTAGGTATGACAGGTTGGATTCCCTGGGAAGAAGATTCTTAGATGGAGGTTAGTGTGCAGGATACTTATTAGGACAGTTTTATAGCCTGTGAAGGGTAATACCCTGGAAAGTTACGTGTCTTACTATAACCAGAGAGGCGGATGAGAAACTGTCTTATGGAGGCCTTCCCTCCAAAAAGGTACCCCTTTTTGCAAGGTTACATATCTCCCCATATTTTGTGCAGATCACAAATCTGAAATTGAGCCTTGTCTTTGTGGCTGGCCTCTGTGGATATTTTCAATGTTACTGGGCACTATCCTGGAGCTATCTGCCAACAGTGTGAGATGCTCTAGAGCATCTAGAGTCTAGAACTAGAATGACCCTTTAAAGTAATCCTGATCAATGTTTCTCTGTCTCTGGATCTGTTTTTGTTAATCAGTTTATGTATTCATTATATATAGACCATCAAACCTCAGAGGGAAGATAGGGGATAGGGGAGGGTGGAGGTAAGGGGGAGAGATCAACCAAAGGACTTGTATGCATGCGTATAAGCCCAACCACTGGACATAGACAACAGGGGGGTGAAGGCATAAGTAGGGGATATAGTGGGTAATGGGGAATAAGGACACATATATAGCATCTTAATCAATAAAGAAATTTTAAAAAAGTAAAAAAATAAATGATTAAAAAATAAAGTAATCCTGAGTTCGGCTGAGATTACTGGATCTTTTTACTCTTACATTAATCATTCCTTCTCAGAAAGGGTCATGACCTTGGGCAAGGAGACTCTCTGCAGATGAGGCTACCCCTAAAGGGACTGACATCTGAGAGCAGTCTTCCAGCAATACTCCCAGCTGTCGAGGCAACACATTCTTTGTTGAAGGAGAATCATAATAGTTCACCAGTGTCCACTACAGTAGTTAAGCCATTGTTTCTCCTTGTGACTTATATTTATCTGTAAGTAATCATTTTCCATAACTTTTTAGGTCAAGTTTTTTTTTTAATTGAATTCATTGGAATGACAATGGTTAGTAAAATTACATAAGTTTCAAATGTACAATTCTATAATGCATCATCTGTATGTTATGTATCTTGACCCAAAGTCAACTCTCCTTATTTCATCATGTATTTACCCTCTTTTACCCCCCCCCCTTCCCTCCAGTAAGCACCATACTGTTGTCTGCATCTATGAGGTGGTGAGTGTTTTGTTTTTGCTAAATCCCTTCATCTTTTTCATCCAGCCCTTATGCTAAGTGAAATATGCCAATCAGAGAAAGACTAATGCCATATGAATTTACTTATATGTGGAATATAATGAACAAAATAAACTTCTAAACAAGATAGAATCAGGTCAAGTTTTAAAAAGTATTCATACCAGTAGAAATTTTAAATATTGAAGATAAACTTGTATTTTAATTGTTACAGAAATGCACACACTGGAAGGGCTGGCTTCTTCTGAGTATTTACATAATTTTATAAAAAGTATCAACCCATTTTTAATTAACTGGTTTTAATAGGCAGTTAAGCTAAGATATTATAAGCAATATATTAAGCTAATGGACATTTAACAGCTGAGTTAAGTTCTTTTAATGGAAATGCTGACAAACCTTTATCTGTAATTATAGCAACGATGTAATTTCAGAAAGAGGTATTTCTCCTCATCGTTCGCAACCCTATAATTCCATATGCCTATAAAGAAAAATAAGTTCATAATTAGCCAAACATAAGTTATACTTGGCATTAGACATTACTCATCTCTTCGCTAGATTTGAGTCATGTTCTTAAAAAAAAAACATAGTGATAGCCATTACTAATAATGCATTCCTTTTATATTGTAAGATTAGAAAGAAGAGTTCTCTAGTTTGTGGTGGCCTCTAGAGCCACTGGCAAGACTTGGTCATTGTGAATTAGGTAAACAATTCTGAATGGAAAATATTATTTTTCCTTAAACCCAGTAGTTTTTTATTTATTATGTCAGGTCAGCTGTTAAAAGGATTGCAATTTAACATTCAACAGGGATTGCAAGACAATACACTATTTGGGGCACTGGGCATGCAGGCACTTAACAGTCCAGATAATGTTTGTAGTGTCATGGAGATTATATTCTCTTTTGGGAGATAAAAATCTGAAAGGACATGTGCACCCCTATGTTCATGGCAGCACAATTTACAATAGCTAAGATTTGAAAACAACCTAAGTTCCCATCAGCCAATGAGTGAATTAAAAAGCTATGATATATCTATACAATGTAATACTACACTGCTGTGCAAAATAAATAACTCTTATAAGTGTATTTCTAGTATCACATGATCTCACTCATCTAGGGGAAATAATGAACAACATAAACTGATGAACAAAAATAGACCCAGAGACAGGGAAGCATCGATCAGACTGTCAAATCTCTGAGGGAAGGTAGCGGAGGGTGGGGGTAAGAGGGAGAGATCAACCATAGGACTTGTATGCATGCATATAAGCCTAACCAGTGGTCACGGACAACAGAGGGGGGGGCATGCATATGGAAGGGTTTGGGATGGGAGTGGGGGGATGAGGACAAATATGTGATACCTTAATCAATAAAGAAATTATAAATAAAAATAATAATAAATAATCACAATACTCACCTTAAAAAAAAATAGAACTCTTACCATTCACAACAGCCTGGGTGGACCTGCAGAGTATTATGCTAAGCGAAATAAGCCAACTGGAGAAAGATAAATATCACATGATCTCACTTATTTGTGGTATAAAATGAACATCATCAACTGATTAACAAAAATAGATACACAGACAAAGAAGCATTGAAGACTGTCAAACTCCAGTGGGAAGGCAGGCAAGGTGTTGGGGTAAGAGATAAATCAAAGGACTTGTATGTATACATATAAACATAACCAATGGACACAAAACACTAGGGGGGTGAGGACATGTGCCTGGGGGTGGCTGGTGGAAGGTCAATGGGGAGAAAAGGAGGCATATGTAATATTATGTGTAATACTTTAAACAATAAAATTTAAAAATAATAAAAATAAAAAGCAAACAAAAACTTGAAAAATACGGAGACTTGAAAATTGGGTAAAATCATAGTTGGTGACTGTGTGGCTACTTTGATTTGGATTGGCAAGGAAATGTTTCCAAATATCGTATTTAAACTGAGATCTAAATAATAAGAATGGATCAGCTATGTGACTATCAAAAGAAGCCGCATGCTTGGTAGGGAAAACACTAGTACAAAGTATCTTGGATGAGGATGAGTTGGTATATTCATGGAACAATAATAGCAATAAAAAACCATTATCATTAAAGCATAATGTGTGATGGGGTTGGAAAATGTGCAATGGCCAGTTCATATCAAGCCTTGTTAGTTGTGGTACATTATTTAGATTTTCTTGTATTTGTAGTATCAAGTGATTGGAGCATTGACATCATTTTTACTGGTTTATAGAAAATAGAATGTAGGGGGTTAGGATGAAGTAAAATGACCAATAATTAAATTTAGCAGCGTATGTGAGAGATAATGATGACTTGGACAAGCTTGGTTATAGTGGAGAGTCTGAAGTTACAGATTTCAGATTCAAAGTCAGCAATGCTATTGGTAAGCGAAAGAGAGAAATCAAGGACAACACTAAGATGCTTAATCTGAACAATTGTGGTGATGATAATGCTGTTTTTGAAAGGGCAGTATTTGAGTAGAAGCATATTTGGATAAATATCAAGAATTTTCACTTGTTAATGTCTAAATATCCTGAATTTTCATTTGGACATTAAGCTAATAGGCATTTAACAGCTGAGTTAATTTCTTTTTTAATTTCTTTATTGATTACGGTATTATACATGTAGTTAATTTCTTTTAATGGAACTTAATTTGGGAATGTTTATTAGACAACCTAGAATAGATGTTGAATGAATAAGTGAATCTGAATTTGGATTTTAGAGGAGAACTTGGGGATGGAGATAAATATTAGGACCTGTTTAAAGTCATAGAACTAGAGATCTCAAAGAGTAAGTATAGATTATAAAAAGACAAATGATCTTAGAATAAAGACCTGAGGACTCAAATATTTATAAATGGAACAGAAGAGGAGCATCCAGCCCACTGGTGTTGTACAGTGGTTGAGTGTCGATCTATAAACCAGGAGTTCATAGTTTGATTCCTGATCAGGGCACATGACCAAGTTGTGGGCTCAATTCCCAGTGGAGGGCTTGCAGGAGGCAGCTGATCAATGATCATCCCTTATCATTGATGTTTCTACCTCTCTACCTCTCTCTCCCTTTCTTTCTTTATATATATCATCCAATATAGAATAGTGAGAATTAGGAGAATCAGGGGAGTGTGATAACATGAAAGATATAACAGTTAGGGGAAGAGGGACTAACAGCGTGAAATGTTATGAGGGGCTCACATAATATATAATTCTACTTATATGTGGAGTCTAAAGAACGATATAAACAAACAAATCAGAAACAGAATCGTAGATAAAGAAAACTGATGGTTGTCAGAGGAGAGGGGGTTAGTGGCTCGGTGAAAAAGGTGAATGGATTCAGAAGCACAGATTGGTAGTTACAAAACAGTCACGAGGATAAAAAGTACAGCATAGGGAATATAGTCAATCACATTGTGATAACTCTGTATGGTGCTGTAAGTATCAGGTGAGTATTGTAAGTATCAAGGGGAACACTTTGTAAATTATATGCTTATCTAATCATTATGCTGTACATTTGAAATTAATACAAAATTATATTAAATGTAAAGTATAATTGAAAAAAATAAAATATAAACAATCCTCCCCACCAAAAAGTAAAAAAAAAAGTAATTATTGGATTTGATAATATATAGTTATTGGTCATCTGGACAAAAAGTAGTATCAAAGGAATGGTAGGATTGCAGGCCCAGGGAGTAGTTTAGATAGATATTATGAGACAGGTAATAGATACAAAGATTATAGACAACTTTTCCAAGTTTTATTGTAAGGAGGCACAGCAGCATGAGACAATGATAAATAATAGAGTTTAGAATGATGAATCTCAATCTGATGACATTTAAATATTAGCAAGGAAATCTTAAGAACTTGTTTTTCCCACTCAAATTATCTCAAAATGTTTTTGAACATTACTATTTTATGTTCCACTGTATTAAATTTATATTACTTTAAGGTAATTTGAAAGATATATCATGACTAAACTTTATGATGTTAATAAGCTCATTCCAGGATGGTTTATTTATTATAATTGAAATATACACACTGAGAAACATAGTATACTTCAATAGAAAAACGTATAACAGAAAGATACAATTTGATGAGTTTTTATAAATTGATTACACACTTATAACCATCCCTTAAATTAAAAGCAGAACCTTAACAAAACTCCAGAGACTTCATCAGGCCCCCATCCAGTCATTCATTGCTACATTCATGGATAAGTATTATCATGATTTCTAACAGCATAGATTCGCTTTTCCAGTTTTTGAACCTTAAATAAATGGAATTCATTTAACCTGATTTTAAATATATAGAATTGACATGGTAAGACACTCAGTCTTACATTGATGTTTACACTGCTTCTTTGCTTCCCTCCTCATCACACAAACTTTAACTTGCCTTTTCACTTTATTATCATAAAACCAATGGTTTTTACACTATACCTCATGACTGTTCTCTCCTACATTTTAAAAATAATTACTCCATATTGATCTTAAAGTTTGCAGACCTCCTACCACAGAATCGCCTACAGAGCTTGCTGATAATGCAGGTCCCTGAACCCCTACCATGGTGTATGTATCTGGTGAGGCAGATAACACCTACACTTTCATGCCTCTGTAATTTCATGTCTTCCTAGAATGTTCTTTGCTGGACCTCTTCTTAAGAAAGTCTTATGTTTCCTTGATGGCCAGAGCCCTAAATTTCATGAAGCCATTTAGATTTCTCACCAGAGATAATCTCCCTCTCCCCTGTTAGCTCTATTAAAGCAATTGTCTCCATCTGCTTTGAATCATAGTTACTTGCATACCTGCCTGTCTTCCTACCCAGGTTATGATCCTCTGGAGGGCCATCACTTTTCATTCTTTTGTACTTCCCTTAGCACCTAGCACAGTGCCTTGCATACAGTGAGTGCTAAATAACTATATATTGAGTAGATTCCTGAACATCAGAAGACATTATTTCCTTGGAATAATTGAAAAATTAAACATAGAATCCCAAGGGATACATTTTTTTTCCCTGTTGAAATGTTACAGTGGCTAGAGGGATAGGAAAACTATGACTTTAGAATTAAGTATCTGTAAGAATTTGAAGATGAATGATAGTTTCACAAAAAAGAACTTGTAAGAATTTTATTTTTAGACAAATTTTAACACCTACAATAAATAAGCCTTTGCAAAAAAAATAAAATAAGGATTTACATGTTTTGTTTGCCCACCAATGATTTTAGTGACAGCATGAAAGTGTGTTTGTGTGTGTGTGTGTGTGTGTGTGTGTGTGTGTGTGTGTGTGTGAGAGAGAGAGAGAGAGAGAGAGAGAGAGAGAGAGAGAGAGAGAGAGAGAGAGAGAGAGAGAGAGAGAGAGAGAGAGAGAGAGAGAGAGAGAGAATGTATGTGTTTTAATTGTGACTATTTCTATTCCATTATTAGTGTAGAAACCCTGCAAGTACATTTTAAGCTTGAGTGGTTTCTTCCATTGAAAATCCTATAAATGTAAAAATGATTCTTATAGTCCAAGTTGAGTTTTGTACTAGTAGGTGGTCTTTCACCATCTTTTTTAAATTTTGGAATGAGAGGGAATAAATGCTTTCTTACCATTAAAACTTATTCATGCTTAGAGTTTAAAGAAATGGGTCAGAACAATGAAGTGACATTAACTTCTCTCTATTTCCAATATTAGAGCTTTCGCTGAGCAGTTTTATTCCTCTTCTTTCCCCTTTATCTTCACTGCTTTTTCTCATTCTATAAAAAATTATCTGAATGCAAAAATTTCCCCTTTCTTTCATTTGATAACAACATGAGGGTATAAATATGAATTCTATGACTAAATTTCCAAAGCCCTTCCACTTAACTCTCCCTCTCTTCTCTTCCCCACCCCTTTACTTTCCATAATTGAAGTCTTAGTGTCCAACTAAAATCTTTATGTTTTTACATCCTTGTTCATGCTTTCTTCTAAAGCAGGAGTCAATAAACTTTTCTATAAAGAACCAGATAGTAGGTATTTTATATTTTGCAGGCCATCTTGTCTCTGCTGCAACTAATCAACTGTGCTATTGTAGTATGAAAGTAGTCATATTCAACACATGTGTTTTGGTTCTATGAAATTTTATTTCTAAACACTGACATTTGACTTTCATATAATGTTCACATGTAATAAAATACTCTTGATAGTTGCCAACCATTAAAAATGGGGAAAACCATTCTTAATTTGTCTACCATACCAACTGAAGTGGCAATGAGAGTTGCTCCTCAGTCTGTAGTTTGCTGACCCTGTGTCTTACATGAAATGTCAGTAATCATTCTCTTTTTAAAATATTCCACTAATACAGTTTCTATACATACCTTAGATAGTGAAGGCAATTTCTTCCTTGCCCCACATTTTTTGAGAATATATTACATATCGTTCTAATATATGAGATGCTGAGGCGTGCAGAAGGCTTAGACCTACTTTTTCTTGATTTAAAAATTGCATTGGAAATACAGAAAGGACATGTATGTGAACAGATAAATAGCACCATTAAGTAATATTGCATTTTGTGACTGTTGTTTAGATCTTTAAAGATATTTTATATGATAGAGAAAATCATATTTTTTCTGATTTATGAAAAGTAAGAGTCTAGAATGTTTCATATGCTTACCTATTAATATGCTTGAGAGGGAAAATAGGTACTTGCTATATAGGCTTTTGTCTTAAAATTTCCTTTATCTAGAGACAGTATATCAACAAGTAGACTGTCAAATTACAGCGGGGAGGGGAGGAAGATCTGGGGGAGATAATAGATCAACAGAAGGAATTTATACATGCATATAAATACAACCAATGGACACAAAACTCTGGGGAGGGAGGGGATGTGTGGGAGGGAGGGAGGGGGGCAAAAAGAAATCAATAAAATATATTTTAAAAAATTTCCTTTATCTATTCTATGAGGTATAGCTAAGCAATTATTTTATGTAACAAATTCCCCAAAATAGTTATAAATTGTTCTCATATTTTGTAACTTTGTATTATAAAATCAATTATTAATTATTCCAATCAGTGGTTAGAAAGGATTCTTATAGTTAATGCTATGCTCTTCTTTTGGAGATGTGAAAATGTGTCTAAATCAGAATTTTATATAAGTGTCAACTCAAAATATTAGTTCACCATTTCAATTAGCATATTTTTCAACCTATTCTATTATGCTAAGTTAAAAAAGAAAATATTGATGTTGTTCATTTATAATACTTTTGATTATCATTGTTTAAAAAAATTAAAGGAGTGTTCAGTAAGAGCAACTATCAGATTTGATTGTTAGTAGGATGTTTGAGTTTATTTTGTAGTCCTTTGCAGATTTTAGTCACATTTTGAAAAATAAATACATACCATATATGCTTAGCCAAACTTTCAAAAAGTTTGGATTGTGAAATACTAATAGTTTATCCATGAAAAATTTTTTAATCATGATGTTTAGAATATGATACTATCCATCCACTTGTTGTCAAATGTAATACGTTTCTAATTTACCAGAAGGCAAAAGAATAAAGCTAGAAAATTACTCAGTGCATCTTCCAACCCTGTGATTTATTGCTCACATAGAGTAATTTGGCAAATGATACCCTAGTGAACCAAAAGAATTAATGTCTCCTCCTAAGTAACTTTCAATAAAGGGCTGCAAATCTCTGCAGCATTTTGCCAATTAAGAAAGAAAACAATCTACAGCTCAGAGTCACAAGTACTAAAAAAGGAGCTAAGAGGGTTGCTTTTTCATTCTTAGTTCAAAAATCTCTATACGTCCTGGATCTTTGTTTAGGAAAAACTAAGGGAAATCATGAGTACCTTTCTGTACTATATGAATTTAAAAGACTGGTCTTGTGATCTTTTTCTGTCATCACCATCAAATTTAGTACCAACCATGTCATTTATTTGTTGGTGGATTTTGGTCTAATTCCAAAATTTTTTTGGCCATAACATTAATTAATAATTGCTGCCCTACCTACCAAAGACTATTCTGTTGTAATTATTGATAAGAATATAAAATATTAAAAATATAATTTAACAAAACTATAAGATGATAAAGCTATATGTTTTTAATATATCATATATATATATATATATATATATTGTTGTTTGTTTGTTTGTTTGTTTGTTTTTGTTTTTTACAGAGAGGAAGGGAGAGGGATAGAGAGTTAGAAACTTCAATGAGAGAGAAACATCGACCAGCTGCCTCCTGCACACCCCTCACTGGGGATGTGCCCGCAACCAATGTATATGCCCTTGACCGGAATCAAACCTGGGACCTTTCAGTCCTCAAGCTGAAGCTCTATCCACTGAGCCAAACAGGTTTTGGTGCTACATGTTTTTTAAAAAGGCAAAACTAAGAATATAAGATAAATCTGGGGAGATTATTTCTCCAGGCTATATAAAAGTTTCCCCCCAAAATGGCTAAATTGCTCCTTAGTTTCTGGTGAGCAATTACTAGAGTATCCAACATGCTGGAAGATTTCATCAGAGGATAGCTTGTCCCAAGCAACATTTCCTTAGTGTATACATGGTAATTAGTGATCATATCCCAGATTATTTTATGGCCAATAAAATATATTTTAAATACTATTTAGAAAAAAATGAGTAAGAAACTTAGAGTTATTTAGAACTTTACTTGAAATAACACTCAAGAAAATTATTCATCAAGAAAGAACAGAATGGATATGGTCCCCCCTGGTATTGAAAATTCTCCTCTAAAACATATTTTCTAATTAGAAGGTATTGAGGAGTGAAATACAAGAATCCTTGTTTATTAGATCATTGCCTCTTTTTTTAATTTAAATTCTTTATTGTTAAAGGTATTACATGAGTTTCTTTCCCCCCATCGACCTCTCCCCAGCCGCTCCCACCCCCCAGCACATCCCCTAACCCCCCCCCCTACAGTCTGTGTCCATTGGTTATACTCATATGCATGCACACAAGTCTTTTGGTTGATCTCTTCCCCCATCACCTCTGGCCATCCCTCATATGTTGGGTAGTTTGTTCAATGCTTCTATATCTCTGGTTCTAATTTTTGTTCATCAGTTTATGTTGTTCATTATATTCCACAAATGAGTAAGACCATGTGATATTTACCTTTCTCTGACTGGCTTACTTCACTTAGCATAATGTTCTCCAGTTCCAACCATCCTGTTGCAAGTGGTATGAATTCCTTCTTTTTTTACAGCAGCATAGTATTCCAGTATAGATGTACCACAGTTTTCTAATCCACAAATCTGCTGATGGGCACTTTTTGGTAGGCTGTTTCCAAATCTTAGCTATTGTAAATTGTGCTTCTCTTAGGGGTGCATATATCCTTTCTGATTGGTGTTTCCGATTTCTTGGAATATATCCCTAGAAGTGGGATTTCTGGGTCAAATGGAAATTCCATTTTTATTTATTTATTTTGAGGAAACTTCATACTGTTTTCCACAGAGGCTGCACCAGTCTACATTCCCACCAAGAGTAGAAGAGGCTTCCTTTTTCTCTGCATCCTCACCAGCACTTGTCCTTTGTTGATTTGTTAATGATAGCCATTCTGACAGGTGTCAGATTGTAACTCATTGTCGTTTTGATTTGCATCTCTCAGAGATTAGTGACTTTGAGCATGTTTCCATATGCCTCTTGGCCTTCTGCATGTCGTCTTTCAAAAAGTATAGATTTAGGTTCTTTGCCCATATTTTGATTGGGTTGTTTATATTCCTTTCTTTACGTTGTATGAGTTCCCTGTAAATGTTGGAGATTAAACCCTTCTCAGAGATAACATTTTCTGGACAGAAGCTTTTTATTTTGATGTAGTCCCATTTGTTTATTTTCTCCTTAATTTCCATTGTCCTGTTAGCTGTATTGATAGAGACATTTCTATGACAAAATTTCTTCTATTTTCTGCATATAGCTTCTTCAAAGATTTTTCTGGTTTCCCATCGTACTTTCAAGTCCTTTATTCATTTTGAGTTTATTTTTATGTGTGGTGTAAGTTGGTGGTCTAGTTATATTTTTTGCATTCATCTGTCCATTTTTCCCAATACCATTTATTAAAGAGACAGTCTTGACTCTGTTGTATGTTTTTTGTCAAATATTAATTTAGTATAGCGTCTCTGGTTGATTTCTGGGTTCTCTTTTCTGTTCCATTGGTCTATGTTTCTGTTCTTGTGCCAATACCAAAGAGTTTTGAGAACAATGACTTTGTAATATAGCTTGATATCTGTATTGTGATCCCTCCAACTTTGTTCTTATTTCTCAAGATTGCTGGAACTATTTTGGGTCTTTTTAAATTCTAGATGAATTTTTGGAGAGTTTCTTCTAGGTCTTTGAAATATTCCATTGGTGTTTTTTGGATTTCTTTTATTGATTAATATATTACATCTGTGTCCTTATTCCCTTATTGCCTCTCCATCCCCCACACATGCTTTCACCCCCATGGCGTCTGTATCCATTGGTTAGGCTTATATTCTTGGATACAACTCCTTTGCCATTGATATTTTAATGGGGGTTGCATTGAATATATACATTGATTTGTGTAGAATGGACATTTTAATGATGTTGAGTCTACCAATCCATGAACATGGTATATTCTTCCATTTGTTTATGTCTTTATCTCCTTTTTCAGCATTCTGTAATTTTAGGAGAACAAGTTCTTTACCTCCTTGGTTAAGTTTATTCCTAGATATCTTATTTTTTTATTGTTGCAATAGTACATTAGACTGTGTTTGTTTGTTGTTATTGTTTTTGTTTTTTAGTTTCTCCTTCTGTGAGTTTATTATTGGTGTATAAAAAAAGCCATAGATTTATGGGTGTTAATTTTGTGTCCTGCTACATTGCCTAATTCATTTATTAAGTCTGGTAGTTTTTTTTTTTTTTTTAATAGAATCATTAGGGTTTTCTATGTACAATATCATGTCATCTGCAAATAATGACAATTTTACTTCTTCTTTTCCAATTTATATGCCTTTTATTTCTTATTATTGTTTGATCACTATGGCTGGCACTTCCAGTACTATGTCTAACAGGAGTGGTGAAAATGGGCATCACTGTCTTGTTCCTGTTGTTAGGGGAAATTGTTTTAGTTTTCATCCATTGAGTATGATGTTGGTTATAGATTTTTCACATAAGGCTTTTATTATGTTGAGGTATTATCCCTCTATTCCCACTTTGCTGAGTGTTTTTATCAGGGAAGGGTGTTGGATTTTGTCAAATCTCTTTTCTGCACCAATTGATATGATTATGTGATTTTTGTTTCTCAATTTGTTTATGTGATATATAATGTTTATTGATTGACGGATATTGTCCCATCCTTGCATCCCTAGAATAAATCCCACTTGGTTATAGTGTATGATATTTCTAATGAAATGCTGTATTCTATTTGCTAAAATTTTGTTGAGGATTTTAGCATCTATGTTCATCAGGAATATTGGCCTGTAGTTCTCTTTATTTGTAGTGTCTTTATCTGGTTTTGGGATTACGGTAATGATGGCTTCATAGAAAGAGCTTGAAAGATTGCCTTCCTCTTGAATTTTTTGGAATAGTTTAAGGAGGATAGGTTTTAGTTCCTCTTGAATGTTTAGTAAAACTCCCCTGTGAAGCTGTCCAGTCCATGGCTTTTGTTTACTGGAAGTTTTTTTTTATTACTATTTCAATTCATCAATAGTTATTTGCGTATTCAGTATTTTTTTTTTTTGAATTGAGTTTTGATAGCTTGTGTTTTTTTCTAGATATATGTCCATTTTGTCAAGGTTGTCCAGTTTGTTGGAGTAGAGTTGTTTGTAGTATTTTCTTTTACAGTCCTTTGGGGTTGGTTGTTACTTTACCTCTCATTTCTGATTTTGTTTATTTGGGTCCTCTCTATTTGTTCCTTGGTGAGCCTCACTCTTGTTTATCCTTTTAAAAAACAGCTCTTGTTTTATTGATCTTTTGTATTGTAGCGTTTTTTTTGTTTGTTTGTTTGTTTGTTTGGTTTTGTTTATTTCCGCTCTGATCTTTATTATCTCTTCTTCTGCTTTCTCTGGTTTTTTCTTGTTGCTTTCTAATTCTTTAAGTTGTTGGGTTCGATAATTTGTTACCATTTTTTTTTTACGTAGGTCTGTAAAGCTATGAACTCCCTTCTCAGGACTGTTTTCACTGTGTCTCATCGATTTTTGTGTTTTCATTGTCATTTGTTTCCAGGATGCTTTTTTATTTCTTTTTTTTTTTTATCTCTTTGGTATCCCAATCATTGTTTAATAGTATGCTATTTAGCCTCCAAGTGTTTGATGTTTTCATTGTTTTTATTGTAGTTGATTTCTAATATTATGCCATTCTGATCTGAGAAGATGCTTGATATTATTTCTATCCCAGTTTGTGGTCTATCTTTGATAATGTGCCACGAGCACTTGAGAAGTACGTATATTCTGTAGCTTTGGGGTGGAATGTTCTGAATGTGTCATTTAAGTTCATCTGATCTAGTGAGTCATTTAGGGTTGCCTTTTCCTTGCTTATTTTTTGTTTAGAAGACTTATCCAGTGGTGTCAATGAGGTATTAAAGTCCCTACTATGATCATATTGCTGTTATTTTCTCCCTAGACCATTGCCTCTTAAAGAAGAAATTAATCTATATGAAATACTGCTAAATGGAATACTAATTTTAAAATCTCAAATAAAAGAGTAGAATTTTAAAGTATTGTGAAAATGTTAACTAATTGAAATTAAAATAATAAGTAAATATATCATTGAGAAATAGTTTTAATATTACATATCATGTCACATATACCAGAACTCAAACCCTTAAGATGCATAATAATTTATAAAATGCAAGTAGGGGGAAAATAACATGTCATGTTGTCCATAAACAATATTTAATAGTAACCAAGGCAAATATAGCCACTTGCACAAATAATGAGCAAGCCCATAGTAATATAATTTATTTACAATGTGATTTATCTCATATAGTTCTTAGATTGTACTGTGAAATTTAAATAATTCTAGTAAATACCAAGAGAATGAAAAATCAGTTTAAGAGCAACCATTAACAAGTTTTGGATTAGCTTTCTAACTTTAAATATTTCTCTTCATACTTATCATTGAAGTGAAAATGAAAACAGAAAATGAAAAGACCAGGTAATATATTTGCTTCCTCATATCAGATTTTTACATTCTTCAAGGTTACTAAGAGATATTCTTATGAAGCATAATACAAATAGCAGAGGTTATATTTCAGACTGCACTAATTTATTTATTCACAAAATAAGCCCTAGGCTGCCCAAGTCCTTACCACTTTAGTTTTACATGGTTAAAAACTGTGGGTAGTTTAGAATGCATTATTTCTATTAAGGTTTTCACAGAGGCTTCAATAACATTTGTGATACTCTGAATCTATTTGCTTTGATGAGTCCTTGATGACCTTATCATATACTAACGCGCTGACTCCACTTCGTGGCGTCCTGAGAAACTGTATGATTCACCTTATTCAACAGTTTTGGGGGCAGTCTGGCTCCTAGACATCTTTAAGCATGTCAAATCCGTGGCTGGTGGGCTGAATGCCTCAAGTTTGACATGCTTGGCCTAGATCTACATAATTGCTTTCATTAAATACTGTTTCCAATCACACCAATTAGATCACAGTCCCATGTTTAACTTTGGGTCTGTTTTCAGTCTTCCTTATGCCTTCCTTGTCTATACTCCTGTGGTTACCTACTGTTCTGTTGCTGAATAATGTACTAAACAAATAGCTCCTAATTGACATAGCTGCTTACATATTTTTTCCTGTCTTGACATGTTGCCCTCTCCTATGACAATGCAGTGACATGATGATTTAATATATGAAATCCAGGTAATTAATGCTTTTTTCTTATTAAAGATATCCTATCAGGTGTCAAATTCAGAATCACAGGTTTTAGAAGTCTTAAATTTAAGTTGCAGTGAAAAACTCATAGCCCCCATGGGATACACACAAAATGTACCCTAACAAGTCATCTGGATTTTCACAAATGATCTATAAGAGTTAAAGGCTAAGAAGATGAAATAAAATTAAATGAATGAAATTGTATGCAGTCAGTAATCCACTACATCACTACTTAAGATGTTTTTTGAATTTGTTTTTATTGTTTCAAATGAAAAATGATAAAAATATATAGAAAAGAATTCATAACCAATATATAACATAGATAAAACCCACTTGGATAGTTCTAGGACTTTCTCTGCTTCTTTTAGAAAATGTGTTGCCTGCATTGACCATGTATGTGAGAAAAAAGTTCTTTAAATATACAATGATCATCGTTACCTTTAAAAGAATTCAGTATGCTTCCTTTAAACCTATCATATCAAAATTAAATAAATACAATTTAAAAATATAAGATCTGATGTTACCATAAACCATAATAATGTCCACCCAACTTCTAACATTTCAGGTACTGTACTCTATCCAATTATTTCCTGGTAAATATTGGGCAGTGACTCATGTAGATGGACCAAATGATTAAAATTCTTCTAAAGAGTACTGATTATAAATATCCTGTCTGGTTGTCAGGTCAATGTGTTCCAATTTGGGGTTTATAAAATTGTAACTATATGCCTACCCTACCTAAACTCACCTATTTCACTTCCATATAACAGAGGCTAATATTAAGATAATATTTAAGCTAATAATGACTTTTATTTTTTATTATATATTTTATTGATTTTTTTACAGAGAGAAAGGTAGAGGGGTAGAGAGTTAGAAACATCAATCAACTACCTCTTACACACCCTTTACTGGGGATGTGCCTGCAACCAAGGTACATGCCCTTGACTGGAATAGAACCTGGGACCCTTCAGTCCACAGGCCAATGCTCTATCCATTGAGTCAAACCAATTAGGGCTATTGTTGATTTTCAAGTTATATAGGGAGTTTGGCTTAACTTTTCAAATTTATGCTGAGCTTATGCTACTTACTATAGAATCGTTGGCAATCTCCCAATTTTAGACTTAGTGATTTTTTTTTTCAAATCTTTTAAATTACAATATATTCATTTATTTATTATAGAAAGAGAGGAAGGAGGGATGGAGGGAGAGAGAGAAAGAGAGAGAGAGAGAGAGAGAGATTTGTGTACCAATTAATTAATGCATTCATTGAATGATTCTTGTATGTTGTATGTGACCAGGGATGGAACCTGAAACCTTGGCACCTTGGTGTATCAGGCCAATGATCTAATTAACTGAGCTAACCAAACTGGGCCTTAAAACTTATATTTCATTAGGTCATTGAACAGTTTTAAAATCTCACCAATATGTCATGTAAATACTTACAGTTATTAAAAGTATCAAGTATAATATACGCAAAGATAAAAACTGAGTGAGAAGGGTACTCTTTTTATCAAATCATGTCAGATATTGTTTCCTTTTCAGTCACGATGTCAATTCTTTTTTCATTTTTTGTGACCTGAATTAAATAACTAGTTCAAGTCACTTCTGTATTTATTGAACTAATATTTATATATTCTGGTAATATGTCATAAAGATAAAAACATTCCTGCTGAATTATTCATTTATCTGAAAAAAAATTCACCTGTTTCTCTTTTCAGTGATAAAAGCAAGCTAATATTGATCATTGTTAAGTAATGAAATCTAAAATAACTTTCCTGATCCATGGGTTATATTTAATGATCTTATTAAATATAAAACTTTATTTTAAAGCTACATGCCCCACTTTCCACCATAGGCAATTTATATGAACTCAGTAACTTTCCTTCTGTCATCCATTTGTGACCTTAAGTTCTAAGTCTCTAAAGATTATGTTGCTAACCATCCACCATTGGTGTGGATGTGTGATGGATCAAAAACAGAGGTTAGTGTAAAGCATAGGGAATATACTGACAATAGTGTAATAACTGTAAGGTGCCAGGTGCCAGGTAGGTACTGGAAATATTGTGGGAAACACTTTGTAAAGTATATGATTGTCTAACCACTATGCTGTACACCTGGAACTAATAAAAATATTCAATGCATATTGTAATTGAAAAGTGAAATTTAAAATATAGAACTTGGCATTACCTTGTGCTCATAAAAATAAGTACTATTACCATATCAAAAGCTAATGTTATTATTCCATAACTATATTTATTATTATTGAGTATCTTTTAAGCACCAAGATATAGAAGGGCCTTATGCTGATGTGCACAATGGAAATAGAAGAGAATAGCCTACTCACAGCTACAGAAGTTAATATTTCTGCAGCGGGACTCTGTTAACAGTCATGAACATATGGATGAGATGAGGATAGGCATGTAGTGTCAGTATAAGAGAATACAGTTAGTGTGTCAACATGTAATGCAGATGGTGCAAATCAACATGTACACCTGAGCTATAGACAGATAACAGAAAATCATGAAGTACTGAACAGTTAAGCAAGAGATGCTAAGCTGGCATGTACTGACATATTTAACACTGTACAAGGCAAATAAAACCCTTTGATGGCCCGGCTGGTGTGGTTCAGGAGTCATGGTTCCATTCGTGGTTAGGGTACATGCCAAGGTAATGGCCTTGATCACCATTGTGGGGCACACAGGAGGCAGCTGATAACTAATTAAAAACAGTTTGATGGTCAATTTGACTTCTGTTGTTACTCCTAGACTTTGAACACATCCTAAGTCACAATTATGTTTATTTATTTATTTATTTATTATAATATGTTTATTTGTAAGCCTGTACCCCCATGATGGAAGTTCTATAGAAATGCTGAGTTGAAAAAGATGGATTGTCAGGGCATACGTTTTACAGTGATGATTTTCCTAGCTTCAGAATCCTATACAAAATCTAAATGCATGAAACAAATAGTGAAAAATGAAAATAAATCATTGAAGATATTTTCATTAGTCTGATTCAAGCTCCACATATAAAGCGCACAACATAGTAAGGGAATGTTAAAGTGGGGATTAAAGGGATTCCTTCATGGACGTTTGACATGTATATGCCATATTTGGGGAAATTCTTCTTTGAAATAGTTTAAAAACAAAGAGAATTCATTCTGTTGCAGACAAAAAAGGTACCATAAAATTATGGAAAATAATTTTTGTGGGGGTCAGTATTATTTTTCTACCTAACTCATTGCTCAATTTTATTACCATTTAAAAACATCAATGTTTATTTCTATGCTGAAATAATTTTAGTTCTTTTCCTGGTCATACTTTTGGATATCCCATAGTGCAAGTCCTTACTTCACACACACACACACACACACACACACACACACACACACACCACATGCACAGTACTTAGTTTTCCATCAAAAAAAGAAGTGTCTGTGTTTATCGAATTAATCATTACTTTCAAACATTAGCAGACATTGGAATTAGAATATTATACCTAATTTTATTTCCTAATTTAAGAAAATTAACTTAATATGAAGACAGTAACTGTAGAAAAATTTTTAAATTCATATCACATTCAATTATTAGAACAAACCTTTTTTTATAGACTAGAACCATTTTCAGTCACGGCCTCCTGGAATTATAATTTGACAAATTCTGAACACAGAGAAATAGAATTTAATAACAGTGGGTCTTTGGCTGTTGTAGCTGCTTCTAGAAAAAGAAAGCAATTATATACATTCACAAGCATTGACAAGGAGAAACACAACTGTGGAAGGCAAAGAACTTGCATTAGTCTTTCTGACGTGTTCCTGTGGTGTGATTTATTATGTAGAAAATCAGCTCAACTTCTCAAGTTTGATAATCTTGGAATCATTTGAATTTTAAATTTTAATGAAAATTCATTAATTCCAAGGCCAAAATAAGTGATTCTAATTGCTTTTGAGAATCAGACTATGAAAGAATTCTTTGGCAAATTTGTACTGTCTTTTCTCTCATTTATTATTGGTTGCTTTGTAGGTACTTAATTGAAGGTCCTCTGATTATCAGCATGGGTTGACATCAGTGCACTCCGTGCATTTTAAATAGTAGGCCAGATGTTTAAAGGATCAGCCAAAGCATCAATAGCATGCCAGTGTGAATAATAAAAGTTTAATTATCTACAAGAAGCAAATAAAAAGCATAAGCTTATCCCCCTTTTCACCCGAAAAAGAAGATGAATCCCTAAGTGGCATTTTAAAAATGGTTAACTTTGAACTGTTGGAGAATTTGGTAGAAAACTTGTAGTTAGTTAATGTTAATTCTATTTGTCTCCTTTGCTCACGATACACTCACATGTGCACATACAAACAAACAGATATACACAAGATTATGAGATTGAGATCATCTGAATAAATATATGTAAGGGATCCTATCTAATAAAAGGATATTATGCAATGCAAATTAACCATCACTCCATCACAAAGATGGCAGTGCCCATAGCCACAAGATGGCAGCACCGATTCCTCTCAGCCCTGCCAGAGTCCCCCAGTTCCCCGGGGGCAGGGAGGAGGATGGCGGCTGAGAGCAGGCAGCATGAGAGGCCTGGTGTAATGCTTGCTTTGTTGCCATGACTATGAGGAAAGTGTTTCACACCTGGCCACAGATGGGCCTCCGGCTGCACAGAGCCTCTGGGCAGTGGGCACAGAGCAGTTAGGCCCCGCAGAGAGCTACTGGCACACAGACTCATGCACAGGGCTACTAGTAACTATAAAAATTCATCAAGCCAAAACCAGTTTTGTTTAGTGGATAGACCATCAGCCTGGGGGCTGAAGGGTCCTGGGTTCTTTTCCAGTCAAGGGCATGTACCTTGGTTGCGGGCACATCCCCAGTAGGGGGTGTGCAAGAGGCAGCTGATCAATGTTTCTCTCTCATCGATGTTTCTACCTCTCTATCCCTCTCTTCCTCTCTGTAAAAAAAATCAATAAAAGTATATTTTTTCAAAATTTCATCAAGATGCTGAGAAAAACTGGAAGAGAAACAGGATGTGATAGCCCATGCTTAAGTGATTTACTGGTTTTATATTTTCCAAGGCTTAACATAGCTGCTCTTATGGCCAGAATTAATGATTCAAAATTTTGGAGTTATTTGGAGATTTTTTAAAAAAGTATTCTGACCTGCCCAGCTAGCATGGCTCAGTGGTTGAGCAACAATTTATGAACCATGAGTCAGAGTTCAATTCCTGGTCAGGTTACATGCCAGGGTTTCAAACTCAACCCCCAGTGTGGGGCACATAGGAGGAAGCCAATCAATGATTCTCTCTCATCACTGATGTTTCTATCTCTCTCTGCCCTCTCCCTTCCTCTCTGAAATTAATACAAATATCTTTTTTAAAAGTATTCTGACTCTAGAAATTACAGTGACTCACAGCATATAAAAATTCTGGTATGTGTGCATTTTACATTCTTGTAAAAGAGAAATGACAAGCAGTCAGTTGGATAAAGGAATGAGTCTTCCCATATGCATACACATTTTTCAGTAATATTTCTTAAAATGTAGCAAATGTACACGTAATTGATCTAAAATTGTATTTTTGTTTAGTATATAAGTAAATAAATTGACCTTTTCTAACCTTAATGTTTTTTATAATTTTAAAATAATGTATACTTTATATATAAGAATGAATTGGTACCATTCTGATAGAAAGAAAAACATTTATCTCTATATATCTATATATTGACATGAAAGATAATTAATTTATAATAAAAGCATAAGCGACCTTTATGGCAGAATGACTGATCACTATGATGCGCACTGCCCCCTGGTGGTCAGTGTACTCTCACAGGGGGAGCACCACTCAGCCAGAAGCTGGGCTCACAGCTGGAGAGTGCAGTGGCAGTGGGGGGAGCTTCTCCTGCCTCTGCAGCAGCACTAAGGAGCAGCAAGCCTAGCAGTAAGGAACAGCAAGCAGGTGAGCGGTAAGGAGTGAGGGGCCCTGGACTGTGAGCAGACGCAAGCTGTGCTGAGGAACCCTCCCCTCCTCAAGTGCATGAATTTGATGCACTGGGCCTCTAGTTTGTTTATAATGAGCATTTGGGTAGATCAAAACTTTTTACATCTACTTTGAGTGTTGTACTACTAATGGCTGGTTTCAAATTATTTATGAAATATCCTAAATCGTTTATATTTACCTCTATTTAGGCAAAATATCTTACAAATTTAAAATGTAAACCTAAGAATTCTTTTTTTTTTCCTGAAAACAAAACAAAACAAAAAAACACACCAAAAACCTTTATTGTTTGGTCCAATGCATGGGGGAGGGCTTCAGGGTGGTTACGAGAATGACTAGTTATTCAGGGAGTGGCTCAGGTAAAAGCCAGACACCAAGGAAATGCAGAGGGGCTCCTTAAAGGCCTTTGGGCTCCAAAAAGTCCTAATCATAATTTAGGGTGAGGTTTTCAAAGAGATACTCGCCCAGCCCAGCCTCAACACCGGCCAACCTGCTGAGCTGAGACAGGTGTGGCCATTTTCTTGATGAGTTTCACCGGCTCACCCAGGAAGCAATTTGCCAGGAAGTCAGAGAGCTGAGGATCTGCACAGGCAGAACCAGGGCCTGTAGTTCCAAGAGGGTCTGGCTCAGGTCCCTCGCCAAGGCCAAGGCGGCTTCCATGGCTACCTGAATTTTGTCCCATTCATCTTGGGGAGGCGAGGTTTCAGCATGTCCTGGAAGAGAATGTGGCCATCTTGTTTTGCAACTTTAAGAGACGCTCAGAACCCTCACAGAAGAAGTGGCCCCTGCTCTCCATGGCCACATTGTCACAGTGGAAATAGAAACCCTGAGAGAGGTAGGTGTGGGAGGGCCACAGATGCAGGTTGGGCAGAGTGTTGACCACAGCCGCTACCTCAGTGGAATAATTCTGATGAATTCGGGAGCTCATGGTTGTTTGGCAATAAGGAGTTATGTTAGGGAGAAAAAAACAAAAACAAAACAAAAAAACTGGTGTGTTGTCTGGTCCCGGAGGTGGTTCTGAAGGTGGTGGCTGGATAAGACACAGGAGAGTGGCCTGAGGCTGGAAGAATGTGAGTCCCTGGGTCTGTTCAGTCCAAACACTGTTGAAGCAAAAGACAGATCAGGGGCCACTGAGGGCACTGCCTATAATTTAATTTCTTTATTCTCCTATCAGAAACAACCATCATAGAAGAATTTACATAATACAGTTTGCAAAATTTTGTGGACTTGTTATTTGGTAAATCTCAATGTCAAACACTGTAACTTTCATGTAGTCTTTCTTTCTGTTTTAATACTCACAATTATGGCATACTTGTTGAATGGACTTTAAGTAAGAACTAAGCATTTATCTAAAAGTGTTCACAAATATCTTTGGAAAATGTGGGAGTAATAATAATTTGTGGTTATACTCTTTCATGCATGGATCTCAAGTTTCCACTTAGTGGGTTTAGTAGATTTTTTTAAAGGGAGAGAATAAAAGACACAAATAATTAAGAATGCAGTCTTCAGGTTATTATTTTACTATCTAAAGTATATATAACATTTTCAGTTTGTTTGGACTACTAGGCTAAAAGTAACATGTTCACTGTAGAAGGGTTTCCATTCTAGCTTCCAGCAGAATTTTTGAAGTCCAGTTCAATGACAAAGCAGCAGATGAGGGGGTAAAATGTATAGGTATCCATCACTCCAAAGAAAAGGTTATGTCTTTTTTAACCTCAACAGTGAATGTGTATTTGGATTTTGTTGAAGAATATAGATTGCCCTAGATGGTTTGGCTCAGTGAATAGAGTGTTGGCCTGCAGACTGAAGGGTAGTAGGTTAGATTCCAGTCACAGGCAGATATCTGGGTTGCAAGCCACTCCCCAGGCCCATGCCCTGGTCAGGGCGTGTGCAGGATGCAACCTATTGATATGTTTACCTCACATTGATATTTCTCTCAGTCTTTCCACCTCTCTTCCACTCTCTCTAAAAATCAGTGGAAGAATATCCTCAGGTGAGGATAAAAAGAAAGAAAGAAAGAAAGAGAGAGAGAGAGAGAGAGAGAGAGAGAGAGAGAGAGAGAGAGAGAGAGAAAGAAAAAGGAAGAGGAGGAGCAGGAGGAGAAGGATATATACCCCTGTACATATTGTGTTGGACATACTTAAAGCAGATGTTTACTAAAATTAATGGAGGTGATCACATTGTAAAGTATAAAACCTCAAATCTCAATATTGTGCAAGTGAAAGTAATATAAGTAGTATACTATCATATGCCAACTATAATTAAATTAAATACAACAGTATTGGAATAGAAATTGCTTCACACAGTTAAATAGAGAAATATCCTATGTTTACATGTTGGGCATTTACCTGGTTGAAAGATCAAAATTGAATTGATTTAATTGGGTGTTGAATACTATCTAGTTATTTAGTACTGACTCACTATTAAAACAACCATTTCAAGCTTTGTCAGAATTATTTTTTTTTAAACATCCTTAGTGCCCAATTTACTAAAAGAAAAAATATAATTTTAATGACTTTTTATCCTTTAAATAATCCATTTCAAATCCATAATTGAGTATCAAGTATAGCTCTACAGTTTCTCCTTTTTTGTACTGCTTTTAGTTCTATTTTCCACTTAGAACCTATTTTTGTATAATTAAGCCATTAGTGTGCCTATTAAACTTTACTAAATGTTTGAAACCTATTAACATATTTATTTGACAGGATTAGTATGAATTTTTCACGTGACAAACTGGTTGTTTATAAAGATCCATTTATTCTACAGTAATTTTTGTTTATACTTTTAAGGAAATGTAACACATCACATGCCCATTACATATTAAAAATGTTCAAAGTTGCATAAAGAGCTGATAAATTACTGCCTCACCCTCATCTAACTCTATTATATATTGGTCTGAATCATCCATTCCCACCAATATTTGCATCTCTGTTTATATAAACATGCATATATATATTTTTTTCTGCAAAACATATGACTATACTTATCATATATGACTCATTATATGCAATTATATGATTTTATTTTGAAAATGAAAGTGAGCCCAACTGGTACTGGTGTTGCTCAGTGGTTGAGCATTGACCTGTGAACCAGGAGGTCATGGTTCAATTCCCAGTCAGGGCACATGCTCAGGTTGCAGGCTCCATCTCCAGTAGTAGGGGATGAGCGGGAGGCAGACAATCAATGGTTCTTTCTCATCATTGATGTTTCTATTATATCTCTCTCCCTCTCTCTTCCTCTCTGAAATCAATAAAGATACATATTTTAAATGAAAATGAGGTTATAAAAATATATATGTGTGTACACATATATATTATATGCATATAATACTCTAGCTTATATATTATGTAGTGATACTTCACCACCTCCTATTCCAACTTGTGTTTAGCATTTCTTCATACAATAAGTTGTAATTTGGTCTTCACTCTTTGAGAGTGCATAATGTTCATCCTCATTGGCTCTCTACGCTTTAAATAAATGTTTGATGCTGAGTCAGTCTTTATAAACACCAACAAAGCAAAGGCAATTCAATTAGCTATCAGTTACAGTTGAGCCAATTCACCCAGAAAAAAGTGTATATATTTTTCTAGGAGTTTTTAAAATTAAAACCTCAAATTTGTGAAATTAGGAGGAACACTGGTCTATATCATTTATCAGAATAATTTTACTAAACACCCAATACGGCATCCTCCTTATATGAACTCTTTTTTATTAGGATAAAGGGTTAATATGTTTCTGAAAGGTTAATATGTTTCTGAAGGATTTGAGAAATTCAAGCAAGTTTTCCCTATGGATTTTCTTCCTTTCTAGCTCATCATTTTACTGACAAAATCCTCTTTTATGGTGGTACTGGGCTATAGAGTAGTTTCAAATGCCATAATTAATTGAATCAAATGTGGCAAATACAACAGGCCCAACAAAGGAAAAAAAGAAGAAAAAAAAATATCTCTGCAAACAGGCACCTCCACATTCCCTAATTCCAGGGTTTATACAGTGGCCCGGACAATTCTCATTTCCATATGCTTATTTGTCTTATGATTTCAAATGCCTGTACTAAGAATTATTTACCACTCTTGAAATAATGAATCAGATCCCACCAGGCATGGCCAGTATGCTTGTAGCTAAAGCACAACTATGAAAAGGAAATAGCATTTTAATTTATAGAGGCATAATGGGTATTTCACACTGTTTTCAAAGCTATGAATTGGCCTGTTCAGTACTTTCTTGTCATTGTAATGAGCACTTTATTTTTTTACCAGCTGGTATGAGTAATAGGAACCTGGTGTACAGGTGAAATTGGTAAACAAGATTCATTACACTTTTTAATAAGTTCTAGAGATCTGCTGTAAACCTAGTGCTTATAGTTAACAATACAGTACTGGGCATTAAAACATGCAAAGAAGATAGATCTCATGTTAAGTGTATGTAACACACACACACACACAAAAAAAAACACAAAAAAAACAAAAAACAAAGGAACATAAGAACATTTTTGGACCTGATGTATTTCTTTAGTACCTTGATTCTGGTAATGATATGGGTGTATGCATATCTCTAAACTGAACAAAAAGTATACACTAAATATGTGTGATTTTTGTATGTAAATTATACCTCAATAAAGCTTTCAAAATTTTGGAACAGTCAGGATAGCATTAGTCAAAATACTTACCATGTAGAAAGTAAACAAGTCCTAGTCTGATCCATGGGTCTCTATTTTTAGATATATTGGTAATATGATATTCACTTTGAGGTGTCAGTAAACAACCTAATTGATCTTAAGGAATCTATACTAATAAAAGAGTAATATGCTAATTGTATCTTCCACACGTCATTCTGGACATCCCTTCTGAAAAGGCAGGGCCTGGCCAGCCCAGGTGGCGCTGCCCAGGGTCCAGAGTGCCTGTGGCCGGACCTGGTGACACTGCCCAAGGTCCCGGGTACCTATGACCAGCCAGAGGGAGGGAAGCCCAGTTCTCAGTTTCCTACAGCCAGCTGAGAGGGAAGCCTGGGTTCCAGGTTGTGGGGCCCAAGACAGAGGCAGTTAGGGGCAATCAGGCAGGCAGGCAAGTGGTTGGGGGCAATCAGGTAGGCAGGCAGAGGGGTTAGGGGCTGTCAGGCAGGCAGGCAGGTGAGCGATTAGGAGCCAGTGGTCCTGGATTGCGAGAGAGTTCAGGCTGGTCTGGGGGAACCCCCCCACGGTTTGCAGGAATTTTGTGCATAGGGCCTCTAATATATTATACTAGAGGCCTGGTGCCCGAAATTCATGCACATGGGCAGGAGGGTATCTCAGTCCAGCTTGCACCCTCTCCAATCTGGGATCCCTCTCACAATCAAGGACTGCTGGTTCCCAACTGCTCACCTGCCTGCCTTCCTGATTGCCCCTAATCACTTCTGCCTGTCAGCCTGATCACCCCCTAACCACTCCCATGTCAACCTGATTGATGTCTAACTGCTCCCCTGCCAGCCTGTTTGCCCTCAACTTCCCTCCTCTGCTGGCCTGGTCACCCCTGACTATCCTCCCCTGCATGGTTGATTGCCTCCAGCTGCCCTCCCTTGCAGGTC
The DNA here is from genome assembly GCF_964339955.1 of Pipistrellus hanaki. Lineage (NCBI taxonomy): Eukaryota > Metazoa > Chordata > Mammalia > Chiroptera > Vespertilionidae > Pipistrellus > Pipistrellus hanaki. The sequence goes on from NC_140524.1 coordinate 84,940,791, forward strand.
TGGTGCCTCCCAACTGCCCTCCCCTGCTGGCCATCTTGTGGTTGCCATCTTATATTCACATAGGGGCAGGATCTTTGACCACATAGGGGCAGCTATTTTGATCTTGTGTGTTGGAGTGATGGTCAATCTGCATATTACTCTTTTATTAGATAGGATAGAGGCCTGGTGCATGGGTGGGGGGCTGGCTCGTTTGCCCTGAAGGGTGTTCTGGATCAGGGTGGGGGTTCCCTTGGGGCATGGGGCGGTCTGAGGGAGAGGCCTGTGGTGCTTTGCAGACCAGCCACACCCCTGGTGACCCAAGTGGAGGCCCTGGTATCTGGAATTTATTTGCCTTATACAATTGAAACTTTGTAGCCTGGAGTGTAGTCAAACCTCCTGCTCCATCTGTGGCTGCTGCCATTTCTATAATTGAAACTTTGTATCTTTGAGTGGATGCCTGGGCCTGCCAGAGTGTGTGGAAAGCTTGGCTTCCTCTGTTGCTGGGGAAACCTAAGCCTCCCGTCTGGTATCCATCTTGGTTAGGTTTATTTACATACTTGCTCTGATTGACTGGTGGGCGTGGCTTGTGGGCATGGCAGAGTGATGCTTAATTTGCATATTACTCTTTTATTGGGAAGGATAACTTGCCTTACTCTGCCTCTGGCCTGGAGTTATGATTCTCTAGTAGCTCCAGACTTTTGGGGGGAAATATAGAGAATTGTATAAAAATGCTAAGATTTTCATCATAAAAAGAATACTGACTTTTTATTGAGGGCTTCCTATGTACTTCCTAAATTGGGTTTTATTATTGTCCTCATTATATAGGTAAAGAAACTGGAGCACAAAGAGACAAAGTCATTTGTCCAGGCTGTCTGAGCTAATACATGCTATAGTTGGGATTTGTGCCCAGACCAACTTCCTTTAACCTCTATTCAACCCTGTTTCTTCTCTACTCAAAAAATGTTTCAGTTCCAAATCTAAAACTCTAAAGGAAAGGAAATCCTGATTGGAGATACAAGGTTTCAGACCCTTACAAATTATCTTCCTTCTCCTGGTATTTGTCTCTTTCACAAATACTCCATACTTTGATTAAAGTCATCTTTCACTCTGAACTCCGTAGACTTGCTAAGATAGGATTGTTAAAAGAACTAAATTTCAATTAACTTTGCCATTGATTACTGTGTGACTCCTGAGGGGTGTTCTTTTTTTCAGGTTAATTGGGACTTTATAGTGGTATCTCAAATATTAACGATAACACTGAAAGCAGTAAGTAGCAAACTGGGATTCCTCTCACAATTTCTCCTTTGCCCTGTGTACTTCAAATTACGATAAGCAATGGCTCTGGTAAGCTTATGGTTTCCTGTAAACTGGTCACTAAATGTTCAATAGACTTAGAATGTACTGGTTTTCCAATAAAATCTACAGGTTGAAGATTCACTCAGCAGTTTTTCTAGGTCTTTTACTAGAAAGTTACCACTAAAAAGCATAGAGTAACTGCCCAAAGTTGAATATAATTTTTAGTTAAACATTTCAATTTTTTTAAAAAGCACTATAATTTTACAAAGCATTTACATTTCTGGGTCAAAATTTGAATGTTCTAGGTCATCAATGAATCTAAAGAAAATAAATTAACCCATGAATGTAATTGACCCTCAAATTATATCCCCATGCAAGTAATCACTGGGTCTGGTGGACATAGATTCTGAACAAGCAGGTCAACTTTTTCAAAAAAGAAAATAGCACAATTTGAAGACAACTTTCTAACTAGTTATTTTCCCCTCCTATAGCATCACCCTATGGATTGTGTACAAATTTATAATGTAACACAATCAAGAGTTCTTTGTTTTTCTATTTTGGGGTTTATCTGCTTTTTTTTGAATATTTGAATATTAAAAAGGAACGGGATGCCTTTGAAACATTAAACATCGGGTTTATAGAGTCTCTTATAATCTTATTCCAACTTACATAACCAGTCATATCACCCATCCTTCCTCTGAATGATCCCTGGGCTCGGTGCTCTTGCTTTTTTGTCCCTACACATGCCAGTCTCTTTCTTGCCTCTGTTTTTCTTTTCTTTTCTTTTTTTCTTTAATTACACTTGTATCCTAAATGGCCTCACTATTCCCACTTTACTTTTCACAACTGTTGATATTTCAAGCCTAGCATAATCTACCTTAGTTCAAGAGATATGCTAGAATATTTTAGTTCAAAATTATCATATTCCACTTCTGACACATAGCATTTAACATCAACTTAATGTATATTGCAATTAATTAGAAGGTGACTTGTACCATCTCTTATATTGTTGCCCTGGATTTTTATTATTTCTTTGTGTATGTATTTCTGGTGTTTCTATCCTCAGTAGAAGCTGTGAACATCATCTTATCTTCCTTAGAGACTTCTGTGGTGTTACACATATCACCTTTTATATAGTTAGCATTCAAAATCAATCAATCTCATTAACAAAGAATTGGCTATGTTGAAAAATGTATATTTTTCTTATTAATTATGTATTCATTTTTAATATGGTAAAACACATAACATGAGAACTATCTTCCTAATGTTGATAGTGTTGTTAATTATCAACATTGTGTTGTACAGATCACTAGAACTTTATCTTGCATAACTGAAAATCTGTACCTGTTGGACAGCAATTCCTTATTTTCTCCTCTCCATAACCCCTGAAAACTATCATTCTTTCTTCTGTTTCTATGAGTTTGACTACTTTAGACATATAATATTTGCCTTGTAACTGGTTCATTTCCCTTAACATGGTATCCTCGAGGTTTATCTATAATGTAGCATATATAGATTTGTTTCTAAAATGTCTGAATAATATTTCATTGTATATATGCCATATTTCTTTGCCATTCATCTCTCTGTGGACATTTATGTTGTTTTCACATCTTAGCTTTTGTGAATAATACTGCAATGAACATAGAAGTTCAAATATTTATTTGAGATCCTGAGTTCAATATCCTTTGATAAATAAATACAAGTGGGATATTGGATGTTATAGTAGTTCTATTTTTTAATTTTTTGAGGAACTTCTACACCGTTTTCCATAATGGCTACCAATTTACATTCCTGCCAACAGTATAGAAGGGTTTCCTTTTTTCCACATTCTAACCAATAGTTGGTATCTTCTTTTATTTTGAAAACTAGAGGTCTGGTGCACAAAATTTGTGCACAGATTGGGTCCCTAGGCCTGGCCAGTGATCATAGCCAATCTGTGTGGCTACCAGCAGAGTAGTTAGAGGGCCCCCTGCTGGCACCTACCTTGGCTTGCTTGGGACCTGTGGGCTGGGGGAAGCTCCTCCATTGAGCATCTGCCCCCTGGTGGTCAGTGCACATTATAGCAACCAGCCATTCCTCCATTTGGTCAATTCCCATATTAGGCTTTTATTATATAGAATAGCCATTCTTATATTTGTGCAGTGAAATCTCATTGTGGTTTTAATTTGCATTTCTTTGATGGTTAGTGAAGTTGAGTACTTTAATACATATACTTGTCTGTGTATCTTCCTTGGATAAATGTCTATTCAGCTTGCTTATTTTTCAGTCAGGTTTTATTTGTTGTTTTTAGATGATATTGAGTTATATTAACTCCTTATATATTTTAGGCATTATCCCTTCATTAGATATATACTTCACAATTGCACTCTCCCATCTGTGGGTTACCTTTTTATTTTGTTAATGTATTTCCTTTTCTATGCAAGAAAATTTTAGTTTGATGTACTCCCACTTGTCTGATTTGTTTGAGAATATAGAATGTGTTCTTTCTTTTTTGCAGATAAACATTTTAAATTAGGTATAATTGACATATTACAGCATATTAGTTTCAGGTATATTTATTCTACCCTGAAATGCTTCCTTTACTGTGGTTTTAAAATAGCAACATTTTCACCATACTTAGCTTCTTCCACAGTTCTTTCTTCATTATGTACACAAGGCAACTAGGTTTTAAAAACCAAATCAGAAACTATCTCCCTGTGTCTTTGGATTACATTCTTTGCCCCTTGGTCTTTATGTTTCTCTATGTGACTCTCTCTGTCTTTCTCCCTTTTCTGTTGATGACACTGCAGAGAATAAGCTATTAGAGCATACAATACACCGTTGCATTCCCTTTACATAGAGAAAGGAATGGACAGAGTGAAAAATGTCCCTCACCAAATGTCCAACCTTCCATAGCCCATTTCAGCAATGTCCTATATAGGGCCTCAGGGATCTGTAAGCAAATCAGTGAGTAATCAGTGAGTAATCAGCAATTCTAGCTTTAGCAAATACATTTTATTAATTCTTTGAGGAGAAATCACTTACCCAAAGTGAAGAAAAATTTACAAAGGTAACTAGATCATTTAAGTAGAAATGGGAAATATCTCCTTGTGCCTATAGATTATTTTCTTTGTTCCCCATAGTATGTAGTTTCTCCTCTCATATCCTTCCTTGTTTTCTCTCTCTCTCTCTCTCTCTCTCTCTCTCTCTCTCTCTCTCTCTCTCTCTCTCTCTTTCTCTCTCTCTCTCCTTCATTATGCAAATATGTAATGATAGCTTTTTATACATGTTATGCATGGGTTTTTAGTCTCATGCAAAAGACTTTTATTAACTCTAGTACATTTAATCCCCCCTTTGACATGGATATATAGCCCTTATTTTAAAAAGAAGAAAAAATGATTTGGTGAAAATAAGATATAGATCTTGCCTTCAAAAAGTTTACATAACTCAGAAGAGGCATGTGAACAAAGATGTAAACAACTATTTTAGGCAGAATAAAATGCAGTTTATGAAGGAAGCATAAGATACGTGTAGATGCTAACGAAGAACTATGCCTTAAAAGATGAGAAGGCTTTAAAGAAGTTTCAAATGTGGGGGTTCTTTGCAGAAGGAGCAATGGCACAGAGACAAAAGTTAAGGTCATGTTCAGGACTGGATATTGATTTGTATGATGTGATAGAAGGTAAGAACCACAATGCTTTGTAATGGAACAATAGACTAGAGCAGTGGTTCTCAACCTAATGCCTCTACCCTTTAATACAGTTCCTCATGTTTTGGTGACCCCCAAACATAAAATTATTTTTGCTGCTACTTCATAACTGTAATTTGCTACTGTTAATCAATTGTAATGTAAATATCTGTGTTTTCTGATGGTCTTAGGTGACCCTGCTAGTAGCTCTCAACCTGTAACCCAGAGGTTGAGAACCGCTGCTGTAGAGCCTAAGACTATTGGAAAATACAGATATTTACATTATGATTCATAACACTAGCAAAATTACAGTTGTGAAGTAGCAACAAAAATAATGTTATGGTTTGGGGTCACCATAACATGAGGAACTGTATTAAAGGGTTGCAGCATTAGAAAGGATGAGAACCACTGGACTAGGGCATGCAAAGGAAGACAAAATGTACATATTCTTATGTATTTCTTTCTTTTACATACTTTTAAGAGGGAAATTTATTCAGTATTGATCTAGTAAACTACAATATGACCAAATGATAAAATTTATAAGCATTCATGTTTCAGCATAGTTTATGTAATAACTTCCTTCATTCTCAGTATTTTGAGGTTTATAAAGCAGTGAGGTGAATTCCCCCCCAAGACAAAACTGGCTTTCCATCTGTCAAGGTTGCCTAGATTGGATTTCTACATTTGATACCTGGCGAGATTCATTAACTGCTTTCTTCCATTCTAACTCTAAGATATATGAATCCATGATTCTAACTATTATGCTTTCTTGAAGTTTCATTCTCCATTTCTTCTTTTCAATTAAGCAAATGTCTAAACATTTTATGAAGATTACTCTGGCAATAGTATGGAGATGGGTAAGACAGAATGGGGAAGACTCCAGGAAGCTAAACTCACAATTTATGACTCTTTCTTATTGCTTAAGTCTTCTCAGAGTCTTTCATCAAGGAAGAAGCATTTAAACTCTTCTTTTGGGGGTTGTTTTTATTCTGGAGCAATAATGTGTTGGTGGAACATGCTTCTGTGCATAATTAAAGAATCCATTTCAATTACAGTTTATCCACTGCTGCTTGTGCTTCTGCAGATATTTGGGTCTCTGCTGTCATCAATTTCCAATTAATGTCTGCCTTAGATTTATTTCAGTGTGCTGTTATAAAATTTGATTGTTCTTAATCCCAACTTTCCAGTTAATTTTAACCAAGTTTCTCAATGACTTGGTTAAGTTAATAACAAGCTAAATGAAAATACTTCTAGACAGTAGCATAAGGCTATAGATTTTTTGTTATCCAAGTCATATTGCTACTAGATTTTTAGACAGGACCACAATGGACATTCTTCTTTTGGCCCTTTTCTTTGATTCTGAATATCTAAATGAGAAGAACAGTATAATAGATTGAGTAATAAAAGGAAAACATAGCCAACAACAAGGTTACAAATCAAGGTTTGGAGCACAAACCAATAAGTGTTGTATTACGAAGTGATAAGGTGATTTTGGAAGGTGACTGCTGATACATGGTACAAACTATAGTTTTTGAAGTGTCCCATCCATTTATTGTGATTGAATTAGGATCAAGAACCTTACATTTTGTAACTCTGGGGACAGGTTCTCTATTAAACAATAGGCATATTATGGACTTTGGATTATCCACCTAAGTGCTAAAGGGAGAAGAGTATTTCCTTCTATGGTTTAATGTCCATGAGTAAACTGTACCTTATGATTAGTTATTGGTGGAATTTAATTACTCAAATTTTATACCTAAGTAAGAAAGCTACCTAAGAAAGACAGCTTATTTTGCTGGTATTCCATCCTGTTTCATACTATTTTTTAGGAAAAAAAAAAATATTGCTTCCTGAGACTAAAAGTATCAGGAAATATTTTTTAACATTTTCAAACCATTTCAAAAAGAATACATAGATTATTTCATGACTCCCATAATAATGGATAGATAGACACATTGGATTGTTTTCTGTGAATACAAAGATCCAGAGTTCAAAGAGCTTGCACCTTTTGCCTTCGGTTCCCTGATGGCAGAGGGATATCTGATTGCTTGGGAAGAAGATTACAGTCTTGTGCCCCAGATGTTAGATAGCAATAAGATTTCTATTCTTGCCTTTCTTAATTTTTCCATGGCTGCCCAAGACATGAACCCCCTAGTTTTTATCCATCAACCATGTAAATAAGGATATGAAAATATTTTAAGTACATTTTATTGATCCCAGTTCACTTGCAATCTAGAATTTAAGTAGATTCTAGAATCTAAATATCAATATTGACCAGCTTGGCTCATTTTTTTTAAATCATTCTTTTAAGAAAAATAAAATATATTTTTATTAATTTCAGAGAGGAAGGGAGAAGGAGAGAGAGAAAAACATCAATGATGAGAGAGAATCACTGATCAGCTGCCTTCTGCACACCCCCTACTGGGTACCAAGCCTGTAATCTGAGCATGTTCCCTTGACTGGAATCAAAACTGGGACCCTTCAGTCTGCAAGCCAATGCTCTATTCACTGAGCAAAACCAGCTATTACTATGTGTCTATTCATTTCCAACTATTCTTGTGTGTCTATTATGTGTGAAGAAAAAACTACTCTCTAAATTTAGTACTCCATGGAGTTGATGTCATTAAAAATAGGCCATTTATTTTGTTTTACTGAATGATTTATTTAAAAATTTCTCTAATATAAAATAAAATTGTATCATTACACCTATAATTCAAGTGTACAAGAAGTTTCTATTTTATTATTTTTTTCTTATCCTATCTAATAAAAGAGTAATATGCAAGTTGACTGTACTCCAAGACACAAGATGGCCACCCCCACGTGGCCAAAGATGGCTGCTCCCATGTGGACACAACATGGTCGCCACAAGATGGCTGGCAGAGAAGGACAATTAGGGGTGACCAGGCTGTCAGGGGAGGGTAGTTTCAGAAAATCAGGATGGCCGGGAAGCAGTTAAGCATTGATCAGGCTGGCAGTGGAGTGATTAGGGGGTGATCAGGCTGGCAGGCAGAAGCAGTTAGGGGCAATCAGGTAGAGGCAGGCAAGTGGTTGGGAGCCAGCAGTCCTGGATTGTAAAAGGGATTTCTGACCACCCATTTAGGCCCAATCCTGGGATCAGGCCTAAACGGGTGGTTGGACATCCCTCAAGGGGTCCCAGATTGGAGAGGGTGCAGGCTGGACTGAGGAACAACTCCTGTGCATAAATTTTGTGCACAGGACCTCTAGTATAAAATATGCTAGAGGCCCAGTGTACGAAATTTGTGCTGGGTAGTCCCTCACAGCCCCAGCTGCCTCGGCTCTCACAGCTGCCCTGGTTGATGCTTCACCCCTTGCAGCCCTGGCTTTGTCTAGAAGGTCATTGGGATAGTCATTCTGCCATTCAGTCTAATTAACATATTAACTCTTCATTATATAGTATAATTAAAATAAAAATAACATCTAAGTTCCAAAAAGGCATTTTTTCTATAGGAGTGCACATACATCAGTTATATGGTTGGAATAGTCTCCCTGTTATCTGCAGTGTTGCTTTTTGCCATTCTAGTAACCTTCAGTCAATCTCAGTCTGAAAATAATAAATAGAAAAATTTAGAAATAAATAGTAAGTTTTAAATGGCACATCATTTTGAGTAATGTGATGAAATCTTGCACTGTTCTGCTCTCTCCTGCCCAAGACATGAATCATCCCTGCAAATTTGCCCAGCATTTAGTCACTTGGTGGTCATCTACATTATCAGATCGACCTTCATCTAATCACAGTGCATGTGTTTAACCATTATTTTACTTTTGAATAGCTCCAAAACATGAGTAGCGATGCTGACAACTCAGACATGTCAAAGAGAAGCCATAAAATGTGTGCATATAGGAAAAAGCATAGTATATATAGGATTTAGTACTATCCTCAGTTTCAGGCATCCACTGTAGATCTTAGAATATATACCCCATAGATAAGAAAGAACTACTACATTTCTTTCATGATCAGCTTTCATATTATCAAGGTTGTGTATCTTCATGATGGCAAAGATGCATAATAATCATTGAAGGAAACTTAAAATACCACTTTAAATTGTTTCATTATGTGTATATGTGTCTGAAGTACACTTTTGTTTCAGAAATATTTATTTGAAAAGGAGTATCAGTTATTGTGTGATCAAGAAGGCAACCAAAGGCAAAGTACAAAAAGCTGTAAATATAATTTACATTATTTATATGAAAGCATCTCAGAGAACACTATCAACATGGTCTATTACACTATTTTACCAGAAATTCAGTGTTTTTGTATAAGCTAATTTAGAAAACCTACCTAATTTATACTTCTAGTGGACACAAGGATTTTAAGAAACTGTTTAGGGGATGGGAGAATAAATGGTGATGAAGGAGACTTGACTTGGGTTGTGAATATATATTTTAAGGTATTGATGATTATTATAGAATTGTATACCCAAAACTGTCAGAATTTTATCAATCAATATCACACCAATAAATTCAATAAAAACCTGGGCACTTCCCCTAGCTGGCTTGGCTCAGTGGATAAAGCTTTGGCCTGTGGAACTGAAGGGCCCCAGGTTCAATTCTGGTCAAGGACATATGCCTGGGTTATAGGCTCAATCCCCACTAGGAGGCATGCAAGAGGTAACCAATCAATGATTCTCTCTCATCATTGATGTTTCTATCTCTTTCTCCCTCTCTCTTTCTCTCTGAAATCAATAAAAAGGTATTTTTTTAAATTGGGCACAATACAATATAAGATTATGTATTGTATGCCTGAAACCTATATAATTTTACTAACCAACTTCACCCCAATAAATTCATTTTTAAAATCCTACAAAAATATTTTGAAAAATTCCAAAATGGTGAAGCATTTTTTAAAGTGAGTTAAAAACAGCCGGGACCGGTTTGGCTCAATGGATAGAGCGTCGGCTTGGGGACTGAAAGGTCCCGGGTTCGATTCCGGTCAAGGGCATGTACCTTGGTTGCGGGCATATCCCCGGTAGGGGGTGTGCAAGAGGCAGCTGATCGATGACTCTCTCTCATCGATGTTTCTGACTCTCTATCTCTCTCCCTTCCTCTCTGTACAAAATCAATAAAATATATAAAATAAAGTGAGTTAAAAACATCTAATTTATTTTTGTGATATGTTTTTTAATTGATTAAGGTATTACAAATGTGTCCTTATTCCCCCATTTTCCCCCCACCTCCCAGTTCTGCCCTCACCCTCACCCCCTGTTGTCTGCATCCATTGTTTATGCTTATATGCATGCATACAAGTCCTTCAGTTGTTCTCTCCCTCTTACTCCCACCACCCCCTACTTTACCTCTGGGGTTTGAGCATCTGAGCTATGCTTCTGTGTCTCTAAATCTGTTTTTGTTCATCAGTTTATGTTGCTCATTATAATCCACAAATGAGTGAGATCATTGATCAAAATATCAAAAATGTGATATTTTTCTTTCTCTGACTGACTTATTTCACTTGGCATAATGCTCTCCAGCTCCACTCATGCTGTTGCAAATTATAGGAGTCCCTTCCTTTTTACAGCAGCATAGTATTCCATTGTGTAGTTGTGCCGATTTTTTTTATCCACTCTGCTGATGGGCACTTAGGCTGTTTCCAAATCTTAGCTACTATAAATTGTGCTGCTATGAACATAGGGCTGCATGTATCCTTTCTGATTGGTGCTTCTAATTTCTTGGAATATATTCCTAGAAGTGGGATCACTGGGTCAAATGGAAGTTGCATTTTTAGGTTTATGAGGAAACTCCATACTGTTCTCCACAGTGGCTGTTCCATTCTGTCAGGTGTGTGGTAATATCTCATTGTGATTTTGATATGGATTTTCCTAATGATTAGTGATGTGGGGCATAATTTCATGTGTCTGTTAGACATCCTATATCTTCCATGGAGAAATGTTTATTTAGGTCCTATTTCCATTTTTTTAATTGGATTGTTTGTGTGTGTGTGTGTGTGTGTGTGTGTGTGTGTGTGTGTGTTTTATGTTCAGTTGTGTGAGGTTCTTTATGTATTTTGAATATTGATCCTTCTATTGGATATATCATTTGCAAATATATTTCCCCGTTCAATAGCTTGTCTGTTTGTCTTTTTCTATGTTTTATTTTTCTGTGTAAAATTGTTTTAGTTTGATATAGCCTGTTTGTTTATTTTTGACTTTGTTGTGTTTGCCAGATTAGACATATACAAGAAAATATTGCTACAACTGATGTCAAAGACTCTACTTACTGCCTATCGTTTCTTCTAGGAGTTTTATGGTTTCTTCTTTTACATTTAAGTCTTAATCCATTTTGAGTTATTTCTGTATATGGTATAAGAAAATGATCTCATGTTATTTTTTTTTGTCTGGGTCTGTACAGTTTTTCCAACACCATTTATCAAAGAAACTGTCGTTTCCACATTGTACATTCTTGCCTCCTTTATTGACCATATAAATGTGGGTTTACTTCTGGGCTTCATTGATCTATATGCCTGTTTTTGTGCCCGTACCATATTCTTTTAGTTACTATAGCTTTGTAATGTAGTTTGAAAATAGGAAGAATAATACCTTCAACTCTATTCTTCTTTTCTCAAGATTTCTTTGACTATTTGAGGTTTGTTGTGGTTCCATGTAAATTTTAGAATCATTTGGTCTAGTGCTGTGAAAAAAATGACATTGATATTTGATAGTGATTGCATCGAATCTGTAGATTGCTTTGAGTTATGTTTTATTATTATAACTAGTGGCCTGGTGCACAAAATTCATGAACATTAAAAGGGAATTAATTAGAGGAAATATTTAAATATTGCTATTTGCCCTTTCTTTATAATAGAAGTGTCAGAGATCAAAGAAAATTAGTAAAATGTATATGAAAATCTCCCTCCTGTCAGAGTCTGGGGTGTGCTGCGGAACCCAGAGTCAAGTCCCTGCCCACTGGCATACACCTTGAAATCATGTGAGATCTAGACCCAGCCGGCCCCACCCCCTGGCCCAGCGCCATGAAGGGGTTGCAGGCTCCCATCCCCCATCAAGCCCTGTCAGGCGAGGGGTGCAGCCTCAGGTCCCCTGGCTTGGCACCAGGTGAAGGGCATGACCTTAGGTCCTCTGGCAAGGCCTCAGTACCCCTAGCCTGTCACAAGGGCAGGGGATGTGGCCTCAAGTCTCCTGGACCTGGTGCAAGGGTGTAACTGTAAGGGTACAAGGGCACAAAGGCGTGAGGGCATGATGACCATTTTCATATTAGCTATTTATTATATAGGATAGATTTCTTCCCACTTGGCATAGAGAGGAAATAGAAATTTTATAGACTGAAATAGTTTCTGAGAAGCCTATTTTAAAGTCATAATATTTGGTTTAGGCAGATTAAAAATACACATTATGTTCAAGTCTGAAAATGATTAATCACATTTGGTATTAAATGTAAATATAATCAAAATCTAAATACTTTTGTAGACCTGCACATTCATTTTATTAAAATATATAATTTTTGTGATGTGCTTTTTTTTGGTAATAGTTTTAGTTAAAAGTAGAAATGCTTCTATTTTATTAAGAAACTAGCAAAATCTGATGTGGATAAATTCACTTAACTAGGAAAGTAATTTTCTATTTAAGGGAGGATATTTGTAAAGAAATGTGGTACGCTGTTATGTCACATCATGGTACTAAATACAACTCAGAGTGAATGGGTGGCCTTTTATTAGTGATGGGGTTTACTTTAAAGAATTCCCTTGTATGAACAGAAACACTGATAAAAACAATTACTTTCTAAAACCCTGAGTGCTGTCCAAATTCGGCACCTCAGCCAATGAATTATCAGCAGTCACTAAAGCCCAACACCTTCCATTTTCCAGTTCATTCAAGCAACATGTCTGAATCTTTGGGGTGAAAGATGTAAAGACTCTTAATGGTATCTGATGTGAATGAACTGTGAATTGCTTTCACCCACCATTTCTACTTCTAGATATTGTATATATTCCCATTGCAGTGGTGCATTTTATATATTTAAAGAGTGCATTTGTAGAGTAGTATTGCTTATAGTAAATAGAGAATCCAAAGGAATAATGAATTAAGGTATTACTCAGGTCTTTTATTTTGACCTGGGATTAAAAAAAAAAACAAAAAAAAAACACCAAAACCGGTTGGCTCAGTGGATTCGATTCCTGTCAAGAGCATGTACCTTGGTTGCGGGCACATCCCCAACAGGGTGTGTGCAAGAGGCAGCTGACTAATGATTCTCTCATCGATGTTTCTAACTCTCTATCCCTCTATCTTCCTCTCTGTAAAAAATCAATTTTATATATATATAATTTTTTAAAGCCATTCTTGTCAAGCTTGTCAAACCATTTCCATTTGGCAATTATATATATTATATACTAGCATTTAGTTTACTTATCTCATCTATTTATGCCCATTTTCTTGAAATTTGCTTGTGCATGAATAATTTATCTCACCCTTTGCCAATAATAGAAAGAAAACTTCAATTCAAAAAGCTTTGTATACTTATTTACAACAGCAATAAGAATTTTAAAAATAAGTGTGTCCAACGTAGTAGTTCCTTGAACATAGTATTTCTCTCTGGGTACTCAAAGTGGGTGCCTGATATTTGTCTCAGATCTCAAGTAGGTGTGGCTTAGAGATCTTTTCATTGCCAGTTATCTGTTCTCCTCACCTGAACTTGAGCATTCCTCCCTATATAGTTACACTTTTTTCCAAAATCTATAGTTTAAGCAATATCAGTACCTTTCAATCGCATCCTTATTTTTCTTGTCCCTAACTACCCCATAGATTACTCTTTATTTTCTCCATAAGACTTTTCTTCCAGAGCTTTAGAATTCAGCTCAGGTAGTTTTTATAAAATGTCTACTCTTCACACACACACACACACAAAATGAATAAAAATAAATTACTACACTTCTTGAGTTCCTGCTGCTCTTTGCCCACATGTTTTCACTACATTCGTAGACTACTTTTATGTATCTACTAGAGGCCCGATGTATAAAATTTGTGCAAGTTGCTCAGCCCTCGCATCCCCAGCTTCATCCAGAAGGTCTTCCGGAAGGTCGTTTGGATGGTCATTCCACTCTTCAGCAGTTCAGTGGATTTGCATGTTACGCTTTTATTATTATAGAAGAGTTTGAATTTTTAGGGTACTTCTCAATGGTCATTAATTATGCTCACATTAAACCAATAATTGTTTACCAGCTCTAGTTTTATTTGTATGTACCAGGCATATAGGTATAAGCAAAACAATGTCTCTTTCTTGTGGAATTTACATTTTAGTAGAGATAAAATATCAGGTAATAAGTTTATAAAAATAATCAAGGTAAAGGAGGAAAGGAAATGGTATTTTAGACAAAGTGTTTAGAGAATGAAGCTGAAGATGTGACATATGATCAGAGATATCATGAAGTAAAGGAAGGAAACATGCTACTATCTGGAGGAAGCAAGGTAGAGTTAGGGCCAGGCAGGCATGGCTCAGTGATTGAGCATTGACCTATGAACCAGGAGATCACAGTTCAATTCTAGATCAGGGCACATGCCCGGATTGTGAGCTTAATCCCAATTGTGTGGGGTGTAGGAAGAAGTCAATCAATTATTTCTCATCATGATGTTCTTCTCTCTCTCTCTCTCTCTCTCTCTCTCTCTCTCTCTCTCTCTCTCTCTCTCTCTCTCTCTCTCTCTCTTCTCCCTTCCTCTATGAAATCAATTAAAAATATATATCTTTAATAAAAGGGTAGAGTTAGGGACCAATAAGTGCCAAGTCCCTGAGATGAGAATATGCTATTCCAGGAATAGCAAGGAGACTGGTTGGTGTGATATGATAAATTAGAAGGAACTTTATGACAATAAAAGTATTTGTCACAAGAAAAGTAAAGCCTGCATGAGATCAAATGCCTCAGTATGGAAAATCATGGTTCAGATCCTTGCTCATAGATTCAGTTTACTGTGTGATCTTGAATAAGATGTTAAAATTTTCCAAGCTTTATCTTCCCGATTTGGAAAAAGAGCATAATCACAACTGCCTCATGGATTTGTTGTGAGGAATAAATAATCTAATAAATGTGAAATGGCTGGCATGATATCACACACTTAATAAACGATAACTGTATCAACATATTCATTATTCTTTTTATTATCTACATGCATGGATGTGTTTAGAAGATAGAAAATATTAATTGCAGAAACTAAAGATGTTATGAATGATCAGATATTGGGACCACTCAGTTAAACATAATTTGTTTTAATGCAATCAGCCAATGTGTGAGGATACCAGTAATTAAATTTTGATAAATTTTTCTATTTCACTAGTTTTTATAACCTGACTAGAGGCCCAGCACACAAAATTGTGCACAGGAAGGGTCCCTAGGCCTAGCCTACAATCAGGGCCATCTTCTGTCTGCTCGCCAGTTCCCAGTCCTGCCCCACCACCACCCTCCTGGTTCCCTATGGGTCCCCATTCTCCATTCTGTGATCAGAGCCTGCGGAGTGGGGGAGGGACTGGGAGATAGTCAATGCACCTCATAGCAACTGGTTGAGCAATCATTCTGGTTGTTATGCCATTATGATCACTGGGCTTTTATTCTATAAGATAAACTGCCAGAATAAAAATGAGAACATTGCATACTCTGTCTTATACACAGATATGTAAAATTATATGTAAAATTAGTCTTTGGCATTCCAATTTGTTGTTTTCATAATACATGGAAGTATACCATCTGTAAAATTTTGTTTTAAAGATACGCAGAACTGCCTAATATAGGGTTTGGGTAACCATCTCATATTTGTTCTCCAGAGAAAGTGAATAAAAGTGTCAATAGTTGAACAATCTGTATTCACTAACCACACACAAGGGACAAGGAACAGAGTGCACTACAAAATTCCATAAAACTACAGCACATTCCAAATTAAATATATTGATTTTTTATTTCAATAATGTTTGCTACACTAATTCTAAGTATCTGTAAATATTTTAGGAATTTCTTAGTACTTATATTCTGTATATTTTAAACTCAATCACACACCATTTCCAAGTCTAATTTTTTTTCCATTTCTAATTCTAAGATATAAATTTATTTTGCAAAGTAATGGTTAGGATGTGAGAGATGATTTATTTCACTCAAAGTAAATATTTATCCAACCATCCATCTATGTAGATTATAGATTATGATTCAACAAATTATAAAAGATGTTAGTAGTAGAAGAATTATTAACAATATTAAAAGGAAAGAATATTTAGAAAGAAAAATGTCCTAAAGCATAAGGTCAGATATTTCTCTCAGTTTTTTGGCATCTGAAACCTAAAATCTCTCAGTTCCAGTAAAGTGATAGTAAATATTGTGATTACTAAAGGGTTTTATTTTATATTTGTTATATTCTTAAAATATATGAACTCTGTCTTTTAGCATCTCAATGAAGCAAGCACTACTACCCACATTATCTCAGGACTCATTTTTCTTAGTATTTAAAAAAAACAAAGATTTGAGTTACTATGAAAATTTTAGTAGATGAGTGCTAGAGAATGATGCAAAAATAATTTGTAAATTTAATATGAAATCAAAACATCTGTTTTAATCAGTTTCCCACAGATAAAGTGTCAGAGACTAAAAGTTTCAGAGAGAAAGCAGGGGTGGGTGGGAAGAGATCAACCATAGAACTTGTATGGATATATGCATTCAGTTGGTTGGAGCATTGTCACATACACTAAAAGGTTGCTGGTTTGATTTCCAGTCGTTCAGTACACATATCTAGGTTGTGGGTTCCATTCCCTGTCAGGGCAGGTAGAGAGGGCAACCAATTTATATTTGTCTCTCACATAGAGCGCTCTCTCTTTCTCTCTCTCAGAAAATAAATAAGAAATATATAGTACTTGGGTGAGAATTTAAAAAAAAAAAAACTGGGGAACGGTGTGCCTGATGTCACTTTCAATCTTAAGCCAAAGATGTCTCATGAGTTCTGGGCCCATTTTAATAGGCACCACCTGGCAGTAAATGGGGATGTTCCTGACTGCTAGGGCATCACTTCCAATACAAAGGGGGAGAAAACTGCCTTGACAGATTTTCAATGTGGGCGAAACTGGTTTATTTTGAGAAAAGATATTCAATAGAACATATGTCAGCAAGGAAAAGAAGATTATGCTAGTTTTAAAGCTCAAAAGGACTGGCTAACACTCTAATTTGAGGAGAATGCATCCAAGGAATGCAAACTTAATGTGTTTCTTCTTAGTCATTTTTCGAACAGATGGATTTTACCCCATTTCCACTAGAGGGTAGAAAATTTAACCATGTCAATCCCAAGTGTTCCCATCAGTTTCATATTAGGATTGTTTCTCCCCTTCTTCCAGCACAGGATCATGTTGGCAAGTGTTCCTGAAGCATGTATGGCCTCCAGGTGATACATGCATGCCTGTATAAATTGTTATTTATTGGATGTTCAACTTGTCGATACCTTGGGTCTGGGCGTCTTTACACTTGGCCATCTGCTGGTGTGTCCACTTTCAATGTAGTCTGAGGCCATTTGGTCCATGCTCCTTTTCACTGTGGTATCCCCCTGTCCTGACTGGCTTTCTTTCTTGGCTAATTCCCTACACTTTTTTCAGGGACAGGGAAATTGTGACCACTATCTTGCTACACTTCAAGGCCTCAAGAGATTTGGCAAGGTTGCCTTTGCTATTCCTGCCCACGAAATGCTGTCATATCAGGGCCTCTCCTCATAAACCCATTTACCTGTTTTATCTCTCACCCTCTTTATTATCTAATTGCCCAGAAAGTTCTTATTTCTTCTGTTATGGGGAAAACTCATTGTTAAGATTTTTCCCCCAATTTTTTTTTCTCTGGCTTGTACTTAAGCCATGGCATAAAATAAAAACAAAAATATGATGAAAGAAATTTCTTCTTCTGCACAGCTAAGACCTCTTTAGAGCAAAATGTCTAGTGACCCCATTAGAGAAGTGCCTCAGGAAACAAAGAGTGAAGAGGGATAAAAAAAAAAATAGAATAAAGCATTATTGGTTCCCCATTATTACAACCTAGAGGGGAAGAGACACATACTGAAACACTCACACATACATGTGTGGGTGTTTTCACTAACATGTGAATGCAGGCCAGATTATGTCGGACTTTGTTGTTACAATGGCCTTAGGTTTGACTGTTTAGATTAACTGTCATCAAATTAAGATATATACGCAACTGCATGCCAACCAATTGGATTGTGAGAATATTAAATGATATTTTAATTTATATTTATGTCATTCTTTAAAGCCTACTATTTTGAGTGTGTGTTTTATTTTATACATACTATGCTAGTTTTATTTAGGTAACTGAATTTTGTCAGTGTAATTTGAAATGCATATGTTTGTTTATACATATTTAGGGGACATATTTATAATATTTTCATGGATGAGGTACAGAAAGATTTTGAGATCCTCACTCCAAACAAAAGGTGATTATGGCTTTCTCTTATTAATTCAATATGAGTTGTGATTTGTTAAATTTTTATTTGGATCCTGTTAACACATATCTAGGTTTATGGTATTATATTTGGCTTTTTAAAAATATATGCATTATATTTTTATTGATGTAAGAGAGGAAGGGAGAGAGAAAAAGAGATAGAAACATCAGTGATGAAAGAGAATCATTAATCAGCTGCCTCCTGCAGGTCCCACATTCAGGATTGGAGCAAACCCACAACCAAAGCATGTGAATTGAACTGTGACCTCCTGGTTCATAGGTTGATGCTTAACATTAAGCCAAGCCAGTGGGCTATTTTGGGGTTTTTATAAATAGCTTACTAAAAGGCAGATGGTCTGGCCTCTTGGACTTGGAGTAACTCAGAGTTTCAAAAGAGAGTGATCTTGGGATGCAGAGATCTAGTGTTCAGTTTATCTTAATGATGATATAAGGGATTTGTCATATTGCATGGACAGAGTGCACATTTTAGAAAGTGAAATGGCTTGGAATCAGGATTTTTTTTTAATCCAAGCTTTTCTAATTACTAATTATGTGATTTGAAACAAGAAATTAACTTCTCAGTAGATCTGTGTCCTTACCTATGAAAGAGGGAAGTTTGGACCTCCCCATCCTTCTCCTAAGTTATTGTAAGGATCCAATGAGATAAGACTGTGGCGCAGCTTTGAAAATTGTAACACATACTATTGATATGGTTGTAGAAATACCTTGGCCATTTGCACATACCAAATTTGCATGTGCCCTTATTTCTTTTTTTTCTCTAAAAAATCTCCTACAGAAAAGAAAATGGGCCTTTCTTCCTACCAAAACCAATAAAAGGGCGGAGAGTAGGCTTCACATGAATTATAATAACAATAGCAATAGTAAATCTCACTTCTTGAAGGTCTGTTATATATACTGTACTGGCATTGTATATGCTGTTTCTGCTTCCGTTGTTTGTTTTACCTGGAATGAATATCACTCCCTCCTTCCCACTGGATTATTGTTATTCACCCTGCTAGGAAGACTCTATGGTTCTAATTTTAAGCAAATAAATGTGAGACTCAGTGAGGATCAATAACTTATGTAAAACATATGTACATCTATGCCTGTCATTCTTTTAAAAATATATTTTATGGATTTCAGAGAGAAAAGGAGAGGGAGAGATAGAAAAATCAATGATGAGAGAGAATCATTGACCAGCTACCTCCTGCACACCCCACACTTGAGCTCAAGCCTACAACCTGAGCATATGCCCTGACTGGGAATTGAACCATTACCTCATGGTTTATAGGTTGTAACTCAACCACTAAGTCATGCTGGCCAGGAAATGCCTATTATTAACTTATTTCCTCTATTCAGGAGTTTTCTGTGTTGTCTCCTCATTTTCTGTGTAAACTAACCCAACAGACACAGCTCTAGGGATATCTCAAGCAGCTGAGGGTAGAGGCTCTCTATTGATGTCTCAATGTTTGTTTAATTATAATCATCCTATGACTGACTATCTGTTAGTTTGACTTGGAGTAAGTACTCCAAATACTGGACAAAGTAGACATTTATTATTGAACTAGAGACTCAGTGCACAAAATTTGTGCACGGGGGAATCCCCTCATCCCAACCTGAACTCTCTCCAATCTGGGATCCCTCGGGGGATGTCCGAATGCCCATTTAGGCCCAATCCCAGTGATAGGGCCTAAACCAGCAGTCAGACATCCCTTTCATCCTGGACCACTGGCTCCTAACTGACCCCCCTGCCGGCCTGGTTACCCTCAATCCCACCCCCCTTCCTCACTGACCTGGTCACCCCCAACTGCACCCCTCTGCTAGCCTGGTTGCCCCACACAGCCTGCTGTTCAGTCATTTTGTTGTCCTTCAATAATCCCCCTGCCAGCCTGGTCGCCCCATGCAGCCTGCTGTTCTGTTCGGGCATTACTGTTACTGTGATGACACCGTGACAATTTGCATATTTCTCTATTATTAGTATAGATTTTTTTTTCCATTGCCATGTTTCTCTGCAGGCATCATACAAAATTGGATAAATGTGTAGTATGAGAATCTAGATTGAAACTCAGAAATCCTCCAAGGGCAACTCTTTATTTTCCAAATAGTTCAGACTCTTAGTTTGACCAACAAGGACCTGACACTTGAAGCCCTGTCTATCCATTTAATTGGTTTTGTTCCATATGATCACACTGCTCAGAGGTATTCTTCATCCGGGCCATGCTGGGCTGCTAGAGTTTCTCTAATACCCCATGCTGGTGTTTCCTTTGTTCTCTGTGTAAGATACCACTTCCCACACTCAAACAGCTATGTTTTCCTAATAGACTTTTGCTTAAGCTTACAAGATCTGTATGGATATACAGGGTGTCCAAAAAAAAAAAAACACGTATACTCTCTATAACAACTGATAGCTCAATTTTGAAAATGAAATGTATTTATTAAACACAGCCTTTATAATCAGTCAAAGTGTGAGTATATGCTTTTTGGGAACCCTATATTTATTTAGAGAGTGAAAGGAGTAGGAAAGATACTGGGACAATGGGTATAAACTATAACTTACCCAGAAGAACTCCAAATATGATCTCCCTAATGCAATATAATGGCCTTAGGAAATCTACGCTGTATAGCAGGCAGTTATTAGATCTACCCACATATTCCTGTTGAGTTTTATGACATTACTATATGATGCCTTATGGGCAGTGATTATTTATAGCTAATCCCTCTTTGTATTTCTGATATTAAGTTCAGACTGTGGCACATATTCTAACTGATTAAAAGATATTTGTTGAAAGTTGAATGAATAAGTAATTGAACACATGACTGCAGTACTCCACCACAGTATTCACAATAGTACTCTCAATTCTACTTTGGTATGGATATGTAATTGGCAAAATAAAGCTGTAGTCTGAGAAATTCAGTTGTGAAATGCCTGCAAAGCAATAAAAATTAGAATAATTAAGTCCTTCAAGAAATTATAAAATGAAATAAAAAGTGAGTCATTTGCTCCATATATGAACATAAGCTAGAAAGGAAAAAAAAAATCTAGAAATCTGAATATTCAAGAATAACCAACATCATTGAACCAAAATGAGTAAAATAAATAAGATCTATTATAGGTACTCCCTAATTTGCTAGATATTAGCTATGTGTATGGCACTATTAAGGGTATTGTGGGGAGTTACAAAGAGAAGTATCTAAAGAGATGGTCTATGGAAATTTTAAGTATAACCATAAAGCAAAGCATTTCCAGAGATTGATACTCATCAAAACTTGGCACTGTTTATGCACTGTTACACTTTTTATGTTATTTGTTAGAATCAATTGAAGGGGGATATAACTGAAAATTATGTTTGTTACTGCATTATATCTTTAATAATAAGAACTTTGAGAATCTATCATTAGATATAATTGTTCCTCGATTCATAACTCTCAACATTTGTGCAAATAAATGCTCTGTCTCTATCAGTCTATCTTGCCTATGGATATTTAGTGAAGCACAACAGTTTTACAAATGTAATTTTAGAGATAATTAATTTGTAAAATATTCTGTGTTAATACTGCAGTGAATATGTTATATGGGCATATACTGTCATCGCATTGCTGGCTCATGAAGACATATGATGTATGCATTTCTTCTGTGTATTATCATCTTGAAAAAGAGATTCCGTATTCTGTGAGCATTTAATATTCTCTAATATTTTCCATCACTAAAACATCCCTTCAATGTTACATCCTCCACCATGTAGTACCCTCTTGACTCTCCATTATAGATAAACCTCTTGAAACACTCATCTGTATTCGCTGTCTCTCTTTCATGCTCCTAGCCATGCTTTAACGCACTCCATACTGACTTCCACCAGCAAAGCTTCACAGGAGGCACTCTCACCAAAGACATCGATGGTACTTCTGTTGCTCAATTTAATTGGTCTTTTGCAGTCTTTATTTTATTTCACCTCATCAGGGACATTGTTAACTCTATCCTGCTTAAAGTATTATTTTTCTAATTTATATAACTTTGCAGTCTCATCTCCTTTGTGAGTCCCTCCCTAATCTGCCCTTTCTTTAAGTAGTAATGTTCTTAAATGTTTTGTTCCAGGATCGTTTTTGGTCTTGGCATTCTCTCCCTGTGTAATCTTATCTATGAATGCAATTACCACTCTTATGTTGATGACCTTTCAACTCTAATTTCAGCCCAGGTAATTTTTGAGTACTCTATCAGAATAAACAAGCGTCTACTGGATCTCTCTATTTGGATTTCCCACAGATATTTCAGCTTAAAATACTCAAACCTGAGCTCATGCCCTCTCTTACAACCCTGCTTCTTTCTTCTGGTTCCCTGGCTTATTCAATAGGACCACCCTCTACTGATGTGAACAAATCAGAAGCATGGAAACCATCCATGTATACATTACTCATTAAATTTATCGACTATTTTCATATTATCTCTAGAATGGCTTACTATCTTCAGCCCTAAACCCAATACCAAAAGTCAGATGAATATGATTTCTTACTTAGATTTTCAAACATTATCTCTCGCCTAGATTGTGAAATTCCACTCTTGCTGGTTTCTGATCTTTCTTCCACACAAAAGCTAGAATAATTTGTTTCAACAGAAATCTAAATATGCCCGTTTTCTGCCTAAAGGCCTATAGTAATCCTTTTTGGTTCTTCTATAAATAAAGTAACAAATTTGTAATATGGTTTATTTGCCCTTTCTTTATGTAACCACAGGTGACTTCCTTTCTTGTCTTCTCCCACCCCCCACCCCGCCACACACACACACACACACACACACACACACACACACACACACACACATTTTACTGTAACATCTGCCAGTCCTCTTCTTCCCCTCCCAGATAGAATCAAGTTCTTTCAGCTTTCTAAATGATTCCTGGTAACCCTGAAAACTAATCAGGCTTACAAAAAGAAGAATGTTTGTACATATCCCCAGGCTGTAAATCCTAACAATATTTTTTATGGGAATCTGAACCCATTCACAGTGGCCCTAACAATCACCAGTGTCCACCCCTTCCATTTCTGTTTCAACTGATTAGCTTGTAAATCTTCTGCAAGGTTTTGTTAAATATTCTGTCTGCCAGTCCTTACCATTCCCCTACCCAACCCCCACATCTGATTAGGTGTATTTCTTTGTATTATTTAGAATCTTGTGTTTGTCTCTCACAGATCTTATCTCCTTGTCATATAATAGCCTACTAGAATGTAAATCATAAGAGAGTGAGAACTGTCAGCACATCACACAAGCACTATATCTGACATACAGAAGGTGCTCAATAAATATTTTTTCAAATAAATAGTTTAAACAAACTGATATTATTAAATAAGAAGAAATAATCGGGTTTTGGTAATGCACATGCCTTTATTAGAGCCTGAACTAAAATACTTCCCTTTTTTTTCTAAAAAATTAATGTTCCTTAAAGCTCAGTATCAGTTAAAGAGAAAGATTTTTTTTTTTTTTTTTTAGTTTTTAAAATGTTGAGATAATTTTATGTCCTATTTACATGACTTCTTTTCATCAAAATTGATCTGTGGAAAATAGCATATATATAGTACCTTGTCAGAACATTTATATTTTGAGAAGTGGCATTGGATTGATGTTAAATAAGCAAAATAAGTGTGAAACTTATGGTTGAGTTTATTTCAGTGTTTCTTTCAATGTATTACATTTTTACTTTATGTCTTCTTTTAAATACTTTTTTTTGACACCATGAAACTGTATTAGATCTTAGCATGCTAAATATGTTTAGCAATTTTAGAGCCATAATTATTTTAATGGCTACTTTCAGCATATACATTTTCCATAGGACAAACAATATTAGGAACATGGAAAATACAGTTTACATTTTTGGTTTCAAAGTTACACATCTTAGATAAAATAACATTTTTAATTTGTCAGTAAAAAGTATAATCTAATAGGTAATTTATGATGAGATGCAATATTTTAAGATTTATAATCCTATAATCAAATTTATATTTATGGGACTTAAAACTATTGTTACATTTAAAATAATTCATCCAGAAAATATGACCAAATTAACAAAACCTACCTAATCTTTTCAAAAGCTTTATTTGTTATTGGAGCTTTTTTCTAAAATGCTAATTAACTATTGATTTAATTATTGAGCTCAGAGTTAGAATCTTAATTATAGTGCCGCAGATAAAGAAAAGAATGGATCCCCAGAGATTCATACAATAGGAATGTATACCAGGGAAAAGCTTTTGAATGTATCCATAGCTCTGCTTGCTCTCTTCTATCAAGAAAAAAAAAATGCCCTGAAACTCTACCAACTGTAAAAGCTATGCCATGTTGTTTAAGGACCTTGATTCTCACACCAACTTAGTCCAGGAAGTGGAAGAACTGATATATTTTGATATTCTATATCACTTAATCTTAAAGAAGTTACACGAGTTCAGAACTACCTAATAAGTTTCATGGAGCCTGGACTAAGAGTACAAATGTTGGCCTGCATACCACCTGTTTAATATTTATAAGGTACTATAGGCCCGGTGCACAAAATTCGTGCATAGAGGTGTGTGTCCCTTAGCCCAGCCTACACCCTCTCCAATCTGGGACCCCTCAAGGGATATCCAACTGTCGATTAGGCCCGATCGGGCCTAAATGGGCAGTTGGATATACCTCTCACAATCCAGGACTGCTGGCTCCCAACTGCTCACCTGCCTGCCTTCCTAATTGCCTCTAACCTCTTTGCCTGCCAGGCTGATTACCCTATATCCACTGCCCTGCAATCCTGATTGATGCCTAACTGCCCCCCTCCCAGCCTGTTTGCCCCTAACTACCCTCTCCTGCAGTTCTGGTCATCCCTAACTGCTCTCCTCTGCAGGCCTTTGTTCCCCCAATTGCCCTTCCTTGCAGGTCTAGTCCTTCCCAACTGCCCTCCCTTGCAGGCCTGGTTCCTCCCAACTGCCCTCCCCTGCTGGCCATCTTGTGGTGGCCATCTTGTGTCCACATGGGGGCAACCATCTTATGTGTTGGAATGACAGTTAATTTGCATACTATTTTTTTATTATACAGGATTAGATAGGATAGAGGCCTGGTGCATGGGTGGGAGCAGGCTGGTTTTCCCTGAAGGGTATTCTAGATCAGGGTAGGGGTTCCCTTGGGGCATGGGTCAGCCTGGGCAAGGGGCCTGTGGTGGTTTGCAGGCTGGCCATGCTCCCCAGCAAACCAAGTTGAGGCCCTAGTAACTGGGATTTATCTTCTATGATTGAAACTTTGTAGCCTTCAGTGGAGCCAAACCTCCTGCTCTCTCCATGGCTACAGCCATTTTTCTTGGTATTTATTTATCTTTTCTAATTGAAACTTTGTAGCAGAGGAAGCCAAGGCAGGCCAGGGCTGCAAGATCGTGGCTTCCTCCATCACAGGGGCAATCCAAGCCTCCTGCTCTCTCTAGCTCTGTGGCTGCTGCCAATTTTTGTAGTGATTTAATCTTCTATAATTGAAACTTTGTAGCCTTGAGTAAAAGCCTGGGCGTGTGTGGAAAGCTTGGCTTCCTCCATTGCCAGGGAAACCCAAGCCTCCTGCTCTCTGTGGCAGCAGCCATCTTGTTGGGGTTAACTTGCTCCTGATTGGCTGGTGGGTGTGTCTTGTGTTGCTCGGGTGTACAGTCAATTTGCATGTTACTGTTTTATTAGATAGGATGAGCCAAGTCACCAGAGTGTTAAATAAAATACTTCATATCTGTCTTTCTTGAGAAATATATTATCATCATGACATGGAAGTCTAGATTCAACTTATAATTCTCTGATTCCTTGGACTTCTGTACTAGAATGAAACAGCTTCAGAAGAGCTGACTCCAGGGACCCACTGCTGTTTTATTCCACCCCTTCATGCCATATGGCACTATTAGAAACCTTGTACACACAGATATGTCCACACCACTCTAAACCCCTATATTTAAGTTCTGACAACTAGCTCAAGGAAAAGACTTGTCCCTTGGCCAAACCTGGAAACTGAATTAAACCATTTCATTTGGCAAGGGAATTTAGGAATCCTGGAGGCCCAGAACATGGGAATATGGCCTCCTGATGGGCATGTGGTCTTGGCCCTGTAAAATCCTCACACCTGGAGAAGAATGAGAACTAAATCTCCTAATGCATGGTACTCAATGACAGGGTCTAAACTCTTCTTAGAGTCTAAATTTTCCCCAGAATAGCAGCATTGAGCTTTTGTGTGCTGGTGGCCTACATTGGGCTAACCCACAGGCAGTAGCACTAAAGTAGTTTGTATTTAAGCATGTTTCAAGTATGTATCTTTCCATTTCTGTTACTCGTTACAAAAAATTGGTACTTTCATTTTATATATTTAATAAATAATTTTCATGTACATTCCAGATTGTGCCTATAAAGGACACTGAACATATTCAGTGATGAAATGACAATAAAATACTCTAATACTGAGAGTGTCTATTCCAAGCCAATGTTTGTGAAATGGAGATAGATCCGAAACCATCACACTTGGGAAGTAGTGTTTAAAATGAGAATAAAATACATTCTAAATCCATTTATTTTCATTTTTATTGTATAAAATCACTCAGCCTAGCATAAACTTATTGGAACACTAGATATCAATAGATACATTAATAAATATATTATCTTCCTACAGATGATGTGGTTCATAAGAGAAAATGCATTGAACATAGATAATATTGAGGTTAAAAATAGAATTCAGCCAAATAGACAACAAAATGTTTAAGTATATCAGTTCTTTCTCCTAGAAAATAATAAAATAATTCTGTACTAAATTGTACTTGATGTATTAGATGTATAAATATTTTCAGTGAATGAATGATAGCTGAAAAATAATTAAAGAGCAAAAAATGATAAAGTCAGAAACAATATTTGATTTGGGGAGATGAATAAGATGCATATAAAAATGAATTGTACAGTGCTAAACAGATTGTGTATGAAATATTAATGGCATATTGTCCTGAGCTCCCCTTCTGCTGTTTCCATGTAGATGACTGAATTTCAAAGAGAAATATGCCAGGAACAATTATATGAGTGAATGTTGCTATTTGAGATTGTTTAAAAAGCAACTCTTCTTTTCCTGTGTGCTCTTTTGTTGTTTTACTTCATAGTCAGAAAATATAGTGGATAAACATGTGAAAACTACTTAACTTACTTTTGAGACATTAATTAACTAATTTAACAAAAATATCTGTGTGGGAGACACTCATTTGGTAAATATGTTGATTATTGTTCTGGTAAGATCTCTCCTATGAAATTCAAATGTTATTGTTCTTGGAGTAAAGCATATACATCAGGCATAGAGAAGCCAGTGTAGTCCAAAGTAATAGGCTCAAGGATGAGCACACGACCCATTAAGAGGAAATAAATGAGACTCAAGGAGGCTTCTGGGTGATTTTTCCTCCCTTGAGTTGGACTAAGTAATACATAGATATGTTACTTTGAGCTTCTGTAGCCTTTTAACTACAATGAGTGAAGGATACCCAAAATAAGTTTGATACTCAAGAAGTTGATCTAAGAGAATGGAAACATATGGAGCAGGATCCTTGATTGAACTTCACTTCTAGCCCACTTCTTCATTCTTCAATGACATGAACCAGTAAATCCCCTTTGGTTTTTGTTAATTTGAATCTGGTTTTCTATAATCAGCAACTGATAGCATCCTCATTGTCACAACTGCCCTGGAAAGCATAATGAATAAGAATGCAGCCTCTATAATTAGACTACCTGGGCTTGAATTCTAGCTCTACCATTTACTAACTTTGTAACTACTTAAGTCGATTTGCCTTCCTCTAATGATACCTATCTTGCAGATTAGTTGTGGAAATTAAAGTACAACACTGCTGCAATAAAATAAGTTCACAGAAAAGCTTAGCACTGTGTCATTTCATTCAAATCTTAACACTGTGCTGTAATGTATTAGCCTCCTCGATTTATGGATGAGACAGCTGAAGATTTGTTTGAGTGACTTTCCCAAAGTCACATAGCTTTGAAATACTGGTGCCAGGTTTTAAGTTTCAAGCCAAACCTCTTCTATTTCAAATTTCCTTCATCCATTTTTACTTGAAATGTGAGGTTCACAAGGGCAGGAAGATTTGAACTGAACACTACTAAATCCACCTTACAGAGCACAGGCTCTTGTCCATAGTAGGACAATAAATTTTTCAAGTGAGTAATTTCCTTCACAGACTGAACAATCTGATTAGGTATACAGACATATAAAAATTATTTCAAAATTCTGTAACATATGTATATGTGTTGTGTATATACAAGTGGTGGCAAGAGAATAAGTTTGCCTGAGAGCAATGCTCTGGCTACTATAGTAAGTCCTCCTCATGCTTTGATTATAATGGTAGGTATATATCACACAACAAATAGAAATTAACTAACAACTTGTTGGGGGAAGGTGAGATTGGGTGATAGCCATAAACATTTCTCAAAGTCCAATATCATGTTTGATTCCCCAATATCCTATTTCTTTGACGTTGGTTTTCTCTGAGTTTTTACATTTTGACCCACGACATCTGTACGCATGTATTTCAACCTCTAACACTTTAGCATTCCATCGTATTTTCTTAGGGAATAGAGTGAATTCTGTGACTTGATTTTGTAGTGAAGTAGTTTCTTCCTCGGTTGCTAACCAAGTAAACAAAGAAAAAAAATTCATCAACTGAGCCTAAGCCATAAACATACAACTGGTGGACAATGACAACCATGTCATTGTAATTATTTATCATGGGAGAAAGATAACCTGAGAATATTACACCATCTATGTGGACTAACCTTTTCCCCATGACTAAGTTCACTTAGCAAAACAAATTAAAGAACAGCACAGAATTTGGCAGCACAGAATCAGAGGAAGGCAAGCAGATGTTTATAAAGAGCATTTTTCCAAGTTATGCCAGAACCAAAAGAAATTAAAGTCATTGAGTGTAAGAATTGTTTAGAATAAGATAATCCACTTTTTATGTCAGCACTGCCTAAGTTTCTGTTCTGCTTCCCACAATTAAAACCAGGCAACATTTATTGCATGACTACTATATATTGTATTGGGTCCTTTGGGCTTCCTTCTAGGAACTTATTGGTATCTTCTAGTTTAATTTATTATTTCTACCTCTATACCTCATTTCTGATTACAGTGTCTCCTTAATATTTCCCATAACCCCCACCGTGGCAGAAATGGAGGCAAGAAGATGTCTATGTTAGTTTCTATAGTGTTTAATATCAGTCTTCTATTTTTTTAAAAGTTTGAACTTTACCTAAGCAAATTACACTGTAAACTGTTTTTGGAATTGATTTATTCAATTAATATAATCTGAGAACTTTATGTGTCATACAGGTAACGTTTAATCATACATTAGGAAACAATTATAAAAATCTGTAGATTGGTATTTTTGAGTGTAAATAAAGAAATAGGATCTTAAATGAAGAATAAAGAACCAGGAGAACTGGATAAAATCCACCCCATAATGTTCCCACCTGCTTGATCTCTGGCATATGATTTAAATAATACTTGAGTCTCACGTTTCTCTTCTGAGAAAGAGGCAGGATTTTTGGGAAAAAGAAGGCAAATCCTGGACCTTAATGTGATCACTAAAGAGCATTAATTATTAACATTGTTATCTTCTTTAGATTGTTCATACCTTTTAGCTTTATGGAAAGGCATGTTTATGATTACTGACTAAAAAGCATGTTGACCTTCTGAAACCAAAATTCATACATGGATATGGAAAAAAGAAAACTGTGTCTTGTCTGATAATATAGCATAATGGCAAAGCACAGCACGGACATAAGTATGCACAGTGACTACCATTGTTTGCTTATAATGCAACTTTGGGATCTTATTAATAAAATACTCTTTCAGACACTTCCTGCTGTTTGATAAATTTTAGTTTCTTTCTTTCCTTAAGTTCAATTCAAGGAGGCCTTTAGCAGCTTCCTTGTTGCCAAACTTAACCTTTTGTTTCTCATTATACTTGAGCTTTCTGTAGCAGGCTCGGTGGATAAAAAATGTGCACCTTCTTGAGGGGATTTAGCTTCTGTGGCACCACATTCTCCTTGTTGTCTTTGTATCATCTTGGCCAGAGAAATCCCACCTTCTTTATAACATTTGCTGGAATCTTTCCCTGTGGCTGTTCCTTAGATGGTGTTGCTAAAGGTTCACACAAGACTCTTTAATACCATAAGCTCTCCTTTGGTCATTCTCATCAAATCCATGGTTTCAACTACCATTTTCCTCTCCAGCCTGGAATCCTCATCCTTTTAGACTTGTGTATCCAGATGCTTCCCTTCACATGCTTCACATACCTTTTAAATTTACACATACAAAACCTAAATTCATAATTTCCCTCTACCATCAAGCATATTTATCCTTTTGCTTTCTCATTTCAGATAATAGCACAACCAACCCCTAGCTAGGCACATTCACTTATCAGGGTCTGCCAAATCTATAATCAGCTATCTTTTCGATTCATCCACTTCTTTTCACCTGCATTCATGCCTTTAACTGGGTAGCATGTGCATACTACCTACACTGATGCAGCAGCATATTCATTATCTGTTCTCCTTGCCTCAACTCTTGCCCCTCCAGTCTATTCTGAACTCTGAAGAGTGATTTTTATGAATGCAAAAATGCTCTTGTCACTCTCTTGCTAAAAGACTCATTCGTGTTTGCCTTGGTATGCCTAACTTCAAACCCAGGGTTTTCACATAGTGGGTTTTCAGTAAATCCATGTTGAATGAACAGACAAGTTTTGTAAA
Source organism: Pipistrellus hanaki (assembly GCF_964339955.1). Classification (NCBI taxonomy): domain Eukaryota; kingdom Metazoa; phylum Chordata; class Mammalia; order Chiroptera; family Vespertilionidae; genus Pipistrellus; species Pipistrellus hanaki. The sequence continues at coordinate 84,971,927 of NC_140524.1, forward strand.
CATTGGAGGGTCTGTTGTTTTCCTTCCTTGGCCAACCAGGAAATTTTGGAGTCAGGAAAAGCTACTTTGGTACTTTAGTAGGTATTTGATAGCATTTATATCCTTCCTGAAGTGATGATGAATGGATGGATCCTCTATTTGAAGTGACTTAATTTTTGTGAGATAAGGGGCTGAAACAGTCATCCAAGGGATATCCCAAGGCCAAGGGTCTCCACAGTGTTTTTGCTAAGCTAACAGGCTAGAGGGTTCAATCTTTTTTTTTTATATATATATATATTTTATTCATTTTTTACAGAGAGGAAGGGGGAGAGAGATAGAGAGCTAGAAACGTTAATGAGAGAACATCGACCAGCTGCCTCTTGCACACCCCCTTCTGGGGATGTGCCCCCAACCTAAGTACATGCCCTTGACCGAAATCAAACCTGGGACCTTTCAGTCTGCAGACCGACGCTCTACCGCTGAGCCAAACTGGTTTCGGCGAGGGTTCGATCTTGAAATGTCTTTTCTCAGATTGTAGTTCATGTTCACATATGGGACCATACCCCTGAGTAACACCCTTCATGTCATGCTGAGAATAAGAACTATGAGCCCAAGATGAAAGGACCCAAAGTCTCTGAATGACTATGTGGAGGACAGCTCTACACTGATAGTAATACCCACTTCAGAGTTGCTTCTTTCTTTCCTTAAGCCCAGAAGTACTTTTTTCTCTAATCAGTAGACTATAAAACTTTGCACCATAAATATGTTTTTTCTCAAATGCTTTAACTGTGAAAATTTTCTTCAGACTAGCTCAACTATGCTATCTAATAAAAGAGTAATATGCAAATTGACTGTCACTCCAACACACACAATGTCTGCCCCCATGTTGTCAAAGATACAGGCAGACTGTCAAATTACAGTGGGGAGGGGAAGAAGATCTGGGGGAGATAATAGATCAACCAAAGGACTTGTGTACATCCATATAAGTACAACCAATGGACATAAAACTCTGGGGAGGGAGGGTATGTACGGGAGGGAGGGAGGGGGGCAAAAAAAATAAATAAAATTTTATTTTGAAATGTGTTCTGAAAAAAAAAAAAGATGGTTGCCCCCATGTGGACACAAAGTGGCCACCACAAGATGGCCAACAGGGGAGGGCAGTTGGGAGGGACCAGGCCTACAAAGGAGGGCAGTTACGGGTGATCAAGCCTGCAGGGGAGGACAGTTAGGGGTGACCAGGCCTTCAGGGGAGGGCAGTTAGAGGTGGCCAAGCCTGCAGTTAGGGTCAGACAGGCTGGCAGGGGAGCAATTAGGCATCAATCAGGCTGGCAGGGGAGTGGATAGGGGCGATCAGGCTGGCAGGCAGAAGTGTTTAGGGGCAATCAGAAAGACAGGCAGGTGAGCATTTGGGAGCCAGCAGTCCTGGATTGTGAGAGGGATGCCTGACTGCCCATTTAGGTCCTACTGGGATTGGGCCTAAATGGGCAGTCAGACATCCCTTCAGGGGTCCCAGATTGGAGAGAGTGTAGGCTGGGCTGAGGGACACACACCCCTATGCACAAAATTTGTGCACTGGGCCTCTAGTATAATATATATATACACACACACTATGAAAAGTGTCCAAATGTCCCAGTAATGATGTCACATAGCAATGCCCTGCTTCCTCTCCCTAGTGACTAGCCTCCTTGGAGTTTCTTCAGCCTAGGAACATGACTTGATTTATAGCCAGTTGGAAATACTTTACACTGTAACCAAATGTCTGTGAAGTGCTTTTCCATGTGTCATCTCATTTGATCCTCACAGAAGTCCTGGAGTTGGTAAATTGGAGACTCAGTGGAATCGTATTTTCTTTTCATTAGCCAGAAAACAGAGATTTAGAAAGCTTAGAAACTTGACCCGACTGAAAAGAAGTAAGAAATGATGGACCTTGAAAATGACTTCAGGTTTTCTCATAGCGCAGAATATAGTCAAACACTGCTGCAGTTAAATATTTTACCCTTTGTTCACCCTGTGTGATCTATAATAATAATTTGCTTCATGTTGATATTTACTGCTGTGTTGCTAACAATTACCTGAAAGAGAAGTTGGGGTGCTTCACTGGGCTAGAAAAAGTTTAGCTAAATTAGAAAACAGATCTGATTAAGTGTTTATTCTGTATCTATAAAAGGCTAAGTTGATTCACACATGTGTGATACATATAAAGCTCTTGCTGGCACCAAGCACATACTTGTGTTTCCATCTGTCTTTGTCAATCATGAATTTCGTTGACACATCTGTTATAGGAAATGGTGAATAGCAATATTAAAATATTTCTTCTAATTAATTTCCTTTCAATGTGCACAAATGTGTGCACCAGGCCACTAGTTTCTACAGAAATAATAACTTTATTTGCATTTAGCCAAGTGAAAAAGTAGAAATTATTATGATAACTAGCATTCATAGCTTACAAAGGGTTTTTATATTCACTTTCTCACTTGTTCCTGATGTAATCTGATTAGGTAGACACCTGTCATTAACCCCTGTGTTACCTGGAGGCCCATGCACATACAGACTGACTGACCTCCTCAAGGTCATAAAGGTGCTAACCCAGACAACAGTTTTTCCTACTCTGCTACACTTCTCATGTAAAAACCATATTGTGGACTAATTAAGAGGACTTAAGAAAATAAATTCCTCCAGAGAATTACATTTAAATTGTTACATTAACTGCAGTGCCTTTAATAAAACTAAAAGTATTCCCCAACCTGTGCATTATTTTAATGTTGCTTATAGTAGTGTTCTACATACCTAATATAGTGAGTATAATTTTCCATAGGGTTAATTGTTCTAAATCAGTGCTGTGCAGTAGAATTTTGTGTGAGGAAGGAATTGTTCTGTCTCTGTGCTGTCCAATACAATAGCCACTAATTATGCATGATTATTGAGCAATGGTATTATGGCCATAGAGACTAAGAAATTCAATTTTATTTTAGTTAATATAAATAGTTCATTAGCATTTAAAAAATCTTTATTGTTGAAACTATTGCAGAAATTTCCCCTGTTACCCCCCTTTACCTGGTTCCCGTCTCACCATAGGCCTTTATCACCCTGTTATTTATGTCCATAGGTAATGCATATATGCATATGTTTTTTATTAATCTCTTCCCACCCAACCTCTTCCTCTGACATTTGTCAGCCTGTTCCATGTTTCCATGCCTTTGGTTCTATTTTATTCATCAGCTTACTTTGTTCATTAGATTTCTTGTTTGTTTATTTTTATATTCAATTGTTGATACCATTTATTGCTATCAAATCATTCTTTTTTTTCTCCTCCTCCTCTTCCTCCTCCTCTTTCTCCTAAAATGCCTTTCAACATTTCATGCAATACTCATTTGTTGGTGATGAACTCCTTTTAGCTTGTTCTTTCTGTGAAGTTTGTTATCTGACTTTCGATTCTAAATGATACATTGGTAATATATCACATTGTTTACCTGTTTGTACAATATCTGGAATTCTCTATATCCCCATTGCTGTGGACTGATATTCCATGTCAGATTCTGAACTTCCTTTTCATTGAATCTATATAATCTTCATATACAGAAGACATGTGTGTGTGTATGTGTGTGCATGTTTCTATCCTAGTGCCAACTAATTAAAATAAATACTGAATGCAATGTACCAATAACTTTTAATGTCTTTTTCCTCTTTAAAATTCTACATGGCTTATATATGACTTTCTACTTTTAGCAGAATTTAGAAAACAGAGAGGCTATTAAATATTCACACCTCATTTATTTAGATGAAGTATCTGTTTTTAATACTAAGTTAGATTATACTTCTGTTTTGCAAAATGTATGGTCAGATCGAATTCCACAGAGGAGAGTTACTTCTTAATACTGGTATTTGTAGCTTCAAAATAATTGAATTAACTTAGAACAAAATCTTGAAGTTTTTTTTTGTTTGTTTTTTATTGATATGGTCTCTCATAATTGTCCTTATTCCCCCATTCCCATCCCAAACCCCTCCCTAGATATGCCCCCCTTCCCTCCCCCACCCCGTTGTCCATGGCCACTGGCTAGGCCCATATGTATGCACACAAGTCCTTTGGTTGATCTCTTCCCCTTACCCCATCCCCCCTTATTTTCCCTCTGAGGTTTGAGAGTCTGATCACTGGTTCTCTTTCTCTGGGTCTGTTTGTGTTGTTCATTATTTCCTCTAGATGTGTGAGATCATGTGATCCAAGAAATACCCTTGTAAGAACCTAATTGTCTTGAAAGGCAAATGAATCAGTCTGTAGTGAGTTCCTTTCTGGGCCAACAGTTCTTTTGCGTCTCAATTTCAATGCCAGATAGTTCCTTATGTGTACATGCCAGCCGTGATATTTCAGTATAGTCCTACATTCAGTATTTTTTACTCATCTATATAGTCTGAATTAGGATTTTATTGAATTTCAGTCCTTTTATCGGTAACTGCTTGATAATTCAATAGATCAACTAATTGCAAAAAAATGTACTCTTGTGAAAATCTAGTCATTTTTTATGGATTTTTAAAGCATATGGACAAAAATTCTATGTGTGTTCAATTTAATCATATGCTATTACTTTAGTATCTTTGAGATAGTGTATAGCTACTACTGCCAAAGAGTTAGATGAAAGATGTTCATAATTGAATAGGTTACATTGAAATAGTTTATATTATATTTGGAAAATAAAACTACTTTTTACCTTTACTGGTGAAAAACAATTGTATTATAATTAAAACATATATAATTTAAATGTTTACTCTGAAATACATACATATATATATCCTATATAATAAAACCTAAATATGCAGATCAAACAAATGGCAGAATGACCAGTCTCTATGAGGAGCACTGACAAACAGGGGGAAGATGCTCAATGCAGCAGCTAACCCCTCGTTGTCAGTGCTCTCCCACAGGGGGAGTGCCACTCAGACAGGAGCTAGGCTCATGGCTGGCTAGCTGGCGAGTGCAGCAGTGGTGGTAGAAACCTCTCCTGCCTCTTTGGCAGGGCTAAGGGGCAGCGAGTCAAACAGTAAGGAGCAGTAAGCAGGCAGGCTGTAAGGAGCAAGGGGTCCCTGACTGCGAGAGGAATGTAAGACTACAGGGAGCAGGCATAAGCTGGCAGGCAGACATCCCCCAAGGGGTCCCGGACTGCAAGAGGGTGCAGATTGGGCTGATCTTCCCACCCCCAGTGCAAAAAGTTTTGTGCACTGGGCCTCTAGTATATAATAATAAAAGCATAATATACTAATTAGAAACAGGTGTCATTCCAGGCGTCCTTCTGGACAAACTTTCAGACACAGCAAAGGCTGCAAAGGAAGCCTGGGTCTCAGGTGCCTGCCAGTGGCTGCAGGAAAGCCTGGGTCCTGGGTGCCTGCCAATGTCCACAGGGAAGCCTGGGTCCCAGGTGTCAGAGGGAAGCTGGTTCTGGCTGCCGAGGGTAAGAAGGCCTACTCTTGAATGATTTCCATGCATTGGGCCTCTAGTATTATAAATATATAAAACAATGTAAAATTTATAGGTAGGTTTCAAAGCAATGTTGTCCAGTAGAAACATAATGTAAGTCTTATATGTAATTTTGCATTTGTCCCTTAGCTGCACTAGAGAAAGTAAAAAGAAACAGAGAAATTAACTTAGTAATATATTTTATTTAACCGAGTATATCCACATTATGATAATTTAAACATGTAAACAATATAAAAATTATTAACTATATATTTAACATTTTTCTGAATTAAGTCACTGAAATCTGGTGTGTATTTTACTCTTAGAACCCATTTCAATTTGTAGTAGTCACATTTTAAGTGCTCAATAGCCATAAGTGGTCAGTGGCTTCTATATTGGACAGTACAGGTTTAATGAATAATATAAAACTCTGTGTTCCAACTTTTTTAGGTCAAATAATAGAATACCATAAGTATATTAGAAGTACCCTGTTTCTCTATCCATAATCAGTTCCCCACCCCTCAGCCAAAAGTAACCACTGTACTGTATTTTAAATAAATGATTCTCAGGTTTGTTTGTTGCTGGCTTGTTTATATATTTTACTACTTCTTTTGTTTCTTTAAACAATAGATTCTTTTGTTTTTCCTAGATTTGAACTTTATGTTTATAAAATCATTCTGCCTATAGTTTTCTCTGTGATTTTCTCCCCTCAAAATTATGTTTTATATATCTATGTTGACCAATATATCCCATTGTGATAAAGTAGTATAATTTATGCATTTTACATGTTGGCAGACATTTAGCTTATTTTCAATTTTTTTGTTTGTTTGTTTGTTTTACCACAAGCCATACTACATGTGCCTTCTCATGCATATTTTCTGGTGCATTTATAATAATCTCTCCGGGGTATATATTTGCTAGGAGAATTGCCAGGTCATAGGGTATGCACACAGAAATGAAAATAATTGATTTACTGCAATTTGTAGTACACACAGATTTGCTATTTTTAAAAACCCACATTTAGCCTGGCCAGTGTTGCTCAGTGGTTGAATGTAGACCCATGAACCAGGAGGTTATGGTTTGATTCTCCATCCACATGCCCCAATTGCAGTTGCATGCTTGATCCCTGTAGGCTGTGTGCAGGAGGCAGCCAATCAATGATTCTCTGTCATCATTAATGTTTCTATTTTTCTGTTCCTTTCCCTTCCTCTCTCTGAAGTCAGTACACACACACACGCACACACACACACACACACACACACACACACACACACACATGAAATCACATTTAAAACTGTGGCAGAATTAAAAAATGCTTTATGGGAGCCAATTAAAGTGAGCTGAGAGTTTGTATTTTTTAAATACAGCACAAAAAATATTACTCTTTATGATTGCTCCATCAATTCAGTTGGTTTACTTTATAGATAAGTGTTTACTGTTAAGTAAAAATATATTTATAGCTGCTTATTAAATAGATATAGTTATTAATTAAGATTAGTTTTGCATATGTAGAAAGTTAAAATATATATAGCTTTAAAAAGAAATGTGTTTGCATTACTCAAGTAAAGGAGATCAGAGGTGAATGGCCAAAAGAATGGAATTATTTTATCTTTTTACTCTACCATTTTAGCCCATAGCTTTCCTCCTGAAGTTTACCTCATTCATTTACCAAGATGGCTGCCAATTTTTCAGTCTTCAGGTCTATATTACATTACAGATAAAAAAATGCATGAGGGAAGGTACAAGGGTACACTTGCTAGAAGTAGTTCTACATGTACTACATAACATTTCTACTTACATCTTATTGTCCTTAACTAATTGTGATGTTAATGATCACATTATGTAGTATTTTGAAACTTACTGTTGAATTCATGAGTATATTGTCACTATATCATGGCTGTGTCTAGTTGCAGGAGACCCAAGAAGAGAAAGAATTAAACTGTTGGCTGGTTGGTTACTTATAAGACAGGGGTGAAAAAAAGCAAGTGTTACTATTCAGAACTTTGATTTTTATTTCTCAACTCAATGATGTCAAAAAGGAATGTCATTACTCATTCAGGAGAAAATAAATCAATTTAATTTGATAGGCTATGCAATTAGCCATGTATAGGCTAAAAGAAGAAATATAATTTTCTCTTCACCCTTCTTACTGTTTAAATACTCCTCTGCCAATAATGGCTTCAGATTATGAAGACTAGAGTAATTAAGAAAGTCAAAGCAACTGATACATCTTGGAATTTATATTTTAAACAGCTTTATTGGCATATATTTTATATACCATGCAATTCAACTATTTAATGTGTACACCTCAATGTTTTTTGGTATATTAAAAGTTGTGCAACCATCACCAAGAGATGATTACTAATGATTACTCCTCATTTACCCCAGCCCCTGTTCTCCCACAATCTTTTGGAACACATGCATCTACTTTGTGTCTCTATATGTTTTCTTACTCTGTACATTTCATGTGAATGCAATCATATAATATTTGGCGCTTTGTGATTGGCTCATTTAACTTATCATCATGTTTTTTAAGTTCATCCATATTGTAGCCTATATCAATTCTTCATTCCTTTTTATGGCCAAATAATATCCCATTGTATGGACATGCCATCTTTGTTTATCCATTCATCAGTTGATGGGCATTTGGGTGATTTCCACTTTTGGGCTATTATGCATAATGCTGCTGTAAACATTAATGTACAAGGATTTTTATAAATATATGTTATGTATATATATGAAGACTAGATATAATAATCTGGCCACTCAGTGTATATCCTATATAATAATAGGCTAATATGTAAATTGTCCCCTCGACCAAGAATTTGACCAGCAGGCAGGCCTGCCAACCACCCATGTACCCTCCCCATGGCCAAGCTGGCCAGACCCCACACATGCATGAATTCATACACCAAGCCTCTAATACACACACACACACACACACACACACACACACACACACACACATACACACACACACACACATTGAGTGGCCAAATTATTATGCATTCAGAGATCATAATAATCTGGTACCTCTCTCTCTCTCTCTCTCTCTCTCTCTCTCTCTCTCTCTCTATATATATATATATATATATATATATATATATATATATATATATATATATATGAAATTGCTGGGTCATATGTTAACTCTAAGTTTAACTTTCTAAAGAACTACCTACCAAATTGTTTTCTTTTTTTAAGATGACGCACATTTTACATTCTCACCAGTAGAGTACAAGAGTTATAATTTCTATATATCCTTGCCAAATTTATTTTTACCATAATAATTATTGTAGTCATCCTAGTGGGTATGATGTAGTACCTCACTATAATTTAAATTTTCATTTCTCTGATAATTAATGATGTTTAACATCTCTCGTGTTCTTATTGGCTATTTATGTATTATCTTTGGAGAAATATCTATTATGATTCTTTATCCATTTTTAATTGGCTTATTATATTTTTATTAATTTATGAGATTTTTATATGTTCTGAATGAAAGTATCTTCTTAGGTATATGATTTGTAAGTAATTTCTCCCATTTCTGTGGATTGTCTTCATTTTATTGATAGAGTCATTTGAAACACAAAATTTTTAAATTTTGAATCAGTTCCATTTCTTCTATTTGTTATTTTGTCTTTTGTGCTTTTAGTATTACATTTAAAAAGACTTAACCTGACCTAAGATTACAAAGATTTATTCCTATATATTTGTTAAAAGTTTCATTTAGTTCTTACATTTAGTTCTGAGTTAATTTTTGTGTATAGTGTAAAGAAGGGTGTCCACCTTCATTCTGGTCCACGTTCATTCCAGCACCATTTGTTGAAAAGATTATTCTTTCTCCATTGAATTGTCTTAGAACTTTTGTCAAAGGTCAACCTAATGCTAGTACTCCATGTGTCTTTACAGTATGTGCATCCATATAGTACACGTGTGTGTGTGTGTGTGTGTGTGTGTGTGTGTGTGTGTGTGTGTATTATGCATTATGTGATATATGGTACACATACACATAAATTCTGTAAGTAAGTGGTGGTGAAGAGTTTTATTCTTATTTCTGGAGCTTGTATGAATTATTTGAAATCACAGCTTTGTCAGATACCAGCTGTGTCACTCTGAAGAAGTTCCTTTAACTACTAGACAACCCAATTGTCTCACCTGTGAAGTGGGATGAGAGTAGTGACAACCTGATAAGATTGTTGTGAAAATTAAATTAGATAGTGTATGTGAAAGCTATAAATCCAGTGCCTGATTGTTGGCTGATTACACATATTAGCTGCTATTATCATTGATTCAGTATCATTATTATAAAATATACTAGAGGCCCAGTGCATGAATTTGTGCATGGGTGGGGTCCCTCAACCTGGCTGGCAATCAGGGCTATCTTGCCTAGTCTGAGGGGAGGGACTTTGGGAGATTGACTGGGAGGAGGGACTGCAGGAAGTAGACTGGCCTTGGGAGGTTTGGCATGGGAGCTCACTGACCACAAGGGGGCAGCTTCTACATTGAGCATATGCCCCCTGGTGTTCAGTGTGCATCATAGCAACTGGTTGACCAGTCATTCCGTCAACCAGTCATAATGGTCGCTTAGGCTTTTATATAGAAAGACCTCCTATAAAGTAAAGACTGTTTCTTAATTACTTTATAAAGTTTGTTTAGCAAGTCACATTTCTCTTGAGAGGTAATTAGGCAAATTATCCCAGAGGGGGTATGAAATAAAGGCAAGATAAATAGGATAGTGAAATTAATCATAGTTTCTGAAACTTCTAGGACAATGCCATTACCACACATTTTGTTCCATTGTTCATTCATGTGTCAGGCCATGTGCACCAAATCTTGGTTTCAAAAAGAAGGTGACCTTTGGTGTGAGCTCTGAAAAGTCAGGAGATAATGAGAATAACATGTTGCTCTGGGTCTTTTCCATGTTTTAAAGAAGGTTGTGTTTACTTGTGGAAATCTATCAGTGTTCACCCTCTTAAAGACATGTTTCCCTCTTTAACAATCCACTCTTCATGTAATTGCATCTTTCACCAAATTTTTCATCATATACTAGAGACCCAGTGCACAAAAATCCTTGTACTTGAGGTGGGGATTCATCAGCCCAGCGTGTGCCCTCTTGTAGTCTGGGACCCCTCAGGGGAGAGCGGGCCTAAGCTGTTAGTCAGACATCCTTAGCGTTACTTTGGAGATAGGAGAGGCTCCTGCTGCTGCTGCTGTACTGGCCAGCCATTAGCCGGCTTCTGGCTCAGCAGCACTCCCCCTGTAGAAGCACACTGACCATCAAGGGGCAGTTCCTGCATTGAGCAAGCATTTGCCTCCCGGTGGTCAAGTATGTGTCATAGCAACTGGTCATCCCTCCATGGTCTACTTTTAGGCTCAATTTGCATATTACCCTTTTATTATTATAAGACTAGTGGCCCAGTGCACAAAATTCGTGCACAGGGGTGGGGTGTCCCTCAGCCCAACCTGCACCTTCTCCAATCTGCACCCTCTCCAATCTGCAACCCCAATAGGAAGGATGTCCTATAGCCGGTTTACAGGGATCAGCTGGAACTGGCAGTTGGACATCGCTCTAGCAATCTAGGACTGCTGGCTCCTAACCTATCACCTGCCTGCCTGTCTGATTGCCACTAACCACTCTGAATGCTGGCCTGCTCTCACCCCCAACTGCCCCCCTTGCCAGTGTGCTCACCCCAACTGCTCCCCTGCTGGCCTGCTTGCCATCACATTCCCTTCCCACTAGCCTGCTCACTCCAAACTGTCCCCACACTGTCCTGATCACCTCCAACTGACTCCCATTGAAGGTCTGCTTACCCCCAACAGCCCTGCCCCCCACCAGCCTGATCACCCACAACTTCCGTCCCATCCTCGCTTGATCATCCACAATTGCCCTCCCCTCTTGGCCTCTAAGTGCCTCTACCTCGGCCTTGCCACCATGGCTTTGTCCAGAAGAACACCCAGAACGTCTCCTGGGAGCTCTCCCAGTTTAATTAGCATATTGTCCTTTTATTAGTATAGATGGAGGCCTGATGCACAGGTTGAGGGGGGGTTGGTTTGCCCTGAAGGGTATCCTGGATCAGGATGGGGGTCCTGCTGGGGTGCCTGGCCAGCCTTGGTGATGGGCTGAGGGCTGTTTTTAGGCTGGGAACACCCCCTTCAAAGTGGGGGTGCCTGAACAGCCTGGGTGAGGGTCTGAACAGCCTGGGTGAGGGGCTGATGGCTATTTGCAAGCTGCTCTGCCCCCTGGTGATCCAGGTTCCCCACACCTCCTTTTCTTTTTTCTTTTTTTTTTACTTTTCCAACACCTCCTTGAGCAGCGGCCAGGGCTGGCTGGAAGCAGGTATCTTGGATTTATTTATCTTCTACAATTGAAACTTTGTAGCCTTGAGTGGAGGCCAGGGCTGGCCAGGGTGAGTGGTTAGCTTGGTTTCCTCCATTGCTGGGGGAAACCCAAGCTTTCTGGCCACCACCGTCTTTGTTGGGTTAATTTGCATACTCACTCCTTATTGGCTAGTGGGTATAGTGGAATGATGGTTAATTTGCATGTTTCTCTTTTATTAGTGTAGATTCTTAAGCCCAATATTTATTTAGATGTTTGTTCAGAGGGTGTTCCCCAATTACATTGTAAGCTTCTTCAGAACCGGAAAGAATGTCTGCATTAGTCTCCTAGGGCTCTCATAACAAAATACCACAGCAGGGTGGCTTAAAGAATATAAATTTATTTCTTATAGTTCATGGGATTAGGGGCCCAAGATCAAGGTGTTAGTAAGTTTTGTTTCTCCTGAGTCACCATTTGGTTTCTCCATTGCTTGCAGATGGCAGTCTTTATGCTGTGTCCTCATGTGGCCTTTTCTGTGCATATATATCCCCAGTACCTATTCCTCTTCTTATAAAGACACAGTCATATTGGATTAGGGCCCTGCCTTTGTGACCTCATTTATCCTTAATTACCTTTTTTAAAGTCCTATTTCTAAATAAAGTAATATTGTGGGTTATGGCTTCAACACAAATGTAGAGGGGGCACAGTTTAGTGCATAACAGTGTCTATATTCTGAAGATAGTCTTAATTCTGAGATTGTCTTTTATATGGGAAATTAAATCAATGGCATGAGAGGGGTGAGTGACTTTCTTTGAAGTGTGAAATTGGTCTGGCCCAGGCTGACTTTCAATCAAATACTCTTTGGAGACAAGTATGTTGAATCACTATGAGAAATTGTTTTAAAAAATATAAACAAGTTATAACTTCAACTCTTAATTAAAAGAGAAATGAACTTTGTTGACATGCCAGCAAGACAAATAACTGGCTTTCATAGGAAGGCAGAACATTCCATCCACCATTGTCATGACCTACTGGAAAAATTCAGTGACATATTTATTAGAATCAGAAGCCCTTTCCTTGCCCACAACTGAGGTAAGTCAATAGAGAAAGCAACATTTACAGAAAAGCCACTATATTTTAGAATTTGTACCAGACACTTAATATTTTTAATTTGTCAAGCCCTTGCAGCTTAAAATGTATGTCAAATTGGTCCCAGATATTAAATGAGAATTTAAAAAAATATTTTGTTTTAAAGCAAAATATCAGCTTCTATATCCTGACAAATATCAAATATATCTAAAAAAAAAAAAAGTATAAAATTATGCAAGCAACCAAGGGAAAGAAAATAAATTACATAGCTCAAGACACTAAAATTTTCAGATTTTTGGTTTTAGAAATACTACATGTAATTTTTTCTAATGAACCTAGAAAAAAAATAGTCTCTTTTTGTCAAAGGAAGTGAGATCTGATGTCAGTTCAACTTATTTCAATAGTAACAAGTATACTTTTTTATCAAAATATAATTTATATAAAATTTGTATTACATTTTAACTCTATAAAAGAAAAATGCCATTCACTTTATATATGCCACAAATGAGATATAAGTTATTTATTCAAAAACAATGTTAATACAATTTCACAATTATTTCATTTACATTTATGTTAATGTTTTCAAGGTGGCACATTAGAAGCCCCTTTCTTGTAAGAACAGGTAAGCCTCCTTTAGAATTAATTTTGCCTCTCTGAGGGTTCATTCATTCATTCAGACCTAAAGCTTTGATTGTAAAGTTATTGCTAGAAGAACCATGACATTAAAATAAAATAAATAGGCAATGAATGCTGAAAACACACTTAGAGGTGTGTTTGAAATATTCAAACAGGTCCAGGATAATAGAGTCTTCTATAAAGTTTGTCTTCTTATTGTAGAGAGATTTTGGTGCTATGCATGTAAAAATAAATGGGATGCATAGTGTTATATTGTTCTTACGGTTTAAAGATTGAAGAGATCATGATGAGAAGCAACAGTTGATAAATAATTCCTAGAAGGAGTAAAATCAGATTTGGCTTTAAATTGTAAGCTCAGTTGAAATAGCATTATAATAGAATCACTGTAGAGCCCTAAAATTACAAATCCTAAAGTCCTACCCAAATGTGCCTTCAGCTAAAAGAAAACAAAATGACTGGAGTTCCCATGCAAAGACTGTGGATGGTATATTCAGTGGCCAAGTAGTGACCAGAGTGGCAGATCCATGTGGAGGGATAAAAGAGGCAGTTAGAATAGGATTTAGACCAATTTACAGTGGGGCAAGTCACTAGTCTGAGCAGCTTGGATGTGAACCAATGGCAAAAAGGAGCCATTGGATACTTTTGTAAAAGTTGTGATGGGAAGATGAGTGATACCTTGAGGAAGATTAGGTCTACATAGTAAGCATGCTGATTTATTTAGTAATGCATCCTGAAGGTGAAGATTTAGGGGAAATGATTTCTATCTGGGGTAAGATAGGGAGATGCTAAGATATAAATTCTGTGAGGATAGACTATCTTTCATGTTTTGGGGTGTATTCTCAGTACTTAGCACACAAAACAAGTACTAAATACATATTTAAATGGGTGGATGGATTTCTGTATAAAATCAAATATTGTGTAGTATTAGAAGTGGGAAAAGCATGATATTATGTTAGAGAAATGTCATTTAATACTGGAAATGAAAAAAAAAATTCAAGATTTTTGCAAAGCCACCCATGCAAAGAAACATTGAAGTGCTTTCAAATAATGTCAAGGGTGCTCTTTCTTCTACCTTATCAAGAAGATCCAGAAGTTATGTGCATCAAAACAGAGGAGGGTTTTCTGAAAGACATTTACTCTAGCAAGTTAATCTACTCCCGTGACAGCCATTTTCTTGGAACATGGTTCTGGCATCATTTCTGGGCCAGTTCCTAGTTAGTCCGATATCCCATTCACTTCTCATGTTTACACATGCATCACTGTCTGACACCTCTTCATAATACTAATACCAACTCATGAAGAAAGAATTTAAAGCTGACCCAATTATTCTCTGTAAGAAATTATATCCATGCACAATGCATTTATTAGAAAATCTCCTGTCTAAAAAGAAGAGTTAAATTAAAATGCTGACGCTCTCAGCGTTAGACCTTCTGGAGCTAGAAAGTGTAGTACCTGAGAGATGCAGAAAGCCAAGATTATGCTGTAGTAGGCAATTAATGTTGTAAGACGAGCTCCTTTTTAATTTTACAGTGTTTTAAATTCATGAGGATGCCCCCTCTACCACTTTTTGGCATCAATTGTGGGTATGCTTCATTAAAGAGGTGAAAGGCATGGAATTAGGGATGCTAGCCTCATCGAGCTAATCATTTTGCTGCAGTTAACACATTTCAGCTGAGTGTAGGTTTTAAGGATGAGAGGGAAGTAAATGATGTTATCATAAAGTATTTCTTGACCCCTTCCCCAGATGTCTCTAAAATATTAATCTGCCCTAAATTTTTCTCTTAGTTTACATGCTTTTCTATACAGTGTGCTAACAGTGATGTTTGTTGACCTGAAATATGGCATGCAACAACAGTAATATTTTGAGCAGGGTCTCCAAACTCTCTTACATCTCCCTTACCTGTTTCCCTTTTTGAAGGAAATGTGATGTTTGCCATTTCTGAAATATATATTTTATTGATTCCAGAGAGGAAGGGAGAAGAAAAAAGAGAAACATCAATGATGAGAAACAATAATAGATCGGCTGCCTCCTGCACGCCCCACAATGGGGATCCAGCCCACAGTCCAGTCATGCAGGGGCATGCAATGTTTTCAAGGCATTTTGTTATGCTTCCAAATTCTTTAAAAATTAGTGAATTTGAGTTTTTATCCAAATAATAACCAATCAACAGATATGAAGAAAATTGCTAATATATCTATGGAGATAGGTTTTAGGGAAAGCAGGTGAATGACATGGAATAGTCTCTAAATGCAAAAATATTCTCATGACTCACTGGACGTTTTGTCACAGTGCTTTCAATTACTTAATCTGCTGACATATTTCTCTGGCTCTAAGTTAATATTGCCAATTACTGATCGCAATGGTTTACTTTACCAAAGCCTTGAACTATGTTTTTTTTCATGCACACTTAAAGATAAACCCTGAATCACATTAGACTTTATTTTGAGTCCAAGTCTGAGGACTCTGGCCTCTCAGTCACCACATGGAGTGACAGGAAGAAGTTGAGGAAGCCTCAGCCTTCTTCTCCAAAGAGCTCTTCCTTGGGACAAGTATTTTTATTCTAGAACAAATCCCTGAGCTCCTTGATAGGGCTAAATGCAAGTTTCAGGGTCATACAATATTAGATACAAACTTTGGCTCTACCACTTACTAAGCTTTATAACTGCTCTGTATCTCTAATATTCTCATATGTAAAATGAGGGAAACAATACCTCTCATCTCATAGGGTTGTTGTAAAATTTAAATAACTTACAATCAGTAGCCCCTCTTATAGTGGCTAAAGCACTACAGTCACTTCAACCACCAGTATCCTTCTCTTCCCTGAAATAAGAGAAGGGACACATGCCCATCAGCATCAGTCCTAAGATATGAATGTGGAAGATGTCTCACAGTTGCTTATTCAGTTGTCCTCCCAGTCTTATTCTAAAAAGGATCAAAAGCATCTCAGAGTTGGCTGCATGTGAAAGGTCACTGGTCACCAGCAACTTCCTTCATTACATATTATGAGTTTCCTCAATGTATCTTAGTTGCCTTAATCTGTACTATAACCCAGTACTTAGTAGGGCACTTTGATTTGTATATATTTTTAGTACAGCTTTTTAGAAATGATTTTCCTAAAAGGTTTTACAATTTCCCCTATTCAAATGCAAAAGATATGTGTGATTTCTTGATGCAGTTTCTGGGTTGCCGTCCCTTCCCCTGCCAGTTCACTACCTCCCATACTTAATGTTCTATCCTCTGAGCCTGCATCATTTTCATCTCTGCGATTATCACTACCTAGCACTGTATGCTCTACTGTACCTCTTATCTTGAATGTTATAGAGCAGGGATCAGAGCTCACTCACTGATATATTTCCAGCCCCAAAACAAGTATAGAAACTCAATATATATCTGCTGAATGAATGGATACAAAGTAAAAGTATCTTTTATATCTGCAATTATAGTTTTGTTAATTTAGTGTTTTAGTATATGAGTCAATAATTGCAATTTGCCTATCTTGGAATTATAGATAGTCAGAAATTGAAATAAGAATGTGAATAACAATATGAATGACACCAATAGCAGCAGCAGCAGCAGCAGCAGCAGCAGCAGCAGCAGCAGCAGCCATGGGAACAATAGTAGCACAGAGGCTTATTGGGGGTTTATTGTGTCAGGCACTGGTCCCAATGCTTTATGTCATTTAATTCTCACACCGACCATAAATAATAGTTACTAGCTATAGGTTAGGATAAGAGAAATAAAAAGTTTCTCTAACTTGAGAAAAAACGTGTAAAATCATATAGTTCAGCCTCTCATTTCAGAGGAAAAGAAGCAGATCCCCAAAGAGTAAATCCACTTACCTAAAGCCATACCTCAAGATGGTGTGAGAGCTAGAATTGTTATCATCTGAATAAGATCCCAAGTTCCCTCTCTGTATTATCTGTCTTATGCCTGTGCTGTTTATGACTAAGTCCCAGGTGCATTTTAGTGTACTTGAAAATGACACAGTGACTCTAAAGAGGGATTTTAAGAAAATAAATAGTGTGAAATATAGCCAGAACATATTATTAAATACCACCAATTCAAATGTTCATTTTTTAAAATTTAAGTGTAAGCAAGATGGATCAGCTTCACAGATGGAATTTGAACTTTAGAAAAGTAGCATACTATTAATAACCCTTTACCAACCCATTTTACAGAAACTTATGTATTTCATCTGGCAGATATTTACTGAGCACCTGCATTCACTACATGCTGGAAAAAAATGCTGCTGATAGAAATGGGAACAAAATGTATAGTCATATTTGCTCATGATCAGGGCCAGCACACAGACACTGAAAGAACACTGAAAAAAATCAGAAACATAAGTTCTACCTTTGGGAAAAGTACAGAGGGATCAGGAAGCATTGAGGACAAAGTCCCAATATAGCAGAGGGTGAGGATCTGTGCTTCTAAGAATTCATGGTTGATGCTAAGTAACTCCTTTCTGCTGGGCATTGCTCCAGGTGTTGGAGAGAAAAAGATGAGTTAGAGACTGCTTCTGTCCTCAGGGTTCGTGCTGTTTTTAGAGGAGAGCTGGATGTCCTGCAGCTCTCATACATTGTAATAAGCAATAGTAACACACCAAGATCTAGGCAGTACAGAGACAGCCACTGTGAGTGAAGATAGGATATTGGGAAAGCCCTCACTCAGGTGGTGACATTTTAATATGGAGATTAAAGTACATGAGTAAGAGTGATCCAGAATCAGGATGGAAATGGAGAGATGCCTTCAGAATGAGTAAGTACAAGAACATTTAGATGAAGCAGAACATAGCAGAATTCCCAGAACCTTGAATTATTGCTACCATCAGACTACAACAAAGGTTCTTTCCTTTGTCTAAAAGTTGATTGCTGAAGATTGCTGAATATAAAAGATATTTAATAGATCTCTAAACTTAAGGCATTCATGAATTAAATCACAAAACATTTGAAATGGCCAGAAGAACCACTGTGTCCTTGTGCCAACATTGCCAACAACACCAGCACCTGCTGCTTGGGCCAGCATGAGGGTTCGGTGTTGCTGCTAAGTCACTGCTCACCAACTGATGTACTGTCACAAGTAGATTTTGCCGGCTTCCACAGACAAAATCTTAATGTTCCACCAGAATCTAATGAGAATTACAGACATTAAATAAAAGAATCATTAGGCAAGGAGCAGAATGGACAACAGGCAATTCACCAACTTTGTGAATGTTGTCAGGTGGTTTCTGGATATAGGACAACTGTGCATCCAAGTATACAGAATATTTATGTCCTGTACTTTATGTATTTGTTTCTGTGATCCAAAGGCGCTGTAATTAAGTGCTACCATAAAGTGTTTAGAGGAGAAAATGTCTTGCAATTCAATAGTGAATTAAAGGGAATAAATATATAAAGTGATAACTTAGTATCTATAATAGTGGTTCTCAAAGTAAAGGTGCCTGAACCATTAGCATTAGCATCACCTGGGAAGTTGGTAGACCTGCAAGAGATCTTCTCCAGATCAATGGAATTGGAAAGTCTGGGTGTGGGGCCTAGCAGTCTGAGTTTAGACCAACTCTCAATGGGATTCTGACAAATGCTCAAGTTTGAGAACCATTGAACCAGAGCACTGCTATTTAAGGGCCAGCATAATCAGCATCAACTAAGAGCTTGTTAAAAATGCAAATTCTTGGACCCAACCCTAACCCTAATAAATCAAAATCTTTGGGAGTGAAGCCAAGAAAATCGCTTTAACAAAATATCCAAGTGAGTCTATTCATGTCAAAATGGAAAGGGTTGATGGAATCATTGGTTCTCAGCTTGATTGCATATTTGAACCAGATGAAAATCCCTTTTTAACTATTCCGGACCCAGGTCACACAACAGGCCAATTAAATCAGACTCATTGGAGATGAGACTCAGCAATCAGTCTTTTTAAAAAGTAGCTAAGCCTAGCCAGAGGGTCTCAGTAGTTGAGCATCAACTTAATTTAGACTTCTCTTTCTGACCTCCAAAGATCTTTAATATCTGACCCAACTAGAGCCTTCCCAAAGAGTTTATTAATACTCCTGACCTGGCCAACTGGCCATCGGTTGTTCCGCTGATTTTCTACACACTGAAAGTGTGCATCATGAAACTTTCCTTCAAGAGGTCTTTCCCCTGAAATAATATCCCTAGTTGCTTCTTCATTTAGGGAGAACCTATACCTTCCTTAAGGCAGTGGCATTCAGCCTTGATTACACAGTTGATTTTCTGGGGAGATTGGAAAAATACTGATGCCTGAATTCCACTTTAAGAAGTTCTAGTAATCTGTGATAAAGCCAAGGCAAGGGTTTGTTTTTTTTTAGAGAGTCCTCCAGTGTGACTTTTAATGGGCAATGAGTATGAGAACCACTATTTTAACGGCAAAGTCAAGTTCTACCTTCTACAAAATATGTTCATTCTTTCCAGCCTTCATAAATTGCTCCCACCACTGAATCCCTATTGTAAATACTTGGTGGCATCCAATTAAAAAACAATATATACTTTTTTTTAACTTTTATAATCTTTTCATTGTATTCATTTGTAATTATAACCTAAATTCCTTATCTGCTGAGGACTTGTCACATTCTACCCCAGGTAGCAACTAACAGTTGTTTAATAATAAGGATTGTTCATAATAACTATTAAATGTGACTTGATGTCTGGGATTATAATGCCAGAAAAGTGGAAGAGGTCTCTAGAAAATCACCTAGGTTTCAACATCCATTTTATAATAGCTACTGTTTATTGAATACTTAAGATGTATCAGATTCTGCCTGTCTGTAAATAATCACATCTGTCCTGAGAGGTAGAAGATGTGGATCTTCCTTGCTTAGAAGATGAGAAATAGTATGTTGTATAGATGTTAAGAAGCTTGTCTAAGGTTGTGGTATGTGGCACCTACAAGGGGCATGGCTCTGGGATTAAAACAAATCTACCATAGTTGTGCTGAAAGGTCCATATTTGCCTTATATCCCTGATTTGGATGAGGACCCATTGGTCAGATTCCAGTGTTTGGATTCCTGCACATGTATAGTTATTTTGAAAATACTAAAATAAATAAAATCCATTATGTACCATACACCTAAAATATTAGTGAATTTATCTATATTTTTATGGGGAAATAATCTTCGTGAAGTATGATTGAAAGTAAGATGACAAATAGAACTACCAAAAAAAAAAAAATGAGCTGTGTGAGGCCATAGTGAAAAGCAGGAATAATGTAGCTTTTGTTTGAAATGGTTCACACACAAAGATGCAAAATAAATGTTTGCTCAATGAGCCATTCTGACTGGCCCTGTAGGCAGCTGTTTTATGAATAAAATTTTTAGACCAAACGGAGATGACTTCAAATGTCACTGTCATGTAGTCACAATAAAAATACCAGACAGGAATTAACAGTGACTTGATCTGTCATAGTCATCAACTATTTGTTTGAAACTGATGAATGTTCATGTAAATGTGAAACGGCTAGCAGCACTGACTAATTATGTAGATTAGTGTAATGGATTCACACACTAACATTCAGAAATTTATGTCACATGAAGAGTGCCTGTGAAAGAATGGTTATGTTCTATTCACTACATTTCTTGGACTAATAATCCAGTTAACTTTCCTGTATTGCCATCATGTACAAAACCAGACTGAGTAATTTAGTTGTTCATGTAACTCTATCATTCATTGGGCACTTCCTGTAGGAGCAAGTTACAGAGACTATAACTATAAATCAGATGGTCCTTGTATACCAAAGAACTCTTGTGGGGTATACAAATAAGCAAGCAATTGTTATAATATATAGGGTTACTATTATAGTGATAATCATTGAATGACAGCTTAATATATGTAAAAGGCACCCAAGTATAACTTGGAAGAATTGGACTGTTTTGTAGGAACTGGAATTAGCTTCAGGGTAATGTGTACTTCTGGGAGGGAAATATTTCAAGCCAAGATGGCGGTTATGCAATGACCCAGAAAGCCTGAACTGTTTGGATTTCAGGTATAGAGGTGACAAAATAAGCCCAGTATGGTTTTGTACATGATGGCAATACAGGAAAGTTAACTGGATTATTAGTCCAAGAAATATAGTGAATAGAACACAACCATTCTTTCAGAAGGCATTGTTCTAGTTGCTGTAAGTACAGCATGATAAAAAGGGAAAATCATCTTCATCCTCATGTCCTAAATATTATTATTGTTCCCATTTTACAGCTGAAAAATTGAGGCATATGAAGATAAAGTAACATGGTTAAGATCACACCATTAGTAAGTGTAGGAATCAAAATGCAGTGGGTCATTTCCACTGTACCACACTACCTATACAGTTGTGCTGTATTTTATTAGAGGTTCTCTATTTGTATTACAATGCATTTGAATAAGTAAAATAAGTTTCTGTGACCTTTCAAATAAATTTAGATCATTTTTTGTGGAAGCTTATCTGGTGTGAACTTTAAAATAGTATAATTAATAAATATTATAATACCCTGAAGCTGTGTAGCTACTTATTCAGAGAACTTCTAGGAGCTTCTAAATGTACTAAACTAAGTTATTTGTGTGAATTATGTACTTCTAAGAGTAAGATAGATTTTTAAAATTGCATCAATTGTATCAACCCTTTCCGGCCCACAGATTCATGGGTTTTGTTTAATCTCAAAGCAAAATATTAGTTTCTTTCAATTTTTTTAAAGAAGAAAATTTCATTTCACTGTAGTCAACAAAAATAAGTGAATCATAAAGGAACTTTAAAAAAAATTTATAATCTATAAAGTTAAGCATATGTATAGATTCCAGGGATTTAAAAATGTAATTTGCTTCTTTCTCTATTTCTCATTGAAGAGAAAATTATAATGAAGTTGTATGCTACAAAAAAGGGCAACTATTATAATGGATCTACTTTTTAAAAGCCACATTTAAGAACTACATGTTTGCCAGATAACCCCAACAATAGCAGCCAAAATTTTGACTGACTTATTTTATTCTTACGCTCCAGACACCTTTGACCCCTTCTTAGATATTTATGCCTTTCCAGTCATGTACAGTCTTATTAATATTTCTTCCTTCCAATCATTATTTTCCACTTCTGCCATTTCTGTTTATATCTAGGAATTTCTCATCTCATGCTTCATTATTGGGTTAGTTAGCCTCCCATTGTCCCCTTTCCAATTTCACCACACCACAAAGGAATCTAATGATCAAAATAAACTGATGAATAAAATAGAAGCAGAGGCATGGACACATGGATCAGACTGATGAATCTCAGAGGGAAGGGAGGAGATGGTGGGAAGAGATTAAACAAAGAACATATATACATATATGCAATGCCTATGGACAAAGACAATAGGGTGGTGAAGGCCTATGGAGGCTGCAGGAACCGGATGGAGGGGAACAATGCAGGGGGAGGGCAGCTGTAATACTCTCAATTATAAAAAAAAAACAACAAACAAAAATAAGAATCCCTCTCTAGGTTGCACAGTTGTTTTGAGTTTCCTCAGGTGCAACAAAAGGTCCTAGTCAGGACACATAACCAGGTTGTGGGGTTCAAACCCTGGTCAGGGTACATATGGGAGACAACCAATCAAAGTTCATCTCTCACACTGATGTTTCTCTCTGTTTCTTTCACTTCTCTCTCTAAAAATAATTAAAAAGAACACATCCTCAGGTGAGAATTTAAAAGAAATAGCAATTAAGATTCTTCTTAAAATGCTTAGAAAACTATCTAGATTGTCATATATATGGGTATTTTTTAAATACTACTTAATGATATTACCTGTTATCATG
Source organism: Pipistrellus hanaki (assembly GCF_964339955.1). Taxonomy (NCBI): domain Eukaryota; kingdom Metazoa; phylum Chordata; class Mammalia; order Chiroptera; family Vespertilionidae; genus Pipistrellus; species Pipistrellus hanaki. The sequence continues at coordinate 84,995,173 of NC_140524.1, forward strand.
TCAAATGGAGAAAGTAGTCACAAACTTTGACAATCATATTTGACATCAAACACCATTTCAACATAAATGCTCCATTACTTCTATAGATGTTTGATATAAAAAGTAAAAGATCCTAATATTCCTAATTTCTAATCTTTGTCTAGCTCTTTTATCAATCATCCCCATCTTTGTCACCAGCCAGTGAGCTGTCCCTGATGTCACCAGCCTGAGAGCAATCCTCAGTGGTTAGAGAATGTCGCCTTGATTGAGTGGTATCAATATTTCTTCCCATTTCTGGACAACAAGAGCTGTGCTAAACCCTGTCCTGTTGTTCAGTTCTCAATCCTCATTATCCTAATAACACATCCATCCCAAGAAAGAATTCATCAAGCCCAGAGGGGGAATGGATATAATTTTTGTATAGTACAGTATTTAAAATGAAACCGTTTTGGCCTGTGTGGTCTCAGTGGGTGTGAGGAGAAATTTAGGATGCTAGCTCATCTCACACCGAGTTTAATAAAGGGTGTCCTATAAAAGGCTAATTTCTTGCTGCTAAATTGCTTTTTAAGTAATGTTTGCTGTTGCAAGAGACCTTTCATAACACTGACTCTGGGAGTCATGTTTGAAAGGCTAGATGTGCTTTGTGAGATAAGGTAGGATCCAGGTGGAATTCTCCTTACGGAATGACAATGTGTATAACTAATATTGTCCTTTGAGACTAGTTTGCATGCAGTCGCTGGTATGGCACTGTTCAGCAGCCTGCTACAGATAAGAATGAGTGATGATGCCCTAGATTTTAATGGAACTTTTAGAGTGCATGCAGCAGTGGGGTGCAGTCTTCAGCAAAGAAAAACGAGCTGACTTGCAGGCATGAGAGGTCATCAAGAAAGATAAAAAAATAGGACATCCACTCTAGGCTAGGCAAGCCTTTTTTAGAGGATATTATGGAAATGAGCAAGAACCAATTTAATTTTTATAATGCCACTCCATTTAACTTTAAATACAAGGTCAAGGTACTATGTTTTTCATAATGATTAAGGATTTGGAACACTCTTTCTATTGAACCCTACTGCATTTTGTTTGGCAGAAAAGGAATGTGACAAGCAATAAAACTGGGATCAGCAAACAACGGAAACATGTTCTGTAACTGTCTAGCACAGGTTTACAATGAAAAGAAAGAAATTATTCTGATGGACACGTTCATCCTAACCTTGGCAGAGAGATTTATTTTCCTAAGATCCTATTCTTTAAGGTTAGTTTGATTTCAGGATTGTAACATATCTCTTTCTTAGAAAATGCATGAATTAGGTCAATTGAGAGTCATATATCCATGGATCAAACAACGGAGTTTTTCTTATGACTGAAAGTTTGTTTTAACCCATCTGGTAAACTGTTCATCCAAAATGTATAAAGAGATAAAAGTATTATAAACCCATTGTAGTTTGCATTCTGTTGGTTTTGTAACAATTCATACCATTAATTCTCAGTATGTATCGATAATATCTCTGATATATATGATTAATATGGTTTAGTAATAAAAACAAAAATACTTTAAACATATGCATATTTAGATAGTGTTTCTAGAGGGCAACTGTGGTATAATGCAAATGATTTTGGGTTTGAAGTCAAAATATCTTTATAAAATAGGACTACCTATCTATGTCACAGGATTATTGTCAAAATTAAATGAAGCAATTAATAAGAAATTTATAAACTGAAGTTATATGAGTTTAAAATACTATCATTATTTTTCTCTCTCTAGAATGTTGATGCTAATTTTGTTAGAGAATAGGTCAGTCTAGAAAATTAACCCTCAAACAGAATTTGGTTTTAAGAGACATATACTCATATCTTTATAGAAAAATACTTATTATATATATACAGTATATAAAAATATGTTTTTTAAAAATATTTTGTATTTTTTATGATTTAGTGAGGGCAGAAGGATTTTTTCAACTGTGTTAAAGGACAAAAAATATCTGAGGAAATGAAGATAATGAGAAGGAACAGAGTTTATCTAATGATAGGAATATAAAACTCAAAATGTGAACAAATATGATGTCAACTTATGGCATTTTTTCTCACAAAAAAACCTATAATAATAAAAGGGTAGTATGCTAATTAGACCGGACATCTTCCATACACCTTTCCAGACAAAGCCACAGTGGCAGGGGCCAAGGCAGAGGTTGTTAGGGGCAGTCAGGCCACCAGGGGCAAGCAGTTAAGGGTGACCAGGCAAGTAAGGGAGAGCAGTTAGGGAGGGGAGAGCAGTTAGGGGCGACCAGGCAGATGGGCAGGTGAGCAGTTAGGAGCTAGTGGTCTCGGATTGTGAGAGAGGAATGTCGACCTGCCAGTTTAAACCCAACCCCAGCAGGGATCCCCCGAGGGGTCCCAGATTGGAGAGGGTGCAGGCCAGGCTGAAGGACCCCACCTCATGCATGAATTTCATGTACTGGCACTCTAGTCACATATAATAAAAGGCTAACATGCAAATCAACTGAATAGCCAAACAACTGGTTGATACGAAGTGCAATGACCACCATGGAGAAGATGCTCAATGCAGGAGCTGCCCGTTGGTGATCAGTGTGCTCACACAAGGGGAGTGCCACCCAGCAGGCTCATGGCTATTGAACTCAGCAGTGATGGCAGAAGCCTCTCCCACCACTATGGCAGGCGGACATCCCTCAAGGGGACCTGGACTGTGAGAAGGCTAAGGCTGGGCTGAGGGACATCCCTCCCCCAGTGCACAAATGTCATGCACATGGCCTCTAGTAGTATATATAATTTAAAATTTGTTTAGGTAAGCAAGATAGGTAATCCCAAATTCTATGTGTCTCCCAAGTCTAAGATTCACATTCATTTAGCAATTATCACCTATTTATTACAAGAAAAGCACTGGGATAAACAATCTTGACAAAAACTAAGACTAGCCTTTAAAAATCACCCCTGGAATAGGCAAGGTAAAGTTTTGTTTGACTAGCTCATATTTTTCAGCACTGTCCACTATAATATTAAAATAGTTTGCCAAAAATCCTTACTCTGCGGGTGTATCAGCCTGGGATGCTAAAATAGTTAAAACACTATTTTACTTTGATTTTACTTAGTCATATAACAAATTTAGAGATTGCAGATACATTAAGTGTCATGTAGTTCAACAACTTAATCTAATAGACAAAGATGCTGAGCTCCATTTCTTAAATTTGGTTATCTAGTTGAAGATACCTAATAGCAGAAATAAATCAAGAACCTCTTGGGGTTATTTTTGGTTTATGCATGACTTTGAGAGTTAAAAACAGTGCCTGTTTTCTAAGTTAAATTGAAATTTTGCCTTTTTTCTGGGGAAAAAACAACTACAAAAATAGACCTTACTTCCAAACTGTGTGTCACAACTAACTAAAGGAATAATTTTTGCCAGAAAGTCTTGAAGAGGAGAACAATATATGTGTTCAGGGTATACGATACATATGGAGAAAGCTAGACATGAACAAACCAGTTAGAGGAGAGAAAATTTTAATAGAGTAAGAATAATAATATTACTAATGGTAAAGCTCTCACTTATTAGTTACCTTCTATGGACATAATGACTAGGTACTTTGTATCTGCTTTCTCATTTCATCCTCACTTAAAATCACATATAAGACAGATTACCTCTTCAATGAGAAGTCATTGAATGAAAAAGAAATATGTGCAAACTAAATTAGGTGTATTATGTCCACGATGTGGGCTATTGCTATCTACAGGACTAGGGCTCAGTCCTTTTTGGAAGACAAACTTACCATCCCTCTTTTAAACAAACAAACAAAACAAAACAAAACAAAAACAAAACAAAACAACAAAAAACACGACAATAACAAAGGCCCCAGACACACCTGTGCTGCTTGCTGCTTATAGATAGGATTGATAGATAAAAGGACATAAGCTCCCAGCATGGGTTTAATAAACCTATTTTAAAAAAAATGAGATGGAGAAGTTTAAATAACTTTAGAATTTTCACTGCTAGATATAAAGCTGATATGTTCAATTCTATATCCTTGGTGAAGGAAAATCAGTGTGTCTTCCAGCCAGGGAAGGGAGATAACCCTGGAGGGCTCCATTCTTTTGGGTACAGATTTAAGACCCTCAATGCCCTTTTAGTAGTTTTCTCAATATTCATCAAGAGAAGTAGATGGTATTGTTTTTGCAAACCCTTCTAAGGATAAATTATTCTGATGAGAATATGCATATCTTTTAGTGCATGAATCATTCCCTTTGCACTCTTTGTGATAAGCCTCACCATAGAGAACAAACACAGTAATGACTTCAAATTAAAAAAACACGAGAGACATCAGTGACCAGCATGTATTGAAATGAAAGTACAATGTCAACAAATGTGTCTTGTACTTTGCTCTGAAGATTAATAGGCAGGGTCAGGCTTCAAGTATTATGGTGAGAAAAAAAGTTCTTCAAATGGAAATCTCCAGTCAAGGTCTTACTGTACCCAGAAAGGAATAGCTTGTAGAAATCTCATCTTTCTTATACATGCCACACTACTTGTCATATTCTGTCACAAGGTTTAGTTTCTAGGGGATGAGATCAAGAAACCTTGATCTCAATTCCTAATTAAGCCTCAGGATTTCTCAGAATGGTAGGTGCCTGACAGTCTTCACTTTTGTGTAGTGTGCAAATGGGAGTTGATCACACAAGATATTTTTCAAGCCACTGTTTTAGATCTGGACACTGTCAATGAAACCACATCAGACCAGTATAGCCATGTATTTATATTTAAGAACTCAAAGAGTGGATTAAATGAACAAAATTATTTTTTCTCTGATGATTTAAAAAGAATCATCTAAAACAAGCTTATTGAAGATGTCACTGCTCTTTCTAAACTTTTGTTGTGCCAGGAGTAACAGATGGAAAAATTAAAGATATATATATAGAGCCCAAACCGGTTTGGTTCAGTAGATAGAGTGTCAGCCTGCAGACTGAAAGGCCCCAGGTTTGGTTCCAGTCAAGGGCATGTGCCTTGGTTGCAGGCACATCCCCAGTGGGGGTTGTGCAGGAGGCAGCTTGTCTATGTTTCTCTCCCATCGATGTTTCTAACTCTCTATCCCCCTCCCTTCCTCTCTGTAAAAAATCAATAAGATAGCCAAAACTGGTTTGGCTCAGTGGATAGAGCGTCGGCCTGCAGACTGAAAGGTCCCGGGTTCGATTCCAGTCAAGGGCATGTACCTTGGTTGCGGGCACATCCCCAGTAGGGGTTGTGCAACAGGCAGCTGATCGATGATTCTCTCTCATCAATGTTTCTAACTCTCTGTCCCTCTCTCTTCCTCTCTTTAAAAAAAATCAATAAAATATATTTTTTCAAAAATCAATAAAATATATTTTTAAAATATGTTTAGAGAGTCAGTGGGGTGGGAGTGAGAATGGGGGGCCTGACCGGTGAGATCTTCTAATATATTTCCTGTGCAGTATGTCCTAAGACAGTTTTAGAAATCTGTACCTTTCGTTGTTTGACATCCTGACACACACCTGATGCTTCCTACTCTGATCTTTAAATATATCTGCTATTATTTTTTCCAGCAGTATTGTCTGGTCTGTTCATTCCAAAATGCAAAGATCAAATTTTAAAATGTCAATAAAACCACCATTCCCCCTTTCCAGTTCCATTTACTTTATTTGAGGTACAATTTATATGCAATAAAAGTCACTCTTTTTGGGTGTACAGTTTGATGAGTTTTGACAAACATATGTAGTCACATAATGACCACCATAATCAAGATAGGAAATATTTTTTGTCACCTTAAACAGTTTCCTCATACCTACATTGCAGTCAGTACCCTCCCCACCCAGCCTCCGGCAAACACTGATATGTAAAATCACTTTTAATCAGAAAGTCAGTAAGTATGAGTAGTAATAATGAGATATATTCATTGGCTCTGTTTTCTGAGCACCTACATGCGCCAGTCTGTATCTAATGCATCATACCATACCACCTCTCCTAAAGGGGTTCACTAGTGGAAGAGATAGGCAAATGAGCAGTGTTATATCAGCTCAATTAATAGAACATTCTGCAGTTTTAGAAATGCTCTATAATTTGGCTATTGTACACTTGAAAAATGCCTATTGGGAATAAGGAACTGGATTTTTAACATTATTCAATTTTAATTAATTTAAATGTATATAGGCATATGTGGCTAGAGGCTAAGCTATTGGAAAGTATAATTCCTATAAAGTGTGATCATTGGGTGTGATATAAAGCAAGAATTTAACCAAGGGCTGAACTTGAACATCATCAGTTATTGGTGTTATCTTATAAAAAATAACCTTATAATAGAAAAAAACAAAAACAACAATTCCTTTGAATAGTAAAAGACCTGAGAAAGTTTTCTTCTTAAGGCAACACAAATTGACTCTTAAATTCAAAATATGTAAGAATTCGCCTTTAAAGGTAATTCATGAAAATTTCTCATGCTTATTCTATACATAAATCTTTGTTGTTTTGTGTTGTGTTGTTTTCATTATTATCTGAGGACAAGTTTATTTTACAGCGAGGGGGAAGGAAGGGAGAGAGAGAGAGAGAGAGAGAGAGAGAGAGAGAGAGAGAGAGAGAGAGAGAGAGAGAGAGAGAGAGAGAGAGAGAGAGAGAGAGAGAGAGAGAGAGAGAGAGAGAGAGAGAGAGAGAGAGAGAGAGAGAGAGAGAGAGAGAGAGAGAAACACCTATAAGTTGCCTCCTTCCCATTTCCTGACTGGAGATCAAATCCACAACTTAGGTATGTGTCCTGACCAGGAATCAAACCCACAATCTTTTGGTGTACAGGACAACATTCCAACCAACTGAGCCATGCGGGGCCAAAGCCATAAATGTTTGGTTTAAGGGGCAAGTTATAGATCACAGTTTTTACGAGGTTAAACCTATTTTGTATTCTGATAAGGGCATTCAGTAGAATTTAAGTTAGCAAAATAATTTTTATCTTCACAGTGTGGAAGGCAATTTACAGTGTTTTCAGTGTTCACTTTCTAGCTCTCATATTCTACCAATCATGTGTTCAAAAGTCATTTTTATGTTTGTGTTTAATTGCATTGGTTTTTCATGATACACAATTAAAAATCACATCCTTTCCCAGTCATCATGGCTCAGTGGTTGAGCATTGACCTATGAACCAGGAGGTCATGGTTAAATTCCCTGTCAGAGCACATGTCTGGGTTTCAGGCTTGATCCCCAGTGTGAGGCATACAGTAGGCAGCCAATCAATGATTCTCATTGATACATCTTTCCATCTCTCTCTCTTTCTCTCCCTTTCTGAAATCAATAAAAATATATTTTAAAAAATAAAATTACATTATTGTTATCTGTTCAGAGATTTTAACCATCTGGTAAATTACAGAGTCACACAATTTGGATAAGTCTCCAATCCATATAGTTTCTTCAAAATTATAACTTTTTTATGAGGAAAAACTAAATTTCCAATTCTGGACATTGCATAACTATTATCCATATAAGCATGGTGAGAATTTGCAAATAATAACACATTCTAGGGAGGACCAATTGAAAAGGAATTTCAATTGAAATTCCACTTCAGACACTGTTGCCATTGAAACCATCATGGTAATTTTATGCCATATGATGCCTAAGCTATTTCTGAGCCACTTTTAATCCATTAGGAATTCACTCAACTGCTGGCCATTCACTATGGCAGTATGTAATAAGGAATACTCTCTGAAGTTCAAAAAGAAGCTTCTTAATTGATTAACTATAGACTTTGCCCTTGCAATTTTCTACTTTTTCTGGACACAGAAAAAAAAAAGAGATTGTTTTAAAATTGTCCAAATAGTTACTAGACTTACTCTAGAAAAGTAGAGCAAACAGTAAGGTAATCCTATATAACAAAGAGGTAATATGCAAATAAACCCTTATGTCTTCACTGCTGCCTATGACCAGGTTGGCAGGGGAGTTAGTGAGGGATGACCAAACAACAACAGTCTGGGCAACCAGGCTGGCAGGGGGGTTAGTGAGGGACTACCAAATGACTGAACAACCAGGCTGTGTGGAGTGACCAGACCAGCAGGGGGGACATGAGGGGTGACCAGGATAGCATGGGGGAGCAGTTGGGTTGACCATGCCAGCAGGGCAGGCATTTGGGGGCAATTAGGCATTTGGGGGCAGGGGGGCAGTGAAGGGCAACCAGGCTGTCAGGGGGGCAGTAAAGGGTGACCAGGCTGGCAGGGGGAGGGGGCAGTTAGGAGTGACCTAGACATCAGCAGGGGGCAGTTAGGAGTGACCAGGCCAGAAGGAGGGGCAGTTAGGGGCAATCAGACCAGCACGTGGAGGCAGTGAAGGGTGATCAGGCTTGCAGGGGTGGGCACTAGTCAGGGTTACCAGGCAGGAAGGCATATGAGCAATTAGGAGCCAGCAGTCCAGGGTTGTGAGAGGGATGTCCAGCAGTCATACATCCCCCAAATGGACCCAGATTGGAGCAGGTGCAGGTTGGACTGAGGGGACCGCCCCCTGCAATTCATGAATTTTGTGCACCAGGCCTCCAGTAGTTTTTATATGTTAGAAATGACTGATCAAAAATAATTTGGACACTTTCCCTTTTATAGTTTATTCTATTTTAAAGCAAATAGTCATTCAATTATTAAGGTAAGCCATACTCAAAAGGGTAAATCCACATTCAAATGTCTTATTTTATGAAATGCTTTATATTTAAATTACATGAAAACTTTAGATGATATTGCTGATACTTTTAATTAGGATAAATTTACCCTGCAAACATCTACCGTATAATGTTCAGCTGTATGTTGAACATAGGTAAAAAATACATTTAATAGGTTGTACATTTATTTGATGGCATTATAAGTTCCAAGAGATTCAATGCTAAAAATAATAATTTACTTTAAATAGAGAAGTATGCAGTCAGCAATGAGCACTAGGGATTGTCTAAAAAGATAAACAGTAAACCGTTTACCCTTGGTTTATTGATGCCTTTGCTTGCACTTCTCTGAATAGACTTGATTATTTTTTATTTATATTGATAATCATCTGAGTCAAGTGTCTGCTTCCAGGCACAAAATATTTGCCAGTAATTCCCCCATGAGCAAAGTGGGGAGATAAATTGAGCATGTCTCACATGTAAACATAATGTCAAAAGGTACAAAAAATGTCGTTGAGGGAGAACTGTTGTCCTCATACTATCTTCTGTCAGTATGGTGTGACTATGTGGAAAAACGAATAGTGCTATTTACTAAATACTTTGTCTTTAAAATAATAGGATATTTCACAGTTCATATATTGTAGAATTTGCAAGTACTCTTTTGTGCCTTTGAGTTTGACAGTGAAATTTTTATAAAGGCAGAACTTTTTATCTATTTTAATAAAATTGTAAGCCTTCTGTGAATTCTTTTATTAATTTTATCCTGGAGGAAATCTGACCAGGTAAAGGGAATCAGGTCAGGGTAAGGCATGATCCCAGTGGGAAAGCTCAGCTACCGACTGTGATTTAAAATAGGAAAAAGATACCGAGTTGGTTTTATTAATCAGCCTGTTTTTAATTACTATTCAATATCATTTTTATGTATTTTTATTCGTCAAAATGTTTACAGGTATATATTTAGTTAATGTTTTTATTGTGATATTAAAATTAACTTCATCTATCACTCTGGGATAAAAGTACACATATTTTGTTACAGTCAAGACTATGTAAATATACTCATACATATTGATAGTATTTACTACTTATTTTATGAATGAAAAGCAATATAAATATTTTTCTACTGCAGACGTCTCATATTTTAGTCAGATTTTGTCTATATAATATTAAGGCATCTGGAATTTTTAAGTAACATATATTGTTTTTATTAAATATATATATATATATATATATATATATATATATATATATATATATATAGATACACACATATATATGGGAAAATAACTCAGTTAATTTAGCAAATTTCTTCCTCTTCATTTTGATCTATTAAAATGTAATTATCACAGACTGACAACCTGTACCAAACTATATACACCCTGTATTTATGCATCATGGTGCTGAATTTATTCTTATCCTCTAACTGAATGGAATAGGAGTTCACTTCAGAGCCATCTAGGCTTCACTGTCCACAGCCTTCTCATGAATATAGTGTGAAGATTAATTAAATGAATTCCACAAAGTGCTTTAAGCTCTTTGGAGAAAGATACTCTCTGAATAATTATTCTTAACTCCCATATGCTCTTGTGATATAAACTATTCTGCCAGGAAATCCTATTTAGGGATTATCACTTAAAATGAAATTTTTTTGTTGTTAAAAGCAGGAAGAATATACATCCACTGACATACTAAAATATGCTTTAGGCAACTGCTGTTAAATATTTAGAAATCTTGAACTGTAGAACTATCCATGCCTGGTGATACGGAAAATTTGGAATATTAATCACTGCATTAAGTTGTGATTTTTTAAACAAGCCATGTGACCTTTAAAAATAGGTGCACATATCTTTATTTTAGAAATATATATAACTTTAGGCAAAAAAGTACAAAGATAATTATTTTATGGCTCTGAAATTAAAGTATGCTTAAATCACTCAATTGACAACAATGAGTCTTCAAAGAGGTAATTCTCAGTCTTAGCTACATGTTGGGACAATCACCCAGGAAACTCTAAAAAAATTAGGTGTGCCTAGGACTCACTTGCAGATTTCTGATTTAAGTTTCCTATAGTGAGGTTAGTGTGCAACCTAGGTTGTCCTAAAGTAAATTTAATAGCACGAAGGACCTAAAATCACCTGTTTTGATACTTGCTTTTATAGATGAAGACCATAAGACCCAAGACAGCAAACAGGCCAGCCCAAGATTGAATATATACAAATGATGCAAGGTCCGGTATATAGGTGGCTTGTTGAGTCTAGCCAATTCAGCTATCAGAATTAACTTTAGGGTTCACCCAGTTTAGGTAACTCTTCACATCAGTAATTGACTCACATTCTTCTTATTGGATCATTATGAGGGGAAAAAAAGATTAATTGAAAAGAACTAAACACACCAGTGAAATGGAAGATAAATAGTTTACAAATTGTAAATGGTGAATATCCATGGAAGTATAAATATCCTTCCCTTTTCCCTTGGTAGAGATGACTCATTTGTATTGATGTAGTTGAGGTCCATTGTTTCTTACTGTTGACCCTGGTTTTGAGAGCACATCATTTATTGTGCTGACTTACTGTCTACTTCTGCATTCATTTATTCACTCACTCACTAATTTATTCAACACGTTTTTTATTGTTTGGAGTCTGCTACATGCCTGGAACTATATTTGATGCTAAAGGTACTGCAGTGAAAAAAAAATAGTCCTGAATTTTAAGGAATTATGTCTTCTATTTACTGTATTTTTTCATAGCTTATATAAAATTGAAGGCCCACTTATTTTATGTTAGCAATTGCTCAAAATTAATAGCATAAAATATGGATTTTGGTTCAACTAGAGAAGGTTCTGCAACAATGTTTTTTTAACCTCACTCAAATCTATGTTTGTTTGTTTTTAATTTATCTTCATTGTTGAAAGTATTACAGATGTATACCATTTTTTTTTACCCTCATTGACCCACTCCACCTCACTCCAGCACCCTCTTCAGGTCTTCTCCAAACTATGGTCTGTCAATGGACATAATGCATAAAAGCTTATTGGTTAATCTCTTCACATCCTCCCTTCCTTCTGAAATACCTCAGTCTGTTGCATGCTTCAATATCTCTGGAATTTTTGTTTCTCGGTTTACTTTGTTCATTAGATTCCACATATAAGTGAGATTGTGTGATACTTGATTTTATCTAACTGGCTTATTTCACTTAGCATAGTACTTCCACGTTCCTTCATGCTATCTCAAAGGGTAAGATATCCTTCTTTTTTAAAATACATTTTATTGATTTTTTTTTTACAGAGAGGAGGGATAGAGAGTTAGAAACATTGATGAGAGAGAAACATTGATCAGCTGCCTCCTGCATATCCCCTACTGGGGATGTGCCCACAACCCTTTACCAGAATTGAACCTGGGGCCTTTCAGTCCACAGGCCAACACTCTATTCACTGAGCCAAACTGGTTAGGGCAGGATATCTTTTTTTTTTTTTAATTTGTTCTTGAGAAAGGGGGTGGGGGGGAGGGAGAAAAATACACATTGATGTGAGAGAGCAGCCCTGACCAGGAATCAAACCCACAAACTGGATTTATGCCCTGACCAAGAATAGAACCTGAGATCTTTCTGTGCTTGGGATGACAGTCTAACCACTGAACAACACTTGCCATGACACACAACTATATTTTCATTGACTTTGCTCTTTCTGTTTCTAATTCCAATTATATAAGTCTACATAATTTAGGGCTTAGAATGTGTTCAATATCCCAAGTTACTTGCTTTTTGAATGTTGTCCTCTGGAGTTTGGAATGATGACCACTAAGTTGAAGACTAAATTTTTTCTAGCAGATTTTCCTAAATTTTCTAGTTATATTTCCTGTAGATTTTTTTTTCCTGATAGTTATTTGATTTGCCCTGTGGGTGGTAGAATGTCAATGAGCCTTGCTTTACCAACTCAAAACATTGGTATTTCAAATACTCACATTCATTATATATTAATATCATTAGCACTTGCATTCTTGACAAAATCCTAATTCGAATTTTCCTTTTTCCAATTCTTTTTGTGCCCATGTCATGTTCCTTGGCAGGCATAAAACTATGGTCAATTCAGTTTCATTAAGGAGCTCAGCAGGAATATTTATAAACTTTTTACATAATTTGAAGATTTTTTTTGTTCTTTATGTTTCTCTGTTTCTCAGCAAAGACATTTTAGGAAAAAGAAGAAATGGTAATGAAATGCCATGTGCATTACTGTGGGTATCATTAGTGGCATAGGAAAAAATAGAAAGTAGTGGCAAAGATGCATTTAACAAGTAAATGAGGTCTTTAGTTTCACCATGGATACCGCCCCCTTCTATGAAAGGTAGTTAAGATACCTAAGTCCAAAGTTGTATTATATCAGTTTGGCTTTAACCTTTAGCTAATGTGAAAATATGGTACTGTGTTGTGCAATGCACAAAAAAGAAAAATCATTTTTCTTAATTATCATCAATTAACATTTACTGAGTGACTACCCCTGAGAGAACCTTATATTGCTCTGGAACAGAGATAGTTATTTGAGCTATTATTCCTCCTTTGCTCCTCCTTCTCCACCTCCATTTCTGCCTTCTATTCAACAAAGAAAAATATATACAATTTTTGGTTGGCCAGTGCTGAAATCTCATGTAAAATCCCCAACAATGTGCTAGAAATGATTCACAGAATGCACAACTTTTCAATTTTAGTTTGCATTTTATTTTTCTTACTAGGAAAAAAATCTAAATGGTACAATTTGAAAAAATGACAAACCCCATCAAATATAAAATCAGCCATAATCTTACAGACTTACTGACATTTGGATATATTTTATTTTGTGTTTCTAATGCACTCATTATGCTAAGGCATCTTTTCAACTGGTAGAGTATTCACTGGCAATTTTCCAGGATTCCTTCTCATTTTTCACCCTGTGGACTTCATTTCCTACCTCTTGCCCCTCTGCCTTAAATGAGTAAACAAATAAATGAATATAAATTCAGTAACTTACATATGAAACTTAGAACTTCAGGAATGCCATTTTCTCCAGAGAGTCACAAGTGAGTTGAGAAGCACTATAAGGAATGATAGGGATATCGTGATATTGTCCACATTGTTCACAATGCATCATCACTACCAAAAACTATCTGGAAATTGTAGGAATATCTATGACCCCTTTGAATTATTTAATTTCTCATAAGTTCACTTTGAGAACTGGGTGCAAGTAAATTTCCTGACTTGGTATAAAACTGGTAGAGTAGTTCCATTGAAGTTTTGTGGGCTCACGACTATAATGAAGAGATAAACAGGAAGGAATTCATTTCCCTTTACATGTGTACTTAATTTAGGGCAGTGAGGTCCAATATAAAGCAAGTGCCTGCTCCTGTGTATCTAGAAATAAAACAGTTTCTGAGGACTAGTGACGCTTCGAGGTTGTGCAAATGACTGATGTACAATTTCCTTTTTCTCGAGTTAGTCTGTGTTCATGGGAATCCCATCTCTGGGGGAGCAGTACCATTCCTTGTCAGAAGCTGAGCCCACAGAAGATTAATGAGAAAAGAAGGCCTTTTGCAGACTGTTCTCCAGATGATACATGGTGTTATTAGTTTTGGATCCATAAAAAGCTTTTTCTCACCTGTCCTACTAGCTTAAGTGTGCTTTATTGATATTGGAGGATTTTAATGAGGAAGTAAGATATTTAGGGGGAAAAGGAATATTATTTTTGGAAACTTTACCTAACCTTCGTATCTGTAGCTCATCTGGAGTCACTTACTTGTGTTGTCAACTGAGTTTTGTTTGTATACACAACCACAAATTTCCTGCTTCTGACCCGTCACTCTTGTTTTAGTGTGGTTATAAAAACTGAGATGCTTAATTGTCTTTCATTCCAGTTTCAGTGCTGCAAGATCTCCCAGGCGATGTCACGGGCAACTAAAGGATAAAATCTGAGATTTAAAGGTGCCAGGTTTCCCACACTTCTATCAGTTGTTGCTTTGGCTGTATAACATTCCTCAGCTTTCTTCTGTAGTTTATGGAGTCTCAGGGTGGGAATAGTAGGTTTTTTAGCTAAAATTATTATGCTATTGAGTTGGGTCTCTAGTGCATCCTGAAGAGCTTGCATTATTTACAGAGGCAGGACTATCATTTTAAATCTTGTTGCTTTGATGCCCCTTATCATTCTTGACAAACTCTTCCAGCCTGTGGTCTGTTTTCCTCACCTTATTTCCATTTATTTTCCCCCGAACAACCAGCTGAGCAAAGATTTACATAGGTTTTGTTTAAACAAACCCTGTACAGTTCCCTCTTCAACCAATATCACAAACACTTCTGAAACACAGTTATATTTTTCTATTTTAGTTCCAGATTCTATTTGCTTGCTATATGTTTTTGTGTGCTCACATTTTCATCTTAAGTCTTTCGTAGACTGGTATGAAAAAATAGAAACCGTGGCTACTAAAAAAGGTAATTAATAATGAGATTTTTAGCTTCTGTTTCTGCTTGTAAATTCTTTATTACAAATATGCAGTCTCAAAAGACCACACAGAATTCAGCCTCACTTATCTCTGTGTTGCAGACGATGATTTCTAGCCTTACCCAATCCCAATGCAGCTTGCTTGCCATCAGGAGTTGATTTTGTTTCCACATGACATTAGTGTATTGAAAAGATTGGAATTTGACATGCAATAATGTTCTTATTTAAAAAGTAATGGAGGTTTAGAGCCTCTCTGCTATTAAACTTGTGGCACCAAAAACAGCAAGAGTTTGGCTACCAGTGACCCAAGCACCTATTAAGATTCCCCCCCATAATAAGGGACTAAAATTATTAACATACTGATAAGATTTTCCTAAATTGCTTTATTTATTTCAAAATTATTCTTTCAACTCAATAACAATCTTTTACTTTTCTCAGAATCTTCTTCCTACCTCTGAAACACATTTAATTACCTATATTCCCTAACCTGTACTGTATTAAAATTTTTATGGAACTTTTATAGGGTAATTTATTGGGAGAATGGCTTTCAGTGTCATTACATTCAATGAACGCCATATTTTAACAAAGGGATTGCTAAATTATATTGAAATACTTTAATCCACCATATTCCTGCTTAAATGTAAATGCAAATCTGTTCTTCATATCTGTGATTGAATTGAACTTGAGAAGTATTGCCATATTGATTCCTTCTGCAAATAAAATATAATTAGATTACCCCAAGCTTTCCACATTATCCTCAGTGATTGACTGGTTTTGTATTATATACTTTCAATGAACATGAGGACAATGTCATGTCATAAAGAACAGTAAGGTTTATTTTTAGATTGGTAAAAAATTAAATAATTTCTAGTACAATTTCTATTGATACCCATCTTCTTTCATACTCAGCCTAATAAAAGCATACTATTTAAGAAGAGGAGGGGGGAAAGCATGATTATATTCTATAATTGTTATAATAATAATTATATGTATATATAATATAAATTTATATTATAGCTGTACAACTAAGGCTATGTACTTGAATATGAATCTTTTTCTAGCTCTCTTATTAGATTACTTTAGTCAATCAAGTATCTGATTAAATAAATCATAAATATCTGAATCTTAAATACAAAATGAAGTGTAAGAAAACCTCTGGTGCTTATAACAGGACAGTTTTGTAAAGGCAGGAATATATTCCTTCTGTTTGTTTTCTAAAATTTGATTAAGTAATACTTTAAAAATGATTATTTCTATCAAAATGTCAATTTGTGTTTTCTTCTGTGACTAAAGCTCACTGCTAAGCACATATGAATAAATAAAATTATATTAGACCTCTTTCTTGCTCTCAAGAAAATGCTGTCTAAAAAAAGGATATGAAATATGGCATATCGTATATTGGAAATTCTGAGACTAGGAAGATTTTTTGAATCAAACATAGTATGTAATACTTAAGTATTCCTTGGAGTTTAGGAATTGGAAAAATGGCTTTTAATACAGGTTAAGGGTAAAAGTCAAGCACAGAGTTGGAAAAATAATGGTGTACCATCTACTTATCTGATCCTACCTATAAAATAAAATAACAGTACATAAATGACACATATGCAAAGATACTTGTGGCATCATTGTATGTAATGGGGCAAGGGAAGAAACTTGAAGAATAACTTTCAGTATGAAAATCACTGAATAAATTTTAGGATATATAAGGATAAACACTTATGCAGCTATTAAAATGTATGAATTTGAGATACATATGTTGACGAGGAAGCATTAACACAACATAACATTGATTATAAAAATCACATGAATAAAAGTGTATACAATTGATTATCAGTTGTGTTTTTAGTATTATATAGATTTGTGTTATATAATTATATAAATTGGAGAATAACATTGAGTGCAAAACAAATGGATATATGTAATTAGGTTGTTTGAATGAGAACAGTCTGTGGGTAGAATAAGAAAAGCATGAGACAGGTAAATCATAAAAGAAAAACTGCACATGATGGTGTTTATGTAGGTATCTTTAATTATATATGTTAAAACCTTATAAAATAAAAATATAATGAATATTTAGAGGGAATTTAGGATGATAATTTCAGAAAGTAGCACCATTTCTAAGAATTTTCATAGTCCTTTTGACATTTGCAGATAATTTTAATGACCTGATGGAGGAGATACCCTAGTTTCATAATATCTCTTAAAAACTTGGTATTTTTGTTGTTCATAGAAAATGTGTTAATTTTTTTTCACCACTGGCTTCTAAAAAGCATTAATTACATAAAACCATTTATTTCTACATAAACATAAAATTTTCACTATTCTTTCTCTATTTGGTTTTGATTCCTCCTAATAGAATTTAACCTTCTTCAGCTCTGACTCTCTCACTTCATTTAAGAGTGTCTATTAGCTCCCAGTACCTTGACTGCCATACACACTCTAGTTCTCATTCTCCATCTCCTTATAGTATTCTTTGTTTATTTATATTCTCCTAGAGGCCGGGTGCCTGAAATTTATGCACTGGGGGGGGGGGGTGCCCCTCAGCCAAGGCCGCACCCTCTCCAATCTGGGACATCCCTCTTACAATCCAGGACTGCTGGCTCCCAACTGCTCGCCTACCTGCCTTCCTGATTGCCCCTAACTGCTTCTGCTTGCCAGCCTGATCACCCTCTAACTACTCCCCAGCCAGCCTAATTGATGCCTAACTGCCCTCCCCTGCAGGCTTGCCCCCCCCAACTCCTCTCTCCTGCATGTCTGGGTCCTCACAACTGCCCTTCCCTGCAGGCCTGGTCACCCCCAACTTCCCTCCTCTGCCATCCTGGTCACCCCTAACTGCCCTCCCTGCAGGCTTGATCACCCTCAACTCTCTTTCCTTGTAGGTCTGGTCCCTCCCAACTACCCTCCCCTGTTGGCCATCTTGTGGAGACCATCTTGTGTCCACATGGGGGCAGGATCTTTTACCACATGGGGGCAGCCCTCTTGTGTGTTGGAGTGATGGTCAATATGCATATTACTCTTTTATTAGATTGGATAGAGGCCTGGTACATGGGTGGGGGCCAGCTGGTTTTCCCTGAAGAGTGTCTGGGATCAAGGTGGGGATTCCCTTGGGGCATGGAGTGGCCTGGGTGAGGGGCCTGTGGTGGTTTTCAGGCTGGCTATGCCCCCAGCGACTCAAGTGGAGACCCTGGTATCTGGGATTTATTTATCTTCTACAATTGAAACTTTGTAGCCTGGAGTGGAGCCAAGTCTCCTGCTTGCTTCATGGGACAGCCATTTCTGTTGGAATTTATTTATCTTCTATAATTGAAACTTTGTAGCCTCAAGTGGAGACCTGGGCTGGCCAGGGTTGCAGAAACTTGGCTTCCTCCATTGCCAGGAAACCCAAGCCTCCCTCCTGCTCTCTGTGGCTGCAGTCATCTTGGTTGGGACTAATTTGCATATTCACTCTGATTGGCTGGTGGGCATGGCTTGTGGCTGTAGCAGAGTGATGGTTAATTTGCTTATTGCTCTTTTATTAGGTATGATATCATCTTCAGATTTAAACATTTATTGTCTTAGTTGTTTACTATATGTTTCCTTTATTAATGTAAGTCCCGTGAAAGTTTACCACAATATCTTTAGCACCTAGGACAGTACCCAGTACATTGAGACATTTATTAAATAGTTGTAGAAGGAACTCTCAAAATGAATGTTAATGTAATTGCCAAATCCATTGGCTTTTCTGACATTTGGTGCTGTTCAATAATACCCCTACTTATACATCTTTTTTTTTTTTTTACTTGAAAGCCCTTTAGCTTCTATAATATTCATAGTTTGTATTTCTACCATACCCTTAAATCTCGCCCAACTGTCTTCCTTCTCGTTTTAAATATGTAGTCCATCAGATTTAGGCTTGTATTTTTTTCTCTTTCTTTCATTAACTTCAACTTTGGATTTATTTCAATCTCTTCAGTTTAATTCTATTCCAAACTGTATCTCCAGTCCTATCATTTCTGCATTTGTAAACTCCTGCAGGGTCTCCCACTTGGATAGCTCTCTAGTCCCACAATCCCTATATGCCTTAAATAAAATCACCCCTACCCTGTTTCCCCGAAAATAAGACAGTGTCTTATATTATTTTTTTCTCCCAAAGTTGCGCTAGATCTTATTTTCAGGGGATGTCTTATCTTTCCATGCACTAAGTCTTATTTTTGGAGGATGTCCTATTTTCGGTGATACACGGTACTTTCCCTTCTGAGGTTACCCCTCAATCGACTTTCCTATTTGTTTGTATTTTCCATTCCCTCTAGGTTCAATGCCCTCTTTCTTCCTTCTCTGCAAGCCACATTTATACTTTTCAGTATCTCATTTTCCTCCACAAGTTCTTTTTCAGATATGCATCATAGTAAATTACATTATAACTGCCTCTGATCTGGTTTCTATACCTTTATATTCTTCTTTCCAGTCCATTGTATGACAGATCAGCTATAAAAAATAACTTTTTTTCATTTCATTTATCTGTTCAAACCTTCAGTAGATTCCCCTCATTTACACTACCGAATAAAGTAAATAATTCTAGTTCCTGTTATTCAAGGCCCATGTGAATATACTCATAGAATTATGCTCTCAAAAATATACCTGTGTTTTCCCACCTCCTAATTCTTGTACTTGCCATCAAGCATGTCCCATCAGCTCTCAATATTTTTGGTTATAAGGAAAACTCACAGATTACTCCTTGTAGACGTTTTATTTGCCATCCATCCTTGAAAAGATCCCTTTCTTGCCTCTGAACTACAATATCTATTGTCTATACAATCCATTTAGAAATTATCAGGTGCTGCCAAATGACATCTTCTATTGCCTTGAGCCTTTATTTAAAACTTTAACTTTTTAATATACTTATCTATTGTTTCTTAGCATAATGTTATGCTTATATAGAGCAATAAACTAGTCTTATATTTATTTTACTTCAGATTTGTTAGATTGCCTGGTACAAGTAGGAATTCAACAACAACAAAAAACTTGCTGACCTGAGTTATTGGTGTATTTATCTATTTAATTTGAGTAAATATTGGTGCTATTCATACTGTATCACAAGGATTTGAGTAATTGAGCCATTCATTTTTTAGATATACTGCTTAATTTTCTATACAGTTTTCTCATAATCAAAACTTAATTTTGTATTTGTAGTGTATTATATCTTGTGAAATGCCAAAAGTTTAAAGAAAGGAAAATAAATCTATCACATTTAAAAGGGAGATCTTCAGACTAGTACAATCCCTCAACAAGTGTGCTTACTATGATAATGTTCAATGACAAGCAGAAAAATGTACTTTCTTAACATACTTACTTCCTACTCTAATATAATAATGGATAATAACAGACATACTTTAGGGGGAGAAATGTTATTTCAAAATGATGCCTGAAGGCTGACTGTAGGAGGAACTATTTGAGTGAACTATCTAATAAAAGAACATTTTAAATAATGCAAAATGTTCACCCCAAAGGGACCAGGAAGTCTTTAGTTGAAAAAAAAAGTAAAAATGGCAAGTACATTTTCATATTTGGAGTACATTTTCATATATTTCACTTATAATAAAAATATATTTAGCAGCAAAAAATATTTAAAATTTTGTATATGTGTGTGTGTGTGTGTGTGTGTGTATTTTGTATTGATTTCAGAGAAAGAAAGAAATGGAAACATCAATGATGAAAGAGAACAATTTATCAGCTGCCTCCTGCACACCCCTTTATGGGGATTAGGCCCACAACTCTGGCATGTGCCCTGACTGGGAATTGAACAGTGAACTGTGACTTCTTGGTTCATAGGTCAACATTTAACCACTGAGTCACACTGGTCAGTTTATGTCTTTTAATGAAAGCACAATGTCAAAATGATTTTTCTCCGTTTTTTCCTATTGATATGTTTCTAAGACTAAGCCAAGTTTCTCCCAAAAAATGGATATGCAATCTAACAATACCTCCCAAGCTTCCTAAAAAAAACAAAAAAACAAAAAACAAACAAAAAAAACCCTCAAATTTTAGATTCTTTGTTGGAGTAAATTATATTCCTTACTGTTTATGAGATTTTTTTATTCGTTGCAAATATATTCTCTCCATGTATTTCCTGCATTAGCAAGCTTTTCTCCTGTATGCTCCCCATTAAATCTTAGCTGCCACAATCATACATGGAAATCTTGAGAACACATTTTGTTTATTATTTTTATTTTTAAAATATCTTTATTGATTAAGGTATTATACATGTGTCCCTATCCTCCCTTTGCCCCCCACTCACGCCCTCACCCCCTAGTGTCCATTGGCTAGACTTATATGCACGCTTACAAGCCCTTTGGTTGATCTCTCCCCTTTACCCCCACTCTTCCCTGCCTTCCCTCTGAGGTTTGATGGTCTGATTGATGCTTCTCTGACTCTGGATCTGTTTTTGCTCTTGTATCATAGTAGTAGATAAAAACTTCTCCAGCTCAATCAAGCAGATGTATCTGAGCTTTCTTCATACATTGAATAAGGCAGGATCTAATACCTAAAGAAATGTACTGTCCTCCGAATTTGCTTTAAGAACATTTGTATGACAAATGCAATTTAGTATCAAGAAAAAAACTTCATTAGGCTAGAAGTTGAAATAACTGAGTAAAAACAATCACAACTTCAACTATTTAACTTTAGTAAATTACTTATATTTGTGATGGAAAATGTTATGTATATGTTTCACTGAACCTTGGGATGCCCAGACATTTTGTCCCACATTATTCTAGGTATGTCTGTGAGAATATTACAGGATATATGCACCCTCTGTTTCTTCTGTTTCTCTAGAGTCTAATAGAATTTCTCTGAATATCACTGGACACTCTTCATAATCACAAAATAGACCTAAAATATTTCATAGGGTTAAATATATAGAACTTCATAAAATTAATTATTGTACTTTAGAATTTAAGATAGTAGTATTGCTCTTAATATTTTTATTATTTTTAAGTAGCATTTTTTTTCTGCTAAATCAGGTTTTGTTTTTTTTCTTAAACCTTGTTGCCATTGTAGTCCAGCTGATGTCCTAAACCAAATGCAATATAACACTTTGTAAGCCAAAATACCTGATGATTATGCTGTGCATGCCTTGAAATCCTATCTAATAAAAGAGTAATATGCAAATTAACCACCACTCTGTTACACTGACAAGCCACACCCATAAAACAATCAGGAGTGAGTATGCAAATTAACCTAACCAAGATGGCTGCAGCCACATAGAGAGCAGGAGAGATGCTTGGGTTTCTCTGGCCATGGAGGAAGCCAAGCTTTCCACACACCCTGGCCGACCCAAGCTCTGCTTAAGGCTACAAACTTTCAATTATAGAAGATACATAAATACCAACTGAAATGGCTGCAGTCATGGAGCTGGAAAGAGCAGGAGCCTAGGGTTGCCCTTGGCAATGAAGGAAGCCAAGCTTCTGCAGCCCTGGCCTGCTCAGGCCTTTGCTCCAGGCTACAAAGTTTCAATTATAGAAGCTAGATAAATTCTATCATAAATGGCTGCCTACACTGAGAGAGCAGAAGGCTTGGCCCTGCTCCAGGGTACAAAGTTTCAATTGTAGATGATAAATAAATCCCAGATACCAGGGCCTCTGCTTGGGTCGCCAGGGGGGAGTAGAAGGACTGCAAACCACCACAGGCCCCTCACCCAGGCTGCCCCATGCCCCAAGGGAATCCCCACCCTGATCCAGGACACCCTTCAAGGCAAACTAGCTGGCCCCCACCCATGCACCAGGCCTCTATCCTCCTATATAATAAAAGAGTAATATGCAAATTAACCATCACTCTAGCACACAAGATGGCTGCCCCCATATGGACACAAGATGGCCAGCAAGGGAGGGTAGTTGGGAGTGACCAGGCCTGCAAGGGGGGGCAGTTGAGGCAATCAAGTCTGCAGGGGAGGGCAGTTAGGGTTGACCAGGCCTGCAGAGGAGGGAAGTTGGGGGCAAACAGACTGGCAAGGGAGCAGTTAGGCATCAATCAGGCTAGCAGGGGAGTGGCTAGGGCGTAATCAGGCTGGCAGGCAGAAGCAGTTAGGGGCAATGAGGAAGGCAGGCAGGCAAGCAGTTGGGATCCAGCAGTCCTGTATTATGAGAGGGATGTCTGATTGCCCATTTAGGCCCGATCCCACTAGATTGGAGAGGGTGCAGGCTTAGCTGAAGGACACCCCCCATCATGAATTTCATGCACTGGGCCTCTAGTTAACTATAATGGAAAACTAACATGAAGTACTGCTTTCTCTGCCCAATTGGCACTGGCACAAAATAATATTTTCCTTCTACCTCCAGTATGTGGACACTTTTCAAATCTTATATTTCAGGTTAAATGTAATATGGGCTGAAATGAATCTTGATAGTTATTATCCATTTCTAGTACTGGAAAATACCTCCTTGCACCTAGTCATACTGAATATGGAAATATGTGAATATAGAGGTGGAGAAAAAAATATGAGCAATACATTAGAGCTCTCTATACATGAAAGATGACCGCCCCCCAATTAAATGCATTTGCTTAGTTCATTAAAGATCAATTGAGTGGTCCAAAACTCTTCAGTTATAATAGTAAAGCTAGACATAAATAGATTCCAAGTATTCCTTTGGCAGCTGTTGTTTGTTGGGTTGATTGATTATTTAAGTCTCCATAGTCAAAAGCATATGATGAGAAACTTATCCAGACAATAACAGTAATTCACAGTAACAAGGAAGCCACTTTCAATGGCTTGAATGTTACCCAGGATAGATGTATATTACCTGCTACAACAGAAGCTGGATCAATACAAGCAGGCTCTGGCATTTGGCCTAGTTCTTGTTACCATTATTTTTCTTTATTAAGGACACAAAGTGATTACCTTGGTGCAAGCTTAGTTTCCCTTTTATATAATACTACAGGGCTGATGAAAGAAACTCGTGCATGGAGCAGGGGGGAGGGTCCCTCAGCCTGGCCTGAGCCCTCTTGCAATTGGTGACCCCTCTCTCCTAACTTCCAGCCTGCTCGCTAATTACCACCCTCCTGCTTGCTCTTTAACTCCCAGGTCGCCACTTCTTAGCACTGCCAAGGAGATGTAAGAGGCTCCCACCACCTCATCTGCACTCACCAGCTGTGAGCCTGGCTTCTGGCTGAGCAGCTCTCCTACTGTGGGAGATCACTGACCACCAGGGGGCAGCTCCTGCATTGAGTGTCTGCCTCCTGGTGGTCAGTGCACATCATAGTGACCATTCATTCTGGTTGTTCTGCCATAAGGGTCACTGGGCTTTCATATAGTGTGTGTGTGTGTGTGTGTGTGTATATATATATATATATATATATATATATATATATATATATATATATATATAGCAAATATTTTGCCATCTCACAAGAGGAAACATATCCACAAACATTCATTATGCTTGTCAAAAACCCTTTCACTCACATGAAGGCATTGACAAACATTTTTTGTCTATTATGAACACATAATGAAGGTGGGGGGGTCAAACTTAGTCTTCTAGAGTATTACTTGGGAAAATCAAAGCCAAGCAGTATTTATGTGTAAAGGGCACTCTGAAAATCTGGCTGAAATAACATTTGCCATTCTCCTTGTGGGAATCAAAATCATTAAAGATTGACTAAAAGGCAATGAGGAACTTGCAATACTGCAGCACTCTCAGATCAAATCAGTATCTAGTAAAGACAATAGGTAATTATCACTTGTAATTTAAGGCCAATTTACTGCTCCCAGCAAATTCTACCAGTATCTCACATTGCAAAATAGAAACTGCCCCTGGAAACATATGTATAAATCAATGCTTTGATGATAATTTCTGTGAACACATCATGAAGCTGGGGAAAAAAAGAAATTGAAGTGTAAGAACCAGGTGCTCACTCATTAGATCTAATTCTATTCTCATGGCTACAGTAGGTGTACGTGCTTTAAAAAAACAAACAAACAAACAAAAAACAAATGAATAAACTGAAGGAGATCAAGTGACTTGCTCAAAGTTGTATAACTGATATAATGACAAATCATTTTATCTTCTAAATCTTACACCTCTGGACTTCGTGACAAATTAATCACCACAGTTCTGTAAATAAAACACAAATTTATCTTCAATGTAGATAACTATGTAATAGGTTCTTACATTCTCTGATTTCCTAAATAATATATTGTTTTCTCAAATGAGGCAGTATGTCTCTGATTTTTAGAGTTTATTTACTTACTAGGGGCCCAGTGCATGAACCCAGGCACTTTGAAAATAACTGTGGGTTGTGAGGCTCCAGTGGGAACAGGGGTGGGTCTTGGCCCATCCTCTGTGCCCGGCCTGCACCCCACCCCCCATCACAGTCCCCAGTCCCATCTGCCAGCAGCCCTAATCCCACCAATGCTCACACCTAGTGATGGTGCAGAGTGATTGGGGCCAGCACCAGTAGCAGGTGTGAGCAGCAATTGCTCACCCAGTTGCCACTCAGGAGCAGGGGAAGGTGGAGTAACCTTCAGGGGTGATCGGGCCAGCAGCTGTTGCTTGCACCCACTGACAGTGCTGAGCAATTGGGGCCAGCACCAGGTGCCAGCAGCGGGTGCGAGTGGCAACTCCAGCTGTGAGTGGGGCTAGTGCTGGCAGTGGGTGCGAGAGGTGGCTGCCAGCCCCAATCACCCTTCAGGAGCAGGGTGGTGTGGAGAAGCCCTGAGAGGTAATCAGGGCCGGCAGCCATCACTTGCACTTGCTGATGGCACCCAGTGATTGGTGCCTGCTTTGGCAGTGAGTGTGATCTATGTTGACACCAGTAGTTGGGTGCAAGTGGTGGCTCTGGCTGCATGTGCAAGTGGGGCCAGCACTGGTGGTGGGTGCCAGCACTGAAGGCTCTTCAGGAGCAGGGAGAGGTAGAGAAACCCTTAGGGGCAATCAGGGCCAGCAGCTGTCATTTACACCTGCTGATAGGACTGAGTGATCGGGGCTGGTGCCAGGTACCAGCAGTGGGGGCGAGTGCCAGGCAGGACCATGGCTCATGGGGGCAAAAAATTTTCAGTAACCACCAGAGACTTGCCCCGATGACAGCAACCTGCACCCTGCCTTGGTCTGGTACCCCTGCTCACCTGCTCTACCATCCTGTCATGGCCAACACCCACCATGTTCATCGTGTTCCCTCTAGTGGTCAGCACATGTCATAGTGACTGGTTGTTTAGTTCTTAGACCATTTGGTCTATTTGCATATTAGGATTATATATATATATATATATATATATATATATATATATATATATATATATATATATATATATATATATATATTATTTTGTCCACCTGGGTCTTCTTTTTCACTTATGGCCCACTCCTTCTCATTTGGCAAACATCAGCTTGTTCTCTATTATCTATAGATCTGTTACAGTTGTGTTTGGTTTATTTATTTGTTTTGGTTGTTTTTAGATTCTCATATGAGTGAAGCAATATGGCATTTGTCTTTCATGACTTATTTCAGTTAGCATAATACCCTCTAGGTCTATCCATGTTGTCACAAATGGCAAGATTTCACTTTTTATCATTGCTGATTAAAATTCCATTGTCTATACATACCAGATCTTCTTCAATCATTTATCTATTGATGGACACCTAGGTTGCTTTCATATCTTGGCCACTGAAAATAATACTGCAATGAACATAGCAGTGCATATATCTATTCAAATTATTGTTGTTGTTTTTACATAAATATTCAGTAGTGGAACTGCTTAGTCATATGGCATCTCTATTTTTAATTTTTTGAGGAATCTCCATACTGTTTTCCACAGTGGCTTCACCAACCTGCATTCCCACCAACAGTACAAAAGGGTTCCTTTTTCTCTATATACTCATCATCACTGTCAGTTTAAGCTTATTATCCTTTTGTTGTTGTTGTTAATCCTCACCCAAGGATATTTTTGCATTGATTTTTAGGGAGGCAGAGAGAGAACCGTGTGAGAGAGACACATTGATTGGTTGCTTCCTGTAGGAGCTCCAACTAGGGGTCAGGGATCAAGCCTGTAACTGAGGTACATGCCCCTGATGGGGAATCAAACCTGGGACCCTTCAGTCTGCAGACTGACACTCTAACCACTGAGCCGAATCAGCTAGAGCTAAGCTTATTATTCATATTTAGAGAAAAGCCCTATGATGGTTATTTCACTTTTATTTTTCCCATAATTTTTAAAGTTCAGTGTCAAAAACTTTGGAAATGCATAAAAATATTTTTAAAAGAACACCCATAATCTTTTTTCCCCATATATTGCCAGTAATAAGTTTTAATAAGGTTTCAAATTTCTGTTGATTTTTCAGAATTTTTTCTATTAAAAATGTAGAATATTATAACATATACTATTTTATCCTCTATTATGTATTACCTTCTTAAATATTACCATCCATTATGCATTTTTATTTTAAAAGGCAATATAATAAAATGTTAATTATGATTATAAATAATAAACTGTACTCCAAATTTTGGGTATTTGAATTGTTTTCAAGTTTTGTTTATGACAATGACCATTCTTGTTCATGAATCTGTGCATTTAAATTCATCTTATATTACTCCTTCTTGCACCTAAAGGGATCCAGCCAATTTTTTTTCTTTTTGTTTATTTTTGCTTAAACAGTTCAAACCCTTTCTTGATCAGGGTATCTCACACATCCTATTTTCTCCATTGGGTAGATAGTTAAATGTCATTCTTTTCACATTTCCTATTTAAATAACTTCATCCTGAAAACATTTCAGGCAACCTACAACATTATCTAACAATTACTGAATCAGTGGGCATCTCTTCCCTTATTCTCTAACAGCATCCTGTGAGTATTTTTGTTTATTTGCTTTGTTGTATGGTGAGTGTGGTTTTTTGTTGTTGTTGTTGTTGTTCTTTTTTTGTTTTCTGTTTGTTTGTTTTCTAGAAATGGATATAAGATGAAGTGCATTCAATAAATATTAATCTTCTTAGTCTTATAGACAAATAGATACCTTATTTCTTACTTTTGTACATTTAAATATCTAGAACTAAAGAGATAATATTTGTTGTCACTTAAAATCTAATTATCAGTGTTTAACTAAATATGTAAAACCTCTATGAACTTAATCCACACTTATATAAAAGGCTGTTGTTATGTAGGGGTAACATAAATATTTTCCTAAATGTTTATTTTAATATTAAAAAAAATACCATGGGCTTTTCAAGTCAATTCTTTCCCACACTCATGCTATAGAGTAAGGTATTTATTTAAATACTAGAGGCATGCAGTGTGTGTCCCTATCCAATCTGGGACCCCTTGAGGGATGTCCAACTGCCCATTCAGGCCCAATCCCAGTGGAATGGGGTCTAAACAGGCAGTCGGACATCCCTCTCACAATCCAGGACTGCTGGCTCCCAACTGCTCACCTACCTGCCTTCCTGATTGCCCCTAACCACTTCTGTCTTCAAGCCTTATCACCCCCTAAGGACTCCCCTGCCAGCCTGGTTGGTGCCTAACTGCTCCCCTGCCAGCCTGTTAACCCCTAACTGCCCTCCCTTGCAGGCCTGGTTGCCTCCCAACTTCCCTTATCTGCCAGCCTGGTCACCCCTAACTGCCCTCCCCTGCAGACTTAATCACCCCCAATGGCCCTTCCTTGTAGGCCTGGTCCCTCCCAACTGCCCTCCCCTGTTGGCCATCTTGTGTCCATATGAGGGAAGGATCTTTGACCATATGCGGATAGCCATCTTGTGTGTTGGAGTGATGGTCAATCTGCATATTTCTCTTTTATTAGATAGGATAGATAGGATAGACCCACGTGGTACGTGGGTCTAGGCCAGCTGATTTTCCCTGAAGGGTGTCCTGGATCAGGGTGGGGGTTCCCTTGGGGCATGGGGCAGCCTGAGGGAGAGGCCTGTGGTGGTTTGCAGTCTGGCCACGCCCCCTGACAACCCAAGGCCCTGGTATCTGGGATTTATTTACTTCTATAATTTAAACTTTGTAGCCTGGAATGGAGCCAAGCCTCCTGCTAGCTCTGTGGTAACAGCCATTTCTGTTGGGATTCATTTATTTTCTATAATTGAAACTTTATAGCTTTGAGTGGAGGCCTGGGCCCACCAGATTATGTGGAAAGCTTTGCTTCCTCCATTGCCAGGGAAACCCAAGCCTCCCTCCATGGCTGCAGCCATCTTGGTGGGGGTTAATTTGCATAATTGCTCCTGATTGGCTTTGTGGGCGTGGTTTGTAGCCATGGCTTGTGGGTGTAGCAGAGTGATGGTTAATTTGCATATTACGCTTTTATTACATATGATTGCTAAAATTGGTGAATAGACAATGTCTTGCTATATGCAAAGAATTCTAAATCGTCATGCAGATGTTTTGTTTTTGGCTTTCTGTTTTGAATGGCAGAGATTCAACCAAATTAGTTTCATATGCTGAATTAAGAAATAGTAGAATATAACATTGTTCATGTTTATGGCCTCTTCTGAGTTTCATTTCTATTTTTGTGAGTTTTTTTTTTTTTTTTTTAATAATAGTAACTTATTACCACATTTATTCTTTCACATTGATTCTAACTTTTATGGTGATCATCAAAACAACATATTATTTTAATTACTCAAAACATAATATTATTCTTCATATATCATTGTTTTTTTTATGACATGCCATGTGCTTTCTTGTGCTTGTCATTATCAAATCATGACCTAATACTACAAAGCCACATTGAGGCTAATCATCCCACATCACTGTTGGCCTGGATAAACATTACACGGTTGCATCCACATTTCATATGAGCCTCATCAAAGTGGTATTTTAGTAAGAAAAAATGCACTATGCATATTTTCACTTCTGAATATTGGCCAGTGTTATTTATTTTAAAATTCTGGCTTAAAAACTTGCTCATCTGTACAACACCTGGTCTGTCCACATAAATTCAATAATATACATGTAAAGATAAAGCTTCCCTTAGCCTGTCATGTATATCTTGCTAGCAAGTGCATCTGAAAGAAATTAGAGCCTTGTTTGTGTTTTCTCATAATGTTAGTACAGGACTCTCCAATAAAAATAAATTACTTTTGAGCATAGCTGTTTGGACAACAACAACAAAGATCCCTGTGACTGATAGTGGACAGAATTTTCATTAAGTTTAACAGCAAAAATACCACAATTGCATCATTCACCTTATTGTTTTAAAGGAAAACAAAATGAGGTGCAATGAACTACACAAGTTTTAACTATTAAATACCTGATCAAGAATTATGTTAGCATGACATTCTAATACAGCAGCTTTACAAAAATATATAATTTAATCTAGGGTTGCTGTGGTTCTCTCTAAACCAGCTTGTTATATTCTGGGTTAATGTTTGGTCCACATCATTTTTTCAAAAGATGATTATGATTAACCAAATATATAAATACTATCAAAATAGACAATCCTATATAATAAACAGCGGAATGACCAGTTGCTATGACTCCCAGTGACCACCAGAGGGAAGATGCTCAACGCAGGAGCTGCCCCCTGGTGGTCAGTGTGCTCCCACAGGGGGAGCAATGCTCAACCAGAAGCTGGGCTCACAGCTGGTGAGCGCAGCAGACAGCAGTGCTAAGGATGTCTGACTGCGGATTTAGGTCCACTTCCCACCTAAGCTGTCAGTTGGCCATCCCCCAAGGGCTCCCAGTCTGCAAGAGGGTGCAGACTGGGCTGAGGGACCTCCCCCTCCCAGTGCATGAATGAATTGGGCCTCCAGTAGTTTAATAATTAAACCCATATCAAAAAAGATTATTCTATCAAGGAAAGGAACAATAATAATGACATATTTGATTTATTCTTGTCACAATTTAAATGTGTGTACAATTTTTCCAATTTTTTATATTTCCTAACTATTATATCTCTGCATATCTCTATAATATCTAAGTACTTGGGTCAGCAAAAAAGCAATATTAAGTACAAGGAATCTCTAAACTGTGATGATAACCTGAGCCAGGTCCTGGATCTGATATCTGCAGGATGACTTAGACAAGGAATTTAGTAGGTTAAATCCCCCTCTTTTTTAAACCACTTGATTGAGGTATGGTTGACATATAGGTAGGTAGATAGATGATAGATGACAGATAGATAGATGATAGATAGATGATAGATAGATAGATAGATAGATAGATAGATATTTAATGTAGGTACTTAATGATATTGGAGATAAGTACACATCCATGAAACCATCACCATAATCAGTAATAAACACATGCATCACCATCAACTCCTCATTTTTACCATGGGGATAATAACATATTTTTTGCTTAAGTCATATATATGCATGGGTTTCAAATGAAATAATCATCAGATGGCACCATAAAGTACATGAGAGTAAGATATCACAATAAGAAAATTGTAATAATTATCTTAGCATAATAATAATAATATTTTGGGCTCTTTGGCACAATCAGATTTTCTGTATAATAAATGCCATTCCTGGTTTGAATGAAGGATCATATCAGGAAAGATGAGTAGGTAGATACTTAACTTGTTGCTGATTCTGGAATGTACTATAAATGTCTCAGATTAATCCTCATCCTCTTTTCTTCCTTAAAAACCACTACTACTACTACTACTACTACTACTACTACTACTACTTCTTCTTCTTCTTCTTCTTCTTCTTCTTCTTCTTCTTCTTCTTCTCCTTTTTTTTTTGCTGAGATGTATTATTGCTTTAAATGTAGAATATAAAACTAATCTTATTTGTTTGACTTTAATGATCAAAACTTCCAAATCCTTATTTAAAGGGAAAAATTGAGTTTTAGTTTTTATTGATTTACTAGAGGCACAGTGCACGAAATCCGTGCACGGTGTGTGTGTGTGTGTGTGTGTGTGTGTGTGTGTGTGTCCCTCAGCCCAGCCTGCACCCTCTCCAATATGGGACTGCTTGCTCCCAACTGCTAGCCTGCCTGCCTTCCTGATTGCCCCAAAGCGCTTCTGCCTACCAACCTGATCACACCCTAACCACACCCCTGCCAGCCTGATTGATGCCTAACTGCTCTCCTGCCAGCCTGATTACCCCTAACTGCCCTCCTCTGCAGGCCTGGTCACTGACAATTCTCCTCCCCTGTAGGCCTGGTACCCCTAACTGCCCTCCCCTGAAGGCCTGTTCCCCCCCAAGAGCTCTCCCCTACAAGCCTGGGTTTCCCCCTAACTTCCCTGCCCTGCAGGCCTGTTCCCTCCCAACTGCTCTTCCCTGCAGGCCTGGTCCCTCCGAAATGCTCTCTCCTGCTGGCCATTTGTGGTGGCCATCTTGTGTCCACATGAGGGCAGCCATCTTTGACCACATGAGGGCAGCCATTTTTGTTTAGAGTGATGGTCAATTTGCATATTACTCTTTTATTAGATAGGATACTCTTCTTTAATCCACAAAGGATTTGAGACAGTGTATAACAAACTTCGAACTATAAAATGAAACAATAGAAAGCATGGAACCAGATGAGATACAGATTAAAGTTTTTATTTTAAGGGCAAGGATAAGAAGAGAAGAACATAAATATCAGAAAAGGATGGTGGAAACTGGGAATTTTGAGGAAATACCTTCAAATCATGACAGTCTTTATTAGCTTTTCATTTTGAGTGTTAAAACAAAATTAAAGCTGTTTCCAGCTATTTTTCTAAAATATGTTTGCTGGAATAATTCTAAGTTGTCCTTACTTGAATGTTTGTCTCAATTTTTCTATAAGACAGCATGTTCATAGGGCATCAAATAAACTGAACCTATGGAACTGGGGATGTTTATTACCTTAAAAAAAGAAGTTATTGAAAGTTGCTTAGAAATGTGAAATTTAATTTTCATATTGTAAATGAGATTAAACCACAAACACAGGTGCACATGTCCACCATAAGATCAAGTGGTCATGCAAACCGAAATGAGCTGCCCCATGTTGTCTTTGTCAACAACTATTTGTTTTCTCCTTGTTCAGTCATTCAGAAATGCTCTTTAGCAGGAATAGATGGATACCAGTGGCAGTGACTTCCCACTTTTGAAAATTGGGATGACATATGTCCATCTCCAGTGTTAACATACTTTCTCAAAGACAAGTGACAGCAGAGGACCTATATTCTCATTTATCTGGTATATAGTCTGTGGCCAGAGACTATAGCTCATTTAGAACAGCAAGGTGCTCTTTTAAAATTCCCTTGCCTATTTTGGCTCATTTTCCTCACACAGTTATGGCTTCTCCAGTTTGATGAATATTCTCTTTGACAGAGCAGACAAGCACAGGACCTAAGCAGTTCTCTTTTCTATATCATCTCTACCTCTTAACTTTCTCTCTTCAGCACCATCAATGCGTTTGTGTATTTCTGGTTCTTCTTTCTCCAAATGGAAGTGAAGAGGTGCTGAGTATTGTTTTTAACATTATCACAAGTTTCATTTAATCCCGGGCTCAGCTTTCCCTCACAGAGTTTACAGAGTTCTATATTCTTCCTTTTAAAGATTTTAACATTTCCCTTCAGTTATGTGTCCCTTATTTCACTCCATGTTCATACACTTATAGAATCTCAGCTCACTTGAGATTTCTGTAAAGTGGCATGCATCTTGTAATATACTACCTTTTATAAAAACATTGGCATCATTTGCTATCAAGTTGTCAAAATTGTATTCTTGAAAGTCTCAAAGGACTTGAGACATTTATTAAAATTTAATATCATGGAATCACTACTTTGCACCCCCCTTTCTAAATGTAATAAACATATCATGACAAACACACACACACACACACATACACACACACACTTTACTGAAAGACAGACATTACTTTACTTGTGCTATAGACTGTCCAAATTGATCATCTTGTATGGGGATAAATAGTATAAAAATAGTATAATATCCCTAATGGTTTACTAAGTCTGTCCCCATCTAACGTAATTAGTCCTCTGAACCCTTTTAAATTCTGTCTGCAAGTGACTGAGGTTTGACAATCATCCTCACTTAGATCCTTTGTTGCATAAGAAACATCTCTATGTACTAAGTGAAGTGGAGGAGAAATAATTTACATTTGTTGAATATCTTCATTGTTAATATGGTGAGGGTAGTGTTTAAGTGACATTGTTTATATTTCTTAATAGAAGTAAAATGCATAAGACGAAACAGATGTATTTGAGAGGGGTGAAGTTTTTCTTACATAAAATTTGAACCTGTTAAACTTAATTTGTCATTGCAGAATACTTTCTGTAACATTCAGATTCTTCCATGTAGTTCATTTTACATGCTTTCTTGCTCTGTGTGACCAGCAAGTATATAAGGGAAAGACATATATTGTGTTCAGATTACATTTGCCAATACTTAAACCAACACCACAATAGAAAGACCATTCCCATCACCTCATGCCACCTTCCAGTCAATTCCTATCCCCTCTAGGTACTCATTGTTCCTATTTCTAAAACCATAGATTAGTTTTGTATGTTTTTAAATTCATATAAATGGAATTATACAGTATGTACTATTTTGATCAATATACCATTTTGGAGATTATTTATCCATATTGTGAATATATATCAATAATTCATTTATTTTTATTGATGGCCAATATTCCATTGTTTAAGTATACTACGATTTGTTTGTCTCTTCTACTGTTTATGGAATTTCAGGCTGTTTTTAGTTTGGGGACATCATGAGTAAAGGTGTTATGAATGTTTGTATAAAAATCTTTTTGTAAGAATATGTTTTCATTTATTTTAGGTAAATACAAATACAATGGCTGGGTCAAATGTTTCCAAGATAATGCAAAACAGGTTTCTAAACTGGTTGTGCCATTTAACACTCCCACCAGTGATGTTGAAAAGCTCTCTCTGCTCTATGTCCTCACCAACATTTGATCATAGAAATCCTTTTATTCTTGCCATTTAATATGGTATAAAGTGGTATCTTATGGTTTTAATCTGTATCTCTCTGTTGACTAACAATATTGACCATCTTTTCATGTAATTGCTGGTCATTCGTGAACAGAGAATATGTCACAGTGTCTTTCTTATTGGGTGAAACTAATATTACTTTGAGGTCATTGGTATAACTTGGAAGTTTGAAATAGCAGACATTTTCCTACTTTGTTTCTATTCTTATTTTATCTGAAGACTTTACTCCAAAGCAGGATTGTTGCTTGGGCAGCAGAGAGTTGCCTTTGTAAAAGCGCTGCTCCATGGCCATCCCCATAACTAATAGAAAATACTTACCATGGCAAATGTTGGGACCAGCTAGTGAAGAACTAATATGTTGATTAGAAGTTTACTAGGTATTTAAATACAAATCCAAGTTAATCGTGGACTTTACCACATATGCTATGCTCATTCACTTAGTCATATTTAGTCAACAAAGTTTTTCTGATTAACATACTGGAAAACTCAAATGTAAAGAAAACTGTTCCTGAACTAAAGATACTGATAAACTTCCAATCAAATTAAGGATGTTTAATTTTTTGTAGACTATGGAAAACATCACAAAGTAGACACAATTGACATGAAATAGGATTTTACAGAATAAATAAATTCTAGTTGAAAATGTATTCATAAGATAGGTATTATTTGGGGGTGTATCTTCATTTATCCATTTAAAATGTATTTTGAGCACTACCATGCAGCAGGCATTTTGATAGGCACCAGAGTGAGAAAGCAGTGATAATCCTGCCCTCAGGAAGTGTATAATCTAGTGTATTGAATGGACTACCTAAGTAGAAGTGAGGGCATTCATGGTGGAGAGCGAATGGGCAAAAATCTGAGGAATGGCCAAGGTATCACTGGGCGTTATTCAGCTGTGCTGCAGCATGGATGAAAAAATGGAGAGTTGTTTTATGAAACCTAGAAAGGTTTCTCTCAGGAATGTTATTAGGTTCTGAATGGTATCTAAACTATTTGGGATTCGTGAGACAGGTACTGAAGATTCAGTATGAATATTTGAACAAGAAATTCACCACCAGAGCCGGGACTGGTTTGGCTCAATGGATATAGCATCGGCTTGGGGACTGAAGGCTCCCGGGTTTGATTCCTGTCAAGGGCATGTACCTGGGTTGCAGGCATATCCCCAGTAGGGGGTGTGCAAGAGGCAGCTGATCGATGACTCTCTCTCATCGATGTTTCTAACTCTCTATCTCTCTCCCTTCCTCTCTGTACAAAAATTAATAAAATATATTTTAAAAAAAAAGAAATTCACCACCAGAACTGTCCATTAGAAGGATTAATCTTGAAAGAATCTGTAGGACGTTTTGGCATGAAAAGGACTAAGGGAAAGCAATTAGGAGGATGTATTACTAACGTAGGTGAAGAGTGGCGAACAGTCAGACTGGGGAGAAAGAAATAATAATGAAATTGTGTGGTCAAGGGGTATAACAGGATAAGTAGGACTAGGATTATGAAAAAGAAAGGCAAAAAACACAGCCTGATAAGTGGGAGAATACATGTGTCATTTAAACAAAATGGGAAGTCAACAAAAGAAATGAGCTTCAGAATGATGTTAATATTGTCTTGAAAATGTTTTCTTTGAGTTTTAAGTCAAATGGAAATGTGATGAAATGCTAGTCAATAGTTAAGAAGGAAGCTTCACTAGAGGCAAAAAAAAAAAATGTAGAAAACTTTAACAGTTAATATCTGAATCTTTTCCTCACCCAAAATTAGATTTATTTATAAGGAAGTCAAAACCACTATTGTTTTTCATCTGTTTACAAATGTATCTGATATTTTAGGGATTTATATGGATAATCCTGAAACTTTTAACTGAAGGCTTGCTTACCTCCTCTGGATGTTTTATTCTAAGGTTACACTGGTTTGCATATACTTCAATAAGATACAGATTGTTGACATTGTACAAATATGCTAAAAATGGAGAGAACCCATTCTTGTTCTTGAGTTCTTGATCTGTCTGATATGCTTGTCAACAAGAGATAAAATATTTTTAAAATCTTCTTTCCTTGTCGTATAATTCCATGAAGGAGGAGAGTATTATCATACAACAGATAATGAGTTGGAAAATAAGAAAGCTAACCTTAGAAATTAAGGCTTAAAAAAAGAGTAGCTTGTGTTTAATGCCTCTGTAACTCGGCAAGAGGGACATAGAAGGCTTAATGAGACCCAACATGTGCTTAGAGGTGGATTTTTAGTTGATGTCTTGGGAGGTTCTGTAATCTAAGCTAAATGCTTAAAATCAATTAGTATATGTTAGACACAGAAATCTGTTTTTATCTCTCTATCTTATTTCTAGGACTTTCCATTCTCAAGAGCCTGAGAAACTAAAGCTTACCTTGATAACTTGTTATTTGTGTTAAGAGATAAGACTTTTGTAAAATGCAATTGTTTTTTAATGTCTCTTTTCCATACTAGGGTGTTGTATGTACTAGTCTTTCAGATTTTTTACTTTTGAAACTTTCTCAAATGGGAAATAATTCAAGAATAATGTAATATTTTGACTATATATATATATATATATATATATATATATATATATATATAATTATTGACTTTTTACAGAGAGAAAGGAAGAGGGATAGAGAGTTAGAAACATAGATGAGAGAGAAACATCAACCAGCTGCCTCCTGCACACTCCCCACTGGGGATGTGCCTGCAACCAAGGTACATGACCTTGACCCGAATCGAACCTGGGACCTTTCAGTCCGCCGGCCGATGCTCTTTCCATTGAGCCAAACTGGTTAAAGCTAGTTTTTTTGGTTTGTTGTTTGTTTGTTTTTTAATATTCACCCAAGTATATGTTGAGAGAGACAAGAGAGAGAGATACAGGTAAACATCAATGTTAGATTGCTTGCCTACCCACATGCGCCCTGACTTGGGATCTAACCTGAATCCTGGGTATGTGCCCTAACTCAGAATTGAACCTACCACCGTTCAGTGCATGAGATAATGCTCCAACCAACTGAGCCACACCTGCCAGGGCCTGGGGATGGTTTTTATTTATTTTTAATCAATCAAGTGTTTTAGAAAGAAATGAAACTGGGACATTCCAGACTGCCATCGAAATGTCACACTGCATCTCCATTTGTGTGTTAGCAAATCCCAGAGAACTGAGCCTTCCTATTCTTTGCAGCTCAGGCCAGTCACAACTGTGTTCTCCCTCTTCTTTTTCCTAACCAACCCTAGACTTCCAAAATCAGGAGCGGGCTGGAAAATTGCCTTGCAAGTGACTAATATGCCACACACGTATCCCATAGTTTATTTTTCATTATGGTCATCAAGCAGACTCTTCAAGGCAATGAACCTCTTGCAGCCCTGCATTCTGATGTCGGCTATGCTAATGTAGAAATAAACCAATGGGGAGAGGGGTAATGGCCCTCCAAGGCAGCTCACCCCATGCTTGAGGGCAAGGAGTTCTGCAAATACATGAACATGCTGAACAAGAGAACAAATAAGTAAATAAGAAAGAAAGGAGGAGGGGGAGAGAGAGAGAAGGATGAGGGAGAGAAAAATAGAAAGCAAAAGATGCAAGAAACTCAGTGGGACCATGATGAGCTAGCAGAGCCAGTCACATCTCCCAGATTTATTATACCCAAGAGCAATTCTGGCCCACTGGGAACATCACCAGAACATGGTGCATATTAACAAAATCAGTCAAGTCAGAGAAGACCACCTTGCTCTTTACAGTGTTTTTTATGTCCATTGATTTGTTTTAGCAGTGGGTAGGCAGAAGTTAGGATGGATAGAGACAAACAGCTTTATTAGAACAGTACTTTTTTTCCCCCTAGATGTTGTGGGGAATCAAAATACCTCTCAACTTTCTCATATTACCTGCATCATGAGATTGATTGATCTTCTTGATAGCAAATGAAAATAAAATGTAGAGAACTAGAGATACAGCAAGAATCAATGATGATGACATTAATTTTCTCTCTTATGTAGCCATTGTCATGTGAATATTCATGAAGTCTCAAAATATAGTTAGATTATAAATTCTACCTTTGAAGTTATCTACAATGTTTTCCATGAAAATGGAGAATACAACCACATTCAGAGCCAAACCCAGCTCATAAATCTGAGGCTTAGCTCTGCCAAGGAGGACCTGTTATAGTTCAATAGCATCTCCAACTTCCCAGGTGATAGCCTTTCCTTCACTCACATCCCAGTAAATGGCTAAGTCCTATCTATTTGTCTCCAAAACATCACTTGGTTTCATCTAGTTCCCCTGTTTCTACCATTCCCTCCTCAAGCTATACCACCATCTTTCTTCATCTTAATTACATTGACCTCTCCTATTTGATCTCTCTACTTCTACTGCATGTTTCTCCAATCCATTTCTTCTATAACCAACGATGACCAACACCTCACACAGTGCCTGACTGATAGGAGGCACTCAATCAATAGTTGTTTAGTCACTGAACGAGTCACTGATTGAAAAGATTTGATAAGCCTAGCAGGTACCAATATGGAACCTGCTCTTCAGAGCCAATGAGATTAAACCTTTTAATCAAACATTTCCAGGCCTTAATAAATCTCATGTACACATCATTTTGCTTTTTAAAAACAATATTGTTGCTTTTTCCAGGCACTCGCCACATCTTTTCTATCCAGCAAATGGCTTTTGAATACATATGCCTGTGGCTCCAAATTGATATAACACCTCTAGAAAGAAGAATAAGGAATTTGAAAATGATCTGTATCTATTTTCAAATTTTCCATTTTAAGAGCCAGTGTTTTTTGCTTATGTGCAATATGTTATATTATGACATATCTTACATGTTTTCAAAACCATCTAAGTAATTATATAAAAGGAGTTTTATGCCTAAAGTTATGTGTTATATTACCAGGAGCACTTTATAAGAAAGCAAGCATGGTCACAGACAAGAGCCTTTTTTGATCAGAGAAAAGTAAATTTGCTTCCTTAACAAATGTAAGTAAATAGAGAGAAAAACAGCTCTTAAGTGTTCCCAGTTTGTTATCCTAAGTTCTAATAAATATTTAGAATCCAAGAAGGATTGAGGAAATCTGTGAACCTATAGAGGCCTAGCATTGATTTTAACAAAGTAAAACCCATTAACTTGGCAAAGTTTTATACTTTATAATGACAGTTTTCTTTAAAGTAAGGACCACTAACCAAATGCCTTCAGAAAATGGTTGAATATATGCATTCCCCACCAAAATGCATGCAAATTATTTAAGTTCTAATGCCAAAACATGTCAAAAGATAGAATTAACTTGTAGCCTTCAATTTCAGATTCCTACGGTCAGAGACTTAACATATATACTTTTTCCCCTTGGGTACTCTGCTTGAAATTGAGCAATGAATGTTTTTGGATTCTCTTGTAATGTGTTTGTTTGGTTGCTTTTACATGTGGCATTATTTCTTGGGAAAGAAAAACAAGCCTGAGATAACATTATAAAGCACATTATGATGAATTCATTTGGTATCAGGATAACAGCAGTGATAATAATGAATCACTGTGGATGAGATAAACCCATCCAAAGGAAATTTCATTGCATTTTGATGTTGGGTAAATGTCTCATTTAAAAAATATGCTATTGTACATAATTTTCCTTCATTCATTGGTAGGAAGTTTACTTTAGAAAAGGAACTATTTCTCATTTTAAGAAGAATTATCATTATACTATATAATAAAGAGATGATATGCAAATTGACCATCACTCCAACACACAAGATGGCTGCCCCTATGTGGTCAAAGTTGGCCAGTCCCATGTGGACA
Organism: Pipistrellus hanaki; assembly: GCF_964339955.1. NCBI lineage: Eukaryota > Metazoa > Chordata > Mammalia > Chiroptera > Vespertilionidae > Pipistrellus > Pipistrellus hanaki. The sequence continues at coordinate 85,035,876 of NC_140524.1, forward strand.
CAAGATGGACCCCACAAGATGGTTGGCAGGGGAGGGCAGTTGGGAAGGACCAGGCCTGAAAGGGAGGACACTAGGGGGCAATCAGGCCTGCAGTGGAGTGCACTTAGGGGTGACCAGACTGGCTGAAGAGGGCAGTTGAAGGCAACCAAGCCTACAGGGGAGGGCAGTTCTGGGGAACCAGGCCTGCAGGGGTGGGCATTTGGGGGGGCAGGCCTGCAGGGAAGGGTAGTTAGAGGTGACCAGGCCAGCAGGGAGGGCAGTTAAGGGCAATTGGACTGACAGGGGAGCAGTTAGGCATCCATCAGGATGGCAGGGGAATGGTTAGGGGGTGATCAGGCTGGCAGGCAGGTGAGTGGTTGGGAGCTAGCAGTCCTGGATTGTGAGAGGGATCACAGATTGGAGAGGGTTCAGGCTGGGCTGAGGGACACCCCCCCCCTATACACGAATTTCATGCACTGGGCCTCTAGTTATTTTATAAATACCTATACAAAAAAGGGATGCTCAGTTCTCCCTGGGCTCTTATGTCTAGTAGAAGAGAAAATATTTAAGTTGAGCACTATAGATGAATAATGAGTTTGACTTGCAAAACTAAGCTAGTCAAGAAGTAGAAAGCCATTCAGTTTTACTAGAGTTGAAGTTTGAAATTGGGGGGTAGCAGAAGAGCAGGCTGCAAAGACCAGGAGAGTAAAGGCTCTTTAGACCTTCTCTGGTAGACTAATGTGAGGATTTCATCATGTAGTTAATGGGTAGGCATTATTCTTAATCTCATCCTGGACTTTTGATCATGGCCATTCCTCCTAACAACTTTCATTCTTTACTCAAAACTCACCATTTATCTAAGCCATTTTTTGCACTTTAAAAAAAATCCTTCCTATTTTTAAAATTTATTTTTATCGATTTCGGAGAGAAGGAGACAGGGAGAGATATATAAACATCAATAATGACAGAGAATCATCGATAGTCTACATCCTGCATACTCCCTATTGGAGATGGAGAGAGCAACCTAGGCAAGTGCCCTGACTGGAAATGGAATTGTGACCTCCTGCTTCCTGGGTCAACATTCAATAACTGAGCCATGCTGGCTGGGCAATCCTTTCTATTTTTAATACACTATTTTCCCACTCTTCCCTCTCTTACTTTTTTTTTAACTCCTAGATTTCCCAAATTTAAGCTGTCAATGGGATTCGTGTTATTACATTATTACATACAAGAGGCCCAGTGCACAGATTCATGCACCCTCTAGCAATCTGGGACCCCTTGGAGGGATATAATAGTGAACAAAGTGGCAGGTGGCCAGGGAGGAGCTTGAGTCCAGGTTGTGCACCACACTGACCCCGCTTATCCAGCCCCCAGTGTGCCTGCTGTCACCTGTAGCACTGCCATGGAGGCAGGAAAGGCTCGTGCCACCATCTGGTACCCATTGGTCAGGTAAGCAGTGCTCTGCTGTGGGAGTGCACTGACAACCAGGGGAAAGCTCCTGCATGGAGCATCTGCCACCTGGTGGTTGTTGTTCATCATAGTGACTAGTCTAAAAGTCACTTAGGGTTTTATATACTAGTATATTTTTACTTGCCCAGTGAGTAAGAGTCAATCATTAATGTGTTTCAAAATAAATATTGACAAAATTGTAATGAAATCACTACATTGTATTCTTGACACATCTACTTGTTCAATGAAGGGTTGTTTTCCTCTCTTATATTTCCCTCAGTTTTGATCTTTTCCCCCAATCACTTTTTCTCTCTTCTATTTTCCTAGTTTGCCTAGCTTAGGGGATATTTTGCCAAGTCTTCTTTGCCTACATAGCTTATCCAGTTTGTCACTGTACAGTGTCCCATAACTCCTTCTTAGCTTATTCTTCTTCTTCATTTGTCACATTTCATTTTCCATTTATTGTGTTTTCATGTAGTTTTAAAAGTTTATAAAATATACTTCTTATATTTCTACAATGTTTTCATATAAAATGTACTGGGTTCTTTTTCTTGCATTACTCCCTATATAAAATTCTTCCTTGCCTGTAATCTTTTCCTTCCCTCAATTTGACCAGACTTAAAAGACATAAATATGTTATTTTCTATCATTTATGAACATTTTACAATTTAAAAAGCATACAAGAAGTTGAGAATAATGATGTAACTCTAAAACATTCCCTACTTGATCACTAGCCTTCATATATCTCTTGTCTACCCTTTATTTAAGACTGTGTTCATTTTGTGCACCCTTGTCCCCTGAACCCCAGAAATTCTGATTTAGTCTTCTTATGATAGGATTCCAGGCTTTTATATTTTGAAAAAGCTCCCATGGGAGTCTAGAGTCTGATATGCAGTGCTTATTAAAAATGATGCTTTATATTTGAATCAAAACACAATAAGCTTTCTAACCATGATGAATAATTCAATAGATTTAATTATGATTTTCTCTCTGTCCAAAACTAAGACTAGATGTTAATTGCCAGAGCAATAGATAAGGATGTCTATGACAACAGAACATTAATATATCAAAGTTTTTACAGGTGATTATTAATTTGGTTCTTAAAATATTTGAAAGCTATAGAATTAAAATTAATTCATTTTTCACTAAGTGAATAAAGTTGATAGAGGTTTTACATTTAATTTTGTGAATCAAATTGTATCTTCTTCCAGGCTCAGAGGCTAACTGTAAAAGACCATGAACAAATTTTTACTTCCTGTTTTGATCCATTATTTTGCTATCTTACATTTTATTGCTGAAAACACTCCTTAAGTAGATCACATACTGTAAATACTGCTCCTGATTGCAAAACCTTCTCACACAAATACAATAGACTAATGAGCTTTTTTTCTCACAAACTTAAAAATCTGATTACCCTGATTTAGGACTCTATATAAATGAGACTGAGATATAACAATTTTAAATTATTGCTTTATTATTAGCTATTCAGTTCTCTATTATCTGGGAAATAGAAATAACAAAGCTTTTGTTGATTCTATAAGTAAAGGAACAAAATAAAAAATACAAAGGAGCCAGCTGGTGTAGCTTCATGGTTAAGCATAATCCTATGAACAGTAAGGTCACAGATAGGTCACAGTTGGGTCTATTCCAAGTCAGGACATATGTCTGGGTTGTGTCTTGATCCCTGGTGGAGGGTGTGCAAGAGGCAGCCTATCAAAGATTATTTCTCATCATTGAGGTTTCTAATTCTTTATCCCTCTCCTTTCCTCTCAGAAATCAATAAACATATATTTTAAAAACATTTACAAAGAAAAATGTCTTAGATAAAAATTCCCAAGCAGCTTTAGTTTATAGCATCATAAGCCAGCAATAGGAATTCTTTGATTACTTAACAAAGATTGGAAGGCATTTACTCTATCATATTACTGCTCAATCTATTGTTCCCAGAGCTGCAATGTGGGCATCCCCTGAAGCTTGTTAGAAACAGAGAATTGGGGCCCTCCACCGATCTACTGAATCGGAATTCGCAGTTTAAAAAGATCTCTAGAAGATTCTTGTACATGTTCAAGTTTGAGATGCACTTCTATAGCATATCTAATAGGTGCTCCATTCATTTTTAATAAGTATAATTGTGGATGATGGATACCATTGGGGGTAGAAATTAGAGTCACAATATTCCCCCCCTATGTTTTAGGCAAAGATTTCCCCATTTCAGTAGTCATTCATGATTGCATGATTCAGCTAGTTTCCAAACCCTGGTAATTTTTGCTTTAACAGTTCATGGTACCTCTAGCCTTTCCTTCCTGGTTTACTGTCAAAACTACCTCCTGGCCCAGCTGTATTGCCTATGTCCATGTATAGCCTAAATCCTGCCCCAGAAACACAGATCTTGCTCTCATGCTGCTGTACTTAAAATTTAAGTCATTTCTGGTGCCTTCCAATGAATTCTAAACTCTTTAATAAAAAGCAAAATCCTCTCTGGCCAGTCCCAGTATACACCCAGCACCACATCTATCCTTAAACTACCACCATCATATATTGATATAGAGCCAAGATGTATTTTCCTGGTCAGATCATGGAAATTGCATAACAGAGGCCTTGCCTTCAGCCATTTCTTCACCCCACTGACCTTCCAGGTGCCTAAGTCCTACTTAGTCTTTAAATTCCAAATTTCTTCCAAAGGTCTCTCCTCCTCCTCCTTCCACTAAGGTCACCCCCCTTCTGTCCAACATTGGACAACTTGCTAGCTAATATAACACATTAAGCTCTGCAATTGATTAGACAATGCCAAAAAAATCTTAGAAAATTGTACTTATTTCTTTGAATCTCTAGGATGCCCAGTGATAAGTATTAATACTAACTATACTCCAGTGATAATGAGACTGAACTCCATCCCTCCCTTCTCCTCTTCTTCTCCCTTTCTTTATAGATTCCTGCATTCATTCAACATATATTTATTGAAAACTATTATGTACCATGTATTGTACTAAGCATTAGGGATACAATCTTGAATAGGATACAATCTTTGACTTCAAGGAATTTATGGTGTAATAGTAACATAGACACAATTTGTTATAAAGGGGTGAATACCTATTAATAAAATTGAAGTCATGTGCAGCAATAGTCTGATAAGGTGGTAAAGAGTGAGATGTAAGCAATGGAGCAAAATCAACTGGTTGCAAGGAAATACCACATTTACTATAATATATCTCACGTACATTTTAGAGTATGATCAGGAAAGCTTATGAATAGTTCAATAACTATCAATATGTATAGTTTTATATTCTTTGTGAGATATTGTGTCCCTGGAATAATTGCTTTGTTATAACTTGTTACTGATTTTTCCCATATTTTAACTGCTAAAATTGTACTACCCAAAATTCTAGCATTTGAAATATTACACATTAGTAGAAAAAAAAAAAAACGAAACAAAAAAAACCCAAGAACTTTATGTGGAATTAGAGTCCAAGGGAGAATTGACCCAGTCTCAGAAGATAGGCATTCATTCATCTATTTGGCAAGTGTATTCTCAGATGTACTATGTATTTGGTATTGTCTCAAGGGACAAGGGAATATAAGAGTATTAGAAATATATCTATCAGAAAAGTGTTCTGCATACTGACTTTATACCATTAGCACATAAGGATTTGCAAGTACTTTAGATTTGGTTATCTCAAGTTCTCATATTATTTTGTTTTCCAAACTTCACATTAAATAATTGGTTATTTTAATTGCCTTACCAATTCTAAATTAATTTTTAAAAAACGCAGAATATCATTTTAATGCTAAAAACATTTTTAGGTACAGTTGGTTGTAATTGTCACTTTTTTGTTAATAGCCCCTTTTTTAATGGAACTATTTTTCTGACATATTTTAAAATTTCATTCAGTATAAAAAGTAGAAGATATTTAAGGTTGACACCATCAATGACTCATTAAAAATGTGCTGGTGGCTATAGATTATTTTTAAATTTAATGCTATACCTTAGGGTTTTATTGATAGGCTGCCCTTGAAAGCAATTATTTCTCTGTTTCATAATGCAAAATATATTGATAGGAACAGAACTTGAAATAATTTTCCTTCTAATACAGTAATGATTTCAGTTTAAGTATTTCTACAGACTTTTTTTTTATCTCTTAATACTGTGACTAAAGCATGTAGGTTCTTTTTCACCTCTTATATTGACTGTCACTAACAAATCCAAATACTTTTTTCACGTTAAATTTTACAACACTTCATAGACTATTAAACATGGAGCATCCTTCTGGGGACAAGAAATCGAATTTGCTCTTGAGAAGGTTTTCAACTAATTGATTTGTGGGACAATATAGCATCCTCTAGCTGACAAGCTTTACAAATATAAAAACTGGAGTTGAACTGAGAGAGCGCTTTTTTTTTACTAACCCATAAAAGGTGTCTTTTTGCCTTGTTTCCTTAGGATATAGCCGTGTCAGTTTCATAGAAAAATTTTCACATGGAGCTTTTTTATTTCTTCCTCTCCCAGCAGAACCACATGTGGTAGCACATTGTTTAATCTCTTCTCAAATAAAAGGACATGGGGCTTCATCTTTGTTTTGCCTCTTTGGTATCTTACAGGAACTCCAGGATGGCATCGGGCAGCGGCAAATTGCTGTCAGAGTATTGAATTCAATTGGGGAAGAGATAATTCAACAGTCCTCAAAAACAGATGCTGGTATTCTACAAGAAAAATTGGGCAGCCTGAATCTGCGGTGGCAGGAGGTCTGCAAACAGCTGGCAGAAAGAAGAAAGAGGTAAGGTGACAGATAAAATAAGAATTTTAAAATTTAGCAGAGCTATTTAAGCTGTCCTTTAAAAGAAAGATTTCCTGTAAGATTGTAACCAGGGTGAAAAGCACTAACAATAAGGAGTCTATCAACAGTTAATCAATAGCAACAATACATTTTTCTTTCTTTTTCTTATGTATTGAAATGTTTAGTGGTGGCTAGTTAAGTAGGAAGTGCTTTTCTGCTACTTTAAAGTTTCATGTTTGTTTTAAAAATCCCATGATAGTATAAATCTGAATTTATTCAGTATATTCAAACTTTAACAAGCTGAGGACTAATGCTTTTTAAAGGAAATGATAAAGTACTGTTTTGTAGCAAAGTTGCTCTTTGGCTAGATTTTTTAACAGCTACAAATGTGACTGGGTTGCTCAAAAACATGATAGTAATATTTACCTTTTCATTTCACTGCATTTGGTAGTACATTCTTGAAGAGGGACACGGGCCCCAAATTTTCAAATCTGAAGGGGAAAACACAATCTCCAAAAGGTTATTGTTGAATTCATTCATCATTTAACTTTCCCTTGGAATGCAATAGAAGCACAGAAAGTCAAATGCATGCTGCTGCAGTTGGAAGGCATAGATATTTTTATAAATGGGATTTTGTATTATGCTTCCAGTCGTTGGTATTCATGTTTCCTATTTCTTGAGGGCTGAGTTGGCCTTTATTTACCAAGTGAGACTATTGTTGTGAACAATACAAACCAGGTTCTATTGGCAGGTTCTTTCTTCCTACCTATTATTTACATAATAGTTGAAGTTTTAAAATGTATTTACTTATGAAATTGATTGGGGTGACATCAGTCAATATGAACATGTAGATTTTAGATGTGAGTTTCTATGTTACAAGGGGTGTATATCGCACCATATGCCCACCACCCAAATGGATTCTTAATAGTCAGAAAGCTAAAACAACTCATTGATAAACATTTTTGGTGAGGATTTATTAGAAAAGTTTTGGAATTGTGCCCATTATCTGCCCACCTGCTCTTGCCGCCTTTGTTCATGCTGCATAATTCAGAAAGTAGATAGAATTCATATTTCTGTACCAAAAGGATAAATAAGTTGACCTACACACACACACACACACACACACACACACACACACACACACATGCAAACAAATGTTGCTAAAGTTAAAAAATAATAACATCATCTAAAAACCATTTTATTTTAAATATTGGTTTAGAAAATATTATCATTTATATATTGATTACATAAAGACTGAATTTTTGTAGTTAAACTGCTTCCTTGAGAAAGTTATTACCTATTTCCTAAGTTGAAATCCTTCTAGTAAACACACAAATATCCCATTATTTAAATAACTGATATATTTACACTATGAACAAGTTTAAACTTGTATAATGTCAGTTTTGAACTAGACTCAATCTAGTTTGAAATAAAATGTTAAGAAATGAAAAGAACAACATAAACTGATGAACAAAAACAGACCCTTAGGGAAGCATCGATAAGACTGTCAAACCTCAGAGGGGAGGTAGGGAAAGGTGGGGGAAAGTGGGAGAAATCAACCAAAAGACTTGTATGCATGCATATAAGCCTAACCAGTGGTCATGGACAACAGGGGGGTGGGGGTTTACGTGGGGAGGGGTTGGGGATAGGAATGGGGGAATGAGGACTAATATGTGATACCTTAATCAATAAATAAATTTAAAAACGAACAATTGAATAACATGCTAAAAAATAAATATCTTGAATTCATAAAGTGGATTAAATTGATTGGAGGTTTATTTACTTTTAATAAAGTATTGTTTTATATATATATATATATATATATATATATATATATATATATATATAATTGAATTGATTGGGATGACACTGGTTAACAAATTTATATAGGTTTCATGTGCATAACTCTATAATACATCATATGTACACTGTATTGTGTGTTCAGTATCCCAAGTCAAGTCTCTGCCCATCACCATTTATCCTCCCTATACCCTCCTCCACCCTATTGCCCCTGGCAATCACTATCCTCTTGTCCATATCCATGAGTTTCTTTTTATTTTTCTTTCTTTTTTGTTCAATCCCTCCATACACCCCTATCCAGAATTCTCTATAGCTGTCAGCCTGCTCTCTATGAGTCTGTTTCTCACTTCTTAAATATTTATAGTATTTGGATAAAGTATATTAATATATTTTCAAAAAACTCTTTTTCACCTAAACTTTTAAAATCATGTTGTTATTAATTTATAAATGCAAATTAAAATTTGTACATGAAGATAGAGCAATGTATTTGTTTTACCAAATAAACTGTATAATTTTAGATCCTAAGTTTATAAGAAAGTAGTATATGCTGATTCTATTGGTAAATATTACACAAATTGTAGGTTAGTTAGTGCTAGGGATTTGGCTGTGAATTGGTTAGAAAAATTTCTCCCATTTAAACATATTTATAAAAAATATTGCTTTTTTTAATGCTTTTTTTTAAAAGTTAAGATCAGTTTCCTTTAGGTTTATTTTTTTAACTCAGCTTTTAAAGTTGTCAACTTCATGCTACACTTTAAAAATAAATGTTAGCATATTTAAATTTCCACTGAGATCAGTTTTGTAGCACACTTCCTCAGGATTTTTATATCGTTTTAATTTTGTGAAATGTGAAAAACTAGTAAAATATTAGTGCCATTCATATCTATATACACAGCTGTTTCCAAGCATCCAGTAGAAAAGAAAGAAAAATAAAATATTTTATAAATAATATGTTAACCTAGCAATTGTGAGAGGGCTGTAATCATGAAGCTATTGTTAATCAATGGCATGCTTTCAGTTCAACCCAAGCAGAAGTTTGAAGGAAATAGAAATTAATTTTTTTTGTCCAGGTGAAAAATAGATAATTATTCAAGTTGAAAACAGTATTATTAGTTTGCAGTGGACTATAAATACATCTATTGGAAATACTTAATATTTCTTAGTCCACATACACAATGAAAGAATGTGTAGAATTTAAGTAAAAAAATATACAAAAAGTATGTGTAGCATTGCAGCTACGTAATTTTAAACCTTTCTCCTTGAAAATGCAAGATATCAGAAATATGAGAACAAAATATTCAGAAAAATTCAAATTACAATAAATATCCATTAAAGTTAGTATAGTTGGAAGTAAATGAAGTATAAAGCAGAGTCAATTAACTACAATTTATGATATAATATCCACTGTTGCTTCAATTATGTAGCCAGGGAACTGAATAATGCCTATAGGTTTAAGCATTATTGTAATAAGTTTAATGATGGCTTAGCCTCCAAAATGGCCTTATAAATTATAAAGATGCAAATGAAAATATATAGGCCATAAAAGGAAATCATAGTTTTAAAAAAGCAAGCATGTATTTGACTATTTTTAAGCCCCAGTCCCTTGATTAAATTCAAGTGGTTACTATGAGCTTTAATTGGGGGGGTAGGGAGGGTGCAGGATTGCCTCTTTGTTTTCACTAACCTCTTAACTGAAATTGAGCATTCTCTTCCATTCTGAATGTAGGCAAGAAACTGAAGTAGTACTAGCAGTACCTGGGAAATCACAGATGTTTTCATATCTTATTAGACTTGGTACAGACATCTCAAAATATTGTTCATGCTTATCACTACTTCAAAATGGCAGTAGTTATTAGTTCCGCCACATGATCTTATTAATGTGTTTATAATAAGCAATCACTTGCATTAGTATACCACACATTTGTTTTTCTAATAGCTTATTAACTATATTTCAATATAATCATTATTCTTTGGAGTCCTAAGTATTTTGTATTATGGATTAACAAACATTATTCTGATGAGATTCAGGCTTTACCAGATTGCCAATGGGGTCCATAGCATGAAAATGATCTTAACTCTATCTAGTCATCTGATTGTCTACCCAGACCCCATTCTCATGTGCTATGGTTTTAGTCCTTTATATAGTACTGCAACCGTACTCATACACTCTTTTTTTTTCTGGAGTATTTCAGCAGATGTTTCAGTCAAGAGAATGTGAGTAGGCAGACCTTCGAGTGAGCAATGAATTGCTGACAACATAAGGAAGGGTATTTTACTTAAAATAATATCAGTTGACAAAACATTGAATAGAACAGGAAAGCTAGGTGATGGGCACTATCTCTACATTGAGTAATCTCTGAATCAAAATCTATTAGCAATAAAAGGTGATATCATGACACTATGTCTCCTCTTCCCTTTAGACAAATGTGATATTACTTTCCCTATTTCAGAGACAACGCAATTATTGTACTAATGTAGATTAAGGACTAGCAATTTTAATTTAAATGTTACCTGATCAAAAATATTTTGTTCAACTTTTTTTAGTGACAAATACCAAGCATATAGAAAAATAGAGGGAAAGTAGCAAAATGAATACCACAAAACCCATATATCCTCCTGTCCTCCAAATAAGCTTTTCCTTTTTCACTTTTCTACCTCCCTCATATCTGCCTTTTCCTAATCTAGGAAATAATACACACACACACACACACACACACACACACACACACACGTATTTTTTCTTGTTTCAACGTTTGCAAATAGATTATAAACATTCTTATATTTCATCCTAAATGCATCAGTTGAGAATAGTGGCGTGCTGTATACAACCATACTTATTTTTTTATGCTCAAGAACATTAAAAATAATATTATATTATTTCTTCATATCCTGCCCATATCCAAATTTCCCCATTGGTTCAAAAATGTCTTCGGGGTTTTTGTTTTGTTTTGTTTTAGCTTTTTATTGAACCAGCATCCTATCCTGTGCCATCCATTGCATTTGCTTTTGTAGCGGAGAAAAAAACAAGAACACTTTTTTCCCTCTACCATCTAAGGTTTAGTTTCAGAGACTGTATGTTAAACTGATGAAAAAAAAAACCCACCTTAATAAGAGAACAAGCATAAACATTTTATTTGATGTCCATATGTTTGTCTGTAATGAGGGACTTCATTGAAGTAAAAATCCCAAAGAGCTTATAGTAGTATACCATTTAAACATAGAACGGTAAGTTATAGGGACATGGCAAGACAAAAACAAACAAATGTTTGTTTGTTTTTTTCTGAAGTATAAAAGTAAACATTTATTTATGATGAGAAAATAACAAGAAATCACAATGTTTTCAAAGCTGACAAATAACAAAATCTGGAAAAAAGCATTACGTTTTCGTTAATTAAACATATTTATAGGACATTTTTACTACATTTTTTGCCACATTGTCTTTGAAGGCCTTTTCATATGAAATTTATGTTGTAGTATCGATATTATATTCCATAGAGAGGAAAAAATGCACTTTCTTCTAGCGTGATTAGATAAGATCTAATTGGTATAATTGACAGTTTATAAGACTCTTTAGTTTCATGGTTTTGTTTTAATCTTTATTGTTGAAACTATTACCTTTGACCCCATTGATCCCTTCTAGCCTGCCTCCATCCCCTGCCTCAAGCCTTCACCAACCTATTGTCTGTGTCCATGGGTTATGTATATATGCATACAAGGTCTTTGGTTGATTTCTTCCCACCCACCCTCCTCCACTTTCCTCTACAGTCTCTTTTATGCTTATACTAGAGGCCCAGTGCATGAAATTCATGCACTGGAGGGGTGTCCCTCAGCCTAGCCTAGGATCCCTTGGGGGATGTCCGACTGCTGGGTTAGGCCCTAAGCTGGCAGATGAACATCCCTCTCACAATCCAGGACTGCTGGCTCCCAACAGCGTGCCTGCCTGCCAGCCTGATAACTCCCTAACCACTCCCCTACCAGCCTGATTGATGCCTAACTGTTTCCCTGCCAGCCCAATTGCCTCCAACTGCCCTCCTCTGCAGGCCTGGTCACCCCCAACTGCCCTCCCCTGCAGGCCTGATCACCCACAACTACTCTCCCCTGCCAACCATCTTGTGGCAGCCAGTTTTGACCACATGGGTGTGGCCATCTTTGGCCACATGGGAGTAGCCATCTTGTGTTACCCTGTGAGGGTCAATTTGCATATTACCTCTTTATTATATAGTATGTCTCTAGACCTTTTTTGTTCATCAGTTGGTTTTCTAAGGGTGACATATCATAGGGATGTAAATGCAATATATGCAGAAACTAGTGGAAGATAAGGAATATTTCAGGCAGGGTTTTGTTGTTGTTGTTGTTGTTTTTAGTAAGGTTTGTTTATACAGATTCAAGGTAATGCTATTTCCAGTGATAAGTCATCCCCTGGTCCTGGTGCAGGAAAGGAGAGAAGGGATTAGTTTTAGGCAGAAACAGAGAGTAGTAGAGAGTTTTTCCTATGCCTGCTATTTTTCAGTTGCCTTCAGCTCAAAATGATCCTTATGATGAAGTAGGTTATATTGAGTGGCAATTCCTGATACCCTCCAAACATATTTATAGGACATTTTTACTACATTTTTTGCCACATTTTTTGCCAAATACCCTATTGTATTTCCCCAGTCTCTTTTATTCTAAAACAGCTCTGCCACCTTTTACTTTTTACTGATGCTAGTATTTGAAAGAGACCAGTACAATATCCTAAAAAAATAATAATCTCACCTTTCTGGATTTGTCTTATTTTTTTTCCTCCCTGATATAATTTAACTTATTCTCTATACTCTACATTTCTTATAAACTGAAAGTTGGGTATAGATGAGAATTGAAATTTTCAAGTCAAATGTTTTTAGCAAGAATACTTTATAGAGGATGCTACGCATTCCCTGTCACATCCAGAGATGCATAATATAAGGTAGTTCCACTTTAAATGCTGCCAGGTTTGATCATTTAGTTAAGGGGTTACTATCTGATCTTGAATTGTAACGTAACATTTTTTTTCTTTGAAATAAGTCATCTGATGGCTTTAATATCCATTGGTGATCCTTATCTATCTCACTTATTGCTTTGAGGGTTGCAAATGGTGATTTTCCTCATTCTGATATGATCCTGCAAATTGATTTCTTCTTGCACACACACACACACACACAAGATAATGTTTCTTTTTACTTCTCTTTGATGTCAACATGAACTTATGTATTCTTATATATTCAATATGTTTTAATGAATTATAGTCATTAGTCTTGTTGATGCTCATCTTTACCAAATTTGACCAGTAGCAGTTCCTTGGAACTTCCTATTTTAATGTCCCAGGCTATACTTTTCCTGCCCCAGGTTTGGAATCAACAATTTCTCCAAGGGCCTTTGGTTTCTTTGGAAAGGAATGGTATATAGAAACTGAGATATGGATAGTAACCCTTTCTCAATGGAACACTGCCACCTTTCTTTGCAAGCAGTCTTAGGGGGGAAATGTTTTCACATTACTTTCGTAAGAAAGTAAAAATATCTTTCATATACATTCAAGTTCGCAGTAAATCTAGACATATTTAAAAGTCCTTGTGTGTAAGACTTATGTAAAATCAGTAAGATTTTTAAAATATATTTTTATTGATTTCAGGGAGAGGGAGAGAGAGATAGAAGCATCAATGATGAAAGGGAATAATTGTTCATCTGCCTCCTGCATTCCCCACAATGAATTGAGCCTGCAATCTGGACATGTGCCCAGACAGGGAATTGAACCATGACCTCCCAGTTAATAGGTCAATGGTCAACCACTGAGCCAGTCTGGCAAAATAGGTAACTTCTTATTCATTTCAATGCTTCTACTTCTGAATTTTTGAACAGAAGTTTATCTGTATATAATAAATGCTAGCTTGCCAAGCAAATTAATGGTGTAAATAACCTAATGGGATGTATTCCTAAAAGTACTTAAGGGAAGAAATTGTTTTTTAAAAACCTTAGCTCATTGTTTGCATGCAAATGGATGCTGTTAATTAGAAATGAGCCTTATCTAATTCATTGAAGTAGGCCTAGTAGGACCTCTTCTTGAAAATCTACATTAGCAATTCATATTACTCTATGCATTCTTTGTAAGACAACTGTTTCCTCTTGTCATCTTTAATTTTAGCTCCTCACTAATTCAGATTCCCCTAACAAAATTGCCTTCAGTGTAGCACCTCTGTTTTATACAAAATGAAAACAAAAAACTGTAATGTAATTCAAAAGGCTCTTCACAGTGTGTGCCATCTTTTAAAATGTACCCAGAATATCCAAGTAAACCAGTGCTAAAGCCTTCTTACACATTCACAGTGCCTCTAGGATCTTTTCAGCCCAAACAACAGTCTACTTGCTCTGTACCTGAACTTCCCTAGTTTCTCACCACAGGTTTTGTTTGACCCTGACTCTCTTTTCACTCAGACCTGAGTTTACAGGCTGAGTGCCCACAAGCTGAATCCATCTTGGAAAGCATGTGATGTTTTTACCTAGGTACTGTTTTAAAGTAATTGGCAGAATTTAAAAATTGAGAGGCTGTTAGGGTTGCTGAAGAAGGGACACACAAGACCGAAGTGGTAAGGGATTATAAATTTATTAGGCCATCTGGATACCAGATGGGCTGATCCCCAAAACGGTGCCAACACCCAAAGATGGGGAGTCAGAGCTTTTTAAAGAACTCTAGATTGGCATTTTTTTTCTGGGCAGAGAATTATCTGTATAGGTCCGGATTCTAGAAAAGTCTGGAGAGGAGAGATAATAGTCTTAGCAAGTGGAATGTGGTCTAAGCAAATGGAATATCCATTGTGAAGTGGCCTAAAGGTCAGTTCCCAGGGGAGGGGGTATCTATTTAATTATTTGATCAGACCTAATGGAGGCTCCATATTTTTATTTTATTTTAAATATATTTTATTGAGTTTTTATAGAGAGGAAAGGAGAGGGATAGATAATTAGAAACATCAATGAGAGAGAGACATCGACCAGCTGCCCCCTGCACACCCCCTACTGGGGATGTACTCGCAACCAAAGTACATGCCCTTGACCCGAATCGAACCTGGGACCTTTTAGCCCGCAGGCTGACTTTCTATGCACTGAGGCAAACTGGTTTCGGCAAGGCTCCATATTTTTAAATAATATGTAGTTCTGTCTCCATCTGAAAACTTAGATCTGTCTACTAGGCACTCATTCTCGCATTCTTTCAGGGCATTATCGGCTACAATTGAGTAACAGATGTTTCAGACTCTTGCTACTCAAAGTGTTGTCTCTGGACCAATGCACAGACATCACCTGGGAGTTACTGAGAAATGCACATCTAATAAATCATAGTCAGCGTTCTAACAAGATTCCCCAGTGATTCATGTGCACATTAAAGTTTGAGAAGCACAGGCTTGGGCAAGCAAGCTTTCTTTTCAGTTTGCCAAATCTGTTCCAACCTCAGTCATTTATATTGATTTCTTTCCCATAGAGTAGACTTTATAATATTTCATATATACCCTTGTATAAGATGATGGTAATGTTGGTAGTGAAAGCACTTAATATTACTAGGCAGGATTATAAGCGCTTGACATAGCTCATATGATCTTCATGAAAAATCTATTTTTATTTTTATTTTTACAGGAGGGAAATTGGGGCAAAGACTGCTTAAGTTCTTTTCCCAAGATCAAATGACTAGCAAGTGTTGAACCAGGATGTGAACCTAAATAGCCTGACCTCAGTGTCCTTACTCTAGATATAATTTTGCATTACTTATCTTACCTTTGATCTTTAGTATTCTTTAGTATACACTTCCAGTTTCTGCCCAGAAGCCCTTCACTTTCCAATCCCATCCCCTTAGCTTGCCATGTTTGGTAGCAAGGAAATAGGACATAGACTGTATCCTGACCCATCTTTCCAACCATAATATACTGAGCTATCTGTCCAGCCATGTTACCTGTCATTTGCACTATTTTAGCTTGTGTCTCCAGCATAAAATGACTTGAAGTTTTCGGACCTCTAGCTTTTGTAAATACTATTTACTTTTTGAAGTTGGATGCCTCCCACCTTATTTTTCTCGCAAAATCCTACCCATCCTCCAAAACCAACATAAGTGCTATTTTCTCAATGACTGTTACCTGGCCTTTTTATGTAAAAGTTTCTTAAGTTCATCTTGCTTATTTTTAGAACACTCATATAACACCTAATAGGTCTATCGTGTATCATACCTACATATGTTTTATTTTCTCCAGCAAGAGTAAAAGTTTTGCCCAGCCAGTGTTATTTGGTGGTTGAGTATCAACCCGTAAACCACGAGGTCAAGGTTTGATTTCTGGTCATAGCACATGCCTGGGTTGTGGACTCAATCCCCAGATGGGGATGCTCAGGAGGCAGCTGATCAATGATTCTCTTTCCTCCTTTCCTCTCATTGAAATCAATAAAAACATATTTTAAAAGAGTAAAATCTTTATGAAGGCCAAGGCAATATCTTATTCTCATCTCTAGAAACCCACAATACTTAGTAGAAAATCTAATACATTATAGATGACCAAAAAGTATCTTCTTAATTTTAATAGTAAAAAAAAAAAAAAAGTTTATTCATGCTAAACTAAATATTTACATTTTTATACTTGACATTGTTACATAGGTTAAAAGGATATCTACAGAACCAGAATCATTTTTAATTTATCTCTATTATTGAAAATATTACAAATGTCCCATTTCCCCCATTGATTTCCTCCACTCTACTCCCACCCCTTCCTTGCCTAGGCCTTTACCACATTATTATCTGTGTCTATGGATTATGCATATATGCATATAAGAGCCCAAACCATTTTTAAATGTTTTTGTAATAATATCACATTTCCATGAATATGATTTTTAATTGTAGAAATTTGGCTTGATCAATTCTAAACTTAAAACACAGAAAAGGTAGGGTTAATAATATATATTTATGTGTTCTCCAGAATTTAATAATCTCAAAACATAAATGGCTTCAATTTCCATAACTATTTACACTAAAAAGAAGCTCTTTGAATTAAACATTTTGTACATTTGTTTACCTTAGTTTTATTATATCACAATTAATAAATTCTAAGTGAATGGAGTAGGAATTAATCTTGAAACTAGGTATTTTAACCTCATCTAACTTAAAACTACAAGATGTTTTAGACATTATCTATGTCATCAAAGAGCTATTTGTTAGATTGATCAGAGAGGATCATACAGATATTATTTTCCATAGTTATCTGTAGAAAAGATGGTCTCTCCCCATCTGTTCTCTGATGACTCTTGTAAAGCTTTCAAGGTCATTCATAAATTCTTCATCAAAAGACTAGGAAAAATTAGCTTCTTAGTTAATTTTTTGTGTCATATTTCATTCTTTGAAACTTGAGAAGTTGTAATGAATTTGACTAACTAGAGCCAAACGTGCTGCCATATTTGCTGGTACTGACAATATCACTATCTATAGATATAGAAGTGAATGCACTTCATTCATAGCCTTCCATTATCGTTTATGGGCCTGGGTAAGTAGGAGTTAGAGAGAGTGTCTTAGGGAGGATGATCTCTCAGATTGGGCTTGAAGGATGACATGAGTCAAATGAAAAAGCATGAGCATGCCACAGAGAGAAAGTGACATGACAAAAATCAATGAAACAAGAAAAAGATGTCTACATTGCATGACTACATGGAGTGCAGTGTAGAGAAAGTCCTCCTAAATCTCCATTTACTTTTAATCATCTAATTATCCTCAGCTCTTTATTCTATACTAGAGACCCAGTGTAGGAAATTCGTGCATAGGGAGGAGGGGGTCCCCTCAGCCCAGCCTGCACCCTCTCCAATCTGGGACATCCCTCTCACAATTCAGGACCACTGGCTCCTAACCGCTCTCCTGCCTGCCTACCTGATCACCCCTAACTGACCCTCCCACCAGCCTAATAAACCCAAATCACTACTGCCTTCCAGGCTGATCACCCCCAAATGCCCCCTGTGCTGTCCTGGTCGCCCCCAACTGCCCCTCTTCCAACTGGTCTGGTCGCCCCTAACTGCCCCCCCACACACTGCTCATTGGCCAAGTCGTCCCTAACTGCCCCCTCACTGACCTAGTTGCCCTACACAGCCTGCTGATCAGTCCTTTGGTCATCCCTCACTAACCCCCCTGCCGGCCTAGTCGCTCCACGCAGCCTGCTGGTCAGTCCTTTGAGCATCCCTCATTAACCCTGCTGCTGGCCTGGTCAACCCATGCATCCTGCTGGTCAGTCCATTGGTTGTCCATCACTAACCCCCCTGCCAGCCTGGTTGCCCCACATTTTCCAAGTAGCTTTTCTGAAATCACATACCTTTCCTCCCACCATTTGAGCATATGGTTTCCAAGAATCAACATTGTGTTGTTCCCACCCTGTTTATGCAAGTTATACTTGTTTTTTTGTAATTTTTATTTAATTAAGTATCACATAAGCTAATAATTAGGTATGCAAAAAGAATTTTTATTTCAATGAAAAGTA
Source organism: Pipistrellus hanaki (assembly GCF_964339955.1). Taxonomy (NCBI): domain Eukaryota; kingdom Metazoa; phylum Chordata; class Mammalia; order Chiroptera; family Vespertilionidae; genus Pipistrellus; species Pipistrellus hanaki. The sequence goes on from NC_140524.1 coordinate 85,054,372, forward strand.
GAATGCTTTAGAAGACTTGAAAAAATTGATTAGCCAAAAAAAAAAAAAAAAGAAAAGAAAAAGAAAAGAAAAAAAAGCTATACAATTATATACAGATGAGGTAGCTATTCAAGATTGGAGGTAGGAGGTAGATGGAAATCATAAAAATCTGGCAGGTTGCGGAGGCCGGTTTGGCTCAGTGGATAGTGCGTCAGTCTGTGGACTCAAGGGCCCGGGTTCAATTTTTAGTTAAGGGCATGTGCCTTGGTTGCAGGCACATCCCCGGTGGGGGGTGTGCAGGAGGCGGCTGATTGATGTTTTTCTCTCATCAATGTTTCTGACTTTCTATCCCTCTCCCTTCCTCTCTGTAAAAATATCAATTATATATATATATATATATATATATATATATATATATATATATATATATATATATTTTAAAATCTGGCAGAATTTTGTATTTAGATTCTTTCTAATGTCTCTAAATCTTCCTCTGCTTTAAATAAACCAAAATTAAAGTCATAGATGAATAGATAATAAAATGTAGGAGTGTTTTGTACAAAAAAAGAATGCACTAAACTTCATTCAGTAGATCCTTACACCAGGAAAAGTCTTGTAACCCATACCAAATAAATTGTGAATTAATGGCCATTTGTACACTTTTAGAGAATATAAAATGTTTAAATATGTGTAAATAACAAGCAATCCTTCCAATTTAACTATATATTTTTCTAAAAACTGCTTATCTACTCATCCTAATCAAGTTTAATGTTAGAATTACAAACTGTCATTCTACTAAAGAGGAACACAACATCCATAGGTTAATAGACCATCTTTGTCCACAAAGGAAAACACAAAATCCTGAATAAAAATGTGTTGGTCACTTTATTGATTCCTTCCTCGGCTTTAGTATAACTAAAGGATACCTTAGTATCCTTTATGTGTCCTAGGCTATGCTTATGTTCCTTTAACAAATCTCTTCTGTTTTACTAATTCTGAATTGTCATAATTTGGCCATTAATATAAAACTGAAGTTATAATAATGTGCTTTCCCCCCATATCAGTTATTAATAATTTAAAATATTTATCTGTTTTTCTCTACTATGATAAATATGTTTATTAATCCCTTCTAAAATTGAAAACACTACATATGTGTGAGCTGCTGCTGGTATAATAATGATTTACTTACTATTATGTTAGTGAATGTATAATAATCTCATTTTTGGCAGAAGGCTTTATGTCTTATTTCACAGGAACCTTGTCCCACTTAATTATTCTCTCTCTCCCGAATGCACATAAGCACAAGTATCTCCTCATCCTTTCACTACTGGTTTTCTATCCCTAACCCAGTAAATATTTGCAGCTCTTAACTTTTAAAACATTTTTATTAATTTCAGAGAGGAAGGGAGAGGGAGGGAGTGATAAAAACATCAATGATGAGAGAGAATCATTGATCAGCTGCCTCCTGCTTGTCTCCCTCACCCCCACTGGGGATCGAGCCACAACCAGGGCATATGTCCTGACCAGGAATCGAACCATGATCTCCTGGTTCATAGGTTGGCACTCAACCACTGAGCCACGAAGGTCGGGCTTCAGCTCTCATTTAAAAAATAAATTATAAATTCCTCTGATGTAATGTGCTCCACTGTACTTGTCAGGGTTTTTAGCTGTGAATAACATAATCTAGTTCTGTTTACTATAAGCAGAAATCAACTTTTTGAGAAGTGTAAAGACCCATTTCCATTCCCAAATAAAAGACTAGAATAGCAATTCAAAAATGAACAGGAACTAAGAGAAGGCTCAGATCCAAGAACTATAGACCTATTCAAACCCTATATCTGCATGCTGCCATGGACCACTCCACCATGCAGGTGGGGGCTGAAGAATGCCACTGCTATTAGAAAGAATTCTAAATGGCCCCTTGCATTTCTCTGTCACTCATTCCAGGTTCAATAACTGAACTTCTGCCATAAGATCCCATACTGATCTTGGAAACTCCCCAATATGAACATGCAGAATATTCAGATTCTGAGCAGCCAAATTTGAGAAAGCTCTCTTACTTCCGCTTCCTAGTTATTTCCCCATTTTACTATCTTCATAGTTACTACATGTTCTCTCTTATCTTTCTCTTTTTTATGCTCTTGGTCCCTGCCACTGCTCTGATAATCACCTTTGCCAAGGTCATCAATGATCTCCTGTAATTAAAGCCACTGGAAACACCTTAGTTTTACTGGAGGACACTTGGCATTAACTGTCTACTTTCTATCTTAGCACTTTGTCCTACCTTGTATTCCATGTCATTAATTTCAGGTGATGTTATTCCTACCTTTATACATAATTTATTTCTCTTTTTATTGCACTCCTTCTTTCACATGTTCCTTAAATACTGATGCTTCTGAGGGACCTTCCCTCAACCCTATCCTCTTTTCATTCTGTACACTTTCCCTGGTTGTTATCCATAGCCACAGATGTTAGTTCTCACTCTGTCAATTAGAATCAAGTTCACAGAGGTAAACCATCAAACAGAAATACAGCAGCTAAAACAAGATGGAAATGTAGCCATCTGTAATGCAAAAGGAATATACAACTAGGTAGGGTAATATTAATATAATTACTCTATTAAATTGTAGACTCAGGTTCCTTCTGTCTCAGAAATCTACTATCTCTGAGTGTGGCCCTTACCCTCATGATCCATGATGACTCTTAGCACTCCAACTATCACATTTGCTTTTCAGACTGCAGTATTGGGAAGGGGAGAAATTTGGAATGCCTTTATTCTTTTAAGGGGACTGTATGGGAAGTTCACACAATACTTTTGCTTACATCACATTGAGCAGAATTGCTTCTCATAACCATACCAACCTGTAATAGACATTGGAGAATATAGTCTCTGAGCCAGACATAAATATCTGGCTACTGTTACAGAAAGGAAGAGAAGGATAAATCATAGAGTATGCAGATATGTAGTCTCTGAAACAAATCACCTATTTCAGTTTGGATCCAAATCTAATATTCAGTCTAATATAAAGCTCCAGATTAGACCTACATATCTACTCTCCAATGGAACATCTCCTCTTTTATGTCTGGAAGCCACCTCAAAATCAGAACATCTAACACCGAATACATTCTGTTCCTCCACAAAATATATGAGTAATAACACTGTCTGTTACTTGTTCAAGCTAGAAAATTAAAAGTTATAAGATTTAATATTGACACTAAGTTTTATGTGTTTATTCTATAACATAATCTTTGTTAATAGTTTATAAATGTTTTCTCCCTTAATCATGACAACAACTCAGTTTTTAATGCCCATCCTCTCACCTGATTCCATGAGATGGTAAGCAAAGGATGGCAGTATTATGATGTCCATTTTACAAATTATCAAATTACTCAGAAAAATAAAAATATTTTATTAAGGCTAATAAAAGTTTAAAAAAAAAAAAGGACCAGGAACTAAAAGTCAGTGATTCTGACCACAAATCTGTGCCTTTTCCATCCTATGTAATTAAATAATAATATGCAAAATGACCCTATGGTGGAACAGCCGGTCACTATGACAAGCACTGACTACCAGGGGGCAGATGCTCAACACAGGAGTTTCTACCTGGTGGTCAGTGTGCTTCCACAGGAGGAGCTCTGCTCAGCCACAGCTGGCTGAGGGCTGCAAGAGCAGCGGCAATGATGGGAGCCTCTCCTGCCTCTGTGACAGCACTAAGCTGTCTGATTGTGGCTTAGGCCCACTCCCTGTCAGTCAGACATCCCCCAAGCGCTCGTAGACTGCCAGAGGGATGTCTGGCTGCCATCTTAGGCTCAATCACCTGGGGAGCAGGCCTGAGCTGGAAGGTGGACATCCCCTAAGGTGCCCTAGCCTGTGAGAGGGAACAGGCCAGACTGAGGGACCAAAATCCCTGAATGCATGAATTTTCATGCACCGGGCCTCTAGTTATGATCATATTTGTCTATGTGAACAAAACAGCTAATAAAAATAAACAGGGATGAGACAAATTAACAAGGGAGGGTTCCCCTCTACCTTTTACCACCTCTCCCTCAGCTAAGAGAGAGAGAGAGAGAGAGAGAGAGAGAGAGAGAGAGAGAGAGAGAGAGAGAGAGAGACTCAAGCCTGTATCTTCTCAGATTTGTGCTTCCTCCAATATCTAAAGATAATAGTATCTTTGATGGATTTATGACTTTTTAATGGTGTTATATTTGGAAAATAAGTAAAGAAAGAAGACGAGAGAAGACTATGTAAAGGGAAAGTAACAAGAGAGACAAAATTGATTTATAACTAAAAAGGACAGGGGAATCCTTGAATGTGGGTATGGTTTGTGGAGGGTTTCAGAAATTGAATGATTCTAAAGCAGTTGATGGATATAAAAGAATGAATATAGAGAACTTTCTGGAAAGTTGTTTAACCTGCGAATTGGTGCCCTCATTGATAAAGAAAATGTGAATTAAGATTAGAATTATTTTTCAATGATCTTTTGTTGATAGACTGGGTTTCTTTGGATATATAACTGTGTGAAGAATATGGGTCATGAGGACCCCTGCATTTTATTAGGATTACATGTGAGAGAAAAAAAACCTCTACCTTTATGAACTAAGGTAATGATGTTCTAATTGATCAGATCTATCCATAACAAAAATAGCTTGCTTCTCCTACTGGTTTATTTGGTATTTTCTTGCCAATTAATTTTTCACTGGACAGTGGAATGTAAAAGTTAATTAAGACTTCAGGTTAGCCGAAACCGGTTTGGCTCAGTGGATAGAGCATCGCCCTGTGGACTAAAGGCTTCCAGGTTCGATTCCAGTCAAGGACATACACATTGGTTGTGGGCACATCCTCAGTAGGGGTTGTGCAAGAGGCAGCTGATCGATGTTTCTCTCTCATCGATATTTCTAGCTTTCTATATCTCTCTCTTCCTCTCTGTAAAAACTCAATAAGATATATTAAAATTAAAAAAAAAGTCTTCAGGTTGGCCAATTAAATAAACCTGCTAACTAAATGTTGAACAATAATTACCATTTTCACTTGTATTGATTACCTTTGGAAGTAAATAGCATGGCACTTTTGTGTTTATATTTCTTACGTTGCTCTTTTATTTGTCAAGTTACTTAAATTATGTGAGCCTCACTGTGCAAAGCAATATGGAGTTTCCTCAAAAAATTTAGGATGGAACTCCCACTTGATCCAGTAATTCCACTTTTAGGAATATATCCCAAGAAATCAAAAACACCAATCTGAAAGGATATATGTTCCCCTATACTCATAGCAGCACAATTTATAATAGCTGGGATTTGTAAACAGCCTTTGTGCCCATCAGCAGATGAGTGGATTAAAAAACAGTGGTACATCTACACAATGGAATACTACACTGCTATAAAAAAGAAATAACTCTTAACATTTTCAACAGCATGGATAGACCTGGAAAGCATTATGGTAAGCAAAATAAACCAGTCGGAGACAGATAAATATCACATGATCTCACTTATTTGTGAAATATAATAAACAAAAATAGATCCAGAGACACATAAGCATGGAACAGACTGTCAAACCTCAGAGCGAAGGGAAGACAGGATAGGATGGGAGGCAGGGGGGTAAGAGATCAACCAAAGGACTTGTATATATGCATATAAGCAAAACCAATGGACACAGAGAGTAGGGGGATGAGAGTGGGTATGTGCTGGGGGTGGGTGGTGGGAATGGCTCAGGAGAGGTCAATTGGGGGGGGAAAGGAGACATATGTGCTATTTTAAACAATAAAGAATTTAAATTTTAAACAGTAAGGACAATAATACATATGTTGTAGGGTTGTTAGAGGGGTTAGAAATACAGGTAGTCCTCAGCTTACATTGGAGATCTGTTCTTATGGCATGAGGTAACTCAATTTTCTCTGTAAGCCAGAACCTACCTACTTATATCACTCACATGGAGCACATATACAGCAGTAATGAGGTGAAATAGTAAAAAAAAAATTAAAGAAAGATAATTCCTGACCTTGCTGTAAATAAATAGTAAAAATCAAAATAAAAAAATAAAATAAAAAAAAACCCATAAAGCACATATGTGAGTACATCAAAATGATGGAACTTTTATTTTATAAATACTGTAAATGTAAGATGGTGATGTATCCACAAAACAACTTAAGTTGAGTTCAAAGTAACCTGAGGATTGCCTGTAATGTAAATAAATTATCTAGCCCTGTGCCTTACGCATGAGTAGGTATTAGACATTAGTCTCTGCATATTAATGTTTCTCTCTCTTTCTCCATCTCACTTCCTCCCTCTCTAAAAAATCAATAAAAACATTTAAAATAATAAGTCTCTCATAATAGGACTTATTGGGCAAAGTATTTTATGACTCTGGAAATCATTCAAAGGCATATACCTAATTGGAAAGTGGTTATATATGGAAAACTATTGAACTTTGAATAAGAACTATGGAGAGCTGTGGATTTTTTTTCCCCCTGGGAGTGTTGCCACACCCTCCAATTGGTCAAAATAGTGGTGATATCAACATAGTGTAAACATATGAAAACCAGCAGTTTCACTGCCAGAAGGGCTGACTTTATTTGGAGCCAAAAATGTCAAATCCCATGCACAGTAGTGTCAGTAAAAGTAGAGATCTATCAACTCAGCTGGCCTAAAGTTTCTGTCTTGGTTGAGTCAAATACTTGACAAGAAGACTAGCTGGAAATTTGATTTATCAGGGATATACAAAAAAATGAGAACTTTGTAAGGGGCTTGGACAAGGTCTCCATATATTTGCTGTAGGATGAGTTAAAAATGACCTGAACTTTGCCAAAACCAGTTTGGCTCAGTAGATAGAGTGTCAGCCTGTGGACTGAAAGGTCCCAGGTTCGATTCCAGGAAAGGGCATGTACCTTGGTTGCTGGCACATCCCCAGTAGGGGGTGTGCAGGAGGCAGCTGATTGATGTTTCTAACTCTCTCTCTCTAATACATATATTTAAAATGGCCTGAACTTTGAATATAATCCCTAACACATGTACAGATATATTTTCAGAACTTAGAATTCTTACTGCTAGCCCAATGGTCGGCCAACTCATTAGTCAACAGAGCTAAATATCAACAGTACAATGATTGAAATTTCTTTTGAGAGCCAAATTTTTTTAACTTAAACTTTTTCTAATGACACTTCTTCAAAATAGACTCTCCCAGGCCATGGTACTTTTTTGGAAGAGACACGCTCAAGGGGCCAAAGAGCCTCATGTGGCTCATGAGCCACAGTTTGCTGACCATGGTGCTAACCAAGTATTTCCTAATGACAGCTAAGTTATGCTGACCTGTAAGACACTAGGCAGATTAAAAAAAAAAGGGGGGGGGAGGATATTAGCAGGATATTAGCACTAATGCACTGTGAGGAAACAATTTGGACATATTGTTTAGGCAAGTTAAAACATCTCTAACAGCAATCCTGAGATGTGGAGGGGAATCAGAATCTGAAGCTACTTCAATATAATAATTAAAATGTTGTTTTCCAGAAAAACATAGACCTAAAAAAAAATGTAACTGTGACCGGCACTCGGGAGAAGAAGCAGGGAAAGAAATTGACTCTGAGTCAGATGTTAGATTTAGCTTGTAGAGACATCAAAGTTCCTATTTTAAATATCCTCAAGAACTAAAGAATACCATTTTAAAATAATTAAAGGAAAGGATGATGACAAAGACAATGAATCAAGTCTATCAACAAAGATACACATTATTAAGAAAACAAATGAAAATTCTGGAATTGAAAAGTACCATAATTGAAATGAAAATTTCACTCAAGTGGCTCAAAACAGATTTTTAATGACAGGAGAAAGTATTAGTAAACTTGAGGATAAATAGAAACTGAACTATCTGAAGAATAGAAAGAAAATGAATGAAAAAGTATTAACAGGAATTCAGAGCCTGTTGGAAAATATTGAGTGTATTAATTTAGGTGTTTTGAGAGTCTCAGAAAGAAAAGAGATAGGAGCATAAAAATTACTTGAGAGAATATGGTCAAACACATCACAAATATCCTGAAGCTCAAGAAATCCCAAACAAAATAAACCCAAATGGATACCTAAAAACATTAGAGTCAAACTATTAAAATGCAACCATAAATCGAATAATCTTGAAAACAGCCAAAGAAAATAATTATCCTATACAAGAAAACATAATTTGATTAGCAGCTAACTTCTCATTATAAACAATGGAGGCCAGAGGCAGTGGAAAGACATATTCAAAGTGCTGAAAGAAAAAAAAATAAACTTCCAACCAAAATTGTAGATAAATTAAAACTATCCTTACAAAATGAAAGTAAATAAAGACTTTCTTAAACAAGAATCAGAATATTTCTTGCTAGCTGGCCTAACTTAAAGCAAAAACTAAAGTAATTCCTTCAGGCCAAAAGAAATGACATAATTGAGTTACTCAAATCTAAATGAATAAATAAAATGCAATAGCATTAGTATGTAGGTAAACATAAGAGATTATATAAATATAGATATATTTTAACTTCTTTAAGACATATGATTGCATAAAAATAATAAATATAAAACTGTATTTTTGTGTTATAACGTATGTACAGGGTGTCCCCCCAAAAATGTATATACACTTTAACAGCTGATAGCTCAATTTTGAAAATAAATGTATTTTAATAAACATTGCCTTTATAATTATTCAGTGGGCAGGTATACATTTTGGGGGACATGAAATAGATATGATATGAAGATAATAGCACAAAGGAGAAAGGAAAATGGAACTTATCAGAGCAAAGTTACCATATTTTACTAGAATTAAATAAAAAAAAGCTGGGTATTTCCAGCTTTATTGAGGTATGACTGACAAATGAATTGTGCATACTTAATATATGCAGTGTGGTATTTTGATATAAGAATACCTTGTGTAATTATTACTACAGTCAAACCAATTAGCATGTCCATCACTTCACATAGGTACTATTTTTATACATGTGGCAAGAACATTTAACATCTATTTTATTACAAATGTCAAGTGTATAATTATTAACTACTAGAGCCCTGGTGCACGAAATTCATGCAAAGAATGGGGGGGGCGGGGCAGGCTCAGCCTGGTCTGCATCCTCTTACAATCTGGGACCACTGGCTCCTAACTGCTTTCCTGCCTGCCTGTTCACCCCAAACTGCTCTCCTGCCTGAATGATCAACCCTAACCGCCTCTGCCTCATTCCCACCACTATGGCTTCATCTGGAATGGCATCTGGAAGGTAATTTAGCTGTCTGGTCTAATTAGCATATTATGCTTTTATTATTATAGACAGTCACCATGTTGCACATTAGATATCTAGACCTATAAATCTTATAAATTAAATTTTGTACTCTATTATCAACATCTCTCCAATTCCCTCACCCATCTCTCAGTTCCTGGCAACCATCATTTTCTTTCTGATTCTCCGAGTTCAACTTTTTTCTCTTTAGATTCTACATATTAGTGACATCATACAATAATTGTTTTCCTGTGCCTGGCTTATTTTACTTGTTTTACTTGTCCAAGTTCATCTATATTATCATAAATAGCATTATTGCTCTCTTTATTAAGGCTGAATAATATTCTCCTATACATATGCATACACTATATTTTCTTTGTTCATTAAAGCATTGATGGACACTTTTGTGTTTTAACTATCCTGTATAATAAAAGCGTAATATGCTAAGTGTCCAGTCCAGTTATCCATTCAACCAATCAAAGTGTAATATGCTAATGATATGCTAAAGCCACTCAATCACTAGCTGTAATGTACACTGATCACTAGGGGGCAGACACTCCAACTAGTAGGTTAGCTTGCTGCTGGGTCTGGCCAATCGATACTGAGTGAGATTGGCCAGACATGCCATGGAGCCCTCCTGCAGCCCCTCCCCAGATGGCCAACCTCCCACATCCCTCTCTGGTCCTGATTGTGCACTGGTGGTGTCCCTTGGCCTGGCCTGTGCCATATCATAATCCGGGACCCCTCGGGGATGTTCAAAGAGTCAGTTTTAGCCTGATCCCACAGGCATAAAAGGCTAATAAGCAAATCAACTGAACTGCAGAACAGCCAGTCGCTATGACATGCACTGACCACCAGGGGGCAGGCGCTCAATGCAGGAACTTCCCTCTGGTGAACAGTGCACTCCCACAAGGGAGGACCTCTCAACCAGAAGCTGGGCTCACGGCTGGCAAACATAGAAGTGGTGACATCAGTCAGACATCCCCTGAAGTCTTGAGGACTTCAAGAAGGCACAGGCTGGGCTGAGGGAGCCCCCCACCTGAGTGCATGAATTTTGTGCACCAGGCCTCAGTTGTTAATAATGAACATGAGAATTCAGACTTCTCTTTGAGATAATGGTTTTACTTCCTTTTGATATATACCCAAGAGTATAATTGCTGGATTATATGGTAGTTTTTAAAAATATATATTTTATTGGTTTTTTTATAGAGAGGAAGGGAGATGAATAGAGAGTTAGAAACATCGAGAGAGACATCAATCAGTAGGGGATGTGCCCTTGACCAGAATCAAACCTGGGACCCTTCAGTCTACAGGCTGATGCTCTATCCACTGAGCCAAACCGGGTTTGGGCATATTTAAATTATATTTAAATTTTATTTAAATATATTTAAAAACTTTTATTAAATTATATTTAAAAACTTCTGAGGAACCTTCACACTGTTTTCTATAATGCTATAATAATTTATATTCCCACTGACACCATACCTTTTTCTCCACACCCCTGTGAAACCTTCTAAAAGCTATTGTCTTTTTCATAATAGCTATTCTAGATGGAATGAATTAAATTAGTTTTGATATGAAATAGAATATGATAAATTAAGATTCATATGTAGTATTTAGAATGACTGCTAAGAAAATACATCTAAAATATAGTTTATAAAAAGAATTAAAATTGTACACTAAATATATTATATATATTTAATAAAAGAAGGTAGTAAAAAAAATAAAGGGACAAAAAAGACACATGGCACCAATAATAGCAAAATGCCATAAATAAACACAACTATATCAGTAGTTACATTAAATGTGAATGCATTAAACATTGCAGTTAAAATATGTTTCAGGCTATTAAAAATAAAAGACTTATCCAAATTCTTCCTCAAAGATAAATGCTTCAGAACCAAAGACAAATAATTTGAAAGTAAGAAAATAAAAAAAAGAGATATTCAAGAAAATAGTATTCATAAGAAAAGTGTAATGGTGATACTAATATCAGATAAAAAAAAAGACATTAAGATAAAACATGTTACTAGGGACAAAAAAAAGAATATTTATAATTAAAGAAGGACAATTCATCAAAAACATAACAATTTAAAATGTATATGTAATTTTAACAACAATAAACCCCCACATTTCCTGATGCATAAATTAACAGAATTCAAAGGAGAAATAGAAAATTCAACAACAATTACTGAAGACTTCATATACCACTCTGAATATTTGGTAGTATTACTATTTGGACAGAATATCAGCAATAATATAGATTTTCCCTAGCTAGTTTGGCTCAGTAGAGAGAGCGTTGGCCTGTGGACTGAAGGGATCCCAGTTCCTTTCTGGTCAAGGGTACATGCCTGGGTTACAAGCTTGATCCCCAGTGGGGGGGGGGGCATGCGGGAGGCAGCTAATGATTCTCTCATCATTGATGATTCTATCACTCCATCTCCTTTCCTCTCTGAAATCAATAAAAATATATTTAAAAAAATAAATGAATATATAAATAAATAAATAATATAGAAGACTTGACCAATACTGTCAACTAAATCTTATGTTTATATTGGGGTCGGCAACTAAGTAATTGCGGATTTTTTAAAAATCAAAGACAATTTTTTCATGGAACTAAATAACTTTATTCTGTAATGTATTGCCCATTTTGATCAATGACCTTTTGCCATCTTTCAGGCAGCATCATAATCCCACGTTCAAAAAACTTCTGGTTTTTATTAGCAAAAAACTGAATCAGGTACGATTTGACATCATCATCATTATTGAAATTTTTACCATTCAAGGAGTTTTGTAAAGATCGAAACAAAAAATAATCAGATGGTGCAAGGTCAGGACTATATGGTGGATGTGGCAAAACATCCCAACCAAGCTCCATTAATTTTTGCCGAGTGACCAAAGATGTGTGTGGCCTTGCATTGTCATGATGGAATACAACACCTTTTCGATTTGTCAATTCGGGCCGCTTTTCTTCAACTGCATTGTTTAATTTCGTTAGTTGTTCAATGTAGACATCAGAATTGATCGTTCGGTTGGGTGGTAAGAGTTCAAAGTAGACAATTCCTTTGTAATCCCACCAAACTGATAACACAACCTTCTTTTGATGAATATCAGCTTTTGATGTTGTTTGAGTTGGTTCACCTGGCCTGCTCCACGATCTTTTCCGCTTGATATTGTTGTAAACAACCCATTTTTCATCGCCAGTTATCAGTCATTTTAAAAATGGATCATTTTCATTACGTTTCTTTAGCAAATCGCAGCTGCTAATGCGTTGCGTTAACTGTGATTCTTTCAGTTCGTGAGGAACCCATGTATCGAGTTTTTGAACATAGCCAAGTTGTTTTAAGTGATTTTCAATGCATGTATGTGATACATGAAGCTTCTCTGCAATCTCACGTGTTGTACTGTGACAGTCCGAATTGATTATTGCTTTGATTAGGGCTCATCAACTTCAACTGGACGACCAGAGCGTTTTTCATCTTTGAGTGAAAAATCACCAGAACGAAATTTGGCAAACCAATTTTGACACTGCCGTTCTTTTAAGGCTTCGTCACCATAAACAGCACATAACTTTTTATGAGCTTGCGATGCGTTTTTCCCTTTGCGGAAATAAAAAAGCAAAATATGACGAAAATGTTCCTTTTGATTTTCCATTTTTCAACGAACGCCAAACGAAAACTACAAAACAGATCAAAAAACTTTTTTTACTGATTAACAGCTGAATAGCCAACTATCAAATAACAAAATGTGTTTTACATTTGTACTACGTCTGCAAACCTAAAAATTCAACTGAAGCCATATATGTGTGAAACCCGCAATTACTTAGGTGCCGACCCAATAGAATACACTACCAAATGGCAGCAAAATCCAGTCTTTTTGTTTGTTTATGCTTGATTGATTGATTAAGGTATTACATATGTATCCTTATCTCCCCATTGCGCCCCACCCTCCAGCTCATGCCCTCACCCCCCTCAAGTCTGTGTCCATTGGTTATACTTATATGCATGCATACAAGTCCTTTGGTTGATTTCTTCCCCTTACCCCCACCCTCCCATGCCTTCTCTTTGAGGTTTAATGGTCTGATCAATGCTTCTCTGTCTCTTGATCTGTTTTTGTTCCTCAGTTTATGTTGTTCATTATATTCCAGAAACGAATGAGATCATGTGATATTTATCTTTCTCTGACTGAGTTAATTCGTTTAGCATAATGTTCTCCAGTTCCATCCATGCTGTTGTGAATGGTAGGAGTTTCTTCCTTTTTACACAGCATAGTATTCCATTATGTAAATGTACCATAGTGTTTTTATCTACTCATCTGCTGATGGGCACTTAGGCTGTTTCCAAATATTAGCTATTATAAGTAGTGCTGCTATGAACATAGGGGTGCATATATCCTTTCTGATTGGTGTTTCTATCTATAGTTTCTTGGGATATATTCCTAGAATTGGGATCACTGGGTCAAATGGAGATCAATTTTTAGCATTTTGAGGAAACTCCATATTTTTCTCCACAGTGGCTACACTAGTCTGCATTCCCACCAGCAATGCATGAGAGTTCCTTTTTCTCTACCTCCTTGCCATTACTCGTTATTTGTTGATGATAGCCATTCTGACAGGTGTGAGATGGTACTCATTGTTGTTTTTATTTGCATCTCTCTGATGATTAGTGACTTTGAGCATGTTTTCATGTTTCTTGGCCTTCAGTACATCCTCTTTCGAAAAGGGTCTATTTAGGTCCTTTGCCCATTTTTTGATTGGATTGTTTATCTTCCTTTTGTTAAGTCTTATTCATGGATTGGTAGAATCAATATCATTAAAATGTCTATATTACCCAAAGAAATCTATAGATTCAATGAACTCCCCATTAAAATACCAACAGCATATTTCACAGACCTAGAACGAACTCTCCAAAAATTCATATGGAATAAAATAAGACACAGAATAGCTGCAGCAATCCTGAGAAAGAAGAACTAAGTAGGAGGTATCTCAATACCAGATATCAATCTATATTACAAGGCCACTGTTCTCAATACTACCTGGTACCAGCAGAAGAACAGAAATATAGACAATCAAATAAACTAGAAAACCCAGAACCATTCAATGGAGTCAAGACAGTCTCTTCAATAAATGGTGTTGGGAAAATTGGACAAATACATGCAAAAAAATGAAACTAGACCACCAACTTACACCATACACAAAAATAAAGTCAAAATGGATAAGGGATTTAAATGTATGATAGGAAACCATAAAAAAAATCTTAGAGGAATCCACAGGCAGCAAAATCTCAGACATATGCCAAAGCAATATCTTTACTGATACAGCTCCTAAAGCAATTAAAACTAAAGAGAAAAATTTAAAAATGGGTCTATATCAAAATAAAAACCTTTTTTACAGCAAAAGAAACCATCAACAAAACAAGAAAGCCCATTGCATGGGAGAACATACTTGCCAATGTTATCTCCCATAAGGGTCTAATTTCCAACATTTACAGGGAACTCATACAACCTAACAAAAATCCATAGTCTTTTTAAAGTGCCCAGGCAATATCTTAAGGATGGATAAAATGCTAATTTATAAAGTAAATATCAATTAATTCAAAATAATTCAATTAATAAAAATTATGTTCTTTGAACACATTAGAATTAAATTAGAATTTAACAACTGAAAGAAATATGGAATGCACCAGAATATTTGGAAGTTAATCAAAACCTAAATAATCAATGGATAAGAGAAGAAATCACAAAGGAATTTAGAGAATATTTTGAACTGAGTGCAAATAAAAACACAACATGTCAAGATATATGGGATTCAATTAAAGTTTTGCCTACAAGGACATTTAAACTTTAATAATCTGTGTCAGGAAAGGTTAAATTTCTTTCATTAATAACTCAGACTTTTATCTTAGGAAATTAGAAAAAGAATAGCACACTAAACCTAGAAAAAATGATGAAGACGAAGGTAGAAATCAATACAATAAAGGTAGAATTAGAATAGAGAAAAATTCAACAAAATCAAACATTACTCTCTATTTTTTTATTTCTTATTGATTTTTTTTTTTTTTTTTTTTTTTTTTTTTTTTTTTTACAGAGAGGAAGGGAGAGGGATGGAGAGTTAGAAACATCTATAAGAGAAACATCGATCAGCTGCCTCCTGCATGTCCCTACTGGGGATGTGCCCACAACCAAGGTATATGCTCTTGACCAGAATCAAACCCGGGACTCAGTCTGCAGGCCGACACTTTATTCACTGATCCAACCGCTTAGGGCCCAAACATTACTCTTTGAAAATAAATTTGAAAATGCAAATCTTAACTAGACTGACCAAAATAAGGAAAAAAAAAAAAGAAGACAAAAGTTACTAAAATCATAAAGGAGAGAACTAAAAGGTAATCCTATGAACAATTTTATGCCAAAAATTTCTCCAAATTATATGAAGTGTCAAATTCCTAGAAAGGCATAAATTACCAAATCAGACTTAACAAAAAGCAGAAAATCAGAATAGACCTAATACAACTACAGAAATTAAATTAGTAATTTGAAATCTCACAACAAAAATGAATCCCAATTATATACTTTTGAATTATTTCAACTTTATATAATTTTTAAAAATTACCGATCCTTCAGGGGAAATGGTGAACAATATAGACTGATGAACAATAACAGACGCAGAGATAAGGAGCCATGGGTCAGACTGTTGGACCTCAATGGGAGGGTGGGAATAAAAGGGAGAGATCAACCAAAGGACTTATGTGCATACACATAAGCCTAACCAGTGGTCAAGGACAATAGGGGGGTGGGGGCATGAGTGGGAGGTGGGGGATTGGAATGGGGGGTTGAGGACAAATATGTTATACCTTAATCAATAAAGAAATTAAAGAAAAAGAATTGAGTCTTCTACCTGTATTGCCTCCTGCATGAACCCCGACCAGGACCAGGGCCTGAGGATCCTGCAACCAAGGTACATACTCCTGACTGGAATTGAGCCTAGGATCTTTTGGTCTGCAGGCTGATGTTCTATCAACTGAGCACACCGGCTAGAGTGATGCTTCAATGTTATAAAAATATTTTAACTTGGTATCAGTATGCCTTTATTATCCAGTATAATTTAGGCATAGCTATTTTTGTTTACCTTTTGAGAGGGTTGTCTTACTTTTATTCCCAATAATTATGAAGCATAAGTGTTATATATGCTGAATGATCTTTTGCTTTGCTCACCTTTGCATTACACTTAGCTTTTGAGTCATAGAGTGAATAAATGAAGTGGCAGTTTCTTAGGAACCATATTTCTCTCTAGAGAATAGAATCACAACCCTCTCCTATATTCAGCAGTAAAACAATGGTAGTCAACTTCCAATGGAGATAGAGAGAATTTTTTTTTTTTCTTAATGCTATGCCCATCAGCTGTCTGTCCCATTAGCCTAAGAACCAGGAAACATTTTATTTCACAGTGCATTACTCAGTGTCATGTGACTTAGTCTGTTAAAAAATCCTTGGAAATATAATTTGGATTTCCTCCCTCACTCCCTTTCTCCCTCCCCCTCCCTCCCTCTCTTTCTTCCCTCCCCTCTCTTCCTTCCTTCCTTCCTTCCTTCCTTCCTTCCTTCCCTTTTCTCCCTCCCTCCCTCCCTCCCTCCCTCCCTCCCTCCCTCCCTCCCTCCCTCTCTCCCTTCCTTCCTTCCTTCCTTCCTTCCTTCCTTCCTTCCTTCCTTACTTCCTTCCTTCCTCCTTTCCTTCCTCCTTCCCTCCCTACCTCCCTTCCTTCTTTCCTTCATTTCTATTTCTCTCTTTCTTTTAATTTATCCATGCCCTCACCCTTGTCCTCTTTGAATACTATTTTTTTAATGTATGCTTAACTAAGTGAAGTAATCTACTTGATGACTCAAAGCTAATCTTAAGTAACCTATTAGGTAGACTTTATACGTTCTACTGTACCCTGCACCTAGTCTATAAAAGTTTTAATCATTGATGTGGTAGGTAGAATAAATAATACACTAATGAAGTTCATCCATGATAAAATGTTAATGCCTAGAGAGAATCCAGTAAATGGTATTACATTTACATAGCCCATTTAATTAAGTACTTTTATTGTATATCCTTAATGATTAAAATATGTTTAAAAATATAAAAAAAATTATGCTTTACTTCTGCTTATAAACCTTTAATGTCTCTCTGGCATTTCAGTGATAATGTATTAACCTTGGCAGGTATGTTAGAGCTCTTTAGAACCAGACACAAACCTACCTCGCTAGTGCTTTCTATTGCTGATCTCCTTTCACATTTCTTCACTATGGAAACATTAAAGAGGCCATGCATTTTTAGATTATCAATGCTGCTCCATTTTCTACAATGCTTTACCCCATTCTTCATCTAATTAATGTATTTCCTAGGCTCTTGGGAGGTCATTCTTCCTTTTGTGTCTCTAGGATGCTTAGTAGAGTTTCCAACTGAACTAAGATAAAATTTCAATTCTTACTATGGCTTCCTGTCTCTGCACATTCCTCTTGTCTTATCTCCTGCCACTTTCCACCTTGCTCACCACACTTTAGCCACACTGATCTACTTTCAGTTTCTCTAAATATCAATGTATTTTTCTGCCTTGAAAAAGTTGATTCATCTTTGTGGAAACTACCCTCCTATGCTTCATCTAAACATGCTCACATACTTTTAAGAGTTCAATTTCAATATCACTTAGTCAAAGGAACTCACAATTGCAACTACCACAGCCTCCTCAATCTAAATGAGGTCCACTGCTCTTCTCCATAGAAATAGGTTATATTCCAAACTCTCTTTGCAAGTATAAACCATATGTCTCCATACAAGAAATCAACGGTATTAAATTAAATCTGAGAAAAATCTAAATGTTAAGGGTTTTGCTAGATGATGCTGATGACAATGATAATGATGGCATCTTTTCAGTATTTTCACAGCACTTCCTTCAATTTCTCTTTGTTTTTGCATTCATCACATATAAGGTTAATAATGTTTATAAAACACTTAAAATATATGCCAACGGAGAAAATACATTGTAGTCTAAAATAAAATGTGCTATCCATAGGTGGAGTAATTAGGTTTCACCACTTACACTATTTCTGTGTAGGAAGCAGAATTTGATAAACATTTGTTTGCCTTCAAGTGCAACATATCTATGAAAGTTCTTTAATAGAAGAGTACTATTTTGTAATAATTTTAATTTATATATATATCATGGCATGAATATACTTCATTGTATGATTATTGGTTTAATGTATACTATAAGCAATGTATGGGTAAGAATTGGGTCTATGCTATTCACCTCTGAACATGCATTGCCTAGTACAGTGGCTCGCACTTAATAGATGCATAATAAATATTTTTTAAGTCATAGCTACATTTCAGTGCTTATTACATTTTAAACCAATTTATATACCTGTATGTATCTCCTAATAGCATGGTAGCATTTTGTAACAACCCTATCAAGTAGGACAATCAGTGCCTGTGATATAGTGGACATTTGAATATTTGTTGATGAAAAAAAACATTAAATTTGTGACAGGCCAACTTGCCTGAGTGCATTATAATCTTAAAGTGAGCAGTATATATATCTTTGAAGATGCCCTAATGAACCTAGTATGTCACACAGACAGACTAACATTTACCTTCATTTTTCTTTTATGAATTATTTGGCAAATTTCTGGACTCTAACTGCAATGTTTGGTGGTAGAGTTCTTCATATGTAATGGATTGATATAATTTTCATTTCATACTGTGTTATTTACTTGTCTGAGGTCTTTATGGTGGTGAACTCAAGATATGCATAATAAACTCATGATTTAGCCCCAGTGACAAGGAAATACTTCTTTTATACAGAAAATAATTTCACTAATCATGTAGAGTACTTCAAATGGTTATTCAGTTCTTCTAAAAGAGTGGTTGTTAAAGTTTTTGGTCTTAGGACTCCTTTATTCTCTGAGAAATTTTTCAAGAACCTGAAAGTTTTCATATATATGGGTTACCATGTTTGACCTTAAAAACAAGAAATGTTTATTTATTAATTCACTTAAAAATTACAATGATAAGCCCACTTTTGTTAATAGACATAACAAATGTGTTATGAAAAGTAACTATTTTCCACAACAAAAATAATGTGAGGATGGTAACATGATTTACATTTTGAAAACTTTGATATTTAGTTTAGGAGAAGAGAGCTGATTTTTATATCTGTTTCTGTATTCAATGTGTTCCCATATCATGAATGATATATTCTTTGGAAAACTGATGAGAATGAAAGAGATACATAGTATCTTAGTACCATTATGCAAATAGCTGCTACCTCGCAAACCCTGTAAAAGTATCTCAAGGATCCCCAGACCACACTTTAGGTAATGCTGTTTTCAGGAACATACCTGTTCTTGTACCTTCTATAGCTATATTCTTTTGAAATATAATAACCTGCACTTCTTAAAACTTACCTGGAGTTGTGTGCAGATTTTAAATAAACCAATTGGAAATACCCTTTGCCTTTTCTTCTCCGAGATAAAAGTGGTGAGCAAAGTATGTATGTTTTTTCACTCTCTCTAAGAAAGTTTTGTTTTCCTGATCTATATAATGTATTTGTATTCCACTGAAAATGTACATATACTGGATAATAGATGGCATTTTGTTTGGGATGGTAGAAATTTCTAATACCTGAGGAATTCAAAATATAGGCACCATAATAAAAATTACCATAAACCCCACAAAAAAGACTGAATAACAAAAAAAATGATGTAAATTTATAAAAGAAGTGATAAAGTTGGTTTTGGATTATAGAAGGAGAAAAATAAGTAAAGACACTTGATAACATAAAAGCAAAGAGGAAAAGGGAGGAACAAAGACTGGGTCTCTATACTAAGTATTTTCCATGTTTGATTCTAAGATAAGTAAACATAGCTTTTCATACTGAGACAATTCAGTAAATTTAAACAAAATAAATATTTATAATCAGATGCTATGTCGCATTTTCCTATTAACCATCCTCCCATTGTGTCCTGGAAAATACTAATTGTGTATTTAATTATAAAAGTGTTGATAATTATTTCAAAGGTTACAGAGGAATTTTAATTGCCATAGACATTTTCATGATCATACATAAAACTATGTTAAGAAATACAGGTTTTCTCTCTCTTTTTTTATTTATTTATTTATTTATTTATTTATTTATTTATTTATTTATTTAGGATTAGATGAATTTTATATCTGAAGAAACCCAAAAAACTAATTCAAAAAGAATATATGCACCTCTATATTCATAGCAGCACTATTTACAATAGCCAAGATTTGGAAACAGCCAAAGTGCCCATCAGTATGGTACAAAGCTGTAGTACATTTATACAATGAAATACTTGGTGGCCATAAAAAGAAGGAAATCTTACCTTTTATGACAGCATGGATGGACCTAGAGAGTATTATGCTGAGTGAAATATACCAATCAGAGAAAGAGAAATATCATATTATCTCATTTATATGTGGAATCTAATGAACAAACTAAACTAACAAATAAAATAAAAACATTCATAGATACAGAGAACAGACTGACAGGTGTCAGAGAGGGGGAGATTGGGGACTAGATGAAAAAAGGAAAAGGGATTAAGCAAAAAGACCCTCATAGACATAGATAATAGCATGGTGATTACCAGAAGGAAATGAGATGAGGGAGGTAGAAGAGAGTAAAGGAAGGATAAATGTTGATAGAAGAAGACTTGACTTGGGGATGGTGAATACACAAAATAATATGCAGATGATGCATTATGGAATTGTACACCTGAAATCTATATAATTTTGTTAACCAACTAGAGCCTTGGTCGATAAAATTTGTTCACCGGTGGGGGGAGGGGGTTTGTTCCTCAGCCTGGCCTGCCCCTCTGCAATCTGGGACCCCTCATAAATGGCCGACTGTTTCCCTCTCACAATCTGGTACTGCTGGCTCCTAACTACTCACCTGCCTGCCTACCTGATTGTCCCTAACCACTTCTGCCTGCCAGCCTGATTACCCCCTAGCCGATCCCCTGCTGGCCTGATTGACACCTAACTGCTCTCCTGCCAGCCTGGTCACCCCCAACTGCCCAATCCCTGAAGGCCAGGCCGAGGGGCCCCACGTGCTGGAAGGACCCCACTCACTCCACAGTCACTGGAGAGGGACTGCAGGAGGTTGGTTCCAGGGCGTGTCCCCCCATCTCTCCCAGTCCTGCCCCACTAGCCACCTTCTAATTAATTTCCTTTTAATGTGCATGGATCTATGCACTGTCACTAGTTGTGTATAGCAGGATATTGTAAAAATTAAATTATGGAATTTTTATTAAAATGTTTCTTACATACTGTTGTTATATTGGATGGACCAAAAAAATATTCATTGTGTGCCACAAGTTCTGCATGCTTAATCTAAAGCATCAGTGTTTTTCAGAAATCTATCCTGCATCTGTGTAGAAAGCACACAACAAAAAATATGGAAGAAATTATAGGGTTTTGTTAGTCAATTGAACCTATTAAAATAGGGTTGGAGAGTTCAATCTGGGATTCCATAAAAATATTATTTTGGAATTTCCTTTTTTTAGATTTTATCTTTATTGTTGGAAGTATTATAGATGCGCCCGCCCCTTTTATTTTTATCAAAGAACTGAATCTAATAGGGAATATAGATTACAAAAGCCTTGAGATTCTATTTATAATCTCTTAAAATTCGGCTTTTTTACCTCATTTCCTACTTCTCTCACTTTCTCTCATTCTGTTAGAAATGTCTTTTTTTCACTTATTTGTTGTTATTTGGACATTTTGGGCACACTCCTCTCTTAGGATGTTTGTACTTGTTTCCTGTGCTTACAGTATTCTTTCTTCTAATATTTGCATGGCTTTTTCCCTCACCTCCTTAATTACCTAATTTACTTCAAGCTGATAGTTAAGGAGAAGTTTCATAATTCAGAGATTTAACACAAGAGAAATATCTTACTCCTGCAAAATTAAAAAAGTTGTTTCTGGCCAGCAAATACAATAGCTCCCCTCCAAATGTTGAATCAGGGACGCAGGTTACACTGATTTTGTGGCTATGACATTTTAACATGTGGAATCCAACATCACTGTGCTTCTCTACATGAAAAAGAGAAAGAAAAAGGACTATCAGATGTCTTGGGGTGAAGTTATGAGCTAGGCCTGGAATCAGTGTGCATCAATTTGCACACATTCCATCAGCTAGAATTCAGTTATACAGCCACACACAATGGCAAAGAAGAATGGGAAATGATAGCTAACTTCATGATTAAAAGAAGACTCAAATATTTTGATGAGCATCTAGGCAGTCTCTACCATGATGATTTGAACTCAAATACCCCTTTCTCAATGAAGCCTTCTTTGATCAGCCTTTAAAATTTACAACCAGCTCCACTCAATGTTCTCTTTCTTCCCCCTTCAGTTTTTCGCTGTAGCACTTAACATTATATCAAAATCTATGTATTTAACTTTTTATCTTGTTTATTATCTGTATCTCTTTAATAGAATGAAGGTTCCAGGATGGCAAAGTTGTTTCCTACATTCTCTGCCATATCATTGGACACTAGTGGACCTTCAGTAAATGTTTTCGGCATTGTAACCATACATCTACTTCACGTAGAAGTAGTCTTATGCAGTAGCACATTTACAGATTGGATTTTGACTCTGTGTTTCTCCAACAAAATTTGACAAGGCAGATTGTCAGAAGAGAAAAATAGAGCTGTCAACAGTTTCATCAAAAAACTCAATTTTAAATAGTCCCCTGTGTATTCATGCATGCTTTATGTATACTTTTGTGATATAAGTATGCTGGCTTAGGCAAAATTCTGAGATAAAAACATCAGTTCAGTATTCAGTCTCCCTCCCCCCCAATAAAAACATTTGTCTTCAATCTGTTGTATGCTGACTATTAGTGAAGCACTAGGCTAAAACTGGGGTTTTGGGGAGTAAATTTCATCTGCACAACCACAGTGTGAAATGTTTATTGACCCAGTTTTAAGATAATGATACTGAGACATGTAGATGTTAAGTAACTTGCCCATGTTCACACACTCAACTAATAACATGCAGGACTTAGATTTGGACTTTTTTTCTTTTCAGTGATTTTCACTGCTGAAATTCATGATTTTCTTTCTTATTTTCCACACGTACCCACAAGTTCCTAATGTTTTCCTTAATATTTAACTGGAAGTCTTGACATGTGATACCTCTTAGTAGCATTTAATTTAATAAAGCACAAATGAATGAATGGTGATGTAACTCAAGCACTAAACACACATGAGAGGAATGCTAGTATAAAAATAGAGCTGATGCCTAGGTTATGGTTCTGACAGTGTCCTATAGAATGTGTGACCAGGGGAAGTTACTGCTTGTGCCTAAGCATGAAAGTATTTTCTTAAGAGATACTTACTTATAATTGAATCCTTCTTAAGTTTCTCAGATTATAAGACATTCACTTGTTTTATTTTGCTCAAAACAACAAAGTACGGTCTGGGAAAAACATATTGGTTGAATCTAAATTGATGCTTATTTTGGTTGCTTCATAAGTCACTTGATAGAGGAGGAAAACAGGAAGAAAAATTGAACAGAAGTAGTGATTCACTTCGGAGGTATGACATCACCAGTTCAAGAATTGGATGCCATTGTAAACAAGCTCTATAAAGATTATTTTAAAAGCATCTCAGTATGTGGTTACATTGTGAAGCTCATGGGCATATGGCACTGAAAAAAGAAAGCTGTCTTTACATAACATAAGACTGTCTTATGTAAATGTGTGCTTATGGCTTAGATTACATTTTCCAGTAGAATGTTACACGCAGATTCAGCAACACTGCCCTCAGTTCACATGGGTGGAAGTGAAGTCTAGAAAACTGAATTAGGTGACTCATAACTTGCATCCATTAGGATAATGATTCTAGTGTTGAAGAATATTTACACAATCCTATATAATAAAAACATAATATGCTAAGTGTCCGGTTATCCAGTCATCCATTCAATCAATCAAAGTGTTATATGCTAAGATATGCTAAGGCTGGTCAACCACTTGCTATGATATGCACTGACCACTAAGGGGAAGATAGTCAACTGGTTGACCAGTTGCTATGACATGCTCTGACTACCAGGGGGAAGACGTTCTGGCTATTAGGTTAGCTTGCTGCTGGGGACCAGCCAATTGGGACTGAGTGAGATGGGCTGGACATGCCCTGGAACCCTTCGGCAGTCCCGCTCTGGCTGGCCAACCTCCCGTATCCCTTATTGGCCCCAATAATGCACCGGTGGGATCCCTTGGCCTGGCCTGTGCCCTCTTGCAATCTGGACCCTTCACAGGATGTTGGAGAGCCAGTTTCAGCTGATCCAGCAGGCCAGGCCAAGGGACTCCACTCATGCACGAATTTGTGCACTGGGCCCCTAGTTATTATATAAACTATGAATGAGGAAATATCATCTTTCTAATATAAAATTATATTATTAAAAATAAGTATGTGCAAATTAACAAATTAAGCCTTTTACATAGACAGGCAAAGCATCTATCTACATTTTCTAAAGTTTCTATATTACTGTAGATAAAAAACTTAGAGAGGAAAATCTCATTTAGAAAATGGGAGTCACCTTATATTTGGTTATAACTATATATATACTAGTAAAAGGCTAATATGCAAAGTGTCCCCTCAGGAGTTCTACCAGGAGACCATTGCTCACTATGACATGTGCTGACCACCAGGGGGTGTTGAGGAATGAAGGAAGACCCCGGGAGGCAGCAAGAAGGCCCTGATCAGCCCTATCACTGGTCAGGCCTAGGGACCCTATTCGTGCACAAATTTCATGTACCAGACCTCTAGTATGGTACATAAATATCCACGGCATCAATTCTTCACTTGGATTATTAGGAAGGCAATGCAAAGGTTGTATTGAATACTAAAAGTTCCTGGCCACTGTGGCTCATTGCTTGAACATTGACCTATGAATAGGAGGTCAGCAATAAATTTCCAGTCAGTTCACATGCACAGGTTTCAGCTTGATCCCCGGTGTGGGGCATGTAGGAGGCAACTGATAAATGATTATCTGCCATCATTGATGTTTCCATCTCTCTCTTATGCTTCCTGAAATCAATAAAAGCATATTTGAAAAGTAACTCTGGTTTATAAAAGTAAAAAATAAAAAATAAAAGAGATTCAAAGATGAAAATATTTAGTGCTTGACCTGAAATACTTGGTAAATTCTCTCCCTCTAAAATCATGCCCTGTAATTTTACAGTTTCTTCCTCTTACTGTAAGAGCAGCCCTATGGAAAATGTTCATTAAGGGTTAACATTAAATTCATTGAATTTAGCAATACATTAGTAACTCTTCCTTTTGAATATGCAGATCTCTCTTCATCTTAATATGTGCCTCCTGAATTGCATTAAGAGAATTTATAATGTAAATGGCAAAAGAGCCAATATTTCAAACAGAAGACATTATTTTTTTTAAAAAAATATCTAAATGTATTGAAATGCCTCTAAAAGTAAAATATTTAGCACTTAATTGCAGATGGGTACTGCTAAATATCTCATTCATTATTTTTATTACCACATGCCTGAATAAATCCTACCATAAGCATTAAGTGAATAGGTAAACAAAGAAATAACACTTCTTGTGATGAATGCCAATATAAAGCACATTTAAACTGTTCTGTCATGAGACAAGCTTGGAAATGCTAACTGCACTCCTTTGCTTTTCTGCAATCATCTGAATACATGAATTCAAATTTCAGCTTTTATAACTTCAAATTGAGGATTTTGAAATTTCAGAAAACACATGCCCTTGAAAAAGCATATTATAACAAGGTTCCATTGAATTTTGTTCACCATTTTCTTAATATTTCAAAGTATAAAAAATAAATCTAGACAGCAAACCACTACCAAATATTTTCACAATTATAAAGGAGATGCTGTGCTTTTTAAATATCAAGTAATTGGGAAAAAGTTTTCCACAAACATTAAGAAAAAAAAAAAGATTGTTACAAATAGCTTAGCCAGAGATTTTACTTTTCAAGTGATAATTTATTCTATCTAGGGCTTCTTCAGAGATTTTTAAATTAGTATAAAGATAATATCCATAAAATCATATGCAAGACATTGCCTTTCAAAGTGATGCTGAAAATTAATTAGAAAATGTACTTAATTATTTATAGTGCATAGATGGGTCCTAGATACTACTCTTAGTGTCCAAAATACACTGTAAACATATAAAATTTTGCAGATTTTTACTGGAAAGACATAAATATTCACCAATTAATTTATTGATTTAATGTAATACCTATCAAAGTTTCCACTGAGATTTGTTTTTTTAATTTGACCAAATGATGACTGTATTACATAAATTAGAATAGCTTAGGTAGGGGAGAGTTACCAAAATTAAACATATTTTAAAGCTTCAATGTTTTAACTAGTGCATTATGGACACAAAAATCTACAGTACATGGCCAAACAGACCCTCATTACAGTAAAAATATATACAACAAGGAAACCACCACAAATAAGTTGAGAATATACTATGCTAGGGGGAAATATCAATTTCCAAAAAATACTTCAAGGTCAGAAATTAAGTCTATATAAATTTAACATGTATTAAAATTTTGTTATGTAAGACCAATATATGTGCTGTTTGCAAGAGACCCAGCCTCAAAACAAAAGATATATACAGACTAGAAGTAAAGGGATGGAAAAATATATTTCATGCAAGTGAAAATGAAAAATAAAACCTGGGTAAGCAATATTTACATATCACAAAATAAACTTTAAAACAAAAGCTATAGTAAGAGACAAAGAAGGACACTGCACAATGATAAAGGGAAAAATTAGGCAAAATGATAAAAACCTTGTAAAAATTTATGGACCCAGCATAGGAACACTTAAATATAAAAAGTAAATGGAGTCAAGTCAGTCTCATCAATAAATGGTTTTGGGAAAAATTAGACAGATATATGCAAAAAAAAAAAAAATGAAACTAGGCCACCAACTCACACCATCCACAAGAATAAGCTCAAAATGGATTTAAAAAAAAATAAATGTAAGTTGTGAAACCATAAAAGTCCTAGAATAAACCATAGGCACATAGGCGGCAAAATCCCACACATCTTTCATAGCAATATGTTTATGGCGCATCACCTAGGGCAGTGGTGAGCAAATTAGGGCTCACAAGCCGTGGTTCGCTGATCTGTTGACTAATGACTGACCTATAATCTCGATTCCAATAATTACAGGCTGCTGTTGTTCCTTGTGATTAAGCCCCATCCTAGGGCAATAAAAATTAAGGAGAAAATAAGCAAATGAGATTACATCAAATGAAAAGTTCCTTCACAGGAAAAGAAACCATCAACAAAAAGAAAAGGGGGCCCAATATATGGGAGAACATATTTGGCAATGATACATCTGATATGTATTTAATATCCTAAATATCTAAGGAACTCGTATAATTGAACAAAAGGCAAAGAGATATATGAAAAAGTGTTCAAAGTCACTGATCATCAGAGAGCTGCAAATTAAAGAGACAATGAGGTGTCACCTCACACCTGTCAAAATGGCTAGCATCAACAAAACAAGTGCAGGTGAGGCTGTGGAGAAAAGGGAACCCTATTACACTGATGGTTGGAATGCAAACTGGTGCAGCCACTATGGAAAACAGTATGGAGATTCCTCAAAAAATTAAATATGGAACTGCCATTTTACCCAGTGATCCCACTTATAGGAATATAGCCTAAGAAACCTGAAACACCAATCATAAAGGATATATGCACCTCTATGTTCATAGCAGTGGAATTTACAATAGCCAAGATTTGGAAACAGCACAAGTGCCCATCAGTAGATGAGTGGATAAAAAAACTGTGCTACATTTACACCATGGAATACTATGAAGCAGTAAAAAATAAGGACCTCTACTCTTTGAGACAGCATGAAAAGACCTGGAGATTATTATGCTAAGCCAGTCAGAGAAAGACAAGGATCACATGATCTCACTCAAATGTGGAATCTAATGAACAAAATAAACTGAGGAACAAAATAGATGCAGAGACAGAGAAGCATGGAACAGACTGTGGAGTCTCAGAGGCAAGACTGAGGTGTGTGGGTGGATGTGTGGATAGGAAGAGTTCAACCAAAGAACTTGTATGCCTATATGCATAACTCATGGACACAGACAATTTGATGGTGAAAGCCTGGGTCAGAGGACAGGAGTGGGCTAGAAGGGGTCAATGGGGGGAAACAGGGGGAGTAAGTAATACTTTCTACAATAAATATTTACTTAAAAAAATGAAATATTGATGGACAAAAAGAGGGAGATCAACAGTAATATAGTTTTAGTAGTAGATTTTAACAGCCCATTGACATCAATGGATAGATCTTTGAGACAGAAAATCAACAAAGAAATAGCATCCTCAAATGACATAATAGACCAGAAAGATTTAATTGGTATTTTCAGAGCATTTCACTCCAGTGCAGCAGAATATATGTTTTCAGATGTGCACGAACATTTTTTATGAGAGATAACATGTTCAGACACAAAGAGAAGTCTCAATAAATTTGAGAAGATTAAAATTATATCAAGCTTCTTCTCTGATCATAATGGTATGAAACTAGAAATCAATCTAAAGAAAAAAATTGAAAAAAGAAAATGGATCCTAAATTACATGTTATTAAAAAAAGAATGAGTTAAAAATTAGATCAAAGAAGAAATCAAAAGATACCTTGAAACAAATGAAAATTAGAACATTACAACCCAAAATCTGTGTCACACAGTGAAAGCAATCTTAGTGGGGAAATTAATGACATCACAGGCATACCTCAAGAAACAAGAAAAGTCTCAAAGAAAGAACCTAACTTCACACTTAAAGGAACTAGAAAAGGAACAAAAAACAAAGCCTTAAGTGAGTATAATAAACCAAATAATAAATATTAGAGCAGAAATGAATGAAATTGAGTCTAAAAAGTAATACAAAAGATCATTGAAACCAAGAGTTGATTCTTTGAAAAAATAAACAAGATTGATTAACACTTAACCAAACTCATCAAGAAAAAGAGAGGACCCAAATAAATAAAATCAGAAATGAAAGAGGAAAAATAACAATTGATATCACAGAAATACAAAGGATCGTAAGAAAATATTTCAAACAGCTATATGCCAAAAATTGGACAATTTGAGAGAAATGAATAAATTCCTAGAAACATACAATCTTCCAAAATTGAATCAGGAAGAATCAGAAAATCAGAATAGACTGACTACAACTAATGAAATTGAAGCAATAATAGAAAAACTCTTAACAAACAAAAATCCTGGACTGGATGACTTCACAGGTTAATTTTACCAAACATTCAGAGAAGACCTAACACCTGTTGTTCTCAAATTATTACTGAAAGCTCAGGAGAGGAAGATCCCCAAACTCATTTGATGAGACCAACATTATCCTAATTCCAAACCAGATGAAGACATTTAAAAAAGAGAAAATTATAGGCCTACTAGGGGCCCCGTGCACAAATTCGTGCACTTTGAAAGGAACTGTGGGTCGCGAGGCTACAGTGGGCACATGGCAGGTCTTGGACCATCCTCTGTGCCCCTACCTGGACCCTCCCACCACGGCCCATGGTCCCCTGTCTGCCTGCAGCCCTGCTCCCACCTCTACTACTCCCACATTCTGACAGTGTGGAGTGATTGAGGCTGGAACCAGCAGCAGGTGCAAGTGGGTCAGTGCTGTCAGCAGGTACGAGTGGCAGCTGCTACCCAAATCACCCCTCAGGAGCAGGGGTAGGTGATAAGCCCCCAGGGGCAATTGGGGCCAGAAGCCACTGCTCGTACCCATTGACAGCACCAAGCAATTGGGACCAGTGCCGGGAGCCAGCAGTGGATGCAAGCAAGGTCATTACTGGCACCAGTCTGAGCACTAGGCGGAACCACAGTACACAAGAGCAAAGAATTTTCAGTAAACACCTTAAGCTCTCCCAGATGACAGTGACTGGTGGGCCCCTCCTTGGTCTGACACCCCTGCTCAATTACTCCACCATCCAGTCATGGCTGACACCTATGTTCCACGCTCTGTCCCCTGCTGCCTACACCTGCCATGTTCCGCACGTGCTCCCTGGTGGTCAGTGCACATCATAGCGACCAGTTGTTCAGTTGTTCTGCTGTTAGGTCTATTGGCATATTAGCCTTTTATTATATAGGATATATCTAATGAACATAGTTGGCAAAATCATCAAGAAAATATTAGCAAATCATATCTACCAATACATTAAAAAGACCACACAACATGATCAAGTGGGATTTGTTCTGGGGATGCAAGTCTGGTACAATATCTGAAAATCAATAAACATGATACACCACATAAATAAAATTAAGGATAAAATCATATGATCATATCAGTAGATACAGAAAAAGAATTCGATAAAATTCAGGATCCATTTGTGATTAAAAATTCTCAGCAAAGCCAAAACCGGTTTGGCTCAGCGGTAGAGCGTCGGTCTGCTGACTGAAAGGTCCCAGGTTCGATTCCGGTCAAGGGCATGTACATTGGTTGTGGGCATATCCCCAGTAGGGGGTGTGCAAGAGGCAGCTGGTCGATGTTTCTCTCTCATCGACATTTCTAGCTCTCTATCTCTCTCCCTTCCTTTCTGTAAAAAATCAATAAAAATACATTTAAAAATTCTCAGCAAAGTGAGAATAAAAGGAACATACATCAACATAATAAACCAACATCATATTTAATGGGCAAAAATTAAAATGTTTCCTTTAATATTAGGAACAAGACAGAGATGTCTGCATTCTAATTAATATAGGCATAGAAGTCCTAGCCAAAGCAATCAGTCAAGAAGAAGAAATAAAATGAATCCAAATTTGAAAGGAAGAAGTAAAACTGTCACTATTTGCATAATACATAATCCTCCAAAAAAACTACAAGAACTGATAAGTGAATTCAGAAAAGTAACAGGATACAAAACAAATGTCCTTAAAGTAATTGCCTTTTTGTATACCAATAATGAGCTATCAGAAAGGGAAACTAAGAAAACAATCCCATTTACAATTGCATTAAAAATTAAAATACCTAGGAATAAATTTAACCAAGGATGTAAAAGACTTGTACTCAGAAAATTATAATACGCTGAAGCAAGAAATTGAGGAAGATACAAATCAGTAGATGTATATACCATTTTCATGGATAGGAAGAATTAACATTAAAATGTCCATACTAACCAAAGTAATCTATGAATTCAAAACAATTCCTATTAAGCTACCAATGGCATATTTTCACAGAGCTAGAACAAATACTCCAAATATTTATATGAAACCACAAAAGACTTTAAATAGCCACAGCAATCTTGAGAAAGAAAAAAGTTGGAGAAATCACACTATCTGACATCAAACTATACTACAAGGCCATTGTAATTAAAAGAGCACAGTACGGTCAATAAAACTGACTTATAGATCAATGGAACAGAATAGAGAGCCCAGAAATAAATATGTTCCTTTATGATCAATTAATATTTGAAAAAGCAGGCAAGTACATAAAATGGGGTATAGACAGTCTATTCAATAAATTGTGTTGTTAATACTGGACAGATAAAATCCAAAAAATGAAAGTAGACCACCTTCTTATACCACACACAAGAATAAATTAAAAATGGATTAAGTTATTAAATGTAAGATTCAAAACCATAGAAGAAAACATAGGCAGTAAAATCTCAGATATTTCTTGTAGCAGTATTTTTTTCTGACATATGTCCTTGAGCAAGGGAAACTAAAGAAAAACTTTCAAAATGGGACTACATCAAATTAACATGTTTTTGCACTGCTAAGGAAATCTATAACAAAATGAAATGACAACCCACTAAATGGAAGAACATATTCCACTAAATGGAAGAACATATTCACCAATGAAACATTGGATAATGGGTTAATATTCAAAATTTATAAAGAACTTACAAGACCAAACCAAACAATACCATTTAAAAATGGACAGAGGAGACCATCCAGCGTGGCTCAGTGATTGAGAGTTGACCTGTGAACCAAGAGATCACAGTTCCATTCCTGGCCAGGGCACATGCCTGGGTTGCAGGCTAGATCCCCAGTGGGGGATTTGCAGGAAGCACCCACATCAATGATTCTCTCTCATCATTGATGTTTCAGTCTCTCTCCCTCTCTGTTTCTCTCTGAAACCGATTAAAATATATTTTTTTAAATGGACAGAGGACCTGAATAGACATTTCTTCAAAGAGAACATACATATGTCTAGTAGACATATGAAAAAATACTGGTGGGGCTGGTAAAGTGATTAAGAGAAAAAATATCTCATATACACAGATAATAGTATAGTGATTACAAGAAGGAAAGGGGGTTCAGGGAAGGTAGAAGAAGGTATGAGGGGACAAATTGTGATGGAAGGAGTCTTAACTTTGGATAGTGAACACACCATATAATATGCAAATTATGTATTATAGAAATGTATACTTGAAACCTATATAATTTTATTAACCAATGTCACCCCAATGAATTTTGCTTCAATTAATGTTTTAGGACCAATAATGAAGTAAAGGTTAATATATAGACAATTGTAGGATGGTCACAATTTTCAGGATAGGATCAGTGGAAGAAACAACAAAGAAATAAATTGATAAAATTTTATTTGGAAACAAATATTTTTTCAAAGCTGAAATGGAAGCTGGAAATATATGCTCAATAAATATATTTTTAAGAATGTGAAAATGGGCCCTAACCACTTTGGCTCGGTGGACTGAAGGGTCCCAGGTTCGATTTCAGTCAGGGGCATGCACTTTGGTTGCGGACATATCACCAGTAAGAGGTGTACAGGAGGCAGCTAATCAATGATTCTCTTTCATTGATGTTTCTAACTCTCTATCCCTCTCCCTTCCTCTTTGTAAAAAAAAAATCAATTATATATATATATATATATATATATATATATATATATATATATATATATTTAAAAGAATGTGAAAAATGGCTCCTACAAACAAGAAAATGCTTCACAAAAATGAGCCATAGAAATAGAAGACAGTTGACAGTGGAAATAGAAATGACAGTTATTACACACAATTTTTTTTCAATTTTTCTATTAATAAAAATGTAAAGCCCCTCTGTGACAAACTATTTTTCTTCTAACAAGTACATAAATCATAATGCTCAATAGTGGCAAACATGTATTGAGACAGTATTTTATAAATGTTGATGGAAATATATGAGTTCTCTTGCTACTAGCATTGGAAAGAAATTTAGTATTCTTGTTAACTTTTCTTCCTTATTCTAAGGAAATTAGCAGATACATAAGCCAAAATTCATAAACAAATGTATTTGTTATAGTGTTATTTATTATAATGAAAAATTGAAATGAAACTAAAAGTCGAATAACAGAAGAATAATAAAATATTGTGTACCCATAAGTGGCTTATTACTCATCCTATAATCAATTTTCTGAGAATAATTAATGACCTAAGAAAATACAGTAGAATATTAAATGAAGAAAATTGGTATAGAATGTTTATAGAGTTTGATCCCAGTTAAATATATAAATCTCAATTACAGTGAATAAGTACATACCCCCTCTTTTTGTTTATGGGTTTTGTCTATTTATTTCTGAAATCAGTTTCTAGATGAAGTTTAAGAAAAGCCTTGCCTATCTGTCTGGGTTTCACAAATATAATTAAATTTTATCAAACTTTTACTTAACTAAAAGGAGGAAAACTAGTAGGAATAAGGTTGGTCTCAGTATTTGGGAGACTACAAAATGATCTGGAGCCAAATACAAAAGGGGACAAAGATTTGCAAAGAGAGTACAAAATTAAGAAAGGTGAGGTGGACTGACAACATTGGGTCAAAATTTAGACTTAAGGAATTGAACTGGCTTAAAAATCTTAAATATATAATGGATGTCTATAGTGGAATTTTTCCTTATTCCAGAATTGCTTTTTGGTCTGGAGTAAGAGAGAAAACCATGCTATCCCATATTCTAAAACAAACTGCCAGCAATTGAGACCAAACAGTCCCCTATAGTGTTCACTGAGAAGTCACAGTAGTATTATGTCTACTACTAGTAATTTCAAGTATCTTCCGTACCCCATATCCCAGTAAATTATTAAGAGAACTGACCAACTGAGGAATAAATAGCTTTTGGGGGAGTGTGTGTTTATAGTGAGGGTCAGTTCCTTCCCTCCCCCTTTCATCTCTCTAAAGTCAAAGATAGAGGCTTCAGGATAATCACCGAAAAGCACTACATAGACTGTAAGAAGGGAAAGTCATTCTCCTTTACTGTATATTTGTTAAGCTGAAGAAATCCACTGGTCTGGGAAGTTTTGAAGGGGCCAGAAGAATACCCTAGCCAGTGGTTGGCAAACTGCAGCTCACAAACCACCTGGGGCTCTTTGGCCCCTTGAGTGTGGCTATTCCACAAAATACCATGGCCTGGGCGAGTTTATTTTGAAGAAGTGGCATTAGAAGAAGTTTAAGTTTAAAAAATGTGGCTCTCAAACAAAATTTCAAAGGTATTGTTGATATTTGGCTCTGTTGACTAATGATTTTGCCTACTACTGCCCTAGGCATTCCTTTTGTTTTCCTTGTCACAGAAGGAAAGTTGGGGAAGAGTAGAAGCCACAAGTTATTCAGCCATGAGAAATAAATGAATAGCTGTGAAATGGACTTTTCTTATTTTATTTTATTTTTTCATTTTATATAAGCAGAAGGTAGACATGTCAATCATTCATCTGAAAGTGAAGAAAAGATGGACTGAGAAGATGTCAAATATGAAGTATACAACAGCTAGTTTACCATGTTTTATCCACAAGCTTGTTGCTGATGCTTCTGAAATCCATATTTTTAGCTTTCCTCTCTCCTCTGAGCTCCATATTTTCTTCATTTTTAAAGAAGTAATTCCCGCCGAAACCGGTTTGGCTCAGTGGTAGAGCATCGGTCTGAGGACTGAAGGGTCCCAGGTTCAATTCCAGTCAGGGGCATGCATGTTGGTTGCGGGCACATCCCCAGAAGGGGGTGTGCAAGAGGCAGCTGGTCGGTGTTTCTCTCTCTTAGACGTTTCTGGCTCTCTATCTCTCTCCCTCCCTCTCTGTAAAAAATCAATAAAATATATTTTTAAAAATTTATTTAAAGAAGTAATTCCCCCCAAATATCCAATACCATTGCATGTACTCTCAGCTGGAATAAATATCATTTACTCATCCAGATATAATATGCTGAAAAACACAGACTGTGGTCTCAGATGACCCAGGACTGAACACTGGATTGACCACTTATTAGTTTTATAACCTTGGGCAAAATACTACACCTCATTTTCCTTTATCTGTAAATGAGGAAAAATTACTAGCCATCTCACAGCAGTGATGTGAGGATTTGGTACTTGAGTCAGTGCCTGCCATGTAGTAAGTGCTCAATGATTATTAGCTACCCATGTTTCCCCGAAAATAAGACATCCTCTGAAAATAAGACCTAGCGCATGGAAAGATAAGACATCCCCTGAAAATAATACCTAGCGCAACTTTGGGAGAATAAATTAATATAAGACACTATCTTATTTTCGGGAAACAGGGTAGTAATATTAATATTACTCTTTTTTAACCACGTGTCCTGTTGAATCCCCTTCTACATTTTAAATGTATCCTGTCTTCTTTTCCTTTGCTACACCTTCATGATTTGGACCTTTATAGCCTGGCCTATTAATGTAAACTCGTACTTGATTCCTTTTTCTTTTCTCTTACCACATTTGCCCACATTCATTCTCCACAGAATAGCCAGAGTTTGTTTTGGACGAAATAAATCGTTCTCTACTCAAAGCCTTTAAGTAGTTCATCACCCGCAGATAAAAACCAAACCTTCTAGGAGGTACTTCATAACCTGGTCTCCAGTCAAATCACCAGCTTCATCTCTTGATCTTTCTTCCTTAGGACTTGGATATTTCACTGACCAATAATGTTAGCAATAGATATTAATGTAGGTATCCTTACTTTAAATGTACAAGAGGAGCCAAAATATTTTTCATTGGAAAAAACTTGGAAAATCAAATACAGATTCCAATGGAAATTAATACCAATTCTTTATTGACTCTATTAACAGAAAATAAATTCAATCATCAGGTGAATAATGGCAATCATACTAATATCCATTTGTAATTACAAAGTAAAAATAACAGTTAAACTGTCATTATATTATACATTTTCTTAAATCCTGAAACAATCAGCAACTTTGTAGCAGCCAAAAGAACCTGATTCATTACAGCAGTAGTGGGAAGCTGTGCGGACTAACCAAATTTTATTCTACTTTGCACATTTTATCACATTAATATCACTGAAATCAGTATGCATTTTACAATCTCTACTGCTCAGACCAGATGTATTTTAGAAGAAAATCCAAGAAACAGTAGTAGAGCTCTCTTAAGAAATGCTACATAGCCAACATTCTTGAGAATCACAGAGGTTGATATTGTGTGAAAGAAAAACAGCTGTTACTCTGAAGAGTAAGTGATATAGGAGAGTCAGATTCTAAATATGAGGAAGTTTTAGAAATACCTCCTCAATTTTTCACTTATACTTTTACATTTGTGGATATGCAAGGGGAATATTTGACAAAATATAAATTTAGAACAATTTTTTAGTAAAATAAAGCCTCTGTGTGATAAGTGTCATAGATTAATAAGCAACGGGTGGTTTGTACAAAGGACAGGGACTTAACACGAGCTTATGACGCACAATTACTGGGAATTCCTCATTCATGGGGAATAATTGCAATGCATGATCCCCATTACGAATGGGGTTCAATGAGTTACCCGCGCCTGCTGGCGTAGGATAGGCACACGCTGAGCCAGTTAGTGTAGTGTGTGTAATCAGTATCATACACCTCTCCAACCCATCCAAATACTTATGATGGTATTATATAGCCTGCAACCAAAGGTGTATTTGATTTGGTGAAATGGTGTAGTGCCAGTTGGTGAGTAAATTAGACCAGGTATGCCTGAGGAAATAAAAGTACTATACAGACATTAAACTTATTGATGTAAAAGAATATTTAGCAACATGGAAAATCATCTAAAATATACTGCTAAGCAAAAAGAAGGTTTCCATACAGCATGTAGATTACCCACATTATATTAATGTATTGATATATACATGTACACACATGGGTAAGAAGACTAAAAGTATGTGTCAAAAGATAAACTATATTTTGAGATTATACGGAGTTTTTATCCCTTCAGATATTATTATAAGACTTTCAGAGATTTATAGAATGAAAATCTATTTTGTAATTAAAATTTGTATTTATAAAACTAAGACAAGTTGTAGTGGGGAGGGAGGGGAGCATCAGGAACAAAATGCTTCTGGGCCCACATCTAATGGGGGAGAAGGGATTGGTATTGCAACAAATGGGAAATATTTTTTTTTATACTGAAATGCATGCAAGATCAAAAAGAATGATGATAAAATTCATTCTTGCATGCAAAGGTTATTCACATAACCTCCCTGCTGTGCCAGGCATTGTTCCAGGAGCTATGGATAAAGCAGTAAGTAAAACAGACAAAAAACCTTGTCCTCAGGAAGCAGAATTTGATGTGTGTGAGACAAGACAACAAAATAAGCAAATAATAATGTACACTATTTTTTAGAAGTAAAGAGCAAGATAAGACAGGAAGAAAGAAACGGAATTTTGAAGAAGAGGTGCTAAATTTAAGTAGGATCAGGAGGAGAATATTTTCAAGAGGAGAAGAAGCAACCATGTTTGATATTTGAGAAATATCAAAAGTGGGAGTTTACTCAAATATCAAAAGTGGGAATGCAGCTACAAGGAGCAAAGAAAAGATGTCATTGTTAAGAAAATCAAGAGAAGAGAAATGAAGATGGTGGCATAGGTAAGCACCTAAACTGCTGCCTCTCACAAAAATTTCAAAACTACAACTAAAAGACAGAATGGACATAATCTAGAACCACAGGAAAGCGGGCTGAGTGAAAATTCTACAACTAGAAGAGAAGAAAAAAACTCAAAGAGACTCAGAGGAACTGCAAAAGGCTTAGGTATGAAAACACACACACAGAAAGAAAGTCGGCTGAGTGCCTGGCTGGCTTTCTCTGGTGGGAGGGAGAAGGAAGCTCCTGACTGCACTGAACCCCAGTTCCGACTGCACTGAACCGCAGTTCTGGGCGAGACCCTGTGAACCGAGGCTCATACGGGAGGAGTCTGGAATGTAAGGTAGAGAGAAAAGGCACATGGAGACTTGGAGACTCAGGGGAATCCTGGAGGGCAAGGGTCTGGAGGTGTGTGCAATTGCTTGCAGAGAAGACTGACTGCTGAGGTTGCCGCTGTCTTTCCCTAGCAGGAATGAGTTGGAAGCTCCCAACTTTACTGAACCATAGTTCTGCCTGCACTGAAACCCAGTTCCAGGCGAGCCCTTGGGAACCCATGCTCTTACAGTGGAATCTGGACTATCAGGAGGAAACTCAGGGGAGCCACAAAAGGCAGAGATCTGGAGGTGCGCTCGCAAATGCACACAGAGAATGACTGCTGAGTGTGCCGCTGGCTTTTTCTAGCTGGAGGAAACTGGAAACTCCCGACTGCTCTGAACAGTCCTGGGCAAGAATCTGGTGATTGAGATTCATGGGGGAGAAAATGGACTGTCTGGCATCAGGCAAATCTCAAGGGCAGCTTTCTCTCAGAGGTGCTTGCAGTGATTACTGAGAGACACTGAGACCCAGGGGCCTCATCAGGCAGGGCTGACGGGGAGCCAAGACTGTCTGCTCCGTCCTGAGACTCTGCCCCAGTCAAGCTGAGCACAGAGGCTTTTTCAATTTTGCAAGTCGCTATCTCCAGCACAAAAGTTCTCTCGGCATAGATACAGGAGATCCTCAAGCCAAAGGCCTGTCAGTGATACCAACAACAATCAAGACTTAAATACAACAAGGCAGTACACACAGTCCACAAAGGGGTGCACCAGAGTGTCAACCTCAGGTAATTGGGGAGGCCAAGCCATTGAGCCATACAGGACACCTAGCACACTAAGCTACCCTACCAACTCAGGGAAGCAGCGAAAATGTGGAAGCAAAGAAATAAATCACAAAAGAAAGAAATGGAGGAAAACAAATGACTGGATATAGAATTCAAAACCACAATTATAAGGTTTTTCAAGAATTAACTAGAAAAGGCCAATAAATTTAGCAAGAACTTCAAATATAATATATGAAAGAATACCAACTAGAAATTAAATATACACTGACTGAAATAAAAAATATATTATACAGAGACTCAATAGCAGACTAGAGGAATAAAAGAATCAAGTCAAATATATGAAATATAAAAAAGCAAAAGACACTCAACTGGGAAAGCAAAAAGAATCCAAAAAGTTGAAGATAGTGTAAGAAGCCTCTGGGAAAACTTCAAGTGTACCAACATCAGAATTATGGGGATGCCAGAAGAGAGAGAGCAAGATACTTAAAAATTATTGAAGAAATAATGACTGAAAACTTCCCCCACCTAGAGAAAGAAATACACTTACAAGTCCAGGAAATTCACAGAACCCCAAACAAAAGGAATTCAGAGGACCACAACAAGACACATAATAATTAAAATGCCAAGAGCAAAAGACAAAGAGAAAATTAAAAGCAGCAAGAGAAAAAAAGTTTATTACCTACACGGGAGAACCCATATGATTATGAGCTGATTTTTCAACAGAAACTATGCAGGCCAGAAGGGAGAGGCAAGAAATATTAAACATGATGAATAGTGAGAACCTACAACCAAGATTACTGAATCCAACAAAGTTATCATTCAGAATTGAAGGTCAGAAAAAGAGCTTCACAGATAAGAAATAGGTAAAGGAATTCATCACCACCAAACCAGTATTATATGAAATGCTGAAAGGTATTCTTTAAGAAGAGGAAGAAGAAAAAGGTAAAGATAAAAATTATGAACAACAAATACATATATATCAACAAGTGAATCTAAAAATCAAGTGAATTAAAATCTGAGAAACAGAATAAACTGGTGAATATAATATAATCAGGGGCATAGAAAGGGAGTGGACTGATTTCTCAGGGGGAAGGGAGTGTGGGGGGTGTGGGAAGAGTCTGGACAAAAATCGTACACCTATGGATGAGGACCGTGGGAGGGGAGGTAAGGGCAGAGGGTAGGATGGGAACCGGATGGAGGAGAGCTATGAGGAGAAAAAGGAGAAACAGTTGTAATAATCTGAACAATAAAAATTTATTAAATTTAAAAAATAAAGTCAATAGAAATGGAGAGTAGATGGAAATAAAGTCAGAGACGAAAGGGGAAGAGGGGATTATTACATTTTATTGGTTAGTGCTGTTGAATAGAAAAATAAAGTGAGCCACATATGTAATTTAAAATTTTCTAGTTGTCTTATTATAAAAATAGATACATTAAATAAATACATTAAAATATTTCAACCTGTATATAATTTGAAAAGTACTAATAAGATGTGATACTTTTTAATTTTAAAAATAATTGTATATTTATAACAGTTTTAGTGAGAAAAAGGTACATAGATCATTTTTTGTACCAAACCTTTGGGATTTGATGTATATTGTACACTTACAGTGCATCCCAATTCTACTTACACCAGTTTAGCTGCTCAGTAGCCACATGTGAAGGTGCCTACCATTTTGGATCTCACCTATCTAGAACCTTGTAGAATGCTGTAATTGCTTTGGCTTTTTCTGTGGATGAATTGGGAAGCAATATCAGAGGATTTTTGTTAGTTTCTCTGTATTTTATTTTATTAATCCTCACCCCAGCTTTTTTTTTATATATATTGATTTTTAGAGAGTGTGGAAGGGAGGGGGAGAAACAGAGAGAGAAACATTGATGAAAGAGATACACATAGATTGATTGCTTCCAATACAAGTCCAGACCAGGGCTGGGAATTAAGCCTGCAATCAAGGCATATGCCCTTGACTAAAATCAAACCCAGGACCCTTAAATCCATGGACCAAATGCTTTAACCACTGAGCAAGATCAGCCAGGGCAGCAATAAAGAGTTTTGAGTGTAACAGTGATATAGTATGACTTAGGTTCCAATTATCTGCTGTGCTGAGAATAAAGAAGATAATGGCTCCTCATGTGCCCCCAAAAAAGACTGGAACAGACTCTCATTAAAGAGAAAAACTGAGTATAGATGAGCATGAACCCAATAACTAGATCTGGTTTGGGTAATGAGTGTGACTGTAGTTCTCTCAATGCAATGTCTTATTTCCAGATATAGGAAACTCTCTGTACGCTTCAAGACCCAGGTAAACCATTAACTTCTCTGGTACATCTCCTCTGCCTTGTCCAAGAACTAACTCATCCTCCTACAATAGTGAATCATAGTCCTCTGTCTATATGCTTGTTTGCTCTCATGGACTGTGAGATCCTCAGGACAAGGTACATAGCATATCTATCCTTACCCCTAATGCCATTAGAGATCCTAGAAGTTAGTAAGCCTTCAATAAATATTTGTTAACTTGAAGCAAAAAAGTTAGCTAAACATCTCCCAAATAAAAATAACCTAAATGTCTACCAACTGAGATATACTATCTAATAAAGAGGGAATATGCTAATTGACCCTCACACCATTGCAAAGATGGCACAAACAGCCAATATGGGGGGACTATGCTAATTTACTGTCCTGCCCTCAAAGATGGCAGCACCCACTGCCAATATAAAGGGAATATGCTAATTGATTACCACACCCTCAAAGATGGTGGTGCCCACAGCCAATAAGGAGGGAATGTGCTAATTGACTGCCATGCTCTCAAATATGGCAGCGCCCATTCCACTCAGCCCCACTGGGGTGGCAGGCATGCAGCAAGGCCAGGCCCTCCCCCATGTGGGCCCAGCCTTGCTGCACACCCGCTTCTTGAGTCCCCCAGTCTCCTTAGGCCCCAGCTGCCCAGGGCCAGCCCAAGGCATAGCCAAGCCTCAGATGATGGCTGCACAGATGCCCAGGACCACCTGAGACTCATGTAACCAGGGCTGGCTGGCTGAGGCTTGTGCTGCTGGCAGTGGCAGCATCAGAGGTTTGATGGGGCATCTCCTTCCCCTGATCTCTAGGTTGCCTCCTGCCCTGAGGGCTCCCAGACTGTGAGAGGGGGCAGGTCAGGCTGAAGGACCCCCCCCTCCAGTGCATGACTTTTCATGCACCAGGCCTCTAGTATTTATATATTTATACACTTTAATACTATACAGTTGAGAGAATAAACAAATTAAACTACACACAACATGAATGGTTATTGTAAACTGTATGTTGAATGAAAGAGACAAGATACAAGAGTATATACCATATGATTCCATATACATAATGTTTATTATAGACAAATTAATCATAGTAGACAGGATACTGATTGCACTTGGAGGTAACAGCTGTGATGGGCAAGAGAGGGCTTCTGAGCTTCTCAAAACATTGTTTCTTTTTTTCTGCCTATTTGATGTGTTCAATTTTAAAAACTACATTAAGTTATAGTTAGATATGTGCAAATAATTGGAGTATATTATATCAATATTAAAGGCTTAAACACAAGATAACAAAAGATAACAAAACCA
This sequence comes from Pipistrellus hanaki, assembly GCF_964339955.1. NCBI lineage: Eukaryota > Metazoa > Chordata > Mammalia > Chiroptera > Vespertilionidae > Pipistrellus > Pipistrellus hanaki. Next base: position 85,097,147 of record NC_140524.1, read on the forward strand.
AAAAAATGTAAATTATTTTTTAAGTGCAGATAATTTCTCTCAGCTGTAAAAGTGCTATCATTCAGGATAAAAGAATAAAATTATTGCCAATTGAATAACATACAATATATGCATCTTTATAATTAAAAACTTCCACTAGTACAGCATATGTTAAATATTTCAAATCATTTTCCCTCTGTCTTCAAACAAGATTGTGGGTCATAATTTGGAAAACATTTTAACGTGATAATTTAGTATTTTTATTTTAATTCCCTTGTTTTCACTTTTGCCCCACATTTTTCCATAAAGGTGTTTTTTAAGCATATGTGTCTTAATTTGTTTATACAACTTCATATTACATATTTACTCTGGTGCAGTGATTCTCAACCAAGAGCAATTTTGCCTCCCAGGTGATATTTGGCAATGCCTAGACATTCTTAGTTCTCACAGTTTGGGAAAATGCCAGGGATAGATACTGGTAAACCTCCTACAATGCACAGAATAATGCCTAACAACTGATAATTATATAGCCCTAAATTTCAATAGTAAGGAGGTTGGGAAACACTGCTCATGAATTCATTAATGTTGTTGAAATCTTAAAATTATACTTTTTATTGACCAATTTAATCTCATGGTTTACAGATTTTTGAGATATTAAATTGCTTTGCTTAAAGCGAATGAAGTTTTTCTATTTAAATGTATTGTTGAAAGTATTACAGATGCCCTCATTTCCACCCCATTAGCCTCCCTCCTCCCCAGGCCTTCACCACACTATAATTTGTTTCCATGGGTTATGCATATACTAGTATATGTGTAAGTTCTTAGGTTTATCACTTCCTGCTCACTACCCCCACCTCTACTTCCCTCTGAAATATGTAAGTCTGTTGCATGCTTCCATGTCTAGATTCCAAATATAAGTGAGATTGTGTGACATTTGTTTTAATTTGTTTATTTTCCCAAATATATAGTTTTGAATTGTATAAATAGATAAATATATCTCAGCTGGTAGACATTTCGATTGCTTTTATTTGGGGGATGTTTAGCAAATATTTTATTTTTTATTTTTTGCTTCAAGTTAACAAATATTTATTGAGGGCTTATTAACCTCCAGGAACTGTACTAGCATTAGGATTAATGATAGATATGTTATGTACCTTTGAGACAGCATGGAGGGACCTGGAAAGTATTACACTAAGCAAATGAATTTTCTTTAAAAATTGTATTAACATCTTTTAAATTGTTTATATGCTTAAAAGTGTGTGCCCTGGAGGTTCTTTTGTTGTTGTTTTTTGTTTGTTTGTTTGTTTTCTTTTTTTAAGGAAAGTTTGAGAAAGATGTTGCTTGTAACAATTTTATTCTTCTTTCTCCAGACTAGAAGAACAAAAGAATATCTTGTCAGAATTTCAAAGAGATTTAAATGAATTTATTTTCTGGTTGGAAGAAGTGGATAACATTACTACTATTGCACCTGAACCTGGAAATGAGCAGCTGCTAAAAGAAAAACTTGAACACGTCAAGGTAATTTTATTTTCTAAAGTCCTCCAGGCCTACTTATATAAAGAATCTATGAATCTATTTTAATGCTTTTAATCACTGATTTTCTACCCATTATGTTATTGATAGTTCCACACTACTTTTTCGCACTTTAACTTTTTTTAAAATTTTATTTTGTCTTAACCCAGTTTTTTCCAATATGTAGTATTTTTTAAAATGTATGTGTATATCTATACATACACATATATGCAAACTGAAGAGCAGTATTTTAAACTAATTTGAAATTAATTTTAGACTTATTGTAGAAATTCACAGCTCCAAAATGTTTAAAAAACTGGAAAGAATCTTTATAGAAATTTCTTAGGGGAGATCTTAATTGCCAAACCAATCCCACCACTGAAGTCCCTAGTTAAAAGTGTTCAATTTGCAAGGAATATTTTGTTTTGATTTGTTTGGGAGGGCTGGTATTGGTTCATATTCTAATACTGGTTGACTGGACATCCAGTTTATTAAGGTTGTTTTTTATACCTTCCCCTTGTTATGTCTGCTTATCACTGATTACCTCACCTGGCTGACTGACATGCTCTAACTGTGCAGTTAGATTAACTGTCATGGTTTAGTTTTAGGAAAGAAACTCTATTAGATCTGCTTTACCTTAAATCTTGAGTGTGAAAGGGAAGGGGAAATTAGCATTAATAATTCCCTATTCTGTATTTTATTTCATCTTTATATCATTTTCAAAATGGTCGCAATTATCCTCATTTTGCAAAATTACAAGAGCGAAGGGGCATGGAATTGCTCCTTTATCAATGATTCACTTGGTTTGAACATGCAAATTAGACTCCCATGTCAACCACAAATTTCTGTGTAACAACAAACTTATACCTTAACAGAAGATAAAGTATAAAAAATATTCCTTGGAAGCAAATACTGAGCACCTTTTATGTCAGATAATGCACTAGGTGTTAGAGATTCAAAAATAAAAAAGTTTAGAATCTACTTCATGTGAGAATGGTTATTTCATGGAAAAATGAAATCAATTAATTTGATTTGCCCCTAACCACTTCTGTCTGTCATCCTGATCACCACCTAACTGCCCTCCCTTGCCAGCTTGGTCCCCTCCAAAAGCCCTCCCCTGCTGCCCAGATCATCTCTAACTGCCCTCCCCTGCCAGCCTCATCGCCCCTAACTGCTCTCCCCTGCTGGCCTGCTCCCCTCTCCAACACACCTCCCCAGTAGGCCTGGATCCCCAAAAAACTTCCCTCCCCTGCAGGCCTGGTCCCCACAACTGCCCTTCCCTGTAGGCCTGGTCAACCCTAACTTCCCTGTCCTGCAGGCCTGGCTCCCCCCCCCCCCAACAGCCTTTCCCTTCAGGCTTGATTGCCTCCAACTGCCTTCCCTTGTAGGCCTGGTCCCTCCCAACTGCCTCCCCTGCTGGCCTTCTTGTGATGGCCATCTTGTGTCCACATGGGGGCAGCCATCTTGTGTTGGAGTGACAGTCAATAAGTCAATTTGCATTTTACTCTTTGATTAGATAGGATGCTGAATGAATAAGAGAAATTCATGAATGTGAAAGAGTGAAAAATAAGGTGTCATGAATGAAACTTCCCAAGTTTGAATCACAGTGCTATTCTTCCTACTTTTTTTGTTCTTGGATCTAGTACTTTGCCTCTGCCTCTGTTTCCTTCTATATAAGATGAAGATAATAGGATCTCCTTCATGGAATTATTATATAAAAATTAACTTAGATAATATATGTGAAGAGCTCAGCACAATGCTTGGTTATTGGTATGTTCTCAGTGTCAGTTATTTCTTAGCATGCTATAGCACAGAGGCTTAATGCCTGAGAGTGTGAGGAATTTATCCAGATTGTTCTATTTTTAATAGATTTTATTGCTTCTTTACAGAGAGGAAGGGAGTGGGATAGAGAGATAGAAACATCAATGAGAGAGAAATAAAGATCAGCTGCCTCCTGCACACCTCTTATTGGGGATGTGCCCGCAACCAAGGTACATGCCCTTGACCATAATAGAACCTGGGACCTTTCAGTCTGCAGGCTGACGCTCTATCCAATGAGCCAAACTGGTTAGTGCCAGATTGTTCTATTTTTGATAGAGATGTGTTTTCATACTCTTAACTCTGTTTGTGGTATTGTTTTAGAGCTGATACCACATGACATTTTTCTCTTGGGGGAAACACACACACACACACACACCCCAAAAAAGTAAAAAAAAATAAAAACCTCTGAAGTATAAGATATCATGGTCCTTTCTAGAATAGGTGTAACTGCTTAAGAGTGAGTGTTTCAGTCCATCGGCTCTGTGGAAATCTGTTGGCTTTTGAAGTACCATGGGGCCTTTGGACACCTTGTTTCGTTTTGATAGATTAATCAATAGAGGCAAAGACAAGCTGGTTGGCATTGTGCTGTAATTCATTTTTAAAGTTGTTGCATTTGTCCATTTTAGTTACTCGTGGAAGAGCTACCCCTGCGCCAGGGAATTCTAAAACAATTAAATGAAACAGGAGGAACAGTGCTTGTCAGTGCTCCCATAAGCCCAGAAGAGCAAGATAAACTTGAAAAGAAGCTCAAGCAGACAAATCTTCAGTGGATAAAGGTTAGACATTAACCATATCCTCTGTCACATGTGTTAAATGTTGAAAGTGTTTGTATTTGTTTTGTTTCATGGTTGTTTTATAGATGGGGTATGGCTGGGGGGCTTATATGTATATATATTTTTTGTTTTTTAACCTGACCAGTGATTTTGACCACATTATTTGTTCTAGAGGGGAATAATGGTGATGGTGGGTGATGGTACATTAATGACTAAATGGCAAAATATACATTATTATTTCGCATGAATTATTATAAAGAATGGGACTAGAAAACGATGAACTAATTAACTCAGTGTTCGGGAGTATAATAATAGTATTTAAACAAGGTGGCAGTGGTCCAGTTCAACATGTTCCATAAATCAAAATTACTTGCCCTCACATATAGCATGGACTTAATCAATGCTAAATGGATACTAACTTACAAAAGGTATTTTGTTTTGTTTGCTTATTTATTTATTTACTAGAGGTCCTGTGCATGAAATTTATGCTCTGGGGGAGGGGGGCGGTGGTTCCTCAGCCCAGCCTGCACCCTCTCCAATCTGGTACCCTTGCGGGATTGGGCCTAAACTGGCAGTCAGACAGCCCTTCGCAATCCAGGACTGCTGGCTCCTAACCACTCACCTGCTACCTGTCTGATTGCCCCTAACCACCCTCCCCTGCCAGCCTGATGGCCCCTAACTGCTCTCCCTTGCTAGCTTTATTGCCCCTAACTACCTCTGCCCTCTGCCTTGGCCCCTGCCACCATGGCTTTGTCCAGAAAGAAGACCAGACAACTGGAAGATGTCCAATCTATCCGGTCTAATTAGCATATTGCCCTTTTATTAGCATAGACTAGAGGCCCAGTCCACAGCATTTATGCACTTGCCAGCAGGGGTGGAGGGGGTCCCTCAGCCTGGCCTGCACCCTTTCGCAGTCCAGGAGTCCTTGGGGGATGTCCAACTGATGGCTTAGGCCTGTTCTGCTAAACCAGCAGTCAGATATCCTTAGTACTGCCACAGAGGCAAGAGAGGCTCCTGCCACTGCCACTATGCTCGCCAGCCATGAGCCTGACTTCTGGCTAAGTGGTGCTCCCCCTGTGGTAGTGCACTGACCACCAGGGGGCAGGTCCTGCATTGAGCATCTGCTCCCAGGTAGTCAGTGCACATCATAGCAACTAGTTGTTCCACTGTTTGGTCTATTTGCATATTATTCTTTTATTATATAGGATTATTTAATTACTTTGTTACTTAACTTGTGTTTTTCTTTCTACCTCAGATAGTTTTTAAATAAAATATTTAATATGTTTATCAAAGTAATACATGCTTATTCTTTAAAAACAAGTTGCACATATGAATGAATTTATGATGAAAAGCAGCATCAATTAATTTACCATTTATGGAAAGATAGTCCTTCACCCATGGTACTGTTTGGCAACTTTGTTAAGTCAAGTAAACATGAATGTGTGAATCTGCTTCTGGATTCTCTATTCCCTTTCATTACATCTGTCCTTCAACTACTACCACACTGGCTTAATAACAATCGTTTTTAAACTGCTTTATTGAGATACTAGAGGCCCAGTGCACAGGATTTGTGCATTGGTGGGGGTGTGGCCTTCAGGGATCTGCCTGCTGTGGGAGTGTTGCTCATCCCTGTCAGCCGAGTGGCTGCAGTGGGAGCAGACACTCATCCCAGTCAGCTGAGCAACTATGGAACCACCCTCTGAGTGACTGCTCCTGCTGGAGAGAGCCACCACTCATCCTTGTCAGTCCTGTGGTGCTCCCACTGTGGGAGTGCACTGACCACCAGGGGGCAGCTCCTACATTGAGCATCTATACCCTGGTGGTCATTGCTCATCATTGGGACTGATCAATCAGTTGTTCTGGTTGTTCCGCAGTTCGGTCATGGGCTTTTTAACAGGGGTCCTCAAACTTTTTAAAGTGGGGGCCAGATCACGGTCCCTCAGAGAGCTGGAGGGCCAGACTATACGAACTACTAATTCCTACTGTAACACCTTGGCTGTGCTCACTGTCCAAAAAACCTGGCGGGCAGGATCAGACTCCCCTGGGGGCTGCATGTGGCCCGCGGGACGTAGTTTGAAGACCCCTGAATAGGATAATTCACATTCCATACAATCCACTCATTGTAAAGTATACAATTGAATGGTTTTGGTTTACTTATTTTTAAAATTGTGACAAAATATATATAACATTTATCATTTTAATGATTTTAAGTGTATAATTCAATGTCATTTATTAAATTCACGATGTGCAAACATCACCTTAATATTTTTCCATAACTTTTTCATCACCCCAAACCAAAATTCTGTAATCATTAAGCAAGAATCCCCCATCACCTACACATTCAGCCAATTCCCAAAGTAATATTTAACGTATTTTCTGTGTCTATGAATGAACCTATTGCATATGTTTCATATTAGTGGACACATATATGCTATTTGTCCCTTCATATCTAGATTATTTCACTTAACATAATATTGTCAAGGCTCATCCATGTTGTACCATGTATCAGAACTTTGTTGATTTTAAAGGTGTGTTTGTTTTTAATTTTAGAGAGAGAGAGACATTGGGAGTGGAGAGAGAGAGACATTGATGTGAAAGTGAAACATCAATCTGTTGCTTCCTGCATACTCCCTTTCAGGGATTGAGCCCGTATCCTGGGATGTACCCTGACCTGGAATCAGACACACAACATATTGGTGCACAGGACAAGGCCCAACCAACTGAGCCACACCACACACCAGCCAGGGACAATTGTTTTATTTTAAAAATTGGGACCTAATAATGTAAAACCTCCAACTTTGTTCTTCTTAGTCCAGATTGCCTTTGCTGTTTTTGGTTGTTTGGTTTACCAAATAAATTTTACAACCAAGTTGTCAATTTTTATTAAAGCTTGCTAGAATATTAATTGGGATTTTGTTGAATTTGTAGATCAGTTAAAATATTTGCAATGTTGGTTCATCTAATCTTACACCCTTCCATTTTTTAAGTCTTCTATAATATCTTTATAGTACTATGAAGCAGTTTTCAATACAGAGAACCTGCACATGTTTTATTAGATTGAATCCCAGACATTTGACATTGTAATCCTTTTATAAGTGGGATTCATTTTTAATTTTATTTTCTCTTTGTTGTTGACTTATAAAATACAGCAGATTTTTTATATAAAGCACATAACCAGTGCCCTTGCTAAATTCACCTATTGATATTAATAGTTTATAGAATCTTATATATTTACTTTATGTGCATCATCATGTCATCAGTAGAGGTAGTTTCTCGCTTTTCAATCCTTATAATTTTAAATTTTTGTATAGATTAGAACCTCTAAAATAATGTTTAATGGAAGTGATGATAATTAGTGGAAAACTTTCATTAATTTATCTTTAAATGTGATATCAGTTGTATGACTTTCTGTAGATCATCTTCATTAGATTAAGAAATTTCTCCTTATTCCAAGTTTATCAAGTTTTTATTAAAATAGACCTTGAACATATTCAAATGCTTCTGTGCATTTATTAAAATTGTTATATTATTTTTCTCCTTTTTATGAATGTGGTAAATTATAGCTATTAGTTTTGTAATGTGAAACTATTTATGAACTACTGAATAAATCCTATTGGTCATTATGTCTTATATTTTTTATAGACATTTGGATTTTTTTAATATGTTGGCTAGGATTTTTATATCTTTGTTCATGACAGAAAATGGTTAGTATTTTTTGTAATATACTCTTAAGCATTGACAGCAATGTTAGACAAGTCTTATAAAATAAGTTGAGAGGTACTCTTTATCTTTTTTGGAAAAATAACATTATCGTTTCCTAAGATGTTTTGAAGAATTCAATTGGAAAGTCATCTAGCCATGGAGTTACTTTTATGGGAATTTTTTGATAATTGACTTAATTTCTTTGATTGATACAGGGGATGATTAGAATTTTCATGTTTTGTGTGTTTCAGCTTTTATAAGTTACTACAGGCCTGGTGCACCAGTGGGGTCCCTTGGCCTGGCCTGTGGGATCAGGCTGAATCCTGCTCTCTGACATCCCCCAAGGGGTACCATATTGTGAGAGGGCACAGGCCAGGCTGTGGGACCCCAACAGTGCACTATCAGGGCCAGGGAGGGACACAGGAGGTAGGCCAGCCTGGTAGGGGCCACGGGAGGGCTCCATGGCATGTCCAGCCTGTCTTGCAGTGTCCTGATAAGCTAGACCCCAGCAGCAAACTCACCTACTGGTTGGTGCATCTTCCCCCTGGTGGTCAGTGCATGTCATGGCAACTGGTCCATCATGGTCCATCAAAGTGACTGGTCATCTGGTCGACTGTCTGCCTCATGGTGGTCAGTGCACATCATAGCGAGCACTTGAGTGGCCTTAGCATATCATTAGCATATTATGCTTTGATTGGTTGAACAGATGATCAGATGACCAGACACTTAGCATAGTAGGTTTTTATTTATAGGATATCTTCCAAGAAATGTATCTGTTTCCTTGTCATTTTCTCTTTTGGAGCTGTAAACTTTGTTCATATAGCTAGTGATCATTAATATATTTATATGTAAGAATGAGAAAATAGAAAAATGGGAAGCCTTCACTACCTGAATGGATTTTATTGACCGGGATATTTTACTCTATGTGCTAAGACAAAGAGCTGACTCTCTTGTTGAAAGATACCTTTAAATTCTATAATGCAGTAAGCTTTATTTTGAAGTACCCACAACAACTGCTGAGGTTCTTTCTAGATACCATTTTCAATTTTTGAGATAATAACCACACACATTTTGTTTTGATTTATGTTTATTTTTGCTTATAGGTTAAATTCTAAAGGAAGACCATTCATTTGGGTGGCAATTTTGAGCTAAGTGTAAATTTCTATCTATGGACTTGCAGAACCCCAATTTTAATCTGCCTCTTGGCCAAGGTCAGATTCCCTCTGTACTTTAAGGCTACTTCTCCTTTACTTTATATGTCCCCAAATGTACTTTCTCCATATATGCTTTTGACCCTCCAAGTATATTTTGAAACCTCTCATCTACTTTTCAGTCCAATTTTACTGCCCTATTGGGCATATTTAATACCTCCTAACTTTGTTCTGTTCAAAATATAAGGTAAATTGTAACCCTTTAAAGCAGTAGTAAAGCCATACCAAGAAGATATTGCAGAACTGTAATTTTCATGTAACATGAAATAGCTTTTATTAAAAATGGCACAATTGCCTCTAAAGAATTGCTTATTATTCATTTGCATCCAACAAAATTGAGAAGTTTGAAGAAAGTATATTGATAAAAGTTTCTGTGCATAGATGATTTACAAAGCAAATAATAGACACTATATTTTGGATTGTGTCAGGTTATTTATAATATTTTAATTGATTATGCTAAAGTTTTTGTAACAGATCATTTACATAACTGATCAAATATTTATGAAATGAAAAAGTACCAATTCTTTACATTAAAATCAAAATGTGTGTTTAGATCTCTATAATTCAATTAACAAGGTATTTGGAAAAAATCCCTTTTCTATTTTTACATATGAACACTAACTTTCAGTTATGTGAATAGTTGGAATAAAACATTTAAGGTGAATTTTTTCCTACCTATAATGTAAAGTTTCTTATTTTAAATATTTGAAAACAGCTATGTAAAGATACACACACATGCATATAGAGAAAATCTTTTTTCTTAGTAATTGAATTTTGTAGCCATATAATAATTCAAAGAAATGCATTCCTCATATGAAGAGAATGAGGAGAGATATCTCAAAATGCTTCACTATACCTTAGTACATGTAAATATTAAAAATGGAACAAAAATTATAATTCTAGAAAGTGTCAGAGAACTATGTAAAACACACAAGAGTATTTTTGTGAATAATGAAACACAAGTCAAGGTTTTATGTGTCCTGCAATAGCATAACAAGTAAACTTTTATGACAGAAAATTAAAACCAAAGCTGTGAACGCAATCTTGTATAGACATATAATTAGATCATCCATAATATATGTATTTCATCCTATAATTATAATTTTATTGCTATGCTTTTGCCATCAAATGTCTTAGAATTTTTCATCTTATTCATTAAGATGAAAATTTTTAATTTCATTCATTAGACACATTAAGAATTATTTAATTGTTTCTTCTCAATCTTTATGCCCCCTAACCCTGTTGGTTTAAATTTAAGGATAGAAAACAAATGATTTAGAGTACAGATTTAGATCAGTACTCAAGTCAGTATTTTTTTTTTTAAGGAAAGATGGTCAAGGCAATCAAGAAACGGTCTAGATAATCATTTACCCTCAAATACTGAGTCATTAGTGAGAGAAGAAATAATGAGGTCTCCTCCCCTGTATTCTCCAGCACTTTCTTCTATCCAAACTCTTGAGTATGTTCTATCATTGTACTAGTATGTAATGGTTGCTGAAATACAAATATGCTAATTCCTTAACACACAGTGCCTATGAAAATGATCTACTATCACAATTTCTAGTTGCTGGGACCTTTCTCCATGGCTAACTCTAATATGCTGGATAATGTATATTTACCCAATTTACCAATTACTTTGGCAGCTTTATGTTGCATTTCCAAAAGGAAAATCAGCAATTGGGGCTAATGTAGCTATATATTTAAGGGAGTAGTGGACACTAAAATGGGTACATTGCGAAACTATTAATGTACCTTGGCCTGGGTAGGCACTCTTTATAATCAATATAGGAAATGTTGTTTTAAAGTTGAATGCAGACCTTGGTTTAAATTTTTTTATTAATGTTTTCTTTATTGATTAAAGTATTATATATGTCTCCTTATTGCCCCATTGCTCCCCACCCCCTTCTATACATCACCCCCCTATTGTCTATGTCCATTGGTTAAGCTTATTTATAAGCAAGCATGCAAGTCCTTTGGTTGATCTCTCACCTTACCCTCACCCTACCTTCCCTCTGTGATTTAAATTTATGGCTAACTCTAGATAAGTGTCATGAAGCAATACTCTCATTTTTGTCTAATATATATCTTCACCTTTATAGTTTTTAATAATAATACCCTTAAGATCCACAGAGTAGGAATATTATTATAGCGAGCCTCTGTGTTTTCCTCTGAGTCTCACTCTATGATTTTCATACACATGTCTAAATCTATGTTGTTTTCAATATTTATCAATCATTGTATTTGTACTTTCTCTGGGTGTGTGTGTGTGTGTGTGTGTGTGTGTGTGTGTGATTCTCCCCCCCTTCCTGCCTCTCCCCATCACTTTTACTCTCTCCTTTTTTCTCTATTATGTGTGTCTTTGCCTATGAATTGGCATCTTCCTATGTCTATAATGAATCTACTTTCCTATATGCTTTCTCTGACATTTCCTAGAATTATAATTTTTAATCTACTTTCTCTGACACTTTCTAGAATTATAATTTTGTACCATTTTTAATTTTTAAATGTACAGAGGTATGGTGAAGCATTCTGTGTTATCTCTCCTTGTTCTTTTCATATGAGGAATGCATTTCTTTGTACTGTTATACGACTACAAAATTCAATGACATATATGTTAATTTATATTTCTGCCTAGGTACTTTATGTGACACATTGTTTCCTACTCTCTCTCTTTCTCTGATACTTTAGCATTTAATGCCTTTTTCATCCTTTTCTGTCCTTGTCACTCTGTGTCCCTATTCTTCCTCCTCCATTATCCTTTTTACACATTAATGTGTAGGTATTTTTCAGATACCATTATTTACAATCAAAATATGATTTTTATTACAGTTTACATTCAATATTATTTTATATTAGTTTCAGGTGTACATCACAATGGTCAGACAATCCTACGCTTCACAAAGTTTCATCACTTTTCATTTTGAATCAGGTTGTATACTTGAATTAATTGAAAATATGGAAAGATGCAACATTTACTTTGTAAACTCATAGGATTATACTGATGAAAGAAGCATATTGAAGCTACATTAGTCCCACATCTTCTAGATTAGAAAACTAAGTCCTAAAAAGGTAATGTGACATATTTGAGAACACACTGTACTCTATTTAATAAAAAAGCTATTTCAAAATAGGTGTTTTTTAAAAATTTATTGAAGCTCATAATTTTTTTTCTGTAGATAATATGCTAGAAACAAAGAAAAACACGGTTTTCCATTTCATCTTATTGCTCCTTTAAAAAGTAAAAACTGGGATTTATTTTCATTTAATTAAACTATAATGGGAGTTTTTGCTTTGTTTTTTTGCCCATGTTGAAAAACTGCATGCTATATTTTCAAGTAATTTTCCAAAACGTTCTTTACTTAAATAGAACTTTTGTGATTGTGTAATATAGGAGAGCATATTTATGTTGTTTCAGAATTAGTTATACAGTATGTCTACATTTTATTGTGATTGTTCAACTTTTTTTTTTAATTGTAAGCGTGGCTGTGACATCCTTTTTTAATTTATTTTTTGACAGTTTTATAGATGTCCCCCAATTTTCCTTCCCTCTCTCCCCTCCTCCCAGCCAGTATCTAATATTTTTTATTTTAAATAACTGTACAGGTAGGATATATTATACATTTAACTTAGTCATAATAAATATATTTTCATTTTGTTGAATAACTTTAAATTTTTACATCATATTCTATCATTTATTTGAAAATGGTAAATTACTATTTTAATTTGTTATTTCCTAAACAATATAAAGTAATGCATGTAAAGACCAAAACATTTTACAAACACAAATAGGAAATTTTGCTGGGAAGTGATTTTCAGTTAAGTGCATCTTAATTAAAAAAAAAAAATCTGATCTACTTTACCTAGAAAAAAAAAGTTAAAAACAATATATGTAGCAAAATTTTAATATAAGAATAACTTTTGCACTATTGATAATCATACAGGGAATGTTTTCAAACTAAATCACAAAATATATTCTGAAAGTGAAAATATGAAAATATAGTAAAACTCATATGCCAGACTATTTTCTAGAATATACAAATAACTACATCTAAATTTCCAGAAATCTGCTTCATTTTGTATTAACCTTTAATTATCTTACTTCTAAATATCTATCCAAGGAATACACACTTTAGATTTCTTATTTTAATTTGTATCAGATAAATAAACATTTGCTGTATATTGCCAGTCATTATTATAAATGTGGAGAATAAAATAGAGAAAATTAAATCAAGTTAAAGCTTCACTTTTCTGCTCCTAAGACATTTGCTCTAAGAAGTTGTTTTCCTATCAAAGACCATATTCTAGTAGTGATCATCCAATACTGCTCTTAATATGAATTACCATTTTTTCCTAAAGTGAAGAATCTTTACAGGAAATACCAGAAAATGGTTTTTATTTATTTACTATTAAGCCATGCAATCTGCTATTTCTTGGAAATCCATCATCTTGGAAGTTTCCTTTATGTGTTTAATAATTACATCATAGCATCATTCAAGTCATTAAATCATTCAACATTTAATGAGTGACCACTATGTACCATATGCTGTTCTAAGCTTCTCATAATTATTTCTTACCCTTGCCTTATTTAAAGGTCATTCAGAATGACATAGGGCTTGACATTATACCTATTCTTATCTCTTACTTACAGTTGCTAAATAGTTTGAGGCTGAAACTTGAGGAGGGAATAGTAATTGAAAGTGTATAACATAAGCACCCTTGACTTTGCCTTCTGTAATTTCACATTGAAATGGGAATCAGTACTATTAGGTATTGTGTCATGAGTGCATCTCAGTTTGCTCTGACAGTCCTGGCTTTGCCTGTTATTGCATCATGATTTTAGTAGCTCCCTGTTCACTCTCATGGGTGTCCCTCTTTAGAAGATTAAAGTTGTATATATAGCTGAAACCAGTTTGGCTCAGTGGAAAGAGCGTCAGCCTGTGGACTGAAAGGTCCCAGGTTCTATTCCGGTCAAGGGCATGCACCTTGGTTGCGGCCACATTCCCAGTGGGGGATGTGCAGGAGGCAGCAGATTGATGATTCTCTCTCGTCGATGTTTCTAACTCTCTATCTCTCTCCCTTCCTCTCTGTAAAAAAAAAAATAATAATAATAATAAATATATATTTTTTAAATTGTATATATAAAGTCACCCAAGTTGTGAGAACAAACATCAGGCTCTTAGGGGTATGCCTGGTCCAATACTCAATAATTAGTATTACCTACACTGCTAATGTTCTTAGCAGCAGCAGCAGCAGCACCTACTCTCTTGACCCTTCAGTGAAGTTGAGAAGTTTGAACTGCCCAATAAAACCGGTTGCCATTACTACCAAATTAATCACTCTTTAATGACAGTAAGTTTATAATGACAGGTGACTTTTAATTTGCCAACCTATTGAAATGTCAGGCAATGCCAAGATTGTGGATCAGACATTTTACAAACAATAAAAGTAAATAAGAGTTGTGAAGAGGCAATTTATCATGGCGATTAAGAGTGAGATTTAAATATTATTGATTCTACCCATTACTAGCTGTATAATCTTTTGCCTGCCCTCTCCCAGCTTTGGTTATAATACATACTAAATTCTCATAGTAGTAGAACATATTGTACATGTGAAAATTCAATGAGCTAGTGCATGGGAACTTAAAATGTAGTATCTGACACACTGTAATTGGTAAAAATATTGGCTTTAATTTTTTAAATTGCAGATAATTTAAAAATGGGAAAACACAAAGACCAAGCACAAATTTTTGTTGAGTAAGTTTTATTTGTATTGTAGTAAGAGCACTTAATATGAGATCTACCCTCTTAACAAATTTTTAAGTGTATAACACAGTATTGTTAATTATAGGCAATATGTTATACAGCAGATCTCCAGAAGTTTTCCATCTTCCATAACTGAAACTCTATACCTACTGGACAATTCCTATTTTCTTCTCCCCCTTGCCCTGGTATACACAATTCTACTCTCTGTATGATTTTGACTGTTTTAAATAGAAATGGAATCATGTAGTATTTGTCCTTACGTGACTGTCTTTTTTGCTTAGCATAATGTCCTCAGGTAGACCCATTTTCTTGCATGTGGCAGGATTTCCTTATTTTTTAAGGCTGAAAAGTACTAACCATCTTAAATAATTATACATATAGCTCTTGGGAAAAAAGCTGAAACATGAGCCACCATTATAAATCCAAGAGCTGAAAAAGAGAAGGTGAGTCAAAGACACCATGACTACTAAATGGTCTAGTGAAAGGTACAGAAGGTTTTTACCAGTGCTCTCTCATTTGTCTGATCCAATTATTCCCATTATCTATGACCATCTAGCATTTTAGATAAAATGTGTTGGAAAATGATGGACTTTTTTCTTCTCTTCAGCTATGAACTCCATCTCCATCATTGTTTTCAAATACCAACTTTTTGAAACTTTAACTATATACATGATTTAAGATGACCTTTTTAACCCTAAGCACCTTTGCAATCAATCTAGTCACCTAACCTCTATTCTCTACCCCTTTCCTTTCCTCCATTTTTGGTGTTAGTTCCCCCCCATTTCGGTGGAGTGATGAAGAACTGGTTGCAGAAAGTTTCACTGAAGCTCCAGATGTTGTTCTATTTGGAAACCTTAACCAAATACTAAATAACTTGTTCATTTTAATGCAATGCTATTTTTAAAAAATGAACAAACAAAAAGCCAGCAGGCATTGTAAAATAATGACATTTGTGCAACAACTCATTTCCATTTTAAAACTTTACTTTTCATATATTATATATATCCAGCATACTGATAATGGATACTAAGTATAAAACTATTCTTGGCAAACTTTCTTCGCTGTTCACAATGAATTTAAAATGAAGAAAAGTATAAAGATGATAAAAAAGGAGAAAAAATTCATAACTCTGACCTTTAGTGTAACATTTTTGAAGTAAGTCATAATGACACCTACCTATTGAATGACACCTACCAATTAACGCAATAATGTTTGCCCTATAGCAAGGCATTTTTAGAAAGGAGAAGAAATCATATAATAAAAAGAGATTTTGCTAATATAAAATATTGGTTTTTTTGTTTCTGTGTGCCTTGGGTTTGGAATGACTGGATTATATCGCATCAAACCTGAGACCAGAGGGATTGCCTTTCTAATAATTTAGTAATCTTGAAATTACATTAAAGGGAAACTTCCATATGCTAACTTTTAAAACTGAGTTTGAATAACAAATGAAGATTAAAGATGTATTTAAGAACACAGATTGTAAATTCTCATCCGGTTTCATTTATTACATCTTGTGCAAAGCCAACATGCAAAGCAAAAAAATAAAAAAAACCCAATAATAATAGCAGTGCTGTTTTTAATTTATAAAAGGAATCATCCCAAAAATGAACTTTTATGTCAAATCTTTATACCCATGCTACAAAATTGTGAGTCTATTCATGGACGTAAAATAATTTAATACTGGATCCTAACTACTATATGGATGTCATCTGACCCCTAGTGCTTCAAACCCTAGAAAAGGGACACTGAATGCTGTCTTGGTTTATGTATTCCGTTTTTGTCATAGACCACCTGCCAGGGATTATAACTGATCTGTAATGGGTTCCTTACCTTTTATTGTGTAGAAAATGGATTGATAGATTAGGCCTGGGGCCAGCAAACCATAGAACCCCAGGTCTGCGGTAAAGAGTTTATCACCCTTTGATGTTATTTCTGTCTCATGTCAGCCAAGAAGGATGAGCTAGGTTATCCCAGAATAAGCTGAATGCCAAAATCAGCATTCTCCTCATTTATCCACCTTATAGTTGAGGCAAGGCCACTGAATGGGTTATGAAGGGACTGATAAGTGCCTGCTGGATAAATTGTTTTGCTGCCTTTTAATTTGCTTACTGATGTTAGGACTAATTACAAGACATCAAAGAGACCATTTCAGTATTTGTAGCTAGAGAAAATCAATCTGTTTTGCCATAGAAGTAAAAGTATTTGAACTGGATGGACTGGTCCAGTTATAATTTGTGAACATTTTCGGTTATCACTGGGAAAAGTATAGCCCATCTCTGGCATGGTTGGTTAAGTGTGGAAGAAAAGAGATAGACCAGGAAATGGGCCAGAAACTAAAGTCATTGCAAGGATATTTTGAGAAAACTCCATTTGTCCTGATAGTTTCCATCTGTAGGTTACCTGTGACTGATGATTATACCTTAAGCACAGTCTAAAAATAAATTACTTATGAAGGTGACACATTCTGCCTGTTCATGATGTGGGTTACATCAACAGTTTTGAGTAGGGCAATAATTCTTGGACTTAGACTTTTATAGGAGAGTGAAAGTCTGCAACTCAATCACAATTTAAATGACCATTGTGAAGATTGCTTTTATTTTTGCTATGACTGCTGTTACAAAGTCTAGACCAATACAGTTATCGTCTTAAATCTGCATTATTGCTTTGCTTATATCAGTGATGTGTATCTTTCTGCTGGAACCACTAATAATGCTGGGGAAGGGAGAGAGGAAAATTAGTTTTCAGGTGCTTTGTAGGTTCTCATACTCTGATGACAAATACAGACAACCCTGAAACCAGGAAATTTAATAGAAAGGACACTTTATATTTAAGATTTTATAAGGTTTGAGAGCAGATGAAAATAGTTTTAAAGTACTAAAGTAACTGAGGAAGATGACGTTAACATCTTCAATTGTTTATACTGACACTGGAATGCAACATGATGAAATGACCACCTCTATTCTGATTGAAGAATCAGTTTTCTTAAGCTACCCCTTTCCAATTCCTTATTTCATATGTGGTTACTTCTGAATGTGACCTCAACTGCTATAGGGGTTTGTGTGATGACTATCTCTGCCCATCTTTCCACCCTCCACACCTCATTTCAGTACTAGAAAGGTCACCAAACTTGCAGTTAATAACGTAGTCCCAACATAGGTTCACCACTCAGTAGCTCATAACTATGGGCAATTTATTTAAATCTTTTTTTGCCTCTATTTTCTTATTTTTGCAATGGTGATGAATTCTGAGACGTGTTTGCTCATCCCCCAGGGGTTAGTAAGGAACTAAGAGCTCAATATCCTATATAATAAAAGAATAATATGCAAATTGACCAAACGGCAGAATGACTGGTCACTATGATGTGTACTGACCATCACGGGGCAGAAACTAAATACAGGAGCTACCCCTGGTAGCTAATGTGCTCCCACAGGGGGAGTACCATTCAGCCAGAAGCCGGAGAGTGGGCCTTGGAGCTGGCAGTTGGATATCCCCCAAGAGCTCCCAGACTGTGAAAGGGTGAAGACCATGCTGGGGGACCTCCACCTGAGTGCATGAATGTTGTGCATCAGGCCTCTAATATACTGCAATATTTTGTCATAAGCAGCTAAATTATGGTTACTATTACAAAGTAGGTATCATAATTTCTAATACCAATGGTAAGGAAGGAAGGGTCTCTTTGCCAGGTGGTAGAGCAACATTTTCAAACCTTAATGTACAGATAAGCACTTAGGGATTTTGTTTCTGATTCAATGAGTCCAGTGTAGGGTCTGAGGTTCTTCATTCCCAGCTTTCAGGTGATGCACTTTGGTCTACACTTTAATTAGTAAGTATGTAAGGGATGACCGGCAAGCATCTGTGTGTCCCATTAATTGAAATGCCCACGCAGTGTATTCTGAGATACTGGTAAGGCTTTTTCTAAAAATTTTGTCTATTGGTATGTATAGAACATATCCATCCAATACCACAGGATACATATTCAACTTTGAAAGACAGCATGAGTACATATGACTTATTTATACCTTTGAAACATAGCCCTTTTCAGAACCTAGATATATCTTTGTCATATACCCTGTGCACTTGGATCTATCCCAGTGCCTTTCCTTCCTATGTATATTGCAAGAGTCTGACCTCTGCCCACCTTATTTGTCAGCTTCCTTGTCCACCAGCTTCTGTATAGATTTAGCCAGGGAGTGATATTGACAGGAGACTGGAGAGCAGGAGGAAAAGAAAAGTCAGGGTATTTTTTTCTCCTCCTTCACTTCTTTGGGCAAAGGCTGATACAGAACATGTAGCCAATAAGTAATAGTTGCTATTAAGTCTTTTAATAATTATCCTCCAAATTCCCTCCCTCAATTATTATCTCCACTAGTTTGCTATGAATTTTTGGACAGGCGCCTTTGCAAAGCATTGAGCCTGCCATCAGTTACACTTTCAAAATCATGTTGATGATTTAGGGCCCTGGAATTATTGAAGAACTCTGAGCCAAGCCTTACTCTCATTCCTGGCCTTCCCCTAGATAGAAGTTATCTATGGTTATAGAAGTGCTAGGTAACAAACCCCCTAAAACTTACTGACTTGAAATGATAACCAGTTATACCAATTATACTTGCACAGTCTCTAGGTCAACTGGGCTTTTCTGCTGACATAGCCAAAGCTCAGAGGATTTTGCTAGTCCTCATGTATTTTCAGTCAACTGGTGGGTTGGCTGGAGCTGGCATAAATTATGGAAGGCATGATTCATTGGGGGCTGTACCACATACTCCTTACTAGCTGTGTGGTCTCTCTGTGCCTCAGTTTCCTGGTTATAAGGGGTAAATGACACTATAAGAAAGAACCAAGTGAGATATAACATATGTAAGCTTAGAGCTGTGCCTGCTACATAGTAAAACAGCAATAACTATTAGCTGCTGTTAACTTTTTTTAAGTATTATTTATTGTGAGATAAAAAGTAAAACAGTTTCCCAGACAGTAAAAAAAAAAAACTCCAAAACAGTAATAATTATAATCTTCTACCTTAATCTATTTTCCCCTCAAGCCCTTCAGATATGTTAGTTGTTTTATGAAACCACAAGTACACTCTTCCACACTGTCTCATTGATTCTAATAAGAGCATCTACAGTCACAAAATCTCAGGCAAACAAACCTTATACTGATTTGAGGGATGTTGAAGATTCAGCAAGGGCAAAAATTCCTTGGTAAATTTTTCCTAGTCCATAGTTTTTAGACCCTTTGGAATACAACTCTGGATATCTTCCAATATTTTCTCCCACTGGTCCTTTTCACTCAGGTTACTATCCCAGTGGGACTGCCCCATGTTCTTCCCATTTGTCTTGTGTTCTTCCTTGCCTGTCCTACCCTGTCCAGTTCACCTAGAATGTATGCCTTCTTTCCTTCTCCCTTACACCACAAATCTCCAAATCTGACTACTCCCCCATACCCTCAGGAAGCCCAACAGGAATCATTTGGTCTTTCTGTACCCCTTAAGGCCTCAGCAGTATTTCTCTTACTATGTTCAATATTTTCTACCTCATGTTGTCAGGCAGTTTGAATCATTCCTTTATTTCTTTACACATCTATGCCAAGTGTGCACTAGTCTGTCCAGGAAAAAACAAACACTTCACTTAGTCCTGTTTTTCAGTATTCCTTCTCCCAAAAGGAAGTAGAGTCCTGGCTGTGACAGGTAATTAAAAAAATAACATGTATTGATAATTTACTGTGTGTCAGGTACTTCCCAAGTACCTTGTTTGTTAGAAGAAAAGTAACCTAAGATTAACAACTATCTATCTAGATTAGAACAAAGCTGAATTTCTTGCTAATCTGACACATACTAAAGGGTCAATAAATATTCACTATTAAATTAATTGAGGATTGTTAATGTGCTGATTCTAGCGATTTTAATAGTGTGAGTAGAAAAATAATTTTTCCAAAAAATCTGCATCCATATATTTAGGAAAAGATAGATATTCTGCCCCAATTTATGTGCCTTGAGAGGACACCGCTGGCACTAAATTCCTAGGCAAATGCCACCATCTGTGTAATTTCTTTCCATTTGCCAATGTACGCACAGCAGGTACTATTAGGTTAACCTTTCCTTTCACCAGCATCCTTTTAAAATAGTAAGTACTTCGGCTATAGAAAAGCTCTAATACAGAAGAACGTAATGATTGAACATAATGATTGAACTCTTACCACATCACATTATCTTACATTATGAGACTACAAAATATGGCTTATAAATAATAGAAAAAGGAAAGAGACATGTTATTTGTTAATGCCAATTAAGAGATTTTATGATATAAGACAAGCTATAAGATTAGTTATATTAAAATAATATGGATATTCACCTTCTGTGATAGGTAATTGATTTAGTACTCTTAATGCTGCAAGTGACAGGAAAAAAAATTGTCTCTGACTGATTAAATAATGTCATCAGAGTTCTGATTCCATTTCTTCACAATTCTATGGGTTCCGCCTTTATGACATTACTAGAGGCCCAGTGCATGAAATTTGTGCTCGGGTAGGGTCCCTAGGCCTGGCCTGCGTTCAGGGCTGATCTTCCTTGGCTGCCAACAGCCAGCCCTACCCTCCACCGCTGCCACTGGTCACCTTCTGTGTGTGGGGTGATCTGCGGAGTGATCGGGACCCAAGCACCACCTGCAATCGCCACCTACCACCTCAGTTCCCAGTTCTCCATCGGGTTTGATATCCATAAAAGTGTTTGGACTGAATTTTCTATCAATTAGTGAAAGTGAGAAGTAATTATGACATTATATTAGCAGAACAACCCAGCTGATCTACAAATTGTGCGAGTGTTAATGGTTATTTCAATTCCGTAAGTTTTAGGGGGGTTGTTATCTAACACTTTTGTAACCATAGATAACTGATATCTAGGGGAAGGCTCAGAGTTCTTCAATAATACCAAAACTTTCCAAAGGTAAGCAGGTTGTAAAGATCATTTAAACAAAAAAATGAAGGACCATTTAAAATACCAACAATACAAGATAACTTGTCTACAATATCCTTTATCTTTATTATTGGTCTACTTAAAATTTGAGAATGATGTTAGAAATACGTGTGTGCATGAAATCTTAATGGTTTTATTGTTTCATCTGAATATGTATTTAGTCTTTTTTACTGAAATATATATTTTACTTGTAGTAGAGATTTATACTCATGTTTGCTTGTATAGTCACAGAACTTTCATATATTTTTTAAAATGACTATTACTAAATTGGAGTAGGGATTACATGGGACAGTATTTATTGTGGCAGCGCTTCTTATCATCCATGTTTTTCAATGACCACTTGGATATATTTAAAATAGATGGTTTTATACTATTTCAAATGCTTTTGAGAGGAAAGTAATCAAAATAAGAAATTAAGAAGATGAAATAATATTTGTTTCAAACTTTGTCATTTTTTATTTGAACATTTCAGACAAAACATCCAAATTTCCTTTTTACAGCAATGATGTTCAATATGCTAGACCCTGCCTACCATATGAGCACTAGAAATGTGTCTAGTCCATAATGAAATGTTCTGTCACTATAAAACACTCACCAGTTATCAAAACCATAAAAATAAAGATATCACACCAATAAACTTTATATTGAATAAATGTTGAAATTATGGCAGTTTGGCTATATTAAATTAAAGAAAATATATTAGTAAAATTAATTTTGCCTGATTCTTTTTACTTTTTATTTTTATTTTTTTAAATAGATTTTATTGATTTTTTACAGAGAGGAAAGGAGAGAGATAGACAGTTAGAAACATCGATGAGAGAGAAACATCGACCAGCTGCCTCCTGCACACCTCCCACTGGGGATGTGCCCACAACCAAGGTACATGCCCTTGACCAGAATCGAACCTGGGACCCCTCAGTCCACAGGCAGAAGCTCTATCCACTGAGCCAAACCGCTTTCGGCTCTTTTTACTTTTTAAATATGTACAAAATTCAAAATTACATGTGTAGTTTACATTATGTTTCTAGTTGACAGCATTGTTCTAGATAAACAATGATATAAGCAGTGTTGAGAGAAGTAATAACCTGAGCTTTTTTTTCCCTGTATAGAAAAAACTAGATTAACCTTATCAAATAGATTAGCCCCTTGTTATTTAAAATTGTGTGATTCTGTTTTGTTGAGAATGGGTTTTTATTCAAAATCTCTGCCTGATGTAACCAGCCAACTAATCAACAAGCAAACAAAAACCCTGAAGAGGAAAATTCACTTTCTGATTCTATTTAACACACCTAGTATTGAAAAGAAAAACAATATGTATGCAGAACTAGAAGTATAAGAGATATGATTCTTAGATTTCCTGTAAACTTATAGTGGAATGTTTGAAAACTAGAGGATGCCCAACAAATCATTATTAATTTTGGTATCAAATCAATTACATTTTTAGCAATACATTAAACAGTAGCAACGTCTGAATGCTAATTTTCATCACCTCGTCAGCAAATTATATAGCTAAGCCAGTCCTCAGCTTACTGGTTTAATCAGCAGTGTCATCAGCTGCACTACTGTCTCTAGAATTTTTCAGAACTTCAAAGTGTATAAACCAATATATATTTTCATAGTGTTTCCCACTGGGCTGTTAACTAATTTGAGTCTCACAAAAGTAGTAGGAGATGGATATTGTGTCCATTGTTCCGAATAAGAAACCCAGGTTCAGCAAGGTTAACTGGCCTCGGTTAAGATCAGCATGTTGCTAAGTGACAGTGTTTACTTTTTCACTGAACTTTGTATATCAAAGAGGTTTAAAGAATTAACCTTGGATAGCAGGAGTTAAGGGGTGAGTATTTTATTGTGTTACCAGTCTTTATAATCACCAATTTGATATTAAGGCAAGGCTGCTAGTCATCTCTAATAAAGAGAAATTAGTTTTAAGTTGGTAGATAGATTGCTGATTGACAGAATTATTAGTTTTCAGAATGAATTCATTAGAAAACTAAACACTGGGTTTATTCATTTGATAAATAATTGAATATTTATTATGTGTATAATACCAGGCTAAATGGATATTTAAAATGAATATTAATTACATTGAGGTAGAAGACAGAGTGACCTTTAATCCTCTATAAGCCCCCCTTATAGTCTAGCTGGAAAGATAATCAGGCACAGAGTTGATATAGCAAACCAGAGGGCAATAACATGGGAGATATCCAAGTACAGACAAATACATTCTCAAATACATTACAAAAGAAATAAAATGACCTTGAACCACAGGGTTAAGGGAATCCCTCATGCAGACATTGTTCAAGTCTGAAGTAGAATTTGAAGAACTCAAGGGAAGAAGAAATAATATTACAGATGGAAAAACTATACACAAAATATTATAGCAGGATTGTGCCTGAATACAATCAGGCAATTGTGTTAGAAATCAGAAAGGCATGTTTAGGCAGAAGTTTGAAAATGTTTACCTGCCAAACTAAGGGACCTTGACTCTTTCTCTTCTGAGTGTGATTGTTTAGTACTACGGTGTCAATAGACTCAACTACTTGTAGCATTAGCCAATATCAGAGAGCTAAATGATCTGCTATATTATTTTCCCCAATAAATTGGTTTATGATTGAAAGCCTTGGCTCTCCTGGGTCGGTCGTATGTCTCCCTGGTAGAGTACAACAGAATCTCTGGAAGAGCAGATAGTTTGAACATCAAGAATCCCTGGTAAGGCCAAAACTGGTTTGGCTCAGTGATATAGCCTCGGTCTAAGGACTAAAAGGTTCCAGGTTCGATTCCGGTCAAGGGCATGTACCTTGGTTGCAGGCACATCCCCGGTAGGGGGTGTGCAAGAGGCAGCTGGTCGATGCTTCTCTCTCATCGATGTTTCTAGCTCTCTATCTCTCTCCTTTCCTCTCTGTAAAATATATTTTTTTAAAAAAAAGAATCCCTGGTAAGTCAATCTAGGGTTGGATTCTTCTTATTATTTTTTTAATGAGTTTTGTTTTAGAAAACTCACTCTGGTGGCAATGCAGAGGTTGAATTATAACAGGTAGAGACTAAAGGTCTACAAACCAGTTTGAGATTTTTTCCCCAACAACCCAGATGATAGTCTTATGCTCAGGAAACATGAAAGATCAGGCTGGATGTTTAAGAGACATTATGATGCAAGATAAACAGATGTTAGAATGATTTAAATCCGGGTAACCAGGAAGAAAGACGAAAGGGAACTGTGAAGTGCAGATACTGCAATAATTGTGGGCTCTGTGTGTAAAAGAGGAAATGGCTTTAGGGAGGTTACTGAACTCAACTGAGATCTCATAGCTCCTAAGTGGTAAAGCAGATCATTAAACCAGGGCCTTTCACCTCCCATGTTATTTGTTTTATTACACTTTATACTACACTTGACCAATTTTAGAGTTAGTACATTTGAGGTGAAAACAGATTTACACTGGAAACAAAATGTTAAGAGAAATAGCCTTATATATATTCTTATTTGCTTACTACTAGTAGACACTGCAGCTTGTGGAGATTGTAGCAGGGATGTTTATATTATTGGGATCTAGACATCTGTTTATAAATCATAAGTATAAAAATTAGATTTTTATATCAGGACTCCATTACAGATTTACTGAATTAGATTCTTTCCTGCGGAGCTTAGATATGCATGTTAAAACAAAACAAAAACCCCTACACAATGGATTCTGCTATGGGCTCTTGATAGGAATTTTATGGTTAAGAAAAGAAACATTACTCTATACAATATTTATTGTAACAATTAAAATTAATTGTAAGGATTTTGTTGGTCCTGCTGCTTTCTTAAGTCCTAGGGACACAAAATCTAGATTTGAAAATCACTGTCATACTTTAGAAATGTATTTATATGTACCCTGTATTTTTATGTCATTTTCTTCAATTTTCATCACATATTTGTTCATCATTTGGTTTTGATGGACTTCACTTTCTTTTAATCTTACAGATGAGATTTCTCCCTCCAAAAATCAATAGGAGCCTGCTGATTTTATTTATTCTAATATAAAGGCACATAAAATGAATATGGCCGTAAAAGGTTAAAAAGTAAGCTTGTTTTTCAAAAGACTAGATTGTCAATTGAAGCAGAAAATTATATTCAGTGCATTGGATTTATGCCTTGTTTTAGTCTTCTCCAACCAATTTAGAAATGCACTTTCTTATAAAATTGAGATTATTACAAATCCTATGCTAAGCAGCTGAAATAATGTTTCTATGCCAAGGTCATATTTTAAAAGTTTGGAGGAGAACAGAATGCAACTGAATATAAGTTCATGCAGGTACTCCATATAAATTTGACATATTTCAGTAGCTTAATTTTTTACCTAACATTGTCTTCATTTTTTACTTTACCTTTGACAATGTTTCATACATATTCATTGCTTGCAAGAAATTAAGCAGACATTATTCTAAAGTCAATACTGAGTCTGC
This sequence comes from Pipistrellus hanaki, assembly GCF_964339955.1. NCBI lineage: Eukaryota > Metazoa > Chordata > Mammalia > Chiroptera > Vespertilionidae > Pipistrellus > Pipistrellus hanaki. The sequence continues at coordinate 85,123,317 of NC_140524.1, forward strand.
TAATGAAAATGGTTAAGTTAATTAACTAAATGGCAACCTTCACTGAACTTATCCAAAGCTATTTCCCTTCCTGATGTGTTTTCCTGAAGAAATGATGCATGAAAATTAAACTTTTATTTTCAGTTGTTCTGTATCAGCCTCTAAATTGTTACTTTACATGCTACAACCTGATGCATGATGAGTAATTGCGAGATCACCTCAATTTAATGGCAGCAGATCAAATATAAAGCCTTAATTTAAATTATAATACCTTAAGAATTGATCTTTTGAATGTTGTTTTTATCAGAGTCAGTGCATTGTTGATATATAGTAGTTGATAACACTGTGTCATGGAATTGAAATTTGCTAAGAAAATAGAACTTAAATATTCTCACAAAAAAAGTAAGTATCTGAGGTAATGGAGGTGTTAATTAACTCACTATGGGGAATCTTTTCACAATGTATACATATGTTGAATTATCACGTTATACACTTTACATATCTTATAATCTTATTTATCAATTATACTCAATAAATGTGAAAAAATTTAGATCACAAAGCAAAACTAATGTTTTTAATGTAGAAAAGTAGCTTTAAGTCATAGTTAGATAACCTCATGCTTTGTTTGGTCAATTTGTTTATGCATCCATAAGAAATAATATTCTTCAAAATAAAAGAAAAAAAACCCCCATACATTTTAGCATTGCCTAAACCAAATTGTTTAAGAAACTAAATAAAATTGTTTTCTATATTAAAAAAAAGAAAGTATAAATTAAAGTAGCCCTGGCCAGGTAGTTTAGTTGGTTAGAGCATTGTTCCAATATGCTAAGGTTGCAGGTTCAATTCCCTGTCAAGGCACATATAAGAATCTACCAATGAATGTATAAATAACTAGAACAGCAAATCGATGTTTCTCCCTTTCTCTCTAAAATCAAGCAATAAATAAAAATTTTAAAAAATAAATAAAAGTAGATTTAGGTTTTGTGGAGCTTGAAGGGTATTCTACTTTGGCAGTTATCTTTAAGTCAAACACTACAATAGTACAAATACAAAATTAGGTATGAACAGTTGTTTTGTTTTGTTTTTGTTTTTTTTACAAAAAGATAATAAATTATCACATTTTTAAAGAAGCTGACACTTACCTCATACATTCCTGTCTCCCTAGCTGCATCCTCTTTTAGCACCTCTTCATGTAAGAGAATCAGAAAATAATTTGGTCCTTCCTCTTATCTAGCATAGTTAATTAAAATTTGGCCTTTATTGTTGGTAGTTTAAAAAAGTTTCTTTCACATGCATGTCTCTTTATTGATGATGTCATTAATGAAAACACGTAGCTTGCAATAAATCAAAGACTATCTTTTCTTTTTGGAAGAACTGGAAAGGATCATGTCCTTATTTCAGTGATCTCAAAAACAGAACCTAAGATAAGAAATTGAAAGCAGTGATGTTGATCTTCAGTAGTAGGAGTGAGAAATTAAAGTTAGTGAAACAGGAAAGGGGGAAATCCCAGAAAGAATACTCTCCGTTTCAGAGAATCCCTTGAGGCAGAGTAAAGAGGGAGATGTTGGCAATGTGCAAAGGAAATGTCCATCACACCCCAGCTATATTAGAAGTAATACCCCTTCCAGTCTGTTGCTAGTAGGTGAGATATTTGAAAACCCAAATGAGCCTAAACCGGTTTGGCTCAGTGGATAGAGCGTTGGTCTGCGGACTGAAAGGTCCCAGGTTCGATTCTGGTCAGGTGCATGTACGGTCAGGGGCACATCCCCAGTTGCCGGCACATCCCCGGTGGGGGCGTTTCTATCTCTCTCCCTTCCTCTCTGTAAAAAATTCAATAAAATATTTTTTAAAAAAGAAAAAAGAAAACCCGAATGATTTCTGTCTATGCTATTACTGGGGCTTGGCTTCTTAATGGCTTCAGATCTCCTTTAACTTTAATCCTTCTGAAGTCTACATTGTTGAAACTTTATTAAAAAGTATTTATCCCTATAGAATAAGTTCAATACTTTGTATGATAGTACACAAAACTTCCCAAACCAACCATCTGCCACCATTTTATACTACATTCCAATCATAGCTAGGTTTGCAAGAATTAGCAAATCAAAATATAAAAAGCCCAGATTTTTTAGTACAAGTATGTCCCAAATACTGCCAGAAAAATCACTAAAAAGTATACATTATTGCCCAGCCAGCATTGCTTAGTGGTTGAGCATAAACCTATGAACCAGGAGATGACAGTTTCATTCCTGGTCAGAACACATGCTCGCGTTTCGAGCTTGATCCCCAGTTTTGTGTGTGCAGGAGGCAGCCAATCTCGCTCATCTCTCATCATTGATGTTTCTACCTCTCTCCCTCTCAATTCCTCTCTAAAATTGGTAAAAAATATATTTAAAGCATTCATCGTTTATTTGAAATCAAATTTACTTGGGCATTCTGTTTTTGTTTTTTAATCTGCCAACCCAAATCATAAGTACCCAAGTCATAAGTAACTCTTTTCTATTCCCCACACATTGTCAAGCTTGAGCCAATATCTCTCCTTTCCATCGGTTACCCAGCAGGGCCTTTGCCAGTTTAACCATTAATACACAATTCAAATAAGGGCTCCTCTGTGAAATCGCCCTTTCCTTGCTGCCACTAGTCTCTCTCTTTTGTCTTCAGAGTGCTTTATGTTGGCCTTCATTAAAGTACTCATTACTTGGTAATTTAATTATGTGGTAAAATGTCTTTCTTTTCTTCCTGAATAAGTGCTCATTGAAAGAAGGAGTGCTTTACCTAGCACACTCCTCTGGTGTAATAAAGGCTCTAAGTAATTTTTATCTGTTAATCAATTCAACAGTTTATTTAAATGATTGAAAACAATTTCAGAACTTGTTTTGTTTAATTTTTGCTTGACCTGTGAAAAATATATAGATTAATGCAATCTGGTATCCTGAATAATTTATATAGAATTATGTAATGATTTTTTAAAACAAAGTGACTTCAAGTTCATAGTTCTGATTCCAGCTTTAGTTTCTACAGACATTAGAAAAATTATAATATCTATTGTTTTGAAGTCTTATCACAACGAAAATATTAAAACGGCCAAAGCCGGTTTGGCTCAGTGGATAGAGGATTCAAGGGTCCCAGGTTCGATTCTGGTCAAGGACATGTACCTTGGTTGCGGGCATATCCCCAGTAGGGGGCGTGCAGGAGGCAGCTGGTCGATGTTTCTCTCTCATCAATGTTTCTAACTATCCCTTCTTCTCTGTAAAAACTCAATAAAATATGTTTTTAGAAAAAAAAAATATTAAATTGTTAGTCCAGCAAATGTGCTGTAAAGGGCAAGCTGTGTTTGTGTGTCTCAGAAGAGTATATACTTGCCTGGCTGGCATGGCTCAGTGGTCGAGCATCAATCTATGAATCAGAAGGTCACAGTTCAATTCCTGGTTTGGGCATGTGCCCAGGTTGTGGGCTAAATCCCCAGTGTGGGGTATGCAGGAGGCAGCCGATCAATGATTCTCTCTCATCATTGACCACACACACACACACATACTTTTGAGGCAGCATCTACAGAATGAATCAGGAATAATATAATTTAGGAGTAAGTTCTGTGTTTGACTTTAAGAGAAATGTTTCTTTCTCTTTAAATTTACAAACACTGTCCTGATGCCCCCGAACTTCTGGCCTCTTCCATGTCTCAGGACTTGTAGTATGGATTTTCCTAACCTGACACTAAAAGTGGTAGCTTTCAAGGCATGAGAATGACTGTGTCTCATGCCTCTCTTGAAAACCAGAGCCTAAAAGTTTGCCATATCCATCAGGCTTGTAGCTGCAACCTTAGCCAAGAGATACACCTCTTGTACCAGCAAAGCCCTTGATCTGGACACAATTATTAGCCATTTGGTGTCAGTCATCACACTAGGTCCATGACACAGGTTACCTGGCAGGAATCCTGGCTTTGGAGGAAAGATGTTTAAATTCCTGTAAATAAATTACTGAAACACCATGGCACTTGATTGTGTTTAGCATGGATCTAAAATGGCTTGGTTATGCTCTATTATATTGTTTGCTATCTTACTGTGAGGAAAATTAAGCTTACATCTGCTTAGGGTGACAAAGTAGAATGGTCATAGAATTTCCCACATTTTAGGCCTATGTCACAGTCTCCTAATAAGCCCTCAGAAACATCTTTTTTGTTCCCATACATCCAGGTGTCAGGCTGATATAGTCTGTGTCTCCTTTAGACTCAGTGACACACTTGTCTCTGTTCTCTGCCAGAGATGAACTTTATTCACAGGCCATTCAAAGCTAGAGAAGGCACCTCAGAGCCAGTCTAATTTAATTTCTACATTTTTCAGTTGAAAAAAAATGGAATTCCATTGATATTCACTGGACAATCCTAGGTGATGTTGAACCAAGGTCCTTTGGCTTCTAGTCCTCTATTTTCAACATGCCCCTCTCTATGCAGTATTGATTCAAATCCCCTGATTCTCATTTCCCTTTCTCTGCCACAAGCCTCTCTTTCTTTCATTCCCTGGGTTATGCTGCTCAGCTATTCTGCAGAGGAAGCCACCACCAGGCTTCCTCATCTGAGACCTAGGAATGGACCCCATGTCTGTATCTTCCTCCATTTTCTTGTCTCTTATGTAACAGTAATATTACCCATTAGTAGCTGTTCCTTTGTTCAGGAAATAATACAGTTGCATGGCATGTAGTTTGGGTACCCAAAAAGGTTGACAGCAGTGATGTGCAAATGAAGCTGCACAGTTCTGGCTTATAGGAACAGCATGCTTTGGAGACCATCCCAGAGGCCTTAGCATGAAAATGTAATTAAACATATAAGCCAAAGAATAAGAAGATGGAATTAACACATGTGGTTTCTCCATCCCAGTGACTATAAGAAACACTTTGGGAACAGCTGGATACATCTGAGACAAGCTAGTAATTTGATGCTCCTTCATACTGCTTGCTTAAAATATTTCTTCGGCATTTATTTAGTGGAGGGAAGAAGATATTGAATTTCTGTTTATTAAAACTTTATCTTTTACTTTTAATTAAAAGAAGGAAATTAGTAGATATACTAAAAGTCACGTGCCTTTTTTACATATATGGATTTTATTTTTTATATACTTTTCTGTCATTTTTAGTGCATAGCATTATTGTATACCAGTACTGTCCAATAGGAATATAAAGTAAGCCACAAATATGATTTTAAATATTATGTTACCACATTAAACAATAAAAATAAATAGATGAGGAGAGAACCAAGATGGCAGCATAGGTAAACACCTGTACTTGCTTCCTCTCACTACCACATCAAAATTACAACTAGAAGGCAGAACAACTACCACCCAGAACCACAAGAAAGCTGTCTGAGTAGAAGTTCCACAACTAGAGAGGTGAAGACTGGTAAGAAGTGTGGAGATGGGGAAAGTGCTGAGACCTGAATGTGCTGCTCTTTTAATTAGGAGGGAGATACAAGCTCTCCCTTGCTCTGAACTCTAGTTCTGGGTGAGACTCTGGGAGTCCCAGACACAAACGAGGAGAAACTGGACTGTCTGGCATCAGGACAAGAACTCAACGTCAGCTTTCTCACAGAGGTGCTCCCAGTGATCATTGTTCCTGCATGGGGGCGTGGGACTCAGTGACCTGGGACCTCTCCAGTGCAGGGCTGACTGGCAGCCATTGCTGTTTGCTAATCCCTGGTGATTCCCAGAGACCCCATCCCACCCAATTTACAACCCACCCAAGCTTTGTGCATAGGCTTTTGCATATGAATGACATGTCCTTTCTCTGCATAAAACCAGTCAAACTGCAGCTAGGTCAGAGAGCCCCAGAGCTTCCAAAAGAAGTCCCAAGGCCTGGCAGCAGCAGCCTGCCTTGCTTCACAGCTGGGCCTCCTCTGGGCACTTACAAACCCCATACAAAGAGGAGGAATCTGCAGATGTCTCTGTAGCTCCTGCTGGGAAGCCCCAGACAGTGGCTGGCCTTGCACCTCCTTGGAGATCCAAGAGCCAGTGTACACAATGGTCAATTTCAAATAGATGCATTTTAGGTGCTTAAGAGCCACATGTTGGCAAGCATGTTGATCAGTGAAGTTCAGTGCTCATCAAGGCTAAGAGTAATTTACAACATATAATAACAATATTTTTAATTTTTATTTTTCTAGCTTTTGTGTTGGTACACCATTTCCATTTTTTAAGTTCTTTGTTCTTTTTTCTTTTGCTTTTTTTCTGAATTGTATAACTTCTGAGAAAGCAAATGAAAGGATTTTAAAATTAAATAATAAAGATAATTAGATCTTGCTCAACATTTACCACTTGCAATATTCGGGTTCCAAATTTTAGCTGACTGCCATTATAGGTTTCAGCTAGCTGGTCCCAGGTGGGTGGCCAACCATACCAGACATCTGCACATACTGGCCACTAACTTCCTCAACAACAAACAGCCAGGAGGATTGTGGATTTTTAACAATTTTCCAATGGAGGTGGCTGTCTTGTGGGTAATCAAAGTCACCTGAGGAATTTGCCAAGAAGACATTAATTAACGGATATTACAATTAAAGTTTTTTTTCCTCATACATTGAACCCCAGGCACCACCTCACCAACCCACTCCTTAAAGCAGCTCTGGGACCCAGGCAGGGAAAAGATTTAGAAGAACTGCAGATTGAACCACAACTCCTCAGTTATCTAGAGCAGGAGTCGGCAAACTCTGTAAAGTGCAGAGAGTCACTGTTATAGGCTTTGCTGGTCAGAAGGTCTCAGCAGCAACTACTCAATGTAAACGAATGGGAATGACCATGCACCAGTAATACTTTATTCACAGCATACATTTGAATTTAGTGTGCTGTAAATAAATTTCACATAATTTTTATGTATTAAATGACTTTGGATTTTTTTTGTCAATTACTTAATATCTTACATAATCTACTATAATAAAAGCATAGTTTGCTAATTAGACCAGATATCCTTCTGGACAATCTTCTAGACGAAGTTGTGGCTGCAAGGGAAGCCTGGTCCCAGGTGCCAGAGGGAAGACAGTGCAGGTGCAGGCAGCTGGGGGAAGGAAGGCCTTCTCTTGCACAAATTTCATGCACTGGGCCTCTAGGGTAAAATAAAATTCCTAGCTCTCAGATTATAAAAAAACAAAAACAAACACAGGGTGTGGCTGGATTTGAACCATGAACCACAGTTTGTTGTCCTCTGCTCTAGACTCTTCTTGAAATGGGCTTATAGAAGCATTCCTGGCAGAAAACTAAATTGATTGACCCTGACTTCTACCTAGATTTTTCTTTTTCTTTTTTTCAAAAGAAATAAAATATTTATTATCCCTTCAAATTTATTTATGTGCTCTTTTCTGGCTAGCATGAAGAGACCCACCTATCTTTGAGTTGTATGCCCTTTCCCCATATTGTCAGTACATCTATTGTAGTAAAGCATCCACTTAACAGTTGCTAGTGGTATGTCCTCCCATTGTTGTGTACAAAACCAATAAACACCCTACTTACACATCACCATTTCCATGAGTTGGTTTTCTATATCATATTATTATTTTCTTTTTCAGACAAATTAAAATTCCCAGGGACATTAATTTTCTATATTGTTAGGCATGTTTCACTAAGTGGGTAATATGATATGCCTTTATTTCATAGTATAAATGACAATAATGCATCAGTTTGCAACAATATAGACTGTTACACAAAGAAAACACAAATGTGAGTTTTGCAGATTCTGTCATTTGTTTCAAAATACTAAAATCTTGATGATTTCACTCAGGTGAGAGCGAAGAAATAGGATTTCAACATGATTTTCTTTCTTTTAGGGAATCAGTTGTGGAAGACAACACACTTTCTAGCTTAAGAGCAGCAATTCATTGTCATGTCAATAAAACTTTCAAATTTGTGTATATATTTCAACATTCCTGTAAATTATTTACTAAAATATTTTATTCTGCTTTAAAAATAATTCATGAGGATCAGTGTGTGTGTGTGTGTGTGTGTGTGTGTGTGTGTGTGTGTGTGTGTGTGTGTGTGTGTGTTTGATTTCAGAGAGGAAGGAAGTGGGAGGAAGAGAGACAAAAACGTCAATAATGAGAGGTAATCATTTATCAGCTGCCTTCTGCATGCTCTCCACTGGGTATTGAGTTGCAAAGCTCCCCACTAGGAATTGAGCTGCAGAGCTCCCTACAAGGGATTTAGCTGCAAACCTGGGCATGTACCCTGACAGGGAACTGAAATATGACCTCCTGATTCATAGTTCAATATTCAACTACTGAGCCACACCAGCCAGGCAATAAGTCTTTTAGATACATCAATTTTGAAACAAATTCTGTAGTATGGCTTGTAGCACTGTCCAAGGTAATCTTTTACAGTGATGGATATGTTCTCTATATGTGTTGTCCAATATACTGTGCCTTTTGAGCATTGTAAATGGCAAGTGGAACTTATTTTTAAATTGTATTTAATTGTTACTTTAAAGTCATATTTATATACTTTTATAACTTAGTAAAATAGTTTTGAACTGAACTTCAAAAATTGATGCTATGTGATCACATAATTTTACCTTTTATTCTCTGAAATCCATAGTCTGGAAAGTAGTGATTTATATAAATGAACAAAGGAGAGGAGTCTGATTTTCAAAAATCACTGCAGGGATGGTGTTGCTCAGTGGTTGAGTATTGACCTATGAACAGAAGGTCACTGTTCAATTTCCATTTAGGGTACATGCTCAGGTTGCAGGTTCCATCCCCAGTGCGGGAGGACGGTGTAGGAGGCAACCCATCAATGGTTCTCTCTCATCATTTATGCTCCTATCTCTTTCTCCTCCCTTCTTCTCTGAAATAAATAAAAATATTTTTAATTGCTACTGAAACAGTCAATTTCGTCTGGTCAATGCTGCTCAGTGGTTGCACACTGACCCAGGAACTAAGAGGTCATGGTTTGATACCCAGCCAGGAGCCATGCTCAGGATATGGGTTCCGTCCCCTGTAGGAGGCATGCAGGAAGCAGTCAATTGGTGATATTTCTCTCTCCTCAATGTTTCTCGTTCTTTATCAGGCTCTTATCCTCTGTCTCTAAAAAAAATCAATTAAGAAACATTTAAAACAGCTCATTATAACTGACATCTCAAGAAATGCCTTCAAAATATCAAGCTGTTATATTTATTATGATTCCTGTTGCTTAGGTAAACTTAGGTAAACAGATCCTGGCTTAGTTTTCTTGAATTTTGATCAAACAAACAAATGAATAAACCATACATACATGACCCCAAAAAAAGTGTTTCCTAAGAATCCAAAGGATCTTTCTCTGTAATGGTCAGTCTTCTGCTAAGATCCTTTAAGAAAATAGGAACAAATACTGTTAATGGGAGAGCATGAAAATAAAATAGTGTTTTCCTTGTTTTAAAAAGAGTATGGGCTGGAAGAGATCAAAAGAGGAAAGCATGGGTTAATTTGTAAAAACAGTCTGTGGAGTGTGTATGTATCTCATACAAAATTACATTTTAATGTCTTTGTGAGTTTTATTGTCCTAGGGTTTAAACAGTCTGTGATCAAAATCATATCATATATAGTAAATTTGTGTGGCTAGGTGGATAGTTAGGTAGGTATAAATCCCAATAAAATCCATTATAGAAGATAAATGATAGATATTGAAGTTTGGGCAAATCAATTTCCCAAATTCATTTTATTTGTCTAATGTCTTTGGATTTTATTTGTCTAATGCCTCTGGAAGCTCTTATAGGGCTTGTTACCTAACTTCAGGATAGGTTTGAACCAAGGTAAATAGTAAAAAATATTTTCAATTAACTATGTGTAATATTAATGATTATTTGTACCATGGAGTTAGTTGCTTATACTGCAAACTGAGGAATTAATGAACAAGAATACTAATCTTGAACACCAAGGTTTATTTAAAAGCCAATATGGGTTTAGTGTGGTAATAAGGGTTAAGTTCTCCAAAGACTGCAAACCTGTTTATTGTACATTGAATTTTACTGACTTTGAAATCTCCCTAGAAATATTCATTTATCTCACCATGTATTAAACATTTCAGATCATTAGCAACAGTAACAAAATTCAGATGTGGTAATGAAGTGGTTATGCAATGAAACTGATATACACTGTGATTTCATACAGGAGACTTAGACTTCACTAGTGTATTCACTTAAAACTGGAAGCAATGTAGGAAATATAGATTTTTAGACATTGTAAGTAATGACCACATGCTATAAAGAGAAAATACACTTACTATTCAAGTATAATCATAATTAGTTATGCCATTGAAGGGTGACTGTCCTAAAATGAATTGTAATTGGTCATTTGAAAATTGTATATGGATTTATAATTTTTAAATGGCTGGTAGCATAATGTTTTTTTTTCCAGTTTTATGGTCATTATTCTTTTATTAAATTACCAGAGGGAAAGAAAATAAATGACCTCCTACTGAGGGATATTTTACCATGAAACCAGTTGTAAAAAAAAAGAGAGAGAGAGAGAGAGAGAGAGAGAGAGAGAGAGAGAGAGAGAGAGAGGAAATTGTGCCTGAGAATATATATTTCCTAAATTCTGGTTCTCTAGTAGTTTTAATTCACTGAGGTTTAAAAATATGCAAGGTGAAATGAGGTCTCCAAATATTTCATACCACACATATTTTATCCAAAGGAAGATAATGGTAAACTTAAATAATTTAATCAGCATTGCTAAATTTAGAGAGGTGTGTGTGTGTGTGTGTGTGTGTGTGTGTGTGTGTGTGTTTTAATTTTGGTTGATGGCAAGAAAGTATTTGTTTAAAGTGCATTCAGGGTGTATAATTTTTTAAGGTAGAAGGGTGTTGGCATTGAAGGTTATACTTAGCCATACAACAGGCAACTTGAATCAACTAAAAAAGTGATAGATTTATAGATACTATATAGGACAGTGGCCAGAAGAAAAATAACTTACTGGGTAAATATTAACTGAATTAATTGCATGAGCAGTATTCCTGCCCATGCTTTAATTAAGGCTTATCCAGAATTGCCTCTAGCTCCAGATTCCATGACATCAACATAACAACAAAAAAATGTCAAGAATTGAGTCCTCTACTTATATTGTTAATTTTCTTTTTAAAAATATTTTTATTGATTTCAGAGAGGAAGGGAAGGGGGAGAGGTAGAAACATCAATTATGAGAGAAAATCATTAATTGGATGCCTCCTGCATGCCCCCCATCAAGTCCGTAACCTATGTATGTGACCAGAATTGAACCATGACCTCTTAGTTCTTAGGTCTACTCTCTACCACTGAACCACACCAGCTGGGCTTGTTAGTTTTCTTGACTGAACAGATCCTACTATGTTCTTCTAAGCACATTTCCCCAGTACAACAGCCAGACAAGAACTGTTCTTACTGTTCTACTGAGCTTGGGCATTCACAAATAGGCTAAAACAAGAAGCCGAGCTAGAAATGCAATGTATGTAAGAACATAAGTACTCTGAAGAGAGTTCTGCTTTTAATCCTCAAGTTTAATTTCTCTCTTCTCTGTTCTATTAGTAAATGTTGATTACTTTGTGTGACTATTCATAAGAAAAAGTGGTAAGGGTATACAAAGTTGTAAAATTCAATTGTGGCTAATGTATATGGTGTGTGTGTGTGTGTGTGTGTGTGTGTGTGTGTGTACCTACTTTCAAGCTTTTGGAAAGAAGCACAGGAAGAAGATACAAGTTGAATGAGAATAGTTAAAATGAAGAAAAACCCAATACTTGACAGGGTCTGTTGGAGTAGCACACATAATAAATGTGTGAATTTGGGCTACAGTTTATTAGAAATAATAATCATTTTCATATGAGGGATCAGGCAATTTTCCTCCAGAATGTGGCACTTTCATTACCCAAAACATGAAGAATAGGGAAGGTTTTTTGTTTTGTTTTGTTTTGTTTTTGGGTTTTTTTTTTTTGTTTGTTGTTGTTTTTTTTTTGTTTGTTTTTGTTTTTTTTTTGTGTGTGTGTGTGTGTGTTTATGTGTTAATTAAGAAAGGAAGTCTTTTATTCAAGGAAATGAAGACCTTTATATGGCAAAGTAGACAATGACAGGGGAACAGAAGGAAGAAAAGTCAAGGGTCATATCAGGAACAATGAGGTCACTCTTTTGAACAAATGGAGTTTTGTTATCAAAAAGATGTGGAGAGTAGTAAAGTCAGATTATTGAGAGCTTGTTTTATAAAAGCAGACTAAGACTTTGGAAACTATTAGGAATCAGTTGTATGATTTAAACAAGAAAATAAGTGGTAATTTGGGAAGTTGAATTTAGTAGTTGCAATGATAATAGGAATTTATCATCCCACATACATTCAAAATTAAGAAGAAAGTGTAGTAAGATTAAATCAGTAGCTATAGGAGTTTATTCAAGGAAATGCCGTGAAAGAAAGTGGACTTGTTTTTGTACTCATATGTTTTCTCGAAATGGTACAGCTAAAAGGGATGAGATAAAAAATGGTACAATGGATAAGAGCATGAGCTTCTAAGCTTGGCATCTTGGATTCAAATTCTAGCTTAGTTACGGTGATTTGTTGTGTGGATTTGGGCAAGTCACTTCGCCTCTCTGAGTCAGCTTTTCATATGTAAAATAGGGGCAATAATAGTACCTACATAATAGGGTTGTTATTAAATGTTGATATATTAAAAAAACACTTAGAATAATGCTTGGTATATTACAAGTACTACACAAATATTCTGTTTCCAGAGGAGGAATACACATGCTATTTTCATATTAAAAGTAGTAAATATTCATTGCAGAAAAATTAAAAGCACAACTAAGAAAAGATGGCCCCTAACCCAAAAATTGCAACTTTAAAACTTTTGGTAAATTATACATTTTTCCTATTGCTAAATATACATCTAGATCACTTTGTTTTTTTTTTAATTTCTTTATTGATTAAGGTGTTACATATGTGTCCTTATCCCCCCATTACCCTCCCAACGTCCCACTTGTGCCCTCACTCCCCTGTTGTCTGTGTCCACTGGTTAGGCTTATATGCATGCATACAAGTGCTTTGGTTGATCTCCACCCCTTACCCACATCCTCCCCTACCTTGCCTCTGATATTTGATGGTCTGATCAATGTTTCCCTGTCTCTGGATCTGTTTTTGTTCATCAGTTTCTATTTTCATTATATTCTACAAATGAGTGAGATCATGTGATATTTATCTTTCTCTGACTGGCTTATTTCACTTAGCATAATGCTCTCCAGTACCATCCATGCTGTTGCAAATGGAAAGAACTCCTTTTTTACTGCAGCATAGTATTCCATCGTGTAGATGTACCACAGATTTTTAATCCACTCATCTGCTGATCACTTTTTAAATAGCCACAGAGTATTTCACTGAATGAATGTTCCATAATTGTTAATCTATACCATTTCAATTAGCATGTTTTGCTTTTATAAATGGGGCTGTAGTAAACATTCTTATAGTTTAATATTTATACACATCATTATTGCATTAACAAATTATTAGAAGTAAAGTTTCTGATGTAAGTGTGAAACTATGTTTTTTGTTTGTTTGTTTTTTAAGCAATCGCCTTTCACAATTTAAAGAAGTCTGGCCTCTGGTCCTAGATTATCTGGATAGTTGCCTCAACTCATCACTCCTCATAGCTATAAAAACCCAATAACTATTACTTATTTCTAAAATCTGTTACATTATCATTCCCATGAAAAACTACTACACAGATTTTTAATTCTTATTTTATTTTTTGTCTAGGGCCTCAGGCCATGGAATGTGGGCCAAAGGAAGGGGAAAGGGGCAGGAGGCACAAGGAGCAGCGGGGTCCTTAGATTAGTCCCAGACACTACCCTCCACATGGTCACAGTCATTGAAGTAGCAGCAGCACACGCAGCATCTGGCCTGTGGTGATCCCAGCCTTCAGGCGATCTGCAGGGGTCGGGGCCCTCTTACACAGTTCACCATAATGGCAGATGGAGATTAGCTGGTAGGCGACAAGCTCTCCAAGGTACTCATAGGGAGTGGACAGCATGCAGCCTTTGTTGATGCCAGGACAGGTCAAGGACTCCGTCAGATCATAGAAGATGCGGTCCTTGGTGCCTGTCATGACTGTGGGCAGAGCCATCACCAGAAGCATTAGCGAATGGAGGACCATGGTCGCCTGCTGGTGGTGGGTGGCAGTGGGCCTCTTGGAACTGCTGAATGACACTCCACACATCCACGAGACTTCTGTCCCTGGTTCTGGCCTCCCTGGGTCAGCACTTGGAGTGTCCTCTCAGGAGCTTCTTCCTGACCACAATCCCAGGGTCCCAGGGTCCCTGAAGCTTCCCTGGGACAGACAGCCAGTGGCTGCTGCCCCCAAGAGAGTATTTGTGGAGCGGAATGGGGTGACCTCACAGACCCCTCAGGGTTCCACTGGCCACTCTGAGGGTGAGGTCATGGGTGGGGGAGGGATGTCACAATCTGTGTGGTAACTTTGGAAAAAGCCAAAATATATTAACATTTAAATTAAAAAATTATTAATTGGTAACAGCCCCCAAAACCATGGCTAATACTTAGTGCAGGTATTTCCATTTATTTTTTTAAATGTGTATCTTTATGTGTAGATACTGAGTTGTAAAATATATACAGAATATAAAAGATAATTTTTGTTTGGTATATGCTTTCATATTGATATGCCATGAATATTTTTCAACATAATAGAATGTTTTTCATGTTAGGTATGTTCATGGATGCCAAGAATTCCATTATATGAATGCAATTTATTCTACTTGAGGGATTTTGTTTCAGTTTTTCACTGGTATAAGTGACAGAATTGATTGAGATTTCTTGTCATATGTCTCTATGTATATTTCTAATATTCCCCTAGGAAAATTTATAGATGTAAAAATTTTTGGTTGAAAGGAATGAATATGTTTAAAATTTTAAAATGTTTTCATGTAATCTTTTAAATTGAAGGATAGATGCATATAGAAGTGCACAAATCATAAGAAGTTGATGGATTATTTAAAATTTAGCATAGACATCCTTCTAGTATGCAGATCAAGAATTATAATATTAGCCCAGAAGTCTCTCTCATGTTTCTTCCTAGTTATTAACCCTTTCCAAGCTATTGTCCTTATCCAAGGATAAGCACTCTTATGAACTTTAACACCTATATTAGTTTTATCTGCCATTGAAATTAATGTGTGGAATCATAGAATAGATGCCCTTAGGTTTATTTTCTCCAATTCAACATTACTATTGTGAGATATTATCTAATAAAATAGCAATATGCAAATTAACCATAACTCTGCTATACCCATTAGCCACACCCACCAGCCAATCAGGATAGAGTATGCAAATTAACCCCAACCCAGATGGCTAAGGCCACTGAGCAAGCAGGAGGGAGGCTTGGTTTTCCCTGGCAATGGAGGAAGCCAAGTTTTCCGCACACCCTGGCAGGCCAAGGTCCCCGCTTAAGGCTACAAAGTTTCAATTATAGAAGATAAATTATTCCCAACAGAAATGGCTGCTGCCACAGAGCAAACAGGAGGGTTGGCTCTGCTCCAGGCTACAAAGTTTCAAGTGTAGAAGATAAATAAATCCCAGATACCAGGGCCTCCACTTGGGTTGTTTGGGGGCTTAGCCAACCTACAAACCACCACAAGCCCCTCGCCCAGGCTGCCCCATGCCCCAAGGGAACCAACACCCTGATCTGGGACACCCTTAAGGGCTAACCAGCTGGCTACCTGTGCACCAAGCCTCTATTACCCTATCTAATATAAGAGTAATATGCAAATTGAACATCACTCTAACACACATATGTCAAACACAAGGCCCGCGGGCCAAATCCAGCCCGCCAGGCCTTGCAATGTGGCCCGCACCGCGCTGTCATCACTGCACTCCGCTGTCAGTTTATGACATTGTCAGTTTATGACTGTTCAGTAAACCATTCGGCCCGCGATTTAGGCTGGATTTTAGATTTTGGCCCCTTCTCTGATTGAGTTCGACACCCCTACTCTAACACATAAGTTGGCTGCCCCCATGGGGTTAAAGATCTTGGCCCCATTTGGATACAAGATAGCCACCACAGGATGGCTAGCAGGCGAGAACAGTTGGGAGGGACCAGGTCTGCAAGGGAGGGCAGTTGTGGGTGATCAGGCCAGTGGGGGAGGGCAATTGGGAGGGACCAGGCCTACAAGGGAGGGCAGTTGGGGGCGATCAAGCCTGCAGGAGAAGGCAGTTAGGGGTGAACAGGCCAGCAGAGAAGGGAAGTTGGGGGTGACCAGGCCTGCAGGGAAGGGCAGTTAGGGGGAACCCAGACCTGCAGGGGAGAGCAGCTAGAAATGACCAGGCCTGCAGGGGAGGGCAGTTAGGGGTGACCAGACCTGCCAGGGAGGGCAGTTAGGGGCAAACAGGCTGGCAGGGGAGCAGTTAGAAATAAATTAGGCTGGCAGGGGAGTGGTTAGGGGGTAATCAGGCTGGCAGCAGAAGAGGTTAGGGGCAATCAGGAAGGCAGGCAGGCGAGTAGTTAGGAGCCAGCAGTCCTGGATTGTTAGAGGGATGTCCGAGATTGGAGGCACTGCCTGCTGGGCTGAGGTGAATTTCATGCATCGAGCCTCTAGTTTTTCTATAATATTAATAGTTCATGTGTCATAGTATTGTTAATTAATTCTCTTTACACTGTTCCATTGTGTGGATATGCCACAGTTTACCCAGTCTACTATTGATATTTATTTGGGTTGTGTCTAGTATGAGGCTATTATAAATAATGCTTTTATGATATGTGTGTCTTTTTCTGCATATCTGGAACCATTTATTTGAATCATTCACTCCTCACTTAACTAAAGTACACTGTTATCATAAATTAAGTAAATATTCTAGTCTATTTGTTCTCACAGCAATACCATAGAGAATTAATAATAATAAATAATGATATATGGTTGTAAGCATCCTATTTTTCCCCCAAGGCTAAAGACACTAAGTATACAAATACATTTTTCAGTAACAGTTTACATTCAATATCATTGTGTTTTAATTACAGATGTACAGCAAAGTGGTTAGAAAACCATGTATTTTAGCAGAATGGTCCCCCCACTGCTTCAAGTACCCGCCTAGCCCCACTTATACTCATTCCAATATTACTGACTATTTCCCCTATGCTGTAAACCTCATTATTCTTCAAGATTGCCTTTAATATTCTTGGGCTTTCTATTTCCATATAAATCTTATAGGTGTCATATCAGTTTTTATTAAAAACTAGCTATTGCTACTTTGACTGAGATTACATTGAATTCACATATTATTTGAAGAGAACTGATATCTTTACAATATTGGATCTTCCAATATGTTCCTTCAATTGGTTCCTTCCAATATAGGAACAAATTATCCTATATAATAAAAGTGTAACATGCTAAGTGTCCGGTGGATCAGTTGACTGCTTAACCAGTTGCTATGGTATGCACTGACTACCAGGAGGCAGATGCTCTGACCTGTAGATTAGATTACTCCTGGGATCTGGCAGATCAGGACTGGGCAAAAGGACTGAACATGCCCTGTAACCCTCCCACAGTCCCTCTCCAGCTGGCTGGCCCTAATCACCAGCCAGGCCAAAAGACCCCACCCATGCATGAATTCGTGCATGAATTCCTATATTTGTTTAGTTGTCCCTCAATCTCTCAGTAATGTTTCTAGTTTTTCAGATAGAAGTCTTGCTTTGTGTTTTTAATTATCAAATTACTTCCTACAAATATAATATGTTCCAACAAACATCATAAGAGAGCTTATTTTTCAGAACTTTGACAAATACCTGTTTTAAAAGAAAATATAATAGACAAATGATGGCATATCGTTGCTATTTAAATTTGCATTTTGTTGATTACTTAGTGACTGGACTTTTTTCTTGTTTATTGGTTGTTTGCATTTTATGTCAAATTCCTGTTTACATTATTTATTCAATTTTCCCATAGATCCTCTATCTCTCCTCATTTATTGAATGTTCTTTTTACATATAAAAATGTTACCGCCGGGACCGGTTTGGCTCAGCGGTAGAGCGTCGGCCTGTGGACTGAAAGGTCCCGGGTTCGATTCCGGTCAAGGGCATGTACCTTGGTTGCAGGCACATCCCCAGTGGGGGGTGTAAAGAGGAAGCTGGTCGGTGTTTCTCTCTCATCGACGTTTCTAACTCTCTGTCCCTCTCAATTCCTCTCTGTGTAAAATCAATAAAATATTTTTTAAAAATAAAAAAATAAAAATAAAAATAAAAATGTTACCCTTTGATAGATGTTGTAAATATTCCCAGTTGTCATTTGCTTTTAATTCTGCTACTTGGACTTAATTTCTAAAAGAATAACACAAGTATTATATTTAATAGGTTTTTTTTACATTTCTTACTACTTCTAAAGTGCTTCCCCATGCAAGTATTTTATTCTAGTTCTGTTATTAATGTTTTTAATTCCTCTACAAAGGGTATATTTTATTGAATTTTAGAAAGAGAGCAAGGTGGGGGTCCGGGGGGGGAAAGAGAGAGAGAGAACAGGGATCAAACCCACAATCTAGGTATGTGCTCTGACCAGCAATCAAACTTACAAACTTTTGGTGTATAGGATGATGCTCCAACAAAATAAACTATCCAGCCAGGGCTGTTATTATTATTATTTTTAAATATATTTTTATTGATTTCAGTGAGGAAGGTAGAAGAAGAGAAAGAGAGAAACATCAATGGCTAGGCCAGTGATGTTATTATTAATATTTTACGTTTAATACTGTACTTTCTCTAGAATATCTTTGGTGTAAGATATGAAGTCAATAATTAATATTTGTTTGTTTCTAAGAAAAACTGCTCTGCTTATCTTAATGATAAAGTTTCTACACATTTGCAAATTTAAATTCAGAAATTGAAAGGAATAGAAACTAATCTTGTGTGAAAATAGGTCAAGACTCAGTTAGATACTAAGTTAATGCATAAGAGAACTGAATGTTTTAATTGTTTTCTATCACCACAGGGAATATGTTTTATGAAGAGCATGATTTTATATTACTTAAAAAGATTATTGGAAATAAATAATAAATTTTACTAGTTAAGTGTTTTACATTAATATTTTGATAAGGATATAAAGTAGTATATATAAGAGTAAATTATTTTAAACCATTTAGAAACTGCCATAAATCTTACCCTTAGTCTAAATCATAAACTGTTCACATCTGCTATTTTTCCCCCATGAAGTATATAGAAGAAATCAATTCCTGAATACTGTTTCTAATGGGGTGGAGAGAGCACAAATGTTATGTGTTAGATGATCTCAAATTCCACCTTATTATTTACTAAGTGATATCATAGAAAAATAATCAGAGGATTTTTGTCCATCAGCATGGCTCAGTGATTGAGTGTCGATTTATGAACTAGGAGATCAGTCTGTGATTTCTGGTCAGGGCACATGCCCTAGTTGAGGGATCATTCTCCAGTGTAGGCATGCAGGAGGCAGCTGATTAATGGTTCTCTTTCATCATTGATACCTCTATCTCTCTATCTCTCTCTCTCTCTCTCTCTCTCTCTCTCCCTCCCTTCCTCTCTCCCTCCCTCCCTCCCTCCCTTCTTCCATCCCTCCCTCTCTGAAATCAATAACAATATATTTTAAATAATAATAATAATAATAATAATAATAGGATTATTAACTGATGGCTTTAGATAAGTTATATACTATTAATAATGATTTCTTATTAAAATATATATAGTTCATCACCATTATTTTTGTATGAATTAAAGCTAGTGATTTTCTTTCCAAATTAACTTATGTAACCAGAGTAAATTGATTTATATATTTTTAAAATATAGTGAAATGTCTCCCACCCCATCCCCATCCAATATATGTCCTACCATCACCAAACAATGATTTTGGTTTCAGAAATATATAAGATAAATTCCTAGAGCCCTGTCTGGTGTGGTTCAGTTGGTTGAGCATCATCTCATGGACTAACGGGTTGCTGGTTCAATTCCTGGTCAAGGCACACGCCTAGGTTTCAGGCTCCATCTCTGGTTAAGTCTGCTTCAGGAAGCAGACAGTTGATATTTCTCTCTCCCTCTCCCTTTCTCTCTCTCTAAAACTCAATAAAACTATATTTTTAACTTTTTAAATATTTATTATTGAGATTATTACAGATGTCCCTCTTTTTCCCCCCATAGCTCCCTACCACCTGATTCCCACACCACTTCACGCCCTTGCCACCATATTGTCTGTGTCCATAGGTACTAAATACATGCATATAAGATCTTTGTCTAATCTCTTCCCTCACCCCCAAACCCCCTTCCCTCTGAAAATCATCAGTCCATTTCATTTCATGCCCCTTATTCTATTATATTCATCAGTTTATTCTGCTCATCAACTTTTTTTATTCATTTGATTTTTAGATTCATTTGTTGATAGATAAGTATTTGTTGTCACTTTTTTTTTCATAATTTTTTTATCTTTACCTTTTTCTTCTTCTTCCTCCTCTTAAAGAATATCCTTCATGCAGAAACCGGTTTGGCTCAGTGGATAGAGCATCGGCCTGCGGACTGAAAGGTCCTGGGGTCGATTCCGGTTAAGGGCATGTACTTTGGTTGTGGGCACATCCCCAGTAGGGGGTGTGCAAGAGGCAGCTGATGGATGTCTCTCTCTCATAGATGTTTCTAACTCTCTATGCCTCTCTCTTCCTCTCTGTAAAAAAATCAATAATATATATATATATTTTTAAAAAAGAATATCCTTCAGCATTTCATATAATACTCTTTGGTGGTGATGAACTCCTTTAGCTTTTTCTTGTCTGTAACGCTCTTTATCTGACCTTCAATTCTAAATGATAATTTTGCTGGGTAGGATATTCTTGGTTGTATGTTCTTGCTCTTCATCACTTTGAATATTTCTTGCTACTCCTTTCTGGCCTGCATAGTTTCTGTTGAGAAATCAGCTGACAGTAGGTAACTGGTTTTTTTTGTTGTTGTTGTTTTGTTCTGTTTTGTTTTTGTTTTTGTTTTTTATTCTTGCTTTTAAGATTCTCTCTTTGTCTTTTGCCCTTGACATTTTAATTATGATGTGTCTTGGTGTGGTCCTCTTTGGATTCCTCTTGTTTGGAGTTTTCTGTGCTTCAAAGATAAAGTCCTAGAAGTAAAAGTTATGGATCAATGGTTACATGCATTTAATAGATATTGCCAAATTGTCTTCCACAAGGAATACACCAGTATATACATCCCACTGGCCATGTATAAGGGTCTGCATTTTCTACAACTTTAACAGCATAGAGTATTTTCAGGCTTATATTTTTGTCAGTGTATTAGGTGAAATTTTCAGACCTCTCATTATGACCATGACTTACATTATTTTTGTAAGCTTAAAATTTATTTGTGTTCTGTCTTTATCAACTTTCCTTAACTTCTGTCAAATTTTCTTTTGGATTGTTGGCCTTTATTTTATTAGTTTGCAGAAGGTCTCTTATGTATTAGGAATATTGGTCCCTATTTAGAGATGTAAGTCACAAATATTATTTTTTATTTTGCAATTTGTCATTTGTCCTTTGACTTTGTTTGTTTTATTTTTGCCATTCAGAAGTTTCTCTTGTTTATATAGTCTAATTTACTAATATTTTTGTCTGTTAATTAAAGCTTCCTAACATAAATGTAAAATTACGTTTTTATGTTGTTGATTACTCTAGACATGTGTTGATTCTTACCTCTAAAAATAGATTAATTCTCAATTTAGTAAATGTTTGTCTTTCATTCAACAGCTATTTATTGAAAATCTATATGTAGAAACCTAGTTCATCCAGAAATCAAAGCTTAGTGAGGGAGGTAACCGTCAATAATAAATTAGTGTAAGATAAACTCTATGGTGGAGGGAAGCACGAAGTTTGTGAGTATATATCTAATGCAAATGTTATAACTAAGCTGAAAAGTGTGCCTCACAATCTCATTATAAGCTATCATTCAATTATTCCAGATATTAGCCAAATTTCACCAATTGTACTGTTTTCTGCCAGAAATTGTTTTATCTCTGTAACCAGGAAGGAGTAGTTTGGGTGATGAGAAGGAAACCATATAACTTTAGTTTCAAGTTATACAGATGCCCTGACTGGTTTGGCTCAGTGGATAGAGTTTTGGCCTGCGGACTGAAGGGTCCCAGGTTTGATTCCAGTCAAGGGTATGTACCTTGGTTGCAGGCACATCCTCAGTAGGACATGTGCAGGAGGTAGCTCATTGATATTTCTCTCTTATAGATGTTTCTAACTCTCTATCCCTCTCCCTTCCTCTCTGAAAAAAATAAATAAAATACATATAATTTAAAAGTTGTACAGATATCATCCTACCTGGTTTTGCTCAATGGATAGATAATCAACCTGCAGACTGAAGGGTCCCTGGTCTGAGTCCTGTCAAGGGCTCATGCCCAGATTTTGGGCTCTGTCCCCAATAGGGGATATGCAGGAGGCAGCCAAACAATGATTCTCTCTCATCATTGATATTTCTAGCTTCCTCTCCCTTCTTCTCTGAAATTAATAAAAATAAACCCAAAAAAGTATACAGATGTCTGTGCTTATATATGGAGCCTGAATGAAACACAGAGTATTTTGTGATCAGGTATAATTGAGTTCATAACTCTATACATTAGAGATTTTAGCACAAAAAAAATGATGGCTATTATTTCTGATAGCTTCAGAATCTAGAGACTCTTAGGTGTTTCAAGTTGAAGCTGTAAAATGCTTTTGGAATAGGAAATGATCCAATAAAAAGAAACTAGTTACCTCCTTATAAATGCTGAAAATTGTAAATCAAATGCATTATTTGATTATATAGTATATACTTGGATTTACATTTGTCATATAACTATCACACACACAAACATTCACCCACTCACATACACACACATATATATGTAAATATAGTTTTTAGATGCCCTTATGGGTTAAAATTCATGAAATGCAAATAGGTCTTCCTCTAATACTATGTTTACTATGCTTTATAGCAGGATACAGTTCAGATAAAGCAGGTACAGTATCATGATTCATTATTTATGGACAAACATTCCATGTTACTCAACATGCCCTATTGACTCCTCACTCCACACAGGAAAAGGCTGCCAGGAATGAAAACCAAAGTATGTGCTGGTACCTTATAAAAGCCACAGCCTCTATTTGCCTTCCATCTAAATCTATATCTATATATCTATATATCTATATATCTATATATCTATATATCTATATATCTGTATATCTATATCTATCTATATATCTATATATGTCCATGTCTATGTCTATATCTATATCTATCTATCTATCTATCTAGATACATATTGATAGATAGATAGATAGATAGATAGATATACACTAGAAGCCCGGTGCATGAAATTTGTGCATGGGGGGGTGTCCCTCAGCCCAGCCTGCACCCTCTCCAATCTCGGACATCCCTCTCACAATCCAGGACTACTGGCTCCCAACTGCTTGCTTGCCTACCTTCCTGATTGCCCCTAACTGCTTCAGACTGCCAGCCTGATCACACCCTAACCACTCCCATGCCAGCCTGACTAACCGTCTAACTGCTCCCCTTTCAGCCTATTTCCCCCTAACTGCTCTCCCTTCCAGTCTTGATCACCCCCAACTGCCCTCCCTTGTAGGTTTGGTCCCTCCCAAGTGCCCTCCCCTGCTGACCATCTTGTGTCTACTTGGGGGCATCTATCTTTGACCACATGGGGGAAGCCATCTTGTGTGTTAAAGTGATGGTCAATTTGCATATTACTCTTTTATTAGATAGGATAGAGGCCTGTTGGATGGGTGGTGGCCAGCTGGTCTGTCCTGAAGGGTGTCCCAAATCAGGATGTTGATTCCCTTGGGCTGTGGGTGGCCTGGGCTAGTGGCCTGTGGTGGTTTTCAGGCCAGCCATGCCCCACAACAACCCAAGTGAAGTCCCTGGTATCTGGGATTTATTTATCTTCTATGATTGAATCTTTGTAGCCTTGAGTGGAGGCCTGGTCCTACCAGGGTGTGTGGAAAGCTTGGCTTCCTCCATTGCTGGGGAAACCCAAGCCTTCTGCTCTTTCCGTGGCCGCAGCCATCTTGGATGGGTTAATTTGCATACTTGCTCCTGATTGGCTGATGGCAATGACTTGTGGGCATAGCAGAGTGGTGGTTAATTTGCATGTTACTCTTTTATTAGATAGACAAAAGCCTAAGCAACTGTCTGACTGTCCAAACATCTGACTGGTAGCTATGATGTGCAATTACCACAAGGAGGCAGACACTCACAGTAGGAACTGCTGAGCTGTGGTTCTTGGGGGATATACCCAGTACCAGAGAGGAGGGAGCCCTATTTTGGGGTGTGTCACCTGAGAACTGCACTCTCACAATCCTGGACACCTCATGGGATTTCAGAGAGATAGTTTTGGCCCAGTCTCTGTAGGCCAGGCCAAGGGACCCCACCAGTGCATAAATCCATGCACCAGGCCTCTAGTCCTATATAATAAAAGCCCAATATGCAAATCAACTGAATGGCAGAATAACTTATGGAATGACTGGTCACTATGATATGCACTGACTACCAGGAGGTAGATGCTTAATGAAGGAACTGCCCCTGGCCTGCAGGCCCCAGGCAAGTCACGGCAGGTGCCAGCAGGGGCCCATCATCACCCCATAGAAGGAGGCAACTGGCGTTGTTTGGGGGCAGGGCCAGTGAGTGGGCAGTACTAGGCCGACCAAGATAGGTGCCAGTGGGGGCGCCCTGATAGACCCACCAGATGCCCCACAATTTGGGCCTGATCACTGACCAGGCCTAGGAATCCTACCTGTGCACAAATTTCATGTACTGGACCTCTAGTATATTTTATAATAAAGAGGTAATATGCAAATTAACCCTCACACTATAACACTGTCACAAGATGGCATCTGCCTTCTTGCAGTTCCCGTGCAAGAAGACCAGCTGCTCCTTGCATCTGCCGCTGCAGTTCCCGTGGCCGCATGGGGTGGTGGGATGTCTGGAAGCTGCTCCACACACCTACTGCTGTAGTTCCCTCAGCAGCCCCCTAGGGGGGTTCCTGGCTACTGCCCCATGCACCATAGGGGCAGCTCCACAGAGGGTCCCGCAACTCTTTGAGGCTTGATACTGCATCTGTCTGTGTGGGCACAGGCAGGTCTGGATCTTGTGGAATTTTGAGGCACACACAAGTTGGCAGGGACTTGACTCTGGGTCTCCTGGCACAGGAGGACTTGACGCTGTGTCCCCATGGGCATGGGCACTGGCCCAGACACTGACAACAGGGAGGAGGGAGTCCCATCCCCCACAGAATTAGCCAGAATCAGCCATTTGTCAGCTAGCTCTCAGCGGCCTGACAGCCAGGATTCTCATTCACCTGCATTGCAGACCCTGACAATGGAGATGGGAATATGTCTAAAGAGCAACTATTGACACACTTTAGCTCTGAAGTCAAAAGAAGCCAGTGTCATTGACAGAAAATGTCTGCAGACCCACATGCCTCTGAAGCTCAAAGGAGGTGTTGGCAAGAGAATGTATCTGAAGAGCAATGTAGCTATGAAGCAGAAAGAAGCTGGCATTATCTACAGAAAATATCTAAAGAATAATGTACCTCTGAAGTTGAAAGAAGGCAGCAGCAACAACAGAATATTTCTAAAGAACAGTCATCAACACATACTACCAATACTGGTAGGAACTGCCTTCTCTGCAAAAATAGAGTACGTGAGGATGCAATTCTCGAACATAGTTGTGGTGGAATGACCATTAGATGTCAATTTTGCCTATCACTAAATTTCTCTGATGAAAAACCATCTGACGGAAAATTTACTTAATGTCGTAGTAAAGGTAAAGTTTGTCCAAATGATATACATTTTCCAGAATACCCAGCATATTTCAAAAGATTAATGACAAATGAAGATTCTGACAGTAAATATTTCATGGAAAATATTAATTCCATAAATAGTTCTTTTACTTTTGCTTCAATGGATGCAAATATTTCATCACCATCAGGATATGGGGCATACTATTTTAGCATACATGGACAAGTTTATCACCATAATGGAACTACATTCTTCAGATGGTATTTCTCAGAGGTTTGCTCAACTCTATATTTTATATACAGCTGAAGTAACAAGTAAAAGATTAGCAATGCCAGAAAACCAGAGCTACTCAGAAAGACTCATGATCAACATCAACAACCCTATGAATGAAATAAATGAATTAACAAAATCATACAAGATGCTACATGAGATAGAAAAGGAAGCCCAATCTGAAGGAGCAGCAATAGGTATTGCTCCCATGAAAGTAACAATGGCTATTAAATATGATCATAACAATGACCCAGGTAGATATAATTCTCCCCATGCAACCAAGGTTGATGTCATATTCAGTAATGAAGATGGAGAACCTCCTTTTCAAAGGGACTTGCTCATTCACTGTAAACCAGATCCCAATAATCTGAATGCCACTAAAATGAAACAAATCAGTATTCTGTTTGCTACATTAGATAATATGACATATCCTATTCTTTTTCCACATGGTGAAAAAGGCTGGGAAACAGATATTGCATTAAGACTCAGAAAAAAATCAGTGTATTCAACAATAATACTAGGCAAAATGTAAGGATACGAATCACATAAATGCAGTATTATAGATTTTATCTTTCTGTGGAACATGTTCAATCCTATTTTAAATGCAGGAAAATTAACTAACAGTTTATTGTGGATTAATTTTAAAAAATTGAGGCCAATCAGATAAATTTCATTAAAACAAACCAACCTAAGTTGAGAGTTGAAAAATATAGTGGTTTGATGGATTATTTCATATCTAGATCTGAAAATGACACTATGCTGATTGGTAAAATGATAATACTTCCATCAACTTTTGCTGGTAATCCCAGAAATATACAACAGGGATATCAGGATGCTATGGCAATTGTAACAAAGTATGGCGGGCCAAATTTATTCATAACCATGACATTCAACCCCAAATGGGCAGGTATTACAAACAATTTACAATGCTGACAAAAAGTTGAAAACAGATCTGACTTGATAGAATTTTAATATTAAGCTGAATGCTCATTTAAATGATATATGTAAACAGAGGCCCAGTGCATGAATTTGTGCACAGGTGGGTTCCCAAAGCCTGGCTGGGGATCGAGGCCTATCAGGAGGCTGGTCTGGGGGAGAACCCAGAAGGTTGGCCGGCCACAGGCAGGGCTGGCTGGGAGGGAGGGGCAGCGGCCAACTGGGGAGAGGAGCTGCAGGAGGTTGGTGGGGGCCAGTTGGGGTCTGGATCAAGCCAGTTGGCCACCACAGTGCACATCATAGCGATTGGTCGTTCCAGTCATTCCACTGTTTGGTCTCTGAAATTTTATATATATAGATACCTTATTTATTTATTTTTTATTTTTAAATATATTTTATTGATTTTGTACAGAGAGGAAGGGAGAGAGATAGAGAGTTAGAAACATCGATGAGAGAGAGTCATCGATCAGCTGCCTCTTGCACACCCCCTACTGGGGACATGCCCACAACCAAGGTACATGCCCCTGACCGGAATCGAACCCAGGACCCTTCAGTCCCCAAGCCGACACTCTATCCATTGAGCCAAACCGGTTTCGGCTAGATACCTTTTTTAAATATTATATTTTACTATAGGCCTGGTGCACAAAATTTGTGCATGGGGGGGGGGGTGTCCCTGAGCCTGGCCTCCACTCTCTCCAATCAGGGACACCTTGGGGGATTTCCAACGGGCCTAAACCAGCATTTAGATATCCCTGTCACAATCTGTGACTGCTGGCTCCTAACCATTCACCTGCCTGCCTGCCTGATGTCCCTAAATGCTCCCCTGCCAGCCACATCACCCCTAACCCCTCTCTCCCTCTGGCCTGATTGACCCTAACCACCTCTGCCTTGGTCACGCCACCATGGCTTTATCCGGAAGGACGTCTAGAAGACATATCGTCTATCTGGTCTAATTAGCATATTGCCCTTTTATTAGCATAGATTCCATTTATTTGGCAAAGTAATAGCTAAAATTCAAGTAATTGAATTTCAGAAATGCGGACTGCCTCATGCTCATATATTATTAATATCAGATAGTGAATCCAAATTATGAACAGAAGATGACATTGAACATATAATTAAGGCTGAAATTCCAGATGAAGACAATTAAACAAGACAATTTATGTGAAACATCCAAGCATGGTGTTTGGTACATAGTTAGCTCTTAATAAACATAACCTATAATAATTTTTCGGGCCGGGACCGGTTTGGCTCAGTGGATAGAGCGTCGGCCTGCGGACTGAAAGGTCCCGGGTTCGATTCCGGTTAAGGGCATGTACCTTGGTTGCAGGCACATCCCCAGTAGGGGGTGTGCAAGAGGCAGCTGATCGATGATTCTCTCTCATCGATGTTTCTAACTCTCTATCCCTCTCTCTTCCTCTCTGTGAAAAATCAATAAAATATATAAAAAAAAAATAAAAAATAAAAAAAAAATAAAATAATTTTTCGGGTTCTATTCTAATCCAAATGATTGCTTTACTTCTTATTCTAATCTTCTGATTCTGTTTTATTTGTTTATACTAGAGCTCACTATCACTCACAAAAATGCAAGTGCAAAGTGCCTTTGCAGAGTGTCTGACTTATAATACATAATACACCATTATTTTTAATAAGTGAGGGGTTAAGTGAAGAATACACTCCTTTAATTTTATTGGTTGGAGTTAGATTTTTGTGTGGGTATGTGTTATCAATTTTCTAAATAATGTGTATAATTTTTAAGCATAGACATTTTTGAAAAGATTATTAATCAATTATTTACAATACACAAATTAAATGCTAACAGGTAACCCATGTAAGTAATCAATATCATACTCTTAAAATACCAAATACATTAAATTTATATAACATTTTATAACAAATAATTTTTTAAAATATTTCATTTTCCTTTTTTATTTAAATCATGAGAATATTTTTCTTTTGTTTTCTTGCAGGTTTCTAGAGACTTACCTACAAAACAAGGAGAACTTGAGGCTAACATAAAAGATCTTGGACAACTTGAAGAGCAATTAAATCATCTGCTTCTGTGGCTGTCTCCCATTAGGAATCAGTTGGAAATTCTCAATCAACCA
The DNA here is from genome assembly GCF_964339955.1 of Pipistrellus hanaki. Lineage (NCBI taxonomy): Eukaryota > Metazoa > Chordata > Mammalia > Chiroptera > Vespertilionidae > Pipistrellus > Pipistrellus hanaki. The sequence continues at coordinate 85,152,354 of NC_140524.1, forward strand.
AATCAAAGAGGACCATTTGATATTAAGGTAGGGACTCGTTGCTTTAAATAGTTTTCCAAAAGAATGGCAATAACAATGAACTAAGTTCCTCATTTGTTACAATCATTAATTATCATTGTTGTTATAATGTTGGTTATTATTATTTGGCTCACATTTTCTGTTTGCAGCATTTACTAGCACTAATATATTAATTAAATTTCTATCATTAGAATGCCTTCATCATATTTACTACTACAATCTATTTTCTTTTTTAATATGTTTTTATTTATCTTAGAGAGAGAAGAAGAAGGGGAGAGAGGGAGGGAAGAAGGAAGGGATGGAGAGAGGGAGAGGAAGAGGGAGAGGGATGGAGAGAGGGAGAGGAAGAGGGAGAGGGAAGGTGAGTGAGAAACAAGAGAGAGAGAGAGAGAGAGAGAGAGAGAGAGAGAGAGAGAGAGAGAGAGAGAGAGAGAAACATTGATGATCGATTGGTTGCTTCTCATAAACACATCCCAACTGAGGATTGAACCTGCAACTCGGGTATGTGCCCAAACCAGGAATCAAATTGGTGACCCCTCAGTGCATGGGATGATCCTTAACCAACTGAGCCATATTGGCGAGAGCACAATCCATCTTCCATTCCTGTTTTAATTGCACTTAGTATGTTTGTAGAATTCTTATCAATAGCTGAAGTCATTTAGGAGATTAGGTACCTACAAATATAAAGTATAGTCTCTTTAGTAGATTTTATATAAAACCCTCTCAGACTGACTCCAATTTACCTTTCTCTCCTCTTATTCTGCCAAAAACCTATTCTTATAGCCTACTCACAACACATTATATTGTATCTTTACATGCATGTAGCTTGATGCCATCTCTTTCTTTTTGATTTTTCTGTCTTCTTTAAATGACTCCTTTCTCTTTTTTTCATGATTAATTTTATTCCGTCTTTCAAGAATGATTTCAGTATCGTTGCTTCTTAAAGCTTTCTTCTATACTCTCAAGTAGACTAAAACATCCCTTTTCAGATTTCTTATAAACCTCTGTATCTATCTCCAATAACCTTTGTATATTGATTTGCACATAAATTTTAGAGACCTGACTATCTCATCACGCTGCTCTTTGAATGCAGAGAGCATCTTCTTCTTCTTTTTTAAAAAATATATTTTATTGATTTTTTTTACAGAGAGGAAAAGAGAGGGATAGAGAGTTAGAAACATCGATGAGAGAGAATCATTGATCAGCTGCCTCTTGCACACCCCCTACTGGGGATGTGCCTGCAACCACATGCCCTTGACCAGAATCAAACCTGGGACCTTTCAGTCCACAGGCAGACGCTCTATCCATTGAGACAAACTGGTTTCGGCAAGAGCATCTTCGTATCTTTCTTATCCCTCTTATTTCTGAGCTAGAGGGGCCTGGTGCATGAAATTTGTACATGGCGGAGGAGGTGTCCCTCAGCCTACCCTGCATCCTCTCCAATCTGGGACCACTCAAGGGATGTCTGACTACCCATTTAGGCCCAATCCCAATGGACGTCCCTTTTTCTATGCAGTAGCTTTTTATTTTGGTGTAGTCCAATTTGTTAATTTTCTCCTTAGTTTCCATTGTCCTAGGAGCTGTATCTGTAAAGATAGTGCTATGAGATATGTCTGATATTTTGCTGCCTATGGATTCTTCTAAGATTTTTATAGTTTCCATCTTATGTTTAAGTATTTTTATCCATTTTGAGTTTATTTTTGTGTATGGTGTAAGTTGGTGGTCATTTAATTTTTTTGCATGTATCTGTCCAATTTTCTTAACACCATTTATTGAAGAGACTATCTTGACTCCACTGTATGCTCTTGCCTCCTTTGTCAAATATTGATTGAGCATAATGGCTTATGCTGATTTCTGGGATCTCTGTTCTGTTCCCTTGGTCTATATGTCTGTTCGTGTGCCAATACCAGGCCATTTTGAGAACAGTAGCTTTGTAATATAGCTTGATATCTGGTATTGTGATCCCTCCAACTTTGTTCTTCTTCCTCAGAATTGTTGCAGCTATTCAGTCTTTTTTTTTTATTATTCCATATGAATTTTTGGAGAGTTCGTTCTAGGTCTCTGAAATATGCTGTTGGTATTTTAATGGAGATTGCATTGAATTTATAGATTGCTTTGGGTAGTATGGACATTTTAATGATGTTGATTCTTCCAATCCTAATGAATATGGTATACTGTTCCATTTGTGTATGTCCTCCTCTATCTTTTTATAGTGTCCCATAATTTTCTGAGTGCAGGTTCTTTAACTCCTTGATTAAGTTTATTCCTAAGTATCTTAATTTTTTGGTTGCATTGGTAAATGGGATTGTCTTTTTTCTTTTCTCGTTCTGTGAGTTCGTTATTGGTGTATAAAAAAGCCATACATTTCTGGGTGTTAATTTTGTATCCTGCTTCATTGCCAAATTCATTTATTAAGTCTAGTAGATTTTTTATCGAGTCTATAGGGTGTTTTTTTTTTAATGTACAATACCATGTCATCTGTGAATAATGACAGTTTTACTTCTTCTTTTCCACTTTGGATGCCTCTTATTTCTTCTTGTCTAATCATGATGGCAAGCACTTCCCATACTATGTCAAACAGCAGTGGTGAGGGTGGGCATTCCTGTCTTCTTCCTTTTCTTAGGGGAAATGGTTTTAAGTTTTGCCCATTGAGTATGATGTTGGCTGTATGTTTGTCATATATGGCTTTTATTGTGTTGAGGTATGGTCCCTCAATTCCCACTTGCTGAGGGTTTTATCAAGAAAGGGGGTTAGATTTTGTCAAATGCTTTTTCTGCATCAATTGATATGAGTATGTGATTTTTGTCTCTCAATTTGTTTATGTGATGTATCACATTTATTGATTTGCAGATATTATACCATCCTTGCATCCCCAGAATAAATCCCACTTGGTTGTGGTGTATGATCTTTCTAATGTAATGCTGGATCCAATTTGCTAGAATTCTTTTGAAGATTTTAGCATCTTTGTTCATCAGGAATATTGGCCTGTAATTCTCTTTCTTTGTAGTGTCTTTATCTGGTTTGGGGATTACGGTAATGCTGGTTTCATAGAAAGAGCTTGGAAGTGTGCCTTCATCTTTTTTCCAGTTTATTTTTAAATGTTCCTTGATTTAGTGTTGCAAAGAGGAAAGACCATAAATTCTTTGTCCCCAATTAGGAAGATCTTTTTGTAACTCACAGATAAAAGCACATTTCTTTACTTTCTAACATAATCTTCAGTTAAAATGTGCTTATTCATTATATGATGAAAAATATATATTCTTAGCTATCTCTGTATGCTAAATATGTTTAAAAGTTGACAAACTACTATGATACAAATGGATGTCGTTGACTTAACCAAAGTTACTTTGGTCCCAGTCTGTGCCCCCAGAATGATTCACAAATATTGAAAACATGCATTGGGTCTTTGTTTGTCTATGGCCCATAGGTTCCTGCCAATAGGTCGCTGCAGTTTGGAATAAAAGCCACTCTCAGCTCTGTTAATCACTTTCCTTTATCAAAGCTTCAAGTCACCACTCTTGATGCTGTGTGTAGTTTCAAAAAATCCTGATATTTGTCTCCCTCAGCTTGGTCTAACTCACTGAGGAGAGAAGCAGCAGCTTTTTTTTCTGGCAGTAGAACTCCTTGGCTTCAGTCCTCTGTGCATATTCTGAGTTTTTTATATCTGGAGTGCAGATTTCAAAAATATCCCTTTAGCTGGTTCTTCTACTTACAGCTGTATTACACACACACACACACACACACACACACACACACACACACACCCCTAATAAGATTTTTTTAAATTGTATATAGAATGACTGGAGAGATTCCCTCCATAATTCTCATATCCCTAGCTTGTAATCAGAGTTGTGACCTGTATGAATAATTAACTTACCTAGTTCTTTATTTCCCTTTGTCTAGTTTCTATCTATATTCACTGTCTAAAAATGTTGAGATTACACATAGTTCTGCTTTAAGCTATGTGAATTTAGACTGTATAGCCAGCTATAGCCCTCTGCTTAAAAAGATTAAACTTTTTTTTTTAGTTAAAGAAAGATGGGAAGCCCTGGCTCAGTGGATAGAGTATCATCCTACGGACCACAGTGTCCCGGTTTGATTCTAGTCAAGAGTAGGTACCTTGGTTTCAGGCTCCTCCCTAACCCAGGCCCTGCTCATGGCTCCTGTAGGATGCAACCTATTGATGTGTGTTTCTATCACATCAATGTGTCTCTCTGTCTTTCCCTCTCTTTCCTATTCTCCCTAAGAATCAATGGAAAATAACCTCGAGTGAGGATTAAAAAAGAGAGAGAAAGAGAGAGAGAGAGAAAGATGGGGGAAATGGACTTTGCTTAATTTTAAACTATTGGAAACCAAAAAACAAACTTTTCAAACAGTTTTGAGGACATGCCAATTTTTTTTTTAACACAGAGAAATACTTTCTTAAAATCTGAGAAGTTAATGCAAAGGAAGCCAATGTACAAGCTGCTATTTCCTCAATTTAAGTAATTCTTTTTTGTCTTGCCATGGTGGCAATGGCTACCTCTGAAACAAAGAGCCTACTATTTCTCCATCCAGGTCATTTGTTTTCTATACTCAAATTCTTAACCCCAGTAAGACAAATATGTAATGCCCTCTGTGAGCCTCACTTTGGCCTGCTGGGCACTTCATGCTTATTGATGAAATGCAGGTAGCTGTGTAATGAAACCCAAATTTTTAGAAAAGCCTTAAGGGCTATGTTCTAATACATTGTTTATGCTGGAGTGAAAATTGACTGCACATCGCTTGGTTTGTGCAATTTGCTCTGGAAATATTCCTATTCAGGAAATCCTGCAAATAGCAATATTCATTTCAAAAATCACCTCACAAAACCCTTAGCAAGCTGAGAAACATAATAAATGAGATTGTGATGTAGAGGGTAAAAATTAGGCATAATCACAACCCTTTCACATCAGTCAGCTCACTAGAAGACATGCCTGTGAAATTTGATTTTCAAATGTACTCTCAATTTAGACATAAAATATGTTGATTTCAAATTTTAGAAATGATAATTAAATGCTAAGAAACAGGGACCAGTTAAAGTTTCTATAAAAGGTCTTATGTTTTTAATATTTAATGAATGTTTTCAGTAATGAGCTACAGGTATACTGTTTATCTGACATAGAAGTACCTAACTACTGCTTTTCAAACTTTTTATTAAAATATGAGGTAGGGGGAAAACACATAATTTTATGTTAAGTTTTACTGATTGAGATGCTTTCAGGGAGTATTTTTTTCTCACTTCAAAAATGACTTTCCTTCTTTGGTCTATGAATAAATACTACATACTACTCTGCTGGTTCTTCCTTACCATGTAAGAAACTTAATTCCTCATGTCACATCCACACTGAAAACTACCAAAGGACACATTTGTAGTGACTGAATGCTAAAGTATCTGAACACCAAAATCCTCTCTGCAGAGGACTGTCAAAAAATTGCATTGGACAACTTAATAGGCAAGGAAGACTTTATTCAAGATTATTGCAATAGGGGAGAGAGATTAAACTCAATTTCATTGAAACAAAAGGCAGGAAGGATTTTAAACATTGGAATTAGCCAGTGGAAAAGAACTGGAGAACATTAGAGTGGAGGTTGGTTATTGTGATTAAGCCATCTGTGTCTACTAATTGTCATTTATTGAAGGTAGGCTACCATCTCCCCAGAGACAGGGAGATAGGGTGCTATCCTGCTTAATATTTCCATTTCAAAGGGATGACTTGCAACTCCTTGAGAAAGATTTTTCTGGATTGTAGATTAACCTCTCAAAGAGGCAGAGATGTATAATTTAAAGTTTTCTAAAGTAAATGTGCTGAGAAAAGAGAGACCAAAGCCATAATCAGCAAGAAACCTATCTAAAGTTCTCTTAAGCTAAGGAGAATGTTAAGACCATATTTGCCATTCTTCTGTTTTATTCAAGGGAAACCAGGGCTGTTGAACAATTTAGGAGAGCTAGTGCATATAGTTAATTACAGAAATTTTCTGTTCTTGAAGTACTCATTGAACTGATTTTGAGATTTGGTAACACAGGATATTTGCTGGATGATTTGAGCAATCAGGTATTTAATGAAGGGAATTTGGGGGAAATAAGAAGAAAATAAAAAAAAACTAATGGTTGGTAGACTATAAACTTGGTTTTTTAATCCAGGGACAGCCAGTTAAGAAGATTCATAGAGCTTGGTTTGGGAACATATGTTGATGGTGAACATAAGGTGGTAGTAGTCATTTGATGACAGTTTCAATGTTTTCTATGATGGCAGACATTGGAGAGGTTTGGGGGAGATTTTCCACAGTCATGATTATTTCCTAGAGCAGAATGTAAAAGATATGAGTGTTCCATTGAGCTTCCTAAGAGGTCCGCACAGCACCATCTCCAGGCTTAAAGGTTATCCATACGTAACCTATTGTGCCGATGAGACCTTTGAAGTATAAGTTCTCTAACTTCAGCTCTCAGGGATTCTTTAGATCCTGGGGAGAAAGTTCAACTGAAAGACAACATAAAATCTGAATAAGAATCTGGGAAGTCAGCTTTTAGTTGTCAGTAATGCCAAGTCAGGAGAATAGAAGAAAAATGGAAAATATTAGTGTAGAGAGTTGTAGCCAGATATTAAAGAAAACTAGAATTTAAAATCTGGTAAGAAGTGACAAAATGAGTAAGAAGGCAGGATCCAGTTCAATTTAGAGGTGGGTAACAAAGTCATGCAGTTTACAAGGATATTCAAAATAGCGCAAAGACAATGAACAAGACTAGAATCTAATAACCCACAAGGGTGAGCTGTAGTTTTCTATTGAAACACATACACACACATACACACACGTGTGTGTGATATATATATATATACCTGTCTCTCTGTGTGTGTGTGTGTGTGTGTGTGTGTGTGTGTGTGTGTCTACAGTAACCTCTCATTTGATCAGATACTGAAAGTAAGATTATTCTTATTTACAAAATAAGGCTGGGCTCTTTACTTACATAGGTGCAGCAAGGATAGTAATTGACCATGCAGGGCTTTTAAACGTTGCTTTTGCTGAAAGTTTTTCATAAAGAATCTCATGTTTGACTTTTTCAAGCCTCATGAGATTAGAAAGTCAAGCAAAGATCTTGCCATTATTTTTACCTGCTATACCTATAGATTTGGTTTATTCCTCTATTCTCAAGGTCCTCAAATTATCCTAAGGTTTTCTAGGCCTGCCAGATAGTGATCTTCCTTATTCACCTATAATTCTGGTAGTCTGTAAGCCAGGTACCAGGTCAGTTTTCACAAAAAGTCTTTGTAAGCATTGTTTCCAAAAAGTCAAAAGTGGTTCCTTAAAACAGTCTGGTCATAACTAATTCTATGCATATAATTCTCAAATGTGACATTCCATTCAAACCATTGGTTATATAACTGAATTTCTCAATTATGTCCTAGTATTATATAAGAATAATAAGATATTCTTATTGAACCTATGTAAATAATTGTATCAACATGAAAATAAAAGCACTCAGTAAGTGTTGCTGAATTCTGGAGGGATCAATCAGGGAGAAAAAAATAAATGTTTTACTTCTGTTTACAAAAGTATAATCTATTAAATTTCTATGAGTGATAAATAGCTTAAGAGAAAAACAGTCTCTTATATCAAGAAAATGGAGCATTAAAGCATCAGCAATATTCTAAACAAAATCTCTAATCAAATCATTCTTCATCAGTTTATTCAATTATATGTAATTGATTCTTGTTCTATGTGATCTCAGGTTAGCAGCATCATAAACCCATCAGCTTCTCCACTAGAGTTCCAAAAATCCTGTCTCAGCCCAGGAGAATAGTCTAAAAGTTATTTAAGCAAGGCTATCAAAGCCTGTGCCCTAGAGTACCTGACATAGTCCTTTCCATGGGGAAGGTAGAAACCAAAGTGACACCAACAAAGAAAACCCAAATGATATCTCTACAGAGAAAGAGTACTCTAAGAACCAGAGAATGCAGTTCAACCAAATGAGATCTCAGTGTTCCATGTTCTAAACCAATGTTAGCTTTCAAAGAAGTCCGGGACTATAACACAGCCTTAATAGTAGATTCAGAATCCTAAGAATTAAAATCTATATTTTACCATCCTTCCAAAGACTATCTGGAGAACTGGATTTTTAGTTGGACTCACCAATGGAACCCCAGGCAGTCAGTTAAGAGTGTGGCCATTTTTCACAATATTAGCTTTTTAGAAGTTAATGTTATCTAGTTAACTGTTTGGAATGCAATAATTCACATCTGAATAGTTATTTCTTTAGATAGATGTGTACCAGCTCAAGTTAAACTGAATATGCTTTCCAACTTAGTTTATTTTTACTTTTTAAGAAGTGAAATCAGGCAGGGTCATAAGAAAAGAGCACACTGACATCTTTTATGTCTATTTTTTCTAAAAAAAATTTTCAGTGTTTCCTATTAGATACGAAAATATTTCTATGAAAGGTGTCCTGAAAAATTTGGATGAAAGTCATTGGACAAAAAGGCTCAATATCCTCATTCACTATGCAACTAGATAGAGGTTTATTGAAAATTAAAAATCCCTCTGAGTGCAGGTTGTTTCTCAACAAGAGAATAATTCTTCAGTAAACACTGAAGTTTATTTAATTTGAGGATAAGTGGAATTCAGCATCAACTTTTCTTTTGAACAGTGGGGTTCATAATTCTTATTCTTACTTTTCATCCCTTCTACTCAACCCAAAAAACCATTGCTGAATTTAGGTAGCATGATAATAGGGAGAAAAGCAAAAGACCCAAGTTTAAATCCCAGGTCTGACACTTAACTGGCTTTATGATTTTAATTCTTACTCTTCTTCTGGCTTTCCTAACTTATTAAAAACTAGAGGCCCAATGCAAGAAAATTCATACAAGAGTAGGCCTTTCTTCCCCCAGCTGCTGGCACTAGCATCCCTCCAACACCTGGGACTCAGGCAGCCTTCCCTTGGGTCACCCATAGGCACCCAGGACCTGGGCTGGCTTTCCTCTGGCTCCGGCTTCATCAGGAAGGACGTCCATCATGATGCCTGGAAGGACATCTGATCTAATTAGCATATTGCCCCTTTATTATTATAGATGAAAAAATTAAGTGTCACCTCAATAAATTCAATAAAAAGGCAGGGAAAAATAAAAAAATAAAAAACTGAACCAATTATCTTGGAACCCTATTGGCTTAAGGTAAAACTAAGATGGGGACATTTTTTAAAGGCAATAGTAATATATTGTTGATGGGACCTTTCTTGCTGTAGCTGAAATTTCCACTAAAGCCCCTAAAAAATTTAAGCTTACAAAATAGCCTCTTTTTCCAAAGAAAGTAGCAGCTAGCTACCAGAAAACCACTCCAAAAAAGATTGCAAATAGTCATGAGATTATCAGGTTTCAACAAACCAAATTGCACCTAAAAGAAGAAAATTATAAAGGAGAAGAGTTTCTTGAAATGAGAATTCCTAGAATAGAGTTCAAGTAGGATTAACACTTTGTGGTCCAAGGGGAAATTGGTATGGCTTTTACAATTTTCTTCTTTTTGAGGGAGGAGAGAAGAGTGCTTTTCCTCCTCCCCTATCAAGCCAAGGAGGGCTCCAGAAGAACCTCCATTATGGTGCTATTCAGACTATTCTGCTTATAAAACTCTCAAAATAAGTTTTTTAAGAAACACTAACTATGCTCATGCACATTTTAAAGTCGACATCTATTTTCTCTCCTGACATATTATAAATATTGACATTTAAAATGTTGCATTACTCATTTGAATGTATCCAGTGGAATCCAAATACCATGGTAATATGATATCTACCATCATCCACTTAAAAATACACCACAAGTTCATCTTTAATAAATAGTAGTTTCATATCAGTCCTCTTTCTTCTTTAAATCATATTTCCATTATACTTTTCCAAAGAATTATACATTAATATAATATATATGTATGCTATAAATTCTTTTATTAATCACTCTATTATCTATGTGGATTTAAATTGAATTTAAAAATGTCCTTGGCTACAAGACTCTAAAATCTTTAGAGTATTTTTAAAAATACTTTAGATTGCCGAAACCGGTTTGGCTCGGTGGTAGAGCATTGGTCTGCGGACTGAAAGGTCCCGGGTTCGATTCCGGTCAAGGGCATGTACGTTGGTTGCGGGCACATCCCCTGTGGGGGGTGTGCAGGAGGCAGCTGGTCGATGTTTCTCTCTCATCCACATTTCTAGCTCTCTATCTCTCTCCCTTACTCTCTGTAAAAAATCAATAAAATATATTTTTAAAAAATACTTTAGATTGAGTTATAGCTTCCATTCTGATTAATACTAAGTATACCTAGTAATAACCACATTTTCTAAATATATGGAAATTTTGATGAACATTAAGCATACTAAATTTTTATTAAAATGAATCTATTAATGATATGGATGGATAAGTGCTTAATGGTACATTTATTAAAGGAAGAAATGTTGTCAATATTTTGAATTGTATTTTGATTTGGCATAACCGTGTCTTGGGTATAATGCACCTTTGGGATATGTTAGAAGAGGCATGTTTTTATTCTATAAAGTTGGAGGACTGTCATTAACCAAAAAGTGGTTAATGAACATTTAATTTGTTTTCAAACTTTGTCACTATGACAAAAACTTGGGATGATCATTGAAATTATATGCGCACCACAGGGACCAACCCAGGAAAAAAAAATCCCTTGGAAGTTAAGAATCTAGAAACTGATATCATGAACAACATCTATTGCCCACATATTCCTCAAAAATCCTTTGTCTATCTGAGTCTGAAGATTGCCACTCTAGGAGAGATGAGAATTCTATGATAAGAAGTAAAGAACAATACAGTCCCTGACTGAATAGTGGTTAAACCACCATAGCATCATCAAGTTTATCTCACCACAACCCATGCCTTTATCCACTGCACAGTTCCTTACTGCATCAGTACTTGTATCAATCACATTGTTGACTCTTGTGGAACTTACTAGTGTCTAAAATTGTCAGCTCTTTTTAGCATGTACTGTTTCTAGCTTACATTTCCTTTATTTCTCCTTGTGTAGTCTACTTTTTGGAAATAGGTACAGGGCTGTCAGCCTCTTCTCTGAGCCTACTCATTTATCCAACAAGGTTCCTGAAGCTTAGGTCCATTGCCTCCCATTTTCTGATCCATCCAGACCAAGTCAGAGAACAGACAATAAACCCACCACCAATGGGAGGCAGAATCTGTTGCTAGCATTGCTGCCGAGTGTATGGTATTTAGTTCATCTCTAGTGATTTCAGTTTTACATTTTTACTGAACTTGTCTCAGCCTCCTCCCCTGCCTCAGTTCTGATTGTTCTGTCCTTCACTAACCTCTCCCTTTTTCTGCCCACCCCAAGAATGAAGATGTGTACTTAACCTCAGACTACTCAAAGCCTTAATACATGTGTTAACCCATCAATCATGTTGATGGTATAAATGGAGAGGATGTGATCTTCAGGTCCTCTTCTATAATGCAATATATTGCAGTCTCATAGTTTCTTTGGAACTTCAGATTTGATATGTTGTCTTCTATAAACGTTGTGTTGTGAAAAATATTCTCAAATAGGCTAAATCCTAAGAGAGAGACCTGCATCACATCTCTGGAAACCTCTCTAATTTTTGACATCAATTCAACCATCCATTTCCTTTGGTGTTGTTCAGTTAGGTACCAAACTCTAATTGCTTTATTTCCTCCCCAGTTCATATGATTCCATTTCCCCATAAGCATTCATTTGGAGACTTTGTCAAATGTATTGCTGAAATGCACATGAACTTAATTTCCCTATACCCCTGATCAAGCTCTTTAGGCAGAAAAAAAACATGAGGCTAAGCTAATGAAATTTCTATTCAGGTAACAAACCATTTATTAATTAGATACAATGTACTGATATATTAAATTGGCCCTCTTTCTCAATTTTCTTAGAGGTGAATTGATATATAAATATACTTCAGTATCTATATCAATGCAGAAACATTTGTAATTCACTGTAGTGAGCACACTTATAGGATTCTGTGATAGCCCAAATGAGTGATATCCAACCCAGCCAAAGTGTTGTTTAGAGCACAGGTATTAAAGTATGGTCCCTAGTCCAGTAACAGCAGCATTATAAGCATCACCCCAAAGCTTTTTAGAAATGCAAATCCCTGGGCCTCTCCAGAGACCTACTGAATCAGAATAGATGGGCCTGAAACTCAAGAATATGTGTTTTCTTCTTCAGGATATAGAGTATGGGATAGAAAACTTTAGTTGTTCCAGATCATGATATCATGGTATCTCTTATTCTATATATTCTGTTTCTATTTCTTGCACCTGTGGCATGTCTGTATAACTGATCCAAGATGAAATCCTGTACTTTTAAAGAAAATATTAAATAATAAATAAAATATTTAAACTTCTTTTAGAAGAAAGAAAGAAAGAATATGTCTTACAAACCCCCCAGAGAACATTTGCACTTACTAAATTTTATAAAGCTCTGCTCTCAGGGAAGTTTCCCTAGAAGGTATGATACTGAACTGGATCTTTTAAAAATGAGTAGTAATCAATAAAGTGAAATGTGTATAATGGAAAGGAAAAAGATTCCAGAGAGAAGAAGCAACAAGAGGACTTTGGTAATAAGGATAAAGAAGAGGAAATGGTTAAAAAATGTTTTTTTCAAGTTGCTGTTGGTGACTTATTGATGAGTTATGAAATCAAGTTAATGGTAAAATAAAATAGAATAAGATAGTATAAGGTACATAGAATACAATACACATTATCACAATATTCTTCATGTGATATGGGTAACTATTGTTTGTTTTGTGAAATTTGTTTTTGTTTAGGCATTTTCTTTTTGTTTCTAATTATAATATAATCTCATTCATTTCATATGAAATGAATTAATTAGTGCTCTGTCAGTAAGTTTATACAGGGTTAATTATTACAAAGTTGAGAATAAATTTGCCCTTCTATGGCAGAATTTAAAAGTATAAATTTTTTTTATTGAAAATATAAAGTTTCTTATGGTACAAAATTTAAAAGCATAAAGGACATAAATTCTCCCATATGTCTCTATATTTCAGCCACCCAGTTTCTCTCACCATAGATTGCCAAAGTTATCTGTTTCTTGGATGGCACTCCAAAGATAGAATTGTGAGTGTGTGTGTGTGTGTGTGTGTGTATTTATATTTATTCTTTCCTTTTCTCAACATCTTAAAAAACACCTGATACAATACATATTTTTCTCCACTAATTTCTCTACTTAATGATATATACTGACAGTTATTTCCATAATTTTACTTCAAGAACATTATGATTTTATAAAAGTGCATACTATTATATTCTAAGAACTTACCATAATTAATTTAATAAATATTCTAATTAATGAGCATTTAATTTGCTTTCAAGTTTTCCTCCTGCTACAATATGACATAGCATAATGTTATATTCATGTTATTTCATAAATTATAACTATATCCAGTGGCATTAGAGGAATGGTGGCATGAGAGGGCCTTTGTCCGTTCTCCCTAAAATGTCAACAAATTAACCAACTATAATTCAGCTAAGAAATCCCTGCTCAACACAGATGCATGGCTGAAAGACCTGTGCATTGAAACATCTAAATGTAGACAACCAGGAACAAATGGGACACATGAACGAAGGAAACTGCAGATGGCTCATAGACACAGCCCTTCAACTGGGAGCTTGTTGGCTCAGCCTGGAGAGAGGAGGAAGCCAGTTGTAGCAGGCACTTCCTTCAGCCAGGAGAAACAGAGAACTGCAGGTGGGGGAGCAGGCAGCCCAGCAGGGAGACCAGCAAAGGAACACACAGTATCTGAGTGAGCATATGCCTGATAGAGCACAGGGTTCTGCTGTGCAGCTCTCCACTCTCTGGCCAAGCTGTGGTGTTCCAGACAAAAAAAGGAAACTACAGATTCCTGCCCCTGCTGGGACTCCCAACATTCACCTCCTGTTGCCCTTAGAGTGGGGTCCAGGAGCAGATTATCTACAAACCAAGAGCTATTGCAGTAAAACCACTATTTCCCTCAGTGACTGGTCCCCAGAAGGGATGTTTGGGGTGAACCTTACAGAAGTGGAGGTCAGGAGTCAATATTAAGGTGTGGGCAAAACTAACCCTATCCCCAGGCAGCAAGGCTGTACTATCTAACAGAAACCTCAGAGGTTCAAGACTGTGATATCACAGAGATTAGAAAAGAAAAGAAAAGAAAGGAAAAAGAAAAGAAAAGAAAAGAAAAGAAAAGAAAAGAAAAGAAAAGAAAAGAAAAGAGATAAAAAGACAAAAGAAAAGACAAGACAAGACAAGAAAAAAGAAAAGAAAAGAAAAGAAAAGAAAAGAAAAGAAAAGAAAAGAAAAGAAAAGAGAAAAGAACACCTTGTGATTCAGTTCCATCTACTGGAAAACAGTAGGAAAATCTCTTCAGGAAATCTATGGACCATATTTATAGACAGAAACAAATGCATAGGCAAAGAAAAACAGAAAATACCATGAATAGCCACAGTTATGAGGATGACCATTAAAAAAGTGCAAAATCTTCAGAAAGCAAGATAGAACACATGGAGATATGTGATATAAATGACAGAGAAGATTGCAGTTCTAGAAATACTCAATGAGATCTGAGAAAACATAGACAGGCAATTCAGTGCACTCAGAAAACAAATCAATGAACAAAACGAGTACTTTACCTATGAGACTGGAATTTTAAAAAAAGAACCATTCCAAAATCCCGGAAATGAAGCATGCAATTAAAGAGATTAAGAGTAAACTACAGAGTAAACAATTAAAGAGTAAACAAAGAGATTAAGAGTATATAAAACAGAACCAACAAGTTGGAGGAAAGAATTAGTGATATAGAATATAGGAATCTAGAAATGATGCAGAAGAGAGACACCTGAGCATAAAGAAAAGTGAAAGAGCTCTATGAGGACTGGATAAAGATGATGTGGTACATATACAGGATGGAATACTACTCAGCCATGAGAAAGGATGAAACAGGGCCATTTGCAGGAACATTTCCAACCTTGAGAACACTATGCTAAGTAAATGTTAGTCACAAAAATCTAAGAACCATAAGATTTTATTCACATGTGGGTTACAAAACTGAAAATCATGAACACAAACAGTAGTGTGGTGGTTGCCAGAGGGAAGTGGGTGGGAGGACAGGGGATCCTAATATATGGTGACAGGAGAAGATTTGACTTTGGGTGATGGGCATACAGTATAATATACAGATCTTGTAACATTGAAACTCACACCTGAAATCTATATGATCACGTTAACCAATGTCACCTCAATAAATTTAATAAAAGGCAAAAAATTAAGTATATCCATAGGATAAGTTCTAAGAAAATGGTTGGCTCAAAATGCCATTTGTTACTTTGGTCTCTCATCATTGGCGTTTCTGTCTCTCTTTCCCTCTTCCTTCCTCTCTGAAATCAATAAAAAATATATTTTTAAAATGTCATTTGTTATTTTGGTAAATCTGGCTAATTTGCTCTTCCTAGAGCACTGGTATCAGTCATACGAAGGAAAAATTTTCTCCATAATTTTTCCAACTCAGTGAGTGTCTCATCAATCTTTTTTATCTTCTGTAATTGATTTTTTTATAGAGAGTAAGGGAAAAGGAGGAAAAAAAGAGAGAGACATCAATTTGAGAGTGATACATTGATTGGCTGCCTCCTACACTTCTCCTACTGGGGATTGAGCCTGAATCCGTGGCATGTGCCCTGATCAGGAATCAAACAGGCAACCTTTCAGTGAATGGGATGATGCTCAACCAACAGAGCCACACCAACCAGGGCAACCTTTTTTATATTTTCTAAGCAAGAATAGAATGATACCTCACTGCCAATTATTAAATTATATTTTGCATTCTTCTTTTGAGTGAGGTTGAATTTTTTTTAGAATCAAAAAGTGTTTCAGAATCATGTATGTTTTTTTTTGGCCTATCCATTACATTTGTTGACAATTTGTGTTTCTGTTAGGTTACTGCCCTTCTATATTCAGACAAAACCAGTTTACAACTTGAGGTAAATATGTGTGTGTTTTTTTTTTACAAGGATTCTAACAAATATTTCCTATGACAAATAGACTCTTTTATTAAGGTTATAACCTGAAAATATTAAAACAAACATTGGAATTGCAAAGAAATGGTATTTGCCCTTCTTAGCAAACAATAAGGTACAGCAGCTCAATGTGATAAATTAAAGATTAAGTATATATTTCATTTTAAACAAATTTTAAACAGGTATGTAAATATTGGTTTTCTTTTTCCAGCACCCTAATAAAATGTATTATCTATAACAACGTTTGTCTTTACAAAACACCTGTATCAATTGAGTTCCATTCTTTCAAAATACTTAACTGAAGAAGGCTTGTGGCTTCTCCCTGCATTGCATCTCCTATCCAAGTCTTAAATAACTCTTTGGAAGCTTATATTTTCATTACTGCATTTTTTTCTTTTGAAAAGCAAAACTGCCCTTTTCCAAACTTCCAGACCACCTCTAGTGGTTTGCCATTTGACTTTCCAGTTTTATTAATGCCCTGAGATGTAATTTATCTAGATCAAGAGAGTTAATTCTGAGCAGCTGGGGACTTTCTAATCTTTTTACCCATCTTGAGCACCAGCTTCCTCTCATTGCTATTTATTTTATTCTCTATAATCAGAATGCCACACCTTTTAACATACAACAAGCAAACCCCAATAGGAATTGAAGGTCTCCCACTTTTGTTTTCCATTCACCAATGTTATACTATCTTCTCCAAAAGCAGACTATCTTTTCCTTGATCATTCTATTGCTCCAAATATACCTTTAAAAGCCAGTATGTCACCCTAAATAGTTTTTTATACTTTCATGAATTCATGCTTCTACTCTATTACAATTTTAATTTTTTACTTAACTGTCTTTCAGTGTTCTGTTAAAAGCAAGTTTATGTAAACTTATGATACTTTGGAATAGGGTATGTGAGAACACTGAAAACAATTTTATCATTTTTTAAAATTTTCCTTATACAGAAAGCTCTGCCCTATATATGGATGCCATTTTTTTTCTGAGTATGTGTGGAAGAAAAAGATGGGAACACTTCCAATAGTTTTCAAACAACTTCTGTTTAAGGACTGACTGGACCACCTGGTTTACCAACTATATTGCTCAAGGGATGGCCCAAGAGATAGCTTTCATTGGCAGACAGAATAAATGGTAGAAACAGTGGAAGTTAAATAAGGAAGGTTTTGAATTTGCCAGTTACCACTCTTGGTGACAGTGGATGTTGATAGAAAATAGCAGGCTGGGCTTTCAGATACATTCAGAAATGTTGTGCTATTGCAATTTGCATTATTCAAAAACAGTTCCATTTTTCTAGTTATAACTTTAAAAAGATACAGCCACCTTTCTTACCTATATGTCACTTATTGTCTTTCTTGTCTTCTTACTTGTGTGTCCATGAAGCTGTTTATCCTAAAGCTGTATCATTGAAAGATAAATGTTACATCCAGAAGATAAGTATGGAAATTAATTAAAATGCTAGAGTTAACATTTTTGCATTCTCAATGCTAGTTTTTCTATCTAGATCCATGCTTCTCAATGTGGGGGAATAAGGTGAAGATCTTGTTAAAATGCAGTTGCCTGATTATGCTTATGCCATTGACCTGATAACTTCATTTTGAAAAACACTGCCATAGCTTTTGAAGTAGGCAAAAAGTAATACATATAATAAATATACAGAAAGAATTATATGGATATGGCTAGGGGCCAAATATTGATTCACACAAATACAATTTCTCACTGATTATTGTAAACTTCTCCTATGTTAGGCAGTGAGGAAAAAGATTCTCATTCAAACAATTTTACTGCTGTCTTTATATTAATTGGTATTGCTTGGATAAATGGTTAATTTTTCAGATTTCTTTGCATTCCTCCTGCTCCCCCCTAAAATAGAATCTGGATTAACTGGTGAGAGAAATTTAGATGGCATACATAACCTATGCTCCCCATACAGGTCCCTGTACTCTCTTTGACCCTCTGGACTCTGTAGCAATACCCTTGCCTGCCTCGTGAGTGTCTACCCTACTGACCACATGGCTGTGAATTTGTATTTTCATCATGAAATTCAATGCCCTGCTCACTAAACTACATTGGTTGCTAAAGGAATTCTTAAATCTGTGAGTTACCACTGAAGAACACTTAAAATTCTAAATGATACCTGTGAAAGCAAGTATAACTACCATGTTTCCCCAAAAATAAGACATCCTCCAAAAATAAGACCTAGCACATGGAAAGATAAGACATCCCCTGAAAATAAGACCTAGCTCAACTTTGAGAGAAAAAATTCATATAAGATACTGTCTTATTTTCGGGGAAACAGGGTATCATTATGGGTAAGGATGACTTCCAAAAAGTAACAGCAACATAAAGCCACTCAACACATTTTTTGGGGGGGATAGGGAGGGTGTGTGAACTTGGTTTTTACAGATATAGCATTGTGGAAAAAACAAGAGAACCTATGGCCGTAATCAAGGTGATTTTATTTTAAAGGAAAAGGAACAAATCCATAGAAAAAATAACAACACTAAAAATACCGCTTTAAGGGATAGTTATTTTATCTAAAGCCATTTTAATGTTCAACTGCTATCTCATAAACTGATATCAATGTAAAATTGCACTCATATTTGAGAATTTAAAAAAATACCAAAATAATTAGTGGAAATTCATTTTAAAACAAATTATCTCTAATAATTTGCTGAATATTTGGTTGTCTCCTCAGGACATAATGAATATTCAAAAATTACGGATCATAACAAGGCCCAACGTATATAATTTATAAAAACAGTCATAATTACTTGGACTATTTTAATAATAGTTTAATTTTAATAATTAAAAACTCAAAACTCATTTATAATAACAACTAAATAACATGCTAGCTATTAAAATGAGATTGATCCCAGCTATTGAGATTGACGTATGAACCAGGAGCTCAGGATTCAATTCCTGGTCAGGGCACATGCCCAGGTTGCAGGTTCAATCCCCAGTAGGGGGCATGCAGGAGGCAGCTGATCAATGATTCTCATCATTGATATTTCTATCTCTCTCCCATTCTAAAATCAATAAAATATAAAAATGAGATTTTTTTAAATTAATAATTCTTTTATCAAGCAAAAGGAAAATATGAAAGAACTCAAGAATGCATGGGATATAACTAAGATTCTACTTATTGACACTTGAAATTACAAATCCATGTGTACATATTTTTAATTTTAAAGATTTTTTGAAGAACATTTGATAATACCATTTGAAAAAATACAAATAGGTATGCATCTCTGTCTTTTAAAGTATTAGATGCAATTGCTGATAAGAAACACAATATTAGTAATTCATGATAATATGTATTACAGTATATCTTCTAAAATTAGCATAATAATGGGTATTAGTGATTGACATAATTTGAGAGATAACAAATGCAAAATTATGCACACATTCTCCGATGCTTCACTCAAAATTAAATAGATGTTTTCTGAGATATTATACTATATTTCTATTATAGCTGAAGTCAGATATTAAAGAAAATTATTCTTTTATTATCTTTAATTCTCCAATGAGTCAATAGAAGCATTAACTTTGCTTATGAATAAGTTAAATATAATTTTGAACCTACAGAATAAGAACAACAATTTAAAGTGGCTTTTGAATACAGAAGTAATCTGTTATAAGTATTTCTGATTTGAATAGCAACAAATCAATAGGGTTATAAAATGAGGAATGAATGAACATTAGGATGTTTCCAGTTTTTCACTATTGTGAGTAATGCTAAAAGAACATTCTTTGTAATTTTCCTTATAAACCCATGTGCCAAAACCTAAGAGTAGAATTGCTGACTCATTAGAGTATTCACATCTTAATTATATACTAAAGGCATAGTGCACGACTTCATACACGTTGAAAGGAAATCAATTAGAAGAAATATTTTAATATCACTATTCACCCTTTTTCTATAATAGATGTGTCAACCAAATTCACAATCAACAATGACAGATCAAAACACATGTGCGTGATTTTCTCCAGCAAGAGCTTTATATGTATGGCGCATGTGCAAGTCAACTTAGCCTTTTATATATATAGAGAGAATAATCATGCTTAATTAGAGCTGCTTTCTTATTTAGCTAAACTTTTTCTAGCTCTTTCTGGTAATTGTCAGCAACACAGCAGTAAATATCAACACAAAGCAGATTATTATTGTAGGTCACACAGGGAGAACAAAGGGTAAAATATTTAACTGCAGCAGTGTTTGACTATATTCTGCACAGTTAGAAAACCTGAAGTCATTTTCAAGGTTCATGATTTCTTACTTCTTTTCAGCCAGGTCAAGTTTCTAAGCTTTCCAAATCTCCATTTTCCAGCTAATGAAAAGAAAGTAGGATTCCACTGAGTCTCCTATCTACCTAATCAAGGACTTCTGTGAGGATCAAATGAGACAAGACACAGGAAAACACTTCACAGATATTTGGTTAAACTGTAAAAAGTTTGCACCTGGCTATAAAACAAGTCATGTTTCTGGGTTGAAGAAACCCCAAGAAGGCCGGTCACTAGGGAGAGGAAGCCAGGCATTTCTATGTGATATCATTACCTGGCACCCAGAGTCACTGTTTCTTAGCTGATCTGGGCTATGGGCCACATTTTGTGCTATGGGGTCTTGGCAGCATTGGCTGCAATTTGGTGGGGTGTTGCTCTGGGGTGGTAGTGGGGCCTATCTCCCACTTGGGGGAAGATGAGTGTTGCTTTGTGGGCACCAGGTCCATGGTGCCATTTATTGTTAAACTAGAGGTGTGGTGCATGAATTTGTGGATGGGTGGCCTGCAGGGATTGGGCTGAAACCTGCAGTTCCTACCTGCCACTCCTGCTCATCTCGGCCCCACTGTGCCTGCTGTGGGCTGGTGCCCAATCAGTCCCATTTGGGAGAACCTCCCATTGCTGCAGCAGCACTCACCAGCCATGAGCCCTGCATCTGGCACCCTCCCAAGGGGAGTGGCCTGCAAGATGTGGCTGAAACTGGCTCTCCAACATCCCCCAGGGGATCCCAGATTGTGAGAGGATGCAATTCAGGCTGAGGGAACCCACCAGTGCACGATTGGGCCCAGGTGGGACTGCAGGAGAGTTCTAGGGCATGTCTGGCCCATCTTATTTCCTACCAGCCGGATCCCAGCAGCAAGCTAACCTACCAGTCAGAGTATCTTCCGCCTGGTGGTCAATGCATGTTATAGTGAGAAGTTGAGCAGCCTTAACATGTCATTAGCATATCACATGTTGATTGGTTGTTCTGCTGTTTGGTCTATTTATATATTACCCTTATATTATATAGGATGGCCTGTTGCTAGGGAGAGGAAATTGGGCATTGCTATGTGACATCATTACCTGGTGCCCACAGCCACCACTTCTGGGCTGGGCTGGGGGCCACATTTTGCACCATGGGGTCTCAGCAGTGTTGGCTGTGATTTGATGAGCTGTTGCCCTGGGATGGTGGTGGGGCCTGTGTGCCATTTGGGGGAAGCTGAGTGTTCCTTTGTGGGTGCCAGATCTACAGTGCCATTTCTCTGTAAATGGCCAGGGTATGTCATGGCAACTCCTGTGTTGAGTGTATGCCCCCTGGTGGTCATTGCATGTCATGGCAACTGCTCAAATGGTTGAACACTTAGCATATTAGCCTTTTATATATACAGATTGTAAATTATATTCCACCAGCCACAGGAAATGTCATTAATTTATTATTTCTATTTGCATATCCCTGGTTGAACAGATTTTCATGTTTGTTAGCTATTCATTTTTCCTTCTATGAGTTGACTTTTTAAATAGTTTGCACAATATCTATTGGATTGTTTGCTCTTTTACAGATTGATATGAATTCTCTGTATATTCTGGATTTTAGCAGTAATATGCATCTAAAATACAAGTGCACACACAATTCCTTATTCAGAACCTTATGACTGACTTTACAGGAGAACAATGAAAATGCTCATTTAGCTGGAATGGTAGAAATTACAGAATGGCAATTTAAAAAACAAGTATGGCAGGCTAGATGAAGTCCTGGGACCCAAGATGAAGACTGACATGTTGTGTGAACCATAGAAGGGGCTTTGTTTGACCACGTGTTCTTTTTCTTGATTTCAGAAACCCTCATGCTTGCTTTATTTGCTATACATGTTTAAGGAAAACTATTCAGAAGAGAAGCCTCGGATATTTTTGTTTCTTTAAACAAAGGTTTAATTCAGTACCCATTTTATTGCTTGAGTTTACAAGTTATAAAAGAATTTAGAAGTTATTTAAACAATTACAATTTTGGTATAGTACTTAGTAGTAAAAAAAACAAAGCAGCTTTAATTTTATTTGAAGTGTGTTTTAATCATGAAGTCATAATTAAGTTGCTCTTTTATTTGCTTTTAAAGAAAATTAACTGCTCTTTTATATATATATATATATATTTAAATATGTTTTATTGATTTTTTACAGAGAGGAAGAGAGAGGGATAGAGAGTTAGAAACATCGAGAGAGAAACATTGATCAGCTGCCTCCTTCACACCCCCCTCTGGGGATGTGCCTGCCACCAAGGTGCATGCCCTTGACCGGAATCAAACCCTGGACCTTTCAGTCTGCAGGTCGACACTCTATCCAATGAGCCAAACCGGTTTCAGCACTTCTAGTGTTTAATAATACTTATATTGTTTAATACTTAATATCAAGACTTCAGGAACTATGTCCAGTTGTCATATGGATAATTGCTTAAAGTTGTGCTATATAGGTTTAAAATAATGGAAATATCACTGGCCAAGATGAATTTGCAAAGCAAGAAAAATATTATTCAATGACATTGCAAAATTACTTTCTGTTATCCATGCCTCTCTATTCCATAGACTCCAATGTATTCCTTAATTCCCTTGGGATATTTAAAGCAATGTTTTTAAGAATAATTCAATAAGAAACTAAAGCATATCATTATGGTTAGAGTTCATTAAAAACACATTCAAATGTTGTTTAAGAGTCACAGTATGCGGCTGTGGCCATGAGGCTCACTTGGTTGGAGTTGCTGGTTGGATTCCTGGTCAGGACACATAGCTAGGTTGCAAGGTTTGTTTCCTGGTCAGAGTGCATATGGGAAGCAGTTGGTCGATAATTCCCTCTCATGTATATGTTTCTCTCTCCCTACCTCTCTCTCTAAAATCAATAAACATATTCTTGGGCGAGGATAAAATAAAAAGTCATAGTGTGTAAAGAACTGAATCTGAAAAAGAAAAATGCATATAAATCGATGGCATTGCAAACAATGCTCCAAGCAAAAAATCAAAAAGGATAGAAAAGTACTTATATTAAATTATACTGTTTTATATATACTGCAATGTAGACCATGAGAAAACAGACATTCTTTCATTTGTTCATTTATATATTTAATAATTCAGTGTTTTTCAACCAGGAGTGATTTTATTCTCCAGAGGAATTAATGAATGTCTGGAGATATTTAATTTTTTTTTTATTGATTGATGAGAGAGAGAGAGAGAGAGAGAGAGAGAGAGAGAGAGAGAGAGAGTTCAATTTGTTGTTCCACTCATTTACAAATTTATTGGTTCATTCTTGTATGTGCCCTTGTGCCCTTCCTGGGGATCAAACCTGTAATCTTGGTGCATTTGGATGACACTCTAACCAACTGACCTACCCAGCCAGGGAAGGAGCTATTTTGGGTTGTCATGCCTGAGGGAGGAGGAAATGCTATTGGCATCTTGTGAACAGTGACCAGTGATGCTGAAAAACATCCTATAACACACAGAGTAGCACCTTACAACAACAAATTATCCAGACCAAAATGTCAGTAGTCCTAAGGCTAAAAAAGCCATGACCTAAGCAAAAAATGCATGCTTATCAAAAATACTTTGTTCTGGTTCTAAACCCTGTGATTTATCAAATAAAATCTAACTTTATATATGTACTAGAGGCCTGGTGCACAAAATTGGTGCACAAGGGGGGAGGGGGGAGTGTGTGTGTGTCCCTCAGTCCAGCCTGCACTCTCTCAAATCTGGGACCCCTTGAGGATTGGGCCTAAAGTGGAAGTCAGACATCCTTCTCACAATCCAGGACTGCTGGCTCACAACTGCTCACCTAACTGCCTGCCGGATTGCCCCTAACCACTTCTGCCTGCCTGCCTGATAACCCCCTAACCACTCCCCTGCCAGCCTGATCTATGCCTAACTGCTCCCCTGCCAACCCAATTTCCCCCAACTGCCCTCCCATGCAGGCCTTGTCCCCCCTAACTGCCCTCCCCTGCAGGCCTGGTCACCCCCAACTGCTCTCCCCTGCAGGCCTCCCCCCCCCAGCTGCTCTCCCCTGCAGGCCTGGTCCCCCCTAATTTCCCTCCACTGCTGCCTAGTCACCCCTAACTGCTCTCCCCTGCAGGCCTGGTCCCCCCAACTGCCCTCCCCTGCTGGCCTGGTCGACCCCCAACTTCCCTCCCCTGCAAGCCTTATAGCCCCCAAATGCCCACCTCTGCTGGCCATCTTGTGGCAGCCATCTTGTGTCCACATGGGGGTTGCCATCTTGTGTGTTGGAGTGATGGTAAATTTGCATAATACCTCTTTATTAGACAGGATCATATTTGAGCAAATTCATAGAACCTATAGTGTAGTAATTAAGAATGCAAGATATGAATTAGGCAGATCACTGTTCAAATCTC
This sequence comes from Pipistrellus hanaki, assembly GCF_964339955.1. Lineage (NCBI taxonomy): Eukaryota > Metazoa > Chordata > Mammalia > Chiroptera > Vespertilionidae > Pipistrellus > Pipistrellus hanaki. Next base: position 85,177,083 of record NC_140524.1, read on the forward strand.
ACACCTACCATTTGTTAGCTTGTGCCTTAGACAACTTCTCTAACCTCTCATGACTCTAGTTTTTTCATCTGAAACATAATAATAATGTCTGCTGTATGACTCTGTGGAGATCAAGTGAGAATAATTAAGATTTATATAAAGAGCATTGCAGAATGTTTATGTTTAGTAAGTTCTCAAAAAAATAGTAGCAGTTAGTATTACCTATGCATATACTAAATTATTTAATTCTGACATACTATGAATATCCTGGCCTCATACCATATTTCATTGTTTCTAAGATATCATTTATTAGAATATGCATCATTATTTTATCTATAACAAAGAAAAAAAGTGCTGCCAATTAGACTCTGACAAACCATCATTTATAAAATGTGTCCCAGTTTCAGAGCTGTTACCCTGTGAAAATACAATGTGAGCCTTAGAAATTATTACTGTAAAGCCCATCAGAGAATATTTTCTTAGATACAAGTGAACAAGTCTAATTAATGACATTCAGCTTCAAATTCACTTAAGATACAAGAACAGAAGCAGCTTCCTAGGAAGGCATATTTAGGTATATCTCTCCTGTGGGATTTGAAAGCAGACTATGCAGCATTTCCAGATCCATCCAAGAGCTATTCTCTTTCAGCACTTGTCCATTCCCAAATGATAGCTTAGGTGCAAAGGAAAAGGACTAATGTATAGGGGCTGGGTCAACCCTGTCCTAGAAACCTCATGCGCTCTCAGGGTCAATTTGTGTTATAACATAGGTGTAATTTCCAAGATTTATAAAAGGTACATGTTCAGTTACAAGAATTATTATCCTCAGAGGATCCGCAAAATTATAGCTTTCCATTAGACATCTGCAGTTCATCCATAGAACTCCTCAATCAGCTGTCATTTACCAGTTTTTTTCTCATGCAGAAGCAACATTGCCTACCAATACAGTTGACATTCCAACTTCATCAAATTTCCAGGGAAAATACAGGCAAGGCAAAATAGGTTGTGAACCTTTTATCTACAATAATATGTCATTTTCATAATTTTATAATTAAAGATACTAAAATTCATAGACTTGCCCCAACTCATCCTATCTAATAAAGAGGGAATATTCCAATTGACCCTCACACCATCACAAAGATGGTGGTGCCCACAGGCAATAAGGAGGGAATATACTAATTGACCACCCTGCCCTCAAAGATGGCAGTGCCCACAACCAATAAGGAGGGAATATGCTATTTGACTGCCCTGCCCTCAAATATGGCAGCTCCCACAGCCAATAAGGACAAAATATGCTAATTGACTGCTCTGATTTAGAAGATGGTAGCATCCACAGCCACAGGTTGGCAGTGCCCAGTCCCCTCATCCCTGCTGGGGCACCAGACATGCAGCAAGGCCTCCGGAGTCCCCAAGTCCCCTCAACCTCCCAGCCACCCAGGACCACCCAAGGCTCAGGTAACCAGTGCTGGCCAAGGCTTGCACTTCCAACAATGACACCAACAGAGTTGTGATGGGGGCATCACCTTCCCCTGATTACCGGGTAGCCTCCCACCCCTGAGGGCTCCCAGACTGTGAGGGAGCAGGCTGGGCTGAGGGACCCCGCCTCCAGTGCATTAGGCCTCTAGTCCTATTTAATAAAAGAGTGATATGCAAATTGACTGTACTACTGCTACACCTACAAGCCAGGCCACCAGCCAATCAGGAGAAAGTATGCAAATTAAACCAACTAAGATGGCTGTGGTCACGGAGAGAGCAAGCGACTTGGTTTCCTTGGCAATGGAGGAAGCCTAGCTTTCCACCGGCCCTGGTGGGCCCAGGCCTCCACTCAAGGCTACAAAGTTTCAATTATAGAAGATAAATAAATCCCAACAAAAGTGGTGGAAGTCACAGAGCTGGAGAGAGCAGGAGGCCTGAGTTGCCCCCGGCAATGGAGGAAGCCAAGTTTTCACAGCCCTGGCCTGTCTTGGCCTCCACTTCAGGCAACAAAGTTTCAATTTTAGAAGATAAGTAAATCCCAACACAAATGACTGTGGCCATGGAGCAAGCAGGAGGCTAGGCTCCGTTCAAGGCTATAAAGTTTCAAGTATAGAAAATAAATAAATCACATATACCAGGGCCTCCGCTTAGGTCGCTGGGGGGCATGGCCGCCCTGCAATCCACTACAGGCCCCTCATCCAGGCCGTCCCACACTGGAAGGGAACCCATACCCTGATCTAGGACACACTTCATGGCAAACCAGCCTGCCCCCAAACATGTACCAGGCCTCTATCCTATCTAATCCTATCTAATAAATGAATAATATGCCAATTGACCATCACTCCAACACATAATATGGGTGCCCCCATGTGGTCAAAAATGACTGCCCCATGTGGACACAAGATGGCCACCACAAGATGGCCACCACAAGATGGCCAGCAGAGGAGGGGAGTTGGGAGGGACCAAGTCTGCAAGGGAGGGCAGTTGTGGGCGATCAAGCCTGCAGGGGAGAGCAGTTACAGGTGACCAGATTGCCATTGTAATGTGAAAGTAATATATCAATATAAACAAATGAGGATGGTTGTGTTCCAATAATATTTATAAAAACAGATGGTGGACAGAATTTGGCCCTTGGACTGTAGTTCACTGACACTTGCTTTAGTGTATTATAGTGTTGTTGGAAGTTAACAGATTAGGGATAAGAACATCTGAGTTCCAGGCTTATTAATTCACAAGAGGCCCGGTGCATGAAATTTGTGCACGGTGGGAGGGTGTCCCTCAGCCTAGCCTGCACCATCTACAATCTGGGACCCCTCGAGAGATGTCCAACTGCCTGTTTAGGCCTGATCCCAGAAGGATGGGGCCTACACGGGCAGTTGGACATCCCTCTCACAATCCAGGACTGCTGGCTCCCAACTGCTCATCTGCTTGCCTTCCTGATTGCCCTTAACCGCTTCTGCCTGTCAGCCTGATCACACCGTAACCACTCCTCTGCCAGCCTGATTGATGCCTAACTGAACCCCTGCCAGCCTGTTTGCCCCCAACTTCCCTCCTCTGCTGGCCTGGCCACCCCTAAATGCCCTCCCCTGCAGGCTTGGTCCCCCCCAACTACTCTCCCCTGCATTCCTGCCCCCCCCCAACTGTCCTTCCCTGCAGGCCCAGTAGCCCCCAACTTCCCTCCTCTGCCAGCCTGTTATTATTGATAGGTACTCATTTGATGCCATATTTATTCTATACCCCTGTGTTCCTTCTTCGCTTTCTATTTCTTTAATTTTATAGTAGACCCTTTAGCATTTCTTGCATTGCTGGTTTGGTGGAAATAAATTCCCTTAGTCTGTTTTTGTCTGTGACGCTCCTGATTTCACCTTCAATTTTGATTGATAGCCTTGCTGGGTACAGTATTCTTGGAGTCAGACCCTTCCTTTGCATGACTTTGTATATTTTATTCCATTCCCTTCTGGCTTGATGAGTCTCTCTGGAGAAATCAGTTGCTAGTCTGATGGGGGTTTCTTTGTATGTAACTTTCTGTCTCTCTCTGGCTGCTTTTTAAATTCTTTTTTTGTCATTGGTGTTTGTCAGTTTAATTATAATGTGCCTTGGGGTCAGTCTTCTGGGGTTCATTTTGCTTGGGACTCTGCGAGCATCTTGGATTTGTGTTGGTTTTTTCTTCTCTATCTCAGGAATGTTTTCTGTCATTATTTATTGAAATATGTTTTCCATGTCTTGCTCAGTTTCCTTTCCTTCTGGAACCCCTATTATTCTAATATTGTTTTGTTTTGTATTGTCTCAAAGTTCCCTTAGACTCTCCTCCTGCTTTTTAATTTATTTTTTTTTCCAGAAGCTGCTCTACCTGGGTATTTTTTCCCATCTTGTCTTCTAGCTCACTGATGTGGTCCTCTGCTTCTTCTAGTCTACTCTTGATGCTTTCTATTGAGTTCTTTACAGTAGCGATGTCATTTTTCATTTCTTCTTGGTTCTTCTTTATTTTCTCTTGGTTTTTACTCATATTGTCTTCCATTCTTTTTAGCCATCTTATGATCATTACTCTGAATTCTTGCTCTGGTAGGTTGCTTGCCTCTAACTCATTTACTTTCTTTTCTGGTGATGCCTGCTTTTCTTTCATATACGGCCTGTTTCTTTGTCTCCCCATGATCTCTCTTTTTAGGATGTCTGCTTGTGTAGTTCTCTCTCTCCTTCTTTGATTTAAAGGCACAAAATACAACACAACCAGATACAACACACAAGGCACTGAGTATTAATGTGTTTGCGATATTAATAACCTCCAATAACGGTCACTAGAACCCAACTAACAAAAACACAATCAAACAAAAACAATAGGCAAATCAATCTTATAAAAAAAAGCATACAACTTCAACATAGTTAACATTCAACATACAACTACAAAGGGATAGAGAGAAAGACTTTTTCTGTTGTTTTTTAGGACAGTGAGTAGGGGGGTGTGAATGGGCTTGGAGCAGGGATTTGGAAATTAGATATACACAAGTAGGGTGAAATTTTAGGAGGGGTTAAACAGAAAAAATGGGGAAAATCTAGAGCAGGAAAGGGTTAAGATAAACAGGGCACCAAAGGAAAAGGTTAGGAAGAGAGTGAAGGCATAAGGGTAGGGTTGAGATAGAATAAAGTGTTGGAGAAGGAAAGATAAATATAGACTGTAGAACAGTAATCCTGAAATTAAAAAAATAATAATAAAAATAAAAGAAAATAAGATAAAAAAGGTAAAATAGTAGTAGTAATAATGTTGATTACGTATACAATGTAATAATTAAAAAGGTAAAATCAAGTGAGGAAAAAAAATAGTTTCTTGAGTAAACATTGCAAATAATGAAAAAAATAAAAAACAAAAATTAAAAAATTAGAAAAAAATAAAATTTAAAAAATTTAAATAAAATTTGCAGTAATGAAGGTCATTCGCTTCCTCTATTGTAATCCAGTCCTGATTTTTAAACAGGTCTTGCTTTGATTTTATTACACTAGGATCAATTTGTGATTTAGCCTCTGGATGGCAGTGTTTGTAGGTTGACTTCCAGGCTCTAAAGTAGGGGTGTCGAACTCAATCAGAGAAGGGGCCAAAATCTAAAATCCAGCCTAAATTGCGGGCCGAATGGTTTACTGAACAGTCATAAACTGACAATGTCATAAACTGACAGCGGAGTGCAGTCATGACAGCGCGGTGCGGGCCACATTGCAAGGCCTGGCGGGCTGGATTTGGCCCGCGGGCCTTGTGTTTGACACATGTGCTCTAAAGCCTCTCTAGCTCCCCCCCCCCCCCTCATTGATCTATGGAGTGGGGAGAGGGCAAGTCCAAGCCAACTGTAATCTCTTGTAATTCTCAGATTTCCCTCTGAGTCAGATCCAAATGTGTTGCTCTTTAGATTTCTCCATTATTAGGAGCCCAGTCCACTTTCACAGGTGACACCCACCCAATAGCCAGGGGTTTCTATTTGTAATCACCGCCCCTGTCTTCCAATTTCCGTGCGCCTGGCGCACGCAGGCTTTTGTCTTCTCCGTGAGCACTCACTCACCCTCTCCCCCTCAAAGTCTGACCTTTTGGCTGTACAGTGGGGCACTCCTATGAGTCCAAGTGTTCGCTCTGCCTGGGATCAGCTTTCTGGGGGTCAAAGCTGCTTGGTGGTCACTGCGGCTGTGGATATTCAGGCCTCTGACATGATCTAATTTCCCTTCAAGATGGCCTACAATGGCATAATTTAGGTATAACAGAAAACATATGGCCCACAAAGCCTAAAACATTTATTATCTTATCCCTTATAGAAAATGTTTTTTGAGCTCTTCTCTAAAGTATAACTATAAGCAGTTTAAACTGTCTCCATGAGTCTATGTAAGGAGGGAAAAGGCAAAATAGGTTTCTCCTGTTTTATCTGTAAAATTAACTACCCATATAATTTCTCTGTGTACCTGAAGTTTTTTAGAGCCACAGATACCAAACATTTTTCTAGATCAACAGTTGGCTACCTTTTTCTGTACAGGGCCAGAGAATAAAGGTTTAGAATATATTTGAGGATTTATGGGCCATATGATTTCTGTTTCAAGTCATGACAAAATTAGACTTAGATAGCCAGGTTCTAGAACCTTCATTCTTGACCATTTAAGATAAGGAATGTTGTAAATCCTGGGAAGAACCAGTTTCAATAAATGACTCTTCTTAAATCAGTGTCCTGTATTGCCATTAAACTAGATTAGAAATTTAGTCTTCATTTAAGAACTGTATGTGTAAAAATTTTCAGACTAAATGCATCAGCTTACTGAAAACAAGTATTTCCCTCCAAGCAATGTTATATTTGACTATTTCCCTTGGGAATCTGCTTATAAATGCTATCTGTTTTTTACACTCCTTTAGTCTAATCTTAACACAGCAGCCAGAAGAATCTATAAAACATAAGTCAGCTCACATTGCTCCTCTACTGAAAACCTTCTGATGATTCTTAATCTCACTCAGTAATAGCCAAAGTCTTCAAATAGTTTTTCCTGGCAGGACCTACACTCCCCATCATCTCTGGTTTGCTTCTTGTTACTCTCCCCTGGCTCATTAGGCTCTACTCACCCTGGCATTCTTGGTTTTGTTTAAATTGAACAGACTCCTGCCTCAGGGCCTTTGCACATGCTATTTTCTCTGCATGGATTGTTCTTCCCTGAGATAGCTGTTTTATTCATTCCCTCATCTCTGCCTAATCTTTATTTATTCAAATGCTACTTTATCAATGATGCTTTCCCTGGAGGTACTTTCTCAAATGTTCAGCTCCCACATATATATCTCCTATTCCTACCTGATGCTTCATGGTTTTCTCTTTAGAACTTTTCGCCCTCTGATGTAACATAATTTCTGTTTTATTATCCATTGTTCCCATTGGAGTATAAGCTTCACAAGAACTGGGAAATTGTCTGTTTTATTTAGTTATATATCCCGTACTTGAGTAGTATTTAGAATATAATAGGTGCTCTTATCTTCAGTAATTATTTACTGAATGAAGTAGTATGTTAGGGGTTTGGAGGGTAAAACTTTGTTTGCAAAAATAAGTCTGCTGCCCTATCTGGTTTGGCTCAGTGGATAGAGCATTGGCCTATGTATTGAAGGGTCCCAGGTTTGATTTTGATCAAGGACACATGCCCGGGTTGTGGGCTTGATCCCCAATAGGGGACATGCAGGAGGCAGCTGATCAGTTATTCTCTCTCCTCATTGATGTTTCTATCTCTTTCTCCTTCTCCTTTCCTCTCTGAAATAAATAAAAATATATTTTAAAATAATAATAATTCTGTTATTAAGACTTTGAAACCCCTCTGAGTGAGTGGAAGGCTTGTAAGATAGGATATTAGTATCATTACTTGATGGTCACACCTATGTCCACTATTTTATTGATCTTGAACATTTTAAGTATGTCCCTTGGTAGATTATATCTTCTTGGTTTCATAACACTTATCACTTTAAAAATCAATACTGCATTATGTTTTGTATATTTGGACAGATTGTTTTTAAAATCCATAAATCACTAAATAAGAAAAATATATATCCCTTTGGTGGAATGCCCTTGATTAGCTCAGAATGGAAAGAGAGAACCTGTCGTTCTTCGTCAATCAGATTGGCATGTATTTAACAGCATGCAGTTACAGAGAAGGAGAGCTATGTTGCCCTGGTCTAGCAAACCTAATTGTAGATAAATAAAAGAACAGTCACTCAGCATGAGGGAAAAGAAAGAAACCGAACTGCACAATGTTGTGTTTTTCCATCCATCAGCCTTCATTTGTCAGAGTTTGCCTGACAATCTAGGCCAGAGAAGTCAGGCTCTAACACAATATTGATTCCATTTCATTTTTCCTTTCTTGCTACCCTTCTTAGCAAACAGTGTGTATGTGAAATGAGAGATGATGCAGTCGATAGACATGTCCAGGGCACATTTATTTTAAAAGCTTACTTTGTTTTTGTCATCCCAGAAAGCCATATGTTTTTTTTTTGTTTGTTTGTTCATTTGTTTTTCTATAACATTGCCATTATTAGCTCTTGATGCAGTAACAAAAAATCCCCAACACCAGGGATTTATAACAACAGATATGCATTATTCATTCATGTGTCTTCAGATTAACAACAGCTTTCTCTATACTATGGACCATTATCAAGTTTTCTCATTCTAAATTTGAATCTGATCCGAGTGTGTTATTCTAGAACCCAGACAGAGAGCAATTTCTACATGGTACATTATTCTTCAATGGTGAAAGATAGTACTAGAAAATGTTGAATTGCCCTTAAAGACGCAGCCCAGAGCTGTCATAGAGTCACTTCTGCCCAAAGTTCATCAAAGCGAGGCACATGGTCAAGCCCGAAGTTGATGGTGAGGAAGGTATATTCACCAACAGGACAGCCATGTTCACAGAGTAAATGAAAAATAATGAAATAATAAACCAAAGTATTCACAAATGTATTGGAATTTAATTGATTCCCTGGTACTTTTTTTTTTTTAATTTCAACATCTCTAAAATTGAGGTATAGCCCACAATAGTGACTACAAAATCTAATTGCTTTTTTTAAGCTTTCTTATCAGTTCATAAAATAATAGTGAATCTTACAATCCATAATATCTTAGATTTAATAAAATAAACTATGCATTTGGGTTATTGACAAAATAGTCAAATGGTACGACAAAATCTTTACAAATAATTAAAGTAAGTTAATGAGTATGTTTGTTAAGGAAAAGGTCATTTTTTTCTAGAATTTTTGTTTTTGTTTTCAGTAGCAGCATGCATATCTCATAGAGAGCTGAATGGAAAACCATGCATTAGTAGTAAATCATTTCTCTCTATTCTTATATTCATATATGAATGTATATACCCATTTGTAGAACATCAATTAGAATATGAAGTGTCATTCCATTGTTTAATACCTTTTTGTGGCTTCTCTACTAAGATGTTGAAGATGGTATAAAATATCATTTTTTTCCTCTGGTTCTTGCTGTTTACTCATGCACCACTTATTTCTTCCCATTCCCTCACATTGGTACTCCATGCTGCTTCCAATTCCTGTCTTGCACAGTTCAGATTTTCTCTTGCAATTCTATTATCCATCACGTTGTCAACTAAGTATATGACCTGCTTCTGTTCCAAGCCTATTACTTCCCCCATGAGGTCTGCCTCTACCCTCGTGTCTTTTAAACACAGAACTGATCACTTCCTTCTCTGTACCCCACTTTACATTGCATTTTGCTAGTCCTTATAACTGTTATACTCTAAGTTTAATATGGGATTGCTTGTCTGTATCCTACACAGAGGATTACCTTATACCTTGTAGTATTCACAGTTCCTAGCCAACATGTTGAAATGTAATAAATATTCAATATATGTTTGTCAGATGAATAAATGAACAAATGTTGTAACATATATGCAAAGGCTGTTCATAGCCTCATTATATTGTCATATATATGTATATCCTATTTAATAAAAGAGTAATACGCAAATTAACCATCACTCTGCTCAAGCCACACCCAACAGCCATGCCCATTAGCCAATCAGAGCAAGTATGCAAATGAACCCCAACCAAGATGGCTGCAGGCACAGAGAACAGTTGAGAGGCTTGGGTTTCCCCGGCAACGGAAGCCAAGCTTTTCACACTCCCTTGGACGGCCTAGGCCTCCATTCAAGGCTACAAAGTTTCATTTATAGACGCTACATAAAACCAAAAAGAAATGGCAGCAGCCACGGAACAAGTAGGAGGCTTGGCTCTGCTCCAGGCTACAAAGTTTCAATAGTTAAAGGTAAATAAATTTCAGATACCAGGGCCTCTGGTTGGGTTGCTGGGGGTGTGGTCAGCCTGCAAACCACCACAGGCCCCTTACCCAGGCTGCCCCACACCCCAAGGGAACCCCCACCCTGATCCGGGACACCCTTCAGGGCAAACCAGCTGGCCCCATTCATGCACCAGGCCTCTATCCTATCTAATAAAAGAGTGAAGATTAAATATAAATCTAATATGCAGATTGACCATTACTCCAACACACAGTAGCTGCCCCCAGTGGTCAAAGATCCTGTCCCCATGTGGACACAGCAGGGGAGGGCAGGTAGGAGGCACAAGGTCTGCAAGGAAGGGCATTTAGAGGCGATCAACCCTGTAGAGGAGGGCAGTTAGAGGTGGCCAGGCTGGCAGAGGGAAGTTGGGGCAAACAGGCTGGCAGGGGAGCATTTAGACATCAATCAAGCTGGCATGGAAGTGGTTAGGGTGTGACCAGGCTAGCAGGCAGAAGCAGTTAGGGGAAATCAGGAAGGCAGGCAGGCGAGCAGTTGGGAGTCAGCAGTCCTGGATTATAAGAGGGATGTCCAACCCGAGGGATTTCAAACTGCCCGTTTAGACCCGAACCCACCAGGATCAGGTCTAAACGGGCAGTTTAAAATCCCTCGAGGGGTCCCAGATTGGAGAAGTGAGGGCTGGGCTGAGGGACACCTTGTACCCCATGCACAAATATATATTCTGAGTCCTCAGGTTATATACAGGCAGTCCTCAGGTTACATTGGACTCAACATACATCATTTCATGGTTATGTTGCCATCTACCATTTATTTTAAAAAGTTCTGTCATTTCAACGTATGTACATAAGTGCTTTATGTTTTTATTATTTAGTTACCACAAGTAAAAGTCAGGAATTGTTATCTTTCTTTCAATTTTTATTTTTACTGTTTCACTTCATTATTGCTGTATATGTGTTCCATGTGAGTGATGTAGGTGCTTATGTAGGTTGGTTTAGACTTATGGCAAAGATCACATTATGTCGTGCCATAGGAATGGATCTCCAGTATAACCCGAGGACCTACTGTAAAAGGCTAATATGCAAAATGTCCCTTCAGGGGTTCGACTAGGAGATCCAGAGTTCAATCACTCTCTATGATGTGCACTGAGCACCAAGGGGGTGGCATGGAAAAAAGGAAAACCCTGGATGGCAGCCAGAAGGCCCTGATCATCCCTGATCACTGGCCAGGCCTAGGTACCCTACCTGTGCATGAATTTCATGTATTGGGCCTCTAGTAGGTAAAATAATGGAAATGGGAATAAGTTTAAAATAAGAAAGAAAACAAGGTAAAATGTATCTGTTAGAATATCCTTAGGATCTCTGTTAGAATATTCTTGAGAACATCAAATTTCCAGTTTTAAAAACATGTACAATTAACAGTATTGAATTAATACAGAAATATAATGTTCAATAAATCATTTCTTAGAAAATGCAAATATATTAATTTGCATATGAATTGTTACTTTCACCCTCAAGGTGTTGTCTAGTCTTTTTTTTTTTTATCACTGACCATTGCTTCACTACTTCTCAGACTACCAACTTCCTAATATTAGTAATGCTATCCTATCTAATAAAAGGGCAATATGCAAATTGACCATCATTCCAACACACAAGATGGCCACCCCCATGTGGTTAAAGATTGCTGCCCCCCTGTGGAAACAAGATGGCTGCCACAAGATGGCCAGCAGGGGAGGGAAGTTGGGGGGAACCAGGTCTACAGGGATACAAGGGGAGGCCAATTAGGCAATTGGGGTAGCAGGGGAGCAGTTAGGCATTGATCAAGCTGGCAGTAGAGTGGTTAGGGGTGATCAGGCTGGCAGGCAGAAGGTGTTAGGGCCAATCAGGCAGGCAGGTGGGAAAGCGGTTGGGAGCCAGCAGTCCTGGATTGTGAGAGGGCAGTTGGACATCCCTTGAGGGGTCCCAGATTGGAGAGGGTGCAGGCTGGACTGAGGGACACACACCCCACCCCTGTGCATGAATTTTCTGCACTGGGCCTCTTGTTAATAATAAATAAGATTGAAGGTGCTCAGAGAGTTATTCCATTTAAAAAACCTATCAGGGCTGAATTTAAAAATACAACATATTATCCTAGTGAGCATTAATGAAGGTTTATTCTCTGTCGTCTAATTAATAAATACTATTTTCTTAAAATTATGCAGGAGATTATAGTGAATTGTCAATACTATGATGAAAATAAAGCACCATAAATCACATTATAAGGGTCTTAACTCCTAGTGCACAATCTTATATTGCTTGGGATATATTCAGATGGAAATGCTCTATTATTAGAAGTGAGAGGGTTTTTTTGTTGTTGTTGAAATCCCATGAAGACTTTCTTGTCTGAATGTTCTTTGAAATTGAACACTTACAAAAACTGGCCACTATAATTAGCTATGGTTCATTTCAGTGGTGACCTCCTTTACCTTATCTTAAATCTTGTAAAGATGTGAGTCCATGTATGAGATAAAATGTTTATTTAGATCAGTTCCCTGACCTGGATATTATCAGTCTGGCAATCATAAACCCACACAAAGATACCCTTGAAGCATTTTAAAGGCTATGTTAGCATTTCTTTCCTTTACTATGGGAAGATACAGTATTTTATCTCAATTACACTCTGGAAGGATATTATAGAATGTATTGGAGTTAAAGAGGAGGAGAAAAATTAACATATTAAGAAATATGACTGCCAGTTTTATCACATTCACACATACACACTATGCACAGCAGAGTAAGGGATAAAGTGGAGGCTTATTTGCACACTTGCTGATTGTAATCTCAACTTTTACATTTTCAAGTTAAGTTATCTTGGACAAATTGACTCAGTACCCCTCAGTTTTGACATCTGTAAAATCAGATAACACCCTTTTTGTAGGAAATAAGTGTCAGGGATAAAATGCATGAAACACAGTGTTTGCCACAAAGTAAACTTTTTTAAGAATATATTTTTCATTGATTTCAAAGAGGAAGGGGGAGAATATTTGGAACTATTGAGGAGTAGGACCAAAGAGAGAAAGATGTTAGTGGTAATCATTTGGCAGCATATGGAGAGCATTGGTAAAATTATTGACTATTTATGGTCATTTTCTGAAGGTATAGAATTTACAATGGGTGCATTTATAAACAATTTTAAAGGGGGAAAAATAGTCCACCTCCACCAAGCACACTCTAAACTTGACCTTGTTACCATTGGGTAAGATTTTTAAATAACTTTTAAATTTTCTTATCCTAGAAAATAAATTAATACTTATAATGTGTGGTTCATTTCTTTCATAATTATTGTCCCTAAAGTTGGTATGCATGTATTTGTGTATAGGTGTCTTGCACTTGTATCCATTTATGAACAGGGTTAGTCCTAATGTTATGAATACTTTTAACCAAAGTGCCTGTCTCCCAGTGGCATTTATTATAATCAGAACTGAAGAAATAATCTCTTTCAAGAGCTTTTGCTGAGCACCTACAAGTTGCAAGACATCCAACTGTGTCATATAAGATTATAGTCATTTGGGTTGAGTACTCCCAGGTCTGATAGTCTGATAGAACAGATACAAACACAATATATAAAGGTAACAGTGGCATGGAGACACGTACACCCAGCAGTGCTGGGAGGCTGGCTACAGGGTAGGAGAAGGATCAAGAGAGATATGGGTTAATCAGGAATTGCTCTCTGGGGTATATTGCCCAGGCCCTGACTGACACTTGACATTGATTAATCGATACTCCATCCTAGTGTTTAACAAGTGTTCCATCCAAAAAGTCTTCTGTAATATTTAACTTCATTTCCTTCAGTTTCAATTTATGCACATTTATTTTGTTCTCTCTTCAAGGGAGCTAGACAGAAGCCAGTAGCAAAGCACTTTATATTTCTATATGGAAAGAGGTTTGTTTGTTTATTGTTTTTTTCAGTCATACTTCAATCTTCTCCAGACTAAGGAAAAAACAAACACGTTTCTTAAAATAATTGAATCATTTCTCAAAAGATTTATTTCACTTGACTACTTAATAATTAATAAGCCTAGATACTGTGCTTTAAGTGTTTAATCTTGGGAAAGAAACTTAATTTTTACAATGATGTGGAAAGAATTTTTGGATTTCTATTTTGAAACAATTTTGTATCTCAAACACCAAATAGAATCCTGTTAAACTAATAACTTTGTAAAGTAAAATGAACATTAATATTACTGAGTTTATGGATGTGAACAAAAATATTAATCCTATTCATAAATTGTACTTTTCATTATTGCATTTTACTTTTTTGACAAATAGAACATCAGTGTCTGTTTCTCTATGGAAGCATTACAATATAATTTAAGATATCTGTTTCTCTATGGAAGCATTACAATATAATTTAAGATAACTTTGGATAAATTTCTAAAAACTTTAGTCTGTTTCACAAAGACTTTTATTTCTTTTCTCTGTAGTTGAAGCTACTTTTTTGTACCTCTATATACCATGCAGAAATTGATCTGCAATACATGTGGAGTCTCCAAGGGTATAGTTAAATTTAGTAATTTTATTACTAACTGTGAAGTTAATCTGCACTGTATGTGTTCTATTCCTCAGGAAACCGAAGTAGCAGTTCAAGCTAAACAGCCGGATGTGGAAGGGATTTTGTCTAAAGGGCAGCATTTGTACAAGGAAAAACCAGCCACTGAGCCAGTGAAGGTAATGAAGCAACCTCTAGCAATATCTATTACCTCATAATGGGTTATTCTTCCCCTGTTGTACATTTGCCATTGGCATGGTCTATTTATAATCAATGAAATAACTTGTAAAGAAATATTGGCCATACTGCAATAGCAGAGACAGAGCTGTCTTTTTGATCAACATATCCTATTTATATATTGTGATCTTAGGACCATTAACTAGTCATTGCATTAAAGGACTCATTTTTGTCCTGGTGCGCTGCCATCAATACAAAAAGTAGCCCCACCTTCAAGGTAGATTAAATTCTTTGAGGCTTTATTGCTTTGCTTGCCAGCCTTCATGCTTTTCATATTGTTTAGCTTAATTCAAAGTGAGCTACTGCATCATACTGTCTGTCTCCAACAGCTGTAAAGAAACACAATATGGTCCATGACCTTTCTTTTCTCTGTTGTTCTTTCTTATGAAAAAGGAATCGGCATTTGGGATTCAGATCTTCATTGGGTCAAGAATTGTTAGTGAAATGTCATATAATTGCTTCTCTCTTGGGTGAAAAAGCTGGCCTGGGAGAAAGCTTTCTACTTCTTTCCTTTCCTGTGTACATTTGAAGCATCTGACATGTTTATTCATAGGTTATTACATGAGGAGAGGAATGGAAAGCCAGCTCAGTTTTCAAAAATAGCTAATTGATGGCTTCCACTTGCAAATGAGAGTCCAGTGATAAATAGATGCTAGGTTAGGTATTCGTTACCTTATTTTCTGTACCTGACCAAAATGATAATGGCTACCATTATGATGAAGGTTCATGTGTGCCTGTAATGGTGGCTGTTTATTGATCAGTCCTGATTTCTCTAGCTAATGCTGCAGGATGAGATTTAGTGAGCCTCCCCTCATGTTTAAAACTGCTCTAAAACAGTGCAGGTCAATAACCTCATTATACAGACCTAGATTATCCTTGCAAACAACATTACCATGACTTAGACACTGTCCCTAAGATCACCACTTACACTTGGCCCAAGCTTCATTTCTAGATTGTTGCTTTTCTTTACAGTTTACAAGGTTCTTTTTCTTAGGTAAAGTTAAAATTTTAGACTCAAATGTCCAAATACCAGATGCACCTGTTTCTCTAGAAATATCAATGGACATTTATTGAGTAATATACTGTCCCACTTCTAACATCTGAAAGAGTAATAATTTGGATTTAGTTCCAAGCCAGGTCTGATGATTTTTATGAAGCAACAATGTGTTCAGTATTTATTTATTAATTTCATTTATTTTTATTTTTTTAATCCTCAAATGAGAATATTTTTTCATTGATTTCTAGGGAGAGTAGAAGAGAGGGGGAAAGACAGAGGAAGCATTGATGTGAAAGAAACATCAATTGGTTGCCTCTTGCATGAGCTCCAACCAGGGCCTGGGCCAGGGAGGAGTCTGCAACCGAGGTACATGCCCTTGACCAGAATTGCACCTTGGACCCTTTGGTCCACAGGCCCATGCTCTATCCACTGAACCAAACTGGCTAGGACTGTGTTCAGAATTTAGATGAGAGAGCTAAGGAGGGTCCTTAAAATAGCAATTTCAGGGTTTTTGTTGATGCTCTAAGCTAAGCCAGCTACCTAGCAGACACCTTTCTTGGTTAACAGAGTGACTCCCATGGCAAACACTGAAACAGACAAATGGACCATTTTGTAGGTCCACTCTGTCTACTCTGGTTTGATCCTCAAAGACATTATGCAGGGTTTCTTAACACTGTTACAGATTACAATGTGCATTTAAATTGGCTTATATACTTAAACCTTTGTAAAAGAAAAACACACAGAGTGAAAGTTTAATTGAAAGTTGAGAACACTTTTATAAATTTAATTTTAATTATTTTTACTGAATTTATTGAGACATTGATGAATAAAACTATATAGATTCTAGGTGTACAACTCTATAACACATCATCTGTATATTATATTGTGTGTTCACCATCCCATCAAGTCTCCTTCTGTCACCATTTATCCATCATTTTTCCTTTTCTACCCCCCAACCTACTTTCCCTCTAATAATCACCATACTGTTGTCTATCTCTATAAGGATGTTTGTTGTTTTTTGTTTTGTTTTGTTTTATTGTTTTTGGTGCTTACTTCCTTGACCTTTGTCATCCAGCCCCCAATTATCTCACCTCTATATCTGTCAGTCTATTCTCTGTATCTAGGAATCTGTTTCTATTTTGTTTGTTTATTTTATGCATTAGATTCCACATGTCAGTGAGATTATAGGGTACTTGTCTCGCTGACTGACTTAATTTGTTTTCACTTTATGTAAACAATCCAAGCAATTGATTCTAACTTGTCACACCGCCATTCATACCCTCAGCTCCTGGGTTACTTTAATATCTGGGATCTGCCATGTATGTCTGAGAACACCTACTTTCTACTGCCACATTAATGGTGTAAAAGGGAAATTATCTTTCTGGAATCAAAGACAGAGCAAGGAGGTGTTAACGTTCCCTCCTTCATATCCCTTAAAACCTTTTTGGCAGAATCAGAACTCTTCTTTCTTTCCTCCTTTTCTCCTTCTGCATTTCCTGTTTAGTCAACTCATTTGGGAGATGCAGACTTAAGTAAAATTCATTCCTGCTCTACCATTTATCCCTTGGGTTTGGAGAAGATTAATGCATCAGGTTGATAGTGACAGGCAATATTGAAGTTGGGGGTGTGGATAAATAGTTGATTCACTTGCAACCTTTGCCGTAAGCCATGGCTTTGAAAACACCTGAAACTTAGCTGGATTTGGTGGTAGCCTGAACACTAGAAGCTCAAAAATGACCTCATAGTTCAGACCATGGAGCCCAGCAATACAGGGCTGCAAACTGCCAGAACTATGTAAATATCTGAATGGATTAAAAAACTTATTTTTAAACTTATTTTTAAAGGTTAGGAATATTTCTCTGAAGAATTATCCATTTCTCTGATAGTCCATAAATAATGCCTGTTTTCCCCATAAACAAAGTTTCAATTTTAATTTGTTACTAATCTATCCAAACTTTTAAGTCGTGCTACCTAATGATTTTTCTCCTTAACTGTCAGGTTTCTCACCCATTAAAAGAAGGAAAAAGGATCCCAGTAGTCTGCACAACATTTTAATGAAAGAATCGTGTGTGTGTTCTGGGGTGTGGGGAAGGTACATTTAGAAACTCTAATAATTATTGAGAAGAAAGTGATGTTCTCAAAAAGTAAAATTAAAACCCCTCTTGGTATGTATATAAGGTGGACTGTTTAAATGGATAATTAGTGTGTCCACTGCTTGCAGACATTTTAATTAAGGACACATTAGAGAATTATTCTGTTTCTTAGGAAATTAACTGCCTATTGGCACCTCTACATTCTATATAAGACAGCCTGTGTGTTCAGTTCCTACACTCACCTCGCAAGCTGAGTCCTGTTTGGGAGCCTCACTCATCTATGTTTCGTTATTTTACTTTTTGTTTTCTCACTTCATCAACTGCTCTAGGATTTCTTTAATTTTTAAAGGTAGTAAAATCTTTTTTTATTTTTTAAATTAAGGTTTTACATGTGTATAGTAAAATCTTAAGATAGTATGATCAAAGATATAAGCATCTTTATTTTGCTTTCTCTCCTCCCCCCTCTTTCACTTTCTTTCTCTCTCTATTTTCCCTCCCCCAATCTCCTCTTCTCCCTCACATACACACACTTTTATCTCATTTGATTTGTAAATTGTTCCATCATCTTAATTTCAAAAATTATTGAAGAATTTTTAAATATGTTTTATTGATTTCAGGAAAGGGAGAAGGAGGGAAAACATCAATGATGAGAGAGAATCCCCTACTGGGGATAAAGCCAGAAACTGGACTTGTGCCCTAACCAGAAATAGGTTAATGCTAAACCACTGAGTCATACTGGCCGGACAAATGATTGAATATTTGTTGGATAAGTTAAATTGTTTAACATTTTGCTTAAGCTATACCTGTAGTAATAATATTTTACAATAATGCTATTTATGAAATCATTTTAATATGTTTTATTTTGTACAGATTAATGGCTAGATCCTCAATAGTACCAAGTTTTTGCAGTTAAAAAGCAATAAAAACAATTGCCATGAATAGCAACAATATTGACAAATACCCCCCCCCCCAAAAAAATAAGCCATTTGTTATTTGATTTAAAAAAAAAATAACTCTCTACTGAACTTAAGCATTTAGATGACATTTTCGTTAGTTCATACTTATTCTTTCTGTTTAACTTTTAACAGATATAAGTATTCCAGAATACTTGTGCATATTAGAACTGAGAGCATTAATGAAATTTTTAATGTCTTGGTTGCTTGCTGAAGTGATAAGATGAAACCAGCTGGCTTGCTTTGCTAACTTTTTAGATTATTACAAAGACTAGCGACCCAGTGAACCCTTTCCAATCAGGGACCCTTTGCAATCTGGGACTGCTGGCTTCTGACCACTCACCTGACTGCCTTCCTGATCGCCCCTAACTGCCTCTGCCTGCCTGCCTGATCACCCCAAATTGCCCTCCCCTGCCAGCCTGATCTCTCCCCCAACTTCCCTCCCCTGCTGGCCTGATCTCCCCTAACTGCCTTGGCCCCCACCGTCATGGCTTTGTCTGGAAGGAAGTTGGACATCCAGCAGATGGCCTGTCGATTGGGTCTAATTAGCATATTACCCTTTTAGTAGTATAGATAGATTATATAGGATAGGATTGCTTAAATGAGGGGGAGCCTTGTCAGACAAGAACACATAATCCATATATCTGGACTGATAGCCAGCCATATGCCCTATACTACCAAACTGGTCATTAAAAAAATTGAACCGCTTTCTTAAATATTACACCAAACAGCTGTTGCCCTCAAAACACCTCCTCAGCCTCCACCTTATGTTCTGCCTTCACAGTTCACCCAGATTAGGTTCTGATTGGTTGATTTATTTGCTAGTAAGCATCTCTAGGCCTAACTATGGGTCTGATCAAAGAGGCAGGGCTGATCAGCAGCCCCCGAGGAGGCCCAAAGGGAAATAGAGGCATAACTGCTGTTGAAGCTGGAAGAGAAAGAGATAGGCAACGGCTGATCAACAGTTGCCACAGAGGCTGAGTATCAGAACCTGCCTCTCTCTCTTCAGGCCTCTCTCTGGGCTTGATCTGCAGCCCTTTAGGCAGCCAGTGCTGGGTTACCACAGCAACACAGCACTGACTTCCATTGTTTGATTGAGCCTTGGTGGTTATGGACTCTGGTTTTTTATATATATATAGATATTGCTAACATTAATTTAATAATATATTTTATTACTGCTCTTCAATTCTTTTTAATTGTAACAGAAAAAGTAAGGTGTTAGGAGCCTTTTGTATTTGGTCAAAGGGTTCTACCCCAACCCTTAACACAAGTTAATGTTATAGACAAATGGTCAAGAGAACAGTTATACTCTTCCAGGCATCATTTCCTCCATTATAAGCTGCAAAATGACAACATCATTAGTCCTTTTCAATTATAGTCATTCACAACCAGGGATGTATTATTTTCCCAGCTGTTTTGTTGTTAATTAACTAGATTAAGCTATGTGGTTTTGTGTGTGTGTGTGTGTGTTTTTCTCCCAATGAATGTGTTCTGCCAACAAACATTTTAGCATTTTTAAGAACTTCTTTAGGACTTCTGTGGGTTTTTTTTTTGCTTGATAGTTTTTAATATATTACTCACAACAGAAGTGTCTACTCGGTCAAAGTGTTGCCCAATTAAATATAATTATGACAATATTTGGCTTTATAAATCATCTGTCAGGCATACGATCTCATTTTCCTGGTAAGCACAATTCTGTCAGTGGTAATAGAAAAAGTTGGGAAAAGAATTACAGAAAGATAATAAACATTAAAGAATTTATAATTTATTAATACATGAGTAGCAGAATTTCATTTATTTTTAAATTCAAGTTTTCTTTACAACTGAGGAAAAATCTTAGACTATGAGAGGCTGAATAAATGTTAATCATTCTTGAATATAAGGAATGCCCTCACTTTTCCCATTGAGAAGATAAAATTTATAATAGATTTCTGAGCAACTTGAAGACATACACACTTAGAAATATTGATGAGATTGCCAAATGTTTAATTGTATTTAATTTCTTAATGGAGCAGCATGTGTATATTTGAAATCTCACATTTTATAAACTAACACATGATTAGAAATATTGATTTTACCACATATATATTTTATGAAATGAGTTCATTCACATTATTCATATGCATATTCCAGAATTCTAGAGTTCACCATTTACCAAGTTATTTAAAATATTGCACTGAGTCCCTTTAGATGCTGTTAAAGTTCTATAACTACAGGTAGCAACATACCTATAATCAAAAGTTAGCATTACTTTGCTTACTGCAGCAAGAGAGAAAGCTCTCCAAAGACTGTGGGGCATCTCAGGTAAAAGGGAACTGGCAAGAACTGGTTAGCAGGTTTGGATGGTTAACACATTTTAAAGATAAATTAGGAAAGTGGAAGCCATTTCTAGGTTAGATGCTATCAAGAAACAGTCAGCGTGGTTCAGTGAGGAGATTAAAGTCAGTGAGGAGATTAAAGCAGGGCAGAGTGGCCTTGGCTTTGTCTCATTCCAAAAATGGCCCTGGGGTGGCCCTATCTCTGGCTAGTTAATTTTCTGTGACTGTCTTTTGTGTTCAATTGAGACCATCACTCATCTAGCTTAGATAGCTGCCAGTTACAAAAAGGGCCATATTTCACTTCCTCAATATTATCACTTCTCCCCTCCCTCAATTCCCATTCATAAAATATTAGAAGGAAATTTTTTTCATGTTTCTTAGATATTTACCATTTATCACCTTGCCTGAATAACATCTTGTTTGCTTTGTAAAACTATCTTTAAATGAATTGTTTACAATGCCCTTAACAACTAGTGTGAGTTTGTATTCTATGAATAAATACTAATGGTTTATCAACTTCCTTCACCTCCTTTACTATTAACCAATGCTTTCAGATGACTTTCATAAGCATTCCGAAAGTCACATCTCTTGAGGTTATTTTAGGCCACTCCGCAACTTTTTCTTGTAAATCAAATAAGACACAAAAAATATTAAAAAGCTCTAATTTAAACTGATTTCTTTCTGAGGAAATATTTGGGGGTAAAGTCTCAACTTAGACTTACTCAGTGGTAGCAAATGCTGGAACTGGGCAAGCATTTTAAAATTTAAGTTTCGGAGAGAGAAAAATGGTGGTGGAATAGACAGACATGTTCTGAGCCTTGTCCAAAAGCAGAAAGAAAGAGCAGCTGAGAGTCGCATGGGGAGTGTTTATTGGCAAGTTAGGGGACAGCTAGACTCCAGGAGAAGGTGGAGGACTGCTGGACTTGGACAGCTTTGAGTCCCCTCACAGAGCTAGGGGCTCAGAAATGGAGACCACGCCATCTTGAAGGAGAGAGTGGATCTTATTGGAAGCCTGAAAATCTATGGCTGCAGTAACCACTGAATAGCTGTGAGCCCCGAATGCTCCTTTAGTTGCTGCAACCAAAAAAATTTTGCTACTTGATAGAACTTTACAGTTTAACAGAAAAGATGTGAGAATAGAAAATATGGGCTCATGCCAGAGGACCAGAAAGCAAAAACAAACAAAACAGATCTTCCCTAGTACATAATCAATTAAGACTCAAAAGTATAGCAGATGTTTGAATAAATTACAAGATAGGTTCTGGACAGTGTTGCTAAGTGGTTAGAGCATTAGCCCACAGACTAAATAGTCTCGGATTTGATTTCCAGTCAAGGGCATGTACCTAGGTTGCAGGCTCAATCCCCAGCCCTGGTGAGTCAGGCCACCAGTTGATGTTTCTCTTTCTCTCTCGCCCTTCCACTCTCTCTAAAAATCAATGGAAAAATATCCTTGGGTGAGAATTAACAATAACAAAAAGTAACAATAAGTTGCAAGACTGTTGTTGTGATCACCTGAATCAAAATCTATAGCCATTTTATGTGATGTCATCCTATATAATAGAAGCATAATATACAAATTGACCAAACAACCAAACAACGGAACAACCATCTGAGACCATGCTATGATTCCTACTGGCGTGAAGCTAGCCAAGGCTGGTGCGATGTGATTCATCAGGGGCCTGGCTATTGCCCCATGATTACTCCACAAAAGGAGGCCCAGGCCATCGCTAGAGGGATGATCAATGGTGGGGCTCCATGATCACCCCAAAGAGGGAGGCCTAGGCCACTGACCAGTGGGCTGTGGCTGGTGGCTGGGGCCACCCTCTGTGAGGGAATCCTGGGTCCTGGGTGCCTGAGGGAAGCTGGTGCCGGCAGCTGGGGAAAGGAAGGCCTACTCTTGCATGAATTTCTTGCATCAGGCTTCTAGTATGGTCATAACTATGAAATGTTGGAAAATATACAATTCAGAGCTTATTGCATTTTTAATGCATTGCACTATTCTTAGATGTTTGTGGCTCTTTCATAATACCATTGAATTCTTAAAGTCTCTACATTTGAAATTATAATAATACCTCATTTACCCATCTGAAAATAACAGTGTATAAAATAACATTCAATTAAATGTATACACTATTCAGACTTTTTGTATATTTAAAAGGAAATTAAATATATAAACATGTTCTTTTCAGGATAACCAAAACCTAGTCCTTTCAGAATTGAAATATTTTCATTTTAACTATTTTAGTGAACACTTTTATTGACTGCTTTCTGATTTGCTTTATTAAGTAGTGCATAATAACTAGCCAACAATTTTATAGTACTTTACAGTTCACAGAGTTCTTTTCACATAAAATATCTCATTTAGTTTCTCCAGCAAAGCTATGAGTTAGGTGGTAGTGTTATATCTGTTTTAAGGGCTATAAATCTGAGTGACCTGATTTGCCAATGATCACCCAACCAGTAGTAATGATATAGAACTGAAATCCAGGACTTCTCGTTCTAAAACACAATGTAATTCCAATGTTTCTTAATTTTAAGGGGTGTCATTATCAGCATTAATTATTGTTTCTTTTTGTTATAAAGTGATGCCCATGTACTGTGAAGTTCAATACAGATCACTGTTTCTTCCATTAATACCCAGATGAAGTAATTGATCTTTTTCTAAATGTCACATTATAAGATAACTGTATACTTTTAAATATTAGAATCAGACTCAACACAGTGAGATGCTTGCACTATGAAAAGAAAGTGAAACCTTAGTCAAATGTAAATTCTGATCCCCCTCCCCCACTCACTTTGGGGCCATATGCTTACTTAGTAGAATAGTAGGCAGATCACAGCAGTTTTTAAGTCTCTCTCTCTCTCTTTCGCCCTCCCTCCCTCCCTCCCCCTACATATAAGTTAAATGGTGTGATGAGACTTCACCATATGTTGTACCATTATCTCTTCAATGATCAAGATTACTACATTTTCTAGTTATCTACTTCTATGTTTATTGTCTTCTCCGTATTTTCTATTACTACCTTTTGTATTCAACATGATTACTATTTAGTTGCTCTTAATATTTGTCCTTGGGAAGTCACTGTATCTTTGCAAGAGAATCAAGAAATCAAATATACATTATTTCACTAGGTTCTTATACTAGTATTTAATTCTCAGTGTTTAGCTCTGATGTCAGATTGGTTAAATATCTCCCACATGTCAAACTTTCAATGGTAATCTTCAACACTGATAAGAGACATTTTTGTTTGCTTTTTGATTCAATGCTTATGTTTTAATAAATAAAAAGAGTTATATTCATTGATATGATACTAAGTATTTAACAACATGAATTCTGGAGAAAATTTTGAAAGCCCCTATTTGACAACATGTTAGATACAATACACATAAATAATATCAAAAGCACAGATGACAGTTAAATTAGGACATGATAAATTTTTAGCATTTATTACCTTGGCAGCTTTTCTCAAGTGGGGTTCCTCAATAGAATTAAGTCCTATAGAAAATGATTTGTGGGTCTGTTTTCTTATTCTTGTCAAGGATGGTGCAGTTTAGGTAACTCATTAGGTATAATAACTGCTTAGGATTTGGTCTTGGACAATCAGCATCAGCATCAGCTGGAAAATTATTAGAAATTCTAGTTCTTGGGACCCACCCAAGATACTGAATCTAGACCACTGGAGCTGGAACCCAGCTATCAATGGTTTAACAAGGACTATGGATGATCCTGATGAAGCCAAAGCTATGAAAGTCACTGCTCCAGGGCATTAGAATTAATCCCCATGTATTGAGAAAATTTGCCCTAGAACCTTAAGTCCTCTGCTTCCAGCCAGAGGAAAAGGAAAGAAAGAAAGGGTGGGAAAACCTACTCATTTTTGCAAAAGCCTCACACCAGAACCAACGTTCTCACATTCTACTGGCAATAAGTACAGTAACGCACACACACACACACACACACACACACACACACACACCCTCCAGCATCCGCAATTTTGCTTTTTGCAGTTTCTTTCGCTTTTCACAATATCAAATGCCGGTCCATGGTCAGGCGTGATCTGAAAATATTAATTGGAAAATTTCAGAGATAAACAATTAATACGTTTTAAATCATGTGCTGTTCTGATTGATATGAGAAAATTTCACACCTTCCTGTTCTATCTTGCCTGGGGTGTGAATCATCCCTTTGTCCAGCAACTCCATGCTGTATACATTTCCTATCAGTTAGTCACTTAGTAACCATTGGTTATAAGGTTGACTGTCACAGTATTGCAATGCTTATATTCCAGTAACACTTATTTTACTTAGTAAGGACTGCAAAGCCATTCACATATCTCTCATTACAGTATATTGTCATAATTATTCTATTTTAGTATTAGTTATTCTATTTAATCTCTTACTGCACCTAATTTATAAATTAAACTTTATCTTGGGTATATATATATATATATATATATATATATATATATTAAGGAAAAAGCATAGTGTATATAAGGGTTCGTACTAACCATGGTTTCAGGCATCCACAGGTGTCTTGGAACACATCTTCCACAGATAAGGATGAATTATTTTCATCATAATAATTGATGCTACCCAGTGGTGTACTGGAACCAGCTTGTATCTGCTCAAGTGAGCCCATTGTCAACTTTTCAGGCATTTTGGGAGCTACTTAACATTATCTTGAGAACTTAAACGTGACTATGGGGAATATTTACACCACAGAAATGGACAAACACTAACATCAGGGCCTTTTCCTACTACCCAAGAAAGCCAGTTGTAAACATATACTAACACAGCACTAACCTATACAGGCTTGGCTGACTCTACTGGGAGCCCTGCGGCTGAAATGGCCCTTCAAAATGTCCCAACTTTGAGCCCTATTGACTGAGCCTTTATACCCTCAACTTTGTCAGATCCTAATATAATTGATTTGTCATGAGCCAGGGCATTAGAATATTTTTAATGTTCTTTGGACAATTCTCACATGTAGCCACACTAGATACTATTTACAAGATTCAGGCCAATTGCTGAAATGACACTGTTTTTTGATGGTTGGCTTGTTTTTATTTTTGTAATGTCTGTATTCTACTTCCTTTAAATGAAATTATGCCTCGAGCAAAAGACCTGTATGCAGCAAACAATTGGTAAATATTTCTAGGGCGATTGGCTAAAATAATTATGGTAAATTGGAAAGGAATTTTACCCAGAATAATTAACTTACAGGTGAAATACAATAGAAATACAATAATGTATTCTCAAAATGAATTCATAAGTTCCTGAATTAAGTTATCTTTAAGATGTTAATCAAATAAATAACATGTGTGCTTTTCTATTAAAGAGGAAGTTAGAAGATCTGAGCTCTGAGTGGAAGGTGGTAACCCGTTTACTTCAAGAGCTGAGAGCAAAGCAGCCTGGCCCAGCTCCTGGACTGGCCACTGTTGGAGCCTGTAAGTATACTGGATAACATTCTCTTTGGCTGTCCCCATTTGCTCAAAAGCACAATAGTGAGGCAATGTCTGGGTGAAAGGGAAATTGTTGCAATTCTTAAAATAGGAATAAACCTTTGTATTATTTACTATACAAAATGCCTTAGAGTAGGTTCCTTAGAAATGGACTCTGACTCAGAATATTGGATGGCAAATGTATATTGGAATGTGTTTTATGGAGATATACCTGTGATGAAGAAAGGTACTTGGGAGAGTGGAAGAGGCTGAAGGGTGATTTGACTGTGATAGAGGCCAAATCCATCAGCTGATTCCATGGGAGCCTTAGAGCTGTGCTGGCTCTGCAGAGCTGTCCTGAATTGCAGGGTGAGGACCTGTTCTTTGTATTCCTGACCCAGCTATTCATTGCTCATGGGCTGCCCATGGGGAGGAAAGGGAGGCCTTGGAAGTATTTTCTGGGGCTAAAGGCAATTTATAGTTAAGGAACACCATTAACAACCAATACTCCCAGCATCAGGGATGGGTGTATTGTCCCTGAACAGGGGAATAGGAAGGAGCAACAGAGTACCCCCTAGTACTAAAACATGAGGGTTCATTTTCAATGAGTTCTGTATCATTTAGACAATATTCTTCAAATATGCCTATACAAATTCCTGAAACCACAGAAACACAGTCCTCCTAGCCCCTCCCCCATACCATTTCAAAACAATTTTAAGAGCTCTTTGATTTTTGGTTCAAGCAAAAGAAAAATAGACCATGACTCTTAAAAGCAGGCATGGGGGAGGAATATTTCTTCATTTAACTATAGTTTTAATTTTTATTTTCACTGCGTATTTTCAGTCTTTTATTTCACTTTCTAGTCATTTGTTAGTAGAAGGTATGCATAAAATCTCATTGTAATATTAAGGCTGCCTCGGGTGGGAGTGGAGGGGGTGGGGTTGGGAAAGAGCTAGAAAAGTTTTTTGCTATACCAATCCTATAATTATGCAGGGCAAAAATCATCTTTGTTTTGTTGTTGTAGTTTTGCCTTGTTTACTTATAAAAGATCAAGTGATTGAAGTATTAAAAACATGGTAACTGGTCCTTCAAGTAAAGTTTATATTTATTTTATATCAAGTAGAAATATAACACCTACTGAGAAATATAACACCATTAGCACAATGATAATTCAATAGAAGGCACAAATAGTTCCTGTGTTAAAAGAGGCCATACAATCTGGAGGACAGTGTGTTTCATGTGCCCCCTAGGACTTCTGCACAGTCATCAGAGTTGAAGACTTAAAAATGATATGCAAGCATTCCTTTTTTAATCATTCTGGACAATGAAATGGCTATTTCAGGGTTTATATTTAATTAATTAACCAGGTTTATTTCTTCATATTTTTTATTATTTTAAATATATTTTTATTTATTTCAGAGAAGAAGGGAGAGGGAGAGAGAGATAGAAACATCAATGATGAGAGAGAATCATTGATTGGCTGCCTCCTGCACACCCCCTACTGGGGATCGAGCCCACAACCTAGGCATGTGCTCTTGACCAGAATTGGACCAGAGACCCTTCAGTCTGCAGGCCAATGCCCTATCCACTAAGCCAAACAAGCTAGGGCTCCTTTTTTTAGACCTATAATTTTTGGTTCCCTCAGCACAAATTATTGATATTTGTTCGCTATTTTTCTGTCATATGTTCAACTTTCTAAGTCTATAAAGAGATTGGATTCCAATGATTTGTTGATAAGTTTGTTGAACTTTGAACATAATTATGGGTTTATGCCCCTGTTTAAGTCACTTTACTCATGGTAGGCGGTTTGCAAACCAGAGCACAATAATCTATTTCACCTGTAAAGTGCTTAAGTGTAACAATAATTTTTCTAATGGAAAATACACTTAAAATTCCAATTTTGATTTTCACCAACAGGTATGATTCATTCATTTCATAAATATTATTGAATAACTTTCATGTATTAGACATCATACCAGGTGCTGAGGATGCAGCATAGAATAAGATACCTCCTTTCATAAAACATGTACTCTGGAACAGAAAAGTGATGAGCTAATAATGATATCTTGACATTAAGTGTTACAGAATGTAGTTCACAAATTGATGTCAAATGGGCATTTTATAAATGCAGAGTCTCAGGCCCCACTCTAGACCTAATGATTCATAATCTGTGCTTGAATAGCATCCCCAGGTGATTTGTGTTCACACTAAAGTTTGAGAAACACTGTTATGAAGAACAAGAAGGTAGGAGGCAAGTCAAAGGGAGTGAATATGAGAACATAACTATCTATACAGGGAAGCTTCTCTTCCAAAATAACTTTTGAGAATACCAAAAAGCTGTTAGTAATGAGAAATTGAGCCATATGTATATCTGGGGGAAATTACTCCAGAAAGAGAACAACCAGAGTAAAGGCCTTGAACTGGAGCAAGATGGAAAAATATCAAGGAGACTAATAAAACCAAAGCAGAGAGCAGGGGTACATGTAGCCCAAACAGTGGAAGACATTTTTATGTCCTACTTAGCTCTCCCCAACCTAAGAGTCTCATCTCTCCCTACCACTCCTCACCATCTCCTTGTCCCTCCACATTACTGCCAGTAGTGAAAGTCTGGAAATGGCCACAGTTCCAATCCACTGGTGATAACTGGTTGAGCTTGGGCCAGAGATGAAGAAGTGAAGAAGAGGAATTTTCTGAAAAGCAGGAGCATTCATCCCTTAGAGTAAACTGACACAGAGCTGGGCATAAAGTAAAAATGTTAAATCCACAAATGTTGAATAAAAAGAATCAATAGAGATTCAGGTAGATCCAGAGCTACTTTTATTTTTAGATATATGATTATGTCACCTATTACATTTTAATATAATGTAATTTATAATTCATCATAGTGAGTTTCATTACACTATTGTGCTAGCTGATTTTACATATGTCCTTATCTTCCAAATAATTGCAAAGAACATATGTTTATAAGCGATTTTTATAAAAGTAAGAATCCCAAGGTTTGGAGGGGAAATAGCTAGATTAAGGCCACACAGCTGGGAAGAAACTGAGCCAAGATTCCAATCCAAGTGTGTCAGACTCCAAAACCTGTGTTGCCTTTTGCTTTGTTTTGTTTTGTTTTGTTTTTGTTGTGCCTTGCACTATCTCTTTGTTTAAGAACCTAATGGAAATTGTAGATATAAAGGCAGCTAGCCAGCAGTTAATGTTATTTAACTCAACCTTTGATGTATGGTAATAAAAGTGAGATATATTGGTACGTCTTTTTTACTTAAGGAATAGAAGAAATCAGTTTACTCTATTTGAATTTCTAAGAATTCTAGAACTCTGTTTCTTTTAGAATTATAGAAATCTGGACTTAGAATAATCATTGAAATTTTCATCTGGTTGAATATTCTCTTATATGTATGGAAAGTGAAGCCCAAAAGTCTTTTTCAAAAATACCAAATCAAGTTTCTTTGTGTCAACTTACTTAAATTATGTAATACTATGAGGATGAGATGGTCCTCTCTGAGCTGTTTAAATTGTTTCAACTTACAGGATTAATAGTCATGCTGGAAAGATAAAAATTTATTTGCAATCAGTTGCTTAGATACTTTAGTGTATCTACTATCTATCTCTACATAAAAACACTCCAAATGTAATGTGTTAAAATAAGAATTACTTACTTGGTCATGATTCTGTGGGTTTGTATATTGGGCTATGATTAGCTGGATGGTTATTCTGAATGTCTTGCTAGGGGCCATTTGTGTACATGGAGTTATCTGACAACTCAACAGGAGTTAGATGGTCTAAAATTAACTCAGTCAGATACCTGACAGCTTATTATCGATTTGAAAACCTTGGTTCCTTACAAGGACTCTCATCCTCCAATAGGCTGGACTGAGCTTCATTATATGGCATTCTCAGGTCAGCATTTTGAAAGGGTAAGAATGGAAGCTACACCTCTTGATGCCTGGACTCATACAGCATCACTTCTGCTAGATTCTATTGGTCAAAGCAAATTGTAAGGCTAGTCAAGATTCAAGGGATATAAAAATAGACTTCAGTTCCTGAAGGGAGAAGCTATAATATCATTGCACAGGGTATTACATACAGGAATGTGAGGTTTTATTGTGGTCATCTTTGAACACAAGTACATTAAGGAAGTGGGTATGGGAAGCAGACGTGAATGACAATGTTGGTCTGCATCCAATGCCCTATGCCTGTGGTTCTCAAACTTAAACATACATTAAAATCACCCATTGCTCCTTAGAATGCAGATTGGCTTCAACCCCAGATACTGATTCAGTAGATCTAGAGTGAATATGAACATTAGAATCTCTAAAAAGTCCCCAGGTGATGGTGATTCTGCTGCTCCTTTAAGAGCTACTCTCATAAGCCTATGGTGATTGGAGAAGGAGTTAATCCCTTCTTTTGCATGATACATGGAGTGGAATTTAAGTGACATCCAATCCTATGGATGCCAAAGGGAACCCATGTTATTTTAGCACCACCATTCTTCTTCCCTCCCCCCAAAGACTTTGTAGCTTAGAAGTTCAAGTAGATGGAGAGCACCCTAAGCCAAGTTATTATAGTATAGTTTTTGCCTAACAGAACAGCACAGAGACCTGTGGGGAGAATAACCATGCTTATATGAAGCTTCCCTAGAGATTCTCAGAAACATTTAAGTAGATAGGACTTTGCATTAGATGGAAGGCCTGC
The DNA here is from genome assembly GCF_964339955.1 of Pipistrellus hanaki. Lineage (NCBI taxonomy): Eukaryota > Metazoa > Chordata > Mammalia > Chiroptera > Vespertilionidae > Pipistrellus > Pipistrellus hanaki. The sequence goes on from NC_140524.1 coordinate 85,208,061, forward strand.
ATGGCAGATGGAGGAAAGCAGCCATCAAATCTGGTTGCAAATGTCAATGTGAATTCTTTCTTAACCACAAGCTGCTGGGTCTGGGAACATTCATATTCTACAATACCCAATTTAACATTTTTGAAAGAAATTGCATATAGAACATACTTAATGTGAAGACTCCAAATCAGGATATTGATGTTTTTCAAATGCCCCAGCATAATAACTATTAAATGAATGAACATTGTATATACAGACACATGGAAGTGACAGTTAATAGAGATTACTAGTTTATTAAACACTGATAAAATCATCTCTTCCTGTAATGAATTTTAGGGAGAGCAGGTCTCCAATGTAATTAGAAAAGTGCTGCCCTAGAGGTCAAGAAGCCTAAATTCCAATCCCAATTGTGCTACCACCTAGATAAGGGATCAACACACACTTTTTATAAAGAGCCAGATAGTGGATATTTTCTGCATTGTGGATCATAAGATTAACTATATTATTATATTCTGAAAGCAGCCAGACCACAGGCAATCCTATCTAATAAAGAGGGAATGTGCTAATTGACCCTCATGCGCATGCCATCGCAAAGATGGCGGCGCCCACAGCCAATAAGAAGGGAATATGATAATTGACTGCCACATTCTCAACGATGGTGGCACTCACAGCCACAAAATGGTCATGCCCCCTCCCCTCAGCCCTGCCGGGGCAGCAGGCATGCATCTGCTGTACACACCTGCCTCCAGAGTCCCCCAGTCCCTTCAGTCCCCCAGCCACCTAGGGCCAGCCCAAGATACAAGCAAGCCTCAGATGTCAAATGCCCAGCTAATTCCCCAGGTGCAGGCAAGTCTTGGATGGCAGCTGCCCAACTGTCTAGCTACCCAGGGCCGCCCAAGGCTCAGGTAACCAGGGGTGGCTGAGACTTGCACTGCCAGCAGTGGCAGCAGCAGAGGTGTGATAGGGGTATTGCCTTCATGATTGCCAGGTAGCCTCCTGCCCATGAGGGCTCTCGGACTATAAGAGAGGGCAGGCTGGGCTGAGGGCCCCTGCTCCAGTGTATTAATTTTCATGCATTGGGCCTCTAGTATACAAATAAATGGACATGGCTGTGTTCCAATAACACTTTATTCACACACAAAAACTCTATTTGAATTTCTAAGAATTCTAGAACTCTGTTTCTTTTAGAATTATAGAAATCTGGACTTAGAATAATCATTGAAATTTTCATCTGGTTGAATATTCTCTTATATGTATGGAAAGTGAAGCCCAAAAGTCTTTTTCAAAAATACCAAATCAAGTTTCTTTGTGTCAACTTACTTAAATTATGTAATACTATGAGGATGAGATGGTCCTCTCTGAGCTGTTTAAATTGTTTCAACTTACAGGATTAATAGTCATGCTGAAGATATAAGGAAATTAGGAAAATAAATTAGGAAAATAAAAACATTATTACTATTTTTGCTAATTTATTACAAAATTGGTTCAAAATTGGCCTTTAATGCCTAAGACTTTGTCTTGAGCAAGGGGGCATCCCTGAAGAGAGTATCACACACATTTATATCTTTTCACAATTCCAGGTTTATTAGGGGAGACCTCCTCAATAAGTCAATAGAGCCACATGCAGGTTACACATATAAAATGGGAGCTTAAGTGATAAAAGAAAGCAGAGTGAGCATCCAGTGTGAAGTCCCAGTCACTGGCGGGTCCCCAGGTGAAGAAGTGGATGTCAATCTCAAGTCAGGTGGCTCCAGTGGTGACACAGATCAGGTCAGGTAGAGTTGAAGTCCAGCAGAGTTCCAAACATGACCTGTGGTATACCTAAGTCTCAAGTGTTAGATGGTCAGAGTTCTGAGTTCTTATAGACTACCAGGGTGGTGGTCTCACACACATTGGTGCTCAGATGCAGTCCTTATCCAAGTGTTCAGACTGTGGCTTGGGATGTTCTGGGCCCCTCCTAAGGGTATTCCCATTATACCTCATTACTAGTAACTCATTCTTCACATAGCATTTGACATAACTGACATAGCTGACGGTGACTCCATATTGGATTATCATTGTGGTCCAATAAGTCCAGTCTGCTCTTGATATAGATAGGCTTATAAATTCAGGTACCTGTGATTCTGCCCAGACATTTCTCTGGCCATAGATAAGAAACTCACCCACTTGCAGAGCAGGTTGTAATGCTGGGGAGGAATCTTTCCTGGAGCAACACTCAATGGGCAGCAGTTGATGGATGAATACCCCATTTTTTTCACTCCTTGTAGGGTAACTGTGAGGCATATTCCTCACCAGAGGTCTCCAGAGGGGTTGTGCCATCCTTCTCAGAAACATAAAAAGAGGTGTCGTTGGGGAGAGGGAAATTTCCCCCTCCTATCCCTCTTGAATTCTTATGGCTGGACTAATAAAATCAACACAAGACCAGATTAACAGGAGGGGAAAAAACAATTTAATACATACATATAGGAGATCATAAATGATACTTAGTGATGAACTAGCCCAGATTTTTATGTTTTTTAGACAAAGAAACAATAAGTTTGGAAAAAAATGATAGGAAGAAATTTAGGTTTGGGTGCTCATTAGTAAGGAATCCAAGCAGAAAGAGAGTTTAGTAATAAATTATCAAAAATAGTAATAATGTTTCTATTTTCCTAATTTATCTTTATTATTGAAAGTATTATAGATGTCCCCTGTATACTTCTTACTGAGCTCAGGATTTCCACATGTACTAATCTCTAGCCGGGATATTCTCTCCCCTGATTCATCCTTTCGCTCTCAGCTATGCCTTTTATTCTACAGGCTCTTTCCTTGAGCCTCCTATTATACGCTCTCAAAGCATACTTTCTCTTTTATATCCTTATCAATATTTTGATTACTAAGTTATTTATGTAGTTTTTTTAGTTTTCTTTTCCTAATATGTATGCAATTTTATTCAATGATTAGCACATAGTAGGTGTTTAATATATTTTGACCCAATAAACATGTATTTTAGGGTTGGATCAAATAAGTCAACCTACTATGTAATTATAATAACAAAGTGATTGAGTGGCAGAATCTGGACTTCAACCCACATTTGACTTCAACCTGAATTTGATCTCAATGCTCTTCAGTATTCTTACATATATCAACTTTTTTTCTTCTTAGATGCAGTTTATCCTCATATTATCAGAGATACATACTATTTTTTAAGAGTACAATATAGGTCAAAAAGGAATATGCTATGGATTTGATGCAAATTTTGCAGCTCAACTTTATCCACCATCTCATTCCTTAACTCTCATTGTTAACTATATCCTGAAACCCAGTTTGAGTACCTGTACTTGACAATCTCACATGCTCTCTTCCTCTTAAAATTTATATGATTTATTTCTTCCCTCGTCTTTAATATTTTAATAAAATATGTTTAATCTTATTTCCCAGAGCGCTTGTCAGCCCATGATGATTTCATGAGACATTCAATTTAGCTATGCAAATATTGAGGCAAAATTGCTAACACTACTAATTGCACCAGTTTCTAAATTGTAATATAGACCTACAATAGAAAAAGAAAGTCAGTCAGAGAAAGATAAATATCACATGATCTCACTCATTTGTGGATTGTAATGAACAACATAAACTGATGAACAAAAACAGACCCAGAGACAGAGAAGCATTGATCAGATGCTCAAACCTCAGAGGCAAGGTAGGAGAGAGGGAGGGTAAGGTGGAGAGATCTACCAAAGGACTTGTATGCATGCATGTAAGCATAACCAATGGACACAGACACCAGAGTGGTGAGGGCATGAATGTTTTTTTTGGGGGGGCAATGGGGAGATAAGGACACATATGTAATACCTTAATCAATAAAGAAAAATAAGAAAAAGAAAGTCAAAATTATAATACTTCTGATTCTTGCTTCAGAGGTCATTATCACAACTTTAAAAAAAAAAATGTTCTCCAGCATTGAAAAGCAGGAACTAAATAGCATGCCACTAAAAAAAATAGGAAACAATACTGAAATAAACAAATTAGTCAATCTCCAATGTCACTTTAGTTTTCCAGGATTAGTCTTTGATCTTGAAGAAACTTATGGATAGAAGATATAAATAAACTCCCTACAATGTTTACTATGGATTGTAAGGGGAAGAGCTAGTTTTACTTCCTATATTGAAGAGAGTAAAAATAGTTGTTTCCTAGAATATTAGTATACTAGAGGCCTGATGCATGAAATTCTTACAAGAGTAGGCCTTCCTTCCCACAGCTGCCGGCACCAGCTTCCCTCTGGCACTTGGGACCTGGGCTTCCCTTCAGGCCCCAGGCTTCCCTTGTAGCCCCCGCTTCATCTGGAGGGTTGGCCGGAAGGACAACTGGTCTAATTAGCATATTATACTTTTATTATTATATATATTTTTTAAACCTATGATTTGGTGATAAATGTGTGTGTTTTTTTGTTTTGTTTTTTGTTTTGTGTTTTTGTTTTTTTTGTTTTTTGCTTATGAAGTCCAGCAAGATCAAAAGAGAAGTCAGAGAAGTCCCATTATTTTTCTTACAGATTCTTATTTGTTTGAAATGAAATGTTCCTTTTTCTTTTGAACCTGCACTCAATGTTTAACAAATAAGAACATAACTCAGAATTGAATTGTGCACTTTGAATTGAAATTTGTTTTCAAGGTCAGGACCCTGTTTCATAAAAAAATTCATTTTTGCCAATACGGCTGACATCCTCTCCCATCAGCTGAAAGACAAACTTGTCTAATAAAGCTTTCAGATTCAATTTGCTCTCTGCATACAGCTTGAGGATCTCTGGAGCTCATTCACAGTATGTGCTACAACCCCAACAGGGAGAGGTAATAGAATTATTTTGGTTAAAAAGCTGACACTATCCCTTCCAACCTCCTTGAATATGAAAATAATAATCAGGTTTATGGACACAAATCTCTGTGATTCTGGGGATTTCCATCTTGATCTCTGACTCCAAGCAACATTTCAATGCCAGGATCTGTATCTATTATCTGGGTGAATAAATGCATCATATTGAGGCTATTAAGGAAGATGTGCTTTAACAACAAAGGTCTGATGTAAATTAGTCAAAACAACATTGTCACTTCATGTTGAACTCTGTAAGGGTCTCTGAGGTCTCATGGTCTGGTGCTATAGCTTTTATTTTTTTCAAAAATATTGCCTGCTTTTATTTCAATTATTCCACCTGGCTTTTGCATTGACCTGATCTTACCTAATATTTATCTTAGAGCTAACATGCATTAATGCCTTGCTCTATACCGGCATTTTGCTAAATATTCCTTGTGCATTGTTCTGCTAAATCTTACAAGAGTCTTATGAAATAGGAATCACATTCTAATTTTTTTATCATAGGAGGTAAGTAAAGCTTAGAGAGAATTGTTATCCCAAAGACAACCAGCTACTAAGTGGACACAGGATGGCTTTAAAACTGGGTATTCCTAAAGTTCATGCCTACCTTTAACCTTTATATTTAACATACTTGATTTTGGTACTGTAGATGATGCAATGGATTCCATAGATTGTGGAATGAATTCTACCATACTGTTCATTCTTTAGTAATATGTTTTTAATGAAATTCAACATCAATACCCCTTCCTTTCTTATCTTGACATTTAAATCTTAACTTAAAGCCATGTAGGTGGATTGAGGTCTAAAACAGTAGCACCCTTTATACTTAAATACTAACCCTTTAGATATGGAAGTGATTTCAATAAGAAGAAATGAGTAATAGTTTATTTTCTTCCCTCCCTTTTCTCCTTCCTTCTTCCCTGCCTTCCTTATTCTCCCTCACTTTATTTTTTTCTTTTTCTTTTTTTCTCCCTTGGAAGACAGGGCAATAGAGACAAAAAAAGGCATTATGATGATAAGCCTGATTCTCCTACAATGTTACTATTTAACTTTATTTATTCTCCCAGTTCTATATCTGTCAGTCCAAAGCCAAAAATCCAGCAAAGCAGAAGAATTATAAAAAGTCTATCTGGAAATGACCACAAGGCACTATATCCCAGTGCTGGGCTACATTTCTAAATAAATTAAGGAAATCTATTTAAGCAGCACTTCATTTAATCTCTTTTTAAGAAATTTCATAACCTCCTTGGTAAACTCTTTTTTTTTGGGGGGGGAAATAAATTGGACCCTATTGTTTACTTGGATCTAAAATAATTGAAATTAATATTGTCTTTAAATTCATCAAACCAAGCACACAAACCAGAAACATAGAGTTTATAATCTTTTCTGAAGAACCTCCTGCCCTCAAAGAGGTAGATGCACCTCCAATATGTCCCCAAACTTCCCTTTACCCTCCATCTCCAATTTCAACTGGTCCACTGCCTTCCTCCATTGCATACTTCTCATGATGTGCTTATTCTTAAGATTTCATTTTAAAGCATGGTTTAGCCCAACCAGTGTAGTTCAATGCTTGAGCATTGACCAATGAACCAGGAGGTCACAGTTTGTTTTCTGGTCAGAGCACATACCCGATTGCAGGCTCGATCCCTAATGTGGGGTGTGCAGGAAGCAGCCAATCCATGATTCTCTCTCATCATTGATGGTTCTGACTCTCTCTCTCTCTCTCTCTCTCTCTCTCTCTCTCTCTCTCTCTCTCTCTCTCTCCCTTCCTCTCTAAAATCAATAAAAATATATTTAAGAAATAAAATAAAGCAGGGGCTATATACTTAAAAATACTAAAATCATCTAGATGATATTGAATTTCCAGAAAAATAAAATGGAGCAAAGTGAGCAGCCTTGTTAGAACAGGTCAAAATGGATATTGCTGACCTCTCTACTAGCCAGTATCCCACTTAAGTACAATAACTAAATGAATTATGGGCTTGGTCAGACTGCCATGAGGATATCAACTACATGACTATAGTCAGTGTAGATGGAAAGGGATAAAATATAACTTGAGAATCCTTATGATCATTAATAATAAAATTATTTGCAGTATGCATTATCTCTTTTTATCTTAAAAATTATCCACAAAGAATGAGGATTATCCTCTTGATATAGTTGGGAAAACTAAGTAAGAGAGGACTCAAAAGACAGAATCTTTTTTTATTGAAGTACAATTGACATGTAATATTATATTCATTTCATGTATACAGCAAAGTGATTCAAAATTTGTATATATTTTGAAATAATCACCACAATGAATTTAGTCACCATCTGTCACCATACAATGTTACTATACTATTACTGACTGAATTTTCTGTTGTATATCACATTCCCATGACTGGTTTTATCTCTAGAAATTTGCACTTCTTGATTCCCTTCACTACTTTGATCCACTCCACTCTGGCAACCACCAGTCTGTTTTCTGTATCTATGAGTCTTATTTTGTTTTGTTTGTGTTTTTTTTTTTAGAGTTTTGTTCACATGTAATAGAAGTCATGCAATATTTATCTTTCTCTCTCTGACTTATTTTACTTAGCATAATACCCTTTAGGCCCATACATGTTATTATAAATAGCAATATTTCTTTCTTTCTCATGGCTGAGTAGTATTCTATTATATATATTTTTATCTACTTGTCCTTTGATGGATACTTATGTTGTTTCCATATCTTGGCTACTGTAAATAATAATTCAGTGATCATAAGGGTACATATGTCTTTTAAATTAGTATTTTTGTTTTCTTTGTATATATACTGAGTGGCCAGATTATTAAGGTCTCTGAACACATAATAATCTGGCCACTTAGTGTATATCCTATATAATAAAAGGCTAATATGCAAATGGTCCCCTCGACCAGAAGTTTGACTAGCAGGCAGGCTGGCCAACTTCCATGTCCCCTCCCCATGGCCAGGCTGGCTGGACCCCACCCATCCACAAATTCATGCACCAGGCCTCTAATATGCATATATATATATATATATATATATATATATATATATATATATATATATACACACACACACACACACACTGAGTGGCCAGATTATTATTATGTGTTCAGAGATCATAATAATATGGCTACTCAGTGAATACTCAGAAGTACAATTTCTAGATCATATGGTAGTTCTATTTTTAATTTTTTGAGGAACCTCCATCTGTGGCTGCACCAATTTACATGCCTACTAACAGTGCACAGGGGTTCCATTTTTCCATATCCTTGCCAATACTTGATATTTCTTATGTCTTTGGTAATAGCCATTCTAATAGGTGTGAAATGATATCTCATTGTGGTTTTGATTTGCATTTTCCTGATGATTAGTGATGAAAAGCATTTTTTCATGTGCCTGTTGTCCATCTGTATATCTTCTTTGTAAAAATGACTATTCAGGTGCTCTGTCCATTTTTTAATTCAGTTGTATCAGTGTTTGTTGTTATTGAGCTATATGAATTTTTATGTATTATGGATGTTAGTCTATTATATTATCAGATATTGATATATGATTTTCACATAGCTTCTCCCATTCTTTCTTTAGGCTGCCTTTTTATTTTGTTGATGGCTTCCTTAACTGTGCAACTTTTTAGTTTGATATAATCCCATTTGTTTATTTTCACTTTTGTTGCCATTGCCTTTGGAGTCAGATCAAAAATATATCATTGAGACATATCACCAAAGAGCTTACTACATGTTTTCTTCCAGGGGTTTTATCATTTCTGGTCTTATGTTCAAGTCATTAATTAATTTTTATTTAATTTTTGTGTATGTTGTGCAATAGTGGTCAAGTTTCATTCTTTTGTATGTGGCTGTCCAATTTTCCTACAACCATTTATTGAAGAGGCTGTCATTTCTCCATTGTATATTCTTGCCTCATTTATCATGGACTAATTGACCACAAAAGTGTCAGTTAATTTCTGGATTCTATATTCAGTTCCATATGTGTATTTAATACCAATACTATACTGTGCTGGTTATTGTAGTTTTGTAGTATTGTTGAAATTAATAACAAAACCTTTTTATCTTCCTATTTATGTCCCATTGTTCTTGTAACTACATTAATGAGAATCGGAATTTATTCACCAAATCATATCACACTGTGTTTTGAAACTTGGAAGATGTAATTTGGGGCAAATAAAAAAAAGCATTATATTTTAAAGTAAATTATTAGTTTATAGAATACACTATTCAGTAAGAAGTATGTAGGTTAATTATGTAAATTAATTCAAGACGGTTTTAGATCAGGGGTTGGCAAACTTTTATTCTATAAAAAGACAAATAGTAAATATTTTTGGCTTTGTAGTTCAGAAAATCAACTCAGCTATTGAAGTGCAAAAGCATTTATAGAAGTTCTATTAGGGAATACGTGTGATTGTATCCCAATAAAACTTTGTTTACAACAATAGGTGGTGAGCCAAATTAGGCCTTAGAACTGTAGTTCACTGACCGCTTTTATAGATAGACTAGAGGCCTGGTGCATGAAATTTGTGCACGTGTAGAGTCCCTAGGCCTGGCCAGTGATCAGAGCTGATCTGCAGGGCAACCCACTGGCACACACCTTAGCCGGCCTGGGGTCTAAGGGTTGGGGGAAGCTCCTGCTGTAAGCATCTGCCCCCTGATGGTCAGTGCGCATCATAGCGATCAGTCATTCCACCGTTTGGTTGATTTGCATATTAGGCTTTTATTATATAGGATAGATTGCTGATAGATTCATAGTAGCTAATAAAGGGAATATCTGTTTTTAAATATATTTCTTCTAAACTTTTTAAAAGTTCCTCCAAGAAGAAATGATTTCTTATCAACAGTATTTTTAAGGCTTACTCAAAAATAATAACATATACCTAGCATAGGATGAAAAGTTGTAAAGCCCTCATAGTAAAAATGAAGATATGGTGTGGAGCATTTGATACAGTGTTCCACTGTCATTAAAAAAAACATTTAGTAGTGCTTATATGAAGAAGTTAAGCCTAAAACAGTTTGTTTTCACTTCAGAGAAGATTTTCGTATCTCAGCAGCAAGAAATAGAAAAAAAATTTTTTTTAATGTTTTAGTTATTGCAAACACAAGTCCCATATGTTTAATTTTTGAGGCACTCTTAGATGTATCAAAGTAGAAGTTATCATTTCTATTATCATCTGGAATCTACTGCTCATGGTTCTAGGGATGACAATGTTATTATACCACATCTTAGCTTGCTTTGATCATTGATACCATTAGCACACTTGTACAGGGTGGAATGATCTCGCAGAGAAGCATCATAGATAATCAGAAAAGGGATATGATAATGCCACTTCAAAGACTAACTCTTAAATAATTAACTAGTTTGAAAACTATAAAATATGTAGTGAGAAACAGCAGAAGGTGTCGCTCTCAGGGAAATGAGAAGTCAGTTTTTCAATACACTCTTAGTTTTTGGTGATGTTCCTCTTCCAACTGTGGGTTCTAATTTTATGGACTAAAACCCAAAATTTTTCCAGGAGAATTAGAAGACAAGCTACAAGCTGAGGGAAAATATTTACAAAAGACTCTTCTGATAAAAGAATGCTATATAAAATATACACAAACTCATAAAACTAACCAGTAAGAAAAATGCACACAACCATATTAAAAATAGGCCCAAGACTTTAATAGACACCTCACCACCAAAGCTATACAGAAGGCAAATGAGCATATGAAAAGATGTGCCACATAATTCACCATCAGGAAAATGCAAATCAAAGCAACAACGTAATCATTTGATAGAATGGCCAAAATTTGGAATACTGTCAACACCAAATTTTGGTGAGGATGTGGAGCAACAGGAGCTATCATTCATTGCTGGTGTGAATGAAAAATGGTACAGCTGCTTCAGAAGATAGATTGACGGGGGGTTATTAATTTACTTATTATTTTTTATTATTTTTTTTACAAAACAAAATATATTCTTACTATATAATCCAGCAATCACATTCCTTTCTGTTGTTTAGCTTAAGGACCTGCTTTTTCCTACTACAAGCCATTGCACATACTGGCCTCTGCTTAGGACACCCTCCCCTTTCTTTTACCATTTGATGCCTATTTACTTTGCAGGTCACAGTTCAAATGTTGTGCTCAATGAAGACTCTAAACTCCCAGACTAGGTTAGATTTCCTGTTGTTAGTGTAAATGCCATCATTTACACTGCTTTTCCAAAGCACAAGTTGAATCTTCTGTTTAACTCTGAGACAATTTAGCTGTGTCTCTTGAAGATAGGCTCTGATCTCTTACTTATCATTGAATCTACATTACCTGAGAATGAAGAAGTCTCAAATAGATACCAAGTTTCTCCCCCTGCCCCTAATAGATTCTGAGATTGCACAGGATAATTGTAAGCAGGGCTAGAGACAGAGAGGGTGACCTTGAGCCAGGGGCCAGAGTCTTCTGGAAATGAGAGTGAGTGTCAAAGTGGAGTTGAAAAGTGAAATTGGAAATGAATAGTAGAGGTATGTAAAGAAGTGGAAATGAAGATGTAATGGCCATTTTCTTGTTCCAGACACAGAGCTAGCTAGGGGAGCTAAGAAAACTTATAGGGGTTAAAGGTCTTGCCTGTCTTCATAGTGAGCTAATGGCTACTTTTTAATAGGCCCTGGCCTAATTTATATCCCTCTTGTTTCCTTTAACACTCTCTAAAATAATTTTAAATATTTTTTTTTAATTTCTTATCTTTTTTTGTCTAACAAATGTAAACTGCATTATGCCCCTGGCTGTGTCATGTTTACCACTGCATTCTCGGAATCTAGAATGTTGCTCAGGTCCAAGTGGGCTCACTCAAAATGTGTTGTCAACTGATTCTCAATCCATTGATGTTTCAATCCATATGGAATTGGGATCATTTTGCCAACTATAGATTTTATAAAGCCACTCCCCCTCCACCTGTCTTTGCTAAGTATCTCTCTACCTATTTTTCTTAGTTATCTTCTCATACTTTTCCCTTAACTTCCTCTCTTCTACAAATTATACTCAAAACAAGACTGGAAACACTTTTCATTGATTTTAATGCCAGTGCTTTGAGTGACAACTCCATGTGGAGAATGTTGAATCTCCTGCTAACTCACTGTTAGCTTAAAAAAGAAAAGAAAAAAAAAACTCATCTTCTTCCTAAATCGACTGGGTAAATTTATGTTCACAAAATAGATAAAACCTGTAAAACAAAACTGTGTGCATATTAAAAGTATTGGTCTCACCTCTATTTCTAGGTTCAAAAGTATCATAGCCAGTATTAAAAGGGGAGGAGAGGTTTTGAAGTATTTTTATCATTCAACCCAATTTTTAACCAATTTATTTTAGAATTTAAATGGAAGAATAATTAAGTGCTTTTCCAGTATATTATCATCTTCAATATTTCTACCTGTAAGAAAAGAACAAAATAATAAAAAAAATATTGTAATGGTAGAAAAATTTAATTTAAAATATTTCTTTGGAAGTTGTCACATAACTCAGCTTTGCTTACTAAAGGGTTATTGTTTTCTTGAAACAAATTGGCTATTTCCATGTCTTTACCTATAAGTCTTTTTGAGTCTTTATATTTCATTTAAACATGTCTCTACTCTCTTTAATTTTTGTCATCAGTCCTTCACTTTTCACTTCCTTTGTCATCCTTTGTGACATAAAGGATCTGCCCCTCCAAATTATTTAATATATTTGTGCTACCATTGTTTAATTTCTGTCACATGTAATCCTTACAGATCTGTTGATGTTCTAAGTTTCTATACTACCTTAATTTATGGTCTATTCACTTCTTGAGATTAGATTATGACTATTAGTTGAGTTCATTCCTTTTTTTGTGTACATTTTACCTAACATTCTTTGTATGATATAATTTTTGAAATTTCATAATACTTTGATTATTAAGACATAATTTGTATTAATCAACTAGGAAAGATCTCATTAATTAATTATTAGGCCCTCTATGATGGTTTGTAACCTCAGTGCCCTGATAGTCTTAACCAAGCATCACCCACCCCCCTTCAATTTAAATTATTCGTTGTCTTAGTTTTTGAGGTTTCATGTTCTCTTATTTTGTTTAGTTTTGTTTTCAGTGATCTCTCTGGTCACTTATTGACATCCTCACTCAGTTGATATTTTTCCTCTTATATGTTGGTATCATCCAGGACTTAACCCATGGCAAGTCTTTATCCCTTTACAGTTGGAATCTATTCTAATTGGTCATAGCCCATGCTGTACTTTTTGTCAAGTTTTTCATATTTTTTTAAAAATTGTGGGTAAAAAGACATAACATAAAATATACTATCTTAACTCAGATAATTTTAATACTGGCTCAGTGTATTAGATAATCTAAGATAAATACTCAAATTATTCTAGTGGTTATTTCTAGCTCAGACTTTTCTCCTAAATGGCAGACTCATATTTTCACCTGTTGACCAGCTACCACCTGAATGTTCCACACATATTTTAAATATACCCAAATTTGATGCAATTATCATCTTCTGAAATATATACTTCTTACAATATTTCCTATTTTTGTGAATGACACTACTGTCTATCAATTTAGAATTCAAGGAGTCATTCTGGCACCATCTTTATTTCTTACTAATCAGCAATTAATCAACAATCCTATTGATCCTGTAAGCCAACTAACCTTGGACTTTATAATTCAATTCCTTCATTTTGTTTTTGTCATTAATGCAGGTAACATATACAAAGTTTCATTGATGGTCTTTGTCTCCTCATCTTTTCCAACCTATATCACATACTGGAAATTTATTGAAAATGATCTTTTGAACATGCGTATTATATTATACTAGTGTCCCTGTGCACAGATTCATGCATTTTGAAAGGAAATTAATTAGAAGAAACATTTTAACATTGCTATTTGCCCTTTCTCTATAATGGAAGTGTCAACCAAATTCATAATCGACAATGACAGACCAGAACACATACATGCAATTGGTGCCAGTGAGAGCTTTGTATATATCATGCATGCTTGAGTCAACTTAGCCTTTTACATATAGAGAAAAATCTTGCTTAATGAGATCTACTTTCTTATTTAGCTAAACTTTTTCCAGCTCAGTGAAGCACTCCAACTTCTCTTGCAGGTAATTTTTAGGAACACAGCAGTAAATATCAGCATGAAGCAGATTATTATTGTAGATCACACAGGGAGAACAAAGGTTAAAATATTTAACTGCACCAGTGTTTCTGCACAGTGAGAAAACCTGAAGTCATTTTCAAAGTTCATCATTTCTTACTTCTTTTTAGTTGGGTCAAGTTTCTAAGCTTTCTAAATCTCTGTTTTTTTACTAATGAAAAGAAAATAAGATTCTACTTAGTATTCTATCTACCTACTTCAGGACTTCTGTGAGGATCAATTGGGATGAGGCACGGGAAAATGCTTCCCAGACATTTGGTAAAAGTGTAAAATGTTTGCACCTAGCTATTAAGCAAGTTTGGTTCCTGAGCTGAAGAAACTCCAAGGAGCATAGTCATTAGGTAGAGGAAGCTGGGCGTTGCTATGTGACTTCATTACCCAAAGCCCACAGCAACAATTTCCAGGCTGGGCTGGGCTGTGGGTCACATTTTGTGCCATGGGGTATTGGCAGCATTGGCTGGGATTTGGTGGAGTATTTCTCCAGGGTGGTGGCAGGGTCTGTGTCCCACTGGGAGGAAGCCACATTCGGTTTGTTGGCTCCAGTCTGGTGCCATTTATTTTTACATGGCCAGTATGCATCATCGAAGCTCCTGCATTGAGCATCTGTCCCCTGGTGATCAGTGTGCATCATAGCTACCAGTGCCATGGACATACTTACTAGCCTTTTTATACACTGAGTGGCCAAATTATTATGAACTCTGAATGCATAATAATCTGGTCACTCAGTGTATATCCTATATAATAAAAGGCTAATATGCAAATTGTCCCCTAGACCAGGAGTTCAACTAGCAGGCAGGCTGGTCCCTTCCCCCTGGCCTCCACCCATGCATGAATTCTCACACACACACACACACACACACTGAGTGGCCATATTTTCTTGATTGGTTTAGAATCTAAGCCTTAGATAAATTTAAATCCATCTCCAGAACTGGAGGATTGAGTCCATAGAAGACTGAAGATAACTGGAATTATCTGAGGAAGTAGAAATGTAGAATGGATGCAGAGGTATCTAGGAATTAATGTTTAAGTTATCATAACTGTTCACTCCATTGGCATAGTGTTAGGCCCAAATATATTTTTAATATTTGTTCAGTGAACCTATGAGAGATGATCTTACCTGAAATTTATGTATAAAATAGGTGACAATGAGAATATATATATATATATATATATATATATATATATATATATATATATATATATATATATATATATATGTTTTTTAAATTTTAGATGGACAGGAAGGGAAAATGAGAGAAAGAAACATTGATGTAAGAGCAGAACATCAATCAGCTGCCTCCTGCATGTCCCCTACCAAGGATTAAGCCCCCCAACCAAGGCAAGTGCCCTGACTGGGAATCAAACCAGCAACTTTTCAGTGCATAGGACAATGCCCAACCAACTGAGCCACATTGGCAAGGGTGCAATGAAATATAATTTTAGAAGAGTTAATCATATAGTAGTAAATCATTTACATTGGAAGACTCTTCTTAAATATGGTGGATAGAGTCTTTTACTTTCCTCAATATTTGCCTGAATTTTATCTTGCCTAAATCTGGAAGTTAGTAGGAGCCATTTTTAAATTTTTAACAATTGGTTTAACAATGTTAATTGAAATCTATATAGCTCAGAAAAAAAGAAAAAGAAACTAGACCATCATAATACATTATTATCAAGGAAAAATGATACTTTTACATAGCTTTTCTGCTTTTTAGTGTAGTCTCAGTATCTTTAGACCTAATCAAAAAGTATTATTTCAGCATCTTATAAATTTAATTTTGAAAAACAAGAAACTATGAATAATAGAAATCATTTCAAAACATCCTTACATCTAGCTGAAACCAGTTTGGTTCAGTGGTAGAGTGCCGGCCTGTGGACTGAAAGGTCCCAGGTATGATTCTGGTCAAGGGCATGTACCTTGGTTGCGGGCGCATCCCTGGTCGGGGGTGTGCAAGAGGCAGCTGGTCAATGTTTCTCTCTCATCGATGTTTCTAGCTCTCTATCTCTCTCCCTTCCTCTCTGTAAAAAAATCAATAAAATATATTTTAAAAAAACACATCCTTACATCTAAAATATGAAACAGCTAAATCAGAGGTTCTTAATAATTTAATCTGTGAAGCATAACTGGAGAATTTAGAAAAAGTGGCTAAACTATTAAAAGATTCTTCAACTGCTGTTTAATATCAATATCAAGTTATTTCTTACACTGGCAAACAGCCAAGCTATTCCTTGGTCACATCAGCTTTTCAACATTTAGCAGTCCTTTCAATCATTCCTATCATAGCCCCAGGAATGTATCATAGCAACTCTGTAATAATAGTATATTACTATTAGGTCCTGAATTTTTAGGTAGTTTATCTTCCAGAAAGAATATGAATAGAGCAGTAAGACGAAGTATTATAGATTGAGTATTATTAATGATGCCCAAGATTTTAGACATATACTATAACTTTCAATTAATTTTATATCACTTTCCATGCCCTAGTTTTTCTCTAAACCAGTCCAACTCTATTATAGTCTCAGGTAATATGATGTTAGAATTGTTTTCTTTCAAATAGTTGTCAGGAAACTTGTATGTAATAATTTCCTTAGCATTTAACCCTGAATAGTTAACCTTTTCATGCTGCCTGTGTAATACAAAGGCAAGTGCTGTATTTATCCAATATAATTTTCCTTTGTTATAAAATACTAGAGACCTGGTGCATGAATTCATGCACTAGTGGGGTCCCATGGCCTGACCTGTGGGATCAGGCCAAAACTAGCTCTCCAACATCCCCTGAGGGGTCCCAGATTGCAAGAGGGTTCAGGCCAGCCTGAGGGACCCTACTGGTGCAAGATCAGGGCCAGGGAGGGACAAGGGAGGTTGGCCAGCCAGGGAGGGACCACTGGAGGGCTCCAAGGTGTGTCTGGTCCATCTTGCTCAGCCCCAATCAGCTGGACCCCAGCAGCAAGCTAACCTACCAGTTGGAACATCTGTCCCCTGGTGGTCAGTGCACCATCATAGCAAGTGGTTGAGAAGCTTTAGCATATCATTAGCATATTATGCTTTGATTGGTTGAATGAATGGATGACCAGACACTTAGCATATTAGGATTTTCTTATATAGCATGTTCACAGTTTAATGAAAATAAGAATAACTTGATTATCTCCTTACAACAGCCTTGGAAATGAATATATCAGTGTATCAATCTATAAGTCTCTCTTACTAAGTAGGCAGAGACCCTTCACCAACTTAATTCAGACTATCAAAATCACATTAATAAAAACTTTATCATTTATGAACCCAATTTTTCTTTCTGGAAAATATATTAGACTAGAGGCCCGGTGCACAACATTATTATACTAGGGTTGGAGGGGGGTCCCTCAGCCCGGCCTGTGCCCTCTTGCAGTCTGGGACACTTCGCAAGCCATGAGCCTAGCTTCTACTCCTTAGCATTACCTCAGAAGTGGGAGAGGCTCCTGCTTCCACCACGGCACTTGCCAGCCATGAGCCCGCTGGTGAGCCCGGCTTCTGGATGAGCAGTGCTTCCCCCTTTGGGAGTGCACTGACCTCCAGGGGGCAGCTCCTGCATTGAGTGTCTGCCCCCTGGTGGTCAGTGTTTGTCATGGCGACTGGTTGTTCTACAGTTTGGTTGATTTGCATATTGGCCTTTTATTATATAGGATGAAAATGAAATTTTAATGTATATTGCTAATGATAGAAAATAACTTAAAAATCTTCTGTATTTTGAAAATGTTGCTTTAGTGCAGATAATCAAGATGATTTAATAAACTAGGAAATACTCTTTAAAATAAGAGATGCATTTGTTTTCATGATCTAGGTAGGAAACTTTAAATTATTGTCCCATGTGAAATGATTCATATGAAGTGACAAACAATTGCCTTCTGAAGGTCCATACTATGTATCAATAGTAATTTCCATTGGCCTTGATAACATCTACTCCATTGAATGGTTGACTGGTTTAAATATGTAAAACTTCTAGGGATAATTTCAAGTTTTGAGAAAGCATTGGGCAAAGGTAAATCCCATAACTCCTAAGGAAGCGTAGTGATCACACACATCTGCTTTTTTATTTGCAAGGACTCTTGGACACATCTCTTAATAATATCAAGGATCTACTGAATTGTATGAAAAGCAATTCAGACTAAGATTTACAATGCTCAGGGGTGACAGATTTTAAAGTTCTACATTGGAATTTTCACAAAATCTTTCCAATTTTAGAAATGTATATGTGGATTAGTAAAGAATAATATAAGGAAATATATAATCAAACACACAAACATTTTATATAAGACTGCAACCAACATAAGAGTTCAGTGAAGGGGGACATGAGGGTTAACTGGAGTTGTCAACAAAGACTTCACAGATGTGTGATTCTGATTACTAACAATACGAAGGTTTAGAAAGGTAATGGTACAAAAGTCTGAGGAACAGCTTGGAGAAAATTATTTTGTAAAGAATGAAGGCATATTGAGTGTTGCATGAAGAAACTGGCTAGTCTGAGACAACGTATGCATTTGGAGTAAGTAGTAGAAAATAATTTTCTATATGTAGAATGGAGGCCAATTCTGGTATTTAGACAGTCCTGTGGTGTTTCTCAACTTTTGTATTCTCATCCCTACCCCACCAATATCATTACACATGGTATTGACATCCACATATTTGCATGGAGTATTCACATTAGGGGACATGGCATATATAAAAGTGAAATATCAGAATGTAAATAACTGAACATACTGTTATATTGACAATCTTGATTCTGCACTAATTTTTAAAATCTTATAAACCACTTCAAAAAATTTTTTTCTGCCTATGAAAAAACCCATCTTCAAATAATTATGATACCATTGTTCGGAAACAGTGAAAGTTGAAATCAACTATAGGAAGAAGAAACAGGAGTTTTGAAGATATTTGATCAGTATAATATTATGAGGCAGTGATCAGCATTATAGAGGTTCTCAGAGCAGAGACTAGAGATAATGGAGATTTCTCAGGATTTTTGAAAAGAGTTCTCAAATCTCTAAGCACTCTAAGTGTTTTCCTTAGATCAAATAAATGATGTGTCTCCCATTTATATGTACTAGATACAATATTTTCAGAGGGATGTGAATGCTACTGCAATTAATGGCAAAATCTTATAAAAATATTACTGAATTCAGAATAAATTGATTTATGTCCATTTTTTCTCAATCTGTGCATACCAGATATACATTTTTTATGTAGAAGCATTTTTGAGATTTCAAAGGCATGCTCATAGTGTTGTAAACTGGTGGCATAGTGAAAATATTACTGAATTGGGAATTCAAAGTCCTGACACCTGGTTCTCATTTAGCCTCTTCCTAGCTGGGGTCTGGGAGTCATTCTTAAACCATTCAATACTTTGGGTCTTGCTTTCCTTAATTGCTAAATGATGGTGATCTCCTAAATGAGACAACTTTGAGAATGCTGCCACATATAATAGCATCAGTGGTTTTAGGTGTTTAAAATAAGTTTTTCTGAAAATCTTTTCAAGTTTCTGTAATATATGTTCATATGGCATTTAAAATTAAGATACTGATAACATTTTATAGAATCCTTTACTTACTCATTCAAATGATTAGGTGATAATAGAATCTGATTGAATAAGCCCCAAAAGATCATTTCTGAAAATAGACTAATAAAAGAGCTCTTATTATTATTTTGCCTATTAAAGTCACCCAGTTGTGGTAACCTCAGGGCTTCGTTATCAATAACAAAGATTATCCATTTTAGCAATACTGTCTCTGAGTGCATTGATCCATATGACTTTCCATTTCATTTTTATATCAATTGAATGGAAACCTTAGGCTTCTAATAGTAAATTGGCCCTACTTTTTCTTTTGGAATTGGCCTTTCTGCCTAGCTGTTTGCTTCTGTTCAGGGTCTTGTATACCACAAACATTCTTTGTATATTAAACTCATAGAAATCAACAATTTAATCATTTGAATAACAATTGAAATATACCATAATCATGCCTTTGAGGTAGGACAAAAGTTGGAAAAACAACTTTAGTGACTTTATGTGTATTATTTTCACCTTATGACAGGGCAAAAATTGAGTTTTACCAAAAACTATATTCCCTCAAAATGTATAATTATGTTCCCTTCTTTTTTCTCTAGTTTGATAATGTTTCTCTAGTTAATATTGATTCAATTAGGTTTATTTTATTTTTTGACATGATTTACTTTCATGTAACAAGATTTTTTATTAAGTAACATATAACTTAGTAAAGCATTTCCCCCTTTATGTCTTATTGTCTTAAAATAATAAGTTAACTGGGGGTTAGGGGTGATCAGGGAGAGGTCAATTGGAGGGGGGGAGAGACTTATATAATACTTTAAACAATAAAGAATTTAAATTAAAAATGGGTTAATATAGACTGCAATTTTAGCAGTAAAGGAAATATATCTTACTTCTAGTTCTTACCAAAATATCTTAGGATAAAGTTAACATCAATTTTAAGGATTATTATATTTCTCTTAATTAAAAAAAATATAAAAAATAAATAAATAATAAAAATAAAAAGTATGCTTTTCTATTGTGAATTCTGTAATTAACTTTACCTTAGAATATTTGAATCTAAAATATAACTTCATTTTATTCAAAAGTTTATTTTTAAGAAAAGCTTTTTAAAATGCCAAAAAATATATAATTCTATATATGTAGATTATTTATAAAATATTAACATCATGAAAAAAGTAACAGTATTACTAGAGTTTAAATATGACTTACTGATTTTAAAAAATAGGAATTAACATTAACTCTAACCTCATGAAATTTCCTGTTTGCTTTTTATTTAATTATGCTTTACATTCAATATTATTTTGTATTAGTTTTAAGTTATAACAGAGTGGTTAGACAATCATACTTTAAAAAATGTTCACCCTGATAGTTCTAGTACCCACCTGGCACCATACAAAGTCACTATAATATTAATGACTATATTCCATATGCTGTACTTAAAATCCCCAGAAATTTCCAATTCTTAATCAGCAAAAATAAGAGGTGAACCAACTCTACAACAGGATAGTTTTTTAAATAAGTAAAGTAAGCTCTGTTCCTATTAAAAAACACACACACACATAAACTATAGACTCACAGGTCTCCCAACCTCTCTACTCTCTTAATTGGAGACCCATTCATCAAAAGAATAAAGACAATGCAATTTGAGTTAGAAGCAATCGCAAGTATGTACATGAAAACTGTCATGCTAATGTTCCTCAGAGTGTTGCCATTTCAATAGCATGATTTATAAACTTTGAATAATGTTTTTATTTATGATTAACTCTCCCTTAAGGAATTTGGGGTGGTTTGTTGAACATGATTTAAAGAAATAAATATTATATTTATATGCTTTGTAACAAGCAGTTTTCCCTATGAAGTTGTTGCTGTTTTCAAACTTTGGTTTGGGGTTCCTATTGTATAGTTGGTAGTTATTGCACTTGTGGGCCCGGCGTACTTTTCTACAAGTTAGATGAAAACATGAAATGGTTTTTGATGTAGCTAGTTTCACTACTTCCGTTAGTGTGTTTTCCATACCAATAGTTTAAAACATGTTTACTGACCCAGGACATCAAAAGCTAAGTTTAGCCCAGAACAATCACTTCAAACCAACACAAAATAGATGTTACATTTCCAATGTCATGACAAAGACAGAGTTCAAGACTTCAGTAGTTGAATTTGTCAAGCTCTTTTGTGTTTTAGTTATATGTTCAGAATTCACTAAGGAGATAGCAACTCAAATGATAAATTGAAACTCAAGTATAACCAAAGAGTATAAAACTTTTATAAGCCCTTAAGCAATAAATATGCCACATATCATCTGCATGCTTTTTTCAATTTCCAGTGCATTTAATTGAATATTGAAATACATAACATGTGATACCAATAAGTAATTAATTTAAATAATACTATTCCAAAATGGAAGGTGGAAAATTCATGTTACTTTTATATATTATAAACAAACAATTATGTATATAGACCAAAGCGATGATGACTTAGATTGTATTTCTTGGAAGCAGTTTCTGAGACAAAAGTTGTATATAGAGATTTATTGGAAAGTATTCTTGGTAGATCCACCTAAAAGCAAGTGAGGAAGGCGGTGCAGGCATACCTTGGAGATAATGTGGGTTCAGTTACAGACCACCACATTAAAGCAAGTCATAATATTTTTGCTAATGGAGCTTCTTACCAATTTGTAAAAAATTCAACTTCTTTGAAGGACAATAAAGTAAAGCACAATAAAATGAGGTATGCTTGTATTGGGCAGAGAGAGAGGCTGACCACAATGCAGTTGGTACTGTAGCCTCAGCCAATCTAACAGGGAGCATTGTTGCTGGGTTCGCCCTTCAGAGTTGTCTTAAATTGAGACGGATGGGCTGGGACTTGACATCCTCACCCTGACCAGGAACAAGACCCAGGGAGGGATGTAGCTGTGATCCATTCACAGTCATTATTAGTGGTTTCTGAAGTATGGGTCTGTGGACTCCAGGAGAGAATCTCAATGAAATGCCCTATATATAGACACTGGCCTAGTCTAGTTATCACATAAAGGTTGCAAAGTGGATACAGAGGAGGAGGAGTAGAAAATAAATTGGTAATTCTTCTAGGGCTCTTAATGTATCACACTGTTATATTTTCTCTCTTCAAAAAATTTTATTTTTATAATAACGAGAGGGACATTTAAAATTTTGTTTTGCATGAAAATTTGTGGTAGGTAAAATGGATGCTGTATCAGTTATCTATTGCTGTGTAATAAGCTTGTAGTTGTTTAAAATAGGAGTCATTTATTTAGCTCATCATGTTTTGGGTTTACTTTGGGCTAGGCTTATCTAGGCTTATTCTTTTTGCTGGTCTCAGTGGGGTTCATTTATGTATTCATGGTGAGCTGGTAGGCAATAGCCTCATTTCCAAACCTGGAATTTATCAGTTATTGGAAAAGACAAAGAATGTGACAGGGCCACTTGCCTATTATTATTTCATAGCTAGTATAGTTCACATAGCGGTGAAAGGGTCCCAAGCATAGCCGAGTGCCCAAGCATTTCACAAGCCTTTGCTTATGTCATGTTTATTAATATTCCATTGGCCTAAACAAATCACTTGGCCAATCCAGATAGCTCTTGATGGGAGAAACTAGAATATCTCATAATAACAGTGCAGATTCAGAAAGGGAAGGAATGTGTAGACATTCATTCTCTAACCAGATATGTTTTTATTTTTATCATCAAGACATTTCCTGTATAATATTTTTCAGCATTCCATGCCAGCTACGGCTTTTGGTGTGTACTATGGATAGCTTATGGATAGGGAAGCACTTAACAGTTTAACTTAACCTATGCTACTGAGATACAAGATAGCACAAGATTGGATAGACACAAAGAATGGCCAGTACAAATGCTAAGCAAGTACGTAAACCATACACACACACACACACCAAAAAGCAAACAAACAAACAAACAAAACAAAAAAAAAACAACCACATACAAATACAGGAGTAGAGACAGAGAAATGAGTAGGTCTCAACCAGAGGCAATTATCCTGCCTGAGAGAACATTTGGTAATGTCTGAAAGCATCTTTGGTTGTCAGAACTGGGAACGTGTTGTTGCCAAGGATACTGATTAATATCCTACAATGCACAGGACAGCCATCCATGTCAAAGTATCCATGCCAAAATACCAGTAGTGCTGAGGATAAGAAAGCCTGTTTTTTATTGAGAATGTGTAGGATGAATTCAAATGAGTTATAAAAGGGCACTTAGAAGATGCAAAATAAAATTGGAAAAGGGAAGGGGTTATTTCTGTCTTCAAATTAGTGAAGGAAGAATGTATGTCAAGTTGGAGAGACCCCCAAACAATAGTGTCTAACTTGTGGGAGGAAGCAAGATGTGTTTGATTGTTATAATCTATTTATTTATGGCTAGTTCAGGGTTATATTTTTTGCCAATTTAGAATAGATACTAAATGTATTTTGTGGGTACCTATATGTTGTCAGCTATAGCTTTTGGAGTCTAAAGTGTTTATGTAATTAATAATTCTTGCATATTAAGTAGAGCATCTAGGAAAACTATTTGATGGTCATATCATTCTTAAAAAGATGTATAGTAGTTCAACACACTCTCTTGGCATTGTCACTTGTTTTTTGTTTGTTTGTTTTTTATTATTGTCTAAAGTTTTACATATGTCTTCTTTTTCCCCAATTGACACTCCCCAGCCATTTCCACCCCGGGCAAGCCCCCACCACCCCAGTGTCTGTGTCCATTGGATATGCTAATATGCAGCATACAAGTCCTTTGGTTACTTTCTAACACCACTACCCCCATTTGTCTCTGGATCTATTCAGATATGCCACAGGATTTTAATCTACTCATCTGCTGATGGGCACTTAGGCTGTTTCAAAATCTTAGCTATTGGAAATTGTGCTGCTATGAACATAGGGATGCATATATCTTTTTTTGATTGGTGTTTCTAGTTTCTTGGGATATATTCCTAGAAGTGGGATTACTGGGTCAAATGGGAGCTCCATTTTTAACTTTTTGAGGAAATTCCATACTGTTCTCCACAGTGGCTGCACCAGTCTGCATTCCCACCAGCAGTACAGGAGGGTCCCTTTTTCTTCACATCTTTGCCAGCACTTGTCCTTTGTTGATTTGTTGATGATAGCCATTCTGATAGATGTGAAATGGCATCTCATTGATGTTTTGATTTGCATCTCTTGGATGATTAGTGACTTTGAGCATATTTTCATATGTCTCTGGGCCTTCTGTATGTCCTCTTTGGAAAGGCATTGCCACTTGTTAATGTGAGATCTTGAGGAAGTTATTCTATCATTTGTTAAAATAGGAAAAATACCTATCCTGAAAATTATTTGGTTTAAAAAAATCTATAAAACAGGGATTATTGATTTTTATCTAGCACACAGAAAACTGAGTAAATGATGTTGGTAATGGTAGTGTTTGTGATGCTCTTTCTTCCTTATAACTAGAAAATATTTCTTATTTGGATTAAATTTGTAATAGCCAGAAACAAGAGTGATAAAATAGTGTCACTGAGTTTTAAAAGCCTATGGTTATGACATAAAAATTGTTTTTTTAGAAAAAAAACAATTTTTTTCTAATATCCAGAAATAATTGTGATGAATTTTTGAGTTCCATTTCTCTAAACTTTGCCCATGTATAGCCCAATACATTATTGCGCTGAAATATGAATAATTAATAATATTTGAGTCACATATTTTATTTTGTCTTTAGAATTAGGAGTAAGAATGTAGGCAAAAATAAATGTTTATGTGTTCATACATTTTTTTCCCTAATTTTCCACTTATGCCTATATACTGCAGATATCTAGAGGGAAGAAGTGAAGTTCTTCCTTGCTGACACACGATATATTTTTTTCTGAGTCTATATATGATTTCCTAACAAGTACTCTCTAATTTCTACATAGTTATTTAAGCTACATGCTATCTTTTCAAATATTCAAGGAGTATTCCCCAATATTGCTTAATTATTTTATCTATTGGTTATATGGAAGAAACTAAAAATACTTCCTATAAATCACAGTATTAAATAGTAATGCAATTTGACCACATATAAAAATGGTACTTTTATTTTTTTGTTAATTTTTAAATGTACCTTTATTGTTGAAAATATTACAGATGTCCCCTTTCTTTCCCATTGACTCCATCCACCTGCACCCTCCCCACTTTCTCAGCCTTCACCATACTATTGTCTGTGTCCATAGGTTACGCATATATGCATACAAGTTCCCAGTTAATATCTACCCACCCACCCCCACCTTCCCTCTGAGACTCATCAGTCTGTTCCACACTCCTATGTCTCTGGTTCTATTTTGTTCATCAGATTATTCTGTTCATTAGATTCCACATATAAGTGAGATCATGTGACATTTATATTTGTCTTGACTGGTTTATTTCACTTATAATAGCATAATACCCTCCAGGCTGTCTCAAATGATACTTTTAGGTATTTTTATTAGTGTGAATCCAATTATTTATTATGTAGCTAGTTCTCTGATTTTCAAGTACAAAAGTAAAGAAAAAAAGTTACCCACATTCATACAAAAAAGCTAAAAATATATGTGCTTCTTGCTTTCTTATCAACCAAAGGAGATGTGTGAACTATAGGAAAACTACATATGAATACTTCAAAAGAAGTATGCCAAACACATTATGTCTGCTTTTAAAAAATTTAGTAGCTCCTTTCAAGCCCTAAGTAAAGTTGTTAGTCTGACTAATCATGTATCCCTGAAACAAATGAAATTTTTAGACTAAAAAAAACATTCTTCAAACACTCCTGGAAAAAAACTGAGAGTTCCCTCCTAAAGCCAACACCTTTTACTAATTAACAAAATACTTAGTAAAGATGTGGTTTCAAAAGTATAATACACCCAGTATTATCCATATCACTGGTGTGCAAAACTCAATTCATCTCGGCTATCTTGAGCTTGACTTTCTGTCTGCAGAGCTATGGAAGAAAAAAATACAGATTTTAGTAAAGTTATTTTAATTTTCTAATGAAATCATGAGAAACATTATGCTATAATCATCAGTCATGTCACTATACAAGTTCTATCTATGGGTGCATAGGTGGGTGTGTTTACATATATACACATATAAACACCTAAATATGATGTGTGTGTTTATCTATCATACTTATTTGTGTATGTTGTGATATATGTGGTTCTGACATGAACAAATTAAGCAGGAAAGATGCCAGCATCCATTGCTGAAGAGACAGATAATAGTGTGACACCATAAGTACCATTTTTCTATGATGACCCCATGTAGAAAGAGATAATTCCTTCCACAGACTTGAGTCAAATAACTTGGATCTCCATTAGCCAATTTCTTGTTACCTCAGCAGCCTATGGCAAGTGATGGATGTTTCAGGCAAGTAGACTAGATTGTGGGGACATTGAATGGGGCATGAAGAGAAGAATCCCCACCAGCTGCAAGGAAACCAATTTCCCATACTCAATAGGGAGGAGAACCTTAAGACTCATCCCAGAGTTCCGTGTCTAAGATTATGTGTAATAATCCATATATCCTAATTCCTAACCTGATGACAAATATAGGTTGAGATAACTCTCAGAAAATCCCCTTTCCAACTTTTAAATTACAAAAAACTTTCCTATAATGACTAAATATTCCTCCCTGACCATAAGAGTGAAGATTCTGTTGCTCGATTTGGGCTAAATCTCTCTTTGTAGCCCTTTTACAAATCTGAGAAGCCCACACTTTACCTAATGAGAAGGATTGCTTATGTTTCTAGTAAAATAACATAGTGGAAAAGAAACCCTACTTTTTCTTTTCACTTAAAAGTTAAGACATCTGAAAGTGCTGTATGAATCAACACGATTTACATAATAAAATAAGATAAATGCTCTCAGGACCTCAAAATTTCTCCTTTGAAACATCTTGATTAAATATATATATCGATATATATATATATATATATATATATATATATATATATATATATATATATATACATACATACATACATACACACACACACACACACACACACACATTCATGGTTCTAGAGGCAAGTCTTTTTAGGAAAAATGAAATATTTTAATGTGTTCAAGGTAGAATTGGTCCTAATAAAATGTCTGAAAGTAAATGGAGATTAGTCTCTTTCTATATTATGTTATAGCACCTTTTTCCTACTATTGGAGATCCAAAGTTTCTGAGTTTAGAATCCAGCACTCAGCTACCCTCTAGCAACAGACAAAAACAAAGCAAAACACCAAAACACACAACAAAACAAAATGAATAATGACACAAGATTTTGTTCTACCTAGCGATTATTAGATTTAAGTAATAAAATGTTGAAAACATCAATGTGTTTTGGATCTAAAAGTATGGTGTAATTCTATACTTTGTGGAGACTATTAAATTACAAACTTCTTCTGGTCCTCCAAAAAACACAGAAATCTAGAGTTGTGATTTAAAGAAGTGAGATTTTATGCAAGGAAGGGTGAAAAGAGGTTTCATGAAGTATATGGGGCATATGGAAGGTCACAAAATTATGAAATGGCCCATACTAACTGGAGAATGCTGAATAGGGACTGAGGTGTGGGGGAGCCCAGAAGAATGGAGGGAAATAAGTCTGGAGCGTGAGCGTGAGGTCTGGTTCAAGAAGCACAGAGTCCAGAGTGCCATGCTAATGTAGAAAGTGGATAGCCAATAAGCAATTAGCAGCAAATGGGAAAATAAAATAAAACACACACATGTGCGCACACACACACAGCATACCTACAGTGCTAGACATAACTGAATTCATAAAATAGTTAATTCCCTCAGATTAGTACCATTCCCCCCTTAGGCAGGTGAGTAGTCTGAGGCTCCATAAAGTTCAGTTTAGCAAGCATGGTATAATCCCTTAGACTCAAGGTGCCTGTAATCTTCTCCAAAGTTTTATATCTAGGAAATTCCTTCATTACTCTCTTCATCTTCTTTAACAAAAATACTACCTTAAAAGTAGTACAACCATTAAAAGTAATTGAAGTCCACCTGAGAAAGGAATGCCAACATGGTGCATTTTTTTCGTGTTCCTAGGACAGTTCTCTTGTTGTCCATGCCTCTCACGTCTCCCATTGAGATGTGTTGTCTTTTGAAGCTTTCCCTCAAAGCTCTCCTTCTGAATAATATAGTCCACTATGTCTCTGGTGATGACCTATTGGGCATATTTGGTTCCAGAGCCCATTGCGTATAAACTAGATGAGGCATTCGCTACACTTCATTACTCATCTTGGATAACCTAGCTGTTATTGTTATTTTGTATTAATTCACACCAGCAAGTTCAGCCCCCTTCAGTAAGTAGAGAAACACATAGACCTTTGAGTTTTCCCTATTTCACATATTTCCAGTCCTTATTTCTAGCTGCTCACTATATTTGTTCATTACTCTGTTTCTTATTTATCTGGTGTTTATAAAAATAGTTGTCCTAACATTATTACCTACTGTGCTAATATTGTTGCTATTTTTCTGGCATTGTCTTATGTACAATCCCTTTTTTAGTCATTGAGTCTATATAACTTACCTGATTTTTATCTGTCCTTAACTGTGGAGAAAAATAAAAGAATGAAGCTTAGAGCAGTTAACTAACTTAACCAAGGTCACAGAGTTCCTGAGGCAGAGGGAAGGGTTCTCTCCCAGGTGTTTTTACTCAGGAACTTCGTATTTTAACCAATACCATGGACTATCTTATACTACAGTGTTAAACACTATTAATATTAATATTTCTTAATGACCTGAAACAGTGTTTCATATCCAAATAGAAAAACTTTACTAGCTCCGATTTTCCAAAAATAATATAGCTTGAGTTTTACTCCCTGCTAGTTACTTTATTACCTGTCTAAATAAAGTCTAAAATGAAAATATATATATATATATATATATATATATATATATATATATATATATATATATATATATATATATGGTAAACTGCTCCCAATATAAAACAGAACAAACATTCCATTGGCTTTGATTCCCCTAGGGTCTACCTCCAAAGTAATTTACTTCCTATTCAAGGAAATCATTAACTCAGAAATAAGATCTTATCCAATCTTTCCTTTTGTTATTCTTCCTTGAATTAAAAAATAAGCAAAAGTTATTACTTTGGCAAGATCTGAATACTGTTTTTATTTTTTTGTTTTTACCAATTCCATAATCTGTGTAATTGGTTACTGAGAAAACTATCTTATTTTTTAAAAGTTTTTTCAAGTATAGTTGACATACAATATTATATTTGTTTCTGGTAGACAATCCAGTGAATAGACATTTACTAGTATCTAACTTATGAAGTGATCACCCTGATCAATCTAGTGTCTGACTGGCACCATACATAGTCTTTACAGACTCATTGATACAAAGAACAGACTGATGGTTGCTAGAGGGGAGGGGTTGGGGGACTGGGTGAAAAAGGAGAATGCATTAAGAAGCACAGATTGGTAATTACAAAATAGCTATGGGGATAAGACTATTTAAATTCATTGTCCAGCCTTGAGAATAAGCAACATCATTTTGAAAGATTATATATTAGTAAAATATGTATTAATGTGTATTAATGAAAAGTTTTAGTCATGAATTTCTCTATCATGTAATAATATATAAAGTACCCACATTGTTCAGAAAAAAAATGTCATAAATAATACTTTGGTTCAGATTGTTGTTCTTTAATTAAGGTTGTTTCAGTGTTATTGGAATTGGCTTCTTAGCTTGTGTTTCTAATTTTTCTTTCCTTTTTTCTTTTTCTTTCTTTTTTTTTTCCTTTTGAAAAAAAAAAAAAAATAGCTCCTAGTCAGACTGTTACGCTGGTGACACAACCTGTGGTTACCAAGGAAACTGCCATCTCCAAACTTGAAATGCCATCCACCTTGCTTTTGGAGGTACCTGCTCTAGCAGATTTCAACCGGGCTTGGACAGAACTTACAGACTGGCTGTCTCTGCTTGATCGAGTTATAAAGTCGCAGAGGGTGATGGTGGGTGATCTTGAAGACATCAACAACATGATCATGAAGCAGAAGGTATGGCCAAAACAGATAAAGGCTGGCAGGGGTTTTTCTTTGAAGTGGATATTTTCCACAAATCAATGTACTCTCCTAGAACATTTCCCACCAGCTTTTAGGCAGCTTTTCTCTGTCAGCAAACACACTACTCTCTCTGCTCTGTTCAGGCCAAGTATGAGCAAGGAAACAAATTAATGTAATTATCTAAAATAGCCACAAATTGTAAAGGAATAACACAAGGAAAAAAAGCATAAACCTTACAAGAAATGTTGGCTTAATTAAATTCACTAAACAACTGGTATTTTAAAAATCTATTTAATAACAAAGAAGTAGCTCAATTGAGCTATTTACATTTAAACTGCTTGTTTTGGCACCCTGCAGCCATAATATATTACAGAATCAAATATAATCTTGGAATTGGTTATTCACTTCCGAGTTGTCCATGCCAATTTTCCTACTCCAATGATAAGGATAATTGAAAGTTAGCTATAAACAAATGAAAAAAAGAAAGTAACAAAACATATATTTTAAAATAACTTAGATCTTAATATTGGTA
Organism: Pipistrellus hanaki; assembly: GCF_964339955.1. Classification (NCBI taxonomy): domain Eukaryota; kingdom Metazoa; phylum Chordata; class Mammalia; order Chiroptera; family Vespertilionidae; genus Pipistrellus; species Pipistrellus hanaki. The sequence goes on from NC_140524.1 coordinate 85,239,160, forward strand.
TTTATGCAATGCCACACTCCAATAAATGTTTTTAATACAAAGATTGTACTTCTAAGCCTCACTGAAATCTATTCTGCAAAATTATGACATCAACTAGAAATATGACTTCATTGATATAAATGTGGTTTACCTAGCTAGAACAAATATACCATATGTCTTCTATACTATATCTTAATGAATAAAAAAGGTCGTTTTTGAAAGGCTTTATACACTATAGTTATTGTATTTCACTTGTAATGATTTTTAAATATTTTCTAAAGGCGAAATAAATTATACTGAAGCTATTTAGTTGTTACAGAACAACGTTTTAAAGAAAAACAAAGAGTAAGGTACACAAATTCCTTTGTAAAATAAATGTCAGTGATTCTTCAGTGAAAAAAAACCTGCATATAAATCACCAAGAGCTTAGACCCAGAAGACCCAAATTAGTGGGCTTTCTTTGACATTTAAAAATGACATTATTGTGGTCAAATCATCCTTTGGATCTTCGTTTCCTCTTCTGGGTACCGGGCACACAGAATTCACATTCACCATGTAGGATAGCTATATGTATACATAAACATATTGAAATATATATACATACTTTGTTTTCTACTGCTTTATAACAAATATTACTAACCATAGTTTTCAGAAAAAGCTACTGAGGCTCATAGTCACAGTCCTAGTAAGTAACAGAGCAAAGATTCAAACCCAAGTTTGTTTGGTTCCAAGCCTGTGTTCTTACTCCATATAGGAGTATTAACTTAAATGTGGCTATCATTTGATGACATATAGTATATATACATATGTATTGTATATTGTATATATAGTCTATGTCAGGCACTATACAAAACATTTTACATTTGCAGTGTGCTGATACATACAGAAACAAAAGGGTACATTATTGTACAACTAGAGGCCTAGTGCACAAAATTTGTGCATGGTGAGGGAGGGTCCCTTAGCCCCAGCCTGCACCCTCTCCAATGCGGGACCCCTTGGCGGATGTCCAACGGCTGTCAGACATCCCTCTCACAATCCAGGACCACTGGCTCCTAACTGCTCACCTGCCTGCCTGCCTGATAGCTCCTAACTGCCCCCCTCGCAGGCCTAGTCACCCCAACTGCTCCCCTCCTGTCCTGGTCACCCCACACATCCTGCTACTTGGTCATTTGGTCACCCCTCACTAACCCCCCTGCCAGCCTAGTCGCCCCACACAGCCTGTTTGGTCATCCATTCGGTTGCAATAGTCACTTAGGCTTTTATAGATAGATGGTAGATGATAGATAGATGATAGATGATAGATAGATAGATAGATAGATAGATAGATAGATAGATAGATGATAGATGATAGATGATAGATGATAGAGATAGAGATATAGATAGATATAGATATGCTGAATTATAGCAGTTATTTCAAGACTCTTACTAACCAGAGGACACAGTAGGTTATAACATTTAAAGCTAGGGTTTTGGAGTTAGATTATCTGGGTACAAATATTGGCTCCACTACTAAAGCTGTGTGATCTCAGATAAGTTATTCACCTGCCCTGAAACTGAGTTTATCTATCTGTACTATATGGATAATAATACTATATGCTTTATAAGTTGTCATGAGGATTACATTAGGTAGTATATGAAATATCTTCCCACCTTGCCTTGCTTACTTCAAGTATTCAACTAATGTTAGTAATTAATACTAGTTTCTACAACAAACTCTATATATACTGAGTGGCCAGGTTATTATGATCTCTGAACGCATAATAATCTGGATATAGATATATAGATATATAGATATTAGAGGCCTGGTGCATGAATTAGTGCATGGTGGGGTCCAACCAGCCTGGCCAGGGGGAGGGGACATAGGTGGTTGGCTGGCCTACCTGCTGGTCAAACTCCTGGTCATGGGGACAATTTGCATATTAGCCTATTATTATATAGGATACACACTGAGTGACCAGATTATTATGGATTCAGAGATCACAATAATCTGGCCACTCAGTGTAAATCTGCCTACCCATGCTATTTGAATCATGCAAACTATATATCATATAATTATTATATGTAAATAAGAGTGTGCTTCCACATCTGTACCCCATGCTGTCATTGACACTATGGCCTCCTGTGAAAGCCACTAGATATTAGAATGGGAGAGAAAGTCCACCTTTCCTTGTGAAGGGTTTGTGAGCCTGACCTTTAAGGAAGGTATTGAGCTACTTCATAGACTTCAGAGTTCTCCAAATAAATGTGTCTTTTGCAGAGAAGGTGACTAATTTGATGCCTCTTCATAATGGTATTAAATACAGGTCAGAAATTAATTTGGAGAAGTTCAAGTTCCATGTCTGTGATCACAGAAGGCTAGCATTTATAAATGTCATATATATTTCTTTCTCCCCTCTCTTGTTTAATAGTGGGAATGCTTTTTCTGTTTCTTTCCCTCGCATTAAAAAAATAATTATAAAGACACTGTCAACCCTAGCCAGTTTGGCACAGTGAATAGTGACACAGCACAGTGAATAGAGCATCTGCCTGAGGACTGAAGGGTCCCAGGTTCAATTCCAGCCAACGGCTCATGCCCAGTTGTGGGCTCAATCCTCCAGTAAGTGGCATGCAGGAAGCTGTCAATCAATGGTTCTCTGATCATTGATATTTCTATCTCTATATACCTCCTCATTCCTCTATGAAAATTATATATATATATATATATATATATATATATATATATATATATATATATAAAATTTTAAAAGGCACTGTTAATTACTAAATGGTCAGTCAAATGATCCTGAAGAAGCATTAAACAAATGTGTGTGTAGAGGGGAATAAGAAAGAAAGGTAAGTTTGAGGAAGTATTTATTGTAACATCAGAAAATAAATTTTTCCTCTATGTAAAGTTTTAAATGAAACTATAATAACTTTAATGTTTAAGATGTAAGAAATGAGGCAATAATCCAATAGAGATAAACTATAAAACACTCTCAATGCCTATTTATTCATATACCTGTATTAACCTACTAGTAAGTGCCTGGGAAATACAGTTAGACAAGAAACAAATTAAAGAAGGTGAAGGATGAAAAGCAATAATAGCACTAGGATAGAAGTAAATTTCAAGGTAATACCTAGCACATATTTAGCACTAATGATAAGGCAGTCACTGATCTAATTACATCATGTGTATGACAATGCACACAACACTGTGAGATTAATACTAAAGCACAGTGAGGTTAAATGATGTGCTCAAGGTCAAGTAGTAAAAAGACAACAATGGGTTTTGAACCCAAGCAGTCTGATTCCAGAGTCCCAACTCTTAAATACCATGGTTTTTCACTTCCCTTAGTATGTTGTGGGTTATGCACTAAGGACTTAGTTCAGGGAAAGGGCATCAAACTAAACCAGGGAAGAGAACAGATGTTAGAAAAACCTTCTTAAAGAAGATAAAGTTTAAGCTGGGCATTGAAGAACAAGTTGTAACAGTCCTTTCTTTTTTACAGCTGTTTAGTATTCCATTGTGTAAATGTACCACAGCTTTTTATTCACTCATCTGCTGATGGGCACTAGGGCTGTTTCCAAATCTTAGCTATTGTAATTTACACTGTTATAAACATAAAGGGTGCATATATTTGTTCTGATTGGTGTTTCTAGTTTCTTAGGACATATTCCTAAAAGTGGGATTACTAGGTCAAATGGCAGTTCCATTTTTAATTTTTGAGGAAACTCCATAATCTTTTCCACAGAGGCTGCACCAGTCTGCCTTACCACCAACAGAGTACTAGGTTTTCCTTTTCTCCACAGCCTCGCCAGCACTTGTCAATTGTTGATTTGTTAGTGATAGCCATTCTGACAGGTGTGGGATGATACCTCATCATCGTTTCAATATGCATCTCTTGGATGATTAATAACTGAGCAGTTTTCATATGTCTCTTGGACTTCTGTATGTCCTCTTTGAAGAAGTGTCTATTTAGGTCCTTTAGCCATTTTTAATTGAATTGTTTGTCTTCTTTTTGTTAAGTTATAAGAGTTCCATATATAGTTTAGAAATTAACCCCTTATCAGATATACCATTGGCAAATATGTTCTCCCATGCAGTGGGCTCTTTTTTTCATTTTGTTGATGATTTCTTTCACTGTGCAGAGCTTTTTATTTTGATGTAGTCCCATTTGTTTACTTTCTCCTTAGTTTCCTTTGCCCTAGGACAATGGTCGGCAAACTCATTAGTCAACAGAGCCAGTTATCAACAGTACAACGATTGGAATTTCTTTTGAGAGCCAAATTTTTTAAACTTAAACTTCTTCTAATGCCACTTCTTCAAAATAGACTCGCCTAGGCCATGGTATTTTGTGAAAGAGCCACATTAAGGGGCCAAAGAGCCGCATGTGGCTCACGAGCCACAGTTTGCCGACCACGGCCATAGGAGATGTATCAGTAATTGCATTGCTAGGAGAGATGTCTGAGATTTTGCTGCCTATGGATTCTTCTATGATTTTTATGGTTTTACAGCTTACATTTTAAGTCTTTTATCCATCTGAAGAGTATTATGCTAAGCTAAATAAGGCAGTCAGAGAAAGATAAATATCACATGATCTCACTCATATGTGGAATCTAATGAACAAAATAAATTGATGAATGAAATAGAACTGGAAACATAGAAGCATGAAACAGACTGATGAATTTCAGAGGGCAGGTGGAGGTGGAGAGGTGGGTGTAGATTGATTAACTGGGGAACTTATATGAATATATGCATAACCTATGGACACAGACAATAATGTGGAGAAGCTTGGAAAGGGCAGGTACAGCGTGGAGGGGGTTAATGTGAATAAATAAATAAATAAATAAATGGGACACCTGTAATACTTTTAACAATAATAATAAAACTTAAGATAAAATAAAAATTTTAAACAAACAAGCAAAAAAGAATAAACTGTAATTAACAGATAAAATGAGAAGAAACAAACTGTACTTTGCACTGAAGTAGGAAGCAATATAGTGTGGGATTAAAATTGTGATTTTTATTGGCTGAAATTAAAGATACATGATGAAGAAGGAATTGATGAGGTTGAATAGAGAGGAGTGGAGTTAAAAAAATAGGAATCCTTCCTTGCCAGACTAAGGAGTTTTGATTATGGCTAGAGGCAGTGGCAACCCTTAAAGGGTTTTAAACAAAGAAGGAAAACACTTAAATGTAGTATAGTTGTATATTGGTTATGGTTCTCTGGATGCAAGCAACAGAAAACATCCTCCAGATTAAATCTAGCAGAAAGTAAATTTACTGGAATTAGCACAAAGGCAATGGAAGAGGCATAGAGAAAGAAAGGAGGTCTGAGCATGCCTGGATATCTATTTAGCAGGAAGTACTTGGGTCTCTTTGTGATGCTCTGTTTTTTTCTTTGTCCTATGTAACTATTCAAAATTTAAAGTCCTGGAAGAGAGAGTCCAGTTACCCTCACAGACTGATCTCTTAGCTACAGGAGAGCAAGAACTTTGATTTAAATCCCACTTTTTCAAAAGCCTCTCACAATGAGGGAGATGTCATTACTCCAAATAAATTGGAGTTTGTTGAAAATAGAAGAGGGAGAGTATGCTCAGCAGCCAATAAACAATCAATATACTCTGAACTCAATAGAGTGGAACACAGAGCAAAGGGAATTTGCAGGAAGCTATTTTCATAATCTAAGCAATATGTTTATTCCAATTTTGCATAATGGAGACTTGAAATAAAGACCATGTATGCCCCCCTATCCTAAATATAAGAATAATATATTGCACACACAGTAATTGGGTCTCAATAAATGCAGATTACATGATGAATGATATGAATGAAACATAACGAGGAAGCTTCATTTTTAACAGAGATTGGAGTTTGGGAATTATAATTCTAGGTATGAAGTATCAGAAGTTAGGCAAGATTATGTAACAAAACGTTTTATTGCCCTAGGAGAACTTAGTATTAAATATATGAGATCCAGATAAGACCTTAGACATATAATGATTGAAATATTTTTCCCAGAAAGGGAATAAAGACATTACATTTGAATAGCTACCTTTTCATAGTTCTAGATATTCTATTTAAAATCACACATTTGATATTTAGCTTCCATTCTCCTTTACTTAAATTGTTTAATTAAATTCTTATTTTAGAAAATAAAGGGCTGCTACCATTTTGAAATGAAAATAATTTTTACTAAATGAATTATATTGGGCAAGAAAATGGAATTAAATTACAACTTTGATTATTTAAAAGATCTAAAATACAGCCATTTAAAGTATTAAGCAACTTGACTGCCTAATTTTAGAGAGTAAAAAAATTACACCATTATATTGTAGACAGGAATGGAGATGTAAAATAAATATGCAAATTAAGTATTTAAAAGTAAAACACAAAAAGCTCCAAGTTTATTTTCTAGAATTATGAATTAATAGCAGAGGATAATTTGTAATTTATAGTTGCACATCAGATATATCTGTTAATGGAATGCTTTTCATATTTCTTCACATGTTTAAGTAAAATTCCTCCAAAACAAATGTGTTTTGACAATTATTCACAGTTTTCTTTTACTGCCATAATCTATCAAAGAAAGGGGGAAATGTGTCTACAATTTTTCTCTGAAAATGATTAAATATGATCCTTAAGGAAGGAAGAAGGGAAAGGAAGAGAAGAGAAGGGAAGGGAAGGAAATTAGAGGGGGAAAAAGAGAAGGAGGAAAAGAGAAATAGAAGAAAGGATGGGGGTGAGAGGGAAAGACAGAAGTTGAGGAAATAAAGTGATAGCTGGCTAATTTGGATGATGGTTATAGCAGTATAAACTGTTGCTATCAACAGATAGCATTTAAGTGGCAATATGATATCAGTATTTTTTATACTACTGGTATCTGATTGCTTGTACTAAATAAATTACAGCCTTTTTTCAAGTCATTTTGGCCAGGTGTTCAGGGTAATTCACCACTAAATCTGGACTACAGGCACTTGTATTGAATAAAGAATTGAATTGGCAAAGGAGTCTCTAATAAGACCTCTCCAGGTTGGGTTTCAGACAAATTGGTCAATCTGGACAAGATGATAATAGCATTGTTCAAGATTCATTTTTAACTACACATTATGCTGCTATGTGGGGAATTTCATTAGCTAAAGATTGAATAAGCAGTTGTAGTGGGCACAATGTATATTTAAATGAGAAATAATTACTTGGATGCATTTAACATTTTTATTGTTAAGATAGAAATATTTAATGAAAATTCTGGGATTATTTTTAAATTGGCTATATCTATACAAAAAATAATTGAATGGCTGGCTCCAATATCATTCTGATTATAACATTTGCTGAATAAATTCAAGCACCATCAGATGACAAAAGAATTTTCTAACAGGGACCTAGAAGGATTGGTGGAATGATGTGTGAAAAAATGGCATTTATTGTTTAAACTAAAAACAAATGAAAAATCATGTTTATTGGTATTACTTTATTACCATGAGCATAGCAGAAATGAAGGTATTACAAATAGCTTCTCTCCAATAAATTCAATATTCAAAAATAGCTCCCTTATTCAAGAAATGAAAAAAAGTTACAGAAAATAGTTAATTGGTCTAATGTCACTTAGTAAATGTAATTGTCCTAACATAAATTCAGACTTTTTGGGAATAGTTTCTCCTTTTTTTTCCTATGAGTCTCCACCCCTCTTCTTAAACAACTCCTCACTTCACCAAAATTATAACAAAACAAACTGAACCATTTATTTCCATAGGTATTCTAAGGATTTTACAAGTTGGATGATAGTCATTTTATAGTAAAAAGATTGATTGTTTTATTTTCTCTTTTATTAAACAACCATCTCCAGCCCTCATCATCTCATCTGTTCATTCTGTACAACCTTGTTTAAGAAACATCATACCAGAGGGTGCAGCTTCCATATATAGGTGTTTGCTGCATTCTACAAAGAATAATGTTGCAGTCTGTTTTGCTGAAGATATTTGCAAATTTTCTACTGCGGTTTTCTTGTGACAAATGTACATGTCTCCTGTGGAAAGCTCATAACTCTGTGGATCATTGCTCCACATGCATATAATTTTCTTTCCTTACATAATGAGAGTCAAATGTACTATTATTTTCACTGAAGGAGATACAGATACACCAGTGTCAGTAATATTACTTATACTCTCTGGCCATAATGAAATAAACTCTCTTTAAATAAAAAGGTCATAGTTGCAAACACAAGAAAAGTAATTTTCTAACTCTCATATTATTATTATTATTATTATTATTATTATTATTATTATTATTATTGAAAATGATACCATACACATTTTTTGCTTAAAGATAAACATGGGCTTTATCAGACCACATATTTCAAAGTCTATGAATAGAAATGCATGCCTTACTACATTTCAATTCAATTCACTGGAAATTTTTCTCTCAAAATCTTACCAAGTAAAACTGAATCATGACATTTACATGAATTCTGATAAAAACCACTATACTGTGTTTTCAATGAAATATCAATGGGATCCTGATAAGGAAGTTTATGTGTGTCATTGTTTTTAATAGTGAGTTCTATTTACGAATTCCCTTGCCTGAGCCTAGATAGGTGTTCCTTTATATGAAATGACTTTTATTATTTTCATAAAAATATCCATAATCTGGAATCTTCTCTAGCTCTTTGATAAGAAAGGAATATAAGTAGTTCAGCTTATTTTAATCTTTTTGAAAGCTATATAATGTTATTATACCCACCATTTTATTACTTGCTTTGGAGACTTTATATTTTGCCATAATTTGACGTACTTGAAATCTATAATTGAAATGACAGTGAGTAATAATGTAAATTTGTATCATTACCCTAGCACAGCGCTCTGCAAACTGTGGCTCGCGAGCCACATGTGGCTCTTTTGGCCCCGTGAGTGTGGCTCTTCCACAAAATACCACAGTCTGGGCGAGTCTATTTTGAAGAAGTGGCGTTAGAAGAAGTTTAAGTTTTAAACATTTGGCTCTCAAAAGAAATTTCAATCATTGTACTGTAGATATCTGGCTCTGTTGACTAATGAGTTTGCTGACGACTGCAACTGCCTTAGTGTTAGTGTAATATTAATGTTAGGTGCATGGCTTTTTTGTTCGTTCCCTAGGTTAACAATTTTTTTTTTGAAAACCCAGTTACAAAGCATGCTAAAGGCAGATAGGGATTATTATGAAATGACATTGAAAATAAATAGTGGAGTCAAAGTTTGGTTTTAATTTTATTTCCTGTATATATTAGCAAATTATTAAGAACTAGAGACCCAGTGCACAAATTTGTGCACCCTGAAAGGAACTGGGCCATGAGGCTGTGGTGAGCATAGAAGTGGGTCTCAGCCCATCTTCTGTGCCCCTGCCCAGCCCCCCTGCTTGCATCCCCTGATGGTGCAGAATGATTGAGGCCAGCACCGGCCATGGGTGCAAGCATGGCCAGTGCATACAGCAGGTGCTAGCGCCAGGCAGGACCTCGGCACCTGGGAGCAAAGAACTTTCAGTAACCACAGAGGCTCCCCCATCCCACCAGGCCGTGTTCCACGCATGCCCCTGGTGGTCAGCACACATCATAGCAACCAGCTGTTCAATTGTTCAGTTCTGGTTATTCCACTATTCGGTGTATTTGAATATTAGCCTTTTATTATATAGGATGTGCTAATGTAACAATCATACATCACTATCAGTAGTTTTGTATGTGTATCCACACTTTCCAGTATATGATTACTTACATTAAAGTAATATATATGTACACACATTATTAACATTAATAATATATTTTAATAAGATATTTTAATAGTTTTAATGAAAATCAATACTACTAATATTTTCTTTGCTTCCTCAAATTCCTACTTTGGAGACCCCAGAGTTACAGTGTCTTGCAGATAATTAAAAATACATATAGCCAAAACCAGTGTTGCTCAGTGGATAGAGCTTAGGTTTGCAGACTGAAAGGTCCCCTGTTCCATTCCAGTCAAGGGCATGTACCTTGGTTGCGGGCACATCCCCAATAGAGGGTGTGCAAGAGGCAGCTGATTGGTGATTCTCTCTCATGGATGTTTCTAGCTCTCTATCCCTCTCTCTTCCTCTCTGTAAAAAAAAAATAGATAAAAATATATTTAAAAATACATATAATTGCTACATTTTTTGTAGTGCACTCAGCTTATTATTTACTTATTATTTTGATCTTTATTATTGAGATTATTACATATGTCCCTATTTTATCCCCCCCAATTGTCCCCTATCCACCCAGTTCCCACCCTGCCTCAGGCCTTTGAAACCTTATTATCTGTGTCCATAGGTAATGCATATAAGATCTTTGTTTAATCTCTTCCCATGCCCCCACCCACTTCCCTTTGAGTATCATCAGTCTGTTCCATTTCCATACCTCTGATTATATTTTATTCACCAGTTTATTCTGTTCATCAGATTTCATATTTTTTATTTTTTGGATTCAATTGCTAATAGGTATATATTTGTTGCCATTTTGTTGTTCATATTTTTTATCTTTTTTTATTTTTCTTCTTCCTCTTCTTAAAGAATATCCTTCAACATTTCATATAATACTTTTTGGTGGTGATGAACTAAATACTTTACCTTTTTCTTGTCTGTGAAGCTCTTTATCTGACCTTCAATTCTAAATGACAGCTTTGCTGAGAAATCTTGGTTATAGGTCCTTGTTATTCATTACTTTGAATATTTCTTGTTACTTCTGGCCTGCATAGTTTCTGTTGAGAAATCAGCTGATAGTTGTATGGGAATTCTCTTGTAGTTAACTACTGCTTTTCTCTTGCTGCTTTTAAGATTCTCTCTTTGTCTTTAGCCCTTGGTATTTTAATTATGATGTGTGTTTTTTTGGTTCTCTTTGGGTTCCTCTTATTTGGGACTCTCTGTGCTTCCTAGACTTGTAAATCTATTTCTTTCACCAGGTAGAAGTCTTATATCAGTCTGTCTTCAAAGGTTTTCAATATATTGGTCTCTCTCTTCTTCTTGCACCCCCATAATGTGAATGCTGGTACGCTTGAAGTTGTCCCAGAGGCTCTTTATATTATCTTCATGGTTTTGTATTCTTATTTCTTTTTGCTCTCCTTGATGGGTGTTTTTTGCTTCCTCATATTTCAAATCATTGATTTGATGCTCAGAATCCTCTACTCTACTGTTGAATTCCTGTATATTATTCTTTATTTCAGTCAGTGTATGCTAAATGTTTGGCAGGTCATTTTGATTTGTTTTGGCATTCTCACTAAGACCCTTAAAAGTCTCACTAAGTCCCTTGGAGGTTTCTAGAAGATTTTTGTATAACATTATAACCATGGCTTTGAACTCTATATCCAGTAGTTTGCTTTCTTCCATTCCATTTCTTTCATTTGTGACATGTTTCTTTGTCTCCACATTTTGGCTGCTTCCCTGTGTTTGTTTTTATGTATTGGGTAGAGCTGCTATGTCTCCTTGAGCTGGTAGAGTGGCCTTGTATAGTTGTATCTTATAGGGCCCAGTGGCTCAGCCTCCCCAGTCACCTGAGCTAGGAATTCTAGGTGCACCCCTTTGTGGATTTTGAGCAAAGTCTTGTAGTTGAGACTTTATTGCTGTTGGTGTCACTGGGAGGAATTGACCTCCAGGCCAATTGGCTGTAAGAACCAACTGTGACTACAGTGGAAGAGCTGCTATGCAAAATATACCCCTATGGAGCAGGTCTTGGCTTCAATGGGCCTTTAGTGTTCAAGGAGACTACCCCTTGAGTGTGTTTCTTATGGATGTGTAAAGTTGTAATCTGGGATGGTCTGACACTGACCACTGGGTACAATTTGGGTTTCCAGGGATGTGCAAAGTCAACCACTGCCTGGGGTCACCCAGCGGGAGCTACTGAGAGATCTGTAGATTCCTCATTTTTGTATCAGCTTTGGAAGTTCCCAAACAAGATCCAGCTATGAAGCAAGGATTGCTGGTGCTGGTGCCAGGTCCTGGACCTTTTATTGATAGGTTTGGGGCTCCTTGACTCAGCTGCAGCTTGTTTGAGAGATTTTAGCTTGACTAAGGACAGGACATTTCACATGCAAAAGCTGCTACACACAGTTTGTTTGGGATTATAAATTTGGATGAGACAGGTTCTTAGGGAATCATCAGGGAAGAGCAAACAGAAATGGCTGCCAGTCAGCCATGGGACTGGAGAGGTCCCAGCACAGGAACAATGATCCCTGCAAGCACCTCCATCTGGGAGAAAGTTTTCCCCAAGTTCCTGTCCTGGTTACAGACAATCCAGGTCCTCATATGTGTCTGTGTCCCCCAAAGCCTCGCCCTGGTGCTGGGGATCAGAAGAAAATCAGGACCTTGTAAGTTAATTTTCTGCTTTGGCCTTTTAAGAGGAACAGCTGGGTCTCTAGCAGCCTGTGTCACTGAGCTCCAAACTGCACTCGTTTTTACAGCCTGTAGTTACAGGTACTTCTTTTCCCAGCTATGGGTCTCTGGGCTGGGTTTCTGGTGTGGGCCTGGGACCCCTTGCTCCTCATGGGTGGCCTTCACAGAGGCAATCTCTCCCCTGATAAAAAAAAAACATGGCACACATGGGTAACGAACCATCTCGTTCTGCACCTCCACACCTCCTACCAGTCTCAGTGTGTTTTGTTCTTCACTTCTCTAGTTGTAGGACTTCCATTCAGCCAGCTTTCCCATGATTATGGATGATGGTTGATCTGTATTTTAGTTGTAATTTTTATTTGGTTGTAGGAGGTGGTGAGTACAGGTGTTTACCTACACTGCCATCTTGGTTGTTCCTCCACGACTACCTTTTTAAGGTCTTTGGGTATGAGACTAAGTTTTGATTTATCTGTTGCTTACTGAACACTTGCTGGTGAAAAACATCAGTATTTTATACTGTTGGGAATTAAAAATAGGGAGAATATAAGCTCCAATTTTAGAGTGTATCTTCAGTTGAGGAAAGCATAAAAAGCAGAGAATAGTGATTGACACAAGAGAAAATACTATGGTGCTTTCAATCATATGCACATTAGAATGCATTAATCAATCAATTATTTTTCCTCTTAATATATGCCTGCCTCTCTCCTATAGAAGAAAATTAACCTAGACTTCTCTTTCCAAATGTCTTGCTAATTTTTATTCAATAATATAATAGTGAAATTTTTAACATGATATGGTCTAATATTTTTAAGTTTCATAAACTATGCTAATTCATCAGTAAATTTCTAAGGTGATCATAGTTGCAGTGAGAGAGGCAGTGAGATTGGACCATGTCCTTGTCATCTTTTGTGAATTCACTAAAAATAATACCAGGTTTCTAGAATTGTTTGATTACTATTTTATTTGATTTATAAAAGTAACTTTGAATATAATTTTAATAATTCATAATTACTTCCAGATTCCCTTATTTTCATATATAACATTCTATATAAACAAGTAGCATAATATTCAAGAGTCATGTATTTCCTATAGTTTAATCAAGGAAAGAATATATTTTGTATTATTTACCTCGAGAATCGAAATGCTTTGATTTGCCTGACATAGTATTTCTTCAATTTTAGAAGCAGAATAAATTTTGTAATAATACATGTTAACCTCCCCCCAAACAGATTTACTATGTTCAATTTTAGGATTATTTTTTAATTATGTTTTTATTGATTTCAGAGAGGAAGGGAAAGGTAGAGAGAGATAGAGACATCAATGATAAGATAGAATCATTCGTCAGCTGACTCCTGAATGCCCCACACTGGGAATTGAGCCTGCAACGCAGGCATGTGCCCCGATCAGGAATTGTGACCTCCCAGTTCATGGGTCGACACTCAATCACTGAACCATGTCAGCCCAGCTCTAGGATTATTTTAAAACCTTCCAAGTAGAAATGAGTGAAGGAAAAGCCATAGGGAAGGTTTGGGGGGAAAGTATATAAATAAATCTCTACTTGAGGTGTGGAGAGAAGAGAATAATTTACCCTTAACTCCTCCATGCTCCTTCCTCCTAAAGCTAAAAGAACTAAATAGTGTGTGAGAGGGAAAATAATCTGTAGCAACTTCATTAAACCTAAACTTTTCTGTTCTGACATATATGAAAATCACTAAAAGCTGCCAGAGATAGGACCATAAATGTCCTTTGAGAAATTTGACATAAAAGTCAAAGTGCCACTTTACCATACTTACCCAGTTCAATTTTTTTTAAGTTTGCTAATAGGTGTCAGGCACTGGAAGAAGACAATTATTGGGGGGAAGATAGTAGCAAGTGGGAAAAATACAAACAGGCAAGGAGCTATATATAATGAGATTTTACAGTGAAATTGTTCTCTACATCAAAATAAGAATGTATTTCACTTTTAGACTTAGGAAACTTTTTAGATTAGAACCATGTAACCATTTCAAGATGTGAGTTCTAACCAAATCCAATTATGAAGTACCCAGTGTCTTAGGGTTCCTTCACACTTCTTAAAATAATTATTATAAATGCTAGAGGCCCAGTGCATGAAATTTGTGCATGGGTACAGGGGTCCCCTCAGCCCAGTCTGCACCCTCTCCAATCCAGGACCCCTTGGGGGATGTCTGACTGCTGGTTTAGGCCAGATCCTGGACCTCTGGCCCCTAAGTGCTCGCCTGCCTGCCTGCCTGATTGCACCTTACTCCCCCCCACCCCCCGCGGGCCTGATTGCCCCATGCACCATGCAGCCTGCTGCTCATCATTTGGTCACCCCTCACTAACCCCTGTGGATCTGGTCACCCCATGTAGCCTGCTGGTCAGTTGTTTGGTCGCCCCTCGCTAACCCCCCTGCAGGCCTACACAGCCAGTTCAGTCATCCATTTGGTTGTTTTGTATGCAGTGGTCACTTAGCCTTTTATATATATCGATAGAATTGACTGTATTGTAAGAGCACAAAAGCCTTTGACATCTATTCCTGCCTTCTCTGTGAAATTTGTTTTGATAACTCTAGTCTGTATTGGTCTTTTTAATTAGTAATTCACTGAAAAATAGTTTTTTTTCATTAAATTTTATATTTTTTAATCAACATGTGTGGTTAATTAGGAAGTTGTTCCTTGAGATTATAAGATGCAATATAAACACAAAGTTTCTCAATTTCCCATTACATTTACATTGTTTTCAGTGATCTTTGTATGGTATGGTTAGTGAGGGGCGACCAAATGACTGACCAGCAGGCTGTGTGGGGTGACCAGACCCACAGGGGGTTAGTGAGGGGTGACCAAATGATGAGCAGCAGACTGCATGGGGCAATCAGGCCTGCAGGGGGGCAGTAAGGTGTAATCAGATAAGCAGGCAGGTGAACAGTTAGGAGACAGAGGTCCAGGATCAGGCCTAAACTGGCAGTCAGACATTTTTTTAATCAACATGTGTGGTTAATTAGGAAGTTATTTCATTTTATATATTTATATTTCATTTTATATTTAGTTTCATTTTATATTTTTGTTTGTGAAGCTGCTTCTATTTTCTTGACCTTCTCTTTTTAAAACATTTGTTGTTATTTGCGGAAACCGGTTTGGCTCAGTGGTAGAGCATCGGTCTGCGGACTGAAAGGTCCCAGGTTAATTTCCGGTCAAGGGCATGTACATTGGTTGCGGGCACATCTCAGGTAGGGGGTGTGCAGGAGGCAGCTGGTCAATGTTTCTCTCTCATCTCCGTTTCTAGCTCTCTATCTCTCTCCCTTCCTCTCTGTAAAAAATCAATAAAATATATTAAAAAAACAAACATTTGTTGTTATTTGATGTGTTGTATTTTAGCTTTTGAAATGAATTTAAATTTCCTTAAAAGCAAGCATAATATTCTTCTTGATATGATAGCTAAGGGACATACTAGGTGTTTTATAAATATTATGGACTTACTTTATCTTCATAGATGACTATTTTTGCTTAGCAAATGGAATTTAACAATCTGTTATAGAACCATATGCATATTTATGTTTATTTTAATGTTTAAATGTCGTATGATGTATGTCTGTTTTTCTCAGTGATGAATGAAAGCCTCCTGAGAATTAAATCTCCACATCTAGCAAAAGAAATGATTATTTTAGCAAGAATTTTACAAATTAAATGATCTTTTTTTAAAATTAACTATTAAGATTGTGTTTGGCTGCATGTGAAAAAATCCTCACTACAAGGGTTTCTCCAGATAAAAGTTAATTTTTCTCACATAGCCAGACTTCCAGAATTGTGTGTTCTAGGGTAGAGCCAGCAACCACAAAATCATGAATACCAACGCCTTCTTTAGCCACTCCTACCCATCCTCAGTACATTGTTTCCTGTGGTCTCCATGCCTCTCAGCACCATGTCTGTCTTTTTAAATGGAAATATATGAGAAATGGGAAAAGTAAATGCATGTGCCAGGTATTTCAGCTCCTTTTTATAAGGAAAACAAAAGCTTTTTTTTTGGCAGCCCCACATAGAAAAGGTCTGATTACACCACATTGACCAGAAATGTTTCACTTGACCATGCCTAGCTTCAAGGCTATCCTAGAATGATAGAGTATTTTAAATGACTAGGTGGTTTCTATATTTATAATTCACAATAAAATTGGTGTCCTAATTCTAAAACCTTGATATTTTGAGCAAAATTTGGACTCTTAGTTAAGAAGGAAGAATGGATATTAATTAAGCAACTGGCTTTGCCTCATAAGATATTCTTAACTAATGTATATTTTCTCCTCTAGACTCAAGTAGCATTTAATTCACTAAAATGTATGTGACTGGTTTCCTCTCTTCTTAGTTCTCTCATCACAGAAATGGTATGGAGGTGTGAATGTGAAAAAATAACCCTGGTACTAATGTATAGTAGTATGCATCAGTTGTTTTGTTTTATGATCATACCATACAAAGATCACTGAAATCAATGCAAATGTAGTGGGAAAATGAAAAACATTGTGTTTATAATTCATCTTAAAATCTCAAGGAATAACTTCCTAATTAGCCAAACATGTTGACTATGATTCTTAAAGTCTACACTGTTCAATACAGTAGTCACTGGCCACATCAGTTCATTAGTCCCTATAACCACATTCAAATGCCCAGTAGCCTCATGTGGCTAGTGACTACCTATTGTACAACACAGAAATACATTTCAATCACTGCAGAAAGTAGTAGTGGGCAGTGCTGCTCAAAACAGCCATAGCACATATGTCCTCTGTTTACATTTATTTCTAATATTAATGAAATAAGATTTTTAAAATTATATTGTTCATTTCTGTATTTTTGCCTCTGAATCTTTTTAAATTGGAGAAAGAAAAAGCAATACTTTTATAATAGCTAAATAGCCTGACATATTTTGAAGAGCTCCATTATCATCAATAGTATTAGGTCATCAGTCTTCATACTCTGAATTAAGACCCAAACACACTTGTGGAATAAAAGGAAAGGGAAAAATAGAAGCAATTAAAAGACTACCAATTCTAAGTAATATAGCCCATTTAATGTAAAACATTTTTAAAAGATCAAGTTTTTCTTTCTGGTCTGTGTTTCCCTTTTTATAACATCTTGTAACTCCTTTACATGACCTACTCTAGCTTTTACCACAAGCTCCAGTGTTTAGTTGGCTATCAATGCTCTCTTAATTGAAGTACTATCCCAAGACCGAAGTTTCTAGATTTTTTTTCTTCCTCGCCACATGCTTCAACAAGAACAACTATTCTTGCCTCTCAAAATCTCAATTGTTTCTTTTATGCTATAAAAAAGAAACAACTGGCAGATGAGTGGATTAGAAACTATGGTATACGTCTACACAATGGAATACTACACTACTATAAAAAAAGAAGGAATTCTTAGCATTTGCAGCACCATGGATGATAGATCTGGAGAGCATTATGTTGAGTGAAATAAGCCAGGCAATGAAAGAAAAATACCACATGATCTCATTCATTTATGGAAAAAAGACACACATTATAACCTGATGAACAAAAAAGATAGATACAGAGGCAATAAAACATTGAACAGACTGTCAAATTACAACGGGAAGTCTGGGGAGTGTTGGGGAGGGGAGGAAGAGGTCTACAGAAGGACTTGTATGCATGCATATAATCACAACCAATGGCCACAAGAGACTGGGTGAGTGGGATGAGGGCATGCAACAGGGGATAAGGGAAGCTGGGGAACGTAAACAGGAAAAAAAGGAGATATATGTACTACTATGTATAATACTTTAAACAATAAAATAATAAAAAAAGAAACAAATGGAAAATGGTGACTATTCAGATTTTGACTAGGACATGACCTCACTCATTTATAGATAATAAAGAACATTATAAACTGGTGAACCAAAAGATAGATATAGAGATAGTAAAGCAACAAGCAGACTGTCAAATTATAGTGGGGAGGGGAGGGAGATCTGGGGGAGATAAGAGATCAACCAAAGGACTTGTATACATGCATATAAGTACAACCAATGGACACAAAACTCTGGGGAGGGAGAGTGTGTATGGGAGGGGGGACAGTGGTAAGATATGTACACGGATAATAATTTAATTTTCTGAAAAAAAGGAAATGATTTTGACTAGGAAATGCTATTGTTCCCAGTTGATAAACATCTCAACATTCCCCCTACAGCAGTAGTTGGCAAACTGTGGTTCAGGAGTTGGGAGCAATGCCCAGAGCAGTGGTCGGCAAACTGCAGCTTGAGAGCTGTGGTTTGCTGCTCTGTTGACTAATTAGTTCACTGACCACTAACCTACACTCTTGATTCCAATAATTATAGGCTGTTGTTGTTCCTTCTGATTAAGCCCCTATCCCAGTGGTCGGCAAACTCATTAGTCAACAGAGCCGCAGTTTGCCGACCACTGACAATGGAAATGAATTCAACACGATTATAGTAATCAGTCATTAGTGAATGTTGTAGTTCATTATTATAATTATGTATAACATGATATTGTAAAAATTAAGTTACAAAATATTTATTAAAATGTTTCTTACATACCGTTCTATTGGCTGGTCCACAAAAATATTCATTTTGACATGCTTGCCCTACAAAGCACTAGATCCATGAGATGTTAATAGATATTTCTCATTAAGAAGTCAAATAAGCTGAGAAATATTTGCGCATGGACTTTGAGATCTACAGTGTACAACACCATAGCAAAGTCACTGAAAAGTCCTGCAGGAATGCTAGTACTGTTTAGCTCAGCCTCTTATTTCTCCTTGGAAATCATTTGAGTGGTCCATATTGAGGAACACATTTTAGAAAGGTTAACTTATCTTAATCAAATATGCAGGTCTCTATGAATCACTTGACTTCTGTACATGCTTTTGTTGGTACCAAATTAATCTTTCAGAAATATTTCCTCTTAGTATCATGTCTATAATTTGGGATGTTGTTACTAGAGAAGCATTTTCACCTCTCATTATGATATACCTACCAGGGATTTAGTAGCTAGACTTTCGCCAGAATGAATTGAGGAGGAAAATCATTCCATAAAAACAGTATTGCCTATGGAGGTATATTTATATATTACGTATCACAACTTATATTTAAAATACTGATTAATCTGCATGAAAGTTTTAAATAGAAACACACATTAAAATACCTGCATATATTTTGCATTTTCCCATATAAAATCTGTATGGCAGAAATCAAACACTTTTCACATTCCATATGAAACAGAAAGCTTTGTCTTTTCTCTTTGGTGTTCAGTTACAGAGCTCCTCAATGGGAATATATAGGAAGAACCATAGACTTTATATTTATTTTATCTCATCCTTTCAAAGTTGATATTTTGTTTTATAAAATATATAATATATTAATAAAGTAGCATATCTTAACATAAAAAAACAAAGCTTTGAAACCTGTAACAAAATTTTGTGAGTTTATTTGAGCCAAACCGTAGACATCTGCCGGGAAGCAGAACATCAATGAATTGAGATGCTCCGGAGAATAGCAGGTTACATCTGTATTTATACATTACAATCAAAGGAAAGGGACCTAAGGTGAGGTTACATGAAATCCATTGGTGATAGACTAGAGAGGCAGGAGAAAGCAAAGTGGGAAAACCCCTGGGATTGGATAAAAACTAAAATGATAGACACGTACTGAGGTGGGTGCAGGAACAATGAACATGATAATGAAGGAATTTTTGTGGTATCTGTCCTGGTTCCCACCACATTAGGTTGTGCCCCATGGGCCCCAGAAAAAGGGCAGTTACAAGTTACCCAGACATTTCAAGGGTATGTTGTTATGGATGCAAAAAGACACATAGACTCAGTTAAGGTAAAGGTTAACCTAGTCAGTGAAGATATCACATAGGACGTAACTACCCACCATGAGTGCTTTTAAAGTTTAATTTCAGACCATCCTTTGTGGTTACTTTAGGTCTCTGAGTTTGCAAGACCACCTTGCAGGCCTTCCCTGAGATTGTCAGGTTAGCATGTGGCCCCTTTAGTCCACAAATATGTATAAAGTTTTTAATAAATGTGGATTGATATGTGGACCATTAAAAAAATAGGTGTGTGCAGTCAAAACTTTTTGAGCCACTGTTCCTCAATGTGTCCGACAGATGTTAGCTATTCCCTGGGCCTATTCTTATGTACCTTTGGTACTTTTAATTGTAGTGTTGTGGCATAATCCACTGGAGAATGATCAGCCAGCACTGTGAGGGAGGAAAATTTAACCTTTATTTCTCTGATCTGCTAGTCCAGGGGAATTCTGGATCCAAAGCCTGAACTCAACCCATGGGGACGCTCTGACCTATATATCTCCTCCTGTGGCGGGCCCCTGAGGGTCCCTGAAGCTGTGCCCAAGTCAGTCTTGGCAGGGCCTTGGGGGCATGCTCCTCAGCTCTGCCTAAATCAGCTGTGGTGGGGCCCTGGGATTAAGCACTGCAGCTCTGCCCAAGTCAGAGTAGGGAAGTAAGACTACAGTTTTAGCTAGATACTGAACTAGGTTGCAAGCCTCCCCATTTTCCTTTTCAGTAGTACTAAGTGTGTCCTCAAAAGAACCTATCATGATATGTAAGACCTTACTTAGACTTAGCTGATATAAAGGCCCTTCTCATTTATTTTCTTCAACTCCACTTTATTGAATAGAAAACTTCCTTTTTTATATAAAGCAGAGATTGTAATCACATATATTCCCCAAGCCATTCTCTCTCTCTCTCTCTCTCTCTCTCTCTCTCTCTCTCTCTCTCTCTCTATATATATATATATATATATATATATATATATATATATATATATATATATAATTTTTCAGATAATTTATGTGGTTGCGATTTTAAGTATTTTGTAAAGATGGGAAGCATTTTTAAAAATAATTTTGACATTTGTCTCCCAGTACTCACCTGTTTATTTTAAACTAGATGTCTGGTGCACAACATTCATGCACTGGGGCGCGGGATACCATTAAGCTCAGCCTGTGCCCTTTCACAGTCTGGGACCCCAGCAGTTAGACATCCCCCCTCGGGGTCCTTAGCGCTGCCACTGCCATAAAGGTAGGAGAGGCTCCTGCCACCGCCGCTGCACTGGCCAGCTGTGAGCCCAGCTACTGTTTGAACTATGCTCCCCCTGTGAGAGCTCACTGACCACCAGGGGCAGCTCCTACTTTGAGCATCTGCCCCCTGGTGCATATCATAGTGATCAGTCATTCCACCATTTGGTTGATTTGCATATTAGGGTTTTTTATATAGGATAACCTTTGTTTATGTGGCAATTCATTGCATGTGATCATGATACTATGTTTTTTTTTTCAACCTCCTATTGTTGATTTTTTTTTTAATGTTTTAAGGTATAATTCTAATGCTAAAACCCTGTCCTGCTTCCCTTTGTGGAAAAATAAAAAAGAGGCCACATGTTAACTTGACAAGCTCAGGGAAGGCCAGCATGGCAGTCTTGAAAACTTAAAGGCTTAAAGTAACCACAAAGGATGGCCTGAAATTAAAACTTTAACTAAAAGTAGTTATGGTGCACTAGTTCCATAACTAGTGCACGAATTCCTGCACCCTGAAAAGAACTGGGCCACGAGGCTGCAGTGGGCACAAGGATATGTCTTGGCCCATCCTCTGTAGCCATGGCCCCCAGTCCCTTGTCTGCTGAAAGCCCTGCTCTCGCTGCCACCATTTCCACTTACTGATGATGCTGGCCATGCTTGCACCTGCTGATGGCATGAGCGATTGGGGCTAGCACCAGCAGCATATGTGACCACAGCTGGCACTGTCAATGGGTGCAAGTGGTGGCTGCTGCCCTGATCACCCCTCAGGATCAGGGGGAGGTGGAGAAGCCCTCAGGGGTAATCAGGGCCAACAGCTGCTGCTCACATCTGCTGACAGCACCGAGTGATCAGGACTGGCACCAGACTCCACTAGTAGGTGCGAGCAGCAGCTATAGTGCTGGCTGCAGGTGCAAGTGGGGCCATCACTGGCAGCAGGTGCAAGAGGGGACTGCCAACTCCAATTGTTGCAGAAGACCAAAGAAATACCAAGCATGCTTCCAAGAGAAAGGGAGGGACCCTGTTTATTAACATTAGTGGCCTCCAGGAATAATTTCTAAATCAGAGTGAAGAAACATGCAGAGGGCTTCACTTTTTATAACCTTCTGGGTTCTTTGCCTTGCAGATATGGTTCCACCCCCTTTTGTGGGCTTACAGGAAGGCCCCCAGGTGTTGGGGGTCCCCAGGCCATATCCAATGATCTGTCCTGGAGCCAGTGATAACTACCCCCCCCCCAGAGCAGTGCAATGTTCTTATAGCCTGACATGCCTTGCAAGACCAGTTTCCTCCTCACAATCACCTCTCAGGAGCAGGGGGAGATGGAGAAAGGTGCATATCATAGTGATCAGTCATTCCATCTGTGGGGTGATTGGGGCTGGCAGCCACCATTGGCACCCACTGGCAACACTGGGCACCAGCAGCAGGTGCAAGCAGTGCCAGCACTGGCAGTGAGTGTAAGCGCCTGGTGGGGCCACAGCGTGTGGGAGTAAAGAATTGTCAGTAATCACCAGAGGCTCGCCCAATGACAGCTACCAGCATCCTGCCTTGGTCTGGCGCCCCTGCTCACCTGCTCCACCATCCCACCACAGCAGATGCCCATCATGTTCCACACTCTGTCACCTGCTGCCAATGCCCACCAGGTTTCATGTGCACTCCCTGGTGGTCAGCACACATCATAACAACCAGTTGTTCGGTTGTTCCACTGTTTGGTCTATTTGTATATTAGGGTTTTATTAGTATATAGATAGACTAGAGGCTCGATGCATGAAATTTGTGCATGGGCGGGAGATGTTTCTCAGCCCGGCCTGCACCCTCTCCAATCTGGGACCCCTCAAAAGATGTTCTACTGCTGGTTTAGAGGGATCAGGCCTAAACTAGCAGTTGGACTTCCCTCTCGCAATCTGGGACTGCTAACACCTAACTGCTCATTGGTCTGCCTGATTGCCCCTAACCACTCTGCTAGCCAACCTGCTCACCCCAACTGCCTCCCACCAACTGCCCCTGCTGTCAGCCTGCTTACCTCCAAATGCCCCCCTGCCAGCCTGATCACCCCTAACTGCCCCCTGTGCCAGTGTGCTCACCCCCAACTGCCTCCCTTGCCATCCTGCTCACTCCCAAATGCCCCCCCTTGCTGGCCTTCTTGCCCCCAACTGCCCCCCAGCTGGTCTGCTCCCTCTAAACTGCCCCCCTGCTGTCCTGATCACCTCCGACTGACCCCCCACTGATGGGGTGAGGAACTGAAAGCTGTTTTTAGGCTGGCCACACTCCCTTCAGGGTTGTTGTACCCACTGGGTTGCCTGGCCAGTCTGGGTGAGGGGCTGATGGCTGTTTGCAGGCTGGCCACACCCACAGCGATCCAGGCTCCCAGCCCCTCCTTTTTTTCTTTTCTTTATTTTGTTTTCAGCACCTCTTTGAGTGGAGGCCAGGGCCAGCTGGAAGCAGGTATCTGGGATTTATTTATCTTCTATAATTGAAACTTTGTAGCCTTGAGTGGAGGCCAGGGCCAGCCAAGGTGGTTGGGAAGCTTGGCTTCCTCCATCACTGGGGGGAAACCCAAGCCTCCTGCTTTTTCCAGCTCCATGGCTGCTGCTATCTTGGTTGGGTTAATTTGTATACTCACTCCTAATTGGTTGGTGGGTGAGGCTAGTGGGTGTGGTGAAGTGATGGTCAATTTGCATGGTGGTCAGCGCATGCCATTGCGTCATTGCGAGCAGTCAAACTCCCAGTTGGACAATTTGCATATTAGGCTTTTATTATATAGGATAAGGTAACTATATATCCAGTTGGGTTAATATATATCTCTTTTGTTAGTATAGATAGTCATGTCCTAGCCCAGTATTCTCTTTTGTTAGTATAGATAGTCATGTCCTAGCCCAGTATTTTCCCTGACAAGGTCAATTTGTACCTTAATTGAACCTATTGTCTTTTTGCATCTAAGATAACATACCTATGAAATGTCAGAGTAACTTGTAACTTCCCTTCCCCCCACCCCCACCCCTACTCCTAGGGCACAACCAAATGTACCTGGGTACCTGGGTTCCAGGAGAGATAACATAAATTCCTTCATTGATGTTGTTATCATGTTGTTTACTGTTAACTATCCTTACTCACCTAAGTAATGTGTCTATCATCTTACTTTTTATCCAATCCCAGATGTGCCTCACCCCATCCTTACTTTGCTTTCTCCCACCTTCCTAATCTATCACCAATAGATTTCATGTAACCCACTTATATTTCCTCCTTTGATGTAAGGTAAAAAACAAGGTGAAAACCCATCATTCTCTAGAACATTATCCCAATGTATTGAGATTCTGCTTCTTGGCAATTGTCAACAGTTTGGCTAAAATAAACTCACAAAAATTCTTTACACCCTTTCTTCCCCCCACTCAATTTTATTTATATTTTGAAATCAGGATCAAGTGACCTATAGTTCTTTCCAGGAACAGAATATATAACTAATCCATAAATTTTCAAAATATGAAGGTGATTTTTTTACCTTTTTTTTAACCATCATCAGAAACTGTGCAGGTATCAGTTATACTTTTCCTATTAAAAAAGCAATTCCTTGCCCCAAATATTACTACCAAACATCACATTCTTAAATTCTACTCTTAAGAATAAATTTATTCAGTTTTAAGAATTACAACTCAGTTGACCTGAAAATAACCTAGAATAATTCTTCATAACCTTATGAATAAAATCCAATTGAATTGTTTCTCAACTCCCAAAGCATAAGAAATGTCAGATGTCGTTGTTTTTTGTTTGTTTGTTTCTAAATCAAATAAGATTTTACTCAGAGCCTTTCTTTTACACTAGGTGGAGAATCCAGAGTCTTGGTCATTTTTTCAAGGTTTCCTCTTCTCTGCAGTATACTTCAAGAGCTTTTTGGGCACTGATGGGTATAAAGAAAAGAAATCTTCCAGTTGATATTACAATTTTGCCTTTTCTTTTTACCTATGGGTCTTGGTCATTCTAGATCATGTTCCACATTCTAAGGTTCTCAAAAACAAAGAGCTTTTAACACATTTGGAGGGACAGACTTCAGGGACATGGCCATGTCTACCATCTAGAAGTGAAGAAGGAAACATGTGTTATTCATTTTAAGCATAAAGCACAATTACTTTTTCAATGCAGTTATTTTGCTTCTCTATTCATCATTTCTTAGAAGGTTCCTGGCTAGGAGAGTCTGAAAGAATGCAACAAGGGGAAATTATAATTCTAAAGGGGATAAGATCTATAATGTTAGTTTCTATTGTCTATGAGGTTTTTACAAATAGGTGACAGTTTAAGAACACATGACTATCACACTGAGCTTACAAAGGGGCAGAATGAGACTAACTTGAAAAATTAGCTTATAGTCCATGACATGATTTTTTAATGAAAATTTTCAGGGTAAACTGGATATATAGTTACCTTATCCTATATAATAAAAGCCTAATATGCAAATTGTCCAACTGGGAGTTTGACTGCTCGCAATGACGCAATGGCATGCGCTGACCACCAGGGAGTGGCATGGTACATGGCAGGCATCAGTGATATGATGCTGGCAGCAGGTGGCAGTGGAGATGCTGTCGGCCCCATGGGCCCTGAGGAGAGTGGGACTGCAGCAGGATGGTGGAGCAGGTGAGGGGGTGGTGCCAGGACAAGGCGGGCGCTAGGTGGGACTGTGGGGCTGCAAGGCTGGGGGCATGAGTTCGGGCACAATTCCTGCAGACCACCTGGAGGGACCCTACCCATGCATGAATTTGTGCATTGGGCCTCTAGTTTATAGAAAAGAGATAAAATTAAACAAGTAATAACACTTTGAAAACTGAATTATTTGCTGTATGGATTCTTTCTTGGAAAAACCTAATTTAAGTTGATGTTATTTATAATCTATTTTAGAAAACCAAAAAGTAAACAATTTGAGATATAATGAAATAGATTTTATATTTGTTTAACAACAGGATATTGCTTTAGATTAAAGCTGATCATAAATGAGAATATCTTCAATTGCAATGAAAAAAAATCCAATTCAAATTGCTTAAATTAGAAAGAGAATTTATTGGCATATGTAACATAAATATTGTGTGAACTCAAGGCATGGCATGTTCAAGATTCCAGCTTTTTGCTCAGTGTTGTCCTTCACCATTGTTATAAAAGTTATACGATTCATGTTTGCATACCATACTATACTACCGTGTTCCCCCGAAAATAAGACATCCTCTGAAAATAAGACCTAATGCAACTTTTGGAGAAAAAATTAATATAAGACACTCTTTTTCCCCCCCAGGGAAACAAGGTAGTATTGAAAAAAATTGAAAGAAAACTTTCCTTTCTTGACCAATGAAATGAAAGTTCTGAGCTTCTCTATGACTGGATTAACTTAAGACATAAACCCACCCCTGAACTATTCATTGTGGCAAGGATTTCCCACTCCAATTCCTTGGTGGCTACAGAATGAGTTGCTATGAAAATCACCAATATATTTACTCTAGTTACTACTCCATGTTGAAGGGAGTGAAGGGAGCTGGCAGTTGCTCAGAAAAGGTTTCCCAGAAGAGTTAGAATTTAAAACGAAATATAATTCCTTTTTAATCAAACGAAGAGTCCTTTAAAATAGTTAATTTATTGTTTAATTTTATTTCCCTATTCCTTGGTAGTGTTATATAAGTAATTGTGCAATTTAAAAGCTGGAAAGAAAAACAGGATGCAATACCATCTCTTTTGTCATTTCAAAGGAATAGAAAAGAACACACATATTCATTTTCTGTCATTACACACCAAGAGAAATATAATGTATTACATAAACATGAATAAACAAGGATTTCCAACAGTGATAAACAGCAAATCTTTTATCGCTGCCTTTTTTTCATTATTATTTTCTTAGCCTACTTTTCTTTGTCAATTTTTTTATGATATCTCCAAATATCAGCTTTTGTTCATAGTCAAGAGCCCTTGCTATAATTTGGACACTCCACCCTCTCCTCAAATATAGAGGACCATTAATATTATATGAACACTTTAACTGCTTTTTTATATTTGTAGAAATAGCATGAATTAGGCATCTAGAGTCAGGCATCTAGAACCTTGTTTTGTGTGTTGACAAATTACACAACTTTCTGATCCTTATTTTGAGCATCAGTAAAACTGGGATAGAAAACTCTGTGTCTCACTGTAGTTATCAGAGTTAAAAAGCACGCTTTAAGGTATTTGTAAATAGCCCAGCCAATGTGGCTCAGTGGTCGAATGTTGGCCTATGAACCAAAAGGTTATGGTTTGATTCCCAGTCAGCACATACCTGGGCTCAATTTCCAGTGTGGGGCATGCTGAAGGCAGCTGATTAATGATTTTCTCTCATCATTGATGTTTGTATCTCTCTTTTTCTAAATATATTTTATTGATTTTTACAGAAATTAAGAAAGAGGGATAGGGAGTTAGAAACATCGATGAGAAAGAATCATCAATCAACTGCCCTTGCACACCCCCTACTGGGGATGTGTCTGCAACCAAGGTACATGCCCTTGACCAGAATCGAACCTGGGACCTTTCAGTCTGCACGCTGACACTCTATCCACTGAGACAACTGGTTTCAGCTGATGTTTGTATCTCTCCCTCTTCCTTCCTCTCTGAAAAAAAATAAAATTATATATATATATATATATATATATATATATATATATATATATATATATATATATGTAAAAAAGTATCTTTGTAAATAAATTTCAGCTCCTCAGTTGAATTTGTTCTACCTCTGTGTTACTTTACTTCACATTTTCATTTTGCTTTGATATAACAGTGGTATTTTACATCATTCATCAAAGTAAACAACTGAATGCAGTTCTTTAAAACAAATATTAATTTTAGATGATTAAATAGGTTTGTATGGAGGTTCCTTTAGTTAATCATAGCAATTATCCTTGCTGAAAAATGATAGACACTTGAAAAACCAATTAATTATGATGGCTATTTTTACTGCATAAATAAATCAAACTTTCAAATCTGAAATGGAATAAAAAGGTCAATGATGGTGTTTCAAAGCCCCTTGTCATTTGATGCTACAAATTTTTGTTTAAAAGGGAGAGAAACTTGTTTCACTCTATTTGTTTTCAAAGTGCTTCAAAAAATGTGTTTTTCCTAATTGATGAGAATTTTTTACTTGACTTAGAAGGAAACTCTTGGAGTGTAGTGAAAAGGGCACCTTCTGTCGAAAGGTTTTTCAGACAACGAGTCTGAATGTGCCCCAGGTAAGAGATGATGATCTGAATCTGAGAAACTCTGTGGCTGGAGACAAGTGTGTTGAGCCTGGAGAAATACCCATGGAGTCCACTCTACTTTCTTCCAAATCATTTTTACCTTAAGTCTCCAAGTTCTTGATAAAGGAGGAATGGGAGAGAACACTTGTCTGTTATCTAGGAAAGTTTTGCCCCTATGCCATGGACACTTTTAGAGCAAGAGTATTATAGAAATTCATACCAAATGCCTTGGGTTTATTTACTTAAAGATGGATTCCTGGGGAACAGGCCCAGAGATACAGGTGAGCATACAGGATGTTTACCTGGGAGTGTTCTTGGGGTCAACAAGAATGGACAGAAAGAGAAGTTGGGCTGTGATGCAGTCTCAGTAAAGGCCTCATCTAACCCATCAGGAAGTTCTGAAGCTGAAGTTACCTTTCAGAATTATTTATAACATCATTGAATGTGGGCTTCTCAGGTAAATAAAGACAAATTTGGGCAAGAACACTCTCTTCAGCCAAGGCAATTCCTATAACGGGGTCAACAGGTAATGTCTTCCTATCAGAAGCGCTCTAGCAGCTAAGGAAATAAGTCCCTCATTTCTGAAGGGGAATCTGGGTACCAAATCACAGCTTCTCACTATAGATAAATTCATAAATTCATTATTTCAAATAGGGACTAACTGGGTAAATTCAAATGTCCAAAATTGAGTAGATTTCTAAAATAAATTGTGATGAATTATAAACCAAGACGTGCTGAATGAGATTGTTTTCTTGTAATATTTATTACCCATACATGCATATGTTATTTTGCTAAAACACATACCCCATATATTTCTTTGAATATTTGCATACCCATATAGAATGCTATTGAAGGAGATTTATATATAGCAAAAAAAATGTAGTATGGTAAGAGTTAGTTGCTCATCCATACCCTGACTCTCAGGTGTTACGAAGGCCAAATTGCTTTTGACAAACTCCTTATGGCAAAAAATAATGCTAGGTCAAATGATATGCTACTATAAAATTCTGGGTACTTATGTGTACTATTTATTGTGCCCTAGTATGGACCAGGAATCATTGTACTATGCACATCATATTTAATATTTCTAATTCTCATAAGTGCAGTGTAAAGTAACTAGTATGAGACTTGTTTTGTAAAAAAAGGAGACTCAGAGAAGTTAAGTTACTTGACTAAGGCAATACTATTGGTTAATATATTCATTCCATCAAAGTTTATTGGCAAGAAACTATGTGTGTGTGTGTGTGTGTGTGTGTGTGTGTGTGTGTGTGCATGTAAATATGTATGTATATGTATATACACTGAATGTCCATATTATTATGATCTCTGAACACATAATAATCTGGCCACTCAGTGTATATCCTATATAATAAAAGGCTAATATGCAAATTGTCCCCTCGACCAGGAGGACCAGGAGTTCAACCAGCAGGCAGGCCAGCCAACCGCCCATGACCCCTCCCACTGGCCAGGCAGGCTGGCCCCCACCCATGCATGGATTCATGCCCCGGGCCTCTAAAAATACACACACACACACACAAACACACACACACACACATTGAGTGGCCAGATTATTATGCATTCAGAGATCATAACAATCTGGCCATCCAGTGTATATGCATACACACAAACGCATACATACAGATATATTTACATATAAAATTACATATACAGTATAAATATATATTAATATTGCAATTTAATAAACTGCATTGAGAATTAGTCTTTAGGACTTATCTGGGGAATAAAAAGAGTAGAGATGAAAATGTATTTAAGAAGGATGATATATTAAAATAGGCTTTCTTAAAATATGCATTTTATTGACTTTCTTTTTACAGAGAGGAAGAGAGAGGGATAGAATTAGAAATATTGATGAGAGAGAAACATCAATCAGCTGTCTCCTGCACACCCCCTACTGGGAATGTGCCCACAATCAAGGTACATGCCCTTGACCGGAATGGAACCTAGGACCCTTCAGTCTGCAGGTCGACGCTGTAGCCACTGAGCCAAATGGGTTACGGCAAAAATAAGCTTTCTTGTTATCTTCAACCATTCTTTGAAAAAATATGCCCTGGGAATTAAGAATAAGAAATCAGAGTCTTGAGCATAAAGGCAAAAGAGACTTGTCAAAGAACCAAGATGAAAATGTCAGACAAAAATATTTTTGCATGCCGAAACCGGTTTGGCTCAGTGGTAGAGAGTCGGTCTGCAGACTAAAAGGTCCCAGGTTCTATTCCAGTCAAGGGCATGTACATTGGTTGCGGGCACATCCCTGGTAGGGGGTGTGCAAGAGGCAGCTGGTCGATGTTTCTCTCTCATCGACGTTTCTAGCTATCTCTCTCCCTTCCTCTCTGTAAAAAAATCAATAAAAATATATATTTAAAATATTAAAAAAAAAAAAAAGAAATTTTTGCAGCCCAGATACTCCCTAGAGGGTAAGAACAAGTGGTCTCACCACAGTCCTATATCTAAACCACAGGTTTGCATCTCCATATACTAATTTCTTATACTCAACAGTGATCAAGCACATTTCTCTCTCACTCTCTCTTGCTATCTATCACACACATAGGCACACCTAAACACACCTCGTATTATATAAATATCAGTCTGCTGTTTTCTTAACTAAATTACTAGGCCTGGTTATTGTTTGGACTGGGGGGACAAACTAATCATATGAGTGGTTACATCAAGATGAAAGGCAAAGCTTTGAAAATCATCCAAATTATACAAATAATACATAGAGTAGGGATGAAATCTTTAAGGATCTGGGGGAGATAATAGATCAACTGAAGGACTTGTATACATGCATATAAGTACAACCAATGGACATGGAACTCTGGGGAGGGAGGGGATGTGTGGGAGGAAGGGAGGGGGGGAAAATCAATAAAATATGTAAAAAATAAATAAATAAATACAAAAAAAATAAAGATCTGCTTATTAAAACATGATGGACAAATATAGCCATGAGAAAATCAAAAGATAAATTTAATGTTATACTCTGAAAACAAAATCAAGTTTATGGTGGAATGGGAGGAGGTGAGGATTATAAGGAACAAATGCTAGATTTTTATGCTTGGTCCTTACAAGGAAGAGAAATATCTCTAAAATATGTTATCCAAAATATGTATCCTTAATAACTTTAATATCATAAAGAAAAATATATTTCTGACTTTCATTTTGCTCATTAGCAAGACCTCCTGGTGTTGAGTGTGATAAAAATAGTTAAAATGCTTGTAGCACTTGTCTCAAGAGTCTAGCCTTTCTGATTAAATTCTGACCCCATCCCCTGTATGAATTCCTGATTGAGGCAACTGACTGCTGGCACATTCATACTCTCATGTAATGCTGAAGTATGTTGAAGTAAATTACATATAATTCATAATTTTATACTACTAAAAACAGGTTATGCTTTCTGTTTTACTACAGACATTTTAATATATGTCAAATCAAGTTTTTAATGATTCATAATTTCCAACGTCAAATTTTTTCAACTTATAGTTCTTTACAGCAATCATCGTGGGCAGTTAGTTAAAATACATATAAAGGGTAGGGCAAAAGTAGGTTTACAGTTATAACTATGCGAAATACAGTTTATTCTTGTGTTATTAATTATTGTATACTTTCTACATTAAACTCTATACCTACTTTTGTGTCACTCTGTATGTAAGTTTGCCATGATTTAGTGTATTCAGCCTTAAGACTATATCTGGTAAACAAAGCTACCTCTGAGACAAGAAGTATATTTGACAAGGATTTTATCCTTGTTCATAAATATTTTAAGTGAGACATTTCTTTCATTTTCGTTATGTCCTAAATACATGGTAAATTTTATTATTTTAGTGGTCCAACAACAAAGCAAAACACAAAGCCCCCAGATCAAAAATTACTTGTAGGTTTTAAGAGGAGACAAGCATCTGATGTCAATTCAATCACGATTGAAATGCTATTATGTGAGAACATCTCCCTGGCTTGTATGGAGGTAATGGGGCATGGGATTTACAAATTCAGCAATAACTGAGAGATTGAAAAGATATGTAGCTTTTTTCCCCTACAACTTTGCTTAATAAAAACCTCAGTTTGTGCTCTGTAAAGAGCTTATCGTTTTCATGCAAATCTTAGTTTTTATTTATTTAATAGTCTGTAATTTGGAGTAATATATTCTGTTATGAAGTAGCAAGCAGAAAATGCTAACAAGAAATAGATTGGCATGTATCCTAGAAATCAGAGTTCTTTCATTTTCTCTCTAACTCTTTCTCTCTCGCTCTCGCTCTCTCTTCCTACCTCCCTGTCTAGCTATCTGCATTTTCTGTGTTGTCACAGTACCATGATATAGCCATATCATAGACTTCCATTGTAAACTTATATTATCTATACATTTTATATAGCTGATATTTTCCATTATTTTCTATAAAACAATCTCATGTTTTTAAAGGCTAGAATAGATAATAGAAAGGTTCATTGGAAAAGTTGATGAACATGCTACTTCAACTCCAAACTTTCACTCTTAATATCTCACCAACATTTTAAACTTGTGCTTTTACTGTTTTGCAGTTCTTTTCCTTTAATTATTCTTGTTGATGGAAGCCTTTAGGCATAATCTTTACATACAGGATTTATGCAAGAGTCTGACTAAAGATATGATGAGTTATCTATCAGTATTGTAATTTGAGAAACATCATCATTCAAACATTTCATAGTTTGGTTTTGTTCAGAATGATCAAAAAGAATAAACCATATGTATGATTTCATCTCATGAGAATTAGGACAGAAGAATTAATATTATTTCAGGTCCTAACATTGGTACATCTATGAATCAGCAATAGATTTTTTTCTAGTTGTAATAAAAATTCTAGACTAATTAAAATATCACTGATGTTTCACCACCAGATGATTCTATATTTGAATTTTCTCTCACTTTGTTTTCACTTGAAAAGAGAAGAGTGAAGGAAAGAAAAAAAGATCCTTGTTAATTGCTCTTCATTTCTCTGTCCCTACATGGCTTCAGTTTTTTAACTTATCTTTGAGAAATATCACACAGGTCTCTTCCCTATTCTTATGGTTTGTTCATCTATATGTTTGTATTTCATCATTTCATCATTTCAGAGAAAATTATCTATCTCCATTATGAAGGTGATTTACTTGTAAAAGAAAGAGAGCAGCATCTATTCAAACAACTGCATAGTAATTATCTATCAGTTCTCTTTGTTCATTAGTTCCCTGTTGCAGGATTGAGGGTCTGCCTCCCCACCTGCCTCCCAAACCCCAGAACATGATCACAGAGCCTTCTTTTTCATTCACATCCTTGGGCTAAATTGGCCACCCACCATGTTCCTGTTGTTTTGTGTATGGTAGTGAAAAGATTTAATTGGATATTGTTGAAAAGACATAGAGGCTAGCTTTCAATTTTCATATGTGGCTCATTCCTTTCCCTCTGTACCACATCCTTTCCTTGATGAGAAAATTACCTTCTCCATGGTAACAATAAAAAAAGCGCTTCCAGATAGTTGTTGCAGAGAAAAGAAGTAAAAAAGTAGAAGACATTTACAAATGAAAAAAAAAAAAAGAGGGAGGAAGACAGCTGGGAAGAAAGCTTCATGTTTATGTGTGGGTGTGGGGATCAAGGAGGAGAGAATGAAGTTGAATGAGCAAAGCTGTGCTAAGAGGAAGATGGAGCTTCTGTATCCCAGAAAACAGTGCCTCTTCCTTTCCTGCAGACTGCCACTCTCCAGAATGTATGGACTTTATTTTTGGAATTCTTACAGGATTCACTTCTGAAGAGCTGCTTGTCATGAAACAGCAGCACCCTGATTTCCTTAGGGAATCACAGTTTAGGGAATATATTTTTTAAAATATATTTTTATTGATTCCAGAGAGGAAGGGTAAGGGAGAGAGTGATAGAAACATCAATGATGAGAGAGAATCATTGATTACCTGCCTCCCTCATGCCCCGCACTGGGGATCAAACCCGCAACCCTGGGCATGTGCCCTGACAGGGAATCAAACCATGACCTCTTGGTTCATAGGTTGATGCTCAACCACTGAGCCACATCAGCTGTGCCACTATTATTTTTTAATGTAACACTTTTGTGAGTTCCAGTTTCCACCTCTTAATAGGGACATTCAAATGTACTTTTGGCAACAGGGTGAAAGAGATGTGACAATACACTTCTCCCACCTCTGAAGGCCTTTGGTTAAACCAGCTTGGCCACCCAAATTAGGATTCTGCTTTGTGCCTCCTCCACTTTCTAGCTTGTGGTATTTTACAGCCCTTGTCAATGACTCTCGCATAGGACGAAGGCAGCCCGAAGAAGTATGTCACAGTGTGACAAGCAGTTTAATGAGAAATGACTGCAGAACCATTGTGGTTGAATGAATAATGGCATCCCAAAATTACCCAAGTCCCAATCCCTTGAACTTGTGAATATATTACCATACTTGGTGAAAGAGACTTTGCAGAGGGGTTAAGGATTTTTGACATGGGGAGATTTTCAGGGATTATCCTGGTGGGCCCAAGGTAATCACAAAGGTTCTTGCACAAAAGAAGACAAGGTGTTAATACAAGCACAGTCAGAGAGAAATCAGAAGATGCTAACCTACTGGCTTTGAAGACCGAGGAAGGAGCCACAAGCCAAGGAATACAGGCAGCTTTTAGACGTTAGAAAAGGAAGGAATATAATTTTTCCCTAGAGACTACAGAAGGAATACAAGCTCTGCCAACACCTTGATTTTAGCTTCTAAGACTCATTTATGGACTTGGACTTCCAGAACTGTTAAATGATAAATTTAGGTTGTTTTAAGCCATTCAGTCATAATAATCTGTTACAACAACCAATTTATACATATCCCTTGAGGGCTCCCAGACTGTGAGAGGGCGACCCCACCAAGTACATGAATTTTGTCTACTGGGCCTCTAGTAAAAAAATAAATTGCTTAGGACAATTTCTAGCACACAGGAAATACACAATACCTAGTTGTTATTGTGTTGCAGTTATAACAACTGTAGGAAGGGAAACAAAAGAAAAAATAAACAAATGGGACTACATCAAACTAAAAGTATTTTCACAGCAAAGGAAAGCATCAACTAAATGAAAAGACAACTCATAGAATAGGAGAACATATTCGCTAATCATACCTCTGATAAAAATGTTAATATCCACATTTATAAAGAACTTTTAAGATTCAATACTAGGAAGACAATCCAATTAAAAAATGGGAAAAGGACCTGAATGGACACTGCTCCAAAGAGAACATACAGATGGCCAATAGACATATGAAAAGATGCTCAACATCACTAATCATCAAAGAAATGCAAATTTTAATCATGATATATCACCTTACTCCTGTCAAAGTAGCTATCATCAATAAATCAACAAACAACAAGTGTTGGCCAGGATGTGGAGGAAAGGGAACCCTCCTGCCCTGTTGGTGGGAGTGCAGATTCATGTAGTCACTGTAGAAAGTAGTATGGTGTTCCCTCAAAAAATTAAAAATGTAACTACTTTCTGTCCCAGCAATTTCGCTTCTGGGAGTGTATCTGAAGAAACCTGAAACACTAATTCAAAAGAATATATGCACATTATGTTCATTGCAGTGTTATTTACAATAGCCAAGATCTGGAAGCAGCCCATGTGTCCACCAGTCGATGAGTGAATAAAAAAGCTGTGGTACACAATGGAATACTACTCAGCTTAAAAAAAAAAAAAAAGGAAATTATACCCTTTGCGACAGCATGAATGGGCCTGGAGAGTATTATGCTAAGTGAAATAATCCACTGAGAAAGACAAATACAATATAATTTTACTTATATGTGGAATCTAATGAACAAAATAAGCAAAATGGAAACAGACTCATAGATACAGAGAAGAAACTGACAGATGTCAGAAGGGAGAGGGGTTGAGGGGCTGGGGGGGAAAAAGGTGGAGATATTAAGAAAAACAACTCCTAGATACAGACAACAGCATGGTGATTACCAGAGTGAAAAGGGGTTGGAGGGGAGGTAGCTGAGGGTAAGTGGAGGATAAATACTGATGGATGGAGTCTTGACTTGATGTGGTGAACTCACAATACAATATACAGGTGACATATGCTAGAATCGAACACGTATATTATTGTATTAACCAATGTCATTCCAATGGATTCAATTAAATAAATAAATAAATAAATAAATAAATAAATAACCAGCCAGTACAGTCTTGAGAATTGAAAAGCATATGAGATTTTCCCCACATAATGTGTTCACTGCTTTAAAAGCTGTCATACTGCGAGTTCCAATTGAGTTAAAGGCTTATCTGCTCCTTTAGAAAACTATATTCTATCTAATATTGTAATGTTTATATCTGCCAATAACAGTCTGTTATTTATTTATTTAAGAGAACTTCTATATCATAAAATACTATTTTTGACAGAGAAGCAGAATAATTTTTATTATAGAAAGTTTCCTCTTACAACAGCATAAATAAATACCTCATCTCTCAAGCTCCTGATCAATGTCTAACACCTCCTACCCCTAGCAACACTTCACTTCAAGTGTATTAACACTCCATAATAGCAACTTTACTCACCTACCAAGAAATGATCTTCGCAAATGATTCACAGCTAAGCCAAGGCTTAAACACATGGCGACCAAAGGCAGATTTTTAGTTTCTCCAGTCATATGATTTCTGAGAAGAAATAGATTAATGTCAATATCTGAGAATATGCAAAGAATGTTGTCTACTTTTAAGCATGAGGCCCAATTGTTAAGCTTTATTTCCCTTATATGTATGTCCAAATGGTACACATTACACCATTTTGATGTAAAAGGATGGTATAGATTTGTGCATGCCTCTCTTCTGTATTCAGATATTGTCACCCCTGTGTGAATACATACATACAGGGGTGCCTGCATGGTCAGTCTCTCTTTTCTCTCTCTCTCTCTCTCTCTCTCTCTCTCTTTCTCTCTCTCTCTCTCTCTCTCTCTCTCATTTTACACTTGCTTGTAAAACTCAAAGAAGTCTCAAAACAATGAAGAGATCATGCCTTAGCATGAGCACATGATTGTTTACTAACCATATGTTGGCTTCACTCTTAGCCCTCAGACTTGGTTGAGTCTTGATGGATTAAACACATTCTAAATAACATATTCCTCAATTGCTGTTTCTATAAAGAATCTTGAGCCCTAGCTGGTATGGCTTAGTGGATAGAGCAGTGCCCTATGGACCAGAGGGTCCTGGGTTCGATTCCGGTCAAGGGCTCATACCTTGGTGGCAGACTCCTACCCAACCCGGGCTCTGGTCAGGGCTTATGCAGGAGGCAACCAATTGATGTGTTTATTTCACATCTATGTTTCTCTCTGCCTTTCCCCCTCTCTTACACTCCTAAATATCAATGAAAAAATAGCCGTGGGAGAGAATTAACAGCAACAACAAAAAGAATCTTGAACTAGCTCTATATGACTAATTTTTGCCTAAGGTATTTGATTCTTATACATTGATTTATGGCTTTAATCTCCCCAAGACTGGTTGATGTACATGTAATTATCTTCATTTTTACAGATGAATAAACCGAGCCTGATCCTATCTCTCTATATGCAACATGAATTGAACAGCTGTGCCAATTATTTTGATAACTCAAGTCTTAACATCTACTATTTGAAAACAGGAAAAGAGCATTTGGGGGCTTGAATTATACCAATTGATTGTGTACATGAATTTAATCGCCTCTAGATAATCGTTTATTTCTCCACTCTACTTGCCTTGTAGAGGTAGTGTCACTGAACAAAAAGATCTCTTACTCTGCCTCAGTTTATTAATGACTGCAGTTGGCAATAAAAACCAAGGTTCTTGTCTCAGTACTTAAGTAAGTGACATATCTAAAGTGTTTTGAAAACATGAAAAGGTTGAATGCATTTTTAGCATAACCTTTAGTTTGCTTTCATTTTTTATTCTTGACGGTGTTAGTACAGTCCTTGTTAAATAACAACCAGCCTCATCTTTTCCTGGAAACAGCAGTACTATTTCAAGACCAATTTCCCAAAGAAAATACCACAGGTGTAATGCAATAGAAGCTATAAAAGTTCATTGAAAGATTCACAAAATATGGCTTTCTAATATATTGATAATTCTTATCACCCCTGATAATAATCTTTGAAGTTATATTTCTAGAGTTATCTCAGTTCTCTCTCATACTCTGAAAATTTATGTCACCTTTTTAGAGCAGAAATGTAAGGATTTAGCAAAATATTCTGAATGTTCACTTTTTTCCATAATTAAAAACAAAATTCCTCTCTACCCCACCCAATTTAATATATTACAAATGGGGCCAGAATATATATTTAATAATTCTCTGGACACATTTTATTTTTATAACCAATGGGGTTAAAATTATTTTATTCTTATGCAGTGGAGTTATTTTCTCCTGAAATAAAAGAATGTGTGAGATTAAATTAAAAATGTTTTTGCATGTTTTCATGCCAGCAAATTTAATCAAAAAAGGGATATATGATGTTTTTCTTTGATTATTGCAGTTTAGTTTTCCAGCCCTTTCTTCTAAATAACTTTGGATGCAAATGAGCAAGATTAGTATTTTTAAAATGCCACTTTTACTGGAGCATTCCTCTGTTCTAAAACCTCCAATGATTCCCTATTGTCTTCAACAGAATATTCTTATCCATTCATCTGATATTCAGAGCCCCAGTCTGCCTTCCCAACTTGATCACAGTCATTATAATTTTCTTCACTACAGAGCTGCCCTCCTCACTGTTTCCTAAGCACTCTAGTGTACTCAGACCTCCCTACAGTGGGTTAAGCTCAATCTGTGTCCCAGAAACCCTTCTTTCTCATTGCTGGGCCATTATCAACTCTGTTCCTCCTCCAAGTTATAGTTCAGATTTCTAGTCCTTTATGGCATTTCCCTTGAGAATGCTCATATTAAAATTCCATTCTTCAGAATCTCATTAGCATAGAGACTGCAGTCTATAGACTATTACATTTGTCATTTACACATTATCTTCTGTTATTGGCTAACTGCATGTGTGCGTATGCATGGGCAAGCCTGAAGGTCATCTTCATCAATTGCTTTGGAAGTTCATTGAATTCATTGAGAAGGCTTTAACATGCCACAAGCCACCTTCCCTACTATAGTGTATGGTGCATAGAATACCGCCAATAAATATTTCTTCCCATTTGATAGATCAGTGCTCAATTACCTATCAGCTCTATCTGGGATTTCTAAAGACTTTGGACAACATTTAGGATGCAAAATCAGGATGATCTGTATCAGGAAAGATAATATAGATAATTAATATCCTCAGTTATATTTCACTACTCATGTCATATAATATAACCTCCATTTTATTAATTTGGTTCACTTATAATTCAGTTTGTTGTCAAGATACTCTGATTAGACAAAAGAAAATTTACTTTGACCTGTTGAAGTTAGAATAATTCTAAAATGATGTTATTCAAGATAGAACAATAAATAAAAAATAAAAAATTTGAGCAGGAATAATTCCAAAATATGTATATTGTAAAATAACTTCAGTTTTCCCTTTCTGCTAAAATATATGTAAGGGGAAACAATTATATCACTTATTTTATTTGGATATGTTAACTGGTTTGTAGTGATCATTTCACAATGTATATAAAAATCAAAACATCAAGTTGTATACATTTTTATGCATTTTTTATTTGTCAATATGTATAGCATTACATATACAGGTATTTTATATATACACACAGAGACAATAAGAGAATGATAAGTGATAAATGTGGCAAAATTTAAAAACTGGTGAATGTAGGTGAAGGGTATGTGGGATTCTTTGACCACTCTTGCAGATTTTCTATAATTTTTAAATTACATAAGAATAAAATTCATGTTAAAAAGTATTTTTAATGGATGAAGGACATAGAAGGTTTTTATGAAGAAACTAGAGGCCCAGTGCACGAAACTCATGCATTGGGGGGGGGGGGGGGGTGTCCCACAGCCCAACTTGCACCTTCTTTCATCTGGGACCATTCAAGGGATGTCCGACTGCCCATTTAGGCCCGAGTGGGATCGGGCCTAAATGGGCAGTCAGACATCCCTCTCACAATCCAGGACTGCTGGCTCCCAACCACTTGCCTGCCTGCCTGACTGATTGCTCCAACCTCTTCTACCTACCAACCTGATCATCCACTAACCACTCCCCTGCCAAAATGATTGACACCTAACTGCTCCCCTGCCAGCCTGATTGCCCCTGTCCTCTCCTGCTGACATGGTCATCCCCAACTACCGTCCCCTGTAGGTCTGGTCACCCCTAACTGCCCTCCCCTGCTGGCCCAGTAACCCCTAACTACCCCCCTTTGCCAGCCTGGTCACCCCTAACTGCCCTCCTCTGCTAGCCTTGTTCCCCCCCAACTGCCCTCTCTTACAGGCCTTGTCCCTCCCAACTGTCCTCTCCTGCAAGTCTGGTGCCCCCAAATGCCCTCCTCTGCCAGCCCTGTCACCCCTAACTGTCCTCCCCTACAGGCCTGATCACCCCCACCTGCCCTCCCTGCAGGCCTGTTCCCTCCCAACTGCCCTCTACTGCTGGCCTGATCACCCACAACTGCCCTCCCCTGCTGGCCATCTTGTGGAGCCCATCTTATGTCCACCTGGGGGCAGCCATCTTGTGTGTTGGAGTGACAGTCAATTTGCATATTACCCTTTTATTAGACCAGATTATCAACAGAAATGCTGGTAGAACATTCAGAGAAGTAGAAAAATTATGCCAAGCAAGAAATATCCAAGCCAATTTAAAATGTAAATGAAAATGAGGAAGTAGAGACCATAAAGATAACTTTGGATTTGACCAATCTAAGAGAAGCAGCTAAATGCAAGAATAGAAGCCAGAATTAAGGTGCTCAGTGAGGCAGTTAAAAGCTAGACAGATTATTAGCATCCTCATAGGTAAAACTCTTTCAGTTACTAGAAAGGCTACAATATAAGACCTTCCTAACTTAAGTGCTCATTTTCTTTCTTATATATATAAAGTGGCTCTATCAACTATTTCACCTTGTCAGTCTTCCATGTTGTTAAAGTTGTAAATAAAAGAGTAATAAGGTCTACATTTTTACATTACATGTTTGTTTATGCAATGTTAATTCATGTTTATTTCCTGATAATGGCAACAACTGAAATTCAATATAGGCTTTTGTTGCATGTGTAACTATGTAAAGATAGTTGATTTTTATGGAAACATATTAAAACTACAAGGAGTTAGTTGTTAAGGTTTTTTCTTAAGCATCTAAATATTTAATATTCAACTAAACATCCAGAGTTTTCTATTTGACTATTTAGTTAAAATTCTATTTTAACAAATACAATAATAAAGTTTAATTCTTTCTAGGAACCTAAAATGACCTACTTATAGTATGTATGGCTTCATTGTTTAACTCTCTTTTTCATAGGATTGCTATTTATAACCACTTCCCTCAACCCTGGGGGGACTAAGTAGGATTAATGACTTCAGATTCATTTTGTTTTTTAAGTTGTTTTTTTTTTCCCCTTCCATCTTTGCTCAGTTAGTGGAATCCATGATGAATTCTCATCTCCAAGGGGTAAGCTGTCTTTAGTAAAGTCCAGTAGCTGGCTTATGATTCCTTAGATTGATTCCTTTCTTCTCTTGTGTTTGCTTCTTCCAGAATGATAGAATCCATTTAGACATGCTCAATTTTCATGCTTAGATGCAGTTAAGCATGTGATGCTTTTAGTTTTTGTTCACTTAAATTATATATTTAATGAATATCTGGGCTCATATCATAAAAATAAATCAGTATGATTAGCATTCTACTTGTTTAGCATGATAAATAGAGGTAACTAAAGCTAAAAAAATAGAAGAGCACTAGAGGTCATATGATGATGAAGATGGGAGATGAAACATTGGTTTTGAGACAATAACCTCTGGATTGGAGACAGAGAACAGAATTTCATAGATGGATATTTGGGAGGTAGGTAGTTTGAATAATCTTTATATCTAAAGTACTCCATCTGTGGGTGGCTCAATGAAGAGAGATGAAAGTCACTGTATTTGATAAATTATGGGATTATACAACTGTCAAGTAAAAAAAATGTAATAGCAAATAAATAGAATGCACTAAAAAAGAAAACTGAATAAAAAGAAAATGTTTCCTCTCAATGAATGGATCTGTTCTGTTCATTAGCATGAAGGTCTTTCAGGCATTTTTTAAATAATACCTTAATGAAAACAATACTTGAATGTATGCCATATTAAAATCCTTCCCTTTGTTTCTGGGTGGGAAAATCAGAGGAGAAAATTCCCATTCTGCTCTGCTGAGAAACAACTGTTTAATGAGTGTATGTTAATGTGTTATAAATTCTATAGCAATATACAGTGTTTATTATTGTACCACTTCCTTTTTGAAATGGATGTTTGTATGTGTTGACCAAAGAGCAGTATAAAGAGTTATGATTTCATTTTTAAATACTTTAGAAAAGCATAGGTTTATTGCAGTTGTGATTCTCAAATTTTTAAGGAGGCTGCTTCAAAGGATGTCATTAATAATCTTCTCAGGTGCTAACAATGCATGTGTCTGTCAGCAGAATTAGAGAATCACCTAGAGAACAGGTTTCACAATACTTTGAAACCTACTTTGTTCATTAGAGAGGAAAATGACTTGTTTTAAGACTAAATTGACATGCTTGCTAATTCAGCAGTAAAAGCTATTCACTGTGGTCAGGTTTAATATTTAGAGCCTGGTAAGGTTAAGATTAAAGTTGATAAGTTACTTCTACAACATACTTCTTAAACAAACTCAGTCACCTAAAAGAAGAAACAAGTATATAGCCCACATGTATCCAGAAGTGAGAAGCAAAGAATAGCCTGATTGTCTCAGAGTGAATTAATATTAAATAAAAAATAACAAAGATAATCTTTATCATACAAAAATTTCCAGGTATCAAAAACATAAATTTTCATTTAAATTACACAAAGTGTACATAAGAATTTTGGTCATTACTATGCCCGTAACACCTAGAAGAGTGCCTAGCACTTGACATTTATAAAATGAAAGAGTGAGTTAATAAATGAATGAATTTATATTTTTTGTTAGCTATGGGTATTTAGAGTTCTTTGTTAAATTTGAAGGGAAGATTTGACTTTATATGAGGTTTCTACATACATCTTTTTTTAAAATCTATCTAATGTATTAAACATTTAAGAGTTGGAAATTCCAAAGTACCTTTGCAGCTTGCTGTCACAGATGACCAGAGTTTAATATTTTAACCCTGGAAAACATCTTATTTCATAAAATCTATCTACTACTCTATGGATCCTACTTTTAAAATCGTTCAGTACACTCCAACTGACTTATGCCACTTACTTCAATAGCTATATTTGGCAATTTGTTCCATAATTCAAACACCCTTTTGTGTAAAGAAAACATAAAAGTTAGAAACCTGAAAATTGGATTTTTCTTCCGAGCAATCACAGCTTACTAATGTGGAAAATTTGTTAAAAGTTAGCCCCCTCCAATTTTTCAATACAGAGAGGGGGAAATTCTCAAAATAGATGTGTGATGTTTTGATAAGTTCTTCCCATTGATTTTAATACTCCTAAAAGCAATCGAGCTTAAATCATAAGACCCATCTTTCTATCTCTTCATCAAAGAAATACTACAGAACGATCAATAGTTGGCCTTTCTGAAAACTATTAATAAAATCCTTAGACAATCAGCAGCAGTCAAAGAATATAGTAGATAATTTAGTTCACAAACATTACTATGCATCACATTTTATCTTTTCACTTTCATCAACCTCACATGGTGATAGGAAGAGTATTGAGTTTAAAACCATAAAGAATTCTGGCTTGGTTATTAAT
Organism: Pipistrellus hanaki; assembly: GCF_964339955.1. Classification (NCBI taxonomy): domain Eukaryota; kingdom Metazoa; phylum Chordata; class Mammalia; order Chiroptera; family Vespertilionidae; genus Pipistrellus; species Pipistrellus hanaki. Next base: position 85,283,603 of record NC_140524.1, read on the forward strand.
GTAATTATTAGGAAAATAAAAGTGAGAAAATGTGTGCAAAACATCTGTCACATAGTGGTTACAAGCTAACAGCAAATATTCATTATACTTCCAAAATAACATATATGAAGTTTTAGAACAAGGGCTATATCTTTTGTCCCCAAACTTCTTTGCAAATATCATTGGGTTTTTGGTCCTTTATGTAAAGAGAGTAAGATAACAGAGGTAATAGATAGAAACTTTGAGAAAGATATAGCTCACTTATATCATGTCATTTTGTAGGTGAATAAACTCAGGTAAAAAGATATTAAATAAGTTATATCTTTTAAATCACTTCTGTGCTTTGTTCTGTTTCTCACATATACACCTTAATTTTTACACTGTGCAGAATTAAACTGCAAGTATAAATAACTATCTCTCTCTTAAATACATTGTCATAATTCAAAATTACATTTTTACTCATGGCACTCATATAATGGATTGAGTAAAACTAGGTACTCTGGATGACTGTCTAAGCTCTTAAGGAGTGAACTAAATCTATAATCAAGATTTCATTTGAAATATTTTTTAGTATATAAGAATGTAATACATTTCTTGCTAAATTTTTCTCTATAAAGCTTTACATGTTAGGGATTTATATCTAGTAACATCTTTTTTATTTCTAAAAAGTGCTTTGGTTGGTTTGAAAATCACACTTTACTTTATATCACATCAAAGGAATGTACAAGGCTGTAGAACCTCAATATTAAGGTCTATTTGTTCCTTTAGGCCACGCTGCAGGATTTGGAACAGAGGCGCCCCCAGTTGGAAGAACTTATTACTGCTGCCCAGAATTTGAAAAACAAGACCAGCAATCAAGAGGCTAGAACAATCATTACTGATCGAAGTAAGTCTTTTAACAGGCAGTGAAACTTAAGGAAAGATAATGTAAAAAGTTTCAATAATGATTTAATTTCATGTGCCTTCATCACATTTATAAAAAGAGTGCCAAAAGTTGTAAATTATAACTAGTATACTAAGATTTTCAGTCTATAGTGTTATCTTTCAGTAACAATATAATTTCATGGAATAGAGGACATATAAGCTTGGTCAATGCAGACTTACACAGTTGCAAAGTGTGGAGTGGTGGGAAAGCTGGTGTGACAGAACATTTGCTGCTCAGCCATCATCATAGATGTATCAGGGGTGGTGCCCATGGAGATGCCAATCTCTCCCTCGCAGTATTGGTTGTTGGTCCAAGTAGGCAGTTGCTTCCTGGACCATATTTTTTTTCCCATCTGCTGTGGCCCTTTCAGATATGTAGGGCTCTTTGTGACTTTGATATACTCATTGTGCAATATAAGAAATCGCTGTGCTTCTCCTTATGGGGTGGGTGGCAACTTTGGGAAGCTGTTTAAGGCCCAAAACGACTCTGCATGGGATCAGGAAGAGGGTTTGAAAGAATAGTAGGGGTCTTAGAACAGGCCTAGGCTTTTGAAACTCAAAAACCAAGAATTTGCTGCTCTGTAGTTTTATCATCTACATTCTGTTTTGTCAACATTTCCCTCAGGAAGTGGAAGCCAATGCCTAGCTACCTTCTAAGTAGCAGTCTGTATGTGGTGTGTGTGTGTGTGTGTGTGTGTGTGTGTGTGTGTGAGAGAGAGAGAGAGAGAGAGAGAGAGAGAGAGAGAGAGAGAGAGAGAGAGAGAGAGATATCCTTGCAAAATCCTGTGAGCTAAATTTCATAATCCCCATTTTAGAGGTAGGAAAAAGTTTCTGAGAAAAGTTAATCAAATTGCTCAAGCTTACAAAATAAGCAAATAATAGAGCTTAGAATTTGCAAATATCTCTTTGTGACTTGTAAATCTATGTTCCTCCTTGCCTACCACTTCCCATCTTGTTTTGTTGTTTTTCTCAATGACCTCAATCACTAGTACTAGGATTAAATACTCTTTCGATCTGCAATTATGTATGTTTTTATTCATTTCCTAAAGATATTTCCTCTTTCAGTGGCAGTGATTGTTAATTAAAATAGACATTTCTTGATTTTGACATTTTAACTCTATAGTTGCTTAAACAGTGGATTTGGATATATGCTAATGTATTAGTTTGGTAGTGCTAGCAACTGTAGCAGGTAAGCTCCTGTATCAGTCCAAAGTAAGCAGCTTTCTATGCAGTCTTTCAAGGACCCATGTTCCCTCCAGCTTTTGCATCCAAAACATCAGAGTCCTATGCATTTAATGGGCAGAGGAGGAATGGGTATTACAGTAATTTATTATAATTCAGGCTTGGAAGTACACAATAATTCTATTCATAGTGTATTCGCTGAACCTTGTTAAATAGCCACATCAAGAGAAGCAAGAAAAATTGTCCAATGTCAAACCCAAGAAGAAGAACAACTAGTTTGGTAAGGAACTAGTCAGTCTCTTCCACAGCTAATTTGAACAGGAAGAATGCACTTAAGTTCTATAGTTCCATGTAAGTTACAGGGTAGAATTTCTATAACCAGCAAGATAAGAGAAAAATTACCTTTTTATGACCAACATAGATAGCTGTTCAATTGATGGAGAAGAGTGTTCCTCCTTCAAACTAGAATCATGAAGCTTATCCACCAGCTTGCAACACACTGGTCCCAAAAAAGTATATCTTACTATGAGTCTGAATTCCTATTACAGTTACACAGTTAAGCAATCTGTTTCTTACCTGAGAAATATGTCCGTATTTGACAAAGATGTCTACAAATTGAATCATCTATATCCATGGCAGGCAAACTGCAGCTTTCGAGCCACATGTGGCTATTTGGCCTCTAGAGTGTGGCTCTTCCACAAAATACCATGGCCTGGGCGAATCTATTTTGAATAAGTGGAGTTAGAAGAAGTTTAAGTTAAAAAAATTTGGCTCTCAAAAGAAATTTCAATTGCTGTACTATTGATATTTGGCTCTGTTGACTAATGAGTTCGCCAACCACTGATCTATTTGTATAAAACCCTAATTTGCAAATAGACTGAACAGCAGAACAGCCAAACAATGGCACCACTAAACAACTGTTTGCTATGATGTGTGCTGACCACCAGGGGGCATGCACAGAACATGGCAGGTGTTGGCAGCAGGCAGCAGAGCATGGAATATGGCAGGTGTCGGCCATGGTGGGATGGTGGAGCAGGTGAGCAGGAGCGCCAGACTAATGCAAGGTGCAGGTCACTGTCATTGGGGCAAGCCTCTGGTGGTTACTAAAAATTATTTGCTCCTGCACACCGCAGTCCCACCTGGCACTCACACCTGCTGCCAGCGTCAGCCTAACTTGCACTCACTGCTGGCACCAGAGCCGCCACTTGCACCCACTACAGGTGCCCAGAACTGGCCCTGATCTCTTGGTGCCATAAATGGGTGTAAGCAGTGGCTGCTGGCCCAATCACCCCTCAGGGCTTCTCTACCTGCTCCTGCTCCTAAGGGACAATCAGGTAGCAGCTGCGGCTCACACTGCTGCTGGCACCAGCCCCAATCGTTCTATGCCCTCAGTGCGTTGGGGTGGCGGCAGGAGCAGGGCTGCCAGCAGACAGGGAACTAAGGGCTGCAGTAGGAGGGGCCGGGCGGGGGCAGAGATGGTGGGCCAAGACCTGCCCCTGTGCCCACCACAGCCTCGTGGCCCACAGTTTCTTTCAAGGTGCATGAATTTGTGCACTGGGCCCCTAATATAAGTGTATAGAAAGCCATTTGTTATTTTACCAATGAAAAACAACCACTTTTTCCCTAAGAAGAAAGTAACACTAATTTATTTTGCAGTATCCATTCAACATTGTGTAAACATTTTTTATTTTCTTTGCAATCTTTTTTTGATATTGTATTTAATTCTTTATGATGTGAATTAGAATTGAGTGACTATAGCATAGGTTTGTATCTTTCTGCTAATATCTAGTGATATGAATAGTTCTGCTTTTCTGAGCTTTTTGTCTTTTAGGAATAAATATCTTTATAAATATTTGCAGCACAGAGGGAAGATTCCAATACAAATGGTCCTAAGTGCATTTTTTAAAAAGCAGTGTTTGCTGAGACATGTCATGTTGCTTATTAAGAGCCTAAGACAGAATCTTAATTCAAGATATGCCTGGAGCCTCTAGTGCTGGTACCAGGATAATTCTGACAAGATATGCTTATCTAAACAATGGCATTTGCAGCCCTGCTATGCTTTGGTTTATCTCTCCATTTGAAATCTATGAAATAAGATAGAAATTCAATACTCATAGAGTTTAAATCATGTTCAAAATATAATTTTAAATATAGATTTAGGTTTTGGGGAATGAGCAGAAATAAAATACTTGCTCATAAAATTGTATTTTCTTATTTGAAGATGTCAGTACTCCTTTTTTACTGCCCTGAAACTTTTAGAATACTTAAAAAGGAATCAGCTAAATAAAGAAAAGTATTCAATAAGTGTATAATATTATATTGCAACATTTTCCCCTCCTCGGTAAATTCCAGTTCATAACTTTGAACAGTTGGAAAAATCTATACATGGTTATTACATTCTGTCAAGATAAAAGTCTAGCAAAAAGTAATTCCTCTATACTAGTAATAGCTATGCTACTATCTCAAGTAATGGGTCTATGAAATGGCAACACATTTCACTGTACAAACTATTTCCATGGTATCTGTTGTTTTTAGGTGATTATGTTGATGGAAATAATGTAATAATCTCGATGAGAAAGTAAGATTCATTTTAAATGCATTCAAATGAGAAGTTCTCCATGTTGTTTCTGATGTTCAGACAGCTCATTTTCCTTCAATTCTTTGCTTGCTTAAATGTGTCAACCATTCCTGGTTTTGGTTCCCCTATTAGAGAGTTGCTTATTTTAGAATAAATGGAGTCAACCACTTATAAATTTCCTTTTTTTGACATCTAGTACTTACTGTCAACCTGTTATAAATATAAGCAGCTCTCAAAATTTGCATCTACCAGAATGCAGATGGCAACCAAAGAATTCAGTTCAGTAAACAGTTTAATGTTTACTCTGTGCTAGTTAATATCAGAGGTGATGGAGGAAATATCAGGAAGAATAAGATTCAGTTTTTGCCATAAAACACAAAATAAAATGTTTTTCACAAGTATATTCGAGCAAAGTAGTCTAGGATAGGTACTTCAGTAGATCAGTATAACAAAAAGTTGAGAGCAAGAGGAGGGGGAGATTGACTCTGAAAGAGGGGGTCCTAGAATGCTTTCAGGAGTTGTTTAAATTTAATATGGTCATAAATAAGGTTTTAAAAAGCAGAAAGAGGCTGGATAAGGAAGGATATTTCAGAAAAGGATGGCAGGAAGATACATAATTAGATTTAGGTTAGTATTCGTATGATGGATATATTTGTAGGAGAGGGAGGGAGGGAGGGAGGGAGGGAGGGAGGGAGACAGAGAGAGAGAGAGAGAGAGAGAGAGAGAGAGAGAGAGAGAGAGAGAGAGAGAGAATTTTGGTTTTGGGGGACATGGAATAAATGGAGTCAGTGAGACCATTTAGGAGGCAAGAAAGCTAAGCTAGAACGATAGCAGTGGAGAGAAAAGAAAGAACTAAATTAAGTATGTGTTGGAGTTAGCATTAACATGATTTGGACATTGACTGGAAGTATGGAATTGAAGATCAAAGAGAGAGCTTACCTCTGAAGATTTTGACATTCAGTGATTTTGGAGATAGTGATATAACCAGAGACAAATTCAGTACAAGGAGTTGATTATGCATGATTAAATGTGCTTAAGGTACAGCCAGTGACCATAATGAGAATTGGTTGAAAACACAAGTAAAATTTCTGGAGTAAAGTTACCTCCACACAAATTGGGAAGCTACCTAGAGTAGATGACTTTGCACAGACAGGGTGCCAATTGAAAAGAAAAATAAACATGAGGAAGCGACTGGAATGTGGCTTACATTTAAGAAACATAAGAAAAATTAGCACTACTCTTCCCAGTGGCAACTTACAATATAGATACATTTATTTTTTTTAATTTTTTTTAGTATATTATATTTATTTTCCACAGAGAGGAAGGGAGAGAGATAGAGAGCTAGAAACGTCGATGAGAGAGAAACATCGACCAGCTGCCTCCTGCATACCCCCTATGGGGATGTGCCCGCAACCAATGTACATGCCCTTGACCGGAATCGAACCTGGGACCTTTCAGTCCGCAGACCAACGCTCTATCCACTGAGCCAAACCGGTTTCGGTATAGATACATTTAGACAGACACACAATGAACAATGAGTGTATAGCAGTGGTTCTCAACCTTTCTCATGCTGTGACCCTTTAATACAGTTCCTCATGTTGTAGTGACCCCCAACCATAACATTATTTTTGTTGCTACTTCACAACTGTAACTTTGTTACTGTTATGAATCATAATGTAAATATCTGTGTTTTCCAATGGTCTTAAGCTCTACAGCAGCGGTTCTCAACCTGTGGGTTGTGAAAACACAGATATTTACATTATGATTCATAACAGTAGCAAAATTACAGTTATGAAGTAGCAACAAAAATAATGTTATGGTTGGGGGTCACCACAACATGAAAAACTGTATTAAAGTGTCACGGCATTAGAAAGGTTGAGAATCACTGGTGCATAGGATTGTACTATATTTTTCCTGTATCTTCTGTGCAACCAGTCTAGTAAGTTTCTTCCTCATTCATAGTGATACTTGAATATAATAAGGAGGTGCAGAAACCCTTTAGCTGAGAGTTAAAAGACTGCTGTACTTATATATATCAGATTTCTGACTCAACCCTCATTATTCTAGGACAAATAGTCATTGCCATTTGCCATGTAGGTTTAATGAACCCATTTGCTGTTTATTTTTATATGTTTAAGTTATTTTTCAACTACTTCGCAGAGTAAGAATAAAGAGATAGGAAAAAACAACTTTATTAGAAATTTTAGTAAGAATTAAATACAATGAACTTCTATGTATCAAATCAAGTTTGGTGCACAAACATCATAAATGCTTAGTGTTCCACATCATTTTAGCAAAAACATGTGGTTTAAGTTCTTCAAGGAAAATATTAAGTGATGAAGTACTTCCTGTTAAATAACTGACTAGATTAAAATACCATATTTTCTCTATCCTTAGAAATATATTGTTAGCACATCAACCCTTATGTTTGGGGAAAATTCATCTAGGTTATTATCATTTGAAGACTCACAGTCTAAGATTTCACCCATATGATCAATTCACCATCATCATTAGAGTTCAAAATACTGGTTTCTGTCTCTTTGCATTTATCTTCCATTATGTCTAATAATTGTGAATTGTCTTCCTCTAGCAATTTTCTTATACTTGACATTATGAGAATAAAATGGAAAGAATATTCAACTGTGTTCAATGAAAACTAAAAGCAGACTCCAAAAATGGTGTTTCCAGTATTATTTTATATCTTTAAATATGATGCAATGTTTTGGGCAATGTAATGATAAAACTAAAGGATGAAGATATTTTTCCATTATTGTATCATCCTTCTAAACAATTCCATTACTTTTTCATTTAGTAATAATTGTTGCATACTTAAGATAATTTGAGTAATGATGAAATAGCAAAATATTTCCAAATATAGATACAGATATCATCAAGACAACACAGTGTACCTTAGAGTTATAAAAGTGTTCAGCAGACCCACATTTAATAATTGAAAAATAAAATGAATTGTATTTTATTAAAAGAATAAGTAAATATCCTTTATCTTTGATAGACAATGAGGAAAAATAAAAGTCACAAAATACATTTTTCTTTCAAAAAAGAAACTAAAAAATTAAATTTTGGTGCAGTGGACCTTGATAGTAGGTCAAAGATTAAACAAAATATCACTTATCTGATCCTACTACAAAATTAAAAAATTTATTACTCAGTATTTTCCACTTACATTTATAGTCATATTAGTGGCCTGTTGTAGGAAGATTCCGGCAATAGGGCTTTCTGCTATGGTTGCTGCCCTGCCTGCTTCCCTCCCTTTTCCCCGCCCCTCTTTCTTTCTTCCCTTCTCCACAGCCCTGCTTGCTTGCTTGGCTCCCTTCTGCAGCTCTTGGCTTCTTTCTATGCTGTCTTCCATCTTTGCTCTGTCCTGGATATGCAAATTAACTGCCATCTTGGTTGGGTTAATTTGCATACTCACCCTGATTGGCTGGTGGGTGTGGCTTGTGGGCTTAGCAAAGGTATGGTCAATTTGCATGTTTCTCTTTTATTAGGTAGGATGCTGCATAAACACGTTTTGGTCAACAATGGACTGCATATACAACTGTGATCCTGTACAATTACAATGGGCTGAAAACTGCCTATTGTCTAATGACATCATAATCATTGTAATTTGTAGAATAACACACTAGTCACATGTTTGTGGTGATGCTGACCATTTAGCTGACCATTATATAAAAGTATAGTGCATGCAACTAACTACAGTATATAATACTTGATAATGGTGATAAACTATGTAATAGTTTATATATTTACAATATTATACTTTTTATTGTTACTCTAGAGTATACTCTTTCTATTTATAAAGAAGTTTACTATAAAATGGTATGTCATGTTATGCTAGCAGCAATGTCATATATTATGTGTTCACCAAATCTCTATACCATCTACATTTGTGTAAGTACCCTCTATGATGTCTGTACAATGACAAAGTCACATAATAGTGCATTTCTCATAGCATATCCCCATTGTTAAGTGGTATATGACTGTCTATATTAGATATAAACATATAGATATATAGATATATGAGAGAGAGAGAGAGAGAGACAGAGAGAGAGAGAGAGAGAGAGAGAGAGAGAGAGAGAGAGAGAGAAGATTTTTAAGAAATTGGCTCATGTAGTTGTAAGGGACTTGCAATTCTGAAATCTTCAGGGCAGGCTAGAATTATAATCAGGGAACAATTGATGCTGCAGTCTTGAGTCCAAAGGTAGTCTGAAGGCAGAATTCTTTCCTCTTTTGGGGACCTTATTATTTTATTGTTGTTTTTTTCCTTTTTATTGAATTTATAAGGGTGACAGTAGGTAACAAAATTATCAGGTGCACAATTCCATAACACATTATCTGTGTACTGTATTGTGTGTTCACCACTCCAAGTCAAGTCTACTTCCATCACCATTTACTCCCCCTATACCCTCTTTTACATCCTCCCAGCAATCACCACACTGTTGTCCCTGTTCATGAGGTTTTTTTTTCTTTTTTTCCTTTTTGTTCAATCCCTCTATCCCCCACCCAGCCCCATAACCCCAGACCTGACAACTGTCAGCCTGTTCTCTATCTATGAGTCTCTATTTTGCTTCTTAGTATATTTTGTTCATTAGAGTCCACATATGAGTGAAATCATATGGCACTTGTCTTTCTCTAACTGGCTTATTTCACTGAGCATAATGTTCTCCAGGTCCATCCTTGCCTTTGCAAAAGATAAGATTTCCTTCTTTTTTATTGCCAAGTAGTATTCCATTGTGTAAATGTACCCAGCTTTTTTATCCACTCATCTACTGATGAACACTTGGGCTGCTTTCATATCTTGGCTAATGTAAATATGCTGCAGTGAGCATAGGTGTACATAATTCTTTTGAATCAGTGGTTTCGGTTTCTTTGGATAAATTCCAGAAATGGAATTGCTGGGTCATAAAGCAATTCTATTTTTTTTTTTGATGTAACTGCATACTATTTTCCATGGGGTCTCAGTTTTCCATCTTGAGATGTTCAACTGATTATATGAGGTACACTCACATTATGGAGGCTAATCTGCTTTACTCAAAGTCTACCATCTTAAATGTTAATCACATCTTAGACATACCTTTACAACATCTACAGCAGTACTAAACAACATAGCCTCATTTTCTAGCCAAGTTGACACATAAAAGTAGCCATCACAGTGAGGTTCATAGTGTGTTTCTTCAGATATAAATTTCACACTTTTTTATATTTTAATAGCATCCAGTTAATATAGTACCTGGAAATATACATGAAATAATATAAATGATCTTTAAAATCATAATGAATTTCAGAGCTCCATCAGAGTAATTATAACTTGTACATTTAAAAATTACCTACAAAAATAAATTTAGATTTTTTTCTTTATAGAATTTTACTTATGTTTTGTTAAATTAGCACTAAATATATATCATGAAATAATTCTGATATAATGTATATCACTCTTTAATTATATAAGAAGATTAAGTCAAGTCATATTTGAATGAGATTTAACATCTAAATTAGCTGTCATGATTATATTCAAGTGTTAATTTTTCATGTGAGTGTGTAATAAGAAAAATTTACTTTATTCAAAGTGACATAGCTACAATTATCAACATAAATAGTCCTTACTACAAATCTCTTATGTTTTCATTTTGTTTCTTTTAAGGGAAAGATGTGGATTAGCAAATGTTCTACTCATCTACTTTAAAACCAAAATAATGGATATAACTATTAAATAAACCAATTAATGAAAATGATTGTTTTGTTATGATAGAATAAAGATAGTAATTAAGAAATATAATGAATATCGCGTTCTAACAAAATAAGCTGATAAGACACATACAAAAGACACAGGGGAAATTCCAGTTTTTCATAGGCTAGCATTTACTTTATCCTCATTCAAGGATATGTTTTTATTGATTTTAAAGTGAGAGAGAAACATTAATGTGAGAAACATCAATCAGTTGCCTCCCATTCACACCTGCCACCTAGGTATGTGCCTTGATCAGAAATTGAGCCCAAAACCTTTTTCGTGTATGGGATAATGCTCCAACCAACTGAGAAACAACCAACTGAGCTAGGCTAGCATGTTTATCTTATGACCTAATGGGGCAATGCAAGTAGAGCTGAATAACTGTTATATTTTGATTCTGAGCATAAAGAAGATTAGGACTCCCTCCTGGTGATACCATGCAGTTTAGATGAAGCTAAGCCAAGGGTTAGATATGTGTCATGGCCTTCTAAAATATTCTCTAAGCTCTCCTCAGATATTGGAAGTGTTGGGATTATTTTGGAGCTGCCATTCTTTCTTTACCAAAAGTTCTTCATTAATAATTTGAAACAACATAACGAATTGCTTGCCACCAGTCTTTATCCTGTTGTACCTGCCTTTAGGGAAGTGTTTATGAAGTAAGCAGGAAAGATGAATAAATTGTGACCTTTCTACATGCAAAGGAGAAAACTGGGCTCATTTTACTTTAGTCGGGAAGAGAAATTTGCAGTTACCTTTTCCTGCCCAAAAAAACCACCCCAAAACTTAAAACAACAATAATAATATATCATTTCTCACAGGTTTTGTAGGTCATGAAACCATGAGTGACTTGATTGAGTGTTACAGGCTTGGGATTTTTTTTGAGGTTGCAGTCGGTAAACTGCAGCTTCAGTCATATGAAAGCTTGCCTGGGGCTGGAGGGTCCACTACCAAAGTGGCTCACTCATATGTTTTATGAGGTAGTGCTGTCTAGTTGGTTCCTCTCTACATGAGCTTCTCCATGTGAATGTCCCCATGACTGTGGCTGGCTTTCCTAAGAAACATGAGTACAAGGCAGGAGCTCTATGCCTTTTTTAACCTAGATTTAACATTCATACTATCACCTCTTCAGGGACTTACTTATCACACAGATCAGCCCTGATACAGTGAGGTGGGGGAAGGAAAGGTGCCAAAAGGGCATGGACAGCAGGAGGTGAGGATCATTGGTGACCATTTTGGAGTTGACTGGCACAGAATTTATCAAGCCTCTATGCCAAAGTTTTCTGAAACATGACTCCCATGTTGCTTTATTCCATTGAGACACTGCAGCAAACGACAAGGTTGTTCTTCCCTTGAAAATGGCAGATGACTGGTGTGTGCTGCCCTTATTCTTGGATGTGCATATCGAAAGGAACAACGTCCACTAAGACCTTTTCCATACCTTCTGGACATGTTTAGTTATCTCAGGCCTGTTCAGCCTGGCTCCACATGGAGCAGTATAGGTTTTGGGAAGACTTTTTGAGTTTTGTAAGCCTAACAGAAAGATCCAGGTAGAAAATAATTGGTTATAGGATGATGATAACAATGATGATTATTTCTTTTATGTTAGTGAGACAAACACATAAGAGTGTCTTTTTTAATTGTCATTCTAACAGTAATGTAGTACTAAAAGCAATGAACCTAAAATGAGAAAGACGTGGTTTAAGTCTTGGTTCTGCCCTTTAGTGACAGTGGAACCCTTAGTAAATAATTTAATCTCTCTGACCCTTTGTCTTTTTATCTGTAAAACTGGGCTCCTGATGCCTCCCATACCAGACTGCTGTTAGGACTAAACAGAATGACATATGATAAAGCCCCATTCAAATGGCAAATCACTACACAAATACCAGTGTCTTAGTCAACTTGGGCTGCTCTAACAAAGTACCATAGACTAGGTAGCTTAAACAATAGGCATTTATTTCTCTTAGTTCTGGAGGTTGGCAAGTTCAATATCAAGGTGCCAAAAGATTTTGTTTCTTGGGAATGCCCCCTTCCTGGCTTGCAGAGTGTCACCTCACTGTGTCCTTACATGGTACATAGAGAGAAATCTCTGTTCTCTTCATCTTTTTCTTTAAAAGGACACCAATTCCATCATGTTATTCCCATCTGAAAACACCATGCAAACTTAATTACTTTCCAAAGACCCAATCTCCAAATATCATCCATTGAGGCTTAGGGTCTCAATATGAGAATGGGGTGGAGCACACAAACATTCAGTCCATAACAACCAGCTATCCTCATTATTGAGGTCTTCTAGTGTCAACAGTGATAGAGTCCTGATGTAAGGTAAGTGTTTTTCACATCTAGAATATGGGCACATGAAGGTTGGGAATTTTTATTACTTGCTCAAGAAATTTGTCTTCACTGAGAGTGTTGATTCTCTTTAATTCTAGTCTAGGGCCTTGGGAGGAAAATAGGTTTTCTATCCAGATTTTCTGAATGAATGAATAAAATGCTATAAGATATTTATTTAAAATTAAGATAAAGAAAATATTTATATAGAATATTCTATTTTTAAGGTTTCCAGCTACTGCAGAGCCTTATTTTATTTTTAGCTTGTAAGTCTAACTTTGGGTCACAGGAGTGAAGCCATTGAGAGTTCCACATAAAGTCTGTAGGGCGATGATAAAAACCGTAAACCCGACCATTGGATTCATACTTTTCTTTCATTCAGGAGCCATAGACCTGCTGCCTTGGACCACAGATGGGTTTCAGAATTGGTGGAGGGGAGGAAAAATACAGTCATATACAAGCCTGAGTCACATGTTATCACAAAATGTGTAGTAAACAACAGAATGTTTGAAAAGATAAAATTAAGTCCCAAATTTACAGAATAAGAATGAGAGGAAAACACCTCTTTCCATAATTAAACAGAAAATGGTGCTGTGACTTGATAAAATGCAATCAACCTGAAAATGTGAACATCAAGTGTAATTGTGCAGAAAGATAAGGTAATATGAACAACATAAGCACTCGTTGGCATGTTGAAGGAATAGCACTTTACCTGCTCCTCATTAAGGATTTGGTTTAGTCTTATCTGTTCTAGAACTAATAAAAGGGGAAGGTATAATTCTTTTGGAATATAAAAAGGGGGACTTCTCTTATTTATTAGTAGGATTTATGAATTACTCAGATTTTTAGAACATCAAGTTATGTGTCTCTCAATGTTAGGTACCTTGCGAAACATTGCAGGTGTGCCCATAAGGGGCATATTGTAGTATCATAGGGAGCACATAGCAGTATATGGGATGGGATTAATTTTTTTCTTAGCATCTGGAATGGTACATAAAGTACCCACATTTTGCCGAAATCGGTTTGGCTCAGTGGATAGAGCGTCGGCCTGCAGACTGAAGGGTCCCAGGTTCGATTCTGGTCAAGGGCATGTACCTTGGTTGCGGACACATCCCCAGTAGGGGGTATGTGGGAGGCAGCTGATCGATGATTCTCTCTCATCAATGTTTCTAACTCTCTATCCCTCTCTCTTCCTCTCTGTTAAAAAATCAATAAAATATATATTTTTAAAAATACCCACATTTCATTCTCAGTAGCGAGGTGGTTCAGTGACTGAAAACATGCCCTAGAGAACTCCAGGATATATGAAACATTTCAGATAGTATGGGGGTGTTAAATGTTTTACTTATTCATTTTACAAAATCAAATATTACTCAGATTCTAAAATATCTCATTTTATACATAATAATACTTGAGATGTGTTATGTTTTATATGAATGAGACCAAGAATCCTAATACATATATGAGTAAATTTCCCAATATCACCTAAAGTAGAAAGTGTCCTGATTAAATAAATGAATGAACCAAGGATCATAGTTATTAATACAATGGCACAAAATAGCACAGATAGAAATGTTACAGCCAAGATTTAAATCAAGTGTTTCAAATCTAAATAAATGTTAGATAGGTGTTCTTTTCCAAACACCATGCTGAAAGGAGACAACATTTGAGCATCAGTTACTGAAAGTTTGCATATATATATATATATATATATATATATATATATATGCTTATTTATACTTTTATACTCATGACTATATTTATATGTAAATATTATGTACACTACTGACATTTATATAAATTATTTACTAACTTGTGACTGTTTATTTGAAATAAATTAAAATATATTGAGTGTTCATTGAATCATGGGACTCAAAGATCCTCAGAGAGACTCATTCTGGTACATTAAGAAAAGTCACATTTAAATCATCTTAGGAAGATAAAAAATATGTTTAAAAATTTAAAGAACATCTTTGTAGTAGGAGACTCTGTTACCTCATTCCACTGGTAGTGCAGAGAAATATGTGGGGGAGGACGGAACAGGTGTCTTTCTTATGTTTCCACAGTTTTAAGTTCTAAATGCCAGAAGTTACGAATTCCAATTATTATGTCTCTCTGACACACACCCCCTCCTCTCTCTATCTCGTATGTCGTTTATCTCCCTGACTGAACTAGAAGCTTCAAATTGTTACTCCATATTTGAATTCCTATAATTCTAACATTTTATACTGAAAATAGCAGGCATGCCATAAATACTGATTGAATGAAGTGTCTCACAGAGCAGCTAGAAAATAGTGCAAGGCTACAAGCTGACATCATCAACTCCATGAGCATGACTCACCCTTAGAAATAATTAGCCTAAAGAGATTAATAAAACACCATGCTTAAAAAGCAAACAATCATAGCAAACACACCTAGACTTTGGAATGGTGAGTGTGTTTTTAATTTCAAGAGATTCATAATATTTTAATACAATATCTTATTAACAGAATAGATTTAAAAAGAATCTTGGTCTGATTTCAGTTCACATACCTCATTTTTGCAGAAAACGTACTTACTAAGCCATTTGAAATGTTCTTCAGTTAGCTTCGGAGGCTATGCTGATTTGAGCAAAATGGAAATGAAGAAAATATATATAAATAGAAAGCTTTTAGTCTTCAGAAGCTCAAGTACCTCCTCTAATCTTGAAAGTAGACATTTGGATTGGGATTCTCTTTAATTTTTTTTAGATAAAAATTTATTTTTCTTTTGATCATGATGTCTGTTGAAAGGGTTCAGAGAACTCACATCAGGAAATCATATTATAACTTACAACACAAAGGGAATTTGAATTTGTGTTATATAAAGAAAACAGTGTATGACTAAATAGCCTTTTGTCCATAGGCAAAGTAGAATACATAGTAACACAGGGCAGCCAGTAAGATGTGCTATGCCCATTAAAAACCATTACATTCACTGGCTTTCCACTTCATTAGGTAGGTAATAAGTTGTATATATTGTAAGATTAAAAGATCCAGCCTAACTGACCATGATAGTTTGCATAAGTATTAAAATCTGGGCTAGACAGTTGGGAACTGCTTTATTTTAGCAGTACTGATAATATCTTATTTATGCTTTGATTAAGTTGTAACATTTGATTATTTTTGTATCCTGGTTCTAAATATATATACCAACAAGTTGCATGGCTAGTCAGAACAGGTTAACTTTAACTAGACTTTGACCTAGAAATTAGATGATGGGTCTTTATTATAAATATAGGGACCAGATTCCTAATATAAAATGCCATTCAGTAAAATGACTGGCATATACAACTGCCTGGTTCAGGTAAACAATTATTGACTATACTAGAGGCCCGGTGCATGAAATTCATGCATGAAAGGGGGTGTCCTTCAGCCCACCATGCACCCTCTCCAATCTGGGACCCCTCAAAGGATGTCAGACTGCCTGGTGGGGTCAGTCCTAAATGGGCAGTTGGACATCCCTCTCACAATCCAGGACTGCTGGCTCCCAACCACTCACCTGCCTGCCTTCCTGATTGCCCCTAACCGCTTCTGCCTGCCAGCCTGATTACCCCCTAACCACTCCCATGCCAGCCTGATTGATGTCTAACTGCTCCCCTGCCAGCCTGTTTGCCCCCAACTTCCCTCTTCTGCTGGCCTGCTCACCCTAACTGCCCTCCCCTGCATGGTTGATCACCCCCAACTGCCCTCCCTTGCAGGCCTGGATTATCTCCCCAGCTTTAATCAGGAAGTTCCAGATTGATTCCTCGGCTGGGCTGAACCTGCAATTAACTTTATTTATTGTCCTGGGATCAAGTGACTCTGCCTTGGGCCTGTTCTTTTTGTTTTCTTTGCTTGTTTTTCTTAACACAAGTTTCCTCTCATGTAAGTGTAAGCAATTTAGACACCATCCCTTTCAGTATCTAGATTAAGAATAGTACCTAGAAAACCATCATTAAATGCTTATGAAATAAATTTTCACCTTCAAACTGTAGAAGCAAATTAAATGTAGATTTGTTAACAATGAATGGCTATAAATGTTAGACCTCAGTCCTTGAGTTTGGCTAAGAAAGAATCGAGATTCTAGATTCAAATACAAGTGAAAGTTTATTTAGAAAATCACAGAGGTAGAAGCGAGCCATAGAAGAAGCTGGAGTGTGTGGACTCAGGAAACAAGTTACAGAGGTAGAACAAGGGCCCTTGGAGCTTAGGAGAAATGCAAAGAAAATGAGCCTGGGAGAAGGAGAAGAGGAAAGGCACAGGTGTGCTTCAGAGACAGCATGCCTGGGGATGGGGAAAAGTGTAGAAGAAGAGAGAGAGAGAGAGAGAGAGAGAGAGAGAGAGAGAGAGAGAGAGAGAGAGAGAGGGAGGGAGGGAGGGAGGGAGGGAGAGAGAGAGAGAGAGAGAGAGAGAGAGAGAGAGAGAGAGAGAGAGAGAGAAAGAAGAGAGAAGAGAGAAGAGAGAATGTACACTAGGTCCTTCATCTTAAGGTATTTTACCTGTTTCCAAATGTTGGAATTTTAGGGGAAGTCTCAGGAGAGAATCTTAATAGAATATTCATCAGCTTTTACAGGTGTGTCCTTTCAGGGTCATGGTTTCTACTGATTGGTAGAGAGTAGGAGGTCATTAGTCATTGTATCTGGTCTTGATGTTGGCCATGGCATCACTTTGTCTGGTTTTACTGCTTTTCTGGACCTGCAGCTGAAACACAGCTGAGTCCTAGATATTGTCTATAGTTTCATGGAAACTCTGTTTCTGTGGGAAGCAGACTCAAGGCTTTCTTCCTAAGATTGTTTGATGTAGGACAGAACCTCATTGTCCTGAAGGCTTAATACTTAAGGAGTGGTCACGCGAGGGAATCATATGAGGTTATTCTCCGGTCCCCTTGTTCCTCCTGTACTGCATGACTAGTGACATTCGAGGGGAGGAAAGGTCAAGGGGATATCCCAAACCCCATGACCAGCAATATGAAAGGTCAAGGGGTCCGAACCCCATGACCAGCATTTGCTAGGGGAAAAAAGGTCACCCTGGGGGCAAAGTCCTACCCTGTAATACTTGTGTTCCCATTTCTGCCTGTTGCTAGGCATCCAGAGCTTTCTGCCCAGGTGACCTTCTTTCTGTACCTGGCTTATCATTCCTAATCTGCTCTTGTCTATCTGACTGACTACCATATCAGATTGACTCCTAAAAAGAAACAGAACTGATGATATTGATGACTTCCTTTTATTAATATGTAAGTCTGAAAATATTTTCCAAGGACCCAATTTACGCAAAGAAATCAATATGGAGTAAAAGATTATTTTCCTCATTCCTCAAAAGCTATAGCTGATTTATATTTTAAATGTGACCTAATCTTCTTACTTAATGATTTTGCATTAATATTTAAATTATATGAAGGGTATAAATCAGTTTAATATGTTAACATTTTTATTTACAGATTTATTTATCAAATGTATTTATAGTTTTCAAGGTATCAAGCAAGGAATTATATAGTATTTCAAAAAAAAAGCAATAATATAGTCTTCTCTATTAGGGTGTTTGTTATAAAGTAGAAAAAGTAAAGATATCACAATAATATTAGGAATAATATATATCATAGAAAAAATATAAACAAAATTTCTATAAACAATATAGTTTTTTCATTTAGACTTTTACCCCTCTATACATACATGCATTTATTCATTGCTCATTACTCAACTTAATAATTGTTTAGTGACCATTTGGGGGGAACAATACATAAAGTGGAATAAAATATGATTCCTATTGTAAAATAGCTTGATAATGAAAGGGGAGAAAGATGTGTACAGATAATAACTTTTATATAAAAACAAGATATAAATGCTAGGTACAAGCAAAGTAAAATGGAAGCACAGAAGGATAAAGAGACTTGGCTGCATGACAGCAGGAACTGTGTCTGTGTTTTATTTCATCATCAGCTCCCCAGAACCTAGGCCAGTGCTTGTCACAAAATAGGTTCATATGATGTGTTGACTGTCTACTGAAGTAATAGTGGAACATATCTTGCCAGAAGTGAATCTGCAGGTGGGCCTTAAAGTTGAGATAAACACATTTCAAGAAGAGGAAATATTAGAAACAAAGAATTATAGGCTTTCGGAACTAGAAGAGTCCTCAGAGACAGACCATCTGGTACAGTCTTTCTTCTATTTTCTGTTTTCAGTACTGGAGCACTTTGGTCTAACAGTATCTCAAACACACACGTCCATTTGTAACAGGATACTAAATTGGTTCACCATACCCACTACTCAGAAGTCACATATGTAATTTAAGTTTGAAGCATTCATTAATGCATTGGGTTGGAAATTTTAATTTTAGTCTTAAAATGACAACATTATAAAAGTACCTTGTATTACCTCACCATGGCCTGCAAGCACATGAGACCTGCCCATATTTTTACCCATGGACAGATGAAGAACTATCCCCTTAGCTGATTTAAGGGAGAAATGGAGGCAGATAAAGTTGTCTTTATGCTTATATGTCAAGTCCTGATTATTCAACATATGTCATACCTTGCATAGATTTTTTTTAAATTGAAAAGAAAACAGTATAAAGGGATTTGTGTTAGATTACATAGGAAGGTAACACTTGATTTTTTTTTTAGTGGAACCAATATTATAGTCAATTGCCACTGAAATAGATTATTTAACTAGATAATTATAAAAATCTGTATAATACTAAAATTAACAATTAGTCAAAGACATGGATTTTTGAAAGTGTGTGGTAACCTAGGAGCAATAAATTCAGAATGTTGCCTTTTAAAAATTATCAAAAAGGAAGGGTAGCTGTTCAATGGGAAGGTGGTGGCGGGAGAGCAAGCCTGCTGAGTTGTGTAACAACAGAGGGTCACATTCATTCTGTTTAGCTATGGCACACTATTCACACAATTATAGCATGGCGGGTTTAAAGAGCCTCCCAAGAAACCACACTAAGGCTTAATTATGGCAAGTTACTATTCCGTTCCATCAAAATGTCATGACCAGATCTACAACTGTGCATACATTTCTTAGCCATTTTCTTTGAATGCCTTTATATTTTTCCAAGATTTATTGATAACCTCCCTTTACTTAAAAATAATTGTATTCTTTGTTAATCCTCCTACTAATTCTTTAAAATATATTTGTATTGGTTTCAAAGAGGAAAGGAGAGGGAGAGAGATTGAAACATCAATGATGAGAGAGAATCATTTATCGACTGCCTCCTGCATGCCCCCTACCGGAGATCAAGACCGCAGGAATCAACCCGTGACCTGGTTTATGGGTTGACACTCAACACCTGAGCCAAACCAGCAAGGGCCTCTCCTTCAAATTTTAACATTACTTATATAGAGTTTTTATATTCCATAGGAATATTCTAAATTGGTTCACCATACCCAATACTCACATAGACCACATAAATCAACAAATTTTCAAATGCCATTATAGTATATGTGAAATATGTCTTTTTCCCAAAATGCATACTTCACAGTCCTCATAATAGATCTTTTACAGATGAAGAAAATTGGATTTAGCAATTCAAGTTAAAGTAGATAACAAGTGTTCCAATTAATATTTGAGCTCCAGTCTGGCTGATTCCAAAATATGCATTCTTAACTCTTTCATATATTTGTTTTATATTTGAACTATGTACTGTTATGTAAGTTTCTTTGAATGACAAATCCATTAGGCAAAAAACAGAACAACTTGGCAATAAATTGTAGGCATTAAAGGTTTAACCCCATGCTACCGTAAGTAATTATCAGAAGGCATAATGCTTTGAAAACTCACATTTTTTAAATGTTTATTTAAATCACTTTTTGTTTTCCAATTACAGTTGTAATACAGTCTTCTATTGTTTCAGGTGTACACCCAGTGATTAGATATTATATAACTTACTAAGGGATCATCCCAATGAATCTCATACCCATCTGACAACATACATAGTTATTAGGAGTATTATCTTAAGATAATGGAGTGAGGCTTGCATTGTGAACCTTCTTGATGCTCTATGCTTCATGGATTGGCTACCTATAAAAAGATTTGTAAAGCATTCTGGGAAGGTCTGCCAATTAAAAACCAGCAATTGGCTGAAGGCTTCCAGCAATTGAATTTTAAATACAGATGGTGCCAAATTGAATGTTTCCATAGCAACAGACTTTTCCCTAATAACATTTAGATGGGAGTGGGAACATAAAGGGAAACCATTTTTCAGCAGATGTATATTCCTCCAGCATGTTTTGATTGCTTTTGGTAGCTAATTTGTACTTAGCTAGTGATTGTTTTAAGTGTAACTGAATATTACTAAATTATCCTGAGGAAATACCTTGAGAATAACAGAAATAATTTCTAGAAACCTTATTAAAATAAAAAGGTGTGGTTTTAAAAAACATTTCTTGTCTGTAGCCAACCAACCGGGATTTTATATTGACAACCATTACCAATGTTCAAAGATTTCTGACTTCTTAATGTCTGTTAAAATAAAAATTTTAGAATATAGGTACAACCAAAGAAAAATACACACTTCAGGTTCATGGATTAGTTTTTCATTAGCTGTTGGTTGATGTTTTTAAAAATTATTAATTATGTAAATAATTTCAGGAAGAATCTCATAAGGAAGTCATTGAGAGTGTTCATAGTATATGGTGTGTCATCACAGGTCTAATGTCTGCACAGCCAACAACTAGATTTTCAAAGTTCACCTACAGGTAATTAGGCTCTGAGAGTACTGACCCATGCTGCACAAACTCATAAGAGATTGGTTTGTAAATCATTTGAAAGAAGAGATAATAAATTATTATTTCATAACACAACATAAAGCTATCATGGTGCCCTCTCCAATGAAGACTATGCAGAAGACCAAATTATAGTTCGTAAGGTTTGATGGTGACACATAGAATTGAAAGAAGAGTAATAAGGTATTATTAAAGGATGGTGCTTAAAACGAGGCGAGCCAGATAAACTGCCCACCTTTACTATTGTTAGAGAAACAGATGACTTCTCTCAGATGGTATCAAAGACATACTTGGCTCATCTTTTTTATTTTGTGTAACAGGTCCCATCACACACACACACACACACACACACACACACACACACACACACATAGACTTACCTTCCTCCTCCCCCTATTGTCTATTACAGAGCAATATAAAACTAAGGTATGCTAAGTAGATATAAATCAATAGTTTGAGTTTTGTATTAGTCACATTACTACTCATAACTCATTTGATTAAGCTGGGGTTCTTCATCACCTAAACACTTACACAACAACTCTTTTCACAAAGATTTACAGCCCTAGTGGCAATTCAGACCTAATAAGAAGAACCCAGGAATCTTCATTTTTAAGAAGTCCAAGGCTTAGCCAGATTATTATATTTTTATTGCAATTGACTTCTTTTAAAAAATACGTTTTATTGATTTTTGAGAGAGAGGAAGGGAGAGGGATAAAGAGACAGAAACATTGATGAGAGAGACATTCCCTACTGGGGATCAAGCCCACAACCCAGGCATGTGCCCTGACCAGGAATTGAACCAGTGACCTCTTGGTTCATGGGTCAATGCTCAACCACTGAGCCACACTGGCCTGGCAATGCTAAGTTGTTTTAAAAGTAAAATATAAAATTATTTATGCCAGACTCTAACTTTGTTGGGGGGAAGGTGGTAACAGGGAGAGCCAGCAAAATACATTATAATTGGAAGAATATACCTCAAAATGTATAACAGCTATCACTAGTGGAACTTAGGTGAACTTAATTTTTTCTTTTATTATCTCTCTTTTTACCCAGTCCCTAACAACAAAATGCATTCCTTTTAAATATGGAGAATGTGTTAAAGTATACTATACTCAAATGTTGTTTCTTAACCTTTTATTCATCATCACCCTCAAAGAAATCTTCTTAGACTTTTCTTTCTAAACAACATCCCCCATGAAATTTTAATACCACAGATATGCTATAGTATATCTGTTTATATTGTACCCAAGAACCAGAAGATTTTATGGGCCCAGCACGCTTCCGCTGCGCCACTCTGCTCCCTAAGAACCAGAAGATTTTACACAGTAAGTTTGGGGTAGAAACAAAGTAAGTACTTTTTTTAGGAAAGCTCAAATATTTCAAAAGCAATGTGTAAATACACATACTTAATGTTATTCCAAGTGTTCTCAGAAACGTGAAATATAAGCATACATTGATTTTTCAAAAACATACCAATTGTGGAACATTTTTACAAATTTTTATCAATCTCTAAGAGTTCACCAGTTTTTCGTATAGTCAGCAACATCTACTTTTGAACACAATTTAGAACAACTTTTGAGAAATAATAATTCTACCTTATCTCTCTTCTTAACCTTTAGTATCTTTCCTACCATCTACTTCTATGTAGGTGTTTCCTTTTAATCATTATTTATTCCTTTAGTTTTCCTTAAACATAAAATTGAAAGGATATGTGGGTTTAGCATCCTGAATTCTTAGTTCCATTATGATTATTAAAATATGAACTAAAGCTTTGCAAGCACATGGTACCTTGTAGATAATTTTCTTCAGTCAATTACACAAAGGTGTCTAAAGATTACAGGGTCATTGCTGAACATAATTTTTTTTTTAATTTTTTAGACCTTTCTTATTGTTGGTTAGTTTTCACAACATAGAAATTTTCATTTTTGATATTAAAAAAGTATGAGTGGAAGAACTATTCAGCATAGCAAGTTATAAACCAATTAGGATGATGATGTCTTGTAGGGAGATTTTCATGAACCTTTCACACTAGTTATTCAGCTTTGTATTTTTTAAATATTCAAAATGAATAGAATAATAAAGAGGCTATAAAAGAAGATTTGGACTCAGGGGAAATAAACAAACCCTTCATTCAGTTCCAAATAACAGTTAGGTTATTAGGCAATAAGAGAAAGATTCAATATAAAAATAATAAAATGATATAGAAAATAAAGCAATAAAATTAGAAGGTCATTAATACCACTGGGACTGGTAGCAAGGCAGGTTCACACCAGATTGCATTTGTTTGGGGAAATAACTATACTGACTTTGTTTTGAACTCTTGCTGATGCCTGTCTTGAGATAATTTACCATACTTTATCTCTGTACAAAAATGCCTAAGGACAAATCTGTTACCAAATTGTATTCAAATTGATATAATATGTATGCAAATCATCAGCTAACATATTAATCGGTGTGCATAATTTTTTGCTACTTCATACCATGAATATTTCTAATTTTCAAAGATAGCATGATAACTGCACACTAGCCAAGAGAAAGATATAGGGGCATCCTTGTCATTGGAGCCAACATTAACTTTCCTATGACTAAGGTAAAGATGAGTTTGTTCCAAGCTGGAACTTTCCACTGCTACTAGTTGCATGTAATAAGTAAGTGCTTTCAAGTGAACCCTGGGAGATAGGAAAACTAGAGAGTCTGAAGCAGCCAAGGAGAATATCGGTAAATTCAGAGTGGAGGGGGGTAGTTTTGGTGGAAATAGTTGAAAAGCAGGAAAGATGGCAGAACTTAGGAAAAATAAAACTTTAAAAGATTTCATAAGTAATGAACTCCTTTAAAGAATTATATTAAGCCCAGCTGATGTGGTTTAGTGGTTGAGCATCGAACTATGAGCCAGGAGGTCACGGTTCAATTCCATCAGAGCACATGCCCAGGTTGTGGGCTCAATCCCTAGTAGGGGTTATGCTGGAGGCAGCCGATAGATGATTCTCTCTCATCATTGATGTTTCTATCTCTCCCTCTCCCTTCATCTCTGAAATCAATAAAAATATATTTTTTAAAAAAGAATCAGATTAAGAATGTAAGTTTGTGGGGGGGAAAAGAGTATAAGTTTGGAGTGACTGGATACATCTTTTAACCTAACTGGCTGATGAGTAGAATCTTCAAGTCTAGTCCTTTACAAAATCTTTCATTTTATCATACATTTGTATTATAAGTTAAATTTCAAGTGAAAGCCTTCTACCCTCTTTGACTAACTTGGCTCCATTATATGTACCATTCTTCTAAGTCTTTGCTTCCACAATGAGGCAACTCATATCTATTTGATTTTGCTTCTTTAACTGCTAATGTGAACTCTACAAACATTTCTATCATTTTCTGTTATACCTAATCTCTTGTGGTCCATACTCTAACCACTTCACTGAAGCTATCAGTGACCACCCAAGAGGTTCACTTTGCTTAGTCTATGGGCCACTTCTCAAGTTTCATCTCCAAAGCCTTGGATTTGAACAGAAGGATAATGTAACCTTTCCCAAATCTCACAGTTCAGTTTCCTGCAGTTAGTTTACTTCTATCCAGAACAGTCCCAAGGTTTTGTCTTTGTCCCTACACTCATGGCTTCAGTTATTTATCACTATATGAATGATAGCTTTCCTATTGGGACCTCTAACCTCTTACCTGATTTATCCATTCAATGTGGCAAATGGTTTACATTACTTTTCCTTTGGGGGATCATTATAACCTTACATTCAACATGAAATTGTGGCTTCACATCAATGTCCAATAGCAACCTTTTTTACCATTGTGTGATGCAAGAGCAGTCAACTTTCCTCTCCTATTTATCTAAATTTTACTTTAAAATCAAGCCAAAAAGAATAAAAAGTCAGCAAGTAAGATTTCCCAATAAAAAGGCTATAAGGTACGAATTTTCAGATATTACATGTAGCCTGTATTCTAGAAGGGGCATGGTGACTTAGGTATGTCTTACTGAAAAACAGTAGTCACAGTCTTAGTTCCATCTTTTCCCATGAGAGAGAAAAATCATTCTATGACTGGGCCAGAGTTTCTAAGACCCCCTTTAAAGAATTACAAGATTTTCATAACCCCATTCATTTTCCATCATAAGCATTCATGAAGCAACTATCCTGACCAGGCAATAGATTCTATGCAGAAGGAAGAATTTAGCCAAAGTCCTGTACATTTCATCTTCTAAATATTTTACTAATCTGTTCTTATCTTTCAGTCTACCAGCCACCATCAGATTTTACTTAAACTTTTGCCTTAGCATCATATTTGGTATTTCTGTATATTTTTCTTGCTTTCCTTTCTAATCTATTCTCTGGCTATCAGCATGATTCATCTTTTGAAACCTAGGTCAGCTTGTGTCACTCCCCTGCATGAAACCTTTTAGTAGATTACCATTGCATTGAAATCAAAGACCAAAACCCTTTACCATAAATCACACTACTACTGGGAGATATGAAAATCCCCATTTTAGCTTTTCTTTCTAATGAGTAATTCTCTCAAATAAGTGGGTTCCATCTTAAAGATATAGACTCTAAATGCATATGAATATTTAATTATACAGTCTACTTATAAAAATCTTTATTACTCCTTATGCAGCTTTGATTTTGTACATATTCTAACTCAATTTCAACACATAGTAGATTATCCAGAAAGAGTTTTTAATGAGTAAATATTGATAGAGAAAGGAACAAATAAATGAATAAATATATAAAAACAAATCATTATCAGAAAATCAAATGGCTCTATAACATCTTATCAGAGCAAAAGTATGATCTTGCTTAAAAACAAATTCAGGAAATGTATGCAAGTCTTTGCTTTGGTTTTGTTTAAAAGACATATTTTAAAGAATGTAAAAATAACTTATGTTGGTTGATAGCTTTGCTATTTATAAAGCACTTTTCACATAGATTACCTCATTTAAAATTTTTCTATTTCTTCTTTTATTCTGGAAATTCTATTTAAGAAGAAGAATTTCCTCTTAAAATTAAGGCAGATACATATTCTGTTCCTGTTTTTCTTAGCTATATGTTTCAAGGTATTGTCTCTCTCCTAGCTCTTCTCTGATGTATAGTTATAATGTACCCAGAGGTAAATGGAAGAAGTGGGAGCCATATATACAACATTTTTGTTGTTTCTTGTAAACTCAAGCATTTCATTTTAGGACCTGCTGTACTATTTTAGTAGTTGCTACACTAATGTTCAGTGTTTATTTACATATTTTCTATGACATTAGTTTTCACTTGAATTGGGGTCATTAGAATAGGAAAGTAGTTACTTTTATCTTCCCCATATGTCACACCATTTACTGTAACATTCATGAGTTGCTGAGGTTTAAATAAGCAATGATTATCTCAAAATGGGGCTAGGGAACAGCAGCTCAAGTCGTTCAGACACTTTCCTTTCTGGCTTTTCAGCCAACATTTTAATCTAAAGTATATTTTATATCACTGAGCCTGTGTTTATATTAATGAACTATATGTTGGTTGATCTGTATTTATTTTTAATATCACATTTTGCTCTTCTGGAGAAGCATTTAAAAGAATAAATTGGCCCAGCAGCTGTGGCTTAGTGGTTGAGTGTTGACCTATGAACCAGGAGGTCAAGGTTAGATTCCCAGTCAGGGCACATGCCCGGACTTCAGGCTCAATCCACAGTAGGGCATGCAAGAGGCATCTGATCAATGATTCTCTCTCATCATTGATGCCTGCCTCTCTCTCTCTCTCTCTCTCTCTCTCTCTCTCTCTCTCTCTCTCTCTCTCTCCCCTCTCCTCTCTGAAATCAATAAAAATATATATTTAAATATTTTTAAAATAATCCATTTAAGCTGTACTCCATTAATTCATTTGCTCTCTTCCTCTTAAGATAGAAGCCCTATTTTCACAGTCTAAAAAATTTGAACATGTACTTTATTTTTATAACATTGGCTAGTTGTATATATTAGTTTTGCTTATATATTGTATGTTTGTGATTTTTTGTTTTGTTTTTTCAGTAGCACACAAATTATTGTTTGTGACTTAAAAATTGTGTTCTCCTTTTCCACACATTTCTTTACATCCTCCTATATGCCAAATTTGTGTTGGTCCTAAGTATAAAAAGACATTCTCTTTCCTCAAGTAATTACCATTCAGAGTTCTATTTACAGACAGTAAACAGACAGTTGCCAAATAGTATAATCAGTGTGTTCAGAGGTAAGACAAGAACAGAGTGCTCTTGAAACCATAAGGCAGGGTACCCTACCAAAGCCCCTGAAATAATGCGTGGGTAGAGTGGAAGAAAATGTTCAGGAGGAAAATAACTATGGCAGTGACTTTTTTTTACTTTATTGATTAAGGTATTACATAGTGACTTTTGAGCAGAATTCTGCAGAGTGAAAAAGGCTAGAGAATATTCTGGGCCGAGGAAAATTAGAGATACATGTGAGACATGTAGTAACATAGTGCATACAGAGGACTAATGTGATTTTAAATATGGAGTGTAGAGTTCACAACAGGCAATGGAAATAAAGAAAGAGGAAACATAGACAATGGATATAATACAAAAGATCTTGTAAGGTCATGAGTTTTTATTTTATTATGAAATCAATGGAAGGGTGACATTAAAGAAATTTAATAAGTGATGACAAACGCGGATTTTCATTTTTAAAAGCCTTCTCTGACCAGAGTCCTCAAGATGGGTGGGGAGTGCAAAAACTAGTATTAGATCAGTGGTTCTCAGTCCTGGCTCCCTATCAGAATCACGAGGGGCAGCTTTCAAAAAAAAAAAAAATGTCAGTGCTGGGATTCTACCCCAAACCAACTAAATCAAAATCTTTTGAGAATAGGGCCCAGACATTGGGTATTTTTAAAGACTCTCTTGTTGATTCAAATATACAGGCGAGGTTATGATCATTAAATAAGACAGAACATCAGAAAGCTTTTAATTAAAACAGTCTAGGGAAGAGACAACTGGATGATAAAAAGGTTGGAAGAGCAATTAATGAGGTTGAATAAATGACTTGGAATCTTGGTTAAAGGATAAGGAAGAGAGAGAAACTAAGTATGATTTGGAAGTTTCTCCGAGAATGACTAGGTAGAGGAACAGATGTGTGACAGTGATTAAGAGAGAAGGGTGAAGATGATGTGATCAATTTTGGATATGTTGAGTATTTAAAAGATATTTAGTGGAGGTTTGGCAATATGGATATGAAGCTAAGGAGTTTTTAGCTTAAAATGCAGATATTGCTATGATCAATTATAAAGGTAGTGAAGAAAACAATATAAATAAACTTACCAGAGAAAATATATAAAGTGAAAAGAAAAGGTCAAAAGAGACCCCAAAGTAATAGTAACATTTAGAAGATGAGTAGAGGAGGCTGAGGAGTAGCCAAAGAGACAGAATAAAATCTAAAATGGATGTTTACATGTTAATCAAAAGGAGAAGGCTTCAAGGAAGGTTCATCAGTGATGGAAAATACGGAAGGGGGTTCTGGAAAAGTAGACTTTAGAATCTCCAATGCTTTAGTAACTTAAAAGTAACCATTATCAAAAGTAATTTCAGTGTTAAAAGTCAAAATGCACATTGAGCAAGATATGTGTGGTATAGTGAGTGTAGACCAGTGCTTCTCAAACTTTAATATGGATACAAATCACCTAAGGCCTCTTATTTAAAAATGCAGATTTTATTCAGTAGGTCAGGGGTGGGGCCTGAGATACTGCATTACTAACAAGTTTCCAGATGATGCTGATGCTGATGCTGCTGAGACACAAACCTTTGTTTAAGTAGCACTGGTATAAAACACTTCCATGAAGGAGAAAGGCATTGGATTGGCCAGACAGGGTGTAGAGCCAGAATAAAGAATTTTTGTTTCTTTCCTTTTTAGATGAGGTTCTATACTGAGATTGAAGATACAGGATGGGCGAAAAAGAGAATCAGTTCCCTTAGGAAGTGGAAGCAGTTGGCATTCTGAGTGTAGAGAGGGAATTAGGCATGGGTAAGAGAGATGACTGAACCTGAAAAGAAGAAGGTAAGAGAGACTGGAAATACAGAAAAATCCATCAATAGATAATACTTGCCATTTTGCTTTTTAGACCATAGTTTCTGTTCAAATAATTGTTTAATATGTATTTATTTGTATCTTTTAAAGTGGATGACTAGACTGTGGAGTGTATTTGTGAAGATATGAGTAAGCCCATTTTGATTTTCAAGTACAACTTGAATTTTTGGCACTTATCAAATAAAATTTTGAGTGATAGCACAGGGCTGAAATTTAATTTATGTGCAGAGAGAAAAATAATGCCCCTTTCTACGTATTTTACACATTTATATTCCAACAAATACATCAGTTTAGATGTGCAAATTTACAGTGAAGATTGAGTTTTATTGTCTGAATCACATGCTGATAACACAATAGTAAATCCGTGGTGCTAGAATTATAATGGTACCCTTTAGCTCCAATTTACTTTCTTGCCTATTAAAAAAAATGTTTCAATTATAGTTGATATACAATATTGTAGTAGTTTCAGATGTACAACACAGAGATTAGACATATAACTTGCAAAATAATCATATTTATAAGTCTAGTACCCACTGACACCACTTTTAGTTTCAGTTTAATTAACTCTTTCTAAACCCTTTTGAGTTGTGAGTACTTCATTTTCTGCATTTGGTATTTAATTAGTTGATGACTGAGGCATTGAGGCATGCCAGACACATAATTGTCCATCAATATTTTGTTATCTATATTATATCTAGAGTTTCTTTTCTGTATCTTGTGAATGACCTAGGATTATAAACTGAAATATTTTTATACAACTATAGATCAAGAGTTTCCCTCAACTTCAAGCTTTCATCTTAACCAATAACTAGCCCCTGCCAAAGGAAGCCATTTTTTAAATTAATTAATTTTAGTTTATTTTTAATGATTAAATAATAATCTTCAAAATCTCCTATCAGTAGTTCTCATCATTGATATTCCTATCTCTCTCTCTCTCTCTCTCTCTCTCTCTCTCTCTCTCTCTCTCTCTCTCTCTCCAGCTCTAAAATCAATATATATATATATATATATATATATATATATATATACACTTCAAAATTCACCTGTTTATGCAATTAATAAAAAATAGCTTACACATTTCATTATGACTGAATGTTAGTATTTTCTCCAAATCTCTGACTCTCCAACCAGTGGCAAAAATACAGTCCTCCTTTTAGTTTAATTCATCTTTCACTATGGAAACCAACACACATTTCCTATGTTTTATAACCAAAACAGGAGAGTGAGCTTTCTTTAGAAGACTAGCCCATTTTCTCTATTAGAATAGTCAGCATACATTAAAGGAGGTAATATGGTTTTTGACAGTATGTTGATTAGAAAATTAAGAGATCTGTCTGAATTCCATTTTCAACTCCTATCCATACACATTGGGTGTGATTTTGAGCAAAACATTGTATCATTTCCACTCCTATAAAGGCTGTTTACTATGTCTTAAACTTCCTTATTCCACAGATGGTATTGTTTTCTTAATTGGAAAGTGATCTTAATGACTTAGAAAGCTGCTTAAGTAATACCCTGCTTTGTGCTTGCTGTGAGAGTGCATTTTATCTAACATTTTATTATGAGGAACTCAAATACACAGAAAAGCTGAAAGAATTATACAATGAATACCCATGAACCCACCATCTAAATTCTGCTATCACTTCATCCATTTTCTGCCTATCAATTCCTTATTATTTTCTGATGCATTTCAAAGTAAGTTTGGAAACATCAGTACTCTTACACCTAAACACTTCAGCATGCATATCATGAACTAGAGCTCAATATTCATTTATAGTTATTTTTGTTTGCTTGCTTGCAGGAAAGTTTACACAGTGTCAAGTGAACAAATCTATGTAAACAGTAGTGGAGAAAACTTTCCCCTTCTTCCCTGGTAGGATTTTTGGCTAGTTTAAAAATCCAATTGATATAAAATAGATTAACAAGATAAAATAAATTTAATTTCATATATATATATATATATATATATATATATATATATATATATATAAGCTCCTAAAAGTGGCCAGAGCAGGCAGCTTTTATATCTTTTAGACAAAGAAATGATGCATTTGTGAAGAATTGACAAGACAGAGAAGTTAGGGCTTGGGGTAGTAAATTAGTGAGGCAGTAACAAGGTATGTTACACAGACTTGTGGTCCCAGAATTCCCTATCTCTAGTGATAAGTATGCCTTTGTTCCACTCTCCTAACATTCTGTTGAATAACTGTTTTAGCCTCAAGGACCAGTGCATTATGATTCTCACATTTTTTTCTGGTCTTAACAAATAGTTCAGAACTCACTGTCTTAACTTCAATTGGGATCATTTTTCTTACAGTTGACCATAGTTAAATATCTGCTACTCTTCACGCATTCATATGACCTCAGAGGGTTTATTTACCTTCACTTTAACTCTTCGAGCCAGATGTATTCTACCTGGAACTCTTGTGCACTTGGGGGAATCACTGAGATCCACAGTGTATTCCTAGCAGATCAGGAATGCTTGCTGATGACTATAATTCATTTTTGAAGCTTCTCTATATGGAGAAACAATAAAACTTTGCTTTAGTGTGATACTTGATAGTTTTATTAATTTTTCAACTTTATTTTCATGGCAATTCTTTGGTTTCTGCAACTATTATTATTTCAGTTTTTCATGCCTAACATTTTGTTGACTATTTTAGCCTCACGTAACAGTACAATGCGATTCTCACATTTTTTCAGGCCCTAAAAAATAGTTCAGAGCTCCTTGTCTTAATTTCATTTGGGATCATTTTCCTTACAGTTGACCATTGATAAATATATGCTACTCTTCACCCATTCATATGACCTCAGCTGAGGAAATTAAAGTTGTGGCAATCAACATTTGCAGATTAAATTGTCAAGTTTTTTCTCTAAAATTTACTCACAATAACTTCTAATTCTCAGACTGTAAGTTCAGTGCAGAAATTGCAACAGACCTGTTCTTTGTTCTGTTGCAATGTATATTCAAAAGGCAATCATTTCATTTTTGTACATAACATTTTTCCCTAGGAGAGATGTAGGAATTTATATCAGTCAAGAATGTGTATTGATAATCCAACATAGCTAGCTTAAAAACTTGAAGTGATAGATCGGTAAGTACTCAATCAACGGAACTGTTTCTTTCTCTACAATATTGTAGTTCTTGATGTGATTGCTGTTTTTCCAATTTGGCACTTTTGGAGATTTGTGAATCAGGACACATGCTGAGTTTCAGTCTGTCATCCTGAGTATTAGCAATGGTTATTTATTTCCTTTCATTATCCAGTGTTTACATATGGCACAAATCAGTTGAGAAGCTTTCCATGATGGACCTCTGAGAGAAGAAATGCACACATTTGGATAGCTTTTCAACTGCCAACATGCACAGATTGTCTGAGTTTATATGCATATATTTCATTATTATTTCACTTTTCTATGTCAGATGATTCTGGTATAAATGCAAATATAACAATATGTGCTCTAGTGACCAAATACATTGCCATAATATATCTTTGGTCTATCAATAATATCCTGGATGAAGTGTTGCGACTTTGGTAAAATTCTGCAGTTTGAATTGTCCAATTATGGACAATTACCATGTCTGCTTCATGTCCAGCTGCCACAGTGGTCCAGTTTCAAGATAACAGTTTCTTTTAGATTATCTTCAGATACTATGTTTCCTTTCATTCCTTGACAAAATGGAATATATCTTGAACTTCTAAAAAGTTGTATATGTTTCTATAAGGTCTACCCTTAGGACAGCTTTACACTCAGTTCCACTGCTCTGTACATTTTATTAAATAACTGAATAGCTGCTTCACTACTCTCTATGTGCTCATTTGTTTCTGTGAATCAAGTCTAGTTCACTATCCAATGAGTATTTCTAAAATGATCTTTATCACACAATTCTAAGGTCTAAATTGTATCGTGTCCTTAGCAAAGCCCTGCATCTCTCATTATCATTTATATCTGCCCAAGTGATGCATATTTCACAGGTTGCAACCCTATTAAAAAGATGAATTCTTCAAAGTTCTATGGGAATACATTTTTCAAGTCAAATAATAATTTATTTAAATTTTTATTGAAATATAATATACAGCAGGAAAAGTGCACACAGCAAAAATGTCTAGCTTGGTGAATTTACACAAACTGAATACATCTGTGTAATCATCACTCAAATCCAGAAATGACCAGAACCTGAGAAGCCCTCATCACATCTCCTTTAGTGACTACCAGTCCCTCAAGAGTAACCAGTATTGCAATTTTCACAATATTCTTACTTTTTCCAGTTTTTGTACATTATGTACATGGAATAAAATAGTATGTCCTTGTTTTGGGCTGACTTTTTTCAACATTATGTTTGTAAGATTAATATATATGATTGCACATTGTAGTAGATATTTCTTCATTGGTATTCTATTGATAAAGATATCTCAAAGTTTTTATCCATTTTCCAGCAGATGGGAATCTGGGTAATTTCCAATTGGGGACTCTTCTAATTTAGTACATATCTTTAGTGAAAATAAGTATGGATATCTCTGATAGTACAATATAAGTATGCAATACCTGGGAGTGGAATTCAAGTCAAATAATATTTTAAATACACTTGACAAATTGAGTGTATAGGGAAATCTTATGATGAGTCCTTTTGTAATAGACATAATCTCTCCATAATTTCTTCTATGAAAAATAGATTCCCACATATGGTTAATTATTTCACAAGGGGAGATACATCTGCTGACTGTATTTCTAGTATTCATCTAATTGTACTTAAGTTATTAACAATAAGGTGTTTTATTGTTGTTATCCTCTAGAATGCAGTGTTTCAAAATTTGAAAATGCCTACAAAAATATCTTCATCCTGCCCTGGCCGATTTTGCTCAGTGGTTAGAGTATCAGCCTACAGACTGAAGGGTTGCAGGTTCAATTCTGGTAAAGGTCGTGTACCTCAGTTTCAGGCTCAGTCCCTAACCCTGGTCAGGGAGTGAAAGAGGCAACCAATCAATGTGTCTCTCTCACATAGATGTTTCTCTCTGTATCCCCCCTCCCTCCATACACTCTAAAAAATCAATGGAAGAAATATCCTCAGATGAGGATTAGCAAAAAACAATTTCTTATCCAGTATAGCATGTATTTTTCAATACTAGTCAGTCCAAAATTAATTTTAAAAACAGGCTAAAATATCAAGACATTCCCACAGATTATCTCTGATCTACGTTGATTTTAAGAATGTTAGAAAAAGAGTGATCATTTAATTAAATTTAGCTCACAGGATTCCCTCTCCATAGTTTTTAACTTATGGGTTTTTTAATCAAAGGAGAATATTCTACTAGTAACCATAACAGTGAAGTTGTTTTATACACAAAAATGGTTCATGTAAAGGCATTATTGGAAATAAAGGATGCCCAGAGAAAATCTGTTTACTTATAATGAAGATCATGAGAAGTAAAAAGAAAACAAAAAGGGAAATGTAAAAGACTTAAGCCAGTGTTCAAATTATGTAAACTTAAAATGCAAGAAAGAAGCTGATTGCTTCTCAGGAAGAAAGACTCAGGTACTGGACAAGAGTTAACCTTGGAAGTGGCATTTTTACATCATTATAAAGAAGAAGCATGAATCATTGAAATATTCTACATATCCAATTCAATTGACAGTTATTGAAAGTATACTAAGTGTCGGGCACTGAGGTGTACACTAAGGATTTTTTTTAAATGAATAAAACTCTAACTTCGACTAGGTTCCCCCAGAAGCATACCTTCAAACAATGATTTGAGTGAAAGTGGTTTATTTGTAAGACTATCCCAGGAAGTACCAGTAGGGAAGTGAGACAATGAAATAAGGAAAGGAGCCAGTAATTAAGCCAATTATTGAGTAGGTTATTGCTGTGAGCAACTACTGCTCAACCCTGGCAAATAGAGAAAATCACACCTCATAGTTGTCACCGATAAGGGGTAATTATCTTCCAATTCTCATCCATCATTGACTGATTCATTTGTCAATTCCCTACAATAAGATTTCTACTGCTTCACTAAAATAATTTCCTGTATGGTCTTCAAGGAATTCTGTGCGGTCAAAGCCAATGAATACTTTTGGCACAGGCTTTGGGGAGTCTGACTGATTGGGACCAAGTGTTGGATCTACCACTCACTATCTGTATGACCTTAAGCCAGTTCTTCACCATTGTCTCTATTTCTTTATCTATTCAATGAGAACAGCAGCAACAACAAAAACAATGAGACCTACCTCATTATATCATCATGATGATTAAATGAGTTATTACTTGTCAAGAACTTAAAACAGTGCTTTGAGCAGAACAGGTTTTCAAATAACTGTTCTTTAATATTATTTCTAGCAATTCTTGTGACATATATGGCATTTGAAAGTGTTCTTTGAAATTCATTCTTGTCTGTGTTTCTCTAAAATGTCACTTTCCAAGTATTCTCTTACCTCTCTATTCATTTTTCATCTTATTGGCTTCTTTTGTTATATCCTGTCTTTGTGTTGTATTTTTCTAGTGCTCCATTTTTAACCTTCTGTTCTGCTTAATCTATACACCATATCATTGAAAATGCGTTCACATTTATGGCTTCCTTTTTTTCTCTTCTGTAGTGATTTGTAATCCCAGATTTATCTCTCAAAATATACAGGGGGGGCAAAAGTAGGTTTATAATTGTGAGTATGTGAAACACAGTTTATTCTTGTGTTATTACTCATTAATTATTATATTATTTTCCATATGAACAACTGTAAACCTACTTTTGTCCACCCTGTACAGCTATACCACAGCACCTTCAGTCTATCTAACTGCATAATAGTCCAATGTGGATGATCCTCAAAACTCATTATTTTCCCTGGAACAGCTCATGCTAAATTCTTTGAGTATATAATGAATAATGCCTCTATCTAACAGGCACCAACCAGAAGGCAGCTGATCTTAGACTATTTGTTTACCCAGTGCTTAGCATAATGCCTGTTATGTACTAGATGCTAAATAAAATGGTGACCAACAGACAAGATAGATGGATTGATGAGTAACAGTACATAGAGGATTAATGGATTGTTGAGTAAGTCTGTAGGCTATAAATTTATCTAATTAAGTATTATCTGATTATCATGTACAGTTGAAGGTCAAAGATCAGAAAGCACACCCTTAGTGAGGTACACATCCCAATCAACTATTTTATCTTGCTACCTTAAACACCCATGACTACTTTGGGATGAAAACTTGCATTACTATTATAAGATTGAACAGACATTGAAATTGTGTGTTTGTCTGAAATAATGGTCTAAACTATAAAAGTTTCCTCCTTTTCCTACAATTAAGAAATATCTATCCAAATAATAGGAAAAACTACTTATTCATATTAAGTGATGGTCATTTAAAAATACATATTATATCTATAATACTGAAATGAAAATAGGATTATAAAGTATTCACTGGTATGAATATGAATGGCTTACCAGGTTTATGTAAAAATTACTAGGCATTCCAAAATATTTGTCACTAATTAAAGCTGATTTAGGCAAAGCCAAATAGAAACAAATTCAATTGTATTATCTTCATTTACAGATCGTACAATATATGTCAATAGGCTAAGAATAAAAACAGCCAAGTATCCTATCTAATAAAAGAATAATATGCAAATTAACCATCACACTGCTACACCCACAAGCCACTCCCATCACCCAATCAGGAATGAGTATGGAAATTAGCCCAACCAAGATGGCTGCAGCCATAGAGAGCAGGAGGCTTGGGTTTCTCTGGCAATGGAGGAAGCCAAGTTTTCCACATATCCTGGTCAGCCCAGGTCTCCACTCAATGCTACAAAGTTTCAATTATAGAAGATAAATAAATCCCAACACAAATGGCTGCTGCCACAGAGTAAGCAGGAGGCTTGGCTCCATTTAAGGCTAAAAAGTTTCAATTATAGAAGATAAATAAATCTCAAGCCTCTGCTTGGGTTGACAGGGATATGTGGCCGGCCTGCCAACCACCACAGGGCCCATGCCCAGGTCACTCCATGCCCCAAGGGAACCCCCACCCTGATCCTGGACACCTTTCTGGGCACCAGGCCTCTATCCTAATTAATAAAAGAGTAATATGCAAATTGACCATCACTCTAATACACAAGATGGCTGCCTCCATGTGACCACAAGATGGCCAGCAGGGGAGGGCAGTTGGGAGGGACCAGGCCTGTAAAGGTGAGCAGTTGGGGGTTATCAAACCTGCAAGGGAGGGCAGTTAGGGGTGACCAAGCCGGCAGAGGAGGGAAATTGGGGATGACCGGGCCTGCAGGAAAGGGCAGTTGGGGAGGACCTGGCCTGTAGGAGAGAGCAGTTGGGGGGAGGGGGGAGACCAGGCCTGCAGGGGAGGGAAGTTAGGGGCAAATAGGGCAGCAGGGGAGTAGTTAGGCATCAATCAGGCTGGAAGGGGAGTGGTTAGGGGGTAATTAGGCTGGCAGGCAGAAGCAGTTAGTGGCAATCAGGAAAGCAGGCAGGCGAGCAATTGGGAGCCAGCAGTCCTGGATTGTGAGAGGGATGTCTGACTGCCTGTTTTGGCCTGATCCCAGTAGGGATCCCAGATTAGACAGGGTGCAGGCTGGGCTGAGGGACACACCCCCTTGTGCATGAATTTCATGCACCAGACCTCTAGTCATATAACAAAAGCCTAATATGCAAATTGTCCCCTCAGGTGTGTGGTCGACCAGGATTTCAACTGGGAGATTGGGAGTTTGGCCACTTGCTATGACATGTCCTGACCACCAGGGGGTGGTGAGGGACATGGCAGGTATTGGTGGTGTGGTGCTGGCAGTGGGCGGCAATGGAGGTGCTGCCGCCCCGATGGGCCCCCAAGAAGAGCGGGACCACAGCAGGATGGTGAAGCAGGTGACTGGGCAGCACCAGGCCAAGGCAGGTGTGAGTGGGGGCTTGATTGCCCAGCTGATACCCTGCAGATGGCAACCAGCATGGCTCTGACACTTCCATTTCAGAGAAAGGGCAAATGAAGATATTAAAATATTTCTTCTAATTATTTTCCTTTAAATGTGCACAAATCCATGTACCAGGCCACTAGTACATAATAAAGTAACCTGTTATAAATTGAAAAAATGGATTGTAATTATAATATCAGTTCTAAGTTGTTCTATGATAGAAAAATATTTCAGAACACTTAAAGGCATTTTTATTTATATTTTAAGCAATTTCTTATAATAGCATTTACGCTATTAGTTTTGTAAACTAAAGATAAAATAGAAGAATAACCAATAACTATACATCTCAACTATAACAGATACGTAATTCCCAGTGGGGCAACAACAACAATGAAACAAACAAAAAAGAATAGTGCTCAGAGATTATAAAAAAAAGACTGTCATTTAAACAAAAGTTGGCATGTTAACTGAAGTTGGAATATAATATATTGACTGATTTTGCAACATAACAAACACCTTGACAGAAATGAACCCAACAAAAATGAGTGCCACTTAGTTTTCTAGATACCAGATTTTTTATTTCATGTCACAATAACTAGTCTTATAGTATTTATCTAGTCCTGATAGTTATTTACAAAATATCTCAGGTACTTATCTAACTCATCACTTCTCAAAACTTTGAAGCAACAATAGAGTTAATTTAGAAAAACTGAGCCAACATGATGAAATTAGAAGCACAATTTTATAATACTGTGCTGTTTTTTTCCTTTTTGTTGAATTTATTGGGGTGACACTGATTAACAAAATTATCCAGGTTTCAGGTGTAGAATTCTATAATACATCATCTGTATAGTGTATTGTGTGTTCACCTTTCCAAGACAAGTCTCCTTCCATCACTGTTTATCCCCCATATACCCTTCTCCACCTCCCCCAACTCCCCTCAATCGTGCCATCTTCACACTGTTATCCATATCCATGAATTGTTTTTTCTTTTTTTCTCTTTTGCTTGATCCCTCCACCCCCACCCAACCCCTAATGCCTCCCAACAGTTGTCAGCCTGCTCTCTATCTATGAGTCTATCTCTGTTTTGCTTAGTTCATTTTGTTCATTAGATTTCACATATGAGTGAAGTCTGTGCTGTATACATTTTACTTGTTCACCCATAGCCAGGCTTTGCCCTTCTCTACCCTGCTGTCTACTCTGGGAGGCTGATCTGTGTCATCATAGATCTCCCATGCCCTCTGGCTTCCAGTTGGTTTAGCCACTGGGGAGCCCTATTTGGAAATTGAAGAGAGCAGGTTGAGTGAGGTCAGGATATTTATTCTCCTAGTTGCCTCCCTATGAAGTTGCCTCAGGCTGACTATGTCCCTTGACAAAAGGTTACTGCTCTTCTGAAGGTGGTTTCTCCTCATAATTCTTGGCTTCTGGCCACTTCTCCCTCCCCTGATTTCTTATGCCTAGATATAGTAACAGCACCACTACTGCAAGGTCTAGTTCTTGTATATCTTTGGTAATTTTCCTACACCCTGATTATGTTGTAACTTATTCTTTTGTAAATAAACCTCTCAGACTGTTTGGGCCAGATCACAGAGAAAAACATGTATTATAGATCA
This sequence comes from Pipistrellus hanaki, assembly GCF_964339955.1. Lineage (NCBI taxonomy): Eukaryota > Metazoa > Chordata > Mammalia > Chiroptera > Vespertilionidae > Pipistrellus > Pipistrellus hanaki. The sequence goes on from NC_140524.1 coordinate 85,323,642, forward strand.
AACTAAATATTCCAGAGGATGGTGAAAAGACATTTAAGCATTTAAATGAGAGAATGAATTGATCACGTCTATATTAGTCATCACTCTGTCTAAAGTGTAGATATTATATTGAAAAACTGAGGCTTGAAGTGGAGGACTACATGGAATCTATTGCACACATGTAGGCAAAATATAATAGAACTTTGCTGTGGTAATATGTGGAACGAGGGCAGTTCTATATTAGAGAAATTAGTAACCAATAAAATACGGTGTTCAGTGAGGCTTAGGAAAGAGTCTAGAATGTCTGTCAGATTTTTTACTTAAGGGATAAAGTAGATGGCGGTTTATTACTTGTTTTATATGTCATTATTTCCATTTTATGAAACCAGAATAAAGAAAAGATAGTATGATCCTTATTAAAAAGAAAAATAGCGTGGTCATATTTATTTTAGCATTTTAAATTGGAGTATTTCAGAGCATAATATATAGGCAATCCATCCATTATCTTTGATTCTCAATGATACCAAAAAATAGGTTCATTATAAGCCTGTCATACTTACAAAATACAATCAGCATGAATTTTTAGATATTGTTATAAGAAATTTCCAGAACACCCACCTGCTCTTGGGTTGACCCAGAAGAAAACCCTAGAAAAAAGTTTTAAGAGCAAGTGACTTATTTGGGAGCTGAGAAAAATATCAGTAGGGGAGTGAGCAAATGAAACAAGTATGGCAAGACAGCCAATAAAGGATGGTGCATTATCAAGCAGGTTACCATTGTGGAGCTTTATCTCACTGGGAGATCTCTGGAACTATTAAAAAACACATGCCTCACAGTTATGTATCCTAGCATGAAGAGAGCTAAATATCCATATCCCAATGCCTACAACCATCAGTCATTGCTTACAGGCTATTCCTGGGAGGTGGATTGGCATGAGGGGAAGTGTCAGTTCCCTGGTGCATCTAGCCTACCACTTAGATGGCAAAGCGAAGTCTTTGTGGTAATACAAAACCTTTAAGGAATGAACTGCCAACGATGGCATTGGAACTCAGACTGTTAGAATCTGAAGTGGTAAAGGCAAGGTGTTTGGGGTATTCTGCCAAAGAACCTTTCTAAAATTTTATTCATATTTGGTTTTATGGATTGAGAATAAAGAGATTTACATTTTTACATATAGTATTGGTGTTCTAGGTTACCTTCAGGGAGATAATTTAACAGAAACTCGTGTTTGCCATTGAAAACCAATAAGGAATTCAGTTGTCGATCATCCTAGTTATAACAAAGTGAATAATTTTTAATACAGAATGCGAGATATTTGGATGTTAAATTGAAAATATCTTAAGACTAGCATTTAATCCTATATATTTTTCCTTTTATTCCAGTTGAAAGAATTCAGAATCAGTGGGATGAAGTACAGGAACACCTTCAGAACCGGAGGCAACAGTTGAATGAAATGTTAAAGGATTCAACACAATGGCTGGAAGCTAAGGAAGAAGCTGAGCAGGTCTTGGGGCAGGTCAGAGGCAAGCTTGAGTCCTGGAAGGAGGGTCCCTACACAACGGATGCAATCCAAAAGAAAATCAAAGAAACCAAGGTTAGAATCAGAGACATGTTCTTCAAATTAAATACTGTGTACACTGGAGACAATTACAAAAAGAATTGAAATTTAATGATTTTTAAAGTAAACTTATTAAAAGAAAATTATATTTATGCAAAAATGAACAGTAGACAAAGTAGAGATTAGACGAATAAATATCTAAAATGGGCTGGTTTTCACATTTTAACATCTTTTCCAACTACTTCAAAGTTGATAAACATACTTGTGTAGGAACATAAGTCAATCTCTTAATGCCTTCTTAGAAATGGTAACAGCTCTACTTTTCCCTTCTTTGTTTAAAGGCCCCAAATGGAAAAGGGAAGGGTGTGTGTAAGGATAAGGCAGAGATAAAGTATATTCTCACTTTCTCCTCCCATTCTCTGACCTCCAGCCCAGCTTCTCTTCTTTCTCTGCCTTATTTTCTTCCTCCCCTTACCCCTAAACTACATCACAGTTTTGTCCACTTAATAAACTACAACTCTTCAGAGGAAAAGAAAGAAAAAAGGAAAATAAAGTTAAATGTGTTTGATTATTTTTTATCAAGCACCATGCATGGTACTTTACATGCACTTAATTATTTCAAACTTTGTATTATATGGGTCAGTTTTGAAAGACAAATATCAAACAAAGGGCAGCCTTGGGGAAACTTTAAACAGGGAAATAAATTGGTGGAAACTTGGTCAGACTGAGTATTTGATCAAAACCCTCTTTAGATTTTTTTCTTTTTTCTTTTCTGGAAGAAAGAGGCCTTCTGCTAAACAAGTATCTGAATCTCAAATTAGCTATGCCATCTGAGAAAAAAAAGTAATTGTTTTCTTGAAAGAAGTGGCTTCCATTTCTAAATTAGGCCGAATTTAGACTATGCTAAGCTCTATAGCATATGTACCTTCACTGAGTTCATTTGAACAAGAAGCCCTGAAATCCCAATAGCTTCATACAGTTAAGGTTAATTTCTTGGTTGTGTCATCGTCCAATAGAGGTTGAAGAGCCCTTCTTGGGAGCTCTTCCCCAAATGGTGACTTGGGGATCAGGCTTTTCTAATTTTATTAAACTATCTTTTTTTTAACTCATAGCTGCCCAAGGTCACTGCAGGAGAAAAAGAGAGAATGTATTTTATGGCCAGGGCTAGAGGTTATATTCATCACTTCCACACACATCCTGTTGACCAAAACTTGTTCCTAATTTAATTTCAGGAATAGTAAATGGGAATAATGAGGTAGTAAGCTTTTAATAAGTCTCTGCCATATCTATTTTTAAAGGACCTAAACTACTATGAGGACAATGTTCTTATTTATAGGACAAGAATATTAGAAAGTAGAAAGTCAGATAGGATTTTACAGGCTTATCATGACCTCATTTGGAGACAACATGTAGATAAATAAAAGTTCACTCTTTCACGAGATACTTGTTACCAATAAGGTATTCTTACATGAATAAATTAGGAATTTCTAATGGTGTTTTTCCCAACTCCTGGTCTATGTGAAATAGAGAGTCTATATGTTTATTCTTTTTTAAATCTTTATTGTTGAGAGTATTACAGATGCCTTCCTTTTCCACCCCATTGCCTCCCTCTACCTTGTTCCTGCCCCACCCCAGGCCTTCATCACCCTATTGTCTGTGTCCATAGGTAATGCATATAAATACTTTGGTGAATCTCTTCTAGCCCACCCACTTTCCTTTCAGATTCATCCATCTGTTGCATGTTTCCACGCATCTGGTTCTATTTTATTCATCAATTTATTTTGTTCATTAGATTCCTTGTTCATTCATTTTTATTTTTAGATTAAATTTTTGATAACTATGTAACTGAGTGGCCAGATTATTATGATATCTGAATGCATACTAATCTGGCCACTCAGTGTAATATATATATATATATTAGAGTCCCGGTGCTGAATTTGTGCATGGGTGAGGTATGGCCAGTCTGTCCAGGAGGAGGAGACATGGGAGGTTGGCCAACCTGCCTGCTGGTTGAACTCCTGGTCGAGGGGACAATTTGCATATTAGCCTTTTGTTATATAGGACATATATACCGAGTGGCCAGATTATTATGTGTTTAGATATCATAATAATCTGGCCACTCTGTATATTGCTATTTTATTGTTCATATTTTTATCCCTCCTCCTCTTCCACCTCCTCCTCCTCCTCTTCTTCCCCCTCCTCCTCCTCCCCGTCCTCCTCCTCCTTCCAGATTTCAGGCATTTCTAAATGATGGTCATTCTGTATTTTAGTTACAATTTTGATGTGATTGTGGGAGGCAGTGAGTACTGAGTTTACCTGCACCACCATCTTCAAGAGTCTCCTATATATGATTATAGCTCTGATCTTATCTATAAGGTACTCAGTATGTTCTATAATTCCTTTTTTCTCTAAAAAAATAGGATTGTATGAATCTAGCAAATAATGGGACAAGGTGGTTAACTGGTAAGGAGGAATTAACAGGAAAAAGAGTTTGTACTGAACCTTTGATTTAGATAAAGGAAATGAATGATGAGAGACAAATAGTGACAGGTTTGATTAGAAGAGTCTGTAAGTTGGCAAATGAAAAATAATCATCTTAAAACATATGAGAATCCTAAAGTGATAGCAAAAATGATTAGGACTTAACAGCTCATAGAAAAGCAAGGAGCTTTAAATATGAGACAAAAAGAAATGTAAAAGGAAATATGAAAGGAGCAAAAAAACAATTTTTGTTAAAACAAGTAAGATGTTTTAAACGCCTAACTTAAAGACAAGGTCGTATTATAATTGTAATACTTGTCAAACTTTCTAGGTAAAAAAAATTGCTTTTGAATAGTCAGTATAAAACTACAACATAAAAATGGCAACTGATGTTTTTGGTTGTGCTATGTGTGTGAGGAATTTAATCATATTCATTGCTGCAACTTTAATATAACTTTATAATACAGATAAGAATGACCAACATTGTAATTTTCCCGTCATTTAGTGATTATCATTTATTATGATAAAACTAAGAGTAATTCTAATGCTAATACTAATATTACTAGCATTTAGTAATTACTTGCTATTTGTCAAAAGCTGTGATTCACTTTACATATATTGGCTTATTTTATTCTCTCAAAAACCTTCCAAGAAAAGCACTATTATTGCTTCCAGTTTATAGATAAGAAAAGTGAAGCCTCAAGAAGTTCAGTAACTATAGTTACAAGTGGCTGAGTTAAGATGTGAACATACAGTGTATTGCTTATTCTTATAAATGACCTCACGTATCTTCTCTTCTACCCATTGTCTATCTATGTGGTTAAAATGAATCAAGAAATGCCCTGAGAATCAGAAAGGGAGACAATTGTAATTGTAAATTGACATATCTATAATAATAAAAGCATAATATGCAAATTGACAGAATGGCCAAACAGGGGAACAACTGTCTGGACAACCTTCCAACGACCTTCTGGACAAAGCCAGTTGGGAATGGGGGCAGAAGTAGAGTGGGGGGTGGGGAGAGCTGCAAGGGCCTAGGCAGCCGGGACTGCAAAGGACTACTCTTGCACAAATTTTGTGCATTGGGCCACTAGGCCTATCTAATAAAAGGATAATATGCAAATTGACCATCACTCCAACACACAACATGGCTGCCCCCATATGGTCAAAGTTGGCCGCCCCCATGTGGACACAAGATGACCACCACAAGATGGCCAGCAGAGGAGGGCAGTTGGGAAGGACAAGGTATGCAGGAGAGGGCAGTTAGGAGGGACCGGGCCTGCAGGAGAGGACAGTTGGGGGCAACCAGGCCTGCAAGGGAAGGAAGTTGGGGGACACCAGACCTGTAGGGGAGGGGAGTTGGCTTGAAGGGGAGGTCATTTGGGGGTAACCAGGCCTGCAGGGGAGGTTAGTTGGGGAGGAACAGATCTGCAGGGGAGGGCAGTTGGCCTGAAGGGGAAGGCATTTGGGGGTGACCAGGCCTGCAGGGGAGAAGAGTTGAGAGGAACCAGGCCTGAAGGGGAGGGCCATTGAGGGGGGACCCAGCTTGTCGGGGAGGGAAGTTGGGGGGGGGGACCAGGCATGCAGGGGAGGACAGTTGGAGGTGACCAGGCTGGTAAGGGAGGGCAGTTTGGGGCAACCAGGCCATGAGGGGAGGCCAATTGGGGTGACCAGGCCAGCAGGAATAGGCAATTAGGGGCAATCAGGCCAGCAGGGGAACAGTTAGGCATCGACCAGGCTGGCAGGAGTGTGGTTAGGGAATGATCATGCTGGCAGGCAGAAGCAGTTAGGGTAAGGTGACCAGACATCCAGCTTTTGGCTGGACAGTCCCGATTTTTAACAATTTGTCCGGTGTCCTGCAGCGTTTTAAAAAAGAATCTTCCAAAAATCGGGACTTTTTTTAAAAATGCCACGGGACACGCGACAAATTGTTAAAAATCGGGACTGTCCCACCAAAAGCTGGATGTCTGGTCACCTTAGGTTAGGGACAATCAGGCAGGCAGGCAGGCGAGCAGTTGGGAGCCAACAGTCCTAGATTGTGAGAAGGGTCCCAGATTGAAAAGGGTGCAGGCTGAGCTGAGGGACACATATACCCCCCCACACACACCTGCGCATGAATTTTGTGTACTGGGCCTCTAGTAAAATTGTATTGCTGATAAGCCAACCAGTAGAAAATAAAAATAATGAAATAATATACTGGGGAGAAGTTTATATATTATGTTTTACTATGAAAAACTAAAAAAGATTATTACAAATTGGATTCCATTTTTAAGGAAACTACTATTTTTAATTTTATACTAGTCAGGGAGCCTATAAAATGGAGGCCTAGGCTTTATGTCTACTGTGTTCTCATTACTGAATGATATTAGCTGGCTTATCACATAATTTTCTTTTAGGAAGAAAATGTGAAAATAGACATAGGGAGACATTGATTGATTTGACCAAAGACCTTTTTGTTCCATAATTTTTCCCCCAAGTCTTTGTGCCTAAAATTAGCAAGAGAAACAGTGAGCCTTGTAAGGTAATCATTAGACTGTGTCTACAGAACTGATCACTGATGACGGTCCTCAGTGTCACCAGTGAAACCAATGAACTGGTTTCAAAGATAACTTCCAGCACTGTTGCACTCTTTGAAATTTTAAACCAGTCACCATATCTGAATGAAAAGGGAAAATCACCTACAATTCTGATATGTTAGTGTTCATCATTGCTAATATTTATCTCTAAAATTTTCCTTTTCTTATCTACATATTTTAGCTGTCTTCATAATATAGATAAAATTTTGATTTGTGATTTTAAGTCAGTATTATTGATGAAATATTTATATATGTTGCTACATAACTTTTAATAGTTATTTTTATTTTTTTATAATATTTCATTAAGTTTCATCTTTAAACATTGTTTTACTCATTGGATATTTCAAAAACCTCCTCTCAAATCTTAGATGGCATCTGAGAAAAGTCCATCTTGAAAGTATGGGTAGGGTGGAAGGAGATGTAAACCAGAGAAGTTTGATTTGGCAAAAGAACAGACTGCATGAAGAATGCCTATATGGCAATAATGAATGAGCAGGTCATTAAGAAGTTCACATAATATATGTTTAATGTATTTCTTTCCTATATAGCCCTTATTTTTTAGAAACAAAAGCATAAAGTAAGTACTAGATTTTATTAACCACATAGCTTCATTCAATCTTATCCATGGCTCTGATAAAACAATGATGTTCTTTTGAGATGGAAAGATAGAAAGTAGGGAAAATCATACAGGATTTCTATTCTAATCAAAATCCCTGCCAATAGCTATGACAAAATACTATCAAATATGGTGACATTTAACTTTCATAAGAGGTAAGATGATATGCTACTGGCACCTAAAATTGCCAGCAATGGTCATCATGGGACTTATTTCATTTGGCATTATCTTGGTTGACTTCACAACCTGTTCCCCAGGCTATTAAGATTGATCCCAACTTGGCATTGAATTCTTGGAAAAATTATTTCTTGATGATTTTAAACTTTCTTTTCCAGTGTCAAGAGAGATTTACCCAAGCTCAGAGTTCTCATTTATTTTTTCCCTTTTAGCTTTTGAAAGAGAAATCCCTTTTTGTCTGCTTTGTGATTGCTTTGTGTCAAATTCAGCATAAAAGCTTTTCAAATGGGACAGCGTTAGCTGTTTTTTGCTTGACTGAGCTAAGATAACATGAATTCAATAGAGAAGTGAAATCTTGTTTGAGCTTAGCTGATTTGGCTATCTAATACTTAAAGCTATCTGAGGCAAAAATTCCAATAATTTATCAAATTTTTAAATAAATATGTCCAAGATCTCAAAATACCTGTTTTGAAGACATGGGTACACTGTAATTATATTTAAAAGGTTGAACTTGTTATATATATATATATATATATATATATATATATATATATATATAAATAATAGAAAATATGCTAATTAACTGGGATGCTGTAATGGGCCACTTTTCTCAGATAGGAGGGGTTGCATGTGCAGTGTCAGGGGTGGGGCAGCAGGAGGCTCCATGCACCTGCACTGGGGGAGGACTTGATCAGTAGTAGCTGCAGCTGCTTCAAGGGCCAGAGAGGGAGGCAGAGCCAGACAAGCAGTGGCCAAGGCTTCTGTGGGGCCCAGGGAGTGAGGCAGGGCTGGACCAGCGACTTGAGGGTAAGCAGCGCCATGGTTTCAAATTGTGTGCTGGGCTCCTAGTGTATAAAAAATACAATAGTTATTTGAGGATCTCAAATTATTTTACTAGGAAGGAAACTAATCACAGAAACTTCTTTTTCAAATGTGGTAGTAGAGCTTTATCATTTTAGTTATTGGGGGTGGGGTGAGTGGTATTAGATAATATTCAGATCTGCCATAAGGATATGTACAGTAATGGAAACTCAATTCTTCATTCAAATGTTTTCTTTATTTCTTTATTTTTTTAAATATATGTTATTGATTTTTTACAGAGAGGAAGGGAGAGAGGAATAGAGAGCTAGAAACATCGATGAGAGAGAAACATTGATCAGCTGCCTCCTGCACACCCCCTACCGGGGATGTGCCCTCAACCAAGGTACATGCTCCTGACCGGAATCGAACCTGGGACCCTTCAGTCCACAGACCTACTCTCTATCCACTGAGCCAAACCGGTTTCGGCTGTTTTGTTTATTTTTAGACTGCACAAAATTAAATTAGCAAATTGACCCACACTGGCAGTTCAAGGTTTGCATTTCTGATACAATAATGAAAACATTATCAGAAATCTTCTTATTAGGACCAGTCATTTTTTTCATGCATTTTCTTTATTCCCTTTTGTTCTCCCCTAAAGTTTCCACATGGTTAAGGAGAAAGTATCAATCATCTAATAGTACTTTTCCTCTCAAAGTAGGTATAAAGCTATTAAACTTCTCAAAGCATACAGAGTGCTTCCTACATCACTGATGGAGCACAGAAAGTAATGAGTAGTTTTTCCAGGTACTGCTATACTATATAAATATTTAATGCAGAGTCACCAAGACTTAAATAGCATTATTCTCTGATTGCACCATATAGTGCCTTGTTTTCTTTTCACAGTATAACTTGTTCCATGCTTGAACATATAATGTGGCTGCTCTGTAAATCCACTCATTCATAAAAGCAACAAATTGTAAATATTGTCCAAATCACCTTTTCTGAACTCTAGAAATTAACCAAAGGTTGGTAACAATATGAAAACTGCTGCACTTCAGTAAGAATAGCAGGGTTTGAAGCTTTTTAACTTGGCCTATTCCCATTACTTTTCCCCAGTTACACAGTATGCTTGAAAATTAGCAGCCTTGCAGCCACCAGAGAGGGAAGACCAGGATTAGAGTTCTTCAAAAAGACCCATTTTATACCCAGAGCATTAACACTGTAAGACTGTCTTGTCACTCTCTAGAACAATCATATACACAAGGCCTTGTCATTTGTTTGACCTGAGTTTGAGCTAACTCCATAGGAAAAGCCCTATCCCCAGAATTTTTATCCAAAACAATTAGCAACAGTTGTTTAAATAACAGCTCGCTGAGGCTATATTACCAGTGAATAAAATCAGGGTCTGGAGAAAAACTTAAAATGAAAATCTGAGGAATGAGATTTCTTCAGGGGACTCTGAAAAATTCTGACATATTCCTGGGGCATCCAGAAGGTTATGTGCAAATTTTGCCCAATAGAGAATATCAATAAAGAGATATAAACAGGGACTAAAGAGAGATTATGGAATTTTAAAAATATATAATTTAAATAAAATTTTCCCTGGATGTGCTCAATATTAGACTTAAGCTAGCTGAAGAATCAACAAACTTGAAGATAGAGCATAATTCCACTCTGGGAAAAGGAAAGACAAGAAATAAGATATACATAAAGAGCAGATAAGTAAAAATTTAACAAAATAGAAACTTTAATAGCCTACTTTTTTGTAATGATTTCAAAGAGGAAGGGAGAGAGAAAGAGATAGAAGCATCAATGATGAGAAACATTGATTGGCTGTCTCCTGCACGCCCCCTACTGGAGATTGAGCCCACAACCCAGGCATGTGTCCTTGACTGGAATGGAACTGAGGACCGTTAGTCCACAGGCTGATGCTCTATCCACTGAGCAAAACCAGCTAGGCCACCATCTTGTGGCTATGAGTGCCACCATCTTTTAGGGCGGGGCAGTCAATTAGCATATTCTCTCCTTATTGGCTTTGGGTGCTGCAATCTTTGAGGGTGGGGCAGTCAATTAGCATATTTCCTCCTTATTGGCTGTGGGCACTGCCATCTTTGTGACAGTGTGAGGGTCAATTAACATAGTCCCTCTTTATTAGATAGGATAGCCAAAAAAGCATAAAACAACTCAAATGTCTTCAACTAATGAATGGGTTAAAAAATGTATTATATCCAACAATGGAATATTATTCAGCAACAAAAATGAATAAAGAGCCGAGACCGGTTTGGCTCAGTGGATAGAGCGTCGGTCTGTGGACTAAAAGGTCCCAGGTTTGATTCCGGTCATGGGCATGTACCTTGGTTGCAGGCACATCCCCAGTGGGTGGGGGGGGGTGCAAGAGGCAGCTGATCGATGATTCTCTCTCATCAATGTTTCTAACTATCCCTCTCTCTTCCTCTCTGTAAAAAATATATTTTTAAAAAAGGCTTCATTAAAAAAAAATGAATAAAGTACTGTTATAGTATTGGTTAACCACAAAAGCATTAAGCTGAATAAAAGTAGTCAGTCACAAAAGACCATATATTGTATTAAACCATTTATATTCATACTCAGTACAGGCTTGGGGAAGGAGAGAACAGACAATGGAAAGTGGCTGATAATGTGTATAGGTTTCTCTTGAGGATGAAGAAAATTATCCAAAATTCTATTGTAGTAATGACTTCACCAGTATGTTAAAATACTAAAAACCACTATATTATATACTTTAAATGAGTGAATTTTACAGTATGTAAATTATATTTTAATGAAGTTTTATTCAAAGGTGTATATGCATGTCATTAAAACTACACATCTATTCTTGTTCCTTCACACTTAAAAACTGCTTTAGAAACATCATTTGTAAATATTTATTAGCAGGGGAACCTATTTTTAATGTATTATTATGCTAGCTTATTCTACCCCTGACCCTGCTTCCAAAATATCTGGAGATTTTAGAATTGCCTATTATATGAGACAGGGTTAACCTTAGTAGATATGTCAGTGAGGATAGGCTAAATTATGCCACAGTAATAAGCAATCACCAAACTCAGAGACCTAACACAAATTTGTATTTTATTGATGTCATATGCCCCTTGTAGATTTACAAGGACCATGCCTGATGACAGGTACATCTTAATACATAATTTCATGATCTGAGAAGAAGGGAACATAGTGGATAATGCCATTAGCTCTTTATTTTAATTATGTATTTTTTTCTTTTTTTAAATATGTTTTTATTTATTTCAGAGAGGAGGAAGAGGGAGAGAGAGAAACATCAATGATAAGAGAGAATCATTGATGGGCTGCTTCCTGCATGCCTCCCACTAAGGACTGAGCCCACAACCCAGGCATGTGCCCTGACCAGGAATCCAACCATGACCCCCTGGTTCAATAGGTTGATGCTTAAACACTAAGCCACACCAGCTGGGCACCATTAGCTCTTAAACCTTCTGCCTGGAAGTAACAAGTAGCTAAAAATCAGTTCCATTGCCTTCTCTGATTCAATGGGGCACAGATGTATAATCCTCTAGCATGAAAAGTCACTGAATGTTTGTGAACAATAATGCACTCTACCACAGTAGGTTTATGGAATCTAAAAATTAGTGCAGAAAATGTTACTTTCTGGGGAATCTGTCCTCTGGCATTCTCTCTGGAGTCATTTACACCCAACCCTTTCCACGCCCTCTCTACCAAATTTCTCTTAGATGTCTGAGGTAGCTGGGTGATTTGTTAATTATAACACTTCTTATGCCTTTTCATAAACTCAGCAAATTAACATGAGAGGCCAGATAACGAGAATGCTTTCCAAAATGTCATAATGAAATTAAGGTAATGAAGCACTTGGAGACCTTTCTTCCCTTTTTTCTGTACAAAACGTATTCTAAAGAAGCTGGAAGAGAAATGGGGCCTGAAAGTAAAGAGGGGGGAAATAAATTGTATGCCATTAGTTTAATTATAAAAATTCATTACATGAAGCCATGTAAGACAGAAAATAATGGAACTCTAATGGGTTGGCCGATAACACATTTACTAGCCTACTCTCAGCTTATAGTCATTGTTGAAAGGACAAAAAAGGAACAACTTTAGTATGTAGTCCTCAAAGCTATTGAAAAGATAAATCATTTCCAGTAGGCTGGAAAATGAGTGCCATTTTTTTAAATAGTATGCCCTGTATAGAGTGTTACCTTCTGAAACAGTTGTTTGGTAATGTCAGAGGTTTAATAGATGAGTCTCCAAGTTAATGGTGAGAAGATTTACTTTTGAAATAGCTTCCTTACAGATATTTTAATGTTTCTATTATAAATCCATAAAAAGGTTTTATAGGTCATTTTAATTCACACAGGCAGGAAAAAATTGTTTCTTTTTCCCCAATAAAGATTTATAGAACATTAATTCATACTTAGAAGTAAATTGTTTAGTGATTTTTTAATAAACCAAATATGTATTATTTTCTGCTGTCTTTGGCAATGTCTTACTTTATTATACGCAGTAATTTTCATCTCGCTATACTCATCAAGAAGATTATTTTTTATTCTTCAAAGTTCAATTATAATAAACCAAATCATTTTCCTGAAATTCTTTTATATGGAAGCATATCTTCTTTAACTAGATTGAACCCGAAATATTGGAGTCAAGAAACCTGCAGTTTTGCAATGCCTCTTTCACTGACTAGGATGTTATCTTCAACAAGTCACTCAACCCTTCAGAGTTTTTCTGTTCTCATATGGGCAATTATCGGATTCAGTAAAAGGAAAGGAGATAACAAAAGATGAAAGTGATTGTATAGGTAAGGGTCATATATTTGAGGGCCATGTAATCCAAGAAGAGAGGTTTGAACTTTGTCTTGTAGGTAATAGACAGTGAAAGCTTTTACAGAGAAGTAATGTGTTTCTACTTGCATTGCAAAAAGATCTCTTAAGCAGATGTCTGTGTATGGAAGAACTAGTTTGAGAGGGGAGGGAGGGAACCAACAAAAAGACTATTGCAGGGCCCAAGCAAGAGATGATGAGGGATTCACCAAAGGCATTGGCAATGGGGCAGAAGATTTGAATATAAGGGAAAATTATGATGCAACCTCACTATGAATATGTTCCCTTCCTCCTCCTCCATTTGAGGATTAACTTAAATTGCAGAGGAAGAAGATTAGACTAGAGACAGAACCTTGGGGAACACCAACATTTAAGGGACAGGCAGAAAAAGAAAAAAAAACTTTAAACATAATAGAGCATGGAGGAGATCCAAAAGAGGGGCTAAGAAAGGCTGGTGCCTCAAGAAGAGCAGAGTAGTCAATAGCACCGGTTGCTGCAAATAAATCATGTAAATAAGAACTTATAACTTTCTACAGACATTGGCCATTGGTAACTGAGTCAGTTAACTATTTTAACAAAAATGCTGCATAACAAACACCTTCAAACTTAGAAGTAAATTGTTTAGTTATTGTTTTAATAAACCAAATATGTATTATTTTCTGCTTGGGTGGCATTGTTTCAGTGTGCAGGTTGATTGGGGTGGTTCTTCTCCACTCATCCTTCTTCAGGGATAAGCAGGCTAGCCCTGGGCATTTTTGTCTCCTGGTCATGGTAGAAGTACAAAAGGACTATCTCCACTGCAAGAGCACATTTCAAACCTTTGCTTGTGTCTCTTCTATTAACATCTCATTAGGATTAGGCAAAGCAAGACATATGGCTAAATTCGTTGTCAAGGGCAGGGAAGATAAGGGCTTTTTGTAGCAGGAAATTCAAAGCTACATCACAAAGGGCATGGATACAGAGTGCAGTAAAGAATTGAGGCTAATAGTCCAATTTGCTATGGTGGCTTCTGTCAGAACAAGTTTATGTGGGTGGCAATGGCAAAACCTGATTTTGATGAATTATAGAGTACCACTTATGTAATCAAGTTGAGTTAATGAGTGAATAGTTGCCTTCTAAGGAGCATAACTATGAAGGGAAAGAAAATGATAGAGAGCAGATTTTATTGTTGTTGTTGTTTAGTGGTGGGGGAGGGATTGTGTTTAAAGGCAATGGAGAAAGACCTTGCTAAGAGACTAGAGATTGAAAAGACACAAAGAGAGCAGTAGTACACGAAGGGGAGGATGAGTTTCCAGATGCATCAGCTTCCCATAGCACAAGAGTAACTTCTTCCTCTGAAACAGGAAAGAAGTTTGCAAGATGTAAAGTGTGATATTTTTCAAAATATATGCTTTGTATTTTATGAAACTGAGGCACAGATGATAATTAACTTTCTCTTTTGTAACATAATTAGTAGGTTAAATTTCTCCTGTGTAATTGTACGTCTGGTCATTTTCTGTGAGATTTCTTTCAGTTTGTATCATCAGGATGCAGTCTAGAAACCATACTAGATATTTCAAAGAGAGAACTGGTTCCATGACTAATGAAGGAGTTGAGAAACCCAGTAGGAGACGGGGAGGCAACCTGGAATTTAGCAACATCAGGAAGCTGTTACACCTCAAGGGCTGGAGGGCCAACAAGTGTTACCAAAACCTAGAACCCAGAGCCATCTGGTGCTAACTTGCCCACTGTTCAAGCTGCACAAAAGATATTGAAACTACAGAGGGAGGGTCTGTCCAGTGGGAAATGGAGACACAAAGAACACATGGCCCACATAGAAAGAGGGGGCGATCCACTAGTTTCACCTTTCCTCATGGTTTATCTTTTCACACTAGGGCTTCTCACCTGCCAAATCCAGCTAGAAGCCAGCTAGCAAGAAATCCTGAAAAATTCTGATCCCTTAAGTGGTTTAGTCCATCTGCAGTACCAAGTAGAGTAGGAAATGGGCAGAGAATGGATCTAAGAGCAAATAAGCTCTTAGCTATTAGCTCACAGAGCTAAATTTTTTTTGTTAATCTCTTAGTCAGTATATACAAAGAGCTAAAAACCCAATATTTAGATGACATTTTGTCCATAAATATATTAGTATACTGTTTTATAATTTTCTAAGCAATTTGATTTTGATTTTTACCTCATGACAAACCTAAGGCATAAGCAGAATGAGTAGCCCCATCATGTTTTGCAGATAACAAAACTAGAAGTTAAAAGGCTATTGAGCCCTAGCTGGTTTGGCTCAGTGGATAAAGCATTAGCCTCTGCACTGAAGGGTCCCAGGTTTGATTCTAGTCAAGGGCATATGCCTGGGTTGTGGGCTCGATCCCTGGTAGGGGGCATGCAGGAGGCAATCGATTGATGTTTCTCTCTCATATTGATGTTTCTATATCTCTGCCTCTCTCCCTTACTCTCTGAAATCAATAAAAATATATTTTAAAAATAAATAAATTATAAGTAAAAACTCTCTTTTTGCGTTCATAGCAAAAGTTAGTGGTATTGGTTTTAGCTGATCAGTATTCATTTGGTTATCTGGGTCTTTTTTACTACATATAATAAATGTAATTCTGTTTGATGCTAGAATAAGATTTTCCAGTTAACTGAGAAATGCAGGATTTTATATAGATTATATATTTTCAAGGAACAGGAGTCCACCCAAAGATACTGAAACTATGCTAAAAGCACTAGTATTTGATTTTTTATTACTATATAAATATCACCTATATATCTAAAAGCCTAAACAACCAAACAACTGGTCGACCAGTCACTGTGATGCACACTGACAACCAGGAGGCAGATGCTTAATGCAGGAGCTGCCCCCTGGTGGTCAGTGCCCTCCCATAGCGGGAGCACTGCTCAACTGACTAATGGGCACCAGTCACTGGGTTCATGGCTGGCAAGCACAGCTGTGGCTGCGCAAGCCTCTCCCGCTTCCATGGCAGCACTACCAAGCAGCAGTTACTGATCAGCAGCAGTGGCAGGTGTGGGATTAGTGGGATCGGCGAGGTGCCTGGCCCAGGCTCCAGATCCTCCCCCAAACACTTGCCACTTCACGCACTACTACATCCCTTGGGGGATGTCGGACTGCCTGTTTCAGTCTGA